>NW_026851251.1:0-1200000 GCF_030913485.1 Colletotrichum godetiae | reverse complement strand
GGTGAATAAACGGCCGAAATATTGGTTAAAGCCTAACGGGTACTGAAGTCCGCAACAGAGCCGTCTTGAAACATGACAATGATCGGCATTGTTATCGGATTCGAGTGTTGGTCTTTTCGCACATCCTCTGTGCCTCTGTATCCGTCCGCGAAGTCTCGAGCACAGGATGCTGAGCTGTTGACTGGCGGCCAGGATGAGATATGATGGGGTTCGAATGGAGGCGAGCTGTCATTGGACAGATCGTCCAAACGGCGCGTTCATCTTTGGGAACAATCCGACGAAGTGGCTAGGCCTTGTCCGTGCCACGCAAGGTAGAGCCAGCGCTGGGACCATCTTTCATTTCGCAAACGCTGCTATCGTCAGTAGCCGACGTGGTTTCTGGGTCAGGGAACGTTGGAGTTGCGCTGTCCCTCCCCCACTGTATTCGCAATCCTTGTTGTAATCCTGAAGCATGGTGAGCCTCACCAATCAGAGCATAGCGTTGCTGGGGTTGAGACATGCACGAAGTCGTCGTAATTTCGCTTATTGCTCCGCTTTGCCAACCGCCTTGGTTGCCCCTCAAGTCTATTCGGCAGTTTGTGAATGTTTCTTCGCTGAATGGATACCATGTTTATGCTCACTTGGCTTATGGAGCTCTGTTTTTGGGCTGACGATGATGGAAGTCCGTATTTTGACAGTTCGTGTCATCGTCTTGTTGGAACTCGGATGTCAATGGCTACAAGTCCATGGCTGCACTCTGCAGAAGCAACCAGTATATCCGTATCGCGCCGCGCCATTGCGACAGACGCGGCGCTGCTGCAGTGTGACTCTGCGGACACATGTACCTGCACAAGCTTGGTGGTGAGAGAATCACACCGACGCCCAGTTGCCATACATACGGATACATAGTCTCGCTGTGCAGGTTGTTGCCCGTCTCTCAATTGATCGTTGTCCACCTTGCCGATTTCGGTCGTCCTGCACCAGCCAGCATGCGAGCTGTCGCCCACAACCGTATTGATAACCGTGTTCAGACGGGGAGGGTGCCGGCCGTACCCCAGAAAATGCATCAACATCACTACAGATGAATGAGGGGAACCAATTTGGACGGCGAGCATCCGTATCCGTACTCCGTACTGACTGTGAGGTGTCTCGACTATCGAAGAAGCTGAGGAAGTGAGTGTGTAGGACGAAGTGGGTTGAAACACAAGACGATAGCCGTGAGACAGTCTGCCAACAAGCGTGTATCGGCACATGGTATCTCGAGACATGGCTCTCCCTTGCCAACGCTGCCACGAGTGTTTGCAATTGATGAGTTTCTTCAGTCTTGTTGTTGGGATGCTGAGTGATTTTTGGTACAGATTCTCGTCACAGCCTTTGTCGAAGATGGGATGGCAGTGAGTGACACGAACGGGCCAGCCATCATGATGAAGCTTCGACAAGGAAGACCGCGTGGTGTGAAGATTGATCAACGACGAGGAAGACATGTTGCCGACGGCTGATTTCCCGCCATTGCCGCACTGACCTGGCAAAGCCGGGGAAAGAGGGATGGCCCCTCCATAAGAGAAGCATTCAGCTCATGTTCCCAGTCTTCCTCGTCATGCTTCAGTTGATGTTTGTTTTTGTTGCCCGCATTGCCAGCACATTGGCGTCGTGACGCTGTGGACACGACGTAAATGTGAGCAGTGGAGGGTTGAAAATAGAAACGGATGGTAGGATGGCTTGGTACCCTAAGGTAGAGACTGAAGTTAAGGAAATGAGAACGAGGTCGAAAGA
Organism: Colletotrichum godetiae; assembly: GCF_030913485.1. Taxonomy (NCBI): domain Eukaryota; kingdom Fungi; phylum Ascomycota; class Sordariomycetes; order Glomerellales; family Glomerellaceae; genus Colletotrichum; species Colletotrichum godetiae. Next base: position 1,198,248 of record NW_026851251.1, on the reverse strand, counting down.
AACGGTAGGTGACCAACCGTCTTCCCGTCTCTCCATATGTATCCGTAGAATCTGCCGGCGTCGCGGCGCTTGGATTCCAAGTACTCGGGACGGGACATTGTTAGGAAAAGTTCCGAGCAGATGTTGACGAAAACAACGCTGACAGCCTTGCAGGTTAAGTCAACCGTAACGAGCCGAACCACGGGCCTTGTCTATGCCCATGAAAGGGGTGAGTTCCTGCTGGTCGTCACGGCCCACGGCTGCGATGAAGGGGCTTATTGTGGTTTATGCAAATGGGATGTCCGTACCGACGGAGGGGACGGGTTCGAATGGGGACAAAACGGAGTAGAAACCAACGATAAGAGAGAGGATTGGACCTGGCGCTGGGGGAAGAAAGCATGCAGGACCAGGAGTGAATTGGCACACAAATGGAAAGAGTGTTGGCAGTTTGATCCATGGCCGACGAGGGAAGACCCTGAGACACCCCTGTCAGCTTGTAGTTGTTCCCCTGCTCCACCAATTTTGAATGATCAAGGCGCTTTGCCTGTTTCTGACATTTCCGGTGGCCGTTGCTTCCTCAAGTTCTTGTGAGAGCAGGGGTAGCTGGTACGTTGCCAGGCACGAAGGCGGTAGTACGTACCGTTTGTTCCTACCGTCAACTTTCTTTACCTTCCCGGTCGTGACTTGCAAGTACTCCGTGCCTTAGTTTCTGAGCGGTCGCCCATGCAGACGTGGACCATTGGTAGCGCAGCCACTCATATCGTCCACAGCTGACGGGTCTCTGGTAGTCTCTCCTTCTCATTGGAGACAATGTCGCGCGGATGGCTTTCCTGCAGATGGTGGTGGCCGTGAGGTGGGCAACTTCTTTTTTGGCTGGTGCGCTCTTTCCTTTTCTCTCTCTCTGAGTGACTTTACTTGTAGACTGAGTTTCTCCTCAAGGCTCAAGGACGGTAAGGGCCCAAAGAAGGCAGGGCCCCAGCCTCCTTACATCCATGTCCCATGTCCCATGCTCATATGGCCCCAGTCCACGTCCAGAAAGAACTTCCATCCTTACCAGAGAAGAAAGTCCACACCTCCAAACCTCTTAGTTGCACCTTCCCGTCGCGTGCCGTCGCCATTCAGGCCTTGTTTATGGTCCACCGCCCAGGTCCCGGCCCAGGGTCAACCTGAAGGAAGCGTGGGAAGGTACCTACCTTCCACCCTGCCTATGATAATCGGCTGTGCCCATGTGCCCATCCCCTGTCTCTCGTCTCTCGCGTTGCTCGCTGCCTCCCAAATTTTCCCTATTTTCCCCAAGGTCCTCCCGTACCTGCCGCCGATTGCTCCTCTTGCCTCCCCTTCCCTTTCCCTCCCGCGCGTGAGTGAGTGTGTGTTTGTGTGGTTGCGAGCTTCGTCCCGCCCCAAAAACAACATCATCGCCTTTCCCTTCTTCTCTCGCCTCGACGAGCCCGACCGTGACACGTCGAATTTCCTCACAAATCTCGGATCTTGACTGTATCCTCCTAATTGTATTCCTACCCGAATATCGCCAATCAGCCTTTGTTCGCCTTCACTTACTTACTCTCGTTCAGCCTCTTATCTCTCGCAACCCACCGACCTAGTGGTGCAGTTCTCCGAGAACCTATTTCTAAATCTCTTGCTCAAGCTGCCGTCAACCTCCTTCCTGCGACAAAATCTCATCCGCATTCCATGTCAATAAGTTAAGCGCGACCCAACTACCCGAGCATCCGACATCCTCTCACCTTCCTCGGTCCCCGCTTGACGCTATTTCCTCAATTGACTTCAGTTGGCCAACCACTTACCCTCCGTTTCACCTGTTTTCCCGACGACGACGACGACGACAACAACCACAACAACAACAGCTCCGTAAACACCATTCGGCCTCTTGACGGAACCAATTGAAAGCCAACCCGAATCCTTTTTTGGTTACGACTATCACTCGCCAAGCATATCTCAGAGCCACAAGCACTCTTTACTTTAGTCGTCAAACACCCGCGACGATCTCCCGTCCGGCCTGTTGCGAAATTCCTTCGGGACGATCATCTGTGACCTCTTGGAAACATAGTCATGAACTAGATTCTTCTTTGATCAACAACTTCAAACCGAGCCTTCCAAGCTGGTGGCCACGATTCACACGGCAACAAACTGAACCACCAGCAAAGCAACGTCTACAGGCAGAGGACGAGTGATGGGTCAAATATCGAGAGCAGCACTCTCGTCAGTGCTGTACTCGGCCGTGGTCTCGGCGCAGTCAGGCTGTATATCTCTGCAGGGATCGACAACATGTTCTGCATTCCAATCAGCATCTGTTTCGACCACAGGTTTTGTCGCGGGGATTTTGTACGTTATGCAATCACCACTCATTACGACCTCATACTGACCATTCTCGATAGCCCCTTCCTTCAGTATGTGTCCAGCAGGGAAACATTTGATCAGCAGATGTCGTCTTATCTTGAGACAACATACGTGCGGGAGAAGTAAGCTCATCTGTCGTCGATTTCGTAAAGGCCTTTGCTTATACGTGATCAGGTATCAAACATTACTTGGCTGTAGCAATGTCAATCTCACCAACCCGGACGAGCTATATGCACGCTTCACAGCTACAGTTGTCTGCAACTCAATTGTGCAGAATTCGATCGACGCATGCAACTTGACTGCATCGAACTCACGACCCGTGTGCGCCGACACTTGTGTAAGTGACCTGTGGAATTGCTAACAATTTACAACGGCTGCTAACGTGAATCAAAGGCCGAATTCGCACAGAGCGAGGCCCTGCTCACCTCAGACAGCAGTCTATGTGGCAATCCAGGCAGTAATCTCATGAATCAAATCCGAGCAGACTTCACCAACTGCGCTCTGCCTGCCGGTTCCCTGTCATCATCCAACTGCATTCAAGGTGTCGCCAATGAGAAGGAGAACTGCGGATACGGCAACAGCACCGTGGGATTGTGCTCCTACTGCGCATCTGGTGGTATTAACTCTACTGACACATGCTGCTACAACTCGAACATCGACCAGCGTTGCGCCGGAGTCACGCTTCCCTCCATTTTTCCTACCATGACCTTCGCACCCCCAACGGCGACGGCGACCCCGACCCCGTCAAATACGGCAGCTGCATCCAAAGGGCTATCTGGTGGTGCCATTGCCGGTATCGTTATCGGCAGTGTGGTCGGCGCCCTGTTGATTGCTGGACTTATCTTCGCATGCATCTTGCTCGCCAGAAGAAGACGAGGCGGAAGCCAAAAGGGCAGTGTGTTCAACCAACCGTCACCCTCTAGGCAAGGACCATCTACGGTTAAGATAGCACCGGCCCAGACCACGAGCGGTTACGAAGTTTTGCCCGGTGGCCGAATCGCCCGGATGTCAGCTTTGGAGAGCGCATCAGACCCGGCTCCCGTTCCGCCCAGTCGCAACAGCGGCCCCCTCATGGCAGCCGCCGCTGGAGGCGCAGCAGGATATATGACGGGCAGAAGGAGAGGTGATGACCCGTCCTCGTCTGAATTTGGAGACAGTCCCGAGTCAGAATCCAGAGCTGGTGTTCTACGACCCCCTCCCACTAACATCCGGAGGACGGGCTCTCTATCCAGTAGCTCGGTTCTCGCCGATCCGCAATCGCCAACGAGTGCCGGAATGTCGTCTCCGCAAGGCATGGCCAGCCAGCAATCTGAGCAGCTGCCGTTCTTCAAGGATTACTACTCTCAAGACGATATCCACCCTGGTGATAGAGTCGCTACACTCTGGGCCTACCAACCCCGCGCTCCCGATGAATTTACTCTCGAGCGCGGCGACATGCTCAAGATTGTGGGTATCTGGGATGACGGCTGGGCAACGGGTATTCTGATGGATGAGCGGGCCGACGAATGGGAAGCTCGACGACAGGCCCAACGAGACAGCGGTGTATCCAACACCTCTGGGCGACACCAAGACAACTCGCCGCCTGTAAGCGGCGAGATCAAGGCCTTCCCCCTCGTTTGCGTCTGCTTGCCAGAACACTGGAGGAAAACAATTGAGGGAGATGTCTCGACCGAAGGTTCCAGCGCTCACCAAGGACACTCATCTTTTTCATGAAAAAGCAAATCCAACTTATTGAGCTTTGCATACATCTAAACGAAAACAGTTGTCTTTCCAGCATGGGCTACGGCGTTGAGGCATCGAGCTAGCATTGACTTTGGCCTCACAGAGAGGTCAGGATTTCCCTCGGGCGACATTGACCAGCGACTCTTAATGAAACGTGTTTTACGTTTCCACCCGCCGCTGTTCACTCGACTCCCTTGGCTTTCTGCACATAGAGACGAAATAACTACATTTCTGCGACGACCCGCCTAATGTCATCAATCCTAGACGAACGAACGAAATTTTCTTCTTCAACGCGGCATCGCTTCGAATCATGATGGCCACTCGGAGGCTTCACAGACCAACACCAGTACTCGATGCGAGTGGCTCTGACGCGACGACGATACGCGATCCTAATTTTATGAGGAACACGCATGCAATGTGCCCTCCCTTTCATTTCGAACAGTCGACTTATATACCCATGGTGCGGTGACGAGGTACTGATGTTTGTGGAGTAGTAAGAGGTCGGGGAGGGCCTATGCGACATACCTAATGGCGGACCTTTTGGGCAGAAGAGCTGAGCCTACGGCTGCCAATATGTCTGTTTTGTAGTCCTTGGTGCCATCTGGTCACCGCACTGACAAGTCAACAATCGTTGATTGACTAGGCGAATGCGTGGACAACAATAACAACAGAGCTTGGGCAGGTGGTTCTGAGGAGGTGAATGAGATTTCGTCTTAATCATCGGCCGTTGTGGCGCGAAACTTATCCTGCTACACTTGGCATGGCGATATTATTTTGGCTTCCTCCTGTAACCTACTGGATAGCCGCTCAATTTACTTAGCTCAAATACCAAAAAGAGTTCTCTCACGCTGATGGTTCTTCTCGCTATAGCTGATGATTGCCTTACAGATGTGATAGTGTAGTAGTTGTGCCGCTGATGCTACCCTGGATGGTTTCATCCGCATCGGGAGCTGAAACTCTTGAGGTTACGCGCGCATGAGCAGCTTCTTTCAGCTTGTGCTCCGTCAGTAGAGTCCCTGAACCAGGGAGAATAAGATCGCGAATTAAGAAGCGCAGGACATGCTGACACAACGAGGGGGTGTTTGTGAAGGTGGAATTTGGCGGTGAGGCTAGGGCTGGAAAGAAAGTTTGGTGGGATGAGACTTTTAGAACCTAGATCTTGACACTGATGACATGGGCATCGTAGGTATGGCGTAGCTCTTCAGACGAACTGTATCTATAGGGTCATCCACTTTTGATGGACAGGCATGACTCTTTACTTTCTTACTTGTGTTCGCTTCGCTTCGGATTGCGTAGTTTGGAGGCCCATGGAAGAGAGCCTGGGATTGCGGGAGGAAAGGAAAGGCGGAAGGAGTGGATTTGCTACTAAGCAAGAAGCTTGTCGTGTTTGAAAGGGTTCCGTTTTGGAATAATACCGGCGGGCTATTCTTTCCAATATCAAGGTGGTTCCTCCGAAGAGTGAGGGGGGGAGGCTTTGTTCTAACTTCTGAGACTTGCCTTTTTCTTCTTCTTATCTTGTACGAATGGAAGTATCCGTAGGTTGTCTTTTGGCTCGCGATGTGGAACGCCGAGACGGCCGGGCCACCTCCCGGTGAAGGCGGTGGCCTTTCACCTTCCATGTTCTTATTACTACGGAGCACTCCTTACGGCGTCAAGGTGAGGGTTTGGAGGGGTTGATTTCTTTATGTAGCTCCCATACGGCAAAGTATGAGGCATGAGGAGGTTTCCGCTTCGGGGAGATCTTGACATGTGCCATCTCGCAACTTGGCGATCGTCGGGCGCTCTTGTTGCGTCCTGATTCGCTAGGAAACTGTCGGGTTTACAAGTAGCTCGTGTTTTGTGTGTCTCTCGCTTTCTTGGTTGTAGCTGGTTTCCTGCTGATGTTACGGTGCGTGAGCTGTGTGTAACCCACCTTTCTGGAGCATAAGCTACTGGAATTCTGGAGAACATTACCCCTGCTTGAACTTGGGCTGTACTATACGGCTACGGTGCTCAAAAGAGAGCGTATATATAGGTTGCGAGGTTCAGATGTCAGTACGCGAAACGGTTCTCTAATGGGTTGAACAATGGCACCGTGGGGACCCTTGGGGGAAAGCACAACAGCCTTGGAGCTTCTGCAAGTTGCATAAATCATGATCAACCTACTGCCTAAATCCTCGTTGATTCGTTCATAAACGCGGACAGAACTAGGTATCAAATGTGCTTGAATGAGAGTTTGCAGATCAAGCTTTGTAAGCTGTCGTCCATCTTCGCCTTTCTGTGAATACCTCAGATAGCTAGCTATTGCACCAAGCTACTGGTGAGCTCAATGACCCGACGGGGGTTGAAGCACGGGCCAGCTCTATGGGTACGCGTTGTGGAGGTTAAGGATGGCGGGACGCCGGTGTACCACGTCAGGTAAGGTACTGATTGCTTAAGTGGACAGCCTGCGTCCTGCCCGCGGCAGGTACCTTGCTTGATCTGGGGGACGGTGACCTAACTGCACTCGTGATTGCATCACTGCTTCAAGGCATCTTTACCAACAACCTCCAACATTCACGACGCCCCAAGAACTCTGCCACAGATAGGGTCCCGTATCTTGGCACAACTAGGTCAAATGACTGCTTCTCGCGACTTGATTTCCTCAACATGACCGCTCCCCACCACGTCGACCAAGTATCCCCATAGCTTCCTGAGCAGTTGAGCTATCGCCGCCCGCCATGGGCCAAGGCTTCTCTCTGGCGACGCCCTCCGCGGGCTCTGCGGGCATCGACATACCCGAGCTCTCTGACCTCGTGTACGAGAAGAGCATCGGAAATGCGCGTTTCATGAAAAGCATACGCGCGAGGCATCACGATGGAGTCGCTCTTGTCAAGGTCCTGGTCAAGCCGTACACCCCGATGCCTCTGGGGAAGTACAAACGCGACATAGAGAGTGAGCCAGCCTCTGACACGTTGTCCAAAATCGCTGAAAATATTACTGACTCTCCCAAGAACAACGTAGCGGCCTGGCCGATGTGCCCAATGCGCTGGGCTTCCACCGCATAGTCGAGACCGAAACGAACGGTTACCTAGTCCGACAGTTCCTCTACAACTCCCTATACGATCGCATGAGCACCCGTCCATTCCTGGAGGATATCGAGAAGAAATGGCTGGCTTTCCAGCTGCTGTGCGCTCTGCGCGACTGCCATGCTCGAGACATTTACCACGGCGACATCAAGACGGAGAATACGCTGGTGACATCTTGGAACTGGTTATATCTCTCCGACTTCTCTGCTCCCTTCAAGCCCATCTTGCTGCCCGACGACAATCCAGGCGACTTCTCATACTACTTTGACACATCTGGACGACGGACATGCTACGTGGCGCCCGAACGCTTCGTCGCGGCAGAGGAGGTTAACAGCAAGGACGCGAAGCTTACGTGGGCTATGGATGTCTTCAGCGCCGGCTGCGTCATTGCCGAGATGTTCTTGGAGTCGCCCATTTTCACACTAAGCTCATTGTACAAGTTCCGCAAGGGCGAGTATGACCCAGTCATTTCGCAAATCAGTCGCATCCCGGACAAGGACTTGCGGGATATGATATCACACATGATTCAGCTTGACCCCGAACGTCGGTATTCTGCAGAGCAGTATTTGGATTTTTGGAAGAAGAAGGTCTTTCCCGAGTACTTCTACAGCTTCCTTCACCAGTACATGGAGTTGATTACGGATCCCTCATCTGGGAATAGTCCTATATCTGGTGCGACGAGAAACCTGGGAGAGGCGGATGACCGTATCGATCGCGTATTCCTCGACTTTGACAAGATATCATACTTTCTTGGTTATCCAAACGACAAACGCCCGATGCAAGTCGAACCTCTAGCCGGAAAGCTGGGGCTGGGTCACTTTCCCATTCGCCTCAACATACCAAACCATGAACAGTACATCACTGGGACATCCGACCCGCCTGAAGACGACGGGACTTTGATCTTCCTCACATTGATTGTCTCATCCCTTCGTAACACGGCTAGGGCGGCGTCAAAGATCAGAGCTTGTGACGTTCTGCTAGCCTTCTCCGAGAGGATCACGGACGAAGCAAAGCTAGACCGCGTGTTGCCATACCTCATAACGCTTCTTAATGATAAGTCGGAACTTGTGGTCATCGCTGCGCTCCGGTCAATAGCGCAGTTGTTACACCTAGTCCGAGTGGTGTCTCCTGTCAACTCGCACATCTTTGTCGAGTACATCTTACCTCGACTGCAAAGTGCCTTGATTGCACCATCGAAACCGGCCAGCCCGTTGGTACGAGCAACTTATGCATCTTGTATAGGAAGCCTTGCAACCACAGCTGCCCATTATTTGGAACTGGCAGCAACCCTCAAGTCGGACGGAACCCTAACAGTGGCTGACCCTGAGCTCGAGCCAGGAATTGAAGCCGAGGCCGCCTTTGATGGACTGTTCGATGACGCACAACGTGAGCTCTACGAGATGTTCGAGCTTCATACGAAGGCACTTGTGGAGGACTCAAACGTTTCTGTTCGCAGGGCATTCCTGACTTCTGTGCCCGATCTGTGCCTCTTCTTTGGTCCTGCAGAGGCAAACGATATTCTTCTGACCCATTTAAACACCTACCTGAACGACCGAGACTGGATGCTGAAGTGTGCCTTCTTCGAAACCATCGTCAGCATAGCCAGTGTGGTGGGAAGCGTCAGCCTCGAGGAGTTCATGCTGCCACTTATGGTGCAGGCCTTTACTGATCCAGAGGAGTTTGTGGTACAAGCAGCTCTGCATTCTTTGGCACAACTAGCGCGGCTCGGGTTACTGTCCAAAACCAAAATTTGGGAGCTGATAGACGTTGTTGCACGATTCACCATGCACCCCAACCAGTGGATCCGAGAATCTGCGACAGAGTTCCTATCTGAGACGACTCGTTTCTTGTCTCCAGCAGACGTTAGGTGTATCGTATATCCTCTGGTCAAGCAGTACCTCAAGACCGGAATGGTTCCTGCATTTTCAGAGCTCAGTTTGTTGGACGCTCTGAAGCGGCCAATGTCGAGAGCCGTATTTGATCAGGCCCTAGTTTGGGCTCTCAAGACCGACAAGGGCGTCTTCTGGAAGCTGACGCAGCAGCTCAGGTCATTTTCGTTTGGATCGCTCCCCAAGACTATCAGCAGTCGGTCTTCTAAGGATACACTGAGCAAAGTCTCGCGGAACGATGAAGACGACTTATGGCTTGGACGTCTTCGGAACCTTGGCCTCGGGCCGGACGACGAATTCAAACTTCTCGTGTTGCGAGAGTTCATCTGGCGGATCAGCAAAATGAAATCACGGGATGGGATGGACGGCGAACCGGCCAAGCTCAATGAGGTGGTCTCCCTCAAGAGTTTGGGCATCACTCCGCAGACAGTATTCTTTGACGACGAGCCTCTGCAGCAGTCTACATTTACGCCCGAGTCAAACCAAAAGGGGCCCTACACCATCGCCGATGCTCTGCTGGATGCCTCCATGACGATCGATGACTCGACAGGAAGGAGACGGTTTGCAGCTCTCAACAGTCTCCGTACTCGCGTTGTGGAAGACCAGGGGTCTACTTCGCGTGATGTTTCTCGTGTAAGAGAAATCGACCCTGCGAGGCGCGCATCGACTGGGCAGGGCAAGCTCACGGTTGGGAGCCCGACTGACGATGGGGTCTCTATCCATGACCAGCCTTATGCAACTCGGAGGGCCATTCGCCACCAGGCCAGCGCCCTCAGTCTCCTGGACCGTAAAGACAGCAACAAGAGCGTCCCTGAGACTGGCATGTCGGGAGCAAATGCTGTTGGACAAGTGGAGGGCCCGTTTGCCCCGGCTCCTCTTGCTCGACCAAATATACAGGATCGTCAAACCAGTACAACAAGTGTAGTGGCCAAACTCAGGTCCAACCACTCCTACGAGGGAACCGATCCCAGCATTCTCAAAATGCTCGACTCAATGTACCAGGACAACTACCCTCACGATATCGCCGAGTTCGGACCGATGGTGACCCCTATCACGCGTCGAAAAACAAATCGCTCAGTTGGACAGCCGGGCGATGAGCCGTGGCGCCCACATGGACGGATGGTTGCCACCTTTGCGGAACACACCGGCTCAATCAACCGTCTGGTGGTGTCTCCAGACCATGTGTTCTTCATCACAGGAGGCGATGATGGCTCCGTCAGAGTCTGGGACAGTGCCCGCCTCGAGAAGAATATCACGCACCGATCCAGACAAACCCATAAGCATGCCGATGGGGCCAGGGTGCTTGCGCTGTGCTTCATTGAGAACACACACTGCTTCATCAGCTGCGCCAGCGACGGAAGCGTCCACATCGTCAAGGTCGAAACTGTTTCGGCAAGTGGGACACTGCGATACGGAAAACTTCGCCTTCTGCGGGAATATCAGCTGCCAGAGGCCGAGTACGCAGTGTGGTGTGAGCACTTCAAGGTGGAATCCACCTCAGTGATGCTTCTCGCGACGAATCGCTCCAGAATCCTCGGCATCGATCTCCGGACCATGTCACTGCTGTATACGCTGGAGAATCCTGTCCACCATGGGACACCTACGTGTTTCTGTGTCGACCGTAAGAGAAACTGGCTATGCGTGGGAACAACCCACGGAGTCATAGACCTTTGGGACCTAAGGTTCCGAATGAGACTCAAGGGATGGGGCGTTCCTGGCAAGAGTTCCATCTACAGGCTATGCATACACCCAAGCAAGGGCAGAGGCAAATGGGTCTGCGTCGCTGGTGGAACGGGCCAGGGCGAAGTCACCGTCTGGGACCTAGAACGCACTATTTGCAGAGAAATCTACCGCGTCGGAGGCAATAAGGAGGGCCCCAAGGGGTACGAGGCTTGGGAGGTGGACGAGGACAAGCCTGAAGGTATGCTTGGGCGATTTGCTACTAACATTGAGCCAAGCGGGACCGGAAACACAGACCGAGGTGTTCGTGCGATGGTAGCAGGCACAGGCGCTTCGGAGGACTCACGCGACGTACGGCATGCATTCATCGTCACCGCGGGATCAGACAAGAAGTTACGATTCTGGGATCTGTCTCGCATAGAAAGCTCCGTGGTCTACAGCGGGCTACAAGGGGAGGACCCAAAGCCGACGTTTACGGCTTCGCACCCGACGACGGCCATGACGCTGAACACGGAAAGGATCCCGCGACAAGCACCGACGGCGCCGAATGCGGCGGTCGGCGGGAAGAGCGCAGGTGCTGGTGGGCGACCGCCGCGCTCGACTGTGATTTCGCTTCAGCAGCAGCAGCTTCTGCGGTCCCACCTGGATTCGATTATGGATGTTGCACTGCTTGAACTTCCGTATAGCATGACGCTGTCGGTTGACCGGTCTGGCGTGGTGTTTGTGTTTTCATAGCGGATTGCTTCTTGGGCGTTTGGTTGAGGGTTCTCTGAACATAGATACCTAGTGAATAAATTTTACAAGATTTACAGAAAGTTGGAGACCAATTTTGAGTTTGGTGATACATCACCTGAGAATGTCAGAATATTCGTTACATTAGGTAGCGTTATGTAGCCAACACGATTTCACATGTGTTCAACTGAGTATTTTTGAACTGAGATGGATGGTGTTATAAGTCATGGAGAACACAGTGCGTAATCAACCAATGTTCACAAACCGCGCGCACTGGTAGAGGGGAGTGGGCCGTGTTGATATGGGAATGCACCGTACGCAATCGCGGGGATGGCAGCTCTAATCAGGCGGGAAATCTTGGCCGCCTTGTTCGACCTCCAACTTTTTCAGCCTCGTCGAGTCTTTCAGTATCACGCATACCCACGCGACCAACCCCCAAGACGCGACGAAACGAATTGCGGCGGCGCCACTGACCGATCGCACAGCTCGACGACATAACCCGAGTCGCAACATCACCGAGACCACGATTCTACCATCCTGACACAGCAAAAACCCAAGACACTTTCGAGGTAACCCCCAGCACCACCACCAGCACCTAGCCGAACGAAGCTTTCCAAGATGAGGCTCACGGCGGAGCTCATCAAGGGCTCGCTCTCCTACCTGAACCCGCTCAAGGAGCGAGAGCTTGATCTCCGAGGTGCGTTTTGTGTGAAAGGAGCAGATACTACACTTTTTTGAGGGCCAGAATTGATAGCGTCTTGCGCCGGTTGGAATGAATAGGACATCGAATCCCGGCGATTGAGAATCTGGGTGTCGCAGGCGTGAGTACTTTTTTTCTTCCTCCCTCCCTACCATCCTTCCCTCGACATTACTTCATCCCCCTCACAGCTCTTGAAGAGAAATTAGAAGGGAAAGCGCATTTGCTGACCGTATTGCGAAAAATAGCCCCACGACTCCATCGACTTCACCGACAACGACATCCAAGTCCTGGGCAACTTCCCGCTCTCGGCGCGCCTCTCGACGCTGCTGCTGGCGCATAACCGCGTCGCGAGCATACAGGCCTCGCTCCCCCAAGCGGTCCCGAACCTGCAGCAGCTCGTGCTGGCGTCGAACCAGATTGCGCAGCTCGCGGACCTGAATGTGTTGGCGGGGTTCAAGCGGTTGACGCATTTGGTGTTGGTGGATAACCCGGTGACCAAGAAGGAGGTGCGAAACTCTCTTCCCAACCTTGTTTGCCTTTGTCCCTTAACTCAATTCTCTTGATGGGAACGAGGGGGGTGATTTCACGGCGGTGAGAGAGAGAGAAAGGCTGACAGCGAAGGCTTAGAACTACCGATACTGGGTCGTCTGGAGGTGTCCAACTGTGCGGTTCCTGGATTACCAAAAGGTCAAGGAGGCGGAGAGGGAGAAGGCGAGGGAGCTGTTTGGTACGCCGGAGGAGCCTACGGATGCGGCGGCCAAGGTATGTTTAACCAGTCCTCTCCTCTTCATCATACACACACCTCCCATCAGGCTTTTTACACGACTACTCTTTACACTACGCGATACTTACTCTTGCGTGTGTTCTTAGATCATGGGCAACAAGTCCAAACAACTCGACATCGCCGCCTCCAACGGCACGGCCGGCGACGGCGGCGGCGCGACCTCGAAGCTCTCGAGGATAAAGCTCACGGACAAGGAGAAGGAGCGGCTGAAGGAGATGATCAAGAAGGCCGACAGTCTGCAGGAGATTATCCGGCTGGAGAAGATGTTGACCGAGGGGACTATCCCGGCGGGTGTACATCTGGATGGGGACGCCACTATGGAGGACTGAGTGTTGGTTGCGGCAGGGAGGATGCCCCCTAACCCTCGAATACCTCTTCTTTTCAAGAGAGAGAGAGAGAGAGAGAGAGAGAGAGAGAAATAGGGCGGGCGAAGGATGCACTTGAAGGAGACATACGAAGCAACTTCAACTACGGTTGCGAAAAAAAAACGGGTCATATCATGGACTGGCGTTTGTTTTGATGAAGACGAACACTAAAGATGCTTTGGGTTGAAGACGAACTCTTGTTGCTAATGGATGGAGGGTTCGTTGGATCCGAGAAGACCGATTCAATACTCGTTCGGCAAGAAAAAAGGGGAAACAACTATTCATTGTACACTTCGTAATATTTTTTTGTTCCCTCCCCTTCGTTGGTGAATGCTGTGGTTCTGGCTATGATGTATGCTCTTAAGCCCCAAGGTCCACTGACCAAGATGCCCCTATCCCGTACAAACAGTTGCAAACAAGAGCCTGCCAAGCTTCCAGATGGTCTTTTCAGCTTGAGAAAAGGGCCTGGCCTGACCCTACAATGGAGTGCAGGAGAAAAAGACGGACTAGAATTTCGCCTATCCCGTCATGTCAACGTCCTCATTACCAGCCGCCTGACGAGCCTCGGCGTCCAGCTGGGCGTTGGGGTCGTCGGAGTGGAAGGAACCAGCCGTGATTGGATCCGAGGCGGCGGCGGCGCCGGCTGAGCCGTTGATACCATTGCTGTTGCTGCTGGAAGCGCCAGCGCTGGCGTTGGTGTTTTTGGTCTTGAGGGTCGACTGCCGCTTCTTGGGCTCCTGATCGGCTTTCCTAGGGTTGAGGCGCGCCGCCGCGGCGGAGTCCTTGATTTCTTTGTAGGGGACCGTCTTGGGTATGACGTCCTCGAGGAACTCGAGGTTGTCGTGGTGGTTGACTGCGGTTGCTAGAGGGTGTCATGTGTTTTGTTAGTGGCTGTTTTCAGTTTTGCTTCTACTACCTCATTTCTCAACACCTCAAGGGGAGAGCCTTGTCGCAGAAGGAGAGACAAGGGTGAAGAGGAAGTGGAGCATTGCTTCGTAAGATTCACGTACACAAGTCTTTGTATTGAACGTTACGACGAGGTTTACGCTCTGCCTTTGCCATGTTATGGCCCTCGGCAGCGAGGTACTGGATGAACATTTCCTTTAGGTGAAGGGTCAGCGTAAGCCTTTAATGAAAAGACAAGGAAGAAGAGCGTAGGTGTGAGCATCATACCGTTGCCAGAGTAATGACAAAAGCCGCGTTGTTTGAGCAGATTCCAATGTCTGGATCTGTGCCAATGATCTTCTTCACGCGGGCCACTTTCAGGGGGTTGTCAGAAAAGTCTGTGATACTGTGAAGAGGGAGGTGAGTGACTTACGAGGCAGGGCAGGCTGGCCTGTGACCTCCTTTCTGGGAGGTATCGCATTGTTGTTGGGAGGCATTGTGAATTGAGATGGGATGTGAGTGGTGTCTTGTCAGGAGGTGAGGTTCAGGCGATGGGCCTTGGACGATGTTAGCTGCATGAGACCATGGACTGTGGAATGAAAGCTCGTCTTAGTTGACAAGACCGTCCAAGCTGCCCGAAAAGGCTGAACATAGAATGAAGTTGAGTTTGATGAAGGACTTGTTTGGCCTCTCAAGAACGTGCCATACGAAAGTCAAGCAACAGAGATCGTCTTTGGAGGTCATGCAAATCCAATCTAGTGACCGGGTGCATGTAAGTGAGCCCGAGAATGCGTCCAAGGTGCCTTCTATGACATCCTGGCAGTATGTACAATGCTGAATTCCATGGCCTTGAAGGAAGTTCCCATTCCATATGATTGAACCGGAGACTGTGATGAAGGTAAAGAAGGGCTGCCTACCTGATTGAACCTTGGCGTGAGTGCCCGCCGAGGAGGATAAGGGGTCGGAGAGATACTGGCGTCTAGGGTCGAGTCCGCTTGGTCCTTTGCTGAATGATCTGATATGTTTTGATTCAACAACTACTTTGTTGAAGAGTTGCCGTAGTATTGTCGCTTGCAGGATTCGTGGGTGTGAGATGTCTTCTCACAGGTGGTCGTCAAGGAGAGAGGGAATCACTTTTGATAGATTCGCGCCAAAAAGGCCACTGGGACGCGACCACTAAAAACGCGCCGGTGTGCAGCGTACCAGGCGAGGTAAGTGGAAGCTTAAACGCCAATTGCAGGGGAGCCCCCGCCACTTTGGAGACGTTCACAGCGTCCCCAGTGCCCCAATTAGCTGGGAGACGGCAAATCGGCCATCATTGTCCTCATCATCCTTGCTCACCCAGCTAGCCTCGTCGCCGCAGCCTGCGACTACAACTACCTACCTTACCCTTGGTGATTGGCAAACAAAGAAGGCCTGCCTGGAGAAGATCTACAACTCGATACTATACAAAGCCTTGTTAGAACCAGAGCCAACCCGAACAAAAAGCAGCCAACTCCGAGGACGACACCCATTGGGACGTCCGCCGCTTCGCTACGAATCCTCGACCGCCGCGAACATGAGCACGGCGCGCATGCGACGACAATGACTTCCCGAAGCACATCCTTCTCGCACAGCCCGCACCGGCCCCCGCGCCCTTCCATCAGCTCGAGGATCTCCTTTGCCGTTTCGACCGCCGAACAGAGCGAGCACGATGACGAGGCCGCCGGCGCCCCGCCCGCGAGTCATCAGCAGCAGCAGATCGAAGATGAGATCGCCGAGATCAAGCGCTACGAGGACTTCACCACCATAGACTGGGTACAAGATGCCGCGAGGGAGCAGGCACGCAAGAAGCTGCGCCGGAAGCGGCGTGCCGGTATGCTCGACACAGGCCAGGCGGTGGGCTGGAGGTATCGTCTTCGCGAGTCCTACGATGCCGCGCAGGGCTGGCTCGTCGTCACGCTGATTGGTATCGCCATTGGGCTCAATGCTGCGTTCCTCAACATCATTACGGAGTGGTTGTCCGATATAAAGATGGGGCACTGCACGACGGCCTTCTACCTGAACGAGAACTTCTGCTGCTGGGGCGAGGACAATGGATGCGACGAGTGGCATCCTTGGACGGGGTTCGGCCCAGTCAACTACGTTATCTACATCGTCGTTGGCGCCCTCTTCGCCTTCACCTCGGCCACTCTGGTCAAGTCGTTTGCGCCGTACGCCGCGGGATCGGGTATCTCTGAGATCAAGTGCATCATTGCGGGCTTCGTCATGAAGGGGTTCTTGGGATTCTGGACACTCTTGATCAAGTCCGTCTGTCTGCCCCTGGCCATCGCCTCTGGCCTGTCCGTCGGCAAGGAGGGTCCCAGTGTGCACTACGCTGTGTGTACGGGAAACGTCATTTCTCGCTTATTCGAGAAATACCGACGCAACGCATCAAAGACGAGGGAGATTCTGAGCGCGTGCGCTGCTGCTGGTGTCGCTGTCGCGTTCGGTAGTCCCATTGGCGGAGTGCTTTTCTCTCTGGAAGAGATGTCCAACTACTTCCCCCTCAAGACGTTGTGGCGCAGCTACTTCTGCGCTCTTGTGGCAACGGCTGTGCTTGCGGCCATGAACCCCTTCAGGACGGGACAGCTCGTCATGTTCCAGGTCCACTACGATCGCTCGTGGCACTTCTTTGAAATTGTCTTTTACATCATCCTGGGCATCTTTGGCGGCCTATACGGCGCCTTTGTGATGAAGTGGAATTTGCGGGCTCAGGCGTTCAGGAAGAAGTACCTGTCAAAGTATGCCATCGCGGAGGCAACGATTCTCGCGGCGGGCACTGCCATCATCTGCTACCCCAACGTCTTTTTAAGGATCGACATGACCGAGAGCATGGAAATCCTGTTCCTCGAATGTGAAGGGGCCGAGGATTACCACGGCCTGTGCGAGCCGGACAAGAGACTTTCCAATATCTTGTCACTGGCCCTGGCCACAATTCTGAGGGTCCTGCTGGTCATCATCTCCTACGGCTGCAAAGTGCCAGCCGGTATTTTCGTTCCGTCCATGGCCATTGGGGCTTCATTTGGGCGGACAGTGGGCATCATTGTTCAGGCAATCCACGAGGCCAACCCTACGAGTGCCTTCTTTGCAGCTTGTAAGCCGGACGAACCGTGTATTACCCCCGGCACATACGCATTCCTCGGCGCTGCTGCCGCGCTGAGTGGTATCATGCACATCACCGTGTCCGTCGTTGTCATCATGTTTGAACTCACCGGAGCCTTGACGTACATTCTGCCCACCATGATCGTCGTCGGCGTGACCAAGATCGTCAGCGAAATGTTCGGCAAGGGCGGTATTGCGGATAGAATGATCTGGTTCAGCGGCTTTCCTTTCTTAGACAACAAGGAAGAGCACAACTTTGGCGTCCCCGTCTCGGAGGTGATGCGAAAGGAGCTTACATCTTTGCCTGTGACCGGCATGGAATTCTCTGAGCTGGAGAAGCTTCTCAAGGAGGACAAGTACCAAGGCTTCCCCATCGTGGAGGACACAACCTCAAAGGTCCTCGTCGGGTACATCGGCCGCACCGAATTGCGCTACGCCATTGACCGCGTACGGCGGGAGAGACCCATCAACCCGGAGTCGCGATGCATCTTCTCGCCTCCGCCGGCTTCACTGAACGCCACTACTCCACTGACGCCGATCGTGACGGTCAATCTGGACCCAATGTCAACCACGTCGGTTGATTTCAGCCGGTACATTGACACCACGCCTGTCACGGCGCACCCGCGCCTACCCCTCGAGACCGTCATGGAACTCTTCCGCAAAATCGGCCCGCGTGTCGTGCTCGTCGAGTACCACGGCCGTCTGTCGGGTCTGGTGACGGTCAAGGACTGCCTCAAGTACCAGTTCACAGCCGAACACGCCGAGAACCCGCGCGACGACTCCGCCTTTGCGGAGAGCCAGGAGAAACTGTGGAGTGGAATGCGGCGTGCGGCTGGTTGGGTTTCTGACAAGGTTTTGATGGCTTCCGGCGGGAGAATCCAGCTTTCGTCATTTGAAGAGCGGCGTGGTCTCGGCGGCAGTGGTGGTGGAGGTAATAACAACGGCGGAGGCAGTGGTGGAAGGCCGGCTGGGGCGCAGATATTAGACGGTGACGAGGATGATGTCGATGACGGTGCTTTGGAGCTCGAGAACCGGTAAAGAAGGCTCTTAGATTTCTAAGTGTTGATCTTCATTCAGTGCGAGCAACTTTCGGGGCAATGGAGTTTGAAATGCGTGATTCAGGGGAAAGAACATGGTCATTTGGGAGGTTAGGCGTATGTATACACAATGTCAGTTACGAACATATTGGTTTTGAGGATATAGATGTCGAATAGATTTGCACTGAATGTCGCTGCGAAGCCATACATCTCATCTCATCGTACCTTCCTTCCTTACCCCTATTGATTCATACCTTTCCGCATATTGTGCCGAGAGAACCTAAGGCTAAGGTATATACCCCCCTTCAAGTCCAATTTCGTCACCACAACCAGCAGGCGCCAGTCTAGGTCGACGGGTCAGGTCAAACTGGGGTTGGTGGGGGAGTGGTATACGGTCAACAATCCCAGCATGTGCACTCAGAGATGTAGCCCCCAGTTCGGCACTGGGGGGGGTGAACTCTTTTTTTCTTTTTCCCGAAGCCTTTGGTCTTCAACGCCCTTTTTGGCGTTTGCATGTAGGGTTGAAGGAAGAAGTAAATGGTTGAGGGTGGCCGAAGGACTTGTATTGGTGTTGAGGCACTCGTAGATGTACATCTCGGCCAGCTGCCCTCAATTCGCTCTGTGATGGGAGGGAAGGAGATCTACTTGACAAATCCTTCTATCCTCCTATAAAGGTAGATAATTGGTGAGTTGGGAGATAGTGCGAGCTCATGAAGGATGCTAATGTATTGTGCAATGTAAGACAGCCCGTTTATCCACCATCCAGACTGTATTCCGCGATTAACCCCCCCCCCCCCCAAAAAAAAACCTCACCATGCAAAACCCTTATAAGAAATAGGGATGTGTCGGCGGTCAACAAGCAGCGTCCGTTGTAGTCGATGGCCGAGCGGTACAATTCCAGCCTTGAAGGTTTGGAACGTATGTTGGCCTCACGGTCCTACATAATGCCATGGATAGCTTGTTTTTTTCTCTTCTCTATTCTCTTTGTGACGCTTTTTATCATATCGAATGGTTCTGGCTATTTTCGATGTCATACGATTACTTTACTGCAATATTTAGTGGTGGTTTACCTGGGCCAGCTCGCGAGTTCGAGTCGGCTTTTCTCTCTCCTGTTTTTAGTCTTGAACCTGAAGTGCCTGGGACGCCTGTAAGGGACGTGGCCTTCCTCACTCGGGAGACACCCTCACGGCCGGAACCTTTGTGGCTCAAGCCACCTGTAAATCATGCCCTCGTTCCCTTCATAGCCCATCAAGTCACAGAGTCTGTGAGAGTGAGCGAGTAAGTGCACTTTGGCCGGATGGTCATGAGTGCGGCTGCTCCTTGACTGACGCGAACCTGCCATTCAAAGTCTACAGATGCCTGGCGTCTCGCTGTAGCAATGTTTATGCCGATTCGAGTCACCTCCTTTTTCATTTTTCTTGGTTCCCTAATGAGCTTAACTTGATAGAGGATCGTTAATAGAAAACAATTATGCACCGTGAGGGGTTGAAATGTGGCGAGTGGTATGTAAGAAGGATCAGAATGTTTACATATACCAAGTGTGCGTGGCCAGTGAGTTGACAGGTATGTGAGCAGACCCAGGTATTTCAAGTTCATCTAAACTTCTTCTTTATCAGCTTGGGTATTGTCTACCTATCCAACATGCATGATGTATAAGCAAACATGTACACGGCCTCCTATATGCAATCGTCTCAGACTTCAAACTCAAGCGCGGTGTTCCGCAGAGTTCAAGTCTCCCAAATCGACGATATCCTCGTCCTCGGAATCCTTGTCCTCGTCGCCGCCGTCCAGCGGGACGGGAGCGAGACCCGGCTGCTGCGGCACCGGCGCGTAGTCGCCAGACTTGTCCGCCTCCTCGTCTTTGCGGCCGATGATGACGTTGCCGGCGACGAGCATGGCGGCGCCGACCCACCAGAGCGGCGGCAGCGACTCGGAGAAGATGGCGAAGCCGAGGATGGCGGTGATGACAAAGTTGGCAGACGTGTTCATGATGGACACCTGCGTGGTTGACTGGCCCTTGGCGAGTGCCTTTGTGAAGAGAGTCCACATCTGGAGGAGGGTGTAAGTTCAATGCACTTGCGGTGAGTAGAATAGGCTGGATAACTCACGATGCCGTTGAAGACCAGGTTGAGACCGAAAAAGACCTGTGACATGATTAGCAAGTTTGATGATAGCGATTGTCCAAATTTACTCACTGCTCGCATGACAACCTCAAAAGCGCCTTCAATGTCTTGGAGATGAAGAAAGTTGGAGATTGCTTGGGATATTGTCGTTGTAAGCTCAGTTGTGGTCCTGTATAGTTGTAAGTAAAGCATTCAACAGACGATAGCCCGAAAGTGTGCCCTGGACACTCGGAATGAGCGCATTTAATTCACAAAGCTATCAGGTATGAGATTATCTGCTCTGGTAACGTAAAATAGTGAAATTGGCTGTCAAATGGTGATGTCGACTCAACATGGTAAACCCTCTTGGCATCACACTCGACAACCCACCCGACTGAGCCGAAATGAGAAGACCAACTCACAACTTTGCAAACACGCCGTTGAAAGCAGCGCAGGCGCCGCTCGCAACGGCGAGAACAATCCACTGATTCCGTCGTGCCCAAGCCATGCTCTCAGTCGTTTGCTCGTCGTCGTTTTCTGCCTCGGTCGGCGGTTCGCTGTGTGCGTCGTCCTCGTGGCGTGGGAGCAACGGACTGCGCTCATTGTCCAGGGTCGTCGTCGTCGCGGCCGCCATGGTGGGTATCTGATCCTTTTGAGTGCGGCGTTCAGGGGCGGATGCTGCGGCGGGTTGTCGCTGGCGGAGCATGATGTGGAGAGGAAGAGGAAGGAGGGAGATTGGGTGTTGGTGTGAGTGATCCCTGCTACTGCTTGCTTGGATGAGATGGATGACGGCCTTGGTGGTGGGCTTGGCGATGGGGGATGAGGTAAGGCAGTTCGGTGCGCTCGCTGCTGCTGCGGTTTCGGTGTTGCGGCACTTCTGCAGATGCACCCACGTGCGAAAGAGAGTATGTGCGCGCAGAGGAAAGAGGAACGGGTTCGCGTGAGGGCGGCTTGGGAAAGTCTGACGGCGACTGCTGGCGTGTGTGTCTCAATGGTGCGGATGGGATTTTTTTGACAGAGTCCTCGAGAAGCCGCACGACTAGTGTAAGGGGAACATCCCAGCGCGTGCAAGTCCAGGGGCACGCGTCCTAGTCTTTCAGAGCCTCGGAAGGATTGTTTAGCTGTATGAATGCGGGTCTGACAGGATCTCTGTACTACTTGTACTTGAATTGGGCTGAATGAATGATGAACAAAGGAATTGGATTAGCATTAAAGTCGTTGGATGTCACAGGCCGTTGAGGCTGAAGGAGAAAAGAAGCCAGGTCTATTGTTGCCAGTTGCCAATTGCTAGGGAGGAAACCCGACGCGGAACCACTTCAGGTGAGATCCCCGTTTCCGGAAGATGGGGCCCCGGCTGGCTCAACAGGTACCCGGCATCGGCCTCTTCCCCCTCTGCAAAGTGGCTGGGGCTGTTGCTTCAACTTTGAAGCTCAAAAGTCGACACTCCTTGATACCTCTTTCCAAATCACGACGGTGCATGACTCTTTCTGCTGATGTTAATTGGAAGGTATCTGACATCGTCACTGGTGTAGTGGGGACAAAGTGAATAAGATGACGTATGGTGGGCAAGCGGTATTTGTCTACCCAACATAATACCCAGAATAGTACAATTATAACAACCAAATCGATGCATAGAGCCAAATTCTACAACCCAACTGTGACACATCCCAGGCTTGGACCTGAACTGCAGCGAGTCAATACCAAGATCACAAGTCGCAACACACTTCCAATGCAGACAGCCAGTCTATTGATGCGCTGACGCAAACCTATGAACGATGCTGTATAAACCTCTGGTGGTATCAAAATGGCAATCTTGAATGGACGAACTCCCGTATCCTTAAACCGTGCCATCGTAAGAGCATGAACCTGAACGCCTGTAATATGCAGCCGCTGGGGGCGCTCGTTGTCGTTCCCATCGCCCTTGTCCGCAAATGCGTCTCGTTCGTATATCCGAGTAAGGTGGTCGAGGCCGCCTCTGATTCTCTCTTATCGTCGTTGGCGCACACCCTTCAAGGGCCTTCGCCGGGCTTCTTGGCGTTGCAACTGACGATTTTGACCTTGTCTGCGGTCACAATCTGCCCACCATTATCCAGCTTGAACTGAACATTCTTGATAAGAAACGTCCAAACTTCGTCGCAAAATCGGTAGGTGCTCAGGCTTCCCTGTCATGCGCGTACCATTAGCCCTGCTTCAACATCTTCGTGCCAATGGGCGGCGCATCTTCTGCGCATTCCAACGACACTTCGCCCCCCAAGTGAATAAGTGTGGCGGGCTATGCGCCAGAGGCTGTCGAAGGGCATCGAGCCTCGGCGCAGAAGAGGGGGATAATCAATAAGCAGCACTTACCTTGAAAGTCAAACGAGCCTTGACGCTCTTCTGCAGGGCCTCTGTTATAGCCTGATCGAAGTTGGCCAAGATCTTCATCGCCAGCTGAGGGTGGATGCGCTCCTCGCTGATCAGATCGTCCAGCATATCTGTCAGCGCAAGGCCGATGCTGCGTTAAGCAAATGAGTTAGTCATCTGTAGCACATGTGTGTAGTAATTATTATGGATGGCGCAGTACCTGCTACGGCGGTAAAGCTCGTAGAACGATTGAGGTGCGGCGGCCATCTTGGAGATTTGTTCTGATCTCCTACGGGCGGGTGTCGTTTGAGGCGGTTGTGAGTGTGAAAGAGGCAAGGTTGTATTTATAGTGGCCTTGTTTGAGGATATCCTTGGATTCTGCTTATTCATCTATCGAAAGTGGGGCCGGCGTACTCTTGCCGCGAGGTGGCTGATGACACCCTGGTGCCTGCCACGCCGGTTGTCTCTCAGACCTTCTTGCCGTCTGCTATTCATTACCTAAGAGTCCACCAAGCCACATCATGTGACCTCCCCGATTCTGGATCCCTTGGCCTTACCTCAGATACCTCACCTCGCTCGCCTGGACTAGAGAGCTCGACGTAGCTGCAACGCCCCCCAAAGACCTCCGCCGTCAACCACAATCCACGACACAGGCAACGAAACGCACCGAATCGAGCACGATGAGTCTCACATATGGCCTGGGAGGCATTGGGAGCACCCTTCTCGTTGTGGGAGCTTGTACGAAACCCCATTCCCGCGATGGCAACGACGGTTCAGCGACGACAGACCAGCTAACACCTTTTAAACAGACATGCTCTTCACGGGATCGGGCGAGGCCTTTAACGTCGGCGAGTTCCTCGAATCTATCTCACCCTACGCATGGGCGGATACGGGCATTGCCCTTTGCATCGGTCTCTCCGTTGTAGGCGCGGCATGGTATAGATCAAAGCTCCCCAGCAATCGCTGCAGCGCGCGCGGCGCAGGACCATGTATAAATCTAACGGGCATACCAAATCTAGGGGTATCTTCATCACCGGCTCCTCCATCCTCGGCGCGGGCGTCAAGGCCCCGCGCGTGCGCACCAAGAACTTGATCTCCATCATTTTCTGCGAAGTCGTCGCCATCTACGGCGTCATCATGGCCATCGTCTTCTCCGCCCAGCTCGAGAACGTCCAGGGTGAGGTCCTGCACGACGGCAACAGCTACTACACTGGTTTCGCCCTCTTTTGGGCCGGTATCACCGTCGGAATGTGCAACCTCATCTGCGGTGTCGCTGTCGGCATCAACGGTAGTGGAGCCGCGTTGGCCGATGCCGCCGACCCTACACTGTATGTTTGGTCCAAGTGCGATAAGCGATCGTCTACATGTGCTAATCACTGGGTGCATAGCTTCGTCAAGATTCTCGTCGTCGAGATTTTCAGCTCTGTCCTCGGTCTTTTCGGTCTGATTGTTGGACTTCTTGTCTCTGGCAAGGCCAACGCTTTCGGCAAGGCATAAAGCAATAAGAAGCTGTCTACACAATTTGAAAGATTCAAAAGAGGAGGTTTATGACCGACGGCATAGCAACTGTCAACCTCGGACACGATGTACAGTGAAGCACTGCATTACACCAAGGTTTACTTGGGCGGGCGTTAATGGCATACAGGCAGGGCGAGGACATTTTGTATTGTACACTATCCAAGTATTATAGCTCCTCATCGAGATGATTTCTGCGCGTCACATACACTTGACCTCTAAATCTCCTAGGGCAAGATCTCGACCCTAGTCTTTCAAACGCAGCTCTTGTATCTGCAATGAGGAGAAGACAAAATGGGTTCTCCGTTAAGCTCCTTTCGAGCCTAGGGGAGCACGGCAAAGTAATTTGCTGAAGAGCCAAAGATATCATGCCAACACACATGCATTCTTACTGTTGGTATGATATGCTAAACGATTCAATACTCCACACGGATGTCTCCCATCATCAGAGCCTCTACCTTGGCCCCCTTCTTCAACGGCTCCTTGCCGGCAGGGAGAGCGAGGAGTGCATTCGCAGACTTCAAGCTGCCAACCTTTGAACTTCGCTGACCACCGGTACTGTTAGCAGCCAGAGACCCGTCCTTTCCGACAGTGACTATGGCGCGGTGGTATTCTGGCCGAGCCTTGTCAAGAGAAAAGTCGTGGCCCAGCGTCACGGGAACCTTGGGTAGGCCCGTGGGCTCGATGCCAGACAACTTGTGCAGCGCCGGCAGAACAAAGAGGTGAAAAGTCACCAGAGCCGACGCTGGGTTTCCCGGCAACGAGAAGATGGTCTTGGTCACCCGCTTCCCGAGCGTCGTCTTGACCGGCACCGTGGCAAAAGTAGTCGGCTTGCCAGGCTTCATCGCCACGCGGCCGAAATGGATCGTGCCGCCGAGGGCCCGCTCAATGGTCGGCTTGAGCAGGTCCAGCTCGCCCATGGAGACACCGCCCGTGGTGATGAGCAGGTCGCTGCGGCGTAGCCCTTCGCGCAAATTCTCCTCGAGGGCCTTTTCCTTGTCGCGCGCGATGCCGAGGTCGACGACCTCGAACCCCCACTGCCGGGCGGCGGACATGAGCGTGATGCGGTTCGTGTCGCGGACCTCGCCTAGGCGGAGGCCGCCGGGCCGGTCGGGCTCGATGATCTCGTCGCCCGTGGAGAGGATGCCGACGACGGGCCGCTTGTAGGGTTGGACTTGTGCTACGCCGACGGCGGCGAGGAGGCCGATTTCGCCGCCGACGCCGGAGATTTGTTCGCCCTTTTTGAGGATTGTGTCGTTTTCCCGGATGTCGCTGCCGACTTCGCGGATGTTCTCGCCGGGTTTGACGCCTTCGGCGAGGATCTCGACTTCTTTTTCTTCCTTTTCGTCCTTGGTTTTGGATTTTAGGATGGTGTCTTCGACCATGATGACTGAGGTGGCTCCCGGGGGTAAGGGAGCTCCTGTTGTGATTCTGGCGATTTCGCCTTCCTTGAGAGTTTTGGCCTCGCCGGGAGCGGCGTGGGATACTGCGGTGACGGGGAAGACGCCCTTCATGTTGCCGTCCTCGGGTACCACCACCGCGTACCCGTCCACGATGGATGCCCTAAAGGCCGGGACGCTTTCTCTGGCCGTGACGTCTTCCGCGAGGACCGAGTTGATGATCTTGACGTCGACTTTGGACGTCACGATCTCGGCGTCTGGGGTGAAGTCTTTGATTAGGCGTAGGGCATCGTCGACTTCCAGCATCGGGTACGGCGACTCTCTGTATCTGCGACTCGGGCCGAGACTCGGATCGTTGGAGAGGGGGTTTTCTTCAGGCTTGGTGTGTCTAACGAGGCCCCCGTGGCCATGGCCGTGGGTATGTGGGTGTCCGTGGTTGTGGCCGCCGTGACCGTGACCGTGATCATGGCTGTGGTGATCGTGAGAATGTGCCTGTCCTTTTGGGGTGGCTGCTCCTGCAGAGGCGCCTTGGATCCCCGCCTCGGACTCAAGCTTCTTCACTCCTCCCGAGTGTAGGATCCTGGAGTCAGCGCCGGCGGCCTGTACACATGCGTGCGGGAGCGTCTTCAGGATGGCTTGTAAGTTCTCCTTGGCGCCCTTGGGCGAGCCAGGGAGAGTGACGATGACGGTGCTGTTGCGTGTACCTGCCACCGGTCTTGACATCATTGCAACTATTGCTGTCAGTTTGGTGTTATCTCATGAGTATAAGACTCACTTACATGGAGTCACAGCCAGCGACGCAGCGAGCATTCCGTGAACCAGGCCGGGGGCGGTCCTATGGAGAAGGGTTGCGACAGCCTGTACTTGATGATCAATATCAACCGACTGCAGGAATACCTTGTTCATCGTACCTCGGGCGTGTTATCTGACACAGCGAATCCAGTTCCACCAGTCGTCAGGATCAAGTTGACTCCCTCCACGGGACCCAAGTCTGCCCAGAGCATGATTTGCCGTTGGATTTGGGGGACATGGTCTTGCACAATCTTAGTCTCGGTGACCTGCCATTTCCCACCACCCTCGTTTTCGATCACGTCTCGCAGGATAAGCTCCGACTTATCTGTCGAAGGGTCCTTTGATGCCGTCGTCGACACGATCAAGATAGCCACCTTGAGCGGGGTGTCAGTCATTGTGGAGGCTGCTTATAGGATATGCCGGAAACGCTGATGGGAAATGGTTTCCAAGACACAGTTTTCTTCAGGACAAATCGGAGTTCATCAGGCACATCACCTCACATAAACTAGGTATATGTCACTCCAGCGGGTTACCTAGCATGCTTGGTGACGTCGGGAGCCTGTGGTAGGAGGGAGCTATCGGAGGTGAAGCTCCCCCGCCTTAGTCAGCAAGTGGCATTCGCAACCCACATGGACCCGTTCTGACGGATCACACTTGCAGGATACGTACCTGCAGCTTGAACTTTTACAAGACTCAACTTTCAAGGCCGATTACCCTCCTGGACAACACGATTCTGAGCGCGCTAAGATGGTCCGAATCAAAGAGAGATATATTCTCGTCAATATTCTATACCCACCAGAAGATTCAAAACAAAAACTCGGTGTCCCAGATTTTGTGGTGATGCATCAACCAACGACGGGAAGTCTCACTCCTCAGTCTCTTCTCAAGGCGATACGAGCAGAGGTTGCGACTCTTTTCGGTGATTACGGTTCTGGTGCTATAGATGGAAATCTTATTGGTGAGTTCATGAAGCAGAATACGCCTCTTTGTGTTGAGCAGCATCTAACATTCACATAGTCAAGTATCTCTCTCAGGCAACGTCGACTTTCATCTTGAAAGTGAAGAGAGAGCACTACCGTCTGGTCTGGGCTGCTCTCACGTTTATGAATCGCGTGCCTCTTAAGAGCGGAGAGGGCAAGCCCTGCACCTTCAAGGTTGTCAGAGTCAGCGGAACCATTCGAAAGGCCGAGGAAGAAGCCATTCGACAAGCCAGACAGCTCGTGCTCGCCGCCAAAGATTCTTCCGCCGCTGCTGCTGGCGGCGCGTTGCCTCTTTTCTCAGAGTCTAGGGCCGAGGCCGAGGACGCGGTCATGTTCGACGCGTCGGACGTCTCTGACGAGGATGACATGGTTGAAGAAGACGGCTGAAGGGTATCATTTGTTCTTGCGCACTACTTTTATGCCACTATCTGCGGGTATCGTCATGTCGCCAAAGTCTGGATCGTAGTCGGCGTCCGGGGGCGGCGGGGGCGCTTGCCCCGCTTGCCCGGCGTTGGGATCGTCCTCTCGCATCTTGGCCTGCTCTTCCCATTCCTTTCGCTCCAGCTCGTCGTATTCCGCCTTGCGATCGACCCAGCGCTCCTGAATATCCTGTACCTCCATCATGGCCGACTCGTTGCGCATTGCCACCTGCCAGACGGAATCGTTTGCGCCTTCTGCGCTGCCAAAGGCGTATCCTCCCGCTCGGTCGATCACCCGGAGGAGATGCATCATGCTCTTCTTGTCCTCGACTGCTAGTACCTCGAACCGGACTAGGCTGTAACTCTCGATCATGTTCGACACGGCTTCGTTTAGCCTGCTGAACTTTTCGTTGCGCATTGCTGGCGATTCTTCTTCCAGATATGGGATCAGATACGAGAGGTCATCGACGTCGGTGTAGTATTCGAGGTTGAATGGGAGGTTGTCATAGGAGGCGACTTTATCGATCTTGGTCAGAACATTGATGTGTGGCATGTCCATTTGAAGCATGGCGCGAAGAGCCAGGAGCAGGTTGGAGATATAAAGCGAGGGTTGGGTCAAGCAAAATGAGTCGGAGAGATGTACGACGACGAGCTGGGAAAAGGTCAGCGAGGTCGGTCCGGCAGGGGGAAGCACCGTGGGCAGCTCACTCTAAAGCCAATCTTCTGCAGCCTGAAGAAGATGTTGCGCAGAGAGTTGTGGTGTGTGTATAGCTCGACCTGCCCCGGGCAGTCAAAGAGAATATAGTCTTCGCTGAACTCTTTCAAGCCTTCCTCTAGCCATTCCATGTTGTGCTCGAGCTCCTCCAGGGCATACAGAATGCCGCCATTGGGGCCCAGTTTGTCACTGGCCATAATATCTTCTAGCTTGACGAGGTCGCGAATGTCCAGAGCTTTCGGGTAGTTTGTGTGATCGTTTGCGGGATCGAGGTTGACTACAGAGCATGCACGACCGATGGCGCCCATGAACTGGTGCACTAGGCGCATGGTGTTAGCATCGCGGTTCGTAAAGTTGTGTGTTGGCAAGAGTGGCTCACTGCCATCGCAGTAGGTGCTCTTTCCAGAGCCCGGAGCGCCGAGGATGAGCTGCGCAAATGGCATCGCGTCTGCTGTTGGGTGACACTTTCAGAGCATGTGTCGTGTTACTGGGAAAGGTGTGTAACTTGGTGTCGATAGTTGGTCGTTGGAAATCGTGAATGGATCTTCAAAGGTGAAAGTTCCCCGGTGTACGTACGATTTACAGTGCAGACTACCTACCTAGTCGTGCCCCTCCATGTAGCATTACCAACACCACATTAAGGAAGGCCATGGGCGTTGGGAGGCGGGCTGGCGTCACATGCCGCACGTTCCGCCCTGGGACTTTTTTTGGCGGGGTGGGGCGGCACAAACTGGCTGACCGCCCGTGCCCATGTTCCTAGGTCTATCTTGCAAGCTTCTTCAAGCTCCCCCACAGCGCAAAAGCTCTTTTCTTTCCTCCCTTCTCTACTTTTTCCCTTTTCTCTCTCTCTCTCTCTCTCTCTCTCTCCAACCACCTTCCACCTCGGTCCTGCGTCTCAGCCACCAAACAACGGCTTAAAACCAGAGGCCCTCCCTTGCCCGCACCCTGCTAGCCTCAGGGTCGCACTGCACCATGTAATCTGTCTTTTTACCTGCTTGCTGCATTATGCTGCAACGCCCGTCTCAACACAATACACCGCAGCCATGTCGTCGTCGTCCGACATTTCGAATGCCGCCCACGCGGTGTCAGAAAGCTTGTTGGCCACAATGAAAGCTTCCCCAGAGGCCCTGCCCTCCGCGTTTACGCGTGCGCAAGAGGTCGTCGCAGCTCAGGGATCGTCTAGCTGGTTGGGGCTGTTCGGCCGGTTGATCCTCGCCATCCTGTCCTTGATCTCCTCGATCCTGTACTGGGCGATTCGAATCGTTACCATTACAATTCCTACTGTCCTGTTCACCTTGTTCTCGACAAGCTGGACTGTGACGATGAACGCTACTACTCTGTATGCGCTCCATCATTCCACCAGCCTGCCTTTAAGCTTCTGCTGACTTGACGCGCAGCATGGTAATCATGGTTGCCATCATATCCGCTGTCAGTTGGGTGGTGCGCTATCGCATCCTCAATATGTACTCTCGACTTCCCCCGGAGCCGCAGAGAAAAGAGCCTGACGTCGATTTGTTCCCCGAATCCCACGATGAGGGCAAGAAATCAGGCCTTTCGAGCTACCTGGACGAGTTCCTCAGTGCCATCAGAATCTTTGGCTACCTCGAGCGGCAGGTCTTCCACGAGTTGACCCGGAGCATGCAGACTCGCAAGCTCATCGCTGGCGAGACCTTCAACCTGGAAGAGGAGAAGGGATTCTGCATTGTCGTCGACGGGCTAGTGGAAATCTTTGTCAAATCTGGCCGAAATGCTAGAGCCATGGATCCAGACCCTTGCGACAGCTTCGGGGGAGATTCTGCCTATCCTGGAGAAGACGACGACATGTCGTCAGCCCCGCAGCAGAGATACCAACTGCTTACGGAGGTTCGGAATGGAGCTCCCATGTCGTCCCTATTCTCCATCATGTCATTGTTCACGGAAGACGTCAAGCTTCGGTCTACAGATGACGACACCCCGGAGCCCACTTCAGGCAGTGCTGGGTTGAGAACCTCACCATTCCCACGCACCGCAGGCTTCCGCCGCATGCCGTCAGACCCCGCCAGTCCTTTCCCAGCAACACCCGAGTTCCCGGAGATCCCGGAGGAAAGGACTGGAGTCAGGATCGAGGAACCTCCCAAACGGGCGGCCACACCCAATTTGCCCGGCAGCGCAAGGATCCCGCCCATCTCGCTTGACAGCAGTGGAAGTGTTCCTGGGAGTGCTCGGCAGCCAAAGCGTCCTCAGCTTCAGAGTCGAGCAACTTCTGGCTCAGCTCACCCGGACATTATTGCACGGGCAACGGTAGACACGACTATTGCTATTATCCCAGCGAGTGCTTTCCGCCGGCTCACCAAGGTCTATCCCAAGGCCACTTCCCACATCGTCCAAGTCATTCTCTCTCGTTTTCAGAGAGTAACGTTGGCGACGGCTTACAACTACCTGGGGCTCACTGGCGAAGTCTTGCAGACGGAGAAGAACATGCTTTCCTTCACCTCGTGTCAATTGCCCAATATGCTCAGAGGCGATGCCTTGCAGCGTTTGAAGGAGAAGTTCGATCGGGAGCGAGAGAGAGTTGGCGGCGAATCAGAGAGCAAAGGCATTGCGCTTCACAATGCTAATGCGCATCGTCGGCGCAAGTCAACCACAACCCTCCGCAAGGATGCCATGATGCACTCCATGACTACCAAGGAGAGATCGTTTTCCCAGGTTGCTACAACGATCGGACCGCCGAGGGAGAGGGCCTCCACTCAGACAAGTCCCGGTGATCTCCTGGCCAACATCCAGTCTGCCCGGCATGTCGGCCACCGGCCATCAGGTTCAGCCAGCGTTCATCTGGATCAAGTCGCTGACGCTCTCCGTCATGAGGGGACTAGCCCGCTTGCCCAGCGAGCCTTCAATCCGTTCACGACCGAGAGGCAGTCCCGAGCCTCGATTGACGGCCGAGAATCGCTGGATGAGGACAACCTTTTCCGTCAGTCAATCCTCGAATGTATGTTCAAGGCGATCGGTCTGAGCAGCAATGGAAGTGTCTCCCGCGAGGCCGAGTCCGTAGAAGGATCCCCACGGCTCTTCTCCTACGACCAGAGGCGATCGAGACCTGGCCTAGGCAACAACGCTTTCGGTCTCATGGGCCCTTTCGATGCTTCTGGTGATGGCGACACGGAGTCTATGACCTCTGGAGGCTTCACATTGAACACGCCGCCGAATGCTCACATCCTCGCAAGCGATATGAAGGATGACGTGGAGATTGTGTTCTTCCCCAAGGGTTCCGTTTTGGTCGAGCAAGGCGAGCGCAATCCAGGCCTCTACTACGTCGTTGACGGCTTCCTCGACATCTGCACTTCGAAGGAGGACACATCGGCGGACATTTTGCAGTCCTCAAGTAGGACGACGCTGCATACTGATCACATGGGTATGGATGGGTCTCCAGCACATCCGCCTGATCACCTCGATGCAAAGAAGAAGCAGCCCTATCGTCGCAGTGTGTCACTCATCAAGCCAGGTGGTCTTGCCGGGTACGTGGGCACGGTGTCGTCATATCGATCGTTCATCGATGTCGTGGCCAAGACGGACGTCTATGTTGGCTTCTTGCCTCGGTCTGCTCTCGAGAGAATCGTCGACCGGTATCCCATTGTACTTCTTACCATGGCCAAGCGACTGACGAGCTTGCTCCCACGTCTCATCATGCACATTGACTTTGCCCTTGACTGGGAGCAAGTTGACGCTGGCCAAGTGCTTTTCCATGAGGGTGAAGAGAGCGAAGCTATTCACATTGTCCTCAACGGTCGACTTCGTCTCGTACAGGACAGGAAGGATGGCGGTGTTAGCGTGCGGGCTGAGTTCGGCCAGGGCGAGAGTGTGGGTGAACTCGAAGTCTTGACGGAGTCTGTGAGACCAGGCACACTCCATGCCATCCGCCAGACTGAGTTGGTCAAGTTCCCACGCACACTCTTCAACAGTCTTGCCCAGGAACACCCGAACATCACGATCAAGATTTCCAAGATCATTGCGTCGCGGATGAGGAACCTGGTCGATGACCCCTCACAGCTTCTCTCCAAGGAGGCTGGCAACACCAACACAATCACCAAAGGCTCTTCGTCGCTCAACTTGAGGACCGTTGCGATCTTGCCAGTGACTTCTGGTGTTCCTGTGGTTGAGTTTGGCAATCGGTTGATGAACGCTTTGGCTCAGGTTGGCCCTGCAAACGGTGCCACCTCCCTCAACCAGTCTGCCATTCTCAACCACCTCGGCAAGCATGCTTTCAACAAGATGGGAAAGCTGAAGCTGTCCCAATACTTGGCCGACCTGGAGGAGAAGTATGGTCTCGTAGTCTACGTCGCAGGTAAGATCTCTCTCACTATTACTCTATTCACCTACACTGTCCTTTTTATGATGAACAAACACCGTTTGCGGAGGCAAAAGCCGTTGATGGCCAAACATACTCTAATTTTTTCCTGATTGGACTACCTATCTCATGATTGTTGATGACACTTTGCTGTTTCAAAACCGATGCTAACTCTGCATCAGATACCAATGTCAACTCTCCGTGGACTCAGACATGCATCACTCAGGCTGATTGCATCCTCCTCGTTGGTCTTGCGGAAGGCTCTCCGGAGATTGGTGAATACGAGCGTTTCATGTTGGGAATGAAATCGACTGCGAGGAAGCTTCTCGTTCTGCTCCATTCTGAGAGGTACTCCCAGTCGGGATTGACTCGAGCCTGGCTGAGGAATCGTATGTGGATCAATGGCGGACACTACCATGTCCAGATGGCTCTCGGGGCAAACATCATGCCTGCGCATCCGCCGTCAAAGCGAACCAGCACGTTGAAGGAGAGGGTTCAGATCATCCAGGCGGAGATTCAGAAGTACACTTCGAGGAAGGTTAGGCACAGTCCTTTCTACTCTCCAGATGCACCTTACAAGGGCGACTTTCACCGTCTAGCGAGACGCCTATGCGGCAAGTCAGTTGGACTCGTTCTGGGTGGTGGCGGCGCAAGAGGCATCACCCAAATCGGCATCATCCAGGCCATGGAAGAGTCTGGCATCCCCATTGACGTTGTCGGCGGAACCTCAATCGGCGCGTTCATTGGCGCCCTCTACGCTCGTCATGCCGATGTTGTCCCCATCTTTGGTCTCGCCAAGAAGTTTTCGGGTCGCATGGCCAGCATGTGGCGTTTCGCTCTCGATCTCACATACCCGACTGCCTCTTACACCACTGGACATGAGTTCAACCGGGGCATCTTCAAGACATTTGGCAAAACTCAGATTGAAGACTTTTGGCTTGAGTACTATTGCAACACGACAAACATCAGCAAGAGTCGAATCGAATACCACACGAGTGGCTATGCATGGAGATATATCCGAGCTTCGATGTCACTGGCTGGCTTGCTCCCACCACTCTGCGATGAGGGCAGCATGCTTTTGGATGGTGGCTACATTGATAATCTGACTGTCTCTCATATGAAGAGGTTGGGTGTGGACACCATCTTCTCGGTTGATGTTGGGTCACTGGACGACGATACTCCGCAGGCGTATGGTGATTCGCTGTCGGGAGTGTGGGCATTCTGGAATAGGTGGAACCCGTTCTCGGGCACAGCCAACCCGCCGACATTGGCCGAAATCCAGGCTAGACTTGCTTACGTGTCTAGCGTTGACGCTCTGGAACGGGCGAAGACGATGCCAGGCTGCTTCTACATGCGGCCTCCGATTGATGATTATGGCACGCTCGATTTTGGCAAGTTTGATGAGCTTTATCAAATGGGATACAAATACGGGCAGGAGTATTTGCAGAAACTTAGAGATGACGGCTCGTTGCCCTTTATGGAAGAGACGGAAGCAAAGAAGGCAATGCGGAGGACCATGGCACCAAGGAGAGCCAGCATCTAGTAGATTCTCAGACCTTAGACATGATTTGCCTACACGAGGAGCACGAATGATACCACCTTTGCACTGCCACAACGGACCAACATATTTCCCTTTGTGTAGTGTGCCTCCAGGCAAATGTCTGTTCATTCCCGCGCCTGGCGGTGACGGCGTCAACCGCTTGTCGATGATGTTCGGCTTTAGACCAGGAGGGCAAACCCTGCTAGGCCTTGTGGCTAAGACAGGATCTGTTCCCCGAGGGTGTGTGGGAGAGGAGGGTGCCGTGGGTGCTCGGATAAGAGGACACGACTCACGACTCACGACTCACAAGTGCACGATGGCACGATGGCACGATGGTCTAATGGTGGATTTTTTAGAGAGGCATCTGGGCTCTCGAGCTGTGGCCTGTGGGAGCTGTGCTGCAACTGGTGATGCTGGGCCTCGTTTTGGGTGGAGCCATTTTCGTTTTGGAGAATGTGAGGCCCGGGAGCTATGGCCAGATCGAGAACCTTTTGACGTCAACGGCTTGGCGGGGGGTTTCTGTGGTGCTGTGGGAATTGTCTGGGCCAGTCCACAAATAATCGTAGCAACACAGCAGAGCACCTGAGAGTGGGGAGCATTTCGGGGCCGGACCCATGACATCATGCAGGCACGGTGACGACAAGCTTTCGAGCTCGAGCCCAATGGGCAAGCACGGCAAGCTCCCCCACATAGGCTTCCCGGCAGTCGAACGAGCCACCAGGCATGGATGACAGAAATGTCTGGCTTGCTTCAGCTAGTGGGTGCGGGGGAATGCCGGGCTGTCTCATGGCCCAGCGGTGAAGGGGGGCGGCCGGGGGGGCGGCCGGGGGGGCGGCCGGGGCTGGGTGTTTGTTAGTGTTGGGTATTAAATTTCTAGAGGTGCCCAGCTTTGTTTCTGGCGCTTGTCATTTCATACCCAAGATATTCACTTGTGTAGTTCTATTTCCCCTTGCCAGCCACAAATTCGATCCAGATCCAGATCCATCCCCGATTGCCGTTGAAAAGTGCAACGCCGTCAGAAGTCTCCCCTGCATATTTTGTCTCAATCCAGCACCTACCCCCCTCCTCGACAAGGGCCTGAACGCCATCTGCAATCCTTTGGAGATATATAATCCCACGTACCGCTGCAACTTTTTTGCACTTTGACGCCGCTTTTTGAAGGGAACGCCAAAAACCAAACCTTTATCACGCTTTTACCGTCGAGACGGATACCAAGAGCACTAGAAACCAAGCAGCTGTTTTAGACGACGAACGTTGAACAACAATCTTTGACGAGGCCTACACCGAAACATACAACAAGCCTCTGTTTACCTTTCAATTACGTTCAACACACACATATCCCATCTCAATATTTGGAAACTATAAACGAACACCAAAGTCAAACTGAAAAGAGCATACACACTACACACATATACACACATTCAAAATGGTGAAGCCGGGCAAGCTCCTCCCTCCCGATCCAAGACCATGGAAAGCGGAACCTGAAAAACGCAAAGAACGCAAAGAATTCGAAAAGGAAGTCGCAGGCTTCGACTGGGGCCAGGCCATCGCCCTCGGTCTCATTGGCGCAACGGTCGCTTTCGGGATCGACAAGACCCTCAAGCGCACGGAAGAAAAGCACGAAGAGGAAGATAGGCGAGAGGAAAGACGGAGGCAGAGGGAGAGACAGTCTCGATCCCGCCCGCCGAGGAGTAGTCGCAGCCAGGCTGGGTACGACAGGGACAGGTATAGAGGTGGATACGACGACGACAGAGATGACAGGAGCGACGACGGGCGGAGTTTTCGGGATGATCGGAGCGATCGGGATTACTATGATCCTGATTGGCGTGAGGGGGAGTATAAGTCCGTGAGGGACTATGCGCCGCCGCCGAGCGATGTCTCTGAAGAGAGGGCGGCGAGGGCGGTGAGGGAGGAGAGTGTTAGTGTGAGGGGTGTTGGGGGGAGGGAGTATGTTAGGGCTATGGACCAGTTTGAGAGGGATTATGGGTATGGAGACAGGCGGCCTAGGTATGGTGAGAGGAGACGAAGTCGGAGTATTCCTGTGTCGAGGTCGAGGGAGTATTATTCAAATTGGTGAGAACGCGACGCAGGCGTGGGGAGCGTCGTCGGCGTACCCCTGGTTCGGATGGATGAAGAACGGTTTGTCTGACATCCGACATTACGTTATTAAACGACATTATGAGAATGATTATGATTAGCATGGAATTGGGTGGGGATGGGTTTGGCATATGGGAGAAAGATCGAAAACATCTACAGCTATACTGTCCCCTTCCAAATAAGGGGTATAGTTCCTATGTTAGAGCGAAGCATTTACATGGTTTAGACGTTTTTACGTCATTTATCTTTTGAACAAATCTCTCGTTCTGATTTCGATCATATGTACCTGCAGCTCCAACGATGCTTTGCATTTGACGACAATGCGGTGGATGGTGCCATCCTTTCGTTCACTTGCTTTTATCGTATATGGATCATTGTCAATTGAGTGACTAGGTAACTACAAGATGACGAGATTCGCCTTGAATGATTGAATTATTTCTGCGCATGGAATATCAGGCCACCGCAAGGAGTCTGTACAAGAGTCATGATGATGCGGCTTTCAAGATCAAAACTGAACGCTGGGCTCGAAGACTTTGGCAGACAAAGACAACATTCCCCCCAGTACACAGCAGTCCTCATCGGTCACTCAAATGGCTGTGAGTTCAAACATGTAGACTCATATCCTACCAGGTCTATTCTTTCGATGCATTTCTACAGAAAGACGAAAAGAAAGCCTACTGCCCCTCGGCAAGCGCCTTCTCAGTAGCCGCCACAATGATATCAAACGCCTTCTTCACATGCTCCTCCTCAATAACCTGGCTGCTGCCCGTACACATGCGAATTCCATACAACCCATGAAGCGTCGTCGGCGTGAGGTAAATCACCCCCTCCCCATTCACGCTCTCCAACACCGCCTCCGTAACCTTGTTGCTCCGCTCTCTGTCCCCCCCAGCCCCCTTCGCCTTGCACGTAAACACAACAAGAGCATACCTAGGCCCCGTCACAATCTCAAACAAATCCCCCCTCCCCGCCACCATCTCGGCAAACCTCTCCCCGAGCCGAATGCCCCTCTCCAAGTGCTTCCGGATCCCGCTCGCCCCGTACGCCCGCAGCACGAACCACAGCTTCAGGCTGCGGAATCGCCGGCCGAGCGGGATCTGCCAGTCGCGGTAGTCCGTCACCAGCCCGGCCTCGGAGAATTGGTTACGCAGGTAGGCCGGCTTGATGCTCAGCGACTCGACGAGCCAGGCGCGGTCGCGCACCCAGAGGGCGGAGCAGTCAAAGTTTGTGAGCATCCACTTGTGCGGGTTCACGTTGAAGGAGTGGAAGGCCGTGAAAGGGGCGGTGAGGTGTGCGTTTTGGGGGAGCATGAGGGCTGAGCCGGCGTAGGCTGCGTCGACGTGGACCCAGATGCTATCCTGTTCGTCAGAAGCGAGAGCGTCTTTGATGCCCGGGAAATCGTCAACGGCGCAGGTGTCGGTTGTGCCGAGGGTCGCGGTGAGGTAGAACGGCTCGAGACCCTTTGCGCGGAGGGCGGCGACGGTGGAGGCGAGGGCGGGGCCGGACATTGCGTAGCCTGTTTCTGCCGGGGCCGGGACGGTAGCGAAGCGGACGCCGAGGATCTGTGCGGCTTTTTTCGTGGACGAGTGCGCCATCTCGCTGCCGAGGGCGACGAGCTTGGAACGCAGACGCCAGGTCTCTTCTTCCTTTTCCTCCGAGTCGGCGGGCAGGTGGGCGGTGCGGGCGCGGAGGAATTTATCGCGGGCGGCGACCATGACGGTGAGGATGGCTTCCGAGGCGGTGCCGTGGAGGACGCCGCCGCCGCGGGTGGGCGCGGTGGAGAGGTATGCGGCCGGTAGGTTGAGGAGCTGTGCCAGCCAGTCGAGGACGATTGTCTCGAGCTCGGTGACGGCGGGGGAGCAGATCCAGTTGAAGTGGGCGCCGTTGAAGGCGTTTGAGTAGAGCTCGGCGAGCATGGCCGGGTAGGAGGAGGAGCAGGGGAAGAAGGCGTGGAAGGAAGGGGATTGCCAGTGGGTTATGCCGGGGACGATGTGGGATTGGAGGTCGGCGTGGATGGATTGCCATGATTCCGGGTCCTCGGGGGCGGATTCGGGGAGGAGGGGGCGGAGGTAGCCTGGGGTTACCGAGGGGAGGACTTTTGGTTGGGAGGTGATTGTGTCGTAGTATTTTGTGACTATGGGGGTATATCGTTAGCGATGGAGGGCATCGTGAAGTGAGGTCATGTGAGGCAGGACAGAGTGAGGGTGAGAAGGATGGTGATGAGATTCATGAGAGTGTGATGAGAGACTTACTGTCGTCTATGGCCTCTGCGGCCGCGGTGCGGAATTCGGATGAGTCCATCTTGAAGAAGGTATGCTGCTTGATATCCAAGCGCTGAATCTAATGCTCTAAATCCGGAGCCTGGCTGCGTGCTTGAAGGTCAGTCTGGTCCGTCTTATAAGGAAGATATCTCGAGTCTCATGCCACCTTTCAAGCAGTATGAGAGACGCACACATGAGATGAAGTCAATTGTGTGTGGACGTAGGTAGTAACAGCCCAGCCAATCAAGCGCAGCTAACCGACTAGGGTCGGCTGTTCATAGACGGGTATCTGTATCTCTACTCCACCGTGCCCGCCCATCACATCATTATCCGATTTCCTAATTCCCCGATTCTTGGAAGGTGGATTCGGAATAGAGAGCTATCATAGGTCAAAAGCATTGAAAGCTGTTCGTCGTGGGTACGGAGTACTCGAACTAATCGTCGACCAGCCGCGCGGGGCGGCTCAGCGCGGGGTTGTTCGCTCGGAATACCGGCCGGAATGGCCTCGGAACGCTCCGACTTTACTGAAAACCAGCCCAATGGGTCTCGTTCCTTGTTCAAAGGGCGCTCCGTTGACATGAGAATGTCGAAAAAGCGTTTTAGACCCTCCGCCCTAAAGTGACATGAGCGTCGTACTTGAGTTTACATCCGGGCCCCCTGATCCCGGCACTAAGGGCGAGTCCGAGATCTAGTATCTGATATTACATGCCATGTGAGAATCACTAAAGTCAGCAGCCACCGGATCCACCTTGACCAGAAGTTTGACCACTTTGACGGTTCATCTTTTTCTGTGACTTATGCTCCATTTGCATTTGGGTCCTGGAAGCATTCAGAAGCTGTCACAAATCTCCCCGAAATTGATCAAGTCATCAATATGTGACCTCTAAAAAGTGGCTTTGGATTGAAAACCGTCAATCAACATGGCATCTACACTGACACTGAACTCCTCAATCGCACTCAAACATCTTTGTAGTGCTCACGTTGATCCGGCTCCAGCTCCTCCTATTCACAAGGCAGTCCCAAAATGTCATGGGCCAGTAAACGTGGTAAAGCCACCACGCCGGCACCGGATCCCACAGCTCAAACGTCCCATCCTTCCAGAATAGGACGTGCTTGACAAACGTCTTTACAGACAGCCAGTACGCCGCAATCGATATCCGGAAGAGCAACAGCCTCGCCGTGGGGAGCAGCAGCAGCGTGAAGAGGTCATGCCCGATCCAGTAGTACTTGGCCGGCCTCCTCGGCGTCACCACATCAATCTCCGAGCCGCTGCCACTAGAATTTTCCGTCTCATCTAGAACACTCAGATACTGCTCCACCAGATCCGGCGTATCCCCAAACAACGCAACAGCGGTATGCGCCCGCGGATTACACTCAATCGGATACAGCTTGAGCTGCTCAGGCTTACACCCATCCGCCGCCGCCGCAGCAACATCCTCATGGCTGACCATGAAATCGAAACTCAAGTGCCCCGTATACACCTCCCCAAACGACGCTGCCTGCTTCCTCGTAAACTCGAGCATCGCCCTCGACAGCGCCGACGCAGCCGGCAGCGCGACGTAGTGCATCAGCAGCTCCGCCGAGCGGCA
The DNA here is from genome assembly GCF_030913485.1 of Colletotrichum godetiae. Taxonomy (NCBI): domain Eukaryota; kingdom Fungi; phylum Ascomycota; class Sordariomycetes; order Glomerellales; family Glomerellaceae; genus Colletotrichum; species Colletotrichum godetiae. Next base: position 1,157,873 of record NW_026851251.1, on the reverse strand, counting down.
CGCCACAAAGGCCCTCACCTGCCCGCGGACCACGAGCGCGTGCGTGCAAAACTCGTCGCCGTCGATGTACTCCTGCAGCAGCCAGGGTTCCTTGTCCGACAGGCCCAGCCACTCAAGGCGGTAGACGTGGTCGTACGTCTGCTTCTCCGTCGGCAGCGGCAGCAGCGTCATGTCGCCGCGGCCGCGGTCGTTGACGCCCACCGACTTGGCGATGAAGCGCGGTTTCTTGGTTTTGGCGGTGGACGCGGGATCGTCGTCATCGTATGACAAGCTCCCCGACGCCTCCTCGAGCGCGGCTAGCATCTCGTGGCGGCTCGTGACGAGGTATGACTCTGGTACGCGCAGGCCTGTCTCGCGCGTGTGGTCCATGAAGGAATCCTTCTCGTGCAGAATCCGGGTGCGCGCGACGTCGGGCTGCACGGCACGGCACCGCGTGCGGGCCTCGACGACCTCCTTGACGACGCCGTCTTCCACGGCCGAGCCGACGCCTGAGCAGCTGACCCAGAGGTCGACCTTTTCCCGCTCGACGATTCGCAGCACCGAGTCGAGGTACGGGTCGGCACCGCCTCCGGCTCGGCCGGGTTTCTGGAGGACGTGGTAGGCGTCGAGGGCAACGGACCGGCTGCCGCAGGCGTAAGGGGAGAAGTCGGCGCCCACGACGCGGTGGCCTGCTTGGTGGAACAGTCGTGCAAGGGTGAGGCCCTTTGTCATACCGACGCCGGTGACGAGGATGGTGCGCCGCTGTTGCTGTTGGCGGTCTGTGGCGGCGGCGGGATCGAAGGCCTGGCCGGGACGCAGGAAGCGCTGCCACGCATGGCTCAGGACAAGGATTATCGCGGTGAAGGGTATGAAGGCGAGGCTGATGGCGATGAGGACTAGGTCCTTGAGGATCTGGCCAAAGGGGTCGGCCGAGGTGGCTGACATGGCCGCGGTGTTTGCTACCGGTTCTCCTTTAGATGAATTATTGCTTCACTGGAAGGAGATTGGTATCAAAAGAAGAGAGGGAATTGTAGGTAGGTAGGTAGCTGAGACCGAAGATGAGACGAAGAGTTCGCTGCGTGGTGCCGTCGTAAGTTTGGAAGAGCAGCAAGCAACGACATCCAATTGGGACGGGGAAACCAGTTCGGTCGGACAGAGCAAAGATGGAAAGGGATGAAACAACCTTTTCTAAGCTGCGTGTCCCAATCTTCGTCCCAGGATACACAGCGCGGCTGAGGAATGCTGAATTGCAAAAAAGTGTGGGAGGCATGAAAGCTTCTCTCTCTCACACACATTCACGCGAAAGTACGCGCGCATATCATCATGACCCTTTCCCGAAGGCTCCGACGCACCGCCCACTTGGGTTGATACAAGTAAACCTTACGTCATGGACTGCTGCAGCAATTGGCGCACCGCGCACAATTCAAATAGGTAGGTAGGTAGGTAATCCCCTCACCTCGTCGTACCTTGGCTTCAGTTAGAATACGCGCCAAAGTGATGTCTCACTGCGTCGAGTTATTGGCATGTTGTGTGAGCGACGGACGGGTGCTACAGCTCCTTCTTCCAACCGGAACGGGCCGGAAGGGAGGGGGAACCTGATGTCGCGGGCTCTTAACGCTATTTCGAAAAGTCAACGAGTGGGGGTGGCTCTCTTGTCTTAGCGAATTGCCACCCTGGCTGAGAATACGCGCAAGTGTACCATGACAAAGCTGTGGCTTGACTATCAGCGTCGGACAGAGTTCTGGCTTTGCAGGCTAGTTGGTGAAATGTGTGTGGTTGGAGATGGGAGGATGCCCGGATCATCGACTGCCTCTGCAGGGAACAATGAAGTCAAATCCCCACAGAAACTTGGGGAGCCAAGACTTCACCCCATCCTCGCATATTATGCATATCTACATATCAATAATTGTCCGTATAGTGGGAACGAATATTCTTATAAACGACAAAATAACAGTGACCAACTGTCATACTGCGAGCTTCATTCCTCTCTTTTAAGCAGGCCTATTATCATGAATGAAGGCCGACAGGAAACCAACAAAGAATGGATGAACTGACAAGTGATCATGCAAAGAAGGGAAACGGAAGAAGAAGAACATGATTATAAACCATCCGAACCCGAACATACTCTCAAAAGTTACAGTTGCATCGGAGTCGTCTCTTCACCCAAAAAAGCTTTGCCTGACAGCATAGGAACAAGGGGGGAAACAACCCGCGATGGTCTCCAATTTCAATTTCCCCCGCATAACAACCAACCATGGAACCTCAACCAACCAACCCATTCCCCCCGAACGACCTCCCTCGGGCAATTTAAAGCGGAAGCGATCAGCATTGCGCCAGAAATAACTTTCTTTTCTACACTACCGGCTCACAGCCCCCGAATGAACTCACGGGGGATCGTTCCGGGAGATCTCCTTTTTTGACTTTTGAGAGTTTTGCATCAACTCCCAATTTAAACTCCCGCGCCGATATCACCGTGGAGACCCCCTTGGCGCTCAGTCCTTCTAGAATCTCTTTTCTTTGAGATCCATGGAAGCCTAGCTCAGGGGAATTCCCTAGATGCTGTGGATCCATGGAGGGCGGCCTCGACGGAGTAGTTTTGGTGCAATTATGAGTCTCACAGAATGGGCAGTCATTGAGTAGTGTGGATGTATGTGGGGGAAGATCATGTATGTATTATCCAACACGCCTCTGCCTCAGCATATTCGCTTGCTCCCGCGCAAGCCTAACCTAAAGACTATCCAAAAGAAAACTATGGTATCATTACTCATTAGAGTCATTATTAACAATAAGCAAACCGCTCCCATGCGCCGCCCGAGCTGGTCTTGTCTTACTCAGCCCAAGGCATCAAAGGAGTGTCCGTGTGTTCTGAGGGGTATCCCGTTCTCGATCAAGTCTAATCCGTTCGTTGCCGTTTCCCCCTGCGCCCAATTAAAAAGAACGAGTGTTTGCAGAGCGGCCATGTGAAGAAAGTAAAAATATCCAACGCCTGCCCGATGATGGTGATGATCCAAAGGTCTGAGAACTATAAATCTCTAAAAGGTCTTTCCTCTCACGCGACGGCAATGGCGGCAACGATGGAGTCGAGTGCCGAGCTGTGAGTCGGCCCGGAAACGCCTTGCACAGGGCCCGACCAGACGACACCCATCTTGCCAGCCGAGTCGCGGTTGGTATTCCAGTTGCTGTCGGCGTTCTTGGTGATAAAGGTCTTGAAGTCGTTGTTGGGCGCTGCGGCGTGCAGGTATCGCAAGTTGCGGACAAAGATGCCCTTGAATTGGTTGCCGTCAGAGCCGCAGTTGGGCTCGCAAGTGTCGTGCAGGATACCGTTGTCATCGGACAGCTGCTTGATGGCCGCCTTGGCAATGTTAGTGGCGTCTGTCAGGACCGACTTGTCGCCATTAGCCTTGCTGAGCTCGACAAGACCGCCGAGAACGACACCTTGGTTGTAAGACCACACGTTGGCGCCATTGTTCTTGCAGTTGCTGTCCAGGCCGTCGTTGATGGTGCCATCGTCGTTGATCATGCCGGTGGCCTTGAACCAGGTCCACTGATCAGTCGCGATCTTGAGGTAGCTGGCCTTATCACCCGAGATGCGGTTGGCCAGCGAGGCGGCGACGCTGAGGTAGAGCTCGTTGGCAATGGCGTTGACATACTTGCGGTCCTTGCTCCAGTAGATTCCGCCATTGCAGTTAGTACCACCGCCGGTCTTCATATCGGCAAAGATGCGCACGGCCATATCGAGGTAGTCTTGGGTCTGAGTAAGATCGTAGGCGCGGATCAGGCCGAGCGCCCACCAGCCTTCGTCGTCATAAAACTCGTTGATGAAGTTGGGGAAGCCCTGAGCGCTGAATTGACGACCTTCGATGGGTAGTGGGACGTCACGCTTGGTGATGGCGTACGAGGTCGTGACAAGACCAGCCGCGTTGATAGACTTGGAAGCAGATGCTGTGGCCTTCTGAGCCTGTTGGAAGGTGTTCATGAGGATACCTCCGATGTTGAGCTCGTTAGCAGCATCCCGGTTTAGGTCGGCGAAGTCGGCGAGAGTTGTAAAGGCGTTGGCGCTGTTCCACCAGGCGTTGTCCCAAAGACCGGAGCCAACGTCGTACCAGGTCGTCTCGAGCGTGCGGATGGCGGCCACGGCATTATTGGTGTATGAGGTGGCGTCCGCTCTTTGGGCAATAGGACGAGTGGACATGAGAAAGACTGCCCGGGCTGCGAGGCCTCCAACGTTGGCGACCATGTTGAAGATTATTAAGTATAAGGAGTTGAGTAAGGAGGTGGGACAGTTCGTCTGGTCTTCTCTGTTCGAGGTAAAAAAGTGAGAAGAAGAGTAGTGGAGGAGGATATATGTATTAGCTGCGATGGCGATGGCGAGGGCAAGGAGAGGCCACTTTCGGTAGAGGAGGGCCGGGATGTTAAATATATCAGGAGCGGGCGAGGGTTCCAGTCCATGTGCCCCTTGTCCAGGTTTCCTCCGAACTGGTGGACCGACACAGCAGTAATGGAGGTGGTGGGAAGAAGGCGGGTACGGACAAGGCGATGAGGAGGGACGGTAATGCTGATCCTGGACGGCAATCTTGGTAGCAGGGCTCCGAAGAAGTGGAAAGCTGGGGCGGTGGCAGCAGCAGCAGGAATGGAAGCATGAAGCTGACGGGTTGGAAGAAGCGGAGATGTCGTCAATGTCAAGATCAGCGTCAAGGTAGGAGGAAGAGGAAGAGGAAGGAAAGGATAAGCAGGAGCTGGCGCAGGCGCAGCTTTTGCCAGCGTCCTGATCCTGCGATGACAGCGCCATGATCCTCTTTGCGTGTGTCTTTACTCGCAGCCTGGAAACAAGCACAAAACAAAACAAGGCTTCATCTGATGTTGAGATCAGGAGCTGGCTTCTCGTCGAGCCAGCACATCGCACGCGGCTGCGCCCTGACAGGGGCCACCCGGCAAAGAAGTACGAAGATCACAGTCAGGGGTCGGACTGTGGTGCCAGTTGGTGTATCTGGAAGGAGGAACCAAGGAACATGGGATGAGATGATGACCAGAGAGGCAAAGCGCGAAGAGTCCAAAGTACGAAGTATCCGTACTCAGTACCAAAGGGCAAAGGGAAGAAGAGCAAACTCGGAGTACAGATAGCAAAAGGGGCAAGACAAGACAAGGGCGTTTGAACAGCGGTTTCTTGGAGGGCGGGCGGGTCGGTAAGTGCTGTCGTTCATTGGGAGATATTCGAATGGGACGAGGGTCTACCACCAGCTCGGGAACTCTTTGGGAGTCTTGGTTGCTTGGGAGTTGTTGGAGTCTTTTGGGGAGGGGAGCTTGAGAGCTGAATGTGTAAAGGTGACTGGCGGTAGATGGTGTTTCAGACAAGATTGTACGTTATGCTGTTGGCGGGCGGCGCGAGACCGCACCAGCTGGTCTGGTCTGTGGTAGAAGATACCTTGCTCTGTGCCTGGGACTGAGGGAGGAGGAAGAGCAAGGTACCTTGCCTTGGGTATCGGTTTGTCCCATCCTTAGGTTGCGCGAGGTTAGGTACGTACAGCACCCGACGGCTTATCGGGCGATAAGGTACTTGTGACGAACCTTGAACCCGAACCCAGCGCGCCTGAACACTGAACAGTGAGACTGTGAGACTGTCACAATCACAACCCACGACTACCTTACGAAGTACTCCGTACTGCGCACGAGGAAGTGCGACCCTGGTGGCGCCAAGTTCCAACGTCCAGGAACCAGAGATCGGTACCCGGGCCTTCCATTAGCCACGGATGCTATGCCCAGGGGCTTAAAGGGTGTTGCAACCCCCCTGTCCCCCCCCTCTGTCTTGGGTCTCTTGGCTGGGACTGGCCCCCGGGCAGGAGGGGCAGAACTGAGGAAGGGGGATACCCTGGCATCTGCCGCCCCTAATTGGGAAAATCTGCACATCGCGCACCGCCACGTGCGGGTCTTTCCTTAGTTTCCTCCTCCATTCCTCCTTCGTCTGGTCCAACAGCGACACCTGAAGCTCCTGCTGTAAGAGAGGGACGTATCTTTTTTTCCGTCTCCAGCTCTTCCACACACCCTTCTTTGCGTCTTTCCCTCACCTTATGATGGTAAACTTTGCTCTCCATCCGCACATAGTAGTATTCAGATATGCAATGGGCAGCTCAATCTGACTAGCAACGCCAACGGAAGCTACGAAATCCCAAAGGATGCTGATCTGGGAATATCTGAGGCATCTACTCAAGCATGGTCAAGGTGACATCCACAAAGACCCCTCATGATGAGATCGCACGTTCCACTTGCACACCAACAAGCTCCGACAGCTGTGATTCATTCCCATGATCCAGACTCGCATTCTGGACCTGCGCTTCATTGCGATGCCTGTTCGCCCCAAGTCATCCTTTCAGTCATTGCACAACATCGCAGCCTCGGGACTGGTCCCTTCGCCTAATGGATGCACCAATACTATATCGTTCACCAACATCTATTGCTCCGCTGACGTAGCCGGCTGGAGGGATCATCAAGCTTGTGTACAATGGATGGACACCAGACTCAGATGACAGTCCGACTCAGACCGACTGTTGCAAAGTCCGCGGACTTTGTTCTCTCATGCGCATGACTGCGGCGTGCAGTCAAATATTGGCAAAATCATGGCCACAAAGTTACGGCTCGTCATCCAAGACTGACCAAGAACCATCCAAGAACTCCAGGCCCTGGCGTCGACGTCTCCAATTCGTTGCTTGACAGCTTATTTCCCACGGCAGCGGCGCAGAGGCTGATCCTCAATGCGGTGGAGCGCCATGAAAAATTCTTTACAAAGTACCTTCCTTCTCCTGAGTATCAACTGGCGAGACGGGGAACCAGGGCTCGCTTTGTTTCGAGGACCTCAACAAGATTACCTCGACATGCAGAACACCAGAGACATGCCAGCAAAGATACCAGAGGCATCAGTGCCACCCTGGTCCCGGGGGGTGGCTGACGACCCGAGCTGACAGCGGGGATGGAGGGGCATTTCTCGCATTCCCACTGCCGGGGACCACCTCGCACCACGAGCTGGCCCGCAACCTGCAGGTGGGAGCCGATGTCGAACCTGGAGCTTTTTGGACGACAGCAATCACGATGGCTCATTTTTTTTTGCATCAGGACAGTCTCTCTTCTTCTCTTTGCGACACCAAAGCCTTCGATTTTCGAATCAGCATGCTCGACGTGGCAGGGTCGCAGCAAGCGCGGCCAAGTGACCTTATGCAGAACAAGAGCGATGCTACGATGAAGAAAGATCACGAATCACCCTCGATGGAGCCGTGACCTTGGCCAGTGCTCTGGCGATCACTTCGATGTTTGCATTCAAACCTGAGAGGTCACACCGACATTCAACGCGGCCCGCAGTCTGCGGCCTAAAGATGCATCTCCGGGATGGGTGGATGGATCAAAGCCGACCAAGTATCATCCTCCAAGCAACGGGAATAAGTGCTGCCTAACCTGGCTCACACCGTAGGCACGATGACGAGATGGTCATACTGCGGCTGTTGATACTATTCCCGTCATCTGCCCAAAGTCCTTTGGGCGAGGTATTACGCGGGAACAATTCGATCATCAGAAGAAAGATCTTTGGTCAGAGACAACATATGCAATGATACGCCGCATCAGCCTTGCTCAACGCAGCCGGACGATCATCCACTCATTCTGGAGAGCGTGAGAGCTAGCCAGGTACAGGTTCAGCATCGCTCCAAAGTACCTTCGAGATAGCTGCGTGCAGATGGGCAGCCCTACCGACCGTCATATTGGGCGTACAAACTACAGCTTCTTTCCAGCCCGGCGATCTTTTGCCGGCGAAGGCCTAGTACGCCCGCCTCTTCTGCCGCCCAACCTTGAATATGATGCATACCGAGCACCAGCTCGCCGTTGCACGGCATACAGTTAGCCTTGACCGCGGCACATAAGTTGCTAAATCCTACAATTTGTCTGGCGCAGCCTGCTGTCTGCACTTACATGCAGATATGGGCGGGGCGGGGCGGGCAGTGTTAGTGTTGTCTCTTTGGGACTTGAGCAATTGTGTGGCCGGGTTACGCCCGGCCAAGACAAGAAACTAATACCTACCTCACGCATTACGCTGTTCAGAGCATCAGATTCAGCTATTGGAAAAGATCCGGCAAAGGCGGCGTTTGACGAAACTCTTTGGTTCCGCAGATTTCTGCGTTTCTCGGGGAACTATCCCTTTCACGGACTGCGAGTCGGTTATCGGAATGTTACGTTTCCCAGGCCCTCTACGGAAGCTCACCCGGCCGAGAAACTAGTTACCAAGCTCAAATATTGGTGCGACTTGAACACGAGCGCAACCCTCTGAGGCTGGTCTAACGTAGCTCTCCCGCGATTCAAGAAACGCCGCGAGTTCCAAACCGCCTTTGGTGCACGAACCCGACTACTTGGTTTGAGACTTTGTCCTTTTTCTTTTGTGTTGGTCAAACATTGATACTCTCATTCATGAGCTTGCAAAACCGCTCGGTAATCGATATTTCAGCCACTGTTGAACCAAAGACAGACTGAACAGCCAGTGTCAAAAAGAAAGGGAAGACCATCATTGAGCAAGGTTCAACAGTTTGAAACGCTGATTTTTGGGTCGCACATGGCCCACGAGAGTACTCCGTACGTCGTCGTCAATCGACAAAACTCCATCTCTTGGTACAGAATTTCCACTTCTATGCGACGCCCACGGTAAGAACCATATCGCAGGCCCAAACATGCCCCTGCCTCGGCCTGCTCCTTTTCTTTACTCCTGGGCCTGAGAAATTGAACCACCATCACCACCACCACCAAACTCCCATTCTCTCACCTTGAGTACTTACGCGTTCTTGTGGCTGCTTGCAGTCCGGGCCTTATCGCAAAACACGACGCTCCCACCTTTCTCTTGACAGTAAGGAATCTTGAAACGAACCGTTTTACATCCGACCGCGCGGCGGGGCCTGGCCCAAACCTGCACTCAATTATTTTTCGTCCATACTCCGAATCAGACTCAGCCTCTTTTAGACTTGCTCTTGCTTGCGTTCGTTCAATGATTCTGTCTGGCTAGGACCCGGCTCTTCGGCACAGAGTCAAAGCTTCTATTTTATAGTTTTTTGGTATCTTCTTCTCCAAACCCGAAGAGGAGAAAGAATAGGCAAGGAAGTAATAAAGAGCAGAGACGGTTGTCTGGTGATCAATGTTAAACTTTATTCATGTCTCGCTTATTGCATCCACTGAAGGGCCAATTCAACTTCAATGACGAAATCCGATTACTATCGCTCTCTTACTTGATCTCCAACCGCAGCGCATCATACTGCACGTAAATAGCAGGCGTAAGCACAGCGCTCTCATAATTCGTCGCGCCGTACGGCAAGCTCAGAACAATTTCGTTCTCGCCCGCCTTCAACAGCTTCGAGTCAAAGACAAACTTGTTGGCGACGTTGTAGCACACCACCGCCGACCGCACCGCGCACGAACTGCTCTGGTAATACGGAATCACCCACGGCTCCAGGTCCTTTCCGTTGACGTTGACGGTATACTTCAGGTTGGAATGCGGCTCGCTCGCGTTGAAGACATCGGTGTTGCCCGCCGCCGTCTTGGCGCCCGCGAGCTGGACCGTGAACGTGCCGTACCGCTTCTGCGTGACGGCCGCCTCCTCGAGGTCGAAGACGAGGGTCCAGTTGTTGACGTTGCCGTCGCCGAGGTAGAGTTCCGGACGGAGGGAGTTTCCTTTGCCACCGAAGGCTGCCCAGTGTACGTAGTTTAGGTCCTGCGCGACGTCGTCCTCGCCGACGCGGAAGCGGACGCCGTCGGGGAACTCGGTGGGGAAGTCGTAGCGCGCCCAGTAGATGCGGTATTCTTCGGGCGTGCGGGGCTTGGTCGTGTCGCGCGCGAAGCCGTGGCGGTATTCGCCCGAGGACTTGTCGGGGGTGCCGATGCGGAAGATTTCCGTGCCGGCTTCTTCCTCGCGCCAGCGCGCGTGGGTGGTGTCGATTTTGCCGGCCACGATTTTGACGTCGTCCTTGATGTATTGCCCAAAGATGCCGTCGCCGTAGATTGTGAGGCGGTATGTTCCTTCTTTGACGCGCGGGATCGTGGCGTAGCCTTGGGCGTCGATGTCGGTCCAGTATTGGTAGGCTTTTGTGTCGAATACATTGTCTTGGAAGTCGATGCCGTTCTGCGCCAGCACGGCGATGGGCTTCGTCACGCCCTCGGGGAGGTCGACGTGGAGCTTCCAGGTGGTGCGTTGCGTCGAGGGGACGTAGTTGGGCACGAGGTGGGCAATATCGTCGTAGAAGGCGGCGTTCCACTCCGGGTCGGCGAGCTTGGCGGCGTCGGCGTGGAGGTCGAGGATGGAGGTCCCCGCGGGGCCCTTGTTGAAGTGGTAGTACTGTGGGCCGAAGGTGCGGTCGAAGCCGTTTGTGATGTTGGGCGTCTGGTCGCCGTGGTGGTTGGATGAGATGTAATTGTACACGATGCCGTCGACCGTCAGATCCGAGTGGAGGGGGCCGCCGAAATACGTGTCGCGCGTGTTGAAGACCATCCAGGCGCCGAACGCGGACCCGTCGGCCGTCTTGGAGCCGTCGGCGAACATGCCGTAGGCGTCGACGTCGCGCCAGGTGTCTTGGAAGGTGTATTTCGTGAACCAGTCGGCTTCTTGCTGGACGTAGGGGTCTTGAGGGGTGTTGCCAAGGTACCACGTTGCGTCTTGGACGACGACCTGCTGCGCGACGGCGTCCTTGGAGGGCAAGGGGGCGTACTGCGTCGGGTTGGTGAGGAGGTGCGTCCACATGGGATCGTTGGGGCGGAACAGCGTCCTCAACTCCTGGAGGTTCCGCAAGAAGGGGGCAGTCTCGTTGTGGTAGGCCACGCGGCTGAACATGTGCAGGCCCGTCTCGCCGTCGCGGAGGAACCAGTACTGCTCGAGGACCTGGCCCGTTGAGGCGTAGGTATCTGACATTTTGACGCCGCCGTAGGCTACGCCGGACGAATCGGTGCCCGAGTAGAGCTCAAAGGTGGGTTTGACGGTGCCGGGCGTCCAGAAGCCTTGCGGGGTGCAGTAGCAGTCTAGGTAGGGCCCCTGGCCCGTTGCGCCGGAGGCGGTGCCGAGGAGGTTTACGCCATCGAGGGTGAGTTCGACGACGGCGCCGCCTGGTTTGGAGACGGCGGCGTAGAGGCGGTCGTTTGCGATGATGAGGCGGTTGGAGGTTTCTGTTGCGTTGAGGGCTGCGGATGCCTTGGTCGCGAGCGCGAGGGCTGCGCCTAGGGCGGCGCCGCGGAGGGAGGAGACGCGCATCTTTTCTCTCTTGCGAGGCTTTTGTGACTACGCTCAGTCGACGACGGTGAGGATATGGGGACTGGCGAAAAGGGTTTCGTTCGACTTGATATCTCGTCGGAACTCTAACTCTTCGCTTGCCTAGCCAGCGAGAAGAGACCAAGAAAGGGGAGGTTCAGCATGGGAGAAGAGAAGCTCTTCCTTTTTATGACCGCAAGCTATTCTCCCGAAAGGACCCCGTCATGACGGGGCCTTTGCTGGATGTTGGTGTGGAGGAGGGAGGATCTCGGGCATCTCATCTCCGGAATTTGTTTATTTCTCTTGGGAAGGGAATACGACCCCATGACCAGCCCCCCCAGCGATAATATTTAGGCTGGCAGGCCTCCCCGCAGGTCGCAGGGTTTAGGTTGGGTTGGATTGGATTGTGTCCGTATCCGAACGAGGGAGGGCTGCATATGCAGATATTGCCAGATAACGAAGCTGACAAAGTAAATCAGTATGAGAGATGGACATAGAGATGCGGGGAAGGCTGTCACCTGTCTGTCTTTTGTTTGGCGTACCTGAGGGAAACATAGAAATGCTAGAGTCCCGAGGAACCGTGGTGAACTGTTTTGACATGCAAGGACGACCATGTCTGCGTGGAGAAATTGAGGTCCGGACTGGCGGACGAATGACATGGTCCAATTCTTTTTTCAAAGTCTGGGGTAGGTAATTAGTTGGGACCTTTCTCCGCACGACGCTTCCCAAGTTTCCCCCAGACCACCCGCAAACCCCGTCCGCCCTCCGCCGATCTCCACCTTTACTTCGGTACCCTCTTCGCCGAGGCGAGTCGGGCCAAGGTGGCCAATGTTGGTAGACTTCGGGACTAGCAAGTCACCGCCCACAGCCAAGCAGCGGGATTTCAATTCCATGACAGGCATGAATTGGAACCTTTCTCATCTGCGGGAACCCAGGTAACACTGCCTGCTCTATCCGTAGTGGAAACCTGTGAAAAGGATCGCCCACCCCCTCAACCTTGTGGCCGGCTTGCCGTGTGCTCAGGTTGCGTCGGTGCAACAACGCGTCGAGAAGGAATCTAAAAGGGGGTGTTTCCGCCTTTCGGTTCCCCGGCATGATTTCCCACGTATTGGGGCCCCCCGTGGGGTTCATCACTTGGCGGAACCGGATGACCGGGTTCGTTTTTTGCTTACAGTCTTATTCCAGAAGAGAGGGCGAACAGCTGTCCGTAAAGTTTCAATGATGCGGAGATGACTGACTCGGCTTGAGGTTGCCGAGCTCATGCGAGTCGATCACGGTGGTATCGGGAGCATCGTGATGTGTAGATAGATGAGCCCCCACAAAGGGCCTTGCTCTTCTTCGTATTAGCCCGTGACGGGAAGAATGAGAATAGTGAACAGGGCTGGTTGAGAGAAAGACAATCGAGGGGCATGTTGCTCCAGAATACCGTTTGGTGGGTATTAAGATTTGATTCATCCATCTCGCCAGACGATACCTTACTCTCTACACGGAATGGCGTCTTTCCTCCTTTTTCTCATAAAAGTCTCATAGAACCTGGCCCTCTATCTTTCCACAAGATGATCAACGAACAAATAAACAATCGCTTTTCCCTTCCTGCTTCTCTCCGCCCCCCCTTCTCTCACACACTCTCTCTTTACGTCCTAGGGCTCCGCAAGAAACCGACAACACCGCTACAGTACCCAACAAGATCGTCCAACCGCCCGGCCTCCCTCGCCTGCAGCGTCTTCCACTCGCCCAACGCCTCCAGCAGCTCCGCGTCAGCCATCACGAGGTCAAAGTGCAGCCGCAAGAATACAGTCATCCAAGCCTGGACCAGCTCGTAGTCGCGGCGGGCCGCGAGGCGGCTCGTCAGCGCGCGGATGAAGTTGAGGAGGCCGCCGTCCTCGGGGGAGAGGGAGCGGAGCTCGAGGTCTGCCGTCGAGGGGGAGAGGGATTTGAGGTGGGTGATGAAGTCGTCGACTATTTGACATGTCAGCTTTTACCGTTCTTCCTTGTTTTGAGAGTGCAAAGTGATGGAAGAAAATAAATGACTTACAGTCTCCCGAGGCTGCGCCGTCGTCCAGCTTGCTCGTAAAGGCTTCCTGCATGCGGCCACGCTCGAGCTTGGTGATGCGGGACTTTGACTCCGTCGCGGCATCGGCGTCGGGTGCCGCGGCGCCCTCGATGAGCGACTGCTGCGGCTGCTTGCCGGCACCGACGGAGGGCAGGAAGAAGGGCGCTTTCTCGGGGGCCTTGGGGGCCTCGGTTGGCTTGTTGCGCTGCTTGATGAGGTCCAGGTGAAGCAGCGTCTGCCAGCGGCTCTTGGGGACCAGGGACAGCGTTGTCAGCTCGGCGCTGAGCTGCTCGACCGTCGGCGCGACGACGGTCTCGTCCTGCGCGTCCGCGTCACCCTCCTCGTTGAAGGCCGCCTCGAGCAGACCCTCGCCGCCTTCGCCAGACGTAGTGGGCCCGGTGAGCAACGCGGCCTCCTTGTCCGAGATTTGCCGTGTCGGGACGTGCGTGAAGAGAGACTTGTTGGTCCATATGGCGACGCCGAGCTCGTTCTCGATCGTGGCGGCGAGGTACTCGCCCGAGGAGGACATGGCCAGCGCGGTGCAGGGCTTCTCGAGGCGGATGGCGTCGATGAGATGGCTGGTGGGCAAGTCCCATATTCTGACGACGCAGTCCTGCGAGGCGGCGATGATCCAGCGGCCGTCGTTGGAGAAGCAAAAGTCGTTGATGGTGCCCTGACAGCCCCAGAACTCTCTAATTGTCCTCTTTGTCTCCAGGTCGACGACGCGGACCGAGTTGTCATCGCAGGTGAAGACCATGAGGTCGTTTGCGGCGTGGTACCGGCACCCGGTGATGGCAGCCATTGGCGCCCAGTTGATCTGGTGCACGAGGTTGCCCGTGACAAAGTCCCAGAACTTGATCTTGCCGTCCAAGGAGCACGTGATGACGTTCTTATTCATCGAGTCCACCACGATGCCCGTTATCGCCTTGGTGTGCCTTCCTGTGCCGGCCGCAAAGCCACTGCTCTTCTCAGTGTGAAGCTGCACGACATCGTCGGCCTGCTTCAGCTGCTGGATTTTCAGCGCTCTCGCTTGAGCGGGAGTGAGCCTGGAGGGGAAGCGCTGGCGGTGAAGACCGGATTGCAGGTTGTACATGTCGATGCTGCCCTCCACGGAACCGACCAGAGCGAAAGTGCCGCAGGAACTAATGGCGATGGTAGAGACGAAAGAGCCGTCGCCTGTCGGGAATGCCCATCGACCGGCTCTCTTGCGACCCCAGAACCATGTACGCGCCCAAGCGTCATCCTTGTGTGCCGTCACGACGCTCTCCCATCCAGTCGATCCGCTGACTTCGGCATCAAGCTTCTTCTTGTTCTCCCTGTGCTTCTGCCAGATGGGCTGGTTGCCAGGCAGGGCACCAATGCCACCGTCGCGGTTGAGAGAGCTGGCAATGCATGTAATCTCGGGAGCCTTGAGATCTTCCAGAGTCGTCGTAGGACCCCTGGCCATCGCCTTTGTAGAAAGTATACCAGTCTTCTTTGCCATCTTGCGGATGTTTCCTTGGCTGAGCTCGGTGCTCTGGCCATCGCGCCGCATACTCCATCCCCAGAGACTGCGATCCTGACCACCACTGAGCAGCCACTTGTTGCCCGCGTCGGCTCCATCAAAGTCGGAGGGGAGGAATTCCAAACACTTGACGGGCGCGGCATGACCGCTGCGCTGGTGCAAGATACGCGGGATCGCGGAGAAGGGTGTCTCGTCAAAGATCCACGTCTTGAGTGCGTTATCACGTCCACTGGTGACAACAACCGGCTGGCCTGACAGGAACTCAACCTTGCTGATGCCTCCTCGCACCAAGGGACCGTCGCCAGACGGCGGGTTGTGCGCACTCCTCAAAACACCCATGACCCTGCCCCCGTTGTTCAGGTCCCAAAACGTGACGTCTCCTGTGGCAGCGGTAGCGGTTGCCATGACACCGTCCTTGCGGCCGTCGTGACCTGCACCCATGCCGTCGGATCTGAAGGAGATGGAAGTGACGGGTTCATCGTCGTGGCCGGCCTTGAGTTGGATAATGGGCTTGTCGGTCAGGATGTTCTGAATAACCAAGTTGCCGTTCGCGTAGGCAATGGCAAGGAGTGACAAGGCCGTGCTGGGCTGCATGCAAGTGACGGCGCCGCAGTCGGGAGTCGGAGGGAGGATGGTGTAGATGAGTTTCCCGGTGCTGACGTTCCAGATTTCGACCCAACCGTCCTTGCGACCGACGAAAATCTTGTTGAGGTAGGTGGGCATGTTGGTGACGCCGCCCGTGATCTCATTGGCGCCCGACTTGCCAGCCATGGTGTAGAGTGTGGTGTAATGCTCTAGCGTGGCCGACTTCCAGACCTCGAGTCTCGTCACAGCGCATCCGACGATCCATGAGCCGAAGATGAGGATCTGTTGGATAGGCTCATTGAGGTCTTCGGGGAGCTCGAGCTCCTCAACCTTCTTTCCACGCTTGTATGCCCAGAAGCCCTGCTTCTCGCCCTTTCTGGCGTCGCCCCATGCGGCGAAAACCTTGTCCTTCCATGCGAGCGTTGTGGTGATGTCGGCTGGAGTCTGGGGGCGAGTGACGAAGACCAGGTTGAGACCTCTCTTTAAATCGTAGGTCTGAAGGGCTCTTCCTACCGATGTCGTAATTTGGAATGTCGTCTTGCCCATGGGAATCGAAGTGAATGGGACGTTCGTGGGGGAGACGAGGCCGACAGTCTACGATGAGCATTGGCATTAGCATTGAAAGTCCTGTATCATCAGTATTAAAAGACATACTCGGAAAGGCGCAAAGATGCGCGAGGACTGGCGTGTCGCGGCCGCCGGCTTGGAAGCGACAGTAAGCTTCTGTCGCTTGACCAGAGGCCCTTCGGGTTCCGAGTGAGGCATTGTGGCGAGCATGTGGACTTTGCGGACTCGGACGCCTTTTCCGGGATGCGTTTCGTTCGAGGCCTTCAGACACTAGCTGTCGAGTCGTCGCCCAAGATTTTTTTTTCGATCTTTTCGAATCAGACTTGGCTTATCTTATCGCGATTGGAGTTTCGCCGGGCTTCAGCCGGCTGGTCAATTTGGCCCCGCCATGGACAGTTGAGGGCGCGGGGCAAGTCCAATTGGGCGCATCTGATTGGTTGAGAGCTTTCATCCTGCGAGTTTCCCAAAACGGCTGACTTGGGTACTTCACGACCAGCTCATGGAATGAAGGATGTTTTAGGACGATGATCACCGTATATGAAGGTCGCCAAGCATGCGTATTAGTCGTTGAAGTTCTTCCACCGGGTTGTGTTCAATACTTCAGCCCTGATATGTTCCTCTTCTTTCTATCCCACTCGGTTCCATGGTGGTTTGAACATTGGACTGCAGATTCAAGAGCATGCATCGGATGAAATCATGAGGTTGCGTCCGCTAGAGCCTAGAACATTTCATCCAGTCTTTGAATTTGGGACAAGCTTATCGTGCATGTGTAGGTGAGGGGTGGAAGACTAGAGAGGCGCCATTGATTGAGGCTCGAGGTGTCAGAAGCTGCGTTCGGCATCGTGATTCGCCGGAAACCGTAGCTGGAGCGCTTCCAGCTTGACAACGGTAGCGACCAAGTCCAGCTGTCAAGCGCTGGCTGCATGAGAAACAGGAGAAACCTGACCTAAAGGTACACTACATTTCAAGGTCTCAGTTGGTGTTGCTGGCCCCCACCTCTTTTCACCGTCTCCAACGTCATCCTTGCTCTGCGTCTAGAACGTTTTTCTCCCACTCAATTCCCCCTCCCTCGCTGCATTCTCTCGAGTGCCATGTCTTGGCTTGTGGGATTTCTAGAAAGTCCTTCTGCTGCAGTGTGAGATAGGTACTCTCGCTTGTGCCTCCCGACGCCGCCCCGCCACTTTGTCTCACTCTCATGGCACACATTTGCATCATCACGCTCGCGGCAGTCAGTACCTAGGCATTGGTGGTGTCGCAATCGCTCTTCCAGCGCGAGAACACGGGAACAGCATAAGCTACTAACTCTTTTATGTGTACCTTGGCGAGAAAAGAAGACAGGGACAGCCCGGCTCTCTTATGTGTTACAATTGCCTGCCATTCTGACTTCTCTAACCTCGGTGGTCCAATGGGAAGGACACGCATGCCGCACGCCCACGTTCTGGCGTTGCTTTCTTCATCTGCCATTTGGAAGGTACCTCATTACTTCGTACCGATAACCTTTTTCATCTGGATGCAACAGCGAGCCCTCAACTCCAACTACTCCAAACTCCAAATTTCTCGCCATAGACTTCACGTCATTTAAGAAACCCAAAAAAAAAGTCTGCCACTTTCTCTCATCCCGGTGGAAACCCCTCCTTTTTCATCTTGTCGTCTTGCACCCTTCACCTTGAGAGGCTCCAGCACCCTGATCGCTGGGTCGCGGTATTCCTACCTTGTTCGCCCCCTTCAATTCTTGCAACCAATGTACGAATACGGTACGAACCAACCAGAGAACAAAGCATCCAAGCACAAACGAGAAAGAAAAAAACTTGCAAGGTTGTAGCGTCTACGGTTCAGGTCCAGCAAACGTCGAGTCAGCAGCCGCCCCTCCAATACCTCCCATCTGATCAGTGCGCGTCCAAAAGGCCCTTCCATTGCCTCTGGGCGCATCTGGCAACATGGACCGACCGAATTTTAACACTCGACGATCCGTAGATAGTGCTCGCTCGGCTACCACTACCACTCCTGCTTCCCCTGCCACTGCCGCCGCGCCTGCTTCTCCCCTCAACCCGCACTCTTCTCAAACTTCGTCATCCCCTTCCCATTCGACAGCAAACACCTCTGCTCCTACCGACGTTCCTCTGCGATCGAGACCCGGACGCTCCATCTCGCATTCTCTCAATCTCTCCTCCTCTGCCAGCAGGAAGAGCCGACATGCCGAGCCTGGAACCACCGACGCCCACTCTGCCTCTGCTAGCCTTTCCATGCCCCCGCCCTCTTCGATTCCTCTAAAGAGCCCCCGAGGTTCTCTCTGTCGCACTCGTCGAGAATCAAACAACTCTCTCGAAGCCTGGAGCGATTCCGCCTTGCAGTTTGCCGACGTCGACGAGCTCGACAATACCCCACGCCTCATGTCTGGGTCTAGCCAGCAAGATTCCACCGCCCCATATCGCCCCCTCCCAGAACCCGCCCTCACATCCCGATCTTCTTTTTCTTCCGAGTCCGACCTCAAGGACAAGCGCACGTCGGTTTCCAGCATCTTTTCCGTCTACTCCCTGGCCTCGGCTCGCGGTGCCGCCCCAACTTCGGTCCCTGCCACCCAATCCTCTGCTGCTTCGACAAACGGCTCCGACGGTGGCCCTTCGCGCTCCGTTTCCGGCATCATGTCGTCAGGAAAACCTGTCACGAATGCCTCGCAGCCCGGTGCTGAGCTCTCCAACGTCACTGTAACCACCTCCTCGAACGGTCAAAATGCCAACGCCGCCCCAGGTGGTCATCACCTTGCACCGCGCGAGACCAATACCCATACGCACCACGAAGTAATCAAACGACCTCCCCGTCCAGCCCAGCCAACTCGATCCCGCAGCCGCAACAAGCGTAGATTCAGCGGAAGCACTGGTGCTAGCAGCCACAGCCCCAGCAGCGATCGGGGACCCTATCACAACAAGGAGAAAGAAGAGGGTCAGTCAAGAGATACAAGCGCGCCTCGACAACGTGTACCGACAAGCTCTAATGCACCTGCAGTCAAGCCAGCGCCTTGGGGTGTTATTGGAGTGTGCGCTTTGGATGTCAAGGCCCGCAGCAAGCCTAGCAGAAACATTCTGAACCGACTCATTGCTAATCGCGAGTTCGATGTCGTTGTGTTTGGTGACAAGGTCATTCTGGACGAAGGTAAGTCGCTGTTTTCACCCCAATGTAGAGGATTAAGCCAAGTTCGGGCAAATTTGAAACCCTCAAGCTGCATTACGCTGAAGAATTTGCTAACCACTGTTTTCGCAACGTAGAGGTCGAGAATTGGCCCATGTGGTGAGTAATTATGATTTCTTATGTCTCGCTGACGGCTCGGTGAGCCAAAACAGCATAGCCTCTTTCTGCATCACCAATCCTCCAACCCATGCACAATAATTCTCTACTCTCTCAGAGAAGTCCCACTATCTATAGGCATCCCCATTCACTCGACTCTCTGCTCATCTGTAGCCTTCGAGGCCATCACGAAAGTAGTTCTGTTGCGTAGACGTACTAACACCTACCTCAGTGATTACCTCATCTCCTTCTACTCGGATGGTTTCCCATTGGATAAGGCAATTGCCTACGTTAAGGCGCGAAAGCCGTTCTGCGTCAACGATGTACCGATGCAGAAGATCCTCTGGGATCGTCGTCTATGCCTCAATATTTTAGACGGCATTGGCGTGGCTACGCCGAAACGCATCGAGGTGAACCGCGACGGCGGGCCAAAGCTTTTAACCCCAGACACTGCGAAACATATCAAGGAGATTACTGGTATAACCTTGGATGCCGAAGACCTGGGCTACAATAGGCTCCCCAGAAAGGTTGAACTGCTCGACGACGGCGATATTCTCAGCGTCGACGGCGCTCTTCTCAAGAAGCCCTTCGTCGAGAAGCCTGTCAGCGGTGAAGATCATAATATCATCATCTATTTCCCCAAGTCCACCGGTGGTGGTGCCCGCCGGCTGTTCCGCAAAATCGGCAACAAGAGCTCCGAGTACGATCCAGACTTGAACATCCCTCGCGCTATTCTGGAGCCAGAGAATAGTTATATCTACGAAAAGTTTATGAGAGTCGACAATGCCGAGGATGTCAAAGCCTACACTGTGGGACCCACGTACTGCCACGCAGAGACTCGGAAATCTCCTGTCGTCGATGGTGTTGTAAGGCGAAATACGCATGGCAAGGAGCTGCGTTATGTTACAGCCTTGGAGCCCGAAGAGAAGGAAATCGCGAGCAAGATCTCAACTTCTTTCGGCCAAAGAGTCTGCGGCTTCGATTTTCTACGAGCGGGCGGCAAGAGCTATGTCATCGACGTCAACGGTTGGAGCTTCGTCAAGGACAACGACGATTACTATGATCACTGCGCCAATATTCTCAAGGACGTCTTCGTTAAAGAGAGACTTCGCAGAGGCGGCGTCACCTCTCCCGCGCCATCGCCTTCTCCCTCGGATATGACTGATCCATTGGCATCTCGCGGGAAGGAGAAGGAGGCTACGCAACCTATTCCTGTCCCACAGGCGCAGAACAAGTCCGTGACCAACATACCGGCCGTTTCTGAGAAGCTGCCCCAGGAGTCGAAGCCCGCACCAGCGAGTGCACCGCCTCAAAAGTCGGAGAGTGCACTCCCCTCTGCTGTCACTAGTTCGTGTACCAGCCCAACTCTTCCTCCCCCGCCTCCGCTGGTAGATCCTACTATCGCGAGCGTCCCTTCCACCGTGGGGACGGGGTCGGCCACTCCATCTGCCGCGCCTTCACTGCAAGGAGAGGGCACTGCGCCTCCGGCAGAGGAGGCTCCGGTGCCGCCGCCGCCACCAAAGCACTCTTGGAAACTCAAGGGTATTGTGTCCGTCATTCGACATGCTGATCGAACTCCGAAGCAAAAGTACAAGTTCACCTTCCATACAGCGCCCTTCATTGAGTTACTCAAGGGACATCAGGAAGAGGTGCTCCTCATTGGAGAGGCAGCTCTGGCCAGCGTATTGCAGGCCGTAGATGTTGCCTTGAAAGCTGGCGTGGAAGATCGCGCAAAGTTGAAGTCGCTGCGTAACGTCCTCGTGAAGAAGGGCGGCTGGGCAGGCACCAAGGTCCAAATTAAGCCAATGTTCCGGAAGAAGAAGACGGAAGAGGTCGCAGTCTCGTCGGGCGATGAGCTTTCACAAGTCTTGAAAGAAGGCGTACAGACCGATTTCGCAGAGAAACCTGACGACGGCGCTGTAAAGACGGAAAACTCCTCACCATCTAGGATGCCGCCCAAGAGGCATGACTCTCTGTCTGGTATGACCATGTCCCGCATCACAGCCGCAGAGGAGAGCTTGGTTCTGGAGAAGCTTCAGCTCATTGTGAAATGGGGCGGTGAGCCGACACACTCGGCCCGCTATCAGGCCCAGGAACTGGGCGAGAACATGAGGAACGATTTCAACCTGCTTAACCGAGATGTTCTTGATGAGGTCCACGTCTTCAGCAGTTCCGAACGCCGCGTTACAACCAGTGCGCAGATCTGGGCCTCTGCTTTCCTGGATCGCAAAGACCTACCTGAAGACTTCATCACTATCCGCAAGGATTTGCTTGACGACTCCAACGCTGCCAAGGACGAGATGGACAAGGTGAAGAAGAAGTTGAAGGGCCTTCTTCGCAAGGGTAACGAGCGACCTTCCCAATTCGCTTGGCCCGAAAAGATGCCGGAGCCTTCAGAGGTTCAGACGCGTGTTGTCCAACTCATGAACTTCCATCGTCGTGTGATGCACTACAACTACAGCAAGCTGCACAACGGTAGTGCCGTTGCTTCCTTGAATAACGCCATTGCCAACCCGGGCTCTGAGAAACCTGTAAATGCCGAGGCATCAGGTTCGACAAGCTCCATGTCCTCGTCCCTGTCTCAGGCAAATGCGGTGAGTAACATCCAACCTAGATGGTGTTGTGGCGAGGACTCCGAGCTCTTCAGGGAACGCTGGGAAAAGCTTTTCGCGGAGTTTTGCGACGGAGAAAAGGTCGATCCTAGCAAGATCTCTGAACTCTACGACACGATGAAGTTCGATGCTTTGCATAATCGGCAGTTCTTGGAATGGGTCTTCACACCGCCCAAAGCCATGCTAGAGGAGGAGTACGGTATCAAGGACAAGGAAAAGGACAAGGACAGCAAAGACGGCAGCAAAGAGGTCAAGACTGCCGAGAAGACATCCGATGAGGGGAAGTCGTCGCAGGACTCCCGCGAGGAAAGACGGGATTTTTCGGGATCCAGCGATAAGGCAGACAAGAGCGAAGCCAGCAAGAGCTCGACATCTGTGAGACGTATCTTCCGACGGCGGTCGTTCCTCAACGGTCTGCGGCACGTCGAGGCAGCCCCGCCTGAACAGTACTTCCACCTTTACAAGGGTAACACCCAGACCAAGGCAAAGACAGATGCCAGGTTTGAGCCGTTGCGGGAATTGTATCAGCTTGCCAAGGTTCTGTTCGACTTCATCTGTCCTCAAGAGTACGGCATCTCTGATGGGGAGAAGCTGGAAATTGGTCTTCTGACGTCGCTGCCGCTGCTCAAGGAGATTGTCCAGGATCTCGAAGAGATGCAAGCATCGAACGATGCCAAATCCTTCTTTTACTTCACCAAAGAGTCCCACATTTACACCCTCCTCAACTGCATTCTTGAAGGAGGGATCGAGACGAAGATCAAGAGAAGCACTATTCCCGAGCTCGACTATCTTTCGCAGATCTGCTTCGAGCTGTATGAATCGGAGACCAAGGCCCCTGCCGCCACACCCGACGGGGGCGAAGAGCAGACTTTTGCCTACAGTATCAGAATCACCATTAGCCCCGGATGCCACGTCTTCGACCCGCTGGATGTCCAATTGGATAGCAAGCATTGCATCAGCTGCGCTCCGCGACGCAGTCTGACCCCTCACGGCGATTGGATGCAAGTGATCCGCACTCTGAGGGCCAAGTTTAACCAGTAAGTTTCCATCCACCAAGGGGCTTTGCTGACGGTTGTGGTGTGATGCTAACGAGTTGTATTGCAGAGTCAAACTTCCTAAGACGTTCCTCGCGGTGAACTTGTCAGATCTCTTTTCCGTCGAGGACCATGAACGACGGGATAGTGACAGCGAGGGGCTCGAAATGAAGGGACTGCATCCCAAGCCGAAGGTATCAGAGCAGCATACTACTGCACAGTCAGAAGTTGAGAGCGGAACGGGTAAGGAAGAGCTGGTCTCAGCAGGCCAAGCTCTTGCATCAGCCTCATCAGTTGTCATGGATGATGAGGAACCCATTAGCCCGAGAACCAAGCCTGACGCTTCAACTGAGACAATCTCCCAGGTGACAGCAGAGTCTATCGAGTGATCCAGTTGAGATTACTGAGCTTAGATCTTGTAGTCATCGACACAGGATCACAAAGATACGGTGGGAGGTACATAATATGAGGAAAGCGACAAACAGGAGGCGGAAAACACGAGTAGCATGGATAGACTTGAGCGCATTATTAGCAACGATAGCGGGAAAATCAAATAGTATCATCCAAGATCTTGGCAAGTCACTGGCAATGAAGGCAAGACGATGTTAAGGTGCAACGTCATTGGAGTTGTCGTCAGAAGTTGAAGGCGACGCGGGCCGAGCTCGTCCACGGTCCAGTAGAGAGGTCTTGTGGCCTGGCCCAAAAGAGAGTCCCATCCATGGTACCGTACCACTGCTCGGCAAAAGGGAACAACATGGCATCTCGCAAGGTCGGCAACAAAACGGACGATGCACACCGCAATTCCGCATCACCCCTGTGGTAAATCCCATGAGGTGCAGTTCCGGCTGCAGGGGTTCAGTGCCTTGAAGTGTCCTTGAAGCGCATGGCAAAGGACGGATATCCGTTGCAAGTACCGCGGAGGCGAGACGAGAGAGATCCCGAGGTAGTATTTAGAACAAGTACCTCGTTGTATCTCGAGACAGCTAGTGTAGTCTAGGGGGGCGACGAATCATGGTTACGACCGTTTTCCGAGCAAGGCCATCTGTCTGGCTCGCTTGTAAGTTTGATATGGACGTAGATTATCGACGAGGGATCAACAAAAAAAAGGTTTCAGAATCGACAGATGTGAGAAGGTTAGTTTTTTTTTGGCGACCCGGAATTGCAAGTCCGGTGCTTGTGATTACCAGGTTCGTCCCGCCCGCCCAGTTCGTCCAAGGCATGATGAAATCTGGTCCTACCTTACTTCGCGAAGACTGGGGGGGAGGTCCCAGATTGACGGCGATGGACAAGGTCCGAACTTCAGACGCTCCCGCGTGCCGCGTGTGGATCATTCTTCACCACGCCCCAGAATTTTGTTCTGGATCGGATCAGGCAAATGGCCAGATGTGGACAAGGGACCTGAAAGTCCCACAATGTTGAAATTCGCTGAAGGTGTTGCCTGTGGCATGGAGGCCCGGAGGATGAGAAAAAAAAACACCTCCTGCAGTTCGTACTGTAAAGGCGGATGTGATGGCGTGCCTTCGAATGCTTCTGAAACTCGGTTCATCATGGTCCACGAGAGTTGCGCGCGCTATTCTTCACTCCTTCGTCTTCTTCACCCTCCTCAAAGGTGAGAAAAAGAGTCCTGGAACGGCCGGGCTACGATTTGTGTAGCCATCCAATAGCGGCAAAGCAGTCTCGCAGGGACAGGCTTCCGATCCACAAGGATGGGCAAGGAAGTGAATCAGAGGGCCTGTTCCTCGCCTAAAGTAGTGTCTTTCTTCAACTTCTCGAAACTATCGGGTCTGGGGCCTTTCGACGCCTGGCCGAAGGGGGGTTTGGTGAGGAGCCAAACCTGCGTGCTGTCTCGGCCTAGGTACTTTGTCGTTAGAAAGGGTCATCGAGAGGGTTGCTGGATGTTCCCTAGGCCAGCTGAGCAACATCTCCAACCTTGTCCGGGTCAGTCAATGTTCCACTGATCTGTGTGGCTAGAATGGGCAATTCGAGCTTGCTCGGAGGAAGAGTGCGGTTATTGCTATCAGTGTCGCTATCGCGACCGACTGCGGCGGGCGAATCCTGATTGCTGGTTGTTATGGACCGTGGGCAGGGGTGGCTTGAGCAGATGCTCTCTTGGCTTTCAAGGTGTTCAAAAGCACGAAGAAGAAGACCGCAATTTTCGCTACGGGGATACGTGGCCAGTGAAGAATACTAGCCATAGACGTGCCCGGGATGTCGCAAATGAAATCAATTGTGGGTAGAAGAAGAGGAAGAAGAAGACCATCAGTCGACATCCTCCGGGAGATATCGAAGATGAGCATCACTGGCGTATCGGTAGTAAACTATAGCGTGAGAAGGTACAGGTTTGATAAAGTGATAACGGGAATCTGATGCCATTTGACCTATGCCATTTGAAAGAAGGCGATAGACAAAGTCGTCTCGGAGCAGAGTCTCCTGAGATCGATTAACGACCGTCAAGAAGCGACAAATCTACCTCGGCAAACGTTCAATTTTGTTGTGCCTTGATTTGAGAAGATCTTGCTGCGAGATGGTGGCGTGGTCTGGAGAATGCCTGTCGTTGAGTAGGATGGCGACTGGTGGAGTATATCGGCTAGCATGCTGTTATACGGATACCCCTAGTGGCCACTAAGGCCCTCAGCAAAGAAGCTGTTGAATACGGGCACGGAGTAAGGCCCGGATCCAATCAAGCCGTCTCGCGTCAGAGCATTGAGAGAATCGCCGAGAAGTTTGCGAAGAACCAAAACCATCACTTATCGGTTGATTCGGCATCGCGTCGAGGCTCGTACAATGGTACGGATGCAAGTGGGCGACAGAATGGGATGCCGTTCAATACTCTCCCCATCTCTCTGTCAACTATTCCTATTATTACTATTATTATTATTATTATTGGCATTCTTCTTCTTCTTATTAATATTATTTTGTATCTATCTTATCCTTCTTGAGACGTATTCTATTTAGAATATTTGGAAAATAATAATGATAATAATGATAATAGAAAAGTTAATGATAGGAAGAATAGAAATAGAGCTAGGTACTTTGTGCTGGACGGCAATCTATTGTGTCACCAACTTGGGATGAAAATGTGATAATGTCCCCCTGAAGGACAGGCGGGTCGGTGACAACATTTCCGAACGTTCATATTATTCAGGTTTTGAGTCCAAATCTAGGATAACAAAATTGAGCGGGGCGAGAGAAAAGATGTCTCTCTGACAATATGATTTGGCGTTGTTTTCGACTTGAGCCAGTGGTCACCCCTTGTAGCGAGGTGCAGATCTTGGCCGGCATCAAACGGTCAGGGTGCAAATACATCCTTGTCAGTCAGTCACATCATCTCGAGGAGTTGGATTTGCTGGTTGGTCGGTCGCGTCAGTCTACTGCCATGTTGATGGTCTTCTGGCATTTGACCGGCACTGCTTTCGCTTCGTCGAAAGGGTGTGAAGGTAATCGTCCCAACTTGACCGAGTGTGGTCCTTGCCGGGGCGCTGTCGAACCACAGTCCAAACCCCCATGTTCGAGTGAGCCGGGAGGGAGAGAAGCAGCGCGACGTACCGCGCTGCAGCGAGTAACATGGGACCATCCATGATCATATCAACCACCCAGGGTTCGGCGATGCGTCGTCGTAAGCGGTTATTCGGAGCATCGGAGACGGGCGAAACGATGTGCTTGTCATCGGGAAGCCAAAAGACGTGGAGATGATGGGTGAGATTCTGCGGACAAGACTGGAATTTGGTCTCGTAAGTGGGGAAATGAGGGCGGCCGCGGAGTGAGCCCGGAGTCTTGTGAGGCGCAATTTTGATATCTGCAAGTCAATGAGGCCAGTCTGGAGCCAGCGCGGGGCGGAGAGCCTCGACCTTGTTGTTGAGTTCGTAGAGGAACGGGAAACACAAAGAGGGCGGAAAGCATCGAACATGGCGAGTTGAGCTCGGCCATTCAGCAGGGCCTAGAAAAGTGGCTCTGAACAGGGCAAGCCCCCGCAAAACTGAGAAGCGACAAGCGGCCGAGGAGTCAAGACAGTTCCATGTATCCGTGTCTGTATCTGTAGCGTACGGAGTAGTCAACTTCGTCTTGTAGTCTTGCTGGCGGCCGAGGCTCTTGAGGATTTTCAGTGCTGACACCAAATATTGGATGCTTGTCGATCATATTGACAGGCGTAGGATGCAGTGTGACGCTCTGTGACGATGGGTAAGAATGCATCCGTCGCTCGACGACAATCAAAAAGGACAACCGAAGCAGCGGTGGCCGATTATTGACGCAATAGACATTACGTGAATGGAGGGGTTGAGGGAAGCAAGGCTTACGTAGTCCCATGCATGGCATCATGTGGAAATTAGAGGAAGAAGATGCCCGCAGCTAGCAACCAGCAGCAAGCAACCAGGTCCATGGGCAACGTTGAGAGGAAGGTCGAGGAAAGGCGGCCGACACGACGGCGGGGGATTGAAGTCAAAACGGAAGGCGGTTCCAACGTCGTGGATGAGCCGCTAGGACCCAGCGGGCCAGATGTGATTGTTCCCGCCATTGCCATTGGCAATGCGACAGGAGTGGATGAGAGGTGGATTTGAGAAGCGTGGCATGGAGGTCATGTGATGCCAACCGAGACAAGCCACGATCCAGGGCAAGAGCAATGGTGTTTACATCCTGAGGCCAGAAAGGTAGTTCCCTCTGACAAAGTACCTTGAGCGACGAGGCAATCGGTGTTTGTACATATGAATCTTCTTCCCTGGGCGCGGGATGGAAGGAATAAAGGTGAGATTCTCAGTTCTTTCCCACTGAGCTGAAGTTAGAGACGGGACATCACGGCATGAGGCAGGTGCGCCGAGTTAGGTAAGAAGGCGCTGGGAGACATTTTGGAGCCTCTTCTTTCCACGTTGATGACTTGGACTGCGGGCAGGACTTAAGGTACCTTAGAACTAAGGGAAGTTGCTCCAGATATTCAGGCTTGCCCAATTGGAATTCGTACTATTCGCTGCCGCTGCGCCCTTGCTTCCTTCCATCCCGTTCTTCAAGCACTTGTCCGTACTCCGTAAGATAGTTCGTGCTTAAGGTACCTTACTACGGATACCCCATGAGCAAGAACGCGGGTGGCACCAGGGGGTCTCGGTCGACGGTCAAAGCTGATGTGCGCTGCGTTCGCCTTGCCTTGTCATACCCAAGATTGTTGGAGACAGGAGTTGGTGTTCCTTCGGTGTTCAAGACTCCAAGTATTTTGGAATTGAGATAGACCTGTTGGGGCCTGACCGGTCTGGAAAGTGTGGTGTTGCGCTGGCAATCGGTCTAGGAAGACATTGATCAAATGATGCTCGCTACCGTACCTTAGGTACCCAAGGTAAAGTAGAATGGCGAAGAAACCCGGCCATCTGGACTCCCCTTGTTGTCTCCCTGCGACTGCCAAAACACACAATTTTCAATCCGGGCAGCATGCAGCTTTCAACTTTGGGATGCCACCGCCAACATGGCACGCCGCGCACCAGCCTGAATGAAGGTTGTGTGGGTTTCGCCTGCCAGGCCTGTCAAGGAAGGAAGCTTTGACGTTGAGTTTCCCGTCCTTGCCCAAGTAGGCGCTTTGCAGAAGGTGGAACTTTACCTCACCCTAAGGTAAGCAAGCTAACGCCCGAGGCTACTTCGCAACTCCAGTCCGAAAGCTGCAACATCCACACCAATCACTCCAGCCCGGCAATCCTAGTGTAAAGCCTGGAGCCTGAATGCAATGTGAGCGTCGGCAACGAACAAGGCAGCGTCCGCGGTCGACGTTCGCTTCGGCACGGCAGCTTCAACTCCATACCAAACGCCGTCATCTTGGCCACCTTAGCTTCAATACCGCTTACTACTACCTTCCTTGCCTTGCCTTACCTACACACACGTGTCGATGCCTTGCCACTGTTCACAGGAAGAGAAAAGAAGACAACAACTCATGCCTGGAGTAATAGTGGCGTCTGTCCCGGCCACTTGTCATCTCTTGTCTCTATCTGCCTCTGGCGCGCTTCTTTCCTCACTGCTCCATCACGGCGTATCCGTACACTACTCCATACTCTACCCTACTGCCCAAGGTAAGCTGCCTTCATCCACACCTTCTCCGTTTTCCAGAAGCTCCGCGTTGCATGGTGGGCTGACTTTGACATGGTCCACAGTCTGTGGCCCACGGTAGGCTAATCACCCTGGCTTCAAACGGCGGCCCAGACCCCGGCTCGCCAACTCGGAAAGACAACCTATTTGTTTGCGCCAGGGCCTTGAAGCCGTTTCTGTAAGCCACGACAGCTGTTTCGCAATGGATCATTGCCCCGTTTCTCGCAGCACTATCTCGGGATTCCTCCCTCGTCGGTCCGTCCAGGCTACTGGCCCGAAGAGCCTTGTCAGAGCACGCCGAACACAACGGAGCCTACCGGTACTCCTGTCCGTCGTCAACAGGTATGATTACACAGTACCTGGCCGAATCCGGCCAAACTTGGGTCATGCGGCTCACATGCATACATACATTGTATGGAGTAGCAGTTTACAGTACGGCACTTCGTCTGTCTGTATCCGTTCAGTCTTCACCTCCCTCCATGATTTGGACAGCCTTCACGGTTGTGCGTGATACGGGTAGCACCCTCAGAACGATACCCCAGCTGTTCGCAGATGCTCCTCTTGCGATGCTACACGACATAACTCTTCTCCGATACTATGCTTTCTAACTTAGTGTCCGCCACTTGGACATCGCCGCTCGTTCAACATTCTATCGCCACGGATACCTGCGCAAGTCGCGGCTAGTGCAGAACTTGCCGGCGTTCGGCACCATCCTAGTTTCCTTCTTGTGGGTTTGCATCACTGGCAACGCCCCAACGGCCCAATCCAACCCATCATTCAAGCTAAAGCCTCGTCCGCCTTGCCCTATCAAAGAACATTCGATGAAAGATTTGAATGTCGCTAGGCCGGCTTCCCATTGGGGGCACCAAAGGATTTTCCCCGCCATGTGTGCTTCTGGGCAGTGGATGCAGGTAATCTAGTCTCAGTGGGCACAAGCGAATGTAGGAGAAGAAGAGAAGGAGAGCAAAACAGATCTGCCACGCAATGCATGGTCGGCCCAGTCAGTGGCCACGAGCTGGTCCCCTGCAACGGTCCTGCGGGTTTGCCTCGATGCGGACAAGACTCAACTGCCACATTTGCAACCTCTTTCCTTGCCCTTAACTTGAGGATATTAAGTACCACCTCATGATACGCGCGCAGCATCTCGGAAAGCAAGAATCGTTCGCTTGGCCACGGCAATTTCTGTTCGAGAAGATAGGCGTTGCAGAGGCAAATGCAGCATCGCTGCGTTTGTCGGGTGCCTAACCGGCGTGGCTAACCTCTCTTTTCTTGCCCGACTATCCGTACGAAGGATGCTGCTCTCGTTGTAACAGAATGCTGTTTTTTCTAGCAGGACACCAGGAACTGCAATGATTTTCTGGGCCGTTCCCCCACACAACATGGCCAAACCCAACCCACCCACCCTGTCTGAGAGAGTCCCGAGCCGCACGGAGAGATTCGTGGCGCAAAGACACAACGAGCAACCGGATCGAAAAGGATCTCCGCCTCTGGCCGCTTGGCTGCAAATGTACCGCTCTGGATTGGAGATAATCTGCCCATACAACAAGCAGTCTATCTTCACCAAGGAAGGTTGCGACCCAGACCGCACCATAGCCATAACAGCCCATACAGCCTAGACTCAAGTCCGGAAACCTACGTTGTTACATTGGCACTCGAGCATGGCAGGCCTCTTTCGCTCTCCAAAGAGGCCTGGACCTTGAAAGCGTTCGTGGTGAAGTCATGGGTTCTCCATAGCCCGGGCCTGTCGACCGTTCTGCCACCATGCATGTCCGCAAGGACATTCAGACTTGGTGCTCCAGACAGGACGGTGCATCCGGAGGCCCGGTCGTACTGTATCCGATCCACTGCCGACAGTGGTCTTTACGGATACCAAGTACATAGCTCCGTGCATGGTATCGTCAGCGGAACGAGCCAATCGGACGAGCAACTCGGGAGCCGGAGCTGGACGCCCTGCCGTCTCTCTACCTGAGAGAGCCTTTGCTGTTATTCTTGGACCATGTCATACCTTGGGTATTGTTGATTGCTCTCCTCTTCCGCCAGTAAATGTCAACGGCATGAGATGCATAGGCTCTGAATCGTGGTTGTTACATGTCAGAACTCTGGGCCCTGCGCCACGGAACCTTGTGGCCGGATCAGGTTCCCTCTGAAGTCAAACAGAAACATTTCATCAGGCCCCACCCTCCTAAGGGTGACCAAATTTAGCCTGCCGGAGGAGATCCCGGGGCCACAGAGGCTCAACCTGTCAGGCGCAGGGGCCTTAGATTTACATGGCAAGGTACACCGCGCACAGGGACTGTCCCAAGCTCCCAGAGCATGGTAGCCGAGCCACCTGGAGGTGGAAGATTTGTCGACTTGCAGCTTGAGATGCAGATCGATATCGAAGTTGTCCATACAAGGCAGCTAGAAATGGGAGAACCAGATCAATTACCTTGAACGGAACACTCCAACAACCTGGCTGCCGGGCGCGGCCGGAGAAGTACGCAGCGGTTTTGCTCGGATCAGATTTGATTGCAACCAAGACGGAAAGGAGCACAGCCAGGGAATACGACGACCTCATGCTCGAGTTTCCAGGAGACGGTTCAAGATCGACCAGCGTGGTCTACACTAATACAAATATCCTTGTCACGAATGGAGATTGAGACAGAAGAGACAGATGCTCCCGTGGAAGCGGTAATGATGTGCCACGAGGCATTGTGCAACACGAGGGAACAGCCTATACATCATGATCAAGTCAGAACCAAGAGGTATCATTTTGACGGGTCCTGAATGTCAAATCCCTTGCTGCCGCGGCGCACGATGACCGTTGGCCATGAACGGTGGCGAGGCACGGCAAGGTATGCAGGAAGGGGCGACGGCATTCAGCCGTCTGTTGCACTAGCAAGCATATTTATGGTTTGTCGTCATTGCGGACAAGACGTTACTGCGTACCCAAGGGACATAGCACGCATGGCAGATGGGCAACCAAGAATGCGGAAGCCCTTTTTCTACCTTAGCTCTAGGCGATACAAGACATGACATGCGACCATGGGTGGGTAGCGCCCGTCCTGTCTCTCTCGGGCAAAGTACCGAAGGAGTACCTTGGTCTATCATCGGGCCCCAAGTGCAGACGAAAAGAAACGGGCCGGGCCACGATGACAGGAGACATTTTTGCATGACATCCATGTAAAGATGTGGTGCTCCCGGCTTCAACAAACGAGATGGGAAAACTGGTAGGGCCGAGAAAGCGGCATCGTTGGGTCGGTTAACCGTTGGCAGGTAGGTACCTGTCATGGACAGACAGGGCACCGTAGATGTGATGAATCTGTCTCGGTGCTGTAACGATGCCACGTCCGGCTACGTAGCTCAGCTCACTCTGAAGGTTCAACCTTTTCCCAGATCCATGTCATGGTAAGGGCACGTCTGAGGAGGAATGACAGCGGTACTTTGTGGTACCGCGCCGGGCACCACAAGACGAGCTTCTCCGACCAAGCGCAGGCGCCTCTGGAGTCTGAACTACCTTACAAGGCATATCCCGTCAGCGGCAGCGTGAGCATAGGGTACGGATGCTCGTGAAGTGTGTTTCTAGAGCTGTATCCGTACCTTAGTCCCTTGCTGCTGTCACTCTGGATTATGATCGGGCTCTAATTCGAAAAAGAAAAGGTAAACACTACGACTGATAGATGCTTGGCTTCCCGGCCGGGGCGCCTCACGTCCTCGTCCCGTCGCAGAAATCACGGCAACGCCAACCAGAGGTTCCAGAGGCACCGGTCAGAGCCAGCCAGAGTCTGGCAGCCCTACCAGTACCGTGTTGTGCATCCATACCGATACAGACAGACAACCTAACACGGACCAGGAGTTGAAACGGGACAGGGCAATCCAATGTCCAATCCGACGCTCCCGCTGTGAACATTGGGACGGGCTAGGTCAGGGCGAGCGAACAGGGACAGCCAGCAACAAACAGAATTCTGCCGAAGAACGGGACATGCGGTAATACCAATGCTTAGACTTTAGACAAGCTGCGATTGTCAAATACCTTGCCTCTGTTGCATTGCAATCAGACGGTTTTCTGTCCGTGGGACCATCGTCCATCCATATAAGGGTTGCTTGAGGACCATCGGCCAGGACTTGATCGAGAGCAAAAATTAAAATAAAGGGCTCTATTACTCCGTACCTACCCCAATCTTAAGCTGCATTGGCTCTCAGCACTTTTATCTTTATTTTTATTTTTTATCGTCATTACACCTCACACCCGCTTCCTAGTCACCTCACTCCACCTTCACCTCAGTCGACTTTTTTTTTTTCTTCCTCATCCCGCTGCTCAACCAGTCACACAGCATTAGCCAGCGGTACTTGCCTTGGGCCTCCATTGCCATTGCTGACTTTGTCTGGCTTGCATTGGCTGTTTGGGAGAAGAAGAAACCACCAAGCTTTGCTGTCAAAGCACACCTACATCATCACACCCGGCACTGGCCATCTCTGCCGTACCGCATCAGCACCTACCTACCTTCAGGTACCTGAGCATACGATACCAAGCTAGGTATCTCACCTACCCAACCCAAGGTACCTTTCCATCACCAAAGGTAGCTTGATTGCCTCGGGGGGTTTTTTTTGGGGGGGGGGGGGGGGGGGGGAGCTCCTCAAGTTTCCATTGTAAGTTTTTCTATCCTGCTTTCCACTCTTCTCATGCATGCCCGGATCGCACCAATTCCCTTGCTCCTTTCATATGCTTCATTCCTCCTTTTCATGACCATGTCGGCGCGACTTCCTTACTCGACATTCCTTGACATTATATGGCCCCTTCCCTGCCGCCGTCCTTTCCTGCCCAAAACCCTCGGACCATCCCGTACCTTCCTTGACACTTCGGCGTGGGGCACATCATTCTGACCCTCACCCTCGTCCTCACCCTCACCCGACCTCACCTTCCCTGAAAGTTCTTTCCACCTTGGGTGGCCTACCTTCTTACCATAAGGTACGGATACCGATACCTGGACCTCACCTTGAGATTCACTTTGCAACTGCACTTGCCTTGCACTTGCAGTTGCAATTGAACTTGTACTTTGCCCGCACTTCTTCTTCATTCGTGCCCTCGTCCTTACCCATCACATCCATGCGAAGAATAGCACCTGCCCACCACCGACCGGCAAACCTTCTTTCACCTTTTTCTTAAACAAGAACCACATCCTCCGGTCTTCTTGAATTCCTCTTAAAAAATCTTAATGTTTCCGACCTCTTTCTTCCTCCCTTCCCACACTCCGCCCGCTTCGTTTAGCATCCTCTCCAAACACTCAAAGTTGACTCAGTTCTTCAACTCAGACACCTTGATTTAACAACCACCCCCTTGCTCGTCAACCTCTTATCAACGTTTGGCCTCGCTCAAGTGAGTTCAAACTACCCGCCTGCAGACCATCACATCATGTTTAAGACGGCAGCATCACCTACCCAAATAACCATAAAAACGGCGCATGGCAATGCTAATACAACCTTACAGTTTCGAGAAGAAAACTACATTTTGCAAACCAAGGAAAAGGTTGAACGTCGTTCTGCCACCAAAGCGACAGGCCTTTCTACCAGACGACCAAAATTCAACAGCTGTTAGCGAGCGTCACTTTCCATCTTCAGGGCCAACTACCTACTACAACAGCAGCACCGGCACTATAAAACCACACAACCCAGGACATCGCGCACACAACGCACGGGGCCTCCAGCACGTCCGGACCCTTCTAGACGCAACCTTCGAGACCCCGAACTTCCCAAGCTTCCAGCTGCTTTCGATTCAAGATGGCCGTCGCGGGCCCCTGCGCCCACTCGTTCAAGATGATCAAGTCGGACAGCACCTTGATCCAATGGACCTGCAACCTGTGCCATTCCGGACCCCACTGGAGTATCTTCGAGTGCCGGTATTGCAAGCTACACACCTGCCGGCCCTGCACCCAAAGCGCCTGAGGTGCATCGTTTGTCGGCACCGTTACTGAGCACCCCAGACGACACCGACTGCGGGAAACATGGTGCTCACCGTGAGGGGATGGAAGATGAAGGCATGCCGGCGACGTGGGGTTTTTGCATTGGATGCACTCGAGGTATGTTCCCAAAGACACTGCCGCTCACGTCGAGCAAGTCATCTCGTTCGAAGTCGGGCTACATGTTAATTGCTTCTGATGACGCAAACTCCCTTCCGTCATCACCCAGACACAAGTGTCTCGCCCTATCCGATCCCCGATCTCATTACCTTCTCTTGTTTCATTGCCTATGAGGTTTCCAGATGAAAATGCCTGTCGGTGGATAATGCGGCACGGCAGTTGCAAACTGTGTCATCTTGCAATTGATGGATATTCATACTAACACAAGCCTAGGCCCCCTTTGAGACGTTCAAACGCTGCACGACTATATTGGTTCATCCCGACGGCGATGCATCACCAAACACGCAATACCAGGCGCATGCGCCTAAGAAATGCCCTGGCGATCGATGTCAGTCAGTGTTCTTTCGGATCGGACGACACCGGGAACGTTTTCGCGGGGTTCTCTCCCCTTTGATTCCTTCACTTTTGGCGGCGGCCGTCGACGCGAAAAAAGTCATGCAACTCTTTCCGTTTTCGATTTTTGAGTTTTTTCAATCATTCTGTTTGCAACCCTCCCCGGACGTTTTGAAGGCACGCCGATTACACCACCCAGACAGGACCAGCTCCGCCACCCCTGCCGTCGCGGCAGGGTCCTCGGTCTTAACTCTGGTTTAGCTCAGTGGTGCCGAATTTCGGTGCTGCATGGCGCACGTGGGACACTCTGGCTCAGGCACCTCTGCAGCTGGCTGCAGCTTAACGGCCCCGGCGGGGAGCGCATCCCGTCCACAGGGGGGTGACGCCCTAGCGCCTGTGTCAACAGCTGAGCCCCTGTGCGATGATGCCCTCGAGTTTCCGTACCTGGCTGAAGACGGGAATGATGCGACGGCACCTTTCACGGTCACAATCTGGAACCATCAGGCACTGAGCCTAAATCGGCAGGGAGGAATCATCCATCCACAGCTCTCGTTCGTTCGCCGACGCTCCGGCCGGTTAGCTCCTTGATTCGACCGCAAGAAGACGCACCCATCGCCCGTTCTCCATTTCATTTCACACTTTTGATCAATACGTAACGGAGTTTTTCGGCCGCGCAATGCCCAATACCCCTGTTCTACGGCAAACAACGACCTGGTTATTTTCTTTCCTCTTTTCCTTTGGGCAGACCGCCAAAGTTGGCGGGGCAGGAGCAGGTGAGGCGAGGGAGCGAGCGAGGGAGCGCGACGGATGTTGGTAGTGGTACTAGTGAGGAGGAACGGTTTCTTTCTCTAACAATAGATTTCGGGTCTTTTGGGAATGGTTCACGGAGCATGGCAAACAGAAGAAAAAATATGGGCTTAGATCACGTCACAACAGCACGCAAGGCTGATGGACTGCAACGGCGGTTATTTGTCAATTTCGAGCTTTCTTTCTTTTCACCTCCTGACGCAGAATACTTCTATTTCCTCACGCTACCTTTTTGACTTTTGGTCAGTTATCATCCTGAGTTTTGCCCAAGGAGTCTCTGCATCACATCGAACCCCTTGCGCTTCGGTTTCGCATATGACTTGATGCTGCCAGGCCAGAACGGTATCACGTCCGGTTGGTCAAGCATTTGTATAGCGCTTTCTGCGTCGGAGAAAACCATGAGTTTCTAAGTGTGCCATGACGCAGGAAGACCAAGAAAGGTGCCAAGCACTAATATAAAAGAACAAACCCTAATGTATTTCTAGCCATCATATCATGGTTGCTGCGCCCTGTGTCATCCAGAACTTGCCATGTCATGTCACCTGTGACCCAGGACGTTGGGACCTTTCGGTATGTGGGCGGATGTCTTTTGTTAGAAGGGACGTCGTTGGTCGTTCGGATGGAGCACCTCTTTTTTTGTTGCCCGGTGTCACTTATGGTCCGAGGATGCCGGTGAAGATATGCCGGTGAACATGCGATGGCGTTTTGGCGGTTGCCACTGAGATGCGTTGTGTAACCATCCGCCTCGCCTCGCCTCGCCTCGTCTCGGGTCTCCTTGGCTTAATGTTTTCTTCAACGGGAGAAGTCGGTGAAGAAGTTCGGTGTCCACGTTCTCGGGCGGACGGGAAAGAGTAGGGAATCTCGTGTCGAGGGCGGGCTGCCATCTTGTCATTGCTATCAACCCTTTTCTTTTTGCAAGGCTTTTTTGTGTTCATGTTGCACAAAATGTAGATCCGGGGTTTGTGGTTGAGAGTGTTCGCGGGTAGAGCATGGCGCGACCTCGGCATGGTGTTGGCATACACACCTACATAGCTGCATACGGTGACACACACACACACACACACATGGCATGGCATTTGGCGACTTGTACGACTACATCTGACAGGAGGGACGGCCGGCCGGCAGCTTGCATACATATTTCTCCGAGGTCAATCGGTTCACTTGGGCGGCCCCCTTTTTACCCTATCTCTGGGCGAAGGATTACGCGAGGCGGCGGCGGCGGCGGCGGGATCCTTTTTTGGTGTAACTCAGTATCCTAGGTAGACGGTTCAAATGTTGTCCATGGGAAACTTACAACATGCATGGCTGAAGCGCGTTGATAAAGTAAGAGTCGTGGTTGGTACGGATGACTTTTGTGTGGTGATTTACACCGACGAATTCGACGACGGTGTGATAGGATTGGGTGAATCCGATGGGTGGCTGATGATTATTGGTCAAGACATTACAGTTGGCGCTTGTGACGACGTATGACGGTACAAAACATGTAGATGAGGCTCTTTGGGGGGCGGGAATGGTTCTTGGCTGGATGTTTTGCCAATCATCTCAGTGAAAACTATTGTTAGTACTTACCCCCCCCCTAAGCCTACTTGTCATTTCCCAATTCATTACGCTGCAGCCTTTTGTTACCAACATGCGAAGAAGAAGAAAATAATGATGAGATCGTGATGGAAAAACTTTGAGCCCCAATTGGCTGGGAATGTAAGGCAGACAGATACCCAAGGGCAGAGAATACCAAGTGGACATGAAGGATCGACTCGAAAGATGGTTTAAACGGAGTGCGGATAGATACTGCACATCACAATCGCTGCGAAGATCGGGGGAATTATCCCCGTTTTCCCTGCTTCTTCTTCTTCTTCGTCTTCCTCCCTCCCCTAGCACTCCTAGATCCCCGCCCGCCCCTCATCTTTTTCTGCCCTTTCAAGATTATTTCTCAAGTATCGTTGACCGTTGAGCCTTCATCGCGCCCGCGGTACACGTTCAAACGGATACCGGGGAACAAGGGGGTCTAGTTACGCGCGGGGGAGGGGGGGCTGCCCGTTGTGCACGCCCAGTTCGGCCGGCAAGGCGTGGGATGGGCAAGTTTGCTTCTGCTTTTTTGGGTGATCGCAGCCGGCGGCGGGTGCGTGATCGCGGGAAGCCTCGCCGAATCTCTCGATGTTATTTTATGTTCTTCCGCTAGGTAATTCCCGCGCCCGTTCATCTCCTTTTTGGTTCATTAATCACATTCCATCTGGGCAATCTGGGGTATCAGAATACCCTGGTGGGTATAAATTTATGTTTCCCCGCTTTATTTTGTCATGTTAACGCCGATGGGCGCATCTTTTTTTCTCGGGTTACACAAAGGGTAACGAGCATATGAAACTTTGGGGCGGGATGGTGTCATTGGCGATGGGCAACGTATGTAATGACCGACTCAAGAGGGAAGACAGGTACTTACAGTGATGCTCAAGGATTGGCTCACATCATACATGAAGTTACATGTTACATGTGTCAATGGCGGTGAGGCTTCTTATCTCGATTCCCCGGGGTTCACGATGCCGCGGAGTTTTCTAGTTGCGTTATCATTCTCGTGGAAATCAGGAGATGATGACACGGATTTTTTTTCACGATGCAGATGCGTTAATCGGGGTTCGAGAACAAGAAAAAGGTGGGTTATGCGGAAAAGGTGCGATTTCATGTGCGAGAGGGGCACGGAGGGTCAGATAGGTTACACGGCATTCTACTTCTTTCTTCTGCTTCTGCTTCCCACCTAACCCCCGCCCGTCCACCTGGTATGATGCCGTATCTAGCGAGAGCTTCACATGTGATACTCCTCCGTCTCGTGTGCTCGAATTCCTTTTCCTGGGGCCGTGGTGTCGGCCAACGGTGTCAGCCAACGACAACATGCCCGCCAAGACTCCATCTAGAATGCTACCTGTTTTTTCCCGCGGTATTTTTGCTTTTCCTTCTGTTCCCCTTTTGGGGACATGTGGGAATCGTGGGATATGACATGTGTTATGGCTCTTCTTGTGAAGAAAGTTACCTATTCTAGTTTAGAGGCAGGAAAAGTGGAAAACGGAGAGATGGCTGCCCAAGTGGGGAGAGGAGGAGGAGGAGGAGGAGGAGGAGGATGGAAAGTGGGCTGCAACCACCAACATCAGGAAATCTGGTCTGCGAGACATGGACCCTTTATGCAACAGCAACGGTATTCTTTGCGGTGGGAGCCGGTATGTCCCAATCAAAGACTGTCCGCTCGGCGTTGCGTCGCGTGACGACGACGTGGTCGCCCACGCGGACCTGAACCGTTCCCTCCCCGGCGAGGGAACCGTCTTCCACGGAAGGAACTTTGAGGAAAGCGTACCGGCCAAAGACGGGCGCGTATTTGTGACCCGGATCGACGCGCCGGTCCTTCATGAGGGTGTTGAGGAGCTTCCCCTCGGGTCCGGAAGCTGCGCGGCCGAGTGCGTAGTCGACGTTGAGGGAGGTACAGCGACCACAGTTGGCCGTGAGGAGGAGCTTGGCGTCGGAGGAGGCGGGGAGGGAGAGCTCCGCCCAAAAGTCCTCGGCGAAGGGGGCCTCGGAGGAGTCTTCTACGACAATGTTGGGGCGCATTTTGGGCATGATATGGGACGGGGCATCCGGGGTTTGAAAGGGTGTCAGGGATGGGTAAGATAGGGAAGAGTCTGAGGTGATGAGGTAAGGGGCGCAGTCGGTGAAGGTGAGCCAGGCTTGTTTTTCATTTTCGGACTTGGAGAGGGACGAGAGGGATGGAAGATAGGATGTGATTGAGGAGAATAGAGAGTAGGATTGCTGTTGTTGCTGCTTGGCAGAGGCCCCGGGAGCGAGGGTGCCGAGGACACGGCGGCGGCCGGAGCCAATGTGGACCAGGATTGTGGGGAAGCCGAAGCAGGCGGAGAAGAAGGCGTCGTATGACTCCCCCATACGGAGTGCCTCGGCGGGACTTCCGTGAAGGTCGACCGATATGGGCTCCAGAGACGACGTATCCGGGACGAGAGGCACCGAAAGGGTCGTATCCTGGAGGAGATGGTGGTCGATGAGGGGCGGGGTTGGGATGTTGTACTTTACCAGGATCTCTTCGCCGCCGTCTTCGTCGGGAGAGCCGACGATCTCCTGGGAGAAGAGAGCGCACTGGGGAAAGGTGGAGAGCTGCATCTTGCGGAGGGTCGAGTCCGAGTTTACTTTGAACAGCATGTATGTCCTGTCGTGAAGGATGCCTTGCGGGGTGAGGGTTGCCGCGGTGAGGTGGATTGGGCGGAGAGCCTTGATGGGGTAGACGTTGAGAGCTTTGATCTTCATTTTGCGTATAGATGATGGTGCGACGCTACGATGTATGAGTGTGGTGGTGGTGATGAGTAGATTCAATTGCGGCTGAAGGTGATGATTCCTTCTCTCTCTTCCGATATGCACGGGTTAAGTCGGTGTGACGTTGTCGAGGGGTGAAGTTGATTTGGAGTTGGTTGAGAGTTTGAGCAGATCGCACGTCAGTCGGAGCTTTCTTTGGGGTAAGAGGAAGGGGAAAAGGTTAATCTGATTATTCAGGTCAACCTAGCTACGTGCAATGGAGCAAGGATGATCCTTTCCAAGGGAGGAAAAGCAGCACATGGGAGGGCTGATGGAAGGATGCACCCACGTATTCGTAGAGTAGGAAGCCGCAACCGCCGATATCGTAGCAGCCTGACAAAAGGTTAACTTGCCTGGGGTCACGAATGGTAAGCAGAAAAAGTATAGAAAAAAGAAGGAGCTTATTCTGCCCGGGGAGAAATTTCGGTAAAATACGCGATATCTGATTTGGGCTGGGTATTCTTTCTCTTTTCGGTCACTTGTTTTTTTTTTTCTTTTTTCGGAGACAGGTTTGCGCAACGTTTCGTTTCGAAGTGGTTGCTTACGGATAACGATGCCGCCGGGTATAACGTCGGACGTTCCGAAAACATTTGGGTGAGATAAGCACGATAGCAAAGATAGCGGGGACGGAGACCAGGTATTGACGGGGCCAGCGCCGGCGCCGGCGAGCATCGGGGCTGTATCCGAAGGTTCCCCATGCCGAGGGGGGCCAGGTGCTCCGGTGAGAGCTCAATTCAAACCCCTTTTTTTTTCTACCTCAGATCGTAGAGCCATACTCGGACTCGCAAGATCGCGTGCCAAAGTGGAATATTTGATAAGATAGGACATCCATCTTCATGGCGAGCCGCGGCGGACATGTTGATGATACAGAGGACCTCGAGAAATGAGAAAAGGTATCCCGAATAGGCGGGAGCAGAGTGTGATTAGGCAGAAACACAGCGGGATTCTGCCCGCTCCATCTCAATTAGGGATGTGATGCCAGGTGCCAGGATGAAAGTGCAGG
Source organism: Colletotrichum godetiae (assembly GCF_030913485.1). NCBI lineage: Eukaryota > Fungi > Ascomycota > Sordariomycetes > Glomerellales > Glomerellaceae > Colletotrichum > Colletotrichum godetiae. The sequence goes on along the minus strand of NW_026851251.1, from coordinate 1,116,346 downwards.
GGAGAGAACATATTCGCAATGGGCGTGATACTCCTGCAAGGGGCAAAGAGCGACGTCGATGAAATCAACTATTTGAGCTCACCCCGGGGTGGGTCCCCCGCTTGTTCCGCAACATGACACCCGCGTCGCTTACCGTTTGGCGGTCCCGAGATCCACCGGGCCCGAGGCACGGGATAACTACGGAGCTCTTCCGAGAATGGCAACCGGGGCGTCACTCATTGGCTAAGCTTCTCAAGGCTTAGTCTGGGCGCGGCGGGCGTGGTTGAAGTGTCGCTGCCCAAAGCTGGATACCATGTTAAAAAACAAATTTGAATTACGCGGATTAAACTGAACCTCGTTCTCGCTGCCCAAAACTCCACCGACATTTGATAGGTTTGCGTCCTTTTCTCCCTCTCATTTATTTCATTATTAGCATCATAATCCCTAACTTTCTGCCTCCTGACTAGTGAAGAGATTACCCAGAATGGCAACAAATTGACTTGACTCGTGTCTTTTCAAACGGCTGTGAAATTTCCCGCGGGAACGCTAAAAGGGGGCACGTCTTCTAGCTTAGCTCCGGGAAGCTTGCTGCCACGCATCCACGCCTTACTTTCTGTAACTTTGGTCGCATGGTGGATCGCCCACGAGCTGCAAGAAAGAAAAGGGGTGCCACCAAACGCCCGTTAGCGGGGGCTGTCAAACTTGCTTCTGAAATTGTTCTAGGCCCTTTCTTGACGTTTGATGCCGGGCCGCAACCCCCATCTTGCCCCTCCCTCGTTTGGGTATCAGGGAAAAAAGGGAGAAAGAGAAAAGTAAGAACGGGCGCTCGATTGCCCGTGATGTGGGAGATGTGATGCTGCCATGCATGGCCATGGCTCTCTTGCATTGCGCCCCGGCAGACATGGACATGTTTAGATGGGATTTTGAAAAACCCCATTTGCCTCGGCGTCACCTCGGCGGCTCGGCGACGTCAGCGAGATGGGGAACAAGGAAAGATGGCGCAGCGAAGAGGGGCAAACTCGACGGGGAGGAGGAGGTCTTCCCCGGGGGAAGTACTTTATCACAGTATTCCAGCCGTACGGGGTACAGAGTACACGTATATGCTCGCGTGCCGGTGCGTGAGAATACTTACCCGAAGCCAACGGCGCACTGCCGACGATGACCTTTACCATGCTGTGCAGGTCTGGGTTTATCAACGGTCAACGGTCGAGGGGGGTGGTTGGTGATCATCTCTACCAAGTTTTGGCAATCTTTGCGCCTAGAGTGGGAGCACGTACGGGAGCCGAAAAGTCGATGACGCCGATGACAGCAACATCGGTCAGCGGTCCGGTCCGAAAAGGGGACGCCTCCGTGAGCTTGATGCTCAAACGGCTAGGCGGGATCCCCTTGGCATGGGGACTGGGGGATGCTGCAAGCGTGATTGGGCTGTTGTGTTCTTTATTTCAATGAAAGACTGGCACACGACAGCTTTGTTTGATGATCAACGGGGTAATTATCGGCTTCTTCTTGGAGAATTTAGGCAGTTGAAGGCTGGGAGCTGGGAAAAGGGGGGGGAGGAGAAGACTGAAGCAATTCCCGCGGAATATGCTTGCGAAGTCGCGTCCACAGCATCAGTTTCAACAAGCAGCAAGTATCCGTACTTCGTATTTTCTCTGATGGTATGCGTAGATTGATCCCCACGAGGACCCTGAGATATAGCTCCCTGCGATCAGAGATTCGACTGCCCGCCCTTATGATCCCAAATATCCTCGGGCGGGTAAGATGCCCCGCCCTGTGCAAATTTCATCGAGACCAGCTTCTTTGTTATGGTGGCTGAAAGGGCTCCTCGGCTGCCTCTTTCTCTTGTCCGATCGGCCGATAAATTGACAACTGACACGGGATGTGTTAGGACCCATTCGTTGGTTGCTAGCCGGTTTGTGTGGCGAATGGGTTATGAAGATTGATCTTATTCACGCCCAGATATTCCATCAACGCTACACTGGCATATACGAAAACTCTCATCAACAGCTCGACGTATAAGCGACAGAATAAATATCATGAAACGCTGACTGACTCAAGACGATGGCCTGATGTCTTGGAGTTAAACAGCACTGCAGTTCCAAGATGGTTTAGATATGGTGCTATGGATAACTCACCTCCTTTTTCCCCGGAATGGCCTCACCTAGCCTTCCAACGGCCATGTCGTTCGGCAAGCCCATGGCTGACGAGGGCCCATGTCCAGCGGCAACGAGTGGATTGATTCAAAGGCCATTCCAGCCAACGTGATCCTCCAAGGTACCGTCACGCCAACACCGGTCCCCCTACCCAAAGCCGTTTTGACTGCCCAGCGTCCTCACAACATCCCTACGTCCCCACTACAAACCCCCCTACTCGCCCTCCCCTAGGTCCCTTGTCTCTCATGCTATGATGCTCAGCGGCAACCGGCCGACCTGGTCTGCCGGACATCCCGGGCTGGCTGCAGGGTCGAAAGGGGTTGCCTTCCCTTGCCAAGATTCGCGCGCTTGTATACACTGGAGAGAGCACCACCCTGCGGGAAGTTGGAAACACTGCACAATCTATGTAGCCCCCCGGGGGGATGTGTTGCCAAGAACTAACGGCGCGGGCTTGGGAAGCAATCCTGAAATGTGAAATGAGGGCTCCTGCAAAGAGACGGAAGCGAGTGATATCAGATGTCAAAACCTGGCCTATTTCATCCTTATCATCTAGACTACTCTGGAGGTTTGCACATTTTGGATGGAACAGGCTTTTGATTATCACTGCAGCATCCGATTTGCATCTCAAAGTTGGAATGGTGGTCTAGATCATGTTGGCCCTAGGGTGCATGCGGGCGCATCTGTGACATGTATATACTCTGGTGTTTGTATTCTACAAGTATCTCTCTTTTGTAATGTAGTGGGTGCCATTCTGCATGGCCATCACTGCGGTGACTTGTGGTCCATAGGGCCCGTAGTAATGTTGGCTCTTAGAGTTATCTCCTTTCTAGGGTTGCATTAAGTCGTGTTTATAGTAAGTTTAGCCACGGGGCGCTGAAGTGTTGAGATGCACTAGGCAAATGAGCTTAGAATCGGAAAGTCGTAGCTGACTAGAATATCTAGCAATGTTACACAATTTTTTGTGGCGTGATTCACATGATATATTTGCTTCTTCATGACTTTGATAGGCCCAAGGTGATTACTAGACTTATGGACTAGCTGTGATGGTTTGGAGGCGCCAAAGTATAATCCTGTTAAAGTCATAATATTCGTGTTGTTGAGGCAATTGCAGTCCCTAGATTTCAACGCCCCCTAATGCACGTTCGCTTGACGTTCTCGCTCATTCGATACTTTTTGCAGCATAGCGTGAGATTTTACACAGGAATCCAACGCACATTTCCTTTATTTCCGCTTTGGACCGCAAGAAGTGCGTCTTAGCAAGGAAACAATTGTCACATTTGTCTCGTGGTCATTGCCCTAGGCACACGCAACGACGCCACAGCTGCCTGAACGAAGTCTATTCTCTGCTATGTGAAAACATGAACATGCAGTTCATCCTCTACTTTTCACAGTCTAGTTGGAGGGAAGCCTCACCATACATATTCGACCATGTAGAGTGGCAAAACGGTCTAGGAGCTGTAAACGGCAGCGAACCTAGCCTCCAGATCCTTCTCGGTCAGAAGCGGGAGGCCCACAAGCTCGTTATCGAGCTTGTCGTAAGCAGACTTGTATCTGCCGCTAAGGAGGGCAGCCTTGAGTAGACCAAACATCTTGAACTCGTTGGTCGGGTCCTCCTGGGCGGCCTTCAGGTTCTTTTCCAGCTCAGCCTCCCCATCAAGCTCGGTCTCCTTCCACTCGGTGCCAGGCGGTGAGTACTTCTTGGCGAGCGTAAGTAGCTGCGACTGGGAGACTTCAAGCTCTTGAAGCTTCAGGTTACGGTTCTTGGTCGCCTCCGGGTTCTTCAGGGCGCCAGCAACCGCCTGTCCGATACCAGCGAGACTAGTGCTTGCGAAGCGGGCGTGGCCCCCGTTCGTCACGACGGCCGTCTTGTTCGCGTAGTCAAAGGCGATGGGGAACTTGACGACGAGATCGGTGAAGCCACCGACGGAGAAGATGGTGTACTCGATCTCGCTGGCCTTTTCCTTGAGGTAGTTCTGCGTGTCGGTCATGGGCTTCATCATAACGGCGAGCTCAGCCGCCGCCTTGGGGTCGGTCGTGAAGGAGCCCCAGTCAGAAGGGATGTAGCGCTTGACGCCGGCCTTGATGGCGGCGTCGATGATGGTTTTCTGTATGAGGAGGCCGCCCTTGCTGAGGGTTGAGACGATGACATCCTGCCCCTTGATGGCCGTGGCGATGGTGTCGATTGAGGAATAGTCGATCGCCTTGTAGTGCACGCCAGCGGGGAGGTCTTCTGAGGCCGACTCGGCGCGGCCGAATACCGTGACATTGAAGCCAGCGTTGGCAAGCTCAGTGGTGACTGCGGTTCCCAAGAGACCTTTCTGTAAACTTGTTAGTTCCTAAGCTGCTCCTACTTCGGAGACAGGAGTGTGGGGAAACTTACGCCAAGGAGAGCGACGTTCTTGAAAGAGCTCATCTTCGTAGTTTGGTGGTGACAATCTGGTAAGCTTTTCAGACGTTATGTGCTGAGATAATTGTTGTCGTTTGTTACTGTTGCATGTTGGTCGATTGGTGTTCACCGCGACTCTCATGTCCTCTTATACACACTATCTACTTCAACTTTCCGGCTGTGTTATTGAGACTGAAAGTCCGACGGCTGACGAGATGACTCCGTCATATTTACTCAGGGTCAGGGTGACGATGCCTATCCCGACAAATTTGGCAATCTTTCGGGACTTTGGACGTCGAAAGTCCAGAATCGAGGACGGACAAGATGGCGCAGTTGTGGAGAAAGCACCTTGGTTCAGTCCACTCGGCGGATATAATTATGTCTCCGAATTATTGATCTCCGAATTATTGATAGTCCCATGCCGCTCTGAACGCTGATTTGCGGAAAGCTGGGGTACACTAGTCGAAAAAGACTGTAGCGGGGGATACAAACCATCCCAGAAACATCCGCAATTGCATCCGCTGACTCTTCCAACTACACAAAGGGCGGAAGCTTATTAATATCCGCCCACTTATACATCCCCCCCGATTACTCACGACAACTCCCGCATCAAGCACACTGTTCGCCCATCTTTCTAGCGGATTCAAACAAAAGCCCGCTTCTCTGTCCAAAATATTTCCGAGGGTCGAGGAGACCACCTGGCAAACATGGCTGGTGTCGCTGAGACCGCAAGTACCGGCGAGATCAATGTGGAGGAGGCCAGCAAGCGGATTTATAGTGTAAGCAACTCCGCTTGCCAACCGTCCAGTCGGAGTCGACATGAGCTAATCTAATCACCGTCTACAGGCATGTGCCTACTGCAAGTCACGCAAAAGACGATGCGATGGAGGAGAGCCAGCCTGTGGACTCTGCACTAGGTCGGGCGTACCCTGCGTGTACACTGAGCGCAGGAAGAGAGGCCCGGGGCGGAAGTTAGTATCCATTGCGGATGCTTAATTCAGGAACAATTGCTGACTTGTCACTCAGGAACAAAGTCGGGGCCGTATCAGAAGGGAAGCGGCAGAGCAACGAGGCTGAACTCAACGGTCTCGGTGATCAGTCATCCCTTGATGATCCAGAATCCGCAGGGCTTGTCAATACTCTGTCTTCTCAGACTGTTTCCCCCACAGAACGTCCTATTAAAATACCCAAAAGCCTGGCGCAAAGACTCCAGAGCTATGCCGCAGAACAAAAACAGCGTAACCCGGCTGATCCTGGGCCCAGCCGGCGTGAAAGGGTGGCACCCTATGCTCTCCCCTTCCTCCCCAAAGATCTGTTCGGGCGGTCTTCCATACTAGAAGGGCTTCGCAACGCCCGGAGTCAAATCGAGGCAAACATAGATCCGAGACCGTTCAGCAGAAGCACGTTCGCGCGCTTCCCGCCTCAAGAGTACATTCTGGACCTGGAAATCACCGTCATGGAAGAAGTGCAGCTCTTCTGTCCCGCCATGACTCAGGAGACGTTCCTAGAGCTCACCGACAAACAGTACGGAGTTCATTCCGATCAAAACGACTGTGATACTTCAGCTAGGCGATGCATAGCGAACGCCCTATTCGGGGCTGCCATGCGGTGGAGGACCGCGAATGATTCCTTTAAGCACTTTAGCGGCTTGAGCTGGGGATACTACAAGAACGCTTACTCCATTTTCCCGGAGCTTATTCTTCAGGGCAGCAATGTGTTGGCATGCGAGGCGATATTGGCTTTAGCCACGTTCTCTCTGGGCACGGCCGATACCCGCACGACAGCGCAGCTGGCTTCTGCTGCGGCCCGAACTGCCCAAATAATTGGGCTACATAGGAGAGAAACCTATGCGAACCTCGGTGCCACAGAGTCAGCGCGGCGAAAGCGAGTATTCTGGGCCACGCATATACTCAACACCGACATGATGGTCAGATTTGGACTGTCCCATCCCTTTGCTCACGGCGATGTGACAGTCGAGCTTCCAGCCGAGAATGCGACCATTTTCGATGGCACGTCACAGGCACCGTGCTTCCTGAGAAGCATGGCACAGCTATCCAGAACCCAAGTCAAACTCCACGAAAAATTCTCTGCACACAATATCCAGCTCCAGTCAGGCACAGATCATCACATGATGCTGATACTGTCCACATGTGAGCTGGAAGAGTGGAAGACCTCGCTCCCACAGGAATCGAGACCGGATCCAGCCACTCTCTCGACGACGAGAGAGCTCGACATGCCTACCGCCCTCTTGCATTTCATCTACTTTAGTACCCTGATCAAGACGCACATCAACCTGGCACGGCTCAAGAATGCGACGAGCATTCAGCCATCGTCCCCGCTGTACAACGAGTGGGTGAATAGAGACGCTTTTCCCAGCATAGAGCAGTCGCACGCCAAGTGTACTGCAGCGGCGCGGGCTATTATTGATCTTCTACGCGTGATGCCGCCTCAGCCATATGTGAACTTGTGGTAAGTCTCTAGCGTCGTTGCTTCGAAGTAGGTTATTGACACCCTTGACAGGGTTCTCCTCGGCTATCCCATCATGGCCAGCTTAATTCTCTTGTGGTCTGTACTCGAAGAGCCGACGGGCTCAGACGCCCTTCTCAATGTGAGGGTCATGGGCCAGTTCATTCAGTTCCTGGCGGGGGTGAAGGAGGAAGGCTGTGATCTGCACAGTGTGTTGGACGGCTGTTCAAAGATTTACAAGATTGCCAAATACGTCGTCCACACGCAGAGAGCCATGAGGTTGTCGGCGCCCTTGGAGGAAGACAATGACGTCAAGGAACAACTCGAGGTAAGTTCAAATTGGACGCGCTATTTTTCAACGGTACGGCGTAACTGACTTGCGTACTTGTAGACTCTTCGTTTCAAGCTCTCTGGAGTCACGGATTGGATGTATCTCGCCCAGGGTCTACTAAGTAACATGCCTCTACTTTGCGCACAAGCAAGAGACATCTTTGCAGATGTCCTTGGGATGGAGCAGGCGAATCCCGAGTATGGGGCGTTTGCCCCCGAGTTGCTGATGCCACACAAGCATAATGTATTTTTTAGTTCTTGAAAGAACTTATGACTTGCATTGTACACATAGAGAATGATACCCCATAGTTGAGCTCATAGCAATGCTATCAGGGCAACAAGAGAAGCCACAGTCACAGCAGCCGCCACACGTGCAAGTTCGGCTGAACTCGATGCACCGGACGGGCTCGTCGTGGCCGATGCCGAGGCTGCGGGCGTGGAAGAGGTTCCTCCGCCACCAGCACCACTGCCGCCAGTACCTCCGGTGCCGCTGCTACTGCTCCTACCACTTCCTCCACCGCTAGCCCCGCCAGTGTTCGTTTGACTGCTCCAATACGTTTGATTCCACTCCGCAAACGACAGACTCGAGTTGAGTCTCAGCTTAGGATCGAGGTCGTCCGCCGTGATCGTACGAGTGGTAACCTCTCCGTTCCAACAATGGCGGCGGAAGCACTCCTGACACTGATCCGGCAGGTCGATACCGGCCCTGATCAGACTTCCGCGGATCGTCGCGCAGGCTAGGCAAGCGGGCCACGCTGCATCAACGGTACCGTTGCCGTAGGTCGCAAGGTTGAAGGCGTTGTCGACGGTGAGGTCGAACTCGTTGTCCGTGAAGGAGGACTTGAAAAAGGAGAAGTTGCTGTAGCCGGACCACGGCGAGTTGGGCAGGTAGAGCACCAGCGGCGTAGGCGGCGACTTGGCGGCGTCGCAGCCGAAGAAGGTGGGCTGCTTGGTAAGGTTCTGGGTCACCAGCGTCGCGACGTCGGGGATCTTCGGGAATGGAATGTTGCCCTGGGCTGCCGACTGCGCCGTGTTGACGAGGTTTGTGCCGTTAACCCAATTATACTGCGCATCGGAGGAGGCCTCGTAGACGATGACGAAGTCGACCTGGCGCTCGGGGATGATGAGAGGCCGGATGGGGTTCGTCTCCCCGCCGAGGCTGCCGTCGACGAGGAGGAGCTCGTCGATACCCTGCATGGCTGCGTTGTAGTTCTCAAAGGGATTCGGGTAGGTGGCCCACAGAGACTCGTTGAATGTCTGGTTGAAGGACTCGGCGGTCTGGTTGACGAGGATCACGCGCCCGTCGTCCTCGAATTGAGGGGGAGGCACGATGACTGTGGTGTTTGGCGGGCCCGTTTTGAGCGCCCGCTTGGCAAAGATTGGTGTATCGTACCAGTCGTCGATGAACCACGCGTCGAAAGCGTCTGCCGTGGACCCTTGAATGAAGGTGAACTTGTCGAATCCTTGAACGCACTCGCTGCTGTTCTGAGCTGTGCCGTTGGACATGGAGGTTCCGAGGTACATTGTCGGCATGAAGGCCTGGATTCGTCCACCTCGCCAGCTTCCAAACTCGAAGGGAGTCACCTCGTAGGAGGTCAAATTGAACCCGTTGGTGTTGTTTCTTCCGGGCCACATGATGCCGCCGATCGTGGGCGACTGTCCAGGGATGACTTCGGAGAGAGCAATAATGGGCATCGGGGCTTCGCCTGAAGAGAAGACGGTTCCGGATTGGGCGAGATCAGAGTAGTTGCCATATGTGCGGTTCTCTGGCAGATACGTTGCCCAGAACTGACCAAAGGCATCTGCGACGGAGACAGGGAGTTCCGTCTCTGCTTTTGCACCGACATTCTCAAAGATGTCTGTCAAATATGAGGTGATGTTGCCGTCGGGACCCAGGGTATAATCCACAGTGAAATTGATCTGTTTTCTCAGGGCACTTATAGTGATGAAATCGTTGGCAGCTCTGCGCGAATTGTGAGCATTGCGAATAAAATGGAGAGAGAGGTATGGTGAGATAGAATAGAATCGGAAGGACTTACAGTGTGCTCACGGTCAAGGCACCTCCGCCACTCAGACCGGTGATGTATGATAGAACCTGCGTGAGACCCCCCGTACGAGCGGCAACAGCAGCCGGGTTGCGAGCATCAAAAGCCTGCCATATGCCGAGACCTCCAACACCAGACTGCGTGCCGCCTCCGGAGACGGACAGACCGACGACGGGGTAACTGGAGGTATTGAGCCGTTGGATGTAGCCCTGAACATCGAACCCCGAGATATTTGCAAGTGTGAGGTAAGAGCTGAGCGCGGGGATGACCTTTTCACCGCGGTTAACTCTCCAAGATGCTTCCGGTCGTGAAAGCCCCTGTAATATGAAGTCAACAGCTATGGCTGAATCTCATAGAGATGGCCTCAAGTTACCTCGGAAGCGGACCGGACCGCCAGTCCTGAGGGGCAGCTTGCGTAGACGGGCGCAAAGGGGTCGACGTCTCCTTGTCCCTGGGCAGCGGCGAAGCCGGCCAACAGGAGGACTCCCCCGAGATAATGTGGGTTTCTCGTAGCCATGGTGTCGTAAGAAACAAGATTTAGACATAAGGAGCCGAGAGCTGCTCGAGCTCTATCGTGATAAGTTGGGTAAAGCTATCTTTATCTACCAGCTGTCCAGCACCAGCAGTCAGCTAGAAGTGAGATGGGTATCTGTCTCTACGAGACAAAATTGTTCCATTTGCGGGGACCGCCTAGTTGCCCCTCGTCGACAAAGCCGGGGTGATGCATTGGGACAAGACGACAACAGCAAGACGTCTTCAAGTACCTATGCTACATGATCGGTGGCTCACTGGCACAGCACCTGTAAGGTTGGCGATTTAGGCGGGCTTGGCGGGCTGAAGCTTGTTCCTGTTGAAGCACGAGGCTATTCTCTTAGGGCTGACTTATAAACATGCCAGTCCAATGAAGTCATCCATATCAGCCGCATCCGGCTCAGTGTCGCATGCCAAGTCATGGCTCGGAGAATGCAAACACGTTTCCCACAAGCCCCTCTGTCTTAGTCTGCTCAGATGAGATCTGGGGCTCTGGGAACGCTAGTGGGAAGATGGGGATTCTCGATCTCCGTCTGCATCCGTGGCGTTTCGTTGAACTCGTCGATGCAGGAAGTATGTTTTAGGGTTATGGGAAGGTTATAGTGATGCCTCAATCCTATGTCAATTGATATAATCAGTATAGAATCGGTGCTGTCCATCTATACTAGAGTAGTCAAACAATCTATTTACAAAGTTTATTGTTCCCTCTGCGAACAAGGCTTTCGGGCAAAAGAAGGGAAAAGTACTGCTGTGGAAGGCACTTGGTGCCGAAAGCGGCAATGGCTGAGACTAAGTTTTGGCCGCAGCTGTAACAGCCAGATGGAGGACTGACTCTACCTTCGGCCAAGTCAGCTAGCCCTCTCGGATGTTTGTAGAATTTCAAGTCAGGCGCATGAAGAAGCACTGAGCAGGCGTCCTGACAACTGACTATTTCTAGAGAAGTCGGGTCCCAGCCCAGTGCTGTCTCCGCTTGCTGTGTGTTGATATGGCGCAGCCATAATACGTTCGAAGTTGCTCTCTGTCACTCGGGAGCTAGTTGATAGTCTCAAGGAAACTAGTTCCTTTACTCAACTGCATTTTATACTTGAATCCTGCACAAAGCCTTGACTCGCTAATTGTCTGCAGCGTCTTACCCGAGAGTATCAGTATTTCTTGTGTCTTGTCCTGCATGAAAGCAGCACACCCTGCCCTTTACAAGGTACTGAACGAGACCCACTTTCATTTCCAGAGACTCCATTTTCTCTGCAGTCGCCACCCCGCTTCCCTTCATAGACCCGTTTTGCAGCTGCACCATCAACTCCGCCTCTCCAGCTCGAGACTCGGAATAATACATTATGGCCCTCTGGCGCAACGGTAGCGCGTTCGACTCCAGATCGAAAGGTTATCCGTTCAAATCGGGTGGGGGTCACTCTTTTTTCCCTTTTTGGGCTTCCTGTGAAGCTATCGTGAGTTTTTCTTGGTTGTGGTGGTGTTTTGGTGAGGTCGCGCGAGAGCTTGGTGTTTGATTTTTTGTGGGAGTCATTAGGGTTTGGCGGGACCAATGATCTCGGACGCTCTTGTTACCGTACGATTGGATAGTCTCCCAGGACTTGATTACTTTGAGAAGAAATATTGGGTGAGTGGCATGTCGTATGCTGTGATAGAGTTGTCGTTTTCTCTTGGTCTTCAGAACTACAGAACTCAAGACCTCATCTTATAGATCGTTGCCTGCACCTCACCTGAAAGATTTCCTACCAGCCTGCTTGAATGCACCGAGATGACTATGATGACAAAAAGCCCGCCCACTTGCTTTATGGCTTGTGACTTCAAAACATCCGTCGTAGTGAAGCGCTTGACATTAAGGCAATTGCACCATAGAATGATGCAATCGATCGCAACCCATACATGACATTTACCGACACATTCATCTATCTCACACCTCTAGGTCTATTCTTTCTACACCAGGGATCTCTCCATCTCCTTTCTTTCGCTTTTCTCTCCCTCGTTCGTCTATACCTCTATCGCTCTGCCTCTCTCTAGCTGAAGTTCTCCCGAAACGCTGCCAACGCAACGCCCTTTTCCCGCAACACGGCCTTGGCATCCCCGTTGACCCCCTCCACCGGCCCACGCTCAAATGTGAAGACCTCCTTGACGCCCAGGCTCTCGAGGTAGTTAACGTTGCGCTTGTAATTCGTCGCGACCTGTGCGATGCCGTGGCTGTCGTCTGAAAACGTGAAGCGTCCGCCCATCGCCAACCATGCCTGTCCGTATGCAGAGTCAGTTGCAAAAGTCATTGACAATGGCCCTGCCATAATTCCCAAAAACGTTGGGAGAAAGAGCAGGGAAGAAAAAAACGGGAACGAGTCAAAAAGAAGACTCACCTCGGCAATAGGCCGACACGGATAAGGCTCATCAAGACCCTTCCTCAACGCACTGCTATTACACTCCAACAAACCTCCATACCCCTTCACAACCTCCAAGTTCCTCGCAATCTTCTCCCACACCCCCTTCCACAACCTCACATCCCGCCCCGGGTCCTCGCTCATCAGCCGCACGAGGTCAAAGTGCCCCACCACCCGCGGCTCCAGCGCCGTCAGCATCTCGTGCTGCTGGTCGTAGTACCGCGCGTACATGGTCTCCTCGTCGGGGCCGGCGGACTTCATGGCCTCGACGTACATGTCCCGGCTGTAGTCGATGGGGATGGCGTTGACGTGGTGCAGGGACCCGATGAAGTAGTCCACCGCCGGGTGGGACGCGAGGGACTTGATAAAGGGCCCGTAGGCCGGGCGGTACCATTCTCCCTCGAAGCCGATGAGGAGGTCGATCTGCGGGGCGTACTTTTCGCGCAGGCGCTGGGCTTCGGTGAGGTAGGCTTCGTGGCGGGGGGCGAGGACGGAGAGGGCTGTTTGGGGGTCTCCCTCTTCGAGCTGGGGAAAATTGTCAGGATTCAGTCTCGATGTTGAAGAAGATGATGGGGGTTGGAGTGTTTACCTCTTCAGGGTAGAGATCTCCGATTTCTAGACGGGGCATGTGTTCCGTCAGACCCATGGTCTTGTAGCCGATGCTGATGGCATGCTGGACGATGGCCTCGAGCTGGTCCTTTGCGTGGCCGGGGCAGAATTGCCCCGAGTGGGAGTGCATTGTGAAGGCCATGGTGAGTTGATGAGTTGTATTGTGTATTGGTTGGTCTAAGTGAGAAGAAAATGAGATGAGATGAGATGAGACGAACTCGAAGGTGAGTCAGGTCCCGATGCTGGCCAAAGTCGCAACACGCTGGTGACGTAGTTTTGAGCGATGGCAAATGAAGATTGCGCAATTTACCACTTCTCACAATTTCAGTCAGCGGTGAAAGCAAGTCTAAGATGGACAAGAGATATTCTAGATCGACATGTACAACAAGACTCGAGTATCTCCGATCACTTCAAGATAAGAGGTCAATCGGCCGACCTGGGATGCGTAAAACAGGCGCTGTAATCGGTTGGTTCCCCACCAAAGAAAATTTCGGGGCCCGACGGGTGGCCGCAGCAAATCGCTGACGTTGATCCGTCCACGTTGACGCGCATAATCCCGCTATATCGAGTCTCCGCGTGCCAAGGCTTTCGCCGCATCTGCGGACGCCCACCAGGTTACAATTAGATCTCGGAACCATGTCACGAATGATGGAGATTTTGACCAATCATGGCTTTACGTCAAGAACATCCCCCAATTGCTTCAGTGGCAAGTTCGAGATATATAATTAGGTACAAGAAAAGAGGGTTGTAGTATCCATAAATGGACAGAGAGAAAGAATCAAAAGGCATAACGCGGACGGGGAGGGTATCAAGACGGCGAACTCCGAGTTTGCGGCTCACAAAGCCATATTCGCAGGAAACAAGGTTCTATACTTAAGGAGACGTGATGGGCAAAGGGGGCGAAACAAAAAATGACTTTTCAAGGACTGTGAGATCCCAAATCTGTATCAGCGCTCCAACCCCTTCTCGGATTGTAGCACTACACACTATTGCCTCTGCGGAGTTTCCGGGATGTCCCAGACCGACTTTGCCGGCTCCTCCGGGTCGGTCTTGACTGCCGGCTCTCTCTTGAGCTCAGACGGAGCACTCATCCCCGGCGGCGCGAAAGGGATGGCAGACGTGGAGGTGAAGACTGGCAGATCCGCTCGCATCATCTTCACCGGAGACTTCTTCATAGGCGATGGTTTGGCTGACGACAACTTGGCTGGTGATGGCTTAGACGGCGAAGATTTGACGGGCGTGTTGGTATTGGGCGGCATCCACTTCAGGGGTTCTGACGGCGTTACAGACACAGGAGGGGGGCCCTCCGGCTGATAGTTGATGAACACGTCCGAGCCTGAGGGCGTCACAACGATCGGCGACATCGCGGCGGGTGAGCTGGCAGGGAGCTCTACTGAGCGGGGATCAGGGGTGGCAGCGAGAGGCATTTGCTCGGTCACTGGAGTTGACACTTCCGGCCGGCCTTCTGGGACAGCAGGCGGTGACGGGTCTCCAAACACCAGAGGCTGCGTCGGCGGTGTAGCAAGAGCGTCGTCTTGCGGAGGTGTGACGATCGGAGGTGCCACCGGCGAGGAAGCCTTCTGAGCTTCAAATGGGAAACTCTGCTTTGCTTCTTCGGTTGTGGGCGGTGTGGCAGTTTTGGCTTGGGCGCCTTGAGCTGCTTGAGCTGCCTGAGCTGCTCTGGCTCGCTCTTCTTTCTGCGTCTTGGTGATCAAGTTGATCTTGACCTTCTTCATACCGGCAGTCAACTTGTCCATGTCGTCCTCGGATGTAGCAGCTGGGCTCGGTTTCCTTTGAGGCGGCTGTGATGGCCCAGTCTGCTGGGGAGGAGATGGCTTCGCTGTTGCGGCAGGCTTCTTCACAATTCTTGTAGTTTTCGGGGCATCCTTCTTGACTGCGGGAGCCCTCGTCTTTTTGACGTTCAGGGATGTAGCGCTCTGAGTTCTGACGCTCATCGCTGTGTCTGGTCGCACACTCATAGAAGTGTCCGGACGCTGAGCTGGAACTCCGGGGCCCTCGAAATCTGGGTTGGGAGCATTCGCAGCCACAGTAGGCACGCCACTAAGGCGTCGACCGGGTCGCTTAGCTGCTCCATTTGTATCAGAGGGTATACCTCGAGCCGTTGCCTAGTAGTGACGTCAGTTTGAGTCTCGTTGAGATACTGCAAGGAGTGACAAACCTTCTCCGATGATAGCGCAGCAGGGCCCGCAACCGTCCTCCGTCGATTATTTGACTGCTTTTCATCGTCATCGTCTGCATCAACGTACAAGCCAGGCTTCGCTGGCTTGCGTTCCCTCAGAGACATCCGCGAGGTTGGTCTGCTTGCTGGCTTCGGCTTCGGCGCAGGAGCAGGCGCCGGCGGCACAAGATCAGGGTTAATAATCGACTGTCGGTCTCTCCGGGCCCTTGTCGCCTCCGCGTTCAAGTCTTCAGGCTGGCAGCTGTCGACTTGGCGATCTGACGGGATGAGTAGCCTGCTCAGCTCATGGGCTGCTATGGTCCATGGCACATCAGGGGGAGGCGGTGTTGCTGGTCGCGAATATGGCATTCCATTCGACAAGCCTGAGGCCATCCGCCTCATCCTCGCCGGATCTATGGACTTACCAATCGATGCTTGTGTGGGAGTTGAGTATGTGGGCGGGGTTGAGTGCCGTATCATTTTCGGGCTGGCTGGTCTGTTGCCCATCGCAACTTCTAGCTCGTCGAGTTCGGAGCTCGACCACCAAGACGATTTGTAAGGGTGCAGTGATGGTTCGCCAGCAATGGTTGCTGCAATCTGCCCTGCCATTTCGCCACCGAGCGAAGAGCGACCCCGAATAGGCTCTTCCGGTGGTGTCTGATTGCCTGAGAGTCCGCTCAGATGGCTGAAGATGCCAGAGTAAAGAGCTCGGTCACTGTAACCACCCTCAAGCACGCTGATAACGCGCCCATCAACCCCCAGACCTTCTTCTGCGGCAAGCTTCACCACATCTTGAGCAATACGAGCGTAAAACTCGGTGGGAACGTTCACATTATGACGTTGCATACCCTTCGTCTCCCATTCACTAGCATCGAATCCAGCCGAGAAGAAGATTGCCGCCTTAGGAGGCAGATTGAGAGCGCGCACACGAGCTGCTTGGTTTTTCAGATACTTGCGCGTCTTCTCGATGATAACTGAGTATCTGGACTCGTAGAGTTCCCAGAACTCCTTCTCTGAACCATACGATTCCAGGTGAACATTGTAGATGTTTTGGCCGTGGGCATTGTCGATACACAGACTGGCGTTCTTGACCTTCTCCTCATCACCCCACTCACAGGGGTACGAATTGATGTCATGAAGACTAAAGTAGCCGATGGACGCCTTCTTCCAAGCTGCCGTGTTCTTGGCCGCATTCACTCCTCGTGAATTATGCGCCCAAGTAATGGCTTGGGAGCCATCTCCATGGTGAAGATCGAAATCGATGATGGCCGCATGGGTAAGACCGTGGTTTAGAATACCATGCATAATTCCAACATGGACGTTGTTAACCCAGCAAAACCCCGAAGGAAAAGAAGCTGAGCAGTGATGTCCCGGCGGACGTACAGCGACGAAGGCTCGTCGAGGACCCGATGTGAAAACTCGGTCTACGGCTTCGCAGACGGCACCCAGCGCACCCTCAAAGGCCTCGAGCGATTCTGAGCAAAGATAGAGGTCACCCTCGTGGAACTTTGCGGGCGGTCCGTCCGATCCCCTGTTTAATTCTGGCCTCTGAAGCTCCTTCCCACCAGTCGCCAGTTTTATCTCTGCTCCTTCACACATCATCTTGAGCTCCTCCATCCACTTGGTACCGTGGACGTTGGTGACGGCCGCCGATGTCAGGGGCAATCTCCGCTCGGTCTTGTAGATGCGAAACGGAATCGTCGGAATAGTGGAGGGATCTAGACTTGGATGCAGCGCATATGCGCCATCGCAGTGCCGTTCACCGAGTCGCACGTAGGCCATGGCAACTCCCAGAACCCCGGCCTTGATTCTCTCAGGCCGCTCAACGATGGTGCTGAGGGCACCCTTAGAGGTCTTGGGTCGGGAGAAACGGTGTCCGTAGCAGGCATCGTGGAGGATGACGAGGGTCTCGGTCGCCCGAGTCGAAGTTGGTGAGTGGTGAACCTCTAATTCGGTCTTGAAGTAATCGCGGGCGACTGTAGTCGCTGTAGGCGCAGGCTTGATGTACTCAGGGGGGCTCGGTCGCAAAGGGGATTTTGAGACCGGAGATGAGGCATACACCATGCTAGTCCGCCTCGATGGCGCTCGGCTGGGCGTTCGGCTTGAGGAGCCACTCACAGAGTGCAAGGAACTCGTGGAGGTTTTGCGTTGAAGTGTTGGTGTTGAAGAGCGCTGCAGCGTCGGCGTCGAAGATCTGGACCGGGAGAGCTCCCTCGCAAAGGAGGGACTTCGAGACGGGGCTCGAGGACTCGGTGCCGGAGATGTTCGATTTACGGCCGGTCTCATCGGAGACAGGGCGCTCGAGGCCCGGGGCGAGTTGCTAGCCGACGACGTCGAAAGAGACAGCTGCTTGAGCGAATGCGCCAGGTCCTTGTCCCCATCATGGGAGGATGTATTCAGTAGTGATGGGCGCCGCGATGGCGCTCTGTCGAATGGAGAGGCCATGGTAGAGGCGCAAGACCCATGAAATACTGCGTGGTGTCTCGGATGAATAAAATGGTTCGGGAAAACAACAATGTGAGAAGCCGGTAGCGAAGGAGAGTGTCTTGAAAGCGTAAAGATTTGGGTAAGTGCGGTGTGTAGGTAGCTGGTTCTGGTAACTTGCAACTGGCGGCAGGGTAGGTGGTGGACAGGGGACTTTACGTATTAGTTGACCGCCCGCCAGCACATCGTCACAGTTGTCACTTGTCAGTCGCGTCCGTTGTGTGTACACAACACGCGTCATAAGGTGCATAATTGCGATCACGTGGAGATCAACAAATAGGGGATGCGCGGGGCATTTCGCCTGATCCCGCTTGGGCTGAGAGAAGCGCAGGCGCTACCGATTCAAGTGGGGTTCGGACGATACCATGTGGGGGGGCACGATCGTCACTCCCTCGTGCAATGCAACGTCCACAGTCAACCGTTCACTGACACCCAACCAACGCCCTTTTCTCCAAGAGCTTAATATTTTTCGACGGGCCTCCGCAGACAACAACAACACAACCCTATATCACTAATGCTGTGTTGAGGATCTATCAGTATAGTTAAATGCACGAAGATATCCCAAGAAGAATACCTCAAAAATCATCCATGCCATCACCGCAAGATTGGATTCGAGCAGAACATGGCAATGAAAAAGGGGACCGAAACAGATCATCTAAAGGAGTACCGCTGATTTAATCTTAATATTTTTCGACTACAAACCGATTACATAAGTATTTAAAAAAGTCATTGGGACTGACAAAAGAGTTCACCCCCCCGGTGCTGGACTGGGGGCTACATCTCTTGGTGCTCATGCTGGGAGTCGAACTCGGTACTCGTATGCGCTTAGCCTGTCGTCGAGTAGGCTGGTTGGCGAGTCGCTTATTGACCATTAACCACTCCACCATCCAGCCAGTTTGACCTGACCTGTCGACCTAGACGGGCGCCTGCTGGCTGGTGAAAGGAATGGGTTTGAGGGGGTATATGAGGGCTTCTCATCCCATGTGTGGAAGGTGCGCCTCAGGTCACCTGCCTCTTGATGACGGGAAGGAAAGAGAACGCCTCCTTCCTGCTGGGAGAGGTAGAATACGGAGGCGATGCGCCGCGTTGACCAAGCCTACATCAACCTCGATCAGCGAAAATATACACCCACGAACCTGGACGGCCTTCTTACGCTTCTGGGTACATAGAGATCGCTTGTGAGCAGGCGCCATAACGGCTTCACATGAGATAATGCATTTCATTGACATACCGTTCGTTCTTGACGAGCTTTCCAATTGGGTATCATATCGTCGCTTAATGAATGTGTTTGATAGAGTAAAATGAATGAATAAGAGTACGGATAGATCCTTGCACCGTCTCACTGGTTCATCAATCGTTTGATTGCCCACTTTATACTCAGTACGCCGGAGCCGCATACGAGGATCCAGTTGCTTGGAACCGAGATTGACAGGGCAAGGGACGCTAAGACATCCGTTTGGTTCAATGAACGGTAAGGCAATGCCACTGTGCAAATCTGAATATTATGCTTACATATGCTCATACCCATCCACTTTGGGGATTCTGCCTCGCTTGCCCCCTTTTTGCAGATGAATGACCTTGAAGCTTCTGTTTGGTCCTCTGTTCTGTCCCCTGTCTTCCCGGCGACTTATGCAATCTCCACTGCCATGGCCAAAGGCTAATTTCAACTCCCTCGGTCCTTGGGCCATGGTTCTCATCTTCGGCCCCTCATACTTGCTCCGAGAATGGTTCCACTCGGGCCGCTGTTCTTCGGACATAAAGCTGCGCCTACCTGCCGCAAGTGCTAGTCGCTACTGCCATGCGCGCCTTAGTTTCGTCTAAGTGTATGACTGTTGCAGTCTCAGCAGGAGAACAAGAGGTCAACAGCGTGTTAGACAGAGGGGCTATATTGGCTTGGTCGGCAGTCTGGTGCTTTCCCAGAGTCCTTGGCTAGGTAACGTAGCGTTGCGATACTCCACTCTTGGTATCAAACACCTACAGAAGAGGTGGCATCGAGCCTCTTTCGTATGCCTTGATCACACCGTGCTATAAGATCGAGTTACTGCGGTACAAGGTCTTACAACAGCAAAGACAACAGCCGTTGATGGCCATAGAATTGGAACAGAGGTCTATCTGCCTACAAATAGACTCGCACCACGATCGAAAGGAAACGGCCAATCCAGGCCATGGAGGTCTGTTTCCCACCCTGCTGCCACAGAGTTTGGATGCCGAGTGATTCACTCCTATAGCACAATAGGTTTCAGTACCACCTGGTAAGGCTGTCTCTGTGGGAGTGAATGAGGTCTCTCTCTCTCAAAAAAAAGGAGACCGCCTGACATCTGAACAGCCTACGGACAGGAAAAAAGATTGGCATCGTAGTTGTTTCCTTTGAGATAGACTTCTCTGTTCAAGGACAAAGACGACAACCAAACATAAAAACGTTTTGAAAACCTCGACATTCGAGCATCTTTACCTCGGGAGCAAAAAGACAAAATCAAAACACACAGCATGTCTCAATCATCACTTGAAATACAGGCCAAGAACGTCGCCTCAGTCGACGACGTCCTCCAGCTTGCAGAGCACATTCTTGCTCCGACCATGGGCGAAGTAGAGCAGACTTTGCGGCCCTATATCGTGGCTGTGCTAGATTGCATCCTCGAGGAAATTCCTAAGAACATCCCAACGGAGCAAGACAACACAACGAAGGGCTTGGATGAGAGCGCGCATACCTTCAGCCTGGAGGATACTCCCGAGATTGTGGAGAGATTCAAGAACTTCATCCTTCGGTTTGAGATGATCGATAGGCTGGCCCAACAGCCCGGATATGTACGTACTTCACCATCTTTTCGGGAGTTCAAACCTTATGCTCGTGAAATTGATGCTAATTCTCGCCTAGAACGCGCAGGCTGAGAAACGGCAAATCGAGGCCTATGTAGAGGCTGGCCACCTCAAGGTGCTCATGGGCCGCGTCTTTGACGCCATCATCTCGGATGCCCACGGGCAACTATCGCCTCAGACATCTACCCAAACCGTAAAATTGGCGATATCTCGAGACAAGATTCACCGGCGGGGCAGTGTTGAGGGCTGGCCCATGCCCCGCCTGGCTAGAGAGAATGCCGACGTTGGTAAAGGCACGGTAGTGTCTTCTGTGCATTCGCATGGAGAAGGTGCCACTATTGATGGAAACACGGATGCCTCTGAGGTACTCGAGCAGAAGGGTGCAAATCACCTATTCTTCATAAAAGGTTGAGGACGACACCGAGCACTCCACGCATTCAGTTCATTGGAGACATAGAATCCTCTGCATAAGAGGCAGACTCAGTCCCGGTTTGGAAGCTCCGAGTGAAGCGGCAGTCCAGCCACTAAAGTAAGGCTCAGTCGGACTCGGGGCGAGCAAGCCTTAGTTTGATGGATCGTAGGGTGTCGGTCAACATCAAAAAAGCCAACATCGGCGACGGGGGGTTGCCTATTCATTCGTTATCGCGCCATTCTTCCCTGCTTCACTCTCTCACAAGAGATAAAGAGCAAGAGAAGGGTCGCAGACCAGCAGCACAGACAGGTTCTAGGAAGCTCAGTCAGTAATATTGACCAATAACAAACAATCACTGGTTTTCGTCAGACTTTTCATCTTCAACGTGAGACAATTTTGATGACAGCCCTGTGTTTACTCGTTTATTAAATCGACCCCGACTCTCTTCAGTGACACTACAGCCCACTCTGGATACTTTGACTTGTCGTAGTCGTAAAGATCGCCAAAGAATTGCCTGATAAGAGCGGGGTACCTATCTTCGATGACAGCTTGCCGGATCTCTCTCATGAGATTCAGCTGATACCAGACATTGTGGATGCTCAGCAAGTGAGCAGCTACCGTTTCCTTGCCCGCGTTGTGGTTGATGAAGGCCCTGGTCACACCCAGAGCACCCTCGCCCTTCCGGCAACAGATACAGCCACATCCTTCCTCAATAGGGCCGTAGTCGTTCTCATATCGCCAGTTGCGAATATTCAGCACGCCGTGCTTCGTGATTGCGTTGCCGAACCGGGCCGTCCGCGTCGGCCAGACACAGTCGAACATGTCTGCTCCCAGGGCAACGCTCACAACCAGATCCTCTGGGTATCCGATACCCATGACATATCGAGGCTTGAGGTCCGGCAGCAGCTCCGTACACGTCTCGACAACACGGCAGTAATCCGTCTTGGCCTCGCCACCACTCAGACCACCAATGGCGATGCCCGGGGTATCGCGCGCTAACATCTCCCGTGTGCATTCCCGTCGCATTTCGAGATCGAGGCCGCCCTGAATGATGCAGAAGAGGTTCTGAGTATTGGGATTCTTGTGCGCTGCGATGCACCGATCCAGCCATCTTACACTCCGCTCCATAGCCTCGCGCATACGGGCTGCATCGGGGGATGTCGTGACGAGGACGTCGTCGAGCTGCATCATGATGTCGCTTCCGATCGAGTTCTGCAGAGACATGGAGTGCTCTGGAGTCAAAAGCATAGGCGAGCCATCGTGGGGGCTGAGGAAGCGTACACCCTCCTCGGTGATCTTGGCCAACTTGAGCAGACTGACCATTTGGAAGCTGTAAACACGGTTAGTATTCGACCAAAGCCCTTCACGGTTCAGTTCGAAAGGTATATGTACCCTCCACTATCCGTCAAAAGATTGTGTTTCCATCCTTGGAGCTTGTGCGCGCCGCCGATCTTATCCAGTACATCTTGCCCAGGCTTCAAGCCGAGATGATAGGTGTTGTTTAAGCACAGGCGGCAGCTCGTCTCTTCGAGCTGCTCGGGAGTCAAGCCTTTGAGCGAAGCTTGTGTCGCAACAGGCATGAATATCGGAAGCTGGACCGGGCCATGGGGAAGCGTCAGGATGGATGCGCGGGCTCTCGTTGTCTAGCCTAAACGGTTAACATGCGGACTTGAATCATATGAAGATCTTGTGAGTCAGGGCTTACTGAACAGCGAGCGACGAGCTCAAAGGTGAGAGCGGGCGAGGACCCTACATTGGTTGATGCCATCCTTTTCGCTATCCACATGGGCGATCGCGCAGTCCACAGGCTGCTGGTTGCGATGTGGGAGGAAGTGGAAAAGGGCTGAGTGCGGGTTGGTGAAATGCAATTCTCCAAATTCGAACCGCTAGACGATGCGCTTTCCCATCGGCGTTGGTGGGGCCGTTGAGCGTCACTCCTTCCGAATGTCCCTTTAGCTGCCTAGACCGCACCTAGGTATGTACCTGATCTTGGAATACCTTATCTTATACGTGCCTGAGTAACTAATCCCTCAGCAATTTTGTGCAAAGGTTTCTAGCTGTTTTGACAGTTGCAAAATAACTATTTCCTTACTTGCGTAAAAGTTCTTTGGCCTTCTCTACTACTTTGTCACCTCTGAGACTGGTGGGCTAGCGTCTTCTATCCCTTAAAGGCTTAGAGTGTGCAACAGAACAGACATGGACATTTCGGGTGACTGTGGAGAGAAGCAGGAGAAGCGACAGGGGTAGCTCTCATCCAATCAGGCACCACCGGCTTCTTCCGTACTCCAATTGAAATTTCTCACGCAACGCTGCTCTCCCGTCACCATTTCGCGATACATACGACTGACGACGACTAAGCTCAGTAGAGAGCTTTAGAAGCCGCCATGTCCGCTCGAATGTCGCCCGGAGGGGCGCTCCTGAGATCATCTCGGATGTTCTCTGTGCCCAAGCCGCTCCCACAACCTGGAGGCCAAGCAGCTGCCATCGCTCGATACGCATCCCCAACAGCGACCGCGCCTTATCCTACGCACCAATCCATCACCACCACCGAATCCTCGAGGGCCCTTGGTGACTGGGGCCTCAAGCGCTCCCTGCCTCTTCGATCCACGACCAAGTCATCGACTCCCGTCATTCGCATCAAGGACATCGACTGCTTCGAGAACGTCACCGATTACACCTCCGCTGCAGACCATACCTTGTCTCTTCAGAAGTTCCACGAGCTCAACCTGCCCGTCTCACTACCTGGTACCAACCGGTCGCGTCTTGGTGGCATCAACGGCGGAGCGAAATCTGTATTCGAAGACGATGGCGACTTCACCACAGTCAAGCGTGATGGCGTGAACGAGGAGAAGAGGTGGAAGTTCCAGGGCCCCTGGTTGGCTGGCCTTACCGAAGGCGAGTTCAACACATACCTGCGCAAGGCTGTCCGCAACAAGCGCGCATCATTCCGCGGCTTCTTACGGAAGCGTATCGCATCAGAGGAAACGACCAAGCAGCACCAGAAAGCCTTGGAGGCTGGAGAAACTGCGCCCAAAGCCGTTAGTGCTGGCAACGTCACCGAAGAGCAACTTACAGAGTACATTCGCAAGTTGCGTAACGACCGCATCACCTTGTACTCGCTTGTTGGCGAATTCTTGGATCTCGCTCCCCTGAATCCGCCCAGTTCCTTGGCCGACTTCAGCAGGTTGACGGAGAAGACCAAGCGCCCCAGCTTGTACGCTGAGCATGGCCCGCCGGCTTCTCACCCCTCTGGTGGTATCTCATACCTCCGTACATCCAACTTCGCCGAGAACCACCCAGTATACGGACCTCAGGCGCAACACACCCCTGTCCTGGCACGAATCGTTGCTCCGAGATCAGGAGCCAACAGCGCCAAGCTGGGTGTCGGTGGTTTCATCACGGATGTTCCCCAGGGCGACACCGCTTTCAACCACAGGGCTTTCGTTGGACGCAACAACAAAATTGCTGGTGTCGTCACTTTCGATCCCGATATCAAGGGAGGTGCCAAGGCCTACGTTTCACCCTCCTCAGCTCGCGTAGACTCAGACGGTTCTATCCAAATCACCGTCAATGAGGCCAATGAAGAGGCTCAGCTCATTCTGAGGGAGTTGGTTGGAAAGGCCAAGATCTACAACGACAAGACCGAGGTAGAGGCGCCCGCACCCGCCCGCAGATTCATCCGAAATGTGCGAGTGGACAACAAAGAACTCGGGGCCAGCGCGGTGGGTAGCTCCAAGAGCTATGGTCTTGACTCTTGAGGGTGGTGAAGATGGCGTTTAGAAGCGCTTCCGGTCACAAGACTGCGCGCGAATGAGCCTCAGACAGCGGAGCATGGAAGTTTGTGGCATTAAAACTCCATCTGTGTATGGCGTTGGCATCTGAGCCGAGTGTACTATGTATGGTATTGTAAAATAAGAAGAATACAACGCAAATTTCGACGCTTTTTTTTTTTACCGTCTATGATCGCCAAGGGACTGTCGTGCTATCTAGCCTAGCTACCTCAGCTTGGTGCCATACTTAGGTGCACCTGGCCCTCAGCAAAAGGCCAGGATGTGTCTTGGAAAATCCAAACATGCTTATTCAAGAGCTGGAAATGACGGGAAAATAGTCAGAAATACTGAGCATCTTTAATTCGGTCCGCGAATACCTAATGTCCTGCACCGTGATCGGCTCCGTACCGAAGGACAAATCCCGATCCGGGTCCGAGTGGGGTGCTTCCAAGTCCCCACTTACAGCCATCTGTAAGATCACGTGTGCTTACATACACATGCCCCGATGGCCTGTGCACCAAAATTCCCGCGCCCCACACCACGGCCCTAAATTTCGTGTAAAGATATCAAAATTGCATCTGCTCAGCGGAACTTGTCGTGAACATCTCGACCGACCAGCCTCACTAACCGACCAACTCCCTCCACCCAGCCAAATCACCCCCCCTCCGTTGAGTCAGTACCGCCAAAATGGGTCGCGTTCGCACCAAGACTGTCAAGAAGTCCGCCAAGGTCATCATTGAGCGGTACTACCCCAGACTCACCCTGGACTTCGAGACCAACAAGCGCATCTGCGATGAGATCGCCATCATCGCCTCCAAGCGCCTCCGCAACAAGGTCAGCAGAGAAGCACACCAGACACGCGAACGGAAGACGAGAGGTCACATCGGTGTCGGGAAGGGGGAAAATGCGAGGACAAAATTGCTGACATTGGAGTGAAATGTGCAGATTGCTGGCTACACCACCCACTTGATGAAGCGTATCCAGCGTGGTCCCGTCCGCGGTATCTCCTTCAAGCTTCAGGAGGAGGAGCGTGAGCGCAAGGATCAGTTCGTCCCCGAGGTCTCCGCCCTCGACTTCACCCAGAACACCGAGAGCGGCCAGCTCGAGGTCGATGTCGAGACCAAGGACCTGCTCAAGCACCTTGGCGTACGTTCACATCCCTCAACCTCAACTCCTCCACTAGAAAGGGCACTCAATACTGACTATTTGCCTTCCAGTTCGACGCTATCCCCGTCAACGTCACTCCCGTCGGCCAGACCCAGGTCCAGGAGCGCGGAGGCCGCTTCGGTGGCCGCCCCCCTCGCCGCGACTAATTTTCAGTCGTGGTCGATTGTGGTTAAGGAAAATTTGGTGGGTTTTAACGGACTTTTACGGCAAACGGCATATGATGATACACATTGCTACAGGCGTCTTACGGACGGTAGTGAGTTCACACTAGGAACTTCCACAAAGAAAAGTTCTGTTTTCCCACACAAGGTGTCGCCGATTCTCTAGGGTAATTCCGGAGATGACGCTTGACTGCCAATTGTCAATCCCTCCTCTCGCATACCGTGATGCTGTCCCTCTGACCTTGTACCTCTACTGGGAGCCTCGCGTCGAATCGCAGACAGGTTCTCTCGCTAGGACTGTTATGCATGAAGTGATGTAATGTTGGTATCGGTGTGCCTTTGGGTATCAAATCTATATAGAGCAACCGATCACTGCAAAGCCTAAATGAGCTCCTCCACGCTCCAACTATCTCTGGTATCCCACCACCCGTAAAACGACATCATGTCATATCTTGGTCACGTTGTGCTTCAAATTGGGACGCCTCGGCGATGGCTTGCGCCTTACCAGCTCCCGGCCTGTGGCCCTCAACAAACAAATGGGCATCGTCTGGATCTCCAAACACGCCATGCTCTGTCGGTGGCTTGACCTCCCTCTCACGGATGGCAAGAGTGAAGGATTTGCCTGGCTGTCCCGCCTCCCGCGTCTCTCCTCTTTCCAAGGCCAATGTGGCAGATTCGTCAGCCGCCCTTCTACCGTCCTCCAACTTCAAACCTGCGAGGTCGCGCGAAGCCTGTGTTGCAGGGTCCTCCTGCCTCGCCTTTTCCTCTCCATACAGCTCGATCTCAATATCAGGCAAGCCAGCCCGCTCCCACGCAGCCGACTCGTTGAGCTGCACCTTGATGTACATCGCCCTGCGCTGGCAGTCCTTGGAGCACCACTTCTCCGACTCCTTGCGATTGACGATATCAAAATCGGCCTTGCCAAAGTTGACGAGCCTCCACTCGCCACCCTTCGAGGCCATCGGCTTCGGCTGCGCGCAGAGGGTGTACCCGCACAAACCATTGACGTTGCGCTCCTCGATGAGGTCGTCGTAGTCGGACGGCTGGAAGAGGCGGATGTTGGCCTTAAAGTCGGCGACGTCGCGCGGGGACGGGTTGGCGGCGGAGAAGGTTCTGCTGCCGCGCTCGGTGGGGTACTCTGAGAGCTCGGCCAGGCTCTCGAGAATCTGGAGCTCGAGGTCCTTGCGCTGCTGAATGATGCGGGCGTGCTGGAGGGCGATTTCGCGGGGGTCTTGTTTTCGGGGGTTGAGGACGGCGTTGGCGGCGCTGCTGCCGGAGGCGGTGGCTCCGGCTGCTGCCTTTTTGAGGATGCCCTTCAGTGGCCGGGCATCGGTAGCCATGGTGGATGTTGTGGTGTACGTGAGGTAGTTGCGAGAGGGGTTGTGAGCTGGTCGCCTTGCTAGCCAGTGCGCGCAGTGCGTCCTCGGAGTGCCCGGTGAGAGCTTGGAGCTCGGCGATGCAAGGTGAGAGGGCCTTAAAAGAGATGGATTTGTGGTGAGCGGAGGTGAAGTGTTGTTGTGGCTACGCGTGTGAGACAGGCTGGAATTAAGGCACGAAGTGAGGTGGTGAAAGTGAATTGAAGATGCGAACAAATGAAAATTGTTAAGCAGTTGGAGAATGTTCGATTCCGCAGCTGTTGCCGGGAATAGACACCCCACACTTCACAGCAAGAGCCCAAGAGCACTCCTAATCGAGAATTCGGTGTTATTAATTAAAGTAGGCAAAAACACAAGCTGAAGCACCAGCGCCGGAATACGTACTTCGCACCTCCTGGCACCACCCGGCTCGCGCCACGATTGAGGGGGACCAGCCGCCAAGACTTCGACACTCAGGCACGCTGGTCTGACCTGGCGCTTTGCTGGCGAGAGTGTGCCAGTGTGGCTCGGGGTGCTCGGGTGGCTTGAGCGGCCGTAACTCCGTCCTCTGCCTCCCAAGTTCCATTTCCCCCCTCCATTTCCATTTGTTCCCCATGTCCGCCCGCGGCCCTCTTGCCCCTCGACTGGACTTCTCGGGAGCATTTCGATTGGCTCGGGCGGCTGAAGAAACGTAGCGCATCTTCCGTCCGCTCTCACACCTCCAACACTGGACTGGTTTGACTGTTTGACCTCGTGTTGACACCAGGCTTGCACTGCGCCACCATCGAGTGACCTTGTTCAAGCTCCTTCAGGTCATTCAGCAATGCACTAACATTGTTCCATTGCAGTACCACGTTGACTGTCCAATGCCTGGGACTGGCCTTGCCGGCTTACCTCAACTTGACCTCACACTGCAGTTGCCATGAAGGTTAGGTGCCTAACCTAGCTATTCCATTACCTCGATCTGCTTCTTTAGGGAACCCTCTCTAGCCAACCACGAGCTCTGTGAGGTACCAGCTGGCCGTGCCACATGCGCCTGATCTATATTGGTCTTGCCGTTGTTCCCGTTTGTCACTGTAGGGTGTCGATGTTGCTAGTTCAACCTCCGCAAGGGCATAGTATGGGGTGCAGCATTGTGAAGTGTTGCAGCTTACGGTGACGGAGTTCCAACTTTTCGAGAATTCTCTGAGAAAGCCAGCCGAAGGGCACAATGCAGACGCAGGCGGCAAATGAGATGCGACAGACTTCTCTGCCCGCTCTTTGGACGACCGTTGTGGTGAACCCCTGCCCTTAGCACCGTGTTGCATCGCCTACCGCTTGATATTGGATATGAATCTCCGAGGCAAACATAGTTCAACTCATCGGCGACGAAAGAGCTAGGAACACAGTAACCATTTGTGTAGAAGAAGAAGGACACGCACACTACTAGACTAAGTGTTCGTAAAGTGTACTCAAATCCAGGGTTGCACTGTGTCTAGGCAGACGCATCCTACCCGAAGAGCCCATCTCACACACCCGCATCGCGCATTGCGGCTCCAGAGTACCCAATATGCACCGCATCCAACCCCAAAACCTAGCTTACCTTAGGTACGACACTCCAAGGCAAGATGAACAAAGAGACACAGCAAAAGAGAAGGCATTTGTCAACGGGGTGTCTGGGGCTGCATACATGACTCTTGTGTTCGCATAGTGCAGACTTCCCAGGCAGGGCCCCCAATTGCCCCGACACATTGAACTAAGAGAGTTACAAGTTCATGCGCTGACGTCGACACGCCAACTTGTAGATCCCTCCACCCCCGTCCGTCCTTTCCTCACAGCCTCCTTCTCCGACCGACCCCCCTTCCTCCCCCTCGCTCAGTTTGAGAAACCGCCAGCGCAGTCGCAACCCGCTCAACCACACCGTCATCGTCCACCTTTGACATTTTGTTTTTTTCCTTACCCTCACGGGCTTCGCTTCGCACATCGCCGTCGCTGATGCTGTTGCTACTGCCCCGAATCTGACCTCTTGTTTTCGGTCGCAGCTCCTAGTATTACTGCGTACTCCTACTGCTGCTGCTGCAACCAACAGCCCACGCAAGGTCCAAGCTGCTGACGACGTTCCGATTCCGTTGCCCCACACCCTAGAGCTCCAGCGTCGCTCGCTCTAACCTGCGGCACCCAACTCCTCTTTCGACCGTCCAGGTGTTCGCATCCCACAAACAAATCGACAACAAGCCAAGCCGACGACAACGACGATATCGACGAAGACGACGGACTATCCCGATCACTGCCGGCCATGTCGACCGCCCCTTTCAGGGTCAAGGCCCTGTTCGAATACTCCTCGCCCCACGATGATGACCTCCAGTTCCCCGCCGGCGTCATCATCACCGTGACGGACGAGGAGGATGATGACTGGTACACTGGCGAGTACGTCGACGACTCTGGCGCCAAGCACGAAGGAATCTTTCCTCGCAATTTCGTCGAGAAATTCGAACCCCAGGCCCCGCCTCGCCCAACGAGAACCCGAACCAAGAAAGAGGCCGAGGTCACGTCCCCCGTCTCGGAGGCGCCCGCCCCAGTTCCTCAATCCGAGCCTCAACCCACCAAAGAAGCTCACAGCGAGGTCGAGAAACCCGCGCCGCCCCCCGCCGCTGCCATCTCTGCCTCGCCCGAAGCACCCGCAGCTCCCGAGCCCGAGCCTGTGAAGGCACCTGAGCCAATCCCCGAACCGACCCCGGTTGCTCCGGCTCCCAGGACTGAATCCCCCGCAGCTACGTCGCCTCCCATCGCCAAGGCAGCGCCTGCTTCATCCAAGCCCGGCCCACCGCCCAAGCCGTCCAGCAATGCTTTCAAGGATCGCATCGCTGCATTTAACAAAGCCTCGGCCGCCCCCATTACGCCCTTTAAGCCGAGCGGGCTGGCCCAAGGTTCCTACCACATCAAGAAGCCGTTTGTGGCTCCTCCTCCTAGCCGCAATGCATACGTCCCGCCGCCTACGCAGGCACCGGTCGCAAAGGTCTACCGAAGAGACGAGGACCCGGAAATCTTGGAAAGGGAAGCAGAAGCCCAGGAGAATGCTGAGAAGGCCGGCATGGCTCCTGGTCCTTCTGGTGAAGAGGGTGAAGATGCGCCGAAGCCGACTACGCTGAAGGAGCGCATCGCTCTTCTCCAGAGACAACAGCAGGAACAAGCACAGCGTAACGCCGAGGCTGCTGCGAAGAAGAAGGCTGCACGACCGCCACCTAAGAAGCGTACCGACAGCCAGGAGGCATCTGAGGATGCCGGCGCTGCTCCTGCTCCTGCCCCTGCACCCGAGGCCGAAGCGGAGGAGGTGGCAGGTCGCAGCTCGATAGACTCGGCTCGTATGCCGCCCCCGCCCAGGCGCAAGTCTTCCAAGGGCCCTGCTGCCGAGAGCTACCATGACGGCAATGAAGCGGACATGTCTGGGGCCGGCGACACCGAAGGTCCGGAGGATCTCACCGAACGTGATGACAGCGATGCGGCTCCACGGCCTGTCCCACGGCCTCAGGTCGCCTCACCTATCGAGGCGAGACATGAGGAAGAGGCAACTGATGAGCCGGGCGAAGCCGAAGAAGAGGACGACGATGTTGACCCTGAGGTCCGCAGGAAGGAGGAGCTCCGAGCCAGGATGGCGAAGATGAGCGGTGGCATGGGAATGCACGGCATGTTCGGAATCCCGATGGCTCCGGCCATTCCAAAGAAGAAGAAGACAATCGAAAAGCCAGTGGAGGCCTCACCGACAGAGGAGCACGAAGAGGAGACATCGCCTACGAGCCGTGTCGCCGTACCGGGCATGATGGCATTGCCAGGACTGAGCGCACCCAAACGTCAAGAAGAGGCTGCTGAGCCTGAGCCTCCAACATCTCCCAGAGCGCCGCCTCCGCCTCCAAGAACGATTGACGTTGATGATGAAAGAGACGAGCCAATCACTAGCCCACCTCCAAGTCGTGAGTTGTCCAAGACAGCTGTAATCTTGGTTCCCTATACTGACCGTAGAAAGTTCCTCTTCGTGAGCCCTCAGGAGCTCCTCCTGTTCCAGGATCCCGGCCCGCAGCGCCGCCCGTTCCCAGCGATTGTAAGTTCTCTACCCTGTACATCCGACGATCGAGATAGTGGCTTACAGTGCTTCAGCTCGACCCCCTACTTCCGGGCTCAAGTCTCCCAGTGACGGCTCAGTGTCCGACGATGAATTGTCAGGAGGTGTTCTCGACACTCCCAAGGCCGAAGAAACACGAGCGCCCCCGCCACTGCCGCCGGTCGCCACTGCCGCACGCTCGCCGCCCCCCATTCCGGGCTCCGAGTTCTCACCAACATCTCCCACCAGCTCCTCAAGCAAGCGGATGAGCAGAATTCCGCCTCCTATTCCTGGAGCCGCTCCTCCCATTCCCACAGCACAATCGCGACCACCTCCTCCACCACCTCCGGGCGGTGGTCTGAGCCGCCAGTCGACGCAGGATATGCACGTCGCATCACCCATATCACCTCCGATCAGACCTCCTCAGCAAGGCGATGATGAGGACGAGGTTACCGAGTATGAAGGAGACTACGATACCGACATTGCCTCGTCAGTTCCCCACAAGGACGCACTCAAATCACACGCTAGAGATTCGAGTCTCGATGACAACACACCAGTCAGGTCACCCATATCTCCCGCTCTACCACCGACTATGCCGCCACCCATCCCAACCGGCCCGCCACCTAGAGCTGCTCCACCACCGGTGCCGATGGCTGATAAGCGTCGCTCTGTGGATGTACCGCGGACAGCTCCTCCGCCCCCTCCGCCGGCAAGGGACGACGACGAGTACGACCCCTATAACTACTCCACCCCCAAGGTGCCGTTCTCTCAGCGGACCCCGAAGATTGAAGAGGAGGGGTACTTCCAGGATGATGCTCCGCCATTGCCATCGCCATCTCACACGAGAGCTCCGCCCCCCGCCCCTCCCGCTGGCCGAGCGCGCCAGTCGCTGGATGTGTCGCGAGCCTCCATGTCTCAGCGACGCTCTATGGACGCACACAGACCTTCCATGTCCACAGAATCAGGCTTCATAGCTAACAATGTTGACTTGGCCAAGCAAAGTGGATGGTGGCGTCAGGACAAAACGGTCCCTCCCGTGTTCCAGGGTAGAAAGGACTTATACTACGAGACGGACGACTCGACATCAGGCTCGATTGTTACACGGACTATTTACGTGCTCTTCCAAGATTACTCGCAGACGATCATCACCGTTGAATACGACCAGAACAACGCTGCCGATGTTCAGCTGGATCAACGACACGATCCACCCCCAAGAGCCCTCCGACAGGATGAGCTCGAGCAATCGTACGAACGATTTGGGCGGCCGATTTCTGAAGCTGTTGTCTCCAAAAAGGAAACTATCGTTGGAGATGGTACACCGCAAGGTCTTATCCATGAGCTCTTGAAGCCTTTCAACGATGCCCTGGCACCGATTGGCACCAGAGCTTACGGCGCACTCGTCTACTCCAACATGGCCAACGCCTCTACACAACAGAACGACCAGATCCGACCTGGCGATATCATCTCCATTCGGAACGCTCGATTCCAGGGCAAGCACGGCCCCATGCACGCCAAGTATTCGATGGAGGTTGGCAAGCCTGACCACGTGGCGGTTGTATCGGAATGGGATGGCACGAAAAAGAAGGTTCGCGCCTGGGAGCAGGGCCGCGAGAGCAAGAAGAACAAGGTTGAAAGTTTCAAGCTGGATGACTTGCGTAGTGGTGAGGTTAAAATTTGGCGTGTGATGCCCCGGAGCTGGGTGGGATGGAACAGCCCGTCTTAGGAGACAAGCTGGGAGCCCCCACGGCAGCCGTCGCTGCGAAGAAGGACGACGGTCAGCTCGCTGAAGAGGGACTACTCACCTCATCGACGAAGACACCGACTGGGAGTCTACGGTCACGACGGATCGGTCTGATGCATCTATTGCGCGTTCAGGAGAGGATGGGAGATAGACTGGGATCTTTCTTCATCTCGCTCGTCCTCGTGTTATTCATTCGCTATACGCCCCCCCGCAGCATAGTTTGCTTTAGGTACCTAGTAGCAACGCATTGATTCTATTTTGTCAAGACATGAAAGTGATTTGTCGTCTGGCATTGCTTTGATTGTGGTTTCCGGCCTGGACACATGAGGATGTGGAGACGTGCTTGTGGTTTTTGCTCAGTTGGGTATCTGCTTCACCTTATTTCACTCAACTTGTACCCCATTACCTAGGATACTCTTTCCTGTCCTGAGCTAAGCTTAGTGGTGGTCAATGTAGCTTGTACCAGCGCCCCGTTATTCGTGATGTTCTTCCCCAAGCCAGGTTCTCTTGCTAGAAGTGAGACGTGAACCCTCTCATTAACTCCGAGGAAAGGCACTCCGGTCAAAGCTCTTTGAGAAAGAGGGGCAAATCACTAAGTTTTGGGCAGTGATCTTATTGATGATTCAGGGCAGGAAGAATGGTTAAGATGACACTTGACTAGGATTCAAGGGGGGGGGGGGCCTGACGGACACCTAAGGACACCTGTGCCGGAATTACATTCATGGCATAAGGTCCTTATGGACATTATGTTTAAGCACAAAGATCTAAGGTGAAAGAAGTAGTTTTGTGTGTCCTTGTAAATTCCCCCTCCTAAGTGCTTTTGTTCGTGGGTTAAGTCGGCTATAAAGACTTTATAAAATCCGCTAGGAACAAGACGGCCCCGTCAAGCTGCCTACAAAGCTGCGTCCACTTACACTTCCTAGGCTATATGTAGCAATACAACCTATTGACGCGGCATCTGAGAAGCTCTTTGAAGTCTAGATTTCTTTCTTCTTATGTCGGTGAGCGTTTCTCTTTCCTCTCTCTCACGCACGTATCTTGGAACGAATACGAGACGTTGTAAAAGTACTTAGATCGGAAGTTTCCTCGTCTGTCCTGAATGATTATCCTTTGTATTACCTTGAATGGCTGCTCTGGACGCCGCATCGATCTCAGACCATAGAATCTGAGGGAGACAAGACGTGCACCATTGATATCAAGAGCTACTCGTTGAACTAAAATAACATCACCTCCACCCAAGTTGGGGTTGTCATGTTTTGGCTGTTTTATAGGGGCACATTCATTTCTATCACTGAAGGCCGATTGAGCGGCATGAGTCAAGGTGCAAGGGAGCTATTTACCTTACAAGGGGATTCATCTGTCTCTATCTTCACGTCTTTCCCCTAGCAGCGTTATAGGGTGCTTAATCGGTCAAAGGCAAAATAGCCTGTTAAATGTCCTTGGAGGTTGAGGAGATCTCACTCCACAACCGTATGTATACAGCACGCGTCTTCTCACTTATATATATATCATACCATTAGAATGGCTTATATTCCGAAGTAGAAGACACCCAGGACAGTGACTTTCCGACCTGACTCCTGAGGCCAAGCCGCCTAGCAATCGTCATTGGAAATTGAAAGGCGAGGTCGTCTCTCCCTTAATCAGTCGCGTTCTTGAGAATCGCGCCTAGTCCGCGTATCTTATCACGAATACGATCGAGCAAGGTGTTGTTGAAGAAGAACGTAGTCTGCGACAAATTCACTTGTACAAAGGAGTTAATACAATAGGCCTGTCCCTGTCTTCCAGACCAGACTTACTTTGCTTCCTAGTAGACTGGGGTAAGGTATGACCCGTCACGACCAATTTATAGCCCTTGCTACAAGCTACCTCTAGATTTTTTGTTAAGAAAAGGGACTGAACGTGATAATACGAGCCGCTAAATATACCTCACATGGTATGTGATAGCGGAGTGAGGCGTGTACGAATTGGGTGAGGGAATCGGCCCTAGAGGAGTTCACCAGGATCAAGTCCAGCCGAGGTGAGTGTGAAGATGTACATATCTCTCAAGAGAGTTCTTTCTTGTAATTCACAACTCCAGCCCAGCACCTATAGTATTCTTAAGTATCTAAGTCCAGGAAGATTAAAGAGCACAGCTTCTAGGATGGAGTCCCGCCAGTCTTAAAAACTAAACCACAGATAAGAAAGCCCTTTACTTCGCTAACAAACAACTCCCCAGCTTGGTAACTTGGAGTGGAGAAATGTCATAAACAATTATTTTGTACGCCTTCTTAGATAACAAGATATTCGCTTCTTTCAAATCAATGTTGAGTGAAGCCAGGGGGTAGACAGAGGTCCACCGAAATGTTACTCCCCCCTGCCCCGTGTATCTCTAGAACTTCTTCTACCTGACATGAAGGAACACGACGCGGCCTCAAGGAGACACATGGACCCATTTATTCAAATGTCTCCTTGGCTAAGAAACCACAAAGGTGAGATAGTAAATTTTAATCAACTATGAAATATCCTAAAGCATTGCTGCCAATTACTCATCGGCCCTCTCCTACGCTGGCCAACATACAATACATACCTACTTGCTTTTGACACAGCTAGAAGAAGTCAAAGGAACGAATTCCCCTCAGCCCGACATATGACATAGCAATTATCACCGTTGATGATCCTAGCACATCCCTTTAAACCGCGATGCCGTAGGAAAAACATGAATTAGAAAAGCGTCATAACGTCAGCCATGTTTCTCTTCTTCTAGTTTCTTTCATAGGACGCCCATCTTACTTACTTAAAATAAGTCTTGTCAACCGGCCCAAACATCCTCAGGCCCAAACCACATCTCCAGCATGCCTTCTTACCAAGTCACATAAACATCAACAATTCCTCACTCATATCGCCGTCACCAAATTTCAAGTCCCTCCTTTCTCTCTCTCTCCTTCCCTTCAGTCTTCCACC
Source organism: Colletotrichum godetiae (assembly GCF_030913485.1). NCBI lineage: Eukaryota > Fungi > Ascomycota > Sordariomycetes > Glomerellales > Glomerellaceae > Colletotrichum > Colletotrichum godetiae. The sequence goes on along the minus strand of NW_026851251.1, from coordinate 1,080,365 downwards.
ATCAGTCTCAAGAAACCACAGAAAAGAATGCTCAAGGCACTCGTCCTCTTTCCCAGGGTATCGGGGTCACCAGAACCAATCACAACACCGTAGGCTAAGAAATCCTCAAGTGGTGAGATGGTGGCCTGTCAAACGAGTCCGCTTGCGCACCTCCCCCCCCCCCCCCCTCCAAGGCACCTAGACTCTCACGACTCCCTTCCAGACCATCCTCCATCCTCCATCCTCCATTCTCCTCCTCCTCTCCCCCCACCACCATCATCCCATCTACCCCCAATCTTTCACTCACCCACACTCTTCATCCCGCACTAAAGCAACCGGCATCCAATGACAGCGGCAGCGCAACTGGCTCGCCTTTCTAACCGGCTACATATGCGGGATTTCCGCAATTCGTCGTTTGGCTCTCTAGCATGGCAAGGGAAAAACTTTGAAAGAGGGAAAGGCTCGGCTAGGTCCGGTTCGGCCCTAGACTTGTCAAGGACGGAACTTCTCACAGAGAGGTCGGCGACAGGGATGAGGAGATGACAACGGAGAAAATTTCCATCAGTTTGGATGGCTGGCTCTGCCGGATGAAAAGATGATTTCTACCAACCTGTCTCAGCCTGTAGTAGAGAGGTTCATGGTTAACGGACGATAGTTTGACGAGAATGTTCGTCGTCTTTAATGACGCGTTTAGCCGAGTCGAGTCTCCTGATTACTTGACCTAGAGTCAACCACTTTTTCTGGTCATGCCCCTTTTCAAACATGCCATCCCGGATAGAAACACGATCGCAAGCAGGCTTGACAGACGGAAACACCCTTCTCAACTCCTAGTTCCCGAAAAGGTCCACCTACCCCGGACCCGATCATCGCCCCCAGAACGAGATGCGTGCAGCTTTCGACAAGGTGTGATGCATCCATCTGCCCAGGCAAAGCTCCGTTGCCGGCGGCTCTGGCCTAGCATGCCACTGCACTGGGATGACGATCGGCTGCTTCCATAGGCCGAGATTTCAAGAGACGCGCCGCCGGCCGCCGCTGCGGTGTTAACACTCCTCTGTCGGCTACGGGGTTGCACAACGCCGTGCAGCGAGTGCGGGGGAAAGGCTTTCTCTCTACCACGTGTATGGACGCCGCAAAATGTCGAAAAAATGATCACATGAATCGTCGAGAGCCCAATCACTGTCTAGGTAAACTTACCAATACCTGACTGGCTGGTTGTAATGCTGCCCATGAAACCTAGTGCTCGATTCTGTCTCTCATAGACCCAAGTCCAGGGCTACCGCAGTCGCAATGGTTCAGAGGCGAAGTCACGAAAGAACAGCGAGGTCTAGAACGTCGTCTGAAAACACAGACCGTTGCATCCGGATCAGCAAGACGTACGGCCGGGGCAAATCAGTCCACGCCATTTGGTGCGTGGTTGTGCCGACGTAGTACTCAACGCGGATAGACTTTCCATTCGCGCTTCTAGGTCGTCTTAACACAGGGAAGAACGCGGTATACACCCGTACAGCAAATGAAACATCGTTGAAGCCCGACCTAAAAATTGATGTGACAAGCAAGGTTGGAGAAGTCTAGAAATAAGTCGAGATTCGTCTGTCGCAAGTGTCAAGCTTGTGGACTGTGGTATATCGATGAGAACTTCCTCTCCGGGAGAGTCAGACACGCATTCGCCGTCGCAAGACAACGTATATCTCAAATACTACTAGACATCTTGCCGTTGACTGGCGAGATCGACATTGGCATTAAGCGCTGCAATGGCAGCTAATAGGCGCGCGTGCGGATAAATGACTGTCTTGGGCTCAAAGATGTCCCTCGCTGAGGACTGATTATCCTCGTATACAGGATAAAAGTGCGTACATCGCCACATTACAACGTACGCATTGCCATGGCACGCTCGTTCGTCAAGACGTCATTGAGACCACATAGTCAACGTGCAATTGCGGCGACAGAGCATAGACAATCTTGGGCAAACACTGCGAAGACGGGCAACTGTCGAGGTTTCGAGATGCTACTACTTCAGTGCGTAGTTCCAGGAGACGAATGGCTCTTGCAAGGCATCATTGCGTCACTGGCGAAGAAGACAGCTACCATACAGCTGTAGATGCTGTATGACAACCCCGGCTTCGGACACTTGCATGTTGGACGCAGGTTGCCCTCCTCAAGCTCAACGGATGATGAGGTCACCCAATCCTGTGAGTCGACACAGACTTACGTTGCAAAATACTGTATGTTTCGTGCAGGAGTATATATTCTAGACCCGATGATCAGGTCCAAAATGCGGCACGTAGGGACACATCCGTACCGTAGCGAGGGGATTATCCAGTAAATGTCGAAAGCCAGTTCCACGGGATCATGAGCACAACCGAGGCGCTCAATGACAACGGTGACCCATCCTTACGTCGAGTAGATGTTCCGTAAAATCTGCCATTCTTGGTGAGGTCTGCCGAGGGCCAAGCGTCGGGTAGTGGCCCGAGATGAACGCGGATCAAGGAACGCGTACGAGGAAGTCGGCGGGAGTGTCGCTGCCGCACTGATCGGCGGTAACTACTGATTGATAATTGCCCAGAGATCGATGCCGCCTGTGACACGTTTAGGAGCCGTATGCAGAGACTGACAGAATCCTTGCACTATGACTCTAATGTTGTGAGGCGCCGCATAATCTGGGCCGCAGGGTGAGGTCGATTAAGCACAAGAATTGTGTGGTAGACCAACATGTCTCCAGGGCGCCGCAATCGATGCCATATGGTCGCCTGTCCCATAAACGAGATGGAATCTGGATGCCTGATTGCTCGCCCTGAACCGCATCATGGTGAAGTGTGCGTTGGGCCGCCAGTAGACCCTGAAAACGCAGCAGCAGTTGATAGGGGCCGGACTCCGCGCCGTCCTACGGAGTACAGCATCAGTCGATGAGACCTGTCAGAGAAGACTCAGAGCAGCGATGAGATAGCACGTGTTGGGTGCTCAAGATCTGTCGTGAGCAGGGCCGATTCTCGGGAGTGGTGAAGTAGTAGTTCCAGCGAATCATCATCTGACACACGGCGGTGGCCGGAAGCCAAGATGACAGCAACCCGCATAAGCGAAGGTACAAAAAATTTGGCAGAAACGGTCTCTGAGCAGACGCAGGTTCGGTCATTCTGCTGCAAGTTCGTAAGACAAGCGTGTCTCAAATGCCTGCAGATGGGGTTGCAGGAGCTGGATACTCTGCATTCTCCTCTGGAATACCTAATTGACTTCGTCATACCGAGCTGTCAAGCAGCACAAATCAATCGAGGATTGTGAGACTTCCATCGCAAGGCCCTGAGTATTGAACATGGCGACTACATAATCATGAAGGCCGCCCTGTAGTCTCTACGAATCGACGCGAACCAATGACAGAGCTGACTTTGGGCTCTAGATAAGATGCATGCCGAGTAAATAGGGGTTCGAAAGTTTTTGCGTACCAGACGAAGATGCAAGCTAGGCAGCATGCACATTGTTGCAAGGTCCCAAATCCCAAGAACGCCTGCCGAGTCGGAATTGCAGGAACTCGAGCCTGGTATCCAGAGGACAGCAAAGCGAGAGCAGGCTCTGGGGCTTTGATCGTGACCGCCTGCTCCAATGAATCAAGTGCGGCATGCAGCCTCGACTCTGACCAATTCGTGGGGCTAGCTCGGCCGTTGGGCATCAGCGAGGGCGGCGCTCGAAACGAAAAAGAGGCGGTGGATGATTCGTCACGATGTTGTTATTGGGGCTTTGGACAGGGCTTTGAGATGAAATGCGGTTCTTGACGCCGCGGCCGCTGTAGGCGAAAGGGAAGTCTGTGTCGAAGAGGACCATTTGGCAATCCTGAAGCGTTACGCAAGACACATCGGCGTGTCTTGATAGCACGATGCAGGCAGCCCTAGAGGCCCCCAACGATCCCACCGCCATCGTCATCCCAGGCCAGCTGAGGACGAGGTTGCGGTGTATGAAGACTGAAGCGGTAGTATCGTGGGGAAAGACGGCGTAACGATGGCGGCTGGTTGTGGCTGACGATGGAGGAGCTAAATTAAGCGCAAGAGACTAGGCGGCCAACAAAGCTGGTGGGGTTTGTCAAAGACAGTCCCTGACTCTCTGGGACTGCGGCGTGCCTCGTGCTCCGTATAGAAATGGAGACGACGCAGAAGTAAAGTCGGATAGATTGACTTTTGTCAGACGCCATGACAGCAGTCACAGTCTACAAAAGTCAGGTCTTCAAGGGCGGGCCGGCCTGAGGGCTGTGTGTATCCTTACAGTAAGCGTTGCTTGTGAACCGTGGGGTACAGAGCAGGGTCTGTTGTTGCGCGCGATGTGTCATCCGTTCTGAGATCAACAGGTTGAATACCTGAGCTGGACTGGACTGGCTGGCGCAGGGTTACGGCTATGCAGTGCGGTGGCTATCGACGGGAATTCTAGAAGGCCTTTTTAGTCTACACGTGTTGATGGGGTCGTATGGGGCGCTTGAGGGTGGCATCGCGGATGTGACGACGGGAGGCCGTCGTCGATTGGGCAGCAGGGCAAGTCGAACGTTGCGCCGCGATGAAATCATTGCGTGAGACGGAGTTGGACGGAGTGTTGCGTAGTAAGACGAAGAGGAGGCCAAAGGTCGTAGGTGGCACGTCAGTATCTTGAATTCTAGTGAGTGGTGCGGCGTGGAGTTTGAGGGACGACGAAGGGGTATTACACAGAGATAACGGCGTTGCCAGCGAATGAAGAGAAGATGACGGAGAGAGGGGGGCAGGTGAGGGAAAAGAGGACGTTCTAGATGCAGGTCGAAGTGTCGGGAAGTTGGCAGGCAGGCAGGGAGTTATTTCCAAGCTGGAGGAACTCAAGGAGGCAAGGAGGGTAAGCTGCGAGTCGACGAGTCCAGCCGGTGACCAAGAAAGCGGGAAGGGATCCGGGAAGGGCGATGAGTGCCGATCGTTGAAGCTATGGATCAATCAGATGGGCAGGAAAGAAAAATCGGCAGGAGGAAATTCTCCCTGGTGGACGGACGATGCTCGCGAGATGATTTGGTCATTTTGCATTCTTTTGGGCGAGTAACAGCGTGATTCTGCCGGCGTTTCCCCCCTTCCCTCCTTCCATACTCTTTTCGCTGTAGCAATGACCTACCTAAGGTAGCTGATGAAGTGTTAGGTATTCCCAATAGCCGCGCGAGAAAGAACGATGGTGGCTGAAAATGGCAATGACACAAGAGCCAGAATTGTTCGGATAAAGTCCCTTCCCTACTTACCTGATGACACAACGACACATTCGATCAGGCTTGAGTCGCCGCCCAAGCCACAGAAGGCGGCCTACGATGTACTGGGTCATTGGCCGTTGAGGAAAGAGACCATATCCAAGAGGGTCGGGCCAAGCAGGCACGCACGCAGGAATGAATCTTTTCGGTCACTGCTGGAATATCCAGTGGCCTGGAGACCACCCGAAAGACCGCCTTGAGTTTGGAATCCAAGCCGGTCGGAGTCTTGCCGTGAGTTTTGATAGCGATGACTGTGACTTTTTGCTCAGCCACGAGAGGCGCCAGCTGGTTCAAGAAGAAGTGACTGTATTCGTAGTAGTGAACATGGGGGGACGTGGGCGACCGTGGCGGTCGTCGGGCTGGAATCGTTAGCTTACAAACAGAGTTTTGGGGGCTTTTAATCAAATTGATGGGCAAACCGAGTGTTCCCGGGCCTGCGTTGCGGCTTGCCTGCGTCTCCAGCGGGAACGACGCCAGGAATAAGCTCCAAAGCAGGTCTCCATTCCGACCGTTCCAGCGGGACACTCCCAAGACTTGCTCTGTCCACAGTCCAGGTCCTTGAACTCTGAAGTGAAGAATCTGGGTGCGACTGTGGGCTGGCTCACAGGCTACCAAGGACCCTTAGCGGGCAGACAGGGTCAAGGTCTCTAGGAAACATGCCACCGGAAGCTAAAACCGCGAGACCTGTGGTGCCACCCTGGCTCCCTTTCGAGCATGCTGCGAGACGTATTCGTTGTCGCCGGTCGGGTGTCTCTGGAATCTTCAGTGTTGTAGTCGCGAATAGGTACGGATACTGTGGTAAGGTACCAGCGAGAAATTTGCAAATGCGACACGGCGCCTTATTCGTGGGACATTGTTGCTCCCCTACGACTTCCTTCGGCCAGGCCAGAATCAAAAGACAAGAGCGCACAAGCAATTCGTACCGTTTCGGGCAGGGAACATCCCACAGCGGGCCACCGTTCCTGTTTTCCCCGTTTCTTACCCAAGCACCCAGGGTAAGGTACGGCTGAGGTGTTGAGGCAGGAAGGAGGACTGAGAAGGCCGAGAGACCGCTGGCTCCTTCCCGGTGTTTCTTTCCCTCGGCCGGGTGACTTGTCTGCATTGCAAAGCCAAGCCCAGCGAGACTTCCTCCCATTTTTTCCCCCACACATGCAGTGCCTTCGTGTCTCGTTATCGCCAAAAATGGGGGAAGGAATCAGAGAATGAGCAAGGTACCTGCCAGAGTACGGGGTTGTGTACTTGTTGCCATGTCGCTACTTGACCATTCCGAGTCCTCCTTCACGCCAACTCGCCCGAGGATGAAGCACCGAATGACTTGTTCATGACTTTTGCCGTCGTTCACGCATCCACATTCCCCAAAAGGCAGACCATCCGTCCGTTTGGGCGACTCACGCCTCTGGCGGCGGCCTGCTCTCTCGCCAGCCAAAGAAAACCCTGTCGCTCCTCTCCCCTCTCCAACCCATCCATCCCGTCTTGTCCAATCTTTTGGGGTTCTGAAGGAGAAGACCACACGCAGCACCTGGCAGTGGGCACCGTAAGGCATCTCAGGTCAAGCAGGGGGGAAGACGTACCTTACGGATACTTCTGAGTTGTACCCAAGGAAGGTAGCAGTGCAGGGCCCTGTTGTTCCAATTCCAGTCGTGTGGTGTCGTACCGTCTGGGGTCCATCTCTTGGTACAGCGATACTTGGGTATTCGTATCTACGTACCTTGAACTGTGGACGACCTTCCCCGTCTCTGCCGTCGCTGCCTCTGCCATCTCCGATCCCCGTCCCACGTATTCCCTGCCCGTCCGCACCATAGCTGCCCACCCTCCGTTAAGAAGCAAACCACCTCCCACCCGTCGCGCCCCGGTCCCCATCACCACGTATTATTCTTTCCGTCTCTGCACGTTTTTTTCCTGCTCTCATCGGACTGCTCTCCTGCCTGATGGCTATATTCTTGTCCTTGTATCATATCCACCAACTCTTGACCATACTCACTTTATAATCACTCTCACATCTCGACTCCTCTCCATTCCCAACCGCCTCGGAATCAAACACCCCCTGCTTTATCCAACCGGCCCCATCGCCTTAGGTCCTCGTCGGAAACCAACACCCTGGCTTCACGTCAAACACACGTTATTGCCTAATCCTTCACCAACCTGCACGATACTTCACGCCCTCTTTCCCCAATCTCTAGAGCCCAATCCTCCAGGTCACTTATTCAGAGGCCTTATTCCATTGGGATTATATGAAGCCTTGCTCCCTCCCTTAGCAATCCTGGCATACATACCTCTACTACATCGTATAACACCAACAACACTCCTCTCTCAACCTCGAGTCTCCCATTCGGCTCACCCCACACAACACACAACAACACATCACCATGTCACATTCATATCGGAAAAATAGCTCCAAGAGCTCGACAAGTAGTCGGGACTTCCGTAGGAGTAGTGAGTCTTGCGACTCGTACGAGACGTATGAATCACAGAGCACAACACCTACTTCTTACTATGCGAGCACCGAGGCCTCTTCAGTCAAAGAAGCCAGGACCATCTCTAACAAGATCCCGCCTGTCTACGAAGAAGACATATCCCCTTCCACCAGCAACTGTCTGAGATCGTCCGTCGACACCTTCGACTCCAGTCTGGCCTCGGATGACGAGGACGAGCTTGAACTCCAACGGGAAGCCGGACTAGACAACTTCGATAAGCACCGCGACATCCCGCCTTTGCCCACCTACTACCGCGACATTATCGACACCGATGTACGACCCTCAACGCCCCAGGATTTTGGCAAGCTGTTCCCCTCCATGAACAGGTTGTCCATCTGCCATGACGAGTTTACCCCGGACGGCAACATGAACCTCAGAGTAGACACCGTCGCCCCCGGTCGCCGACCCTTCAACATCCAGCTCTTCCACCTGCGCATGTACGACCTCAGCAAGCGTGAGTTCTCGCTTCGCCGGTACTGCCGCGACTCCGGCCGCGAAGTCTGCAATTCCAAGCGCAAGTACGTCGAGGAAAACAATCAAGAGCGACCAACTCTCCAGCGATCCGTCTCAAGTGCCATCAAGACCCTCTCCATGAGGAAGCCTCCTCTGTCGCGCACCAACTCGGGCGGCTCGATCTTCGGAGGGAAGGGCAAAGAGGGAGCTTCACAGCGCCCGCAGTCAAGCTCCTCGTCTACGCGCACTTATGGTGACGACGCGGCAAGCTTCAAGCGTTCAGCCTCGTTCGAAACAAAGTCCAAGGCTCGACCGGTTCCCAGCAACACCTTGAAGCTCGAGTTCTCCAACTATGCGCGCGTCGACGTCTCACGCCGCGGCGGTGCCAACAACAAGCGCTACGAGTTTGACTGGTGGGGTCACAAGTACCAGTGGAAGCGTGTCACCGACAAGAACCTCGGCGTCGTCTCTTTCCACCTCGTTAAGGACGGCAACAACGACGCCCGCGATGCCGTCGCGCACATCGTCCCCGAGACCCGATCGCCCAACCAGGTTATTGAGGATGAAAGTGCCGGTGGCTGGGTGCCCCCTTGCCACATGTGGATCAGCGACCGCAGCGTCCTCGATGCCGTCACCGACGTCGCCGATGTGATCATCGCCACCGGCCTCATGGCCCTTGTCGACGACTGCATCAAGACCCGCTGGCAAACGAAGAAGTTCACCCGCATCCCGGTGCCCATGACCTCCCGGTCCTTCGACGTAGAGCACGTAGGCCCCAAGGCCTTTATGCAACACTTTTTCCAGCGTCGCCCCTCTGATCAAGCTTCAAGTCCACTACGGCAACGTCCGATCTCAACTTATTGATAGGGAAATAGGATGCATGGGTTTTTGACGTCCATCTTTCGTCCTTGGATTTTTTCATTGGAAAAAAAAAATCATCCTTTCACTACGAATTTCTCATCTCTAATGGGGGAGGGAAAAAGAAAAAAAAAGCCCACCTTCAGAGGGAAGCTCCAAGTCGACTTGTGATCGACTTACACAGACTCCAAGAAGGGAGCAAAACACAGTTTAGCGGATTGCGCGCAGCACATACAGAACAGAATAGCACACAACACACAGACGACAGCAATGTGGATATGATGGGCAGGATACGGTACCATGGGGAAAATTCCTCCCGCTCACAGCATGGAGTGGAAAGGCGTTTCGGACTCCCCTTTTTTGTTTCTTTTTCCTTTTTGAGTGTGTGCATTTATCTCTCTGTATGTATCTCTTTACTCTTTTTTCTTCTGCGGAAGATGCATCAAACAGGCGCTGGATCCGGTTTGGATTGGAAATTCCCAAGAGCTGGGATGGAATGGATGAATTGCGGAAGCAAGCAAGCCCTGTACGAACTGAAACGACTACCCTCAAAACCTCTTCCTCCTTTCATGGATTAGGTATTTCGTAAATATGAATGAAGACACAGACGGTGCGTCATTGCCTCGATTCTGATTTGCTCATATCATCTTGCATAGCTGAGGAATAACGTGATCATGGGATATTTTTCAACGCCTAGTGCTAATGCTCGATGCTCAAAATCGGGGAGAATAGGTAAAAATCCCTTGTACAAAGCCGATTAATACGACCTTGACCAGAAAAAACAGATGCTTCCCCGTTGCCAGTAGACAGATCATAGTCAATGTCACACCACCACCCCGCGGCCCCATCATCGTGAGATTTCGGTACGACGCCAAGGTAACCCCACGCCAAACGATACCTTAACCGACCTGGCGACGCCAGCTCCGCTCTCTGGCGTGACCCATGACGTCCCCCTACGGAGTCCCTAGCCCGGTCCGTCCCGCCGGTAAAATAACATAAAAAAGGGACAAAAAGCCAATTTACTACTGCTGGGCCCCGGCCGGCCAAAATCACCCCACATACGCTGCACGAACACGTTCTTTGTCTTTCCGCCTTGCTACCTTGACACCTTGACAGGGAAGGGCGGAGAGGAAATAGGGTAGGGGGAAGGGAATGGAAAAAAGAAGAAGGCATATCGTGAAAGCTCCCTCGCTTAGGTTGTCTAACCGAACGAACGTAGACATCTCACCACGCATCGTAGTTTGCAAACGGACCCCCTCCCGCAGATAAGCGTGTGTTTGTGTGTTCCCCGTTTTTTTTTTTTTTTGAGAGCGATTTCAAGATTCGGATTTATGACGGCATGTCCTTTGCATCGTCGTACTACTCGTCCCCGCTTCAATACCCTCATTCCACGATCTTCATCGGTTGTGGTGGTTGTTTGTATTGGATGAAGTCTCTCCCGTCTCTCCCGTAAACGTCAAGGTTCTCTCCAGCCTCTGCTCATTGCGGGGGAGGGGTGGCGAGATGTTCCCTTCCACAGGGCTCTGTGTGCGTATTGCATATGTGCAATCCCAACTCTTCGTAATCCATGTCCATGTCGCCTTGCTCAGTACTCACTAAACACGAACCCAAAATCATCCTTTTTCTCCCCAAACCACCCCGCCAAATCAAGCTTCATCAACAACCTCTCCACGCCACCGACCCTTCGAGGCACATACTCACCCTCCTCCCTCAAAACCCCTTCCTCACCGCCCTCCTCCTCGTCCGCAAACGCAGCCGGGTCCGCCTCCAGACTCCGCAGAGTGGCAATCACATCCCGGATCCCGTCCTTGACATGCTTCTCCACGTCGCGGATCGCGGCGCGGACCTCCGTCTCCTCAATCTCGAGGTCCACAAAGGCGTCGACGACGCCCGCGTCCGCTTCGAGGTCCATTGAGGTCCAGACGGCGTGGAGACGCTGCGTCAGGGCGACGAGGTGGTCCGTGTGCGTGAGGAGGTTGTACAGCGGGTCCGTGTAGGTGGGAAAGGTGAGGAGGAGGCGGGTGGAGAGGGCGCGGAGGTAGGCTCTGTGAGCTATGGCGAGACTCTGGGGGTCGTGGGTTGTGGTGGGTTCTGTTGGTTTGGGTGACTTGGTTGTAGGTGAGCTCTGGGCTAGCCAGATGTCGTCATCGTCTTCTTCGTCTTCTGCCTCGACTTCTGTCGTGGGTTTCGATGCCGCCTTGGTTGACGAACCAGAAGGTCCTGTTTCAGTGCCGTCCGTCTCTTCCTTGGGAGTCAGCCAGTCGTGAAAGCCGTCCCATAGCCCAGCTACTACTTCCGTTTGCAGATATGCCTCCGTCTCGGAGAGGAAGAATAACGCAGAGCTGCATGTCACCCAGGCACTGCGCAAGGCATTGGACCTCTCTGTATAGCGCTTACGCAGCAGTATCACCTTAGATCGCCCTGCTCGAGTGCTTCCGGCTGGTGGTCCCGGAGGTGCCGGATGATGCCGGCGTAAGGATGTAATCTTCCATAGCTCAGTGAGACGGATGTGTGCTCGGCGGATAGAGAGAAGATACGAATTAATAGTGGAGTAGATCTGCAAGTCGGAGGGGGTAAGAAACATATCCATGGGCGAAGGAATCTGCATCGTCAAGACGACGGGGACTGATAAAAGAAGGTTGCGGAAAGGGGTCGTGGCCAGAGTCTTCGTCGTTGGCCGCGATACGCTAGCCTCGAGCTTGAGAGGCACTGCCGGCTTAGACTTTGTGAGAGTCAACCGCAGAAGCTCCCGCGCAATCTCCAACCCCTCGTCTTCGTCTGTGTGCTGCCCCTGCATCAAGCCCATGGCCGCCCACGTCTTGGCCAGCACGGCGGCGACCTCGCCCTCCTTGACGGCAAAAGTGCCAAGGCCTTCTCGCTTTTCGTAAGCGAGGTTGTCGGATCTCTTCCATCGGCTCCGAAGCTTCTCGTCAGCCTGCTGTGTCAGAGCCATGGCGAATTCGCCGCGGCCAAGAAGGAAGAACTCTCGCAAAACCTGGAGGGCCTCGACGACTTTGGTGAGAGGCAATAGCTTCAGTAAGATCGTCCGTGAGAGTGTAAGCCGAATCGAGGTAATGGCGCGCGAGAAGCTCGCCGTGTGGAGGGGGTATGTTAAGGCGGTTAGCTCTTTTAGTTGCGAAGATAGGTGATCAAGGCCTTGTAGGCCCGACTCGACACTGCCCTTGACACGAACGTGGTTGAGTGACCTGCCGATGAACAGCATTGATGATGCTGTTGGTAGAGTTACGAAGTTGGGCAAGAAAGTCGGCACTGAGACGTATTCCTTTGACGGTCAGTCACAACCCTCACAAACCACCCAATGTTGATGACCTACCTGGTCACCTCCCTCCGATTTTTGTACGAAAAAATCCTCTCCTCCAAACGTCGGCAATCGCCCGTAGAGGATCCAGGCAGAAAGCTGCTTTAGCCACGCCGTCTCTGCGACAGACACAAGACTCATAGCCGTCCTCTCAATGTCGACGTACCCACTCTGGAGCTCACTCCTCAGCCTGTCAATCAGCTGTGCGCCGCGACACGTCTGCCCTTGCTGCTTCTTCAGCATGAACTGCACAATCTCCCACAACCACTCCATCCGTCTCGTCCATTCGGAAAACTCACCCACAACAGCCGTCAATGGCACAATGTTGTAGGCGCCGACGAGACTCGAGTCCTTGCGCAGTATCGTCTCCTCGACCTCGAGGACCTTACGCTGGAAAGCGGCTAGGTGGACGGACTGTATCGCGGTCGCCGTGGCGCGGCATATCGTCGATGGATGCTCGGCGGCGATGGGGGCGGTGTAGCTCTGTAGTTTGACGTGGAGGTCGCTCAGGTGGGCGGCGGTGGCTAGGAGTTCGCGCTCCGGTGGTGAGATTGCCGTTGATAGCGCATTGGAATCTGAGTTGTCGGTTCGGAGGAGAGGGGAGGGGTGCCCAGAGAGGGCGAGGAGGATTTCGTGGAGCATGCTGGCTGTTTACTTCTATCGAGGGAAGAGAATCGAGGTGTTAGTCGGTGACAAGGTACAAACAGGGATCCGATCATGAGTTCAAGGAGGGAGACGGAGGAGGAAGAGGATGTGGCACATTTCGCGTGGTTGCGGCGGCTTCTTGGACTTTGACTTTTCGCCAAAGTCGCGGAGAAGCAAGATGAAAGCGCCTAATAGCTCGAAGCGACACATTTACTCGTTTGTCGGCAAGTGGAGGTTGGCAGTACGGCGGAGTAGAAAATCGCCGGGTGTCGTCCAGGATCTGGCGGGATGGCGGGGCAGGTCGGCGGGAGGAAGCAAAAGACGGGGAGAGTTGGGCTGCGTTGCAACAACAGACGACGGATGGTTGGCAAATGGATAAATTACCTGATCTGTTTGGGCTGCATATAACTAAGGTATCGTAGCACGAACCCAAAAGGAAATCCCTCTTTTTCTTCTCAGTCTCTCTCAGACGGGAACAGGAGAGCGCGAGCCACAACAAAACAGCACCGACGTCAAGGAGGCTCCATGCCGAGGGCCTGATCCCTTCCAATATCACAATAGTCGCATTGATGGGAGTGGGCGTCGGAAGGAAAGCGCGATCTGACGCGACCGGACGGGCTAAAGTGGCTGCACTGAGACCAAGTGAGGCGTTTGCGGGTCCACGTGACCGAGTGTCTAAGGTTATGTAATCACCGACGACTTCCGGCACACCGGCACCTGACGGCATTGGATGTGCACTCCGTCTTACCCGTCCAAGGCTTATCCCGAACACCCTTGGATTGAGGTAAGGTACCTTACTCCAGCCAAAGTTCTGACTTAACAGATGCGGAGAGTGGACTCCAGTATTAGTGTCTTGAAGTTTCTTAATTGGGCTACCTAGGTTTCGTTTACTCGTATTGGATACGCACTGGTTGGACAAAACTACAAAGTGGCCCACCATGCCTTCATTCCCAATCTTTCAATAATGAGCTCAGTACCTCATAAATGTCCACGGGTCCCATCCATTCCGTTCAGATCCATTGTCATCCATTGCAGGCTCATGGCCTCTTGCCAGCTGGCTGCTTGCCATTACCCTCATACGCCGTGTACATACTGGCTGTATCGCTCTGGTCGTCTCTGCGAGTCTTCTGGTCTTCCAAATAACCGACTGCTCCGCCATCGCCGCCTCCGACGATGATCTGTCCGCCACCCTTTACCTTACCGACGACCATACCCTTTGCTACGCTCTTCAGGATTGCTCTGCGGGAAACACCTGTTACATCGATGTACACCAAGCCAACGTTCTTGAAGCCGCCGCCAATGTTCCTTGACACTTGGCCAGCCTCAGAACCCCAACGATGCTCCACCATCTGTGATACGCTAGACGAGGTGCCAGTCAACAGATTGCGTCCTGCTTGATCAATACCATCCGCAACAGTGTTGAAAGCCATCAAGCTTCTGTTCAGCAGGCCAGGCTTGTAACCCTCAATGGGGTTACCATCCTTGTCGTAGCCTCTTCCACTGCCATCCTTCTTTCTGGCAAGGGTGGCGCCCAGGTTTTGGGCTACTTTGCCCACTGCACCAACCGTGGTTGCCGACAAACCAGCCGCCTTGGTGGAGAACTGGTTGATGCGTCGTACACGATCGTGCGCTGCAGGAGTAAACGTCACGGGTTCGGTCGTCGCCTTCGTCTTCTTTGTAAAATTATCGGCCGAGGACTGCAAACCCTTTGTGATCAGGTCCGACGACGTCACAATGAGTCGGGATGCCTTTGAAGCATTCGACACCAAGAACGACTTCTTGTACGATGGGTGCATAATCATCTCGCGATATTCCTGCGACACGGGCTGAACGGTAATGGCTTGGCTGTTGTCGGCAGGGAGTGTAATCTCCACCGGATCTAGCATGCCATGTGAGTCAAGCTCGGCCGAGGTGCCCCCAAACTTACCTTTTGTTCCAGGCTTGACGCCCAGCTCCTCTACAACTTGATAGTTCTCGTTCAGCTCCCCGATGACACTACCGTCTTCTTCGTCAATCAAGACAATCCGGCCGCCATTGTGCTGAGAGCTGTGGGCTCCAGGAGCATAGCCCTGTCCGGGCTGGTAATCGGCAGGGTTGTAGGCAGGGAGGCCATCGGCGGCGGCAGCTCTCGACTTGGCAGAAGGAGCGTCGGTGACGGGGTCATCGAAGGGGTATGCGGAGGCCGCGGCGGCGGCTTTGGCCGACTTGGACGAGGTCTTCGGCGGCGGGGCTCGCTCGAGGAACGCGGTGCATTGTGCAAGGATCGTTTCGAAGGTGTCGACGTCTTCCTGAAGTCCTTTCCGGCTACCGGTATCCGGAAACTCAATACGGGTGAAGGCACCACTGTCTGGGCCCAGATCCCATCTCGGAATCAGGTAGCTTGTTGGTGGCTGGTGGTAGATCTGGGTTGTCGCAGGAAGAGGAAGATCGAGCTCGGGAGGTAGATGGAGATGCAGGTAGAAGTCCTCGGCGGGGGAGTCTGCGTCGGTGAAGGGTGAAGAAGTCGGTACCATCAACAGCGACAAAGTCTGGGGGCCAGCAGGTGTGAGTGACTCCTCCTTGCCGTTGGAGATGTGGAAGGCTTGGACGCCGTTGATGGCATACAGGAGCTTGGGGTCCTGGTTTCAAAGTCAGTGAGGGCGGTCGCAATACTTTGTCCTTCTTGGAGGGCGTACGTTGTGTCCCGAAGCCATGGCGAAGAAGGGTGCGCAAAGCAGGCGCAGAAACTCGAGATCTTGGTTACGTCAGGTCAGGCCAGGCCTCGTACAAGATGGTTGCTCGTGGGCGGTGGTGTCTCGAGATGCGACTGGCGCGTAATGTCGTGAAGAACTTTGGTGAGAGACCGCGGGGTACAAAGAGTCTAAGGGGGTTATGTTTGCAAGTGGGAGAGAGAGCGTTTGTTAGGGCGGTTGTTGAAGCGAGATGCGCTCCGGAGGATTAAAGGTCTGGTTGGTAGGTGGAAGCCAGCGATCAGACAAAGTGACGACTGTGTAGGGGAACCGCGACAGCTATTCGCCGGCAGGAAAACCTGGCCAGGAATGGCAAGGAATGGCAAAAGACGAGGGGCACTTCGGATGGTGCTCTGAGACTTTGTGACGACGAACCGGGCTCTGTCTATTCAAGGACCGGGGGTGTAGTGAGAGCGAATATGGTTGGATTGCGGGTGTGTCGAAACAGCTTGCATGGCGCTTAAAGCAGCTGTTGGTGGTGGTGCGCCGTGCTTTAGCTTGGTGATGGCGCTGGTGCGTGCCCGAGAGGCCTCTGGGCGGCGAGCGACGTCATTGGCCACTGTTGATTTTCAAGGTGTTCCCAGTCCCTGCACCAACGACACGGCGCAGAGATACATAGAAGACTGGACGACAAGTGACGGACCCCTTTTTCGCCCCCCTCCATTCTCTTCAGTGGATTCGTCACTCGAGCATATTGATTGTTCAGTGTCGATTGCTTGCACAGCCACCTTGATTGCTGCGTCGGAGGCGGGGTTCCAGGTGCTTGGAGGAGGAGGAGCAAGACTTGGCAGAGGGAACCAGAGACATGGGAAGCTCTGACCACCTTTTGATGCTCCTTCCAGCGGCTGTCACACGCACTGACACACCCCCATGTGTTTTCTGGCGCGCTCCACCCGCTCATCGTTGATTGCAATGACGAATACTCCCAAGTCAAAGAGAAGCAAGCAATCCATGGTGAAGGTGAAGGTGAAGGTGAAGGTGAAGGTGGCGGCATCAACACCTTCGACATGGGTACAGATAGGCGCTTCACCTGATTGGTCAAGACTTTGAGAGCCTCAACTGCTTGTCAGCTGTGTTGGATAAAGAGGCTCAGAGACTTGACTTACCCGTGGAGTATGTGACCCGAACCACCAACACCAGTCATGGAGAGCAGCTTCGTCAAACATGAAGTGAGCCATCATGGGAAACAGACACGAGCTGAGAGGGGCAAATCCTGCAGAATATATTAGCTCAGCTTCTAGGTAGCAAACAACAAAAGTTAGGAAGTCATACCATTGTGTTCGTTCGACAGCTTGCAGGTAGCATGCGCAGACTTGGACGTAAAGACCAGAACAGATGATCGAGAAGCCTCCTCGTCCGGAAGCCTAGTCCGACCAAAGATGTTCGACGATGATGTTGACATTGACAAGTTTTCTGAAGACTGTCGGGGAGGGAACGACACCACAACAGCCAGTGAGGGCAATCACCATACGGCGCCCGATAGATGACAAGTCTTCGTGTTCAGACCATTGACAAGAAAGTTGTTGGGGTAGAGCAATCAGTCGGTCATCGTGTGGAAGACAGACTCTTAAGTAAGCCGAGGCCATGGTGAACAACTTTGACCGTGACCTTCGACGAGCCGAATAGAGTACAACGGCACGTGGGTCCGGTGGCTGGAGATAAGCCAGTGTAGACACTTGGGTCGAAGACAGCATGCCGTGATATGCTATGATAGGGCGCGTTGTGAAAACAGGCAGCCATGACAAAAGACGTTTTAATAGAAGACGTCACGATGGAGGGTTCATGATGGAAGCTGCTGCTGTTCGAGACGCCGTGATAGGAATTGTCGTGGTAAAAGGCAACCATGGCTGGAAGTGCTTCAATGAAAGACGCCGTGATAGGGGATCGATACTGAAAGATGACGGTGTACGAGATGCCGTGATGGAAGACGTCGTCAAGGATGTCCATGGTAAAGTCAGCTGACCAAGATGCTGGATGGGAAATATCGTGATAGGAGACAGCCATGGCAGAAGATGTCGTGGAGCAAGATGTCGTGAAGCAAGATGCCGCAATACAAGATGTCGTAAGAAAACTCGTCGTCAAAAACGCTCCCGTGAGAGCACATAATTCTTCTTGTCCCCCGCTGGAGCCCAAGTACCGGGCGTCGGAGCTTGTCGGAAGAAGACACTGTCGGGAAAGGAACTTTCTGTGAACTACGATGGGTTCATCCGGGTAATGTCCACCAGCACCGCCCTGAGCGGCACTAGGCTTCGCAATGCCCATTCTATCACTCAACCCCGTCTTGAAACCCTCCTTGAAGGCCTCCTTACATATTTCCTTGGCTGCTTCGCAGATGCCATCCCAGGAGGCCTTCAGAAATTGTATGATGAACGGACTGACAGCTTTGTAGGCGCTGCTGTTGGAGATTGTTGTCCATCCACCTCATAGAGGTTCCCAATAGGAGGGAGTTAGATAGCAGAAAGTGACCACGACCAGTGTCGAGAGGCTAACGGAAAGGGTGTGCATGTTGTAAGAATAAGATGGTATCGCTGTGCGGCTCGCTTGTATTCGGTGATGTATAATAGGCGACCCCCTGGAGAAGAAAAGAAGAAGAAGAAGAGAAGAGAAGAGATGGGGGGATGATGGGCATATATACCACCCCAAGAACTCTATGGAACAGAGTCAATCCTTCCGAGGCTGGAATTTGGAGTGAACATTCCCTACTTCCGATATTCTGCACTAACACGATTTGGCTGGTGCTACTGCCGAGTCATGCTGCTTCGATGCGGAAGTTGCACGTAACTAGACAATGTTAAGGGCAGTGACCGCACGCCATGGCAGAACAGGGGGAAGATGATAAATGTTAGTCTCCTGTATGTCCGACATATCGTCACTTCCTTCAGTTCTGCTCGGTCAAGTGCAACAGATGGCCAGCACAAATTGGAAGGAAAATGGCATGATATATTCTCTGCGCACTTTCCTCCGAAGTTCGTTATCGGGAATCTCAGCGGTTTCCCAAGCTTCAAAGCCTGGTTTCCGGAAAGCGGCTTTCACTTCAGATACTAGAAGGAGGAGACCTGTTAAATCAACTGGAACGCTCGAGTCACGCGTCGATCGAATGCTCTCAAGTCTCTCACTGTTAAAAGTTGCGATGCAAGTCACTAGTACGATACAGATTTGGGTGCTTCAAGATCAAGAAGATATCACATGTTCCAATAAGAAAGTTCGTCGACATGAAGGCGCATATGCAATTGTCTCAATCTGCTGGGAAACATCTTTCACGTAGAATTTCGGCACAGGTCATTGTTGAAGGCCTAACCGTTGATGGCTTCGTCCTCGCCTTCCCGTGGGACGGGTTGCCGCATCATAGGCCGCGCGTCGAAAACTACTACGGCAAGATGAAGTTCGTGTACTTCTTTCTCCATTCACCGGCCTGACACAATCCGACACGTCGCAGTTGAGTGGGCGTTCCCGCTGGAAATCCTTGCTGCGAACGAGTAGTACTTGACGCCTTCCCTCTCCCTCGGTGACCTTGACCAACAGCTTCCTCGTCTTCGTCGGCCCAGTGATGTCAGGTACACGGTGGGACTTGTTGGCATCATAACCTGCAGGTGATTCACTGGGCCTATCCGATATCTCATTCTATGCGGCCACGTCCCTGCGTATGAACCGACCGCGAGGCACCAATGAGATGGGCTGACTCCAATGACACTTCGTGGGGGTTTAGTACCGCTGAATACCTTGGTGGTCTTTAAGATCCATGTTGATATCACTAAGCCATCTGGATAGACGTAGCTGGCGGGAGCGATGTTTGCTTAGTCTCAAGAAGCTTCAATTTATTTACTATCGTTGTGGAAGAAAGAAATTCCCTAATAAACGTATGATGCACTTATTATCGTCACCGTAACCAGACCAAGTAAGCCTACTGGATATAGCTCAGGGCTTTGATTCGTGTATTGCATCTCCAAGCGCAACAATTCCAATTCTTTCCGATCCTCTTCTATCCATCGCATAATGTTCCCCTGCTGGCGGCCTTTCTTTGATCGCATAACTTCACAGATCCTCTTCAAGTCGGCAGAGAGCTAACTTGGCTAGCATCTGGTTTACGTGCTCCAGCACGATCAGCCAGATAGTCGATTCCCCTGGATGATCATAGTAAGTCTGCCCGCTGAAGAACATGGGAACAAGTGACAAGATGTATATGATTAAGTGCTCCAGCTCGAATCCCGGGTCTTCAATACCGCGCTCTTTCTCGGCGAGTTGATGAGCGGCTATGCCAGTGCGAGCGTCGTGTATGACCCAGTGCACGATGAGACCGAAGATTTTCCATCCATCCAACCGCTCAATGCCATTTCGAGCACCCTTGCCGTATCTGCGCAGGACCAACCTATAGTTGGGCTCTTGGCCGGGCGTTGTTCCGTTCAGGACATCCAAACTGTCCATGTTCCCGCTATTGTCGCCCCCTTGCGTGTCGTATACTTCAGTGCTGCCGACATCGTAGATCTTGGTGTACTTGGACATGATGAATCCCCATGGGTCGTGGCCGAGTGTGCGCCACGGCTGTTCCTCTGCGTCAAATCGAAGCACGAGGAGCAAAAAGGAATAGTCCATGATGCCGAGGAGGGCCGTTCCGTATATCTCGCAAATGATGCGCATGCATTGATTGAGGAAGTAGTAGTCTGATAGTCTGCCGTCATAAGCTTCAAAGGCACTACCGACTGCGTCAAAAACCCGCCACAAGTACATTTTGTATGTATGCAGTATGAATGTGCTTTGCGAGTCGAAGAGTGGCGAGGTGATGGCTTTTTCGATGGTTGGTGTGTGGGTTTGGAAGACAGGGTGACGAGAGGATGGTCGCTCTCCTAGGGATGGGAACATTGTCCCTTTTAATAGTCCAGGAAGAGCCGGAGAAAGACCACAATCATCCGTAAAGAAGATAGACCTACAAGAGTGGTCGAGGGATAGGCGAGGACCGTGAGTGCTGGCAAAGTGACCGGAGATGAACAGACGCTGCAGTCGCCATGGTTCAACGAAACCTGGCCAGACAGGTATCCTAGAACCATCAATATTTCGACAATGCCGCTCTACCCCATTTCTCAAGGAAGCCGTGGTTAATTAAGTAGAACCCCTCTTGTATCTGTTCGCACAGAAAGCTTTGGCTCCTTTCGCCAAGGCCATCGTGGATCATGCGTCTATAGGCATCGTCTGGCGTTGTGACTAAAGTTTGCCTTGCCTTCCTTCGTGAAAATTTCATCGAGAAAGATCGCAAGTGCCTTTTCGCCTAGGTC
This sequence comes from Colletotrichum godetiae, assembly GCF_030913485.1. Taxonomy (NCBI): domain Eukaryota; kingdom Fungi; phylum Ascomycota; class Sordariomycetes; order Glomerellales; family Glomerellaceae; genus Colletotrichum; species Colletotrichum godetiae. Next base: position 1,059,408 of record NW_026851251.1, on the reverse strand, counting down.
TTCAGTACAGGTGGAACTCTTGACGCCCTTCCACGGGTGTTGAGTTGATCCGTCTCGCGTAGCATTTGGTGTGATAGATCTGGTAGCCCTGACTGGTGGTCTGTTTTGCTTTATTCGCTTTAGAATAAACCCTGTATAGAAGAGGGCGGGAATGAAGGAGTTATAAGTGCTTAATTTCGGTCGATATGGCCCGCGGCATGATCTATGTAACCCAAGACACACAAACAGGTAAGAGACCTAGCATGCTTTCCACGACAACTTATAAGCTCGAGTATAGTCTCACTTGCCGGGCTTTGAGCCCGGGATACAGGCCAATGAACACTTTATATATGGCATCCGTAGATACGGTACATGACTACCAGCTGGGTGGGTGGATAGGTAAGTAGGTAGGTGATCGAACTAAGCAGTCATGCAATATAACCGATCTGTATCAAGCTCAATCTCGTACTAGCAGATACAAAGTACAAGTAATGGCTTCTTTCTATGTGTATGTGTACAGGATTTCCATCCAGATGCCAAAAGTACACGCAGGCGGACACAATCTATAACATGCTATTCTAATGCATCATAATCCGACTCCCTGAACTGGCCTCTTCAGCCGCATGACACACTCAGATGAGAAACATCCTCAAACCCCTTTTGACTCATTTCCCACCTTCGAAAAGCTCCTCCAAATCGTTTCTCTCGCCACTATGATGGACCATGTCATAAAACACGCCTCTCGCCTTATATAACTCTACCGGCCGTCCCGCCTCGACGACCCTTCCAGCCCCCATGACAACAACCGTATCATAGTCTGCAATCGTCCGCAGGCGGTGGGCAATCGTGACCAGCGTTCGGTCATCGCCGTCGCCATCCCCGTTGACCTCCCTCCTCAACACAGCCTGAATCCCCCTATCCGTCTCATAGTCCATGCTCGCCGTCGCCTCGTCCAGCAACATCAACCTGCTACCCCTTACCAACGCACGGCACAGCGACAGAACCTGACGCTGCCCATGGGAGAAGTTTTCACCCTTGGCATTCACCACCGTCGACAGCGCCAGCCTGGAAGAGTCATCGTCCCGCGCGACCACCGCATCATCCGCGTCAGTATCCACATCCGAAGACGGCTGGTACTGGAACGACGCAATCCCCTGACACGACTCAAGCGCCCTCTCAAGCACCGGCTCCGCAATCTTCCCCGTCGGATCGAGGTTCGTCCGCAGCGTGCCGTTGAAGAGCACAGCCTCCTGTGGGATGATAGTCAGCGCCTCGCGGAGGCGGCGGCGCGGGATCTTGGTGATGTCGATGCCGTCGTAGAGGATCTGGCCCGACACGATGTGTGTGAAGCGCAGGAGGGAGAGGACCAGCGTGGACTTGCCGCTGCCCGTGCGGCCGACGATGGCGACGCGCTCGCCGGCTTTGAATCGGAGGTTGACGTCTGTGAGGATGTTGGGCCCGTCTTGGTCGTAGCGGATGGTGACGTTGCGGAATTCGATTTCGCCTGTCGCGGGCCAGGTTGTGGGTATGACGTGGGTTGGGGTGTCGGTATATTCGACTTGGCCTTCTTCGGGGTAGGATTCATCGTCCTTTTCTTCGGTGTCGAGGCCGGCGTATTCTTTGATACGTACGAACTGATTTTTCCCCCCCGTCATTAGCTACCAGGATTCACTGACAAAAGAAAGGAGGGAAAGGGACGGAAGCAACTTACACTCTGCAGCTCAACCTCGAGATCGTTCATACTACGGACGAGACCCAGGATAGTCTGACTCAGACCAGTCGCATTGTGCAGCGAGAAACCCACCAGACCGGCGCCGACAAGGCCGGCCTTGTACACGGCAATGATACCCGCGCTCAAACCGACCAGGGCCGTGATGACATCGACGCGCATCGCGACCCACCGGTTACAGTTGAAGTGCGCCTCCGCCGCCCTAGACCAGACGCGAAGCTTGTCGGCGAGGTTATCGCCAAAGGTATCGGGCATCCCGGCCCGCGCGCGAATAATAGGCAGACCCGCGAGGGTATCCGCAAACTGCGAAAAGATGGGCGACTGCGAGCTCGCGACGAGGCGCTTGATAGTGACGGCGGTGCGTGTGTAGATCTCGCCGACGACGAGGCCGCACGTGGACGCGACGGCGGCGGGCACGATGAAGATCGGCATGATGGAGCTAATGGCAAAGATGCGGATGACGAGGGCGAGGGAGCTCTCGAGAAAGGCGCGGAGCTGCGGGCTAACGCTGAGGTCGAGCGAGGACATGTCGCTCGAGAAGCGGTTGATGATGCGGCCGACGGGCGTCTGCTTGTACCAGCTCAGGGAGACGCGCATGACGGCGCGGATGAAGTCGTTGTGCAGCTTGCGGGCGGCGTGCCAGGCGCCGTTCTCGAAGACGAGGAAGACGGCGGCGTAGAGGACCGACTCGGTGACGGTGACGGCGGCGTAGACGCCGAGGTAGAAGGCGATGTCGACGGCCGTCTGCCTGTCGTAGGCGTCTACCCAGACCGAGAGCCAGAGAGTGCCGCCCATGACGGAGAGCTGGGAGAGGAGCATCAGGAACATGCAGAATACGGCGTAGCCTGGGCCGCCAAAGTAGGTCATGTACTTGAAGACTGTATTTCCATAACGCATGTCAGCTTTGCCCCTTTGAGGGCTGTCAGGGGGCAACACTTACACATTAAACGGGCGCTCTTCCCGCTGGCCTTCATCTCCTGAGCAACCACATCCTTCGTCCCCTTATCGACGGCGACCTTGCTCGTGTCGTTGAGCGGATCCGTCTGCGTCTCGACTTCCGTGTCTGAGTTGTCGGACACCTCGGTGCTGCTCTCGCCCTCAATATCCTTCGCAACCGCAACCGGGTGGCGGGCGACACCAATGTTCTGCTCGACGTGCTTGACCGCTCCGTCCTCGAGAGTAACGGCGACATCAGCTTGGGCTGCAACCCAAGGCTGCTGCGCCACCAGGACCACGGTCCGCCCCTTCAACAAGTCAGAGCAGAAGCACCGCTCCCAAAGCGAGGCCGCCGTCTTGGCATCGAGTGCTGAAAAGATGTCGTCGAGAAGCAGCAAAGGCGCCTTGGAGTACAACGCTCTAGCCAACGCGACGCGCGCCTTCTGACCACCCGAGAGGGACGCGCCGTTCTCGCCGACAACAGTCTGATCACCGGCGTCCAGCTCCCGTAGGTCAACGGGGAGACAGCACGCGTTGACGACTCTGTCGTAGCGCACCGGCTCGAGGGGGCTGTTGAAGAGGATGTTCTCCTTGATGGTGTCGTTTTGCAGCCACGACGTCTGCGACGCAAAAGCGACGTCCTTGGGCCGCGTGATAGTACCGCCCTCCTTGACCGTCTCGCCCAGGATCGCAAGCAGCAGCGTCGTCTTGCCACTTCCGCTGACGCCCGAAACGACGTTGAGACCTCCTTGGGCAAAGTCGACGGAGAGGTCCTTCAACTGAAACGAGGCAGTCTTGTTGCGGCGGAAGGTGGCGTCTTGGATGCGTAGGGGTCCTTCGGGGTACTCGTCGAGCGGCGTCGTGGTGGCAAAGTATTTGTCGAGACGGCTGACGGCGATGGCAGCGCCGGTAATCTGGCGCGACATGAACGCAACCTGGCCGACGTTGCGGCGGATCTGCTTGACGAGGTACGTCGTCGTAAAAGCCGTAGCGGCCGTCATGGGCTGTCCGCAGACGCCGACGTAGAGGGAGAACATTGTAATCATGGAGACGTAGGGCACGAGGGCGCTGATCTGGTTGAGCATGACGAACGACAGCGACACGCGCCAGAGGTCGCGCTGCTCGCTGGCGCGGGCGTCCTCGATCGTCTCGATGATGGCGTCCTCCCACGCAAAGTATTTGACGGCGCGGATAGAGGCGAGGTACTCGGAGACGAGCGAGATGCGGGCGTCCTGCGCGCGCCGGGCCTTGCGGGTCAGCCGGCCCATGAGCCGCGAGATGGTGACGGACACGGGCGCGGCGAGGAGGAGGATCAACGTGCCCACGAGAGCGGGCCAGCCGAGCATCCTGTACAGGCCGATAACGGAGAGGATGGTGCCCACGGGCACACCGGTCCCGGCCATGACGACGTCGCGCGCGCCAAAGATGGCCTGCACGTCGGCCGCCATGAGGTTCGCCAGACGGCCAGCCGACGTCGTAGATCGCCCAGCCTCCTCTTCCTTCTTGTTCTTCTTCTTGTTCTTGTCCTTGTTCTTGTCCCCGGCGCCGTCGGGCTTGGGTGCGAAAATGTCCTCCTCGAGCTCCATGGACCCCATGGCGCGATGGTACAGCTCCTGCGTCAGGGCGGACCGCAGGCGCACGACCAGACGGGTCGACGTGAAGACATACTGCTGGAACAGGACAGAGCGCGACAGCGGGCCGCAGAACATGAGTACAAGCCAGAGCCAGGGCTTGACGGACGCGCCCTGGGGATCCGCGAGGTAGCCCAGAAGGTGGTACAGGCCGTACGGCGCGATGAGCTCCGAGGCGTAGGCCGAGGAGATGTAAAAGGCCATGAGGTTGACCTCCTTGCGCAGCAAATAGAACAGAGTCCACGTCGTTGTGACGCCCCTGGCCCTCGCCTTCTTGATCCGCGCGAGCAGCAGCAGCGGCTCGTCGTACCAGGGCAGCTGGGGCAGGTCCTCGAGGACGACCTCGCCGGTGCGCGCGCCCTTCCACATGACGGGCGTGAGCCACTCAAAGGTGAGATAGTAGTTTGCCCAGCTGCACGTCTCCTCGGGCGCGGGCCCGCGCTTCTCGTAGCCCTCGGGCACGGGCACGTCGTTTGCGAGCGAGGGGGGAACCCATTCCCTGGGCGTGATGACGGAGATCACCACGGCGGCGGCCAAGCTCGCGAGGCCGCCCTTGACTGGCGCCGCGACGGCGCACTCGGACGAGGCTTCGATGCAGGGCAGGGCAGAGGAGGCGGCGAAGATGAGGAGCTCGAGGCCGAGGGTGAAGTTGACCTGGTGCAGGGCGACGTGCCGCCACTCGAGGTCGTTGACGAGCCTCGAGAGGCCGAGGACGAGGGCGTAGGCGGCGACGAGGGCATTTAGCCAGGGTGTCTGGCCGCGGGCGGCCGCGAGGGCGAGGAAGGCTAGGGTGGAGGCGCGGACGAGCTGGGCGAGGAGTTCCCAGGGCCATCTGATGCTGGCGGCGCGGACAGTGGTGGTTGTGGTGGGTTGAGATGATGACGAGGGTTTGTTGCGGCGCTGGATGAGGCGCGAGACAATCCAGAGCGCAGAGATGGCGAGGACGAGGGCTTGAGGATATCCTGAGTCGGCGAGCTGGGTCACGTCGTTGATCCAGGGTAGTTCTGCATGGCTATTGAGGGTCTGTCAGTCATGTTCCTTTTCAACGTCTGCTCAAATACGTGGGAGCAATGGATGAGACTGGGAATGCCGACCACACGCTCTCACGCGCAATCACACATAAGATGTGCAAAAAGCACTTGATGACATGGATTCAGTGGGCTCTGAAACGAGCCCCGAAAAGAGTTCCGTGAGACTGTACGGCTGCCGTGTTTGCATCCCATATCTAGACCCAGACTCTTCCCCTTCCATGACCATATGGCGGTCAAGCTTCTGTGTGGAACTCACCTCTGAGCAGTCGCCAGGAAAGTTTGGGATCGCAATCGCGCCTCAGCCGCGAGCGCAAACACTCGCTGAGGTATGAGATCCATCATCGTTGAAGGGCGCGCAGCGAGGGGGGCGCCGTTGTCAGCCCCGTAGTCTCGTCTCTGTTGCGGCTTCTCGTGATGTAGGATTCTTGAAGACTGCTGCGAGCACCGCGTGTCATGAGTGAGATTGACGAAATGTCGATAAACGAAGGAGTGCGATTGATTCACTAGGGATCTCGTCCAGTAAAGTTCCCGTTCAAACGCAGATATGCAGCCAAGGCGGGAACAAAGTCTACGCAAAAGAGCGAAAGTGCTGCAATATATCAAAACATGTCAAGGAGGCATTCGTAGTAAAAGGATAGTAGAGAATCCCGAGACGTTGTATTCGTAAGAAAGGTCGATTAGATACGGCGAGACAGGGGATCCCTAGCTTCCTAGGCTGTGCACCCGCTCTCGAGCAAATAGGAAACAGTCAATTGAGGCCTTCTACCGGGGTCCCTCCCCCAGCTAGGCAGCCGGGCCTAGTTGGATGCGTTCATCCTCATTGCTCAAATGTTCGTTCGTCCATCCCTCCGGGGGTGTGGTTTGTGACGTGGGAGGGGCCGATTGCTGAGAATGCGGGCGGGAGTGATGACTGGCAAGAATGCTAGCAGCTAATGAGATGGGGTATCCGTGCCGTATTTGGGAGGGTCACCGGTTGCGAAAGCGGCATCCAGAGTGTTGCAATTCGACTCGACATGGATATTCCTCCCCGCCCTTGAATTTGCACATTTATCAAGTATTAGATCCAAGGCCTGGCCCCAGTTGATCGTCAACGTCAGATCGAAACCCCCAAATCTTCTCCTGTGCATTGGCTTTCACAAGGACGCCATTTGCGAGTTGCACTGGATGAATCAAGTTCCAGCGATAGAGCTCTCGGGCAACTTTGCCGGTCTCGGGACCGGAAAGTGGGGCATCCATAGGTATCAACATCCAAACGTCGGGAGCGGGTGCGGAATGGGGTTGCCGGCCGAAGCAGCAAGCAGCCCAGCGAATCACTGAACGCCACTCCCGTCAGTACCTGAGGACCTTTGGTACCTTTGAAAGGTCGGCAACACCAAAGTCCCAATTTCCAACATACCAAAGTTCCCAAGATACAAAGACGTACTTGCCTTTTAACGTACTTTCAGTTAGCCTGCTGATAAGAAATCTTGACTTGCATTATCCCAGAAAGACTTCGTTTGAGACGTATTTCCAGTTTCACGTCCATGCGGTCCAGAAAGGTAATATACCGTAGCGGGTGCCCCATTGCATCCCGTCCATCTAGTCATCTAGTTCCCGTCCCTTGTCAAAGCTTGGCACCTACAAGGAACCAAACTTCTCACTCCTCGGGACGGCCAAGTCCAGCCTATCTCACTTGCTTGAAACAACAGTTTGTCCCAGAGGCATCGTGTTTTCTCCACGAGCAGTATGAACGTCTCTCTGACTGCCGCGTATGTCGACTGCACTTTGCTCTACTTCCTATAATCTTTTATCAACTCCCAAGTATCTGTGAGAAGTCTATATCCGACGAGATGCTGTTTGTTGAAGGTATTTCTGAGAACATCAAGAAGTGCAATCAAGGATTAAGATCACGTCCATTGGCCCCAGCATTAAATGCGGCAACGCGGCGGCCGCTGCACCAAATCACCCCTACACCACATATATCCCATCCCCGCCTGTCAGCCTGCCTGCCTGACACCATCGGCATCTAGGGTCTCTCGTCGCTCAAAACGGCAGGTCCAGCTCCCTTACCACCGACATCTCATTGGATCATGGCCGTCACCTCGAGAGCTCATCGGTCTTTGGGAAATCTAGACATGGCAAATCGTGCCATAGCATCTTTTTGGGTTGCAACCATTTTCTCGCCGTTTTAACCGTGATTTATACCACTATGATAAGATTCGAGAGTAGGCAGCAATCACGTAACAGAGTATTCTTTTCAAGATTTCTCAAAAGTCCATGAAAGAAAGGCAAATGAACCATTTCGAGATAGAAAGATGGAACACCCCTACGTTTACTCTATTTTTAGGAGCCATGCTCGCTTTCTGAACACTCTTCACATCCTTTTTTCTCTGTTTCTTTATATAACGACTCAACATCAAATCCGAACTCTCGCTTCACGACACCATTCATAAAGGTCTCACACAAAACATATTGGCATACCGAGAGTAAATCTAATTATACGTTGATAATCTTTGCCCCCAAACCTATTCAAATTATCTGAAACATAATACACACTGTTTGGCCTCCTGGCCGTAGAAATCTGTTTTCGTCACATGTACTTTGTGTGTGATAATCCATCTTTCAATAGCCTCTCGCGCCTCATGGCCTTCCACGTTACCGTAGACAAAGAGACAAACAGAGAGAGACCGATAGATAGATGAGCACATACTCAACCACCAGTATAAAACGCCAAAGCCTCAACACACCCGGTTGGACTTTTGTTTCGCCCTAGAAACTTGTTTTGACGCCACCAGGCAATGCAATTAATGAGCGCCCCCTCCCCCGCCGTTCTTTCCTTTCCTTTGCTCTCCATTCTTTCCTCTCGTTGTGTGTCGAGAATCAAACATTAGGGAACACCCGCTGTCCAAAATAAAAACATTAAATGACGAAACCCCCCGCGGGTTTTAGTCTGCCTTGATTGCTCTGTCACACATGTCAGCTTCATTTTCAAGATAAATATAAAGGGGAGTAGGGGGAAGGTGCTTACCCGTAAATCCTCCGAACAAACGCGTACGCGCTCAGGAACCCGACCGTCCCCGTCAAGAGACCGTACACACAGCACGCCATGAAGCTGTAGCTGAAGAACAGCATACTACTCACGAAGCCGGTAATGTGCAGCTTGAAAAAGTAGTACCACACGCAGTACAAGAACACCCACACGGCACTGCCGCCGCCAACGGCAAACGACTGCCACCACCAGTTGTAGTTCTCGGCGCACAGCCGGACGTAAATCGTCACGACCGTCACCTCGGCGATCGTCACAATCAGAATCACCGACACCACGGCCAGGAACCCAAACACGTAGTAGTAGCCGCTCTTATCCTGCCAGACGGACTGGAACACGAACAACAGCTCGATGAAGATGACCGCAAAGGGAATCAGCCCCGCGAGCAGAACGGACTGCCACGACTTGATGTACCACGCCTGCCTGGGCACCTGACGGGGAGCAGCGCTCGTCTTGGTCGGATGCTCCCAGTTGCCGCTGCGGACGAAACCGATCCAGGAGCCGGCGTAGACGAGGGGCACCTGGATGCAGAGCCAGAGGAAGATGATGGCGACGAGGGTGCCGAACGGGATCGCGGTACTCGAAGCCTGCGCCCAGACGAATAGGTTGAGAATGAAGACGACGCCAAAGAGGAGACCCGGGAAGAGGACGGCGGTGACGAGCGCGTTCTTGCGGAAGTCCTGGCCGTCAAAAGTCTTGTAGACGCGCGCGGAGAAGTAGCCCGAGAAGAGGCCGGCAAAAACAAACAGGCCGACGCCGACGCTGATGAAGCCGCCGCGGAAGCTGGGGTTGAGGACGCCGAGGGCGCTGAGGAGGACGAGGCCCACGGCCATGAAGAGCAGCTGCATGCCGGAGCCGACGAGCGGAGCCAGGAGGTAGCCATAAAGGGGCGTCCGGAAGACGTCGGCGTGGAGCAGCTTCCAACCCGTGACGTCCTCGAGGGCCTCTTCGTCGGATGACACATCGGCGTCATTTTCGGCGTCAATGCCTCCTCCCTGGTCGAGCAGTCCGCCAGTCTTTTCTGAGAGTCTGGGAGACTTGCTTCCGGTCGTCTTCTTGCGCTTCAGCTTCGGCTTGCCGTCCTCGAGAGGCACCTCCTTGTATCCCTTGATATCGGAGCGGATCGTCCTTGCGAGGATCATCAGGACGATGCCCGTGAGCAGACCGCAGATGATGAGGGAGTTGACAATGGCCAGCCAGTGGATCTTTTGGCCCTCCTCCTGGTTGACAAAGTACAGATCCCATCGGCGCGACCACTCGACGTTATTGTCCTCGCGAAAGTAGACAGAGTAGGTGTAAGGTACGGTCAGCTTGGCGCCATCGTCAGCGAGGTCCTCATCGTCGTCGGCGGGATGGTACGAGGAGTCGAGGTTCTGCTGCTGCTTCGGCGTCTCGGAAGACTTGTTCGGGGCGAGGTAGAGCTCAAAGTTCTGGTCAATGTTTTGCAAATCCGCGGGGCACCCGTTGTCGTCACGCTTGTTGTTTGGGCCGATGCTCTTGGGGTACACCTCGAAGCCGACGACTACTTTACCGCCGCGCTCACCGGCCTTCCCGGGGGCCCTGCGCCAGCGAACGACAATGGTGTGGTGGTTGTTGAGGAAGTAGCGCGGCTTGCCGCTGCTGGCCGAGTAATCCGTGAAGCCGAGCTTGAAGCCGGCGGCGTAGTACTTGCGGCTCTTGTCGACGGTGACGAAGCTCGTGGCGCCTGGGAGGTTGTCGACGATCCACTCGGTTACGTAGCCATCGTGCACCATATCCTTTGCGCGGCGCATATCCTTGCGGCTCATCTCGCGGTTGCACAGCAAATTGCACGGCTTGTCCTGTCCGACGACCAGGTCAATGTCGGATGTCTTGATCCTGTCGCCGCGGAGAACCTCGCCAAGGTTCAAGGGGATGCTCTGTCCGCTAAGAAGTCCCGTGCCGGGCTTGCGCTGACCCGTCGGCGGGCACACGAAGGGGAGGTCGTAGTAGGCATACTGCAGCTGGGTATTGTCGGAGTAGACCTTGTTCACGAGCAGGGGTACCTGCTCGCCGTCCTTGTAGCTCTTAATCGACCAGCCTATAGTTTTGTTCCGAGGTACTGTCAGCGGGCAATTGCTCGAGCGAGAGATAGAGGTTTGAGGTCATGAGCTGGGGCTTCTTTCTGAGGGCGCCGAACCTGGAATGTAGAATGCGTCGGCTGGTGCGGCGAGCAGCAGGGAGACGAGGCACCCCAAGCCGGCCTTGAGCACCTGTCGCATCGTGATATGGTAAGGTGTTTGCGAGTTCGTCGTCGTCAGATTATATCCGCATAGACCGTCTCGGCGAAGCTTGTGTAAGTGGTGAAGAGGTGTCCAGATAAGAGAGGCGACCTGTCTTCTGTGGTGTTGGTGGTTGTAGTGTATTCGGGGTACCCTTTCGGATTCGAGGGAATTGAAAGACGAATGAGGATAAAATTAGCCAAGTCAGGAACGCAATCAAGGTAAGACGAGTCCGGTCGCGTTCAGGTTCAGTCGAGGGTCCGTGGCTGCACGGTGTCTCTCTCCGCGCCACGCCGCCGCAAATGGGTGGGAGGGCGGAATTCAAAAATTGGATCGGACTGGGCTGCGCAGATGTGCCGTCCCGAAGGATCGAAAGAGGAGGATCTCGGGAGGTAAAAAGGTGAGGTGAGGTAAGCTGAGGTGGAAACGAGTGGAATCGGTACCAAGTACCCAAGAAGAAGTCTAAAAGTAAATAGCTAGTATCAAGCTTCGAAATCTAGAACTTCCGTCTCGTTGGGGATGACGCAAGTGAGCCCGCCGTCGGCCGTTATCGTTTTTGTTTCGAAACCGGGTTCAACCTTGGGTGAGAGTGGGAGAATGAGAGGACGAGTTGAGATGTTGTTGGAGGTAGGTAGGTTGAGTGGCGGGAGATAATGCGCGCGGAACGGGGGAAGAGGAACAAGAGGAATACAAGCACAAGCACACACTCCAGATGGAAGGGGGGGAGGGGATGAAGAGGCAATTGGAAGAAACCGAGGACGTTAACAGGACGCAGCTGGCAGATGGAGGAGGTCGGGACGGAATCGGCGGGAAATAAGACCAGTTCACAAGGGGGAGGAGATGGAAGAGCATGGGAATGAGAATGGAAATGGGAGATTCACTGGGGATTGCATTGCATGGCATGGGCACGCCGCACATGGGCTGCAAGCATGGGGATGGATGGTCTGGTCAGGATGGATGGATGGGTGGGGGGGGGATCGATGATGGGCGCACGGTTCAAGACCACTTTACGACCATGGAGAGGTGAAGCATCGATCAGAGAGAGGCCCGGAATAATTCAAAATAAATTGCTTTTAATCATTCACCTCAATGTGAGATGCCGTCTTCCAGCGTAGCATCGCGGCCGTCGAGTGCCATCCCTCGATGCAGTCCCCATCCGGCATCTTGGGGGACCCATCTTCCCCTCTCTTCTCTTCCGCAGATACTTACTCTTCGTACAGATAGATACCTTACTTCACGTTCTGTAGCTAACACCCGTATCTCAGGTTTCTGACGGATAGGCACGCTTCCCTACGCGCTTCAGTTCCTATCTCGCGCCTGCCAAGACCACATGCCTCCCAAGCACTCAAGACATCAGGCGGGATGGATGGCTTATCGCAAATCACCAATACAATCCGTACCTTGAAATTCTTTCCAACACCCGCTCACCCAATCCCACGAACGCAAGCGGTAGCACAGGCATTTCTGCAGGTTAAGACCCCCCCCCCCCAAGAGGAGACGGGAGTGCGCCCCAACCCCTATATCTGCCGCCGCCCGCTGTCCCGCCGCACCAATCAAGCGCTGCTGTTGGGGAAGCTAAATCCAACCGACACGAGGGGTTCACTTTCACTCTTTGGGCAGGTCGCAGCCAAGATGAAAGGGGTGTCGGTCTCGTCACGTGTATTGTTATCCAATGTGCAATTGCGAGCACTCTAATGATTATTGATTAAGACGTGCAATTGGCATTGTGGGAGAAATCCAACATCTAGTAAAAACGACGAATGGCTGGCTATTTGTGCACAGCTGACCTCACCTCAGAACTTGCGCATCAGCCTCATCCTCAGCTTACAAGCCTTCGACTCACGAGTCGCCGCACTAGAAACGGTGCCATGTGGAACAGGCGATCGATCCTCTTGGTATGGGCAGTTTACGCGGCTCCCGCTTCCCTTAGTCAAGGTGCTATCAATAGAAACACAGGACAAACCACTTCTGTCCTTATAAACCCCTCAATGACGATCACTCCCTCCCTTGAATAAACAGCATCGGGAGAGTGGGCTGTCATATTGTCCGCAGTGACAGGCCGGTGGTAAGACCAACAAGATATCACCACTTCCCCATTTCCAATGTCACGGAGGAATCGCATGCACTGATGCAGCTTGTCAGGTCATGCCAGTGCCAACTTGTGCCGGATAGTTACACCCACATTTCCTCCCCCAAATCCCCTCATTTGCCCAGCGACTGCCCAGCCACTGGCAGTGACCTTCCAGTCCAAGCTTCTTGGGAGAAAAAAAGTTGATCATGCTGGGCGTCCGGGGACAAGAAGCAGGAAAAAAGCGGGATATCTGCAAAACTCCACCGCAATCTTAGGACTGGAAGGACGAGGGGGGAATCCATGGGCCTAGAACTTTCTGGGTTGTCCGGCACCCTTCTCCCGTCTTTCGTCTCCACCTTTCCGTCCGGCACCGGCTCCTCGGGTGCCGGCCCCTTCACCTCCAGTGCCATCATCCTGTCATCGGGGTGCCGCACACTGCCCCGGGCCGCCTTCTCCTGGCAATTCCAGACCAGAGACGGATCCGGCCACTGATTACGGACTATAACCGTACGGCCCATCTCAAATGCGCCGTGTGGGGTCAAGCATCATTCGAATCCGTCTAAAACTAGGCTCTAGACGTTGAGGTCGGTGTCTAATTTCCATCAATTTTCTTGTACCAGGTATGATTCACCCTTCTATACGCGGGTAGACAAGTTTCTTCCTGTTTGGAAATTCAGTGCCAAGGTAAATAGGCAGGCTTCATCAGGTTGTATAACGGAACAGTCGACTCCTCGGCAAGGTCACACACAAGAGCCCCGGGGTTGAGTGATTTTGTCATATTATTACTAAGTATTGATGTGTTTGTCCAATTTGCCTCTTGCTCTTTGGGTATCTTCAATTCCAACAGACAAAAATTCCAAATGAGTAGCAGAAATACACCAAGTCGAAGTATCCCAAATTTTTAATATCCAAAACTCCAGTAACCAACCAGCTTGATCCTCTACTGGTATCATCTCTTTCGAAACATTGAAACAAAGGAAATTGCTGAAAAAGTGGTATCGTCCGTGAAGGAATACCCCCATAAGTCGTAATTCGTCAAAACAAGGAAACAAGAGCTCAGACTGCAAAAACCTTAAGCAGCAGAGACCTCGCCTCGCCTTGCAGACAGATCGCCGTAGCTGGGCAACACAGCAGTGCCCTGAAATTCGGGTGCAGGTTGCTGCATCAATCTCGGCTGAAGGAACGCATCGGCGTCCGCCTCTTCTTGCTGCGCCATCACGGCCTCGAAGCTGGGAAGACCCATGTCGAGCGAATCGAGCTGCACAGGCGGCTCGAGGGCGATTTGCAGAGGGATGTTCAAGTTGATCTTGGAATCGCCAACGATCAGGGTCAACTGCAGCGTGTAGGTGCGGGAGATGAGGCAGGCGTGGAAGGTCGGGATAAAGGTCTTTCGGGCCGTGGGTAGCTTGAAAGGGATCTGGAGAGCGGCCTTGTGGAAGATGGGAGAGGAGCGATCCTTGCTCGAGCGGCGGCTGTTGCTCTGGCGCTGACTATCCGAGTCGGAGGGGCTGCCTTCACGCAGGCCATCGCTAGAGTATCCGGAGTCACGGCGAGTGGTGGAAGCCAACTGCTGGCGCCAAGCAACCTTGCCGACTGATGTCGAGAAGAGAGAGACCGAGGTCTGGTATGCGAGCTGCTGGGTCATGGCATATGCCTCTTGACTGTTTCCCATGTTGGGGAGCGATGACATGGGTGCTGCGCCATACCAGGTCTGGGCTTGGACCTTGGCCGACACGGTGCTGACCTTGGGAGGCAGGATATCGGCAGACGTAGGCTCGAAGTTGAGGTTGACCAGGACTGAGCCCTCGGAGGCTCCGCGGCCGTCGGCAGTCAGGTAGACAGCACCGGGCTGGGCGGTTGCAGCTGTGACAGTGCCCTGCTTGGAGGAAAAGATGTTCTTGCGAATAGTCTTAGTCTTGCTGAGGGCGTAGTTCCTGTCCTGCTTGGTGATGTTCAGGGGCGGGTCCTCGGGGGATCGAGGGAGAACTTTGATGTGGTGGGTGTCTTCCATGACCTTGGTCGGCTTTCCACCGAGCTCGTCCTGTCGCACAACGCGGGCCTTGATGACATACTGAATCTGGGCCATGTCAGGAGCCATATCGTCCCTCTCCCAGCCGCCCATAGTCGGGGGCAGGCGCATGTGGTAGTCTTGGATGTAATCGGACTGGGCCTTGTGAGTGCAGGCGCTCAGTGTCAGTTGGTGGGGGATGACAAAGTTGAAGGGAATGGTGTAAGCCCTGCCGGCCTCGAAAATCCGGGGTACGGGGTAGGCGGATGCGGGAATGGGCATCTCGAGCTTGAGAAAGGTGTGAGAAGAGAGCTGTGGAATCTGAACGGCATCAAGGCGAGTCCTTGAGATGCCAATAAGGATAATCTGGACAAAGTCGAACCGGCTGTCATGGCTGGGCGTGATTGTGACCTCTCCGGAAATGGGGTTGCCCGATGTGTAGACCTTGGAGCTATAGTGGTCGTTGATCTTGACCTCGATGCTCTGCTTCCTGGTGGAAGCAGGCTGTCGGGCAAAAGAGATGACCGAGCTCATGTCACTGTGGCTCGACATTTTGGCTGATTGTTGATAAATGGAGCTGGCTGGGTGTGACGATGACGATGGTGGGAATGTCCCCGAGGTGGGGTGTAGCTTATATGTATATAGACGACGGCTTGAGTGAAGATCCCCCAGATATTGGATGGGAACCAGATGGAGTCTTGTGAGTAACGATATGGTAATGAAACCAAAGTTGAAAGCCTGTGAGTGGTACGGAGAAATATAGACATTTCCATGGCGAGAGGGTGGGCGAGGCGTGTCTCTTTAAAGCCGGGTCAAAGTCAAGGATGGGAAGGGAGAAGATGGATGGGCAGAGGTGCAATGCAGCAGCATGTTTGTTTGACTCGACTCGACTTGAGCAGATCCATGGCAGCAAACGCCAGGGCCGGAAACAACCTGGAGACCCTCCACCGTTGACGTCTTTGCACTTGCAAAGGGCGGGCTCCTCATCCTCAGCCTGCGTGATGGAGGGAGGTGGGAAAACGTACCGGTACCTGGCCAAGGTACATGTGGTACTACGGGTGAGGTACCGAGAGTCGACCTGGGAACCGACCTAAGAGTGAGGTGGTGGGTGGCAGGCAGGCAGGTGTCCGGGCGGGAGACTCGCGCTTGCACGGGCAGTGGCCGACGGGAACTTGAACTGTTGACCGGCTGTTCAGTGTGTTCGGAGTGCAAAGGAAGACGAAAAAGTGGAGAAGAAGACAGAAGAAACAGAAAATCTGAAGGATGGGATCCACTAGAATGGTGGATGGCACGGCGGATGACTGGCGCTCCCAAAGACGAGCTTGGGGGTGCTTGGTCTCGACAAGTGACGCCCTTCCTGTCGAGCTTACCTTATACAACTACCTATCCGTATGCGCTAAAGACCCCCGACATCCATTCCCTCTGTGACTCTCTAGACTGTACGGAGTCGCCCAGCGGTTGTTGGCCGCAACTAGGTGGAGACTCCGAGACTCCGACCCTCAAAAGGTCGCCAACAGCTGTAACAAAACGGCGTGAAAGGCGTGAATGGCAGCTATGACTCCGTCCCCTACTCCGCAACTTCCCTGGGCCATCCAGGTTTCTCGTCCCCGGTTCTCTAAAGTAAGCTAAGGTATTGAATACCTATTGAAGTTACCTATATTACCTAAGCTCCCGCAATTGAAGATGTATTGATATGAAAGTCCATTGTTGCACAGAGAATGTAGCAAGTGCAACAGACTCTGATTTCCAATGCTCCAAATGATGCCATGCAGACCATGCAAGACGCATCCAACCCCAAGCTCATCTTTACACAGTAATACCTCTATTGTGTCTCCCTGCTGTTTCAAAATTAAAGGCTGCTTAGAATTCTTTCAGATTGGTAATCCAAGGTTGGGAATCTCAGACTCAACTTTGCTAGCGTGTCGCACTTGCTCGCCAAAAGAGTCATCATGTCAACTTGGACGTCGTGGAAAGGCGCGGGACCCGCTTTAACATGACAAGAACCGAGCAGGACCCTTTGACTGGACCTTCCTCCACCGTAACACACGGCGCCGATGATCGGCAGGTGCTCCTTGCAACGCACCTCACTTGCTTTGGGAAGAACGAGACAGCAATTCCCGCCGACTAACTTCAAAATGCCAGCTAAGGTGGTGAAGCAACCCAATAGGCTCTGAATCAAGGGAAACTTTCATCTTGCCGACCGATGCTTCGGACATGCATCTCCACCCACTCGGATTTCCAACCATCGCCAACGGAACCCGGCTCAAGCCTCTGGTACAGTCAGTCTGCTGACATGACGGATCAAATTCCACCCTGATGACTGTGACGCCAGCGCCAGCTAATTAGTGAAAGCTCAAAGCTCCCGCCGATCGCATGCTCGAATTGACAATGGCCAACAAGAACCAAAACAGTGTAAACAACACGCAGCCCGCCGAGGCACTTGGCTGCAACCTTGGCCGAGAACCTGTCGTACTCTATCCGTAAAAGCGCGTTATTCCGTTGGATCGACAGCCAACTATTGTCTCTCATGCATACTCAGGCCACTGATATGGCTCCATGCCCTGCTGCCGTCACGCTGTCGTCCAACCCCAAAGAGATAGTCAGCCGAATCTCCCAGCGCCCTACCGGATGACATTGACGCAAAAGACAAAGATTGCACTAGCACCTCTTCAAGAACCTTTACTTGCAACGTCGCGGACCACTGCTCTCGGAGCTCGATCGGAGCCGTGCCAGACTCCAGCCGTTGCTATCTCCAGACTGGGGAATGGGGAATCGGAATAGAGCTAAGAGAGCCGCCCCCGCGACACCACGCAAGAAGCAACTCAAACCGAGGGCAATGCGGGCACGCGGGGAGCAATCATGGGATTCAAGATCCGCGACCCCAGCAATCTGTCAACAGCTGCAGCAGACCAGCATCCAGACTGTCACACTGTTATCTGCCTCTCGCATCAACAACTCACCATCGCCCCCTGCGGCCTGCTACTTCTTTCAACACCAAGCTGTGACAAGACGCACAAGACAGCAGGAGAACCACAGCTGGGTAGCCAGTGGCACACTTCTCAGCCTACTACCGAGGAGAAGCATTGTTCGCTGTTCTTCAATGATCGACCTCAATCGCGTTACCAGTCCGACACCGCTGTCCCAATCAGCAGCTTAAACTCGTTCTACCACCCTCCACGACGACTGCAGGCAAGGGTGGGAAATTTCCTCCCCTAGCTCTTCACTTCGTCATGGCTACAATACTCAGTCACACGCACCAGGCGTATTTTCAAGCATGGGAGTAGGTGTGTCGTTGGTTGAAAAATCCCAAGCCCGTCGAACAAACAAGGGCGGCCTGGGTAAACTGACGAAAGGTACAAGCACCACGACAAGTACAACAAGTATCGCAAGTACCTCTACCTCGAATCAATCATTTTCACCCTCAAACACACGCGAGGTGGATATCGCAATCCAGTGGACAAACGACGTGGATGAGAAAAAAAAACTAATTCAGTTGCAAAGTTCGCAAAAACACACGACAACCGGCTGGGCTTTACGTACACGGAATCGATGTCTAATGAGATCCATCCAGGGGCGCGGCGCTTTGCCTTTAGGTGCCTGGCGGCTGGTGCTGGCATTACACGAGATCCATGCCATCGGGTCCCCTTGACGTACACGGTCGAAGGTGGATTCCCGCGGCGGAGGCACATCGGCCACCCGGTTCGGCCTCCCGTTAGCGGTCGATGCGCTCTGTCAAGCCGGTGGATCCCCCGGTGGTCTGGGGCCCTGGAGGTTGCCCTGATCCATCTCAAGGGTGCGCCTATGGGGGCGTGCCTCGCGAGTTCTTAACGTTAGGGGACGCCGAAAGTAGTGAGATCCATCAGAGCTACGACCATGACCATCGTGAAGTGAAAATTTTACATTTGATCCCACGCTTTCGAAGTTTCGAAGGTCTCGAATGGCCACTCGCCAAGGTAGTGGCCGCATGGACCATTGGATGGCACACACACATGGAACATGCAAAAGAACAAATACAGAGGAGCTATTACTGTCACATCACGAATCGTCAACCAATTTGGGAACGGCAGGAGAGGCCCCCGGGCGTACAGCTGACCACGCTGCCGCCTACCAGGAGCGCAATTGGATGTCAAGCAATACCAGCCGCACGACGATGGTGAGCTTATGACTGATGAGATCCATCGGGACGATGACGCTAGAATGCATGGAACGCTTGGATGGAAGGCTGGAACGAGCCAAGTACGTCAGGCCAAGGCACGGGAGCAAGCGGATCTTGAAAGTTGAGACAGGACAACTTGAGGCTCCATCGCGGAACAGGATGGGGCTCTTCGGGTTACAGCCTACGGCGTAACACCGCCTGCGATGCTGCATGGCCGTGCTGTGCGGCTCATCTGTGAGCAGCAGCTAGAGCCGCCGTGAGGTTCTAATCGACTGACCCAAACCAGGGGTGCATACGGGAAGCAGGCCAATGTTGAGCGGGCATTCTTGAGAACAAAAGGAGACAACTGTGGGTTTGTTTGATGTGGGTTGTGGATGTCAGTGATGATGGTGCAATACCATGAATATCCCAAGCACGATATCCACTTTCAGCCGACGACAAACGAGCCGTGGATGGCCGCGGTGCGGTCTACGATGGCACATGGGTATCTACGATGTCGACAGTCGGGGCTCGGACAGCGTGGTTGAAGTTTTTTTTTTTCGAGAAAAATTTTACGAGCACTTTGTTGCCTCTTTGCGAAGAGTGGAGTGCCATAAGCGCCATCTGTCCAAGGGTAAAAGGACCCACGATGCGCCTTTGGATGGACAGCACTGGAGACATCCTGGAGACATCCCACGCTCCGGAACGAGAGTCCGGAAGTATTACCTAACACTCCCGTCAACCGCCCTTCCGCACATGGCCTCATGGCCAAACGTCTTTGGCCAGACCCCCAGCGGGCCAACGATGATGGGATTCCGCCTCCAATCGGGACGGGGAGATCCTTCGGACGACGGATGGGACAACCTTTTTTCACTTCCAGGTCATTCCCGAACCAAAAGGCGTCATGCACACATGGCCATGCACGCACCCACATGAAGGTGTAGGCAGAGACTCTGCAAGTCAAGCGCAAGACTCATATTAACTCAGGCGCCCAGGGCGCCCAGCCGTTCTCATGTACACCGCGCCCTGCAGGGCGCCTCATGTCAATGTCGCTATTGCGCTAGGCGGTGGTAGGCCACAGGCGTGGACAACAACGCATAGGTATTACTTGGGCAGCTCCCGGTTCATTGGCGACCAACCCAGAAGAGACAAGAGCTGACCAAGCTCTTTGATGAATAATTGTCGTCTTTTGCTACACCGGAAATCATAATCCTCGAGGCTGAGGTGAACCAAGACACCATCTCTGGGACTGTCTTGCGTCAACCCTCTCGACATTTGCTCATCAAGCTCATGGCGTGCTTTACAGCCGCAAACTTTCAGACCGCCCAGGAATTGCATCATACACATCTCCCCTGGTTCCATCTTGCCTGAGTATGCTGAGGTAGCAAAGCGGCCAGGCCAAGCTTGAACAACACTAGGTACTCCGTACAGAGTGTGATTGCATGCAAAAATCACAAGTCTACTCGGAAAACTCAAAGGCTCATTGAAACAACTGGAGTTCACCCCGGCCTTGACAAGTTTATTCCTTCGTGGGGAACAGCGTCGCGTGTGTGTATTGATTAGCTTCCTCCCTCCCTGTTCAAGAAACTCAAACGCAGTAGGTTCCTCTACATTGTCTACTTCTCCTTACCCCAACTTTTGACGACGACGACGACGCCGCCACATGCCTTTTCTTGCGCCCGCACTTCTACCAAAGACGGTCAGACGGTCAGACGGTCAGGACTAGACGATCCGTCAACCGAGTTGTTGGAACATGGGTTTTCGGACGGTCTCTGCTATGGGATGCGCCAGTTTTGGTTGGAGTTGGTCATGCTTTCCTCGTCCTCAGCTTACCTACTTTAACCGTATGGATGCCGCTTGACATGTCTCCAGTCTTTTCCAGAGGTAAAGGTTGAAGAAGGCTTGGCGACGGCTTGCTTTCAAGTCACTTTTTGGCCGGAGCAATACCAACTCATAGCAGTGATAGACGGTCTTGCACGGTCTATTGTCTCTATATATTCTACATTGGACTTACGCCTTTTTTGGCTTTTTTCCAGCAGTCAGAACTTTATCTAACGTGAGGCATGTTTACATGTGCACGTAGGCAAAAAGAATTTAAGCATCATTTAAAAAAAGGGGGTGCATTCATCTAGTCGTGCCACGAGATGTACAGCATGATGCCGGCGCCGACAGCGATGGCGGCAAACTGGACGAGGGTCTTGCGCAGCTCGGCCATCTTGTTCGGGCCGGTCTCGAGGAGCTCGGGGATAACGGCGACGGTGCCCACGTAGAGGAACGTGCCCGCGGTGAAGGGGAGAAGCAGGTCGCCCAGGGTCTGTTCGTCACAGTCAGCACATGTAGTCGTCACGCAGGGGTAATTTGAAAACCAATGAACCAGGTCAAGTTCCAGAAGTCTGCAAGAGGGAGGAAAGAGAAACTCACCAAGCTGGTACCCCAGAGCCCCGCGTTGCGCGGCATACCGCCCTCGCCGGAGCCGGAGCCGCTGCCGCCGAGCTCCTGGACGGCGATGCCGATGAGGGTGCCGAGCAGGGCGCCGAGGGCCGTGACGAACTGGGCGCCCATGGCGGCGCGCTTGCTGAAGCCGGACTGCACGAGGAGGGCAAAGTCGCCGACCTCGTGGGGGATCTCGTGGAAGAAGACGGCCACCGTGGTCGTTGCGCCGATGGTCGGGGAGGCGTAGAAGCTGGCGGACATGGCGAGGCCGTCTGTGATGTTGTGCGTGAAGTCGGCGCTGGAGGGGGGTATAAAAGTCAGTACAGAGCAAACCACAGTCATTTTAGTAGAATTCGTTGCCTAATTGGCCGGAGGAGAGTAGGTCAAAGGAATGGGCCGTACATCAGGTTCAAGTAGCCTCCGAGTCTCACGCTGGGGTTCATCTCCTTCTCCGACTTGCTCACGGCGCCGTCGGGTCCGGACCCGGAGTCGGTGCCGGCGCCGCCCTTCTTCTTGCGCGAGGTGACTTCGCCCGCCTTCTCCACGGCAGACGATACGCCCTCGGCCTTGGCCTCCCCGTGCTCCTGCGCGTGCGAGTGTCCGTGATCATGCGAATGCCCTGCCCCGCCCGTAGCGATCCTCAACCCCTTATCCATGGCCACGAACGTCATGAAGCCCACCAGGATCGCGACGCCGAGCAGCAGGTTACGGTTCGGTTCGACGAGCACTAGGCGCGCGCGCTCGGGCTCGTCCTCGCCGAGGAAGATTTCGGGGAGGAGGTGGAATAGGGTGTCGCCCATGAGCCCTCCGACGGCGAAGGCGACCATGACGGAGAGGGAGGAGGGGTCAATGTCGGTCGGGCAGAGGGCGAGGAGGAAGTTGGGCGGGCCGGAGATGTAGAGGGTTGCCAGGAGGGCGTTTACGGCGGGGGAGCCGGGGAAGAGGGTTCCGAAGGCGCGGGAGAGGAGGGAGGGGGTTTCGGAGAGGGAGGCGAGTTTGGACGAGGTTAGGGATTGGACTATCGAGCATTGCTGGGCATCGCATGGTCAGTTATGAAGCTCTAGGCTGATGATTTTTTCGATGCTCTGAGCTCTCTCGTGGGATTCGATCGGGTTGGCCTTCGTCTTCTTCTTCTTCTTCTTCTTCTTCTGCTTCTTCTGCTTCTTCTGCTTCTTCTCTTCGCACTTACCTGCAGCTGCTCGTCAATCTCCTCGAGGCTCAGCGATGCCACGGGTTTGCTCGTCAGACCAATTTTCTCGGCGACGGTGGAGGCGAGGCCGAGCTGGACCATCAGGAAGAGGGCCCAGAAGGCGGGCTTCCAGGAACGAGCCATTGTCGCTGTCGTTGCCTGTGAAGTTCGGAAATTTGATTTTTGAGGGTTTTCTCGAGCTAGATCTCGTGTTCAATCTCACCGTGGTCAAACGATTAACGGGAGAGAGGTGGATGTGGGGAAAACGAGTGGAAGCTCTCGATTGCACGATGAGAACTGTCGAAAGAAGCGAAGAAAGCTGTGGCGGTGATCCTAACACTTGTTGAGATCTCTCGTTGCCTACTCCAATTTCCGCATAGTGCAGAAGGCCCCCCTCCTCTCCCTGGATAAGCTGTCATCTCATTCCTCCTCCAACCTTGGCGAGCACGTCCGCTGCCGCTGCCGCTGCTGCTGCGCGCTGCAGTGCCGGCCGAGGGAGACCACTGTATTTCCGACCATTTTTCGGCCGGGGAACGCTTGCGCCGATGACCGGTGCGAGCTGTCCAGTAGGTGCTTAAGCCTCGCTGGAGGAGCTGCTGGGAGCTGAGAGACAGGGTCGCGTGCCCGCTGATTGTGAGGTGCTGCTCGATGGAGGGGGTAGTGCGAGCTTGCTGTGCAAAGCCGAGAAGCATAAAAACGCCGCTATGCCGTTTTCGGGATTTATTGTGCAAGTCTTGCATCCGATGTTGGAATTGGCAGGATGAACTCATCAATATTACTACCCGATAAGCGATATGGGATGGAACTTTTTTGGTCCAAGGACACGGTCAGAGTTGCCAATGATATTTGGAAACAGAAAGTGCAAAAGGAAGGGGGGTCTCGAAGCATTTATGATTGTTTTTTTCTCGACACTCCTGCTTGGACCTTAGGAGAACGGACTAAAGCTCTTGGTACTGGGAAAGAAGCTGGGGGCTCCCGAAGTTTCGAGTACCCGGACGGGTCGGTGACCGTTTCCACCACCACTTACCGCGTACTTAACGACATTCCCTCTTCAGCTCGTGGGACTCGTGGGAAAGAGCAAACGGCAGGGTCTGTTTGGCCAATGCCGTTGCGGATTGTTTTGAGCACTGACTGAGGATGGGTAATGCTTGGGAAGTGATGGTCCCTGATTTGCTGGGGAGCGCTGGGAGGTTGCATCTTGCTCTTCGGGATGTGGGAGCGGAGGCGGGTGTCATCGAGCTTTCTGGGGGTGAGTTCTGACGTCGCTTCGGTAATCAACTTTGGCGAGCTCCTCGACGCCCTATCTGTTGACTGTGATCTGTTCATCTGATCTCCATGAGTTGTGTAAAGTGCCATTGGCTTTTTCGGAATGGTGCGAGAGGGCCGTATGCTATGTGCGCCATGTTGCATATCCAGGAAAGAGCACGCATGACATCTATTATTCTAGCTGGATTTCAAAAATGAAAGCCCGAGAGCTGTCTCCATGTTCTCTCCGGGATGGATAGCCCATGTTTTATAGGCTTGAAGTGGCCCAGATTTCATAGAAACCAGGATCTCGAACCGGCACCCTCCACCAAGAAGCACCTACCGAGCGACCAATGATCTTACGCTAGTGACTCATCGTTTGGGGCTCTAGAAACTACAGCAAAGCCTTGACTGCCAGGTCTCCTGCGTTTCTTTGCGACTTCATCCCCATGGCATTCCTATAACTATACTCCTCATCATGGGAGCGTTCCTGCAGATGGCTTCGATGTTGATCATGATTAACATCTTCTCTGGTCCTTGGAGGCCGCATGCTTTGCGATGGACACCATGTAAGGAGGAACATTTGAGTAGACCGTACTTTATAGTTCCACTCGATTTGACTGAATATATTATTTCGGCTTGTCTGTAGAATTCTTTAGATCACACCTGAAACTCAGTGACACGACTTCTGAGGCAGCCCGTACAGAGCGTTCATTGATCGGTGAACGACGAGGAGACAAGGTCTCGAGTAAATATGACCCGGTTCACTAATTTGCTCGCAGCTTATAAAGTATTACATAAAAGACGTTGGCCTGGGTCTGGAATCTAACCTTAGAAAATGAGACTTCGTTCTGGTCTTCTGGGTCCGTTCGGGTGCGAAGCCTTCTTTCTGGGGTCCTTGGTCTTGGGCGATGTAGATTGGGGAAATGCAGCGAGATTATCGTAGCCAACATACATACTAACCAAGAGTCATTCTAGACACCCTTTTTCTCGTCCCGTCATTCGTTATATCGAACGTAGTACATGACGAATACGTGAGGAAGCCCGTCGGGGCCGTCGGGATGTACGAACCGCTGGATCTCTCTTCAATGTGACGGCTGAGGGGTTCAGTCTGGTGTACCTTGCCTTGGGCCAGCCACCAAAGCCGGTATACATTATGCTCCAGACTGGACCAATGACCACTGCGGATACGTACCCAATACGTCCTGGAGACAACGATTCACTATGGCGTGGTCTCACTATCATATATCTATGTTTGCAGGTCACTGAAGACGGCCAAGGTGTTCTACAATTCCCTGCTGACTCCAACAAAACGGCAGGTCACTCTTCATTGCCGCCAAGTACCAGTCACTCGGAACGCGGATTCAGGTCACGTCAGAGGCGGATAGAGGCATAAATGTAGTTAGTACCCATGACAGCATCTCGGCTTATCTGATCGTAATAGTCCTAGGGATCCTGTCCGGCCCGTGAGAAAGAACCTTTATCTGTAAGTTGGCATACGATTCTTGGTTTTATGATGAGAGACGCACATGTTTGTTATAATATTTAGCTGCTCTTTGCTCATCGCTCTTAGTTACGTAGATTTCTCATGGGTGATCCTCCGTCTCGTCGACCGCCGCTCCTCTACCTTACTACCTTATATAGCGATTCACGAGACTATAAAGTACTACGGCCAGGGGAGCTTCGGTATGTGAGCCCATGTAGGCTCTCGGGATAGAGATTGCGGTCCCACCTGACAGGATTCTCCTGTATTTGATTTCAAGAAAGAATACCTCGTCTTGTCGCTCCTCTCCCTAGCTACGTATCATTGAAAACAAGTAGAGGTTCCCACAAACATGGTCTCAATTTCCGATTTGACAAGGTCTCGGGTTTCGTGACCAAGGTTGAGGTCGTTTCTGACGTCTCTCTCGATGAAGTTTTCCGGGGTTTGGGTCCAAGCCCCCTGCATTTTCGGTCTGCTGGTCTTCTCGGATTCCAGAACGAAGTGTCGCTTCCACCTGCTGGTCTTGTGTTGAATACTCATTTTCTCTTCTTCACTCAAGAGAGCTTAATGCACATGGAATAACACGGGACGACGACGGGTGATGAATAGACTTCTTGTTAAGTAGGTTAGTGGAAATAGCGTTCTATAGAAAAGGCAATAAGTGAGTGGCTAAAAGCTCCCGTACCAAGTCAGATGTTGCGAGATCCATCGATGGAGGGAGCGGTTCAACGTACACCACTTGTCGTGAGGAACAAAATCTAGTCATCGACGTTCTGGAGACAACTTTTATACTGTTTCTGGCAGGAAGACTTGTTTAACTTATCACGTTGTTAATCTCGCGCAGCTGCAGACAGGACATATGTATATCACTCCCACGCAACCTTGGAGGTAAACTTCACTTGTCGTCAAAGTCACTGAACCTTATTCGTGACAATCGAAATCGAAGCTGCTCATCCTGCTTGGAACTCACATTCATTATCAACACCCCAATCTCAACTCTCACATCTTATACGCCACACCCGACTCGTGCTCCATCATATCAAAAGTAGGCTTCCCAGAGAACCATCCCGCCACGTCGGACCCGATAGACTTGTACGTAAACTCGGCATCCTCCTCGTCAATCTTGACCGTCTCGTGGCCCCTACCCCCGGCAGCGGCGTCGGCGAGTAACTGCTGGTGACAGCACCGCTCGAGGCTGAGGAACCAGTAGACGCAGCTCTCGACGCTCTTGCCGCAGGTGATGAGGCCGTGGTTCTGCAGGATGGCGGCCTTCTTGTCGCCGAGGGCGGCGGCGATGCGCAGACCTTCCTCTTTGCCGAGGACGATGCCGCCAAAAGAGTTGTAGAGGACGACGTCGTTATAGAAGGCGCAGGTGTCCTGGGTGGTGATGTCGAGGTTGCGGCCGAGGGCGGAGAAGGCTTGGCCGTAGAGGGAATGGGAGTGGGCTACACAGTTGATTTCTGGGCGGGCTTCGTGGACTGCGTGGTGGATCATGTATGCTGCGGATCGCTGTTAGCTAGACCATTGAGAGGTTCACCGAAGAAGTTGGGGGGGGGGGGTTGAGGGGAACGAACCGGCAGTGTTCAAGAGCCTAACGGGGCCACCCTCGACTACTTCACCGTTCTCATCTACGCGGATGAGATCCGACGCCTTGAGCAGTGGCCAGGGGACACCAAAGGGATTCAGCCAGAACGTTTGCGGCTCAACGGGGTCCTTTCGCCAAGTACTGTTAGTTCAAGATTCCGAGCCATTCTCAGTGTTTCTGAGACGGGAGAAGACGTACCCTGACTGTGATGTGGCCAGCGACGCCAGCGTCGAAGCCGTTCTTTGCGAAAATGCGGAAACCTAGGGCCAAACGCTCCTTGAGGTGCTGACGCTGCTGGTACGGATCGTCAAACTTTTGAGGACGAGGGAAGCCCTTGGTCTCCAGAGTCTTGGACTTGTCTTGCCCGGGCTTCTTCTCCGGCGCAATGGTAGAGCTGGGCAGGATGCCGTTGCCGTTTGTGTGTTTGACGGCGGAGACGTCTGCGTGGGGGATCTGGCTGACTGAGGTTGATGGTGCCATGTTTGCTTCCTGATGCCGGGTTGTCACTTCACAGAGTATGTATGTGTTGTGTGCTTCAAGCGGGAATGGGCGATATCACCGGGAAGTGCGGACGTGGATTCGAGCTTTATAAGAGTGAGGTGAAGTATGAGAAAACTATCCGTACTCGCCACGCAAATGTCCATCCGAAAGGTTCGCACTTAAGCTTTGTTCATGCGGGATGGCTCAAGCTTCGGCTGCCGATATCCCACCCCCCCTCCACTGGGCCTATTCGGGGGGATAGCTTCCACATCACTAACAAAATGGAACAATACTCTGCGGGACTCAAGACGGAATTCAATGCCGGAGCTGCTAAGGGTTGGTCACGCCCTCCCCCCGACTACCGGTACGCGGGTCCCGAGGCAAACCCCGCATTGTACGTCGATTGTGCCGCTCTGGCGTTTTGGGGCCCCCTTCAATCCCTGACGATGCGTGCCTCGGTGCCCACCTCCATTTAGGTCGGGTATCCAATGGTAGTCGAGATATTAATACGCCGGAGAGGATTACTTGGTGGTTTAGTGAGAGAGCGGAATGAGCTCCGCGACGGTGATCAGAGAGAGGCTCTTGAAAGCTACGAAAGGCGCACGATTTACGATTTGCTGTCACACTGGGTCTACGAGGTGCAGACTTTCACGAAGCTTGGGCCCCCATATGTAGAGTAATCAGCGCCGCGTCTGCGGTCTCCCGCATTGGTGAGTTACCTAGTTACGTTAACATGGAAAGCAGGCGACATCGCCAAGAATAAAATATCACCCCAGACACCGAAGATGGGAGGATGATGAGATGAAGGTCGACCAAGGTATCTATCTTGAGAGACTTGCGTATTTACACACTGAGGTGATGAATGCGGGACGCTTCTCAGCGGGCTCCAGCGGGCTTCAGCGGATACAAGCCGGGCGGGGGGCCGGGGCGGACCCTGAGGTTACAGGGGTGCGATGCGGGGTGATTAGATGCTCCCCATAGCTGACGTTTGATTGGCCAATCATCTCCAATCGAGGGGCTGGCCACAGGTTGGCGCAACTTTTTTTTTTCTCCATTACTCTTTTCTGGTGACGGCAAAATTTCACACCGCGCGACATCACCCACCAGCGCTGATAGGATCGGAACTGCGACTCTCTCACCTTGAACCTTCCTTTCCTTTCGGACAACACACGCGTGCGCAACCTATACCCCTCCACGCACGTCAACTTAACCTTTCCCCCCTGCGACGCATCATGGGTCGCAAGTTCAGAGTAAGTTTCCGATCGCTTTCAATTGACTAATGCCTGTTCGCGCGCGCTGACAATAATCCCCATCAGGGAGGCAAGAAGGGCAAGTCCCGCGGCGGCAGCAACGCCGAGGGCGGCGGTGACCGCGGTCGCCAGCCTCGCAGCGAGTCGTGGCAGAACTATCCCGCCGTCAAGAAGGAGAACGAGAGACTCCAGCGCTACTACAATACCATCTTTGGCCTCTCCGAAGAGGAGCAGGGTCCTTTCTGGGATGCCCTGCGCAGAGATCTGCCCAACAGCTTCCGCTTCTGCGGCTCCAAAGGGTAAGGCACCTGTCACTTGACAGTATCAACATGGAGTTTCGCGCGACCTCGACTGACCACAAATTTAGTCACGCCTTGGCCGTGAAGAAGCTGCTGCAATCCAGATACATGCCCGAGATCCAGAACATCCAGCACGCCGATGGACGCACCGTCGAGCCCCCCAAGCCCTTGTCTTGGTACCCCAACGAGCTCGCCTGGTGGATGACCACCCCGAAGAACATCATTCGCAAATACCCCCCCTTTGCCGCCTTCCAGAAGTTCCTCGTCTCCGAGACGACCGTCGGTAACATCAGCAGACAGGAGGTCGTCAGCATGATCCCCCCCTCTTGATGGATGTCCGCCCCGGCATGACTGTGTTGGACATGTGCGCTGCGCCCGGCAGCAAGGCCGGCCAGCTTCTCGAGATGATTCACCTGGGCGAGGAGGCGAGAGTCAGAAAGGTTCTGCGCGCCTTCGCCCAGGAGGACGGCCTCGACCTCGGCGACGAGACGGAGGAGGAGCGCCAGGCTGACCTCTCGGCCGACCCCTCGGATTCTGGCCGCACCACTGGTCTCCTCATCGCCAACGACTCCGACTACAAGCGCGGCCACATGCTTGTCCACCAGCTCAAGCGTCTCGGATCCCCCAACCTGCTCGTTACCAACCACGACGCCACTCAGTACCCCGCGATCAAGCTCCCCTCGAACCCCGAGACCCCGACCAAGCCTCGATACCTCAAGTTCGACCGAATCCTCGCCGATGTGCCGTGCTCAGGTGACGGCACCATGAGAAAGAACATGAACCTGTGGAAGGACTGGCAGCCCGGCAATGCGCTGGGTCTTCATGTCACCCAGGTCAGAATCCTGCTGCGCGCGCTCGCCATGCTCAAGGTCGGAGGCCGCGTCGTCTACTCCACCTGCAGTATGAACCCCGTCGAGAACGAGTCCGTTGTTGCGGCTGCCATCGATCGCGCTGGTGGCCCTGACAAGGTCGAGATCGTCGACTGCAGCAACGAGCTGCAGGGTCTCGTTCGCGCGCCCGGTATGAAGAAGTGGCAGATCATGGACAAGTCTGGCAGGCTGTGGAGCTCCCAGGCCGAGGTCGATGAGTGGACCAAGAACAGCACCGAGGGCGTCGCTCCTGGAAGACTCGTCGAGACCATGTTCCCGCCGTTGGAGGGCAGCGTCTGCGCCGATCTGCCTCTCGAGCGCTGCATGCGAGTCTACGCTCACCAGCAGGACACTGGTGGTTTCTTCATCACCGTTCTGCAGAAGAAGGCCGAGGTCAAGATCCGTCCCGAGGACCAGAAGCAGGGCGACGAGACCACCAAGTCAAACGGAGCGACCGCGGCTGCCACATCCGCTGTTGCCACACCCGCGACTGAGACCGCGACCGAGACCGAGAACACCGAGACGAAGATGGAGGTCGACGCTGCTGAGAAGACCGAAGAGGTCGTCGGGGCTGCCGAGGCTGCCCCCGTGACGGCCCCTGAGACCACTACCGAGGCCAACGAAGAAGTGAAAAGTGAGGAAAAGGCCGAGGAGGCAGAGCAGGATGCTGCGAACGGTGTTAAGCGACCGAGAGAAGACGAGGCGGCTGACGGCGAGACCCAAGAGACCAAGAAGGCCAAGCTCGAGGCGACGACGACGACGACACAGGAGAAGCCCAAGAACTCGAACCGTAATATCCACGGCCGTGTCGAGGAGCCATTTAAGTACCTGGACCCCAAGCACGAGGTCATCAAGAACATTCGGGAATTCTACCACATCTCGTCGCGCTTCCCCGACGACCGCTACATGGTCCGCAACGCCACGGGCGAGCCCGCCAAGGCCGTCTACTACACCTCTGCGCTGGCCCGCGACATCCTCTCGGAGAACGAGGGCCGCGGAATCAAAGTCATCCACGGCGGCGTCAAAATGTTCATGAAGCAAGACGCCCCCTCGGCCGAGATCTGCCGCTGGCGCATCCAGTCCGAGGGCATGCCCATCCTCCAGGGCTACGTCGGCGAGCAGCGCGTCGTCCGCCTGACCAAGAAGGAGACGCTGCGCCGTCTGTTGATTGAAATGTTCCCCCGCATCGCCGACGGCGAGTGGGAGCAGATGGGCGAGATTGGCGAGCGCGTGCGCGACATCGGCATGGGCTGCTGCGTGCTCCGCGTCGAGCCCGACGGCTCCGACCCGGCGTTTAGCGAGCGCATGGCGCTCCCCCTGTGGAAGAGCATCCACTCGCTCAACCTCATGCTGCCCAAGGAGGACCGGACGGCTATGCTGCTCCGCATCTTTAACGACACCACCCCGCTCATCAACAACAGCCTGCAGAAGCAGCGGGCGATAGACGAGGCTGCTAAGAAGCAGGCCGCCGCGGAGGACGCCTATGTCGCGGAGAAGGAACTCATTGACATTGAGGACGCCCCCACGCCCGAGGGGATGGAGATTGAGTCTGCGCCTGTTGTTGCGGAGGCTGAGGGCACCGCTGCCGCTGCCGCTGCTCCTACCACTGAGGAGGCTTAGAAGGCGAACTCCGATACGAGCGAGTTTGACCTGGATGCCCTATTGGGTAGAATGGGTAAACGCGCGGCAAAGCGCGCGAGAGCAGCCAAGCGCCGGCAAACTGCTTATGCGCAGAGGAGCGTGGACTTGGTCATGCGCGATGTGGCGGAGGGAGGATGGCTTGTCAGCGATGACGAGTGAGCCTTGGTCCGTAGATATCCTGCCTTGGAAGTATCACGTTACCTGGAATCAAGGGTCGATATAGACAAGGAGGGTTATTCGAAATAGGTGGAAGAAGAAAAGGTAAATGTATGAGTACATGAAAAAAAACCTCGTCGAGACAGGCGTTTTTGCATTTTGCACAGTCTAGAGAAATACACAGAGATCAAGTCAGAAATTCAAGCTTCTACGGATATTTTCGGAGCGCATTTGCATTTCTGAGGTTGGGATCACTCCGGATGCCAAAACTTTGGAAATCATGTATACTTGCAAAGACTCGCATACTCTTGACTCTCAATTGTCAAGCTGACTCCAATAGCCACATACACCCATCCATCCATCTACTTCGAAATTGGTGGGAGGAAACAACAAAACCTAAAAGGGATTTCCTCCCACCAATTTCGACGACATTCAAAAAGATGTGTGCGCTTCAATCGCGGACGGGAATTGAGCCCGACGTGGCTGGGGTGGATTAGTCGTGATGCTCCAGCAATATGCATCTGGTGTCTATGGTAACTTACGGGTCGAACCCACAACCTTGAGATTAAGAGTCTCACGCTCTACCGATTGAGCTAGCCGGGCAGGCTTTGTGTTTATGGTTGGTGACGATATGGGAGAAGGGGAGGGTCTATGATGCGGGTCGAAGGGGACGGGAGAGGAGTTGGATATTGGGTGTTGTGGGTTTTGGGGTTGGATGTCGACCTTTAGCTAGAGGGTACTTGTCGAAAAATTATGAGGGGCATGGCAGCTAGGCAAGATTTGGTTCAGAAAAGAAGGGTATGAGGATCCCGAGCGTTGATCTGGTGAAGTTCTCAGATCAAGCATGCACATATTGGCAACAATATGTAGAAGGTGATTTATCAATCCATTGAATACTACTCAAGAGCTATACTCGAGGTTTTATGACCCCTAACATGCAGTTGTCTTAACGATACTTCTTTCACCGCTTTACAAATGAAAATTCCTTTTGATACGCTTTTAGCAACACTCCTCATCGACGTGAACCTTGCCATGTGTGCTGGAGCTCTTCATCTCCTCGGCGTTGAGCTTCTTCAGGACTTCGGGCTCGAAGCCAGCGGCAGCGTACGTAGCTTTGTGCTGGTCCAAGTTCTTGCCATTCGACAAGCCGTACTCGGGTGTCGAAGAACCGTTGGAGGAGACGGTATCGTCGCGGGTAACAGCCTTCTCGACACCGTTCATGTACTTGCGGGACTCATCCTCTACGGAAGAGCCGTTGATCGTGTAGCCAGTATCACTGGCATCAACGTACGCCTCGAGACCGGCACCCTGGCGGGGGTACTCCTTCATGAGCTCCTTGTGCACCTTAAGGGCAGCACACATGTCCTCGTGGGAGATGTCGTTAAGGAACTCGCAAGTGCCTATGGGTGCGGGAATGGCCGCGCGCAGCTTGCCGTCGCGGGTCTTGAGGATGGCAGAAGTAGCCTTGTCAAGCATATCCTCGTCGAACAGCGGGTGATCCATGGAGAGACCGGCGCGAGAGAAGAGGTTCAACAGGCGGCGGTGCTCGTCCGATGAAAGCTTTCCGAGAACGTGCGCGAGAGTTGCCGAGTAGGCCATGTCAATCGAGATGGCGTGGCCGTGGCGCAGGGGAACATCAGGGGAAAGCTCGTGGAGAGGGGACCAACTACGCGGGGTTAGCTTCTAGGGCTTCGTGACGCGTTCAGGGCAAAAAGTAACTGACGTATGGCCATAGGCAATGACACGGTCAAGC
Organism: Colletotrichum godetiae; assembly: GCF_030913485.1. Lineage (NCBI taxonomy): Eukaryota > Fungi > Ascomycota > Sordariomycetes > Glomerellales > Glomerellaceae > Colletotrichum > Colletotrichum godetiae. The sequence continues at coordinate 1,026,240 of NW_026851251.1, read as the reverse complement.
ATGATCTCGTGCAAGTTGGGAGTCTCAAGCTTCAACATCTCGTGGATACCATTGCGGTTGATCTTATCAGCCGCATCTCTGACCTCCTGGCTAGCTCCATCGGTGCGACCGAAACCAGTCTTGATCAGCTCCTCACAGAAGCGATCAAGCAGATCAAAGGTCTCCAGGTGGGCGCAAGTCGAGATCTTAATCAGCTCCGCAAAGCCATTGCGGATCTGTGCGGTGGGAAGAGTTCGCAGGAAAGTGAAGTCGAGGAATGTGTGTGTTGGTGCGTGATATGCGCCCAGACGGTTCTTGTAGTTACCGTAGTTGACAGCGACCTTGATGGATACGGAAGCATCGATCAGGCCAATGACTGTTGTGGGAATACGGATGAATGGCGTATTGCGGCGGTAGGCAGCGCATGCGAAGCTGGGTAGTGTTAGAAGTCTAACAGACCAAAAAAGAATGGGGGGGGGGGGGGGTGTGACATACCCAGCAACATCTGTGACCAATCCACCTCCAACAACAAGAACAGGCTCCTTCAAGGGGTGTTAAACAGATTCATGAAATTGAAGACACGTACTTACCTTGCGGTAGACACCAAACTCAGTCATAGAGTCGACGATGCTCAGCAACGTCTCCATGGACTTGGCCTTCTCACCAATCATGGTCTTGTGAATCTTGAGCTCAATGTTGTAGTGGTCAAAGTACTCCTTCATCTCCTTGCCGTAGATGTTGAAGATGTTGAGGTCCATGACAGCCAAGCATCGCTTCCAGCGCGAGTAGCAATCAGCCAGCTGACTGTTCTGCTTGTTGAAAACGCCATCGAGGAACTCAAAGTCGTACTCAATCTTCTCGTAGCCGCAGACAGAGAAGCCCTTTTTGGTGGGCTCAACCGTCGCCTTCATGTCTGATGCCATCTTGAGAATAGGGGGGTTAGGATTAACTGAGTCTGGATATTGCGCAATGGGGAGAACAGTGCGCTTGTCAAGATGAAAGACCTTGAGAGTTGTTGAATGAGGTGGGAATGCAAATGGAAAGAATCTGCTAGAGAGGTGCTTCCAACACCAGGCTTTTGAATGAATTAAGCTCCCATAGTTAGAATTACGAGACAATACCGCAGCCGTATGAGATACTTCTCGTTCCAGTAGACAATGCTCTCTCGGCGAATGTCAATTCCCGGAAAATTGTCGACGGATTGTCGACATCATCACTTGCGCCTCCAACGCTCACATAGGCCCACTCCAGGTTGACCGACTCCTCAAAAGAGGATCAAGTTACACAATCCCAAGGCAGACGAAAGCAAGTCATCGGAAGACGACAAGCAAGGGTCGGAGCCCAAAAGGCAAGACCCCGGCTTGCCCCGGGCGCGTAAGCTTGGAGCTATGCTGCTTTACCTTTGGGGAAAGCAGCTGGCGCAACGCGGTAGTTGACAAGAGAGGAGAAACGGTGACAAGTATATTCGACTCGATGCTGCCGTCAAACTTTGGTGGCACAAGCGAGTTGCTAGTACGGGCGAGCTAGGATTGGATCGCCCTCGTTGGATGCGTGGTTTTTTTCACCAGATCTCTTTCGCTTCTCTCGTATTTCGGTTGCTGCGTGACGGCAATATGCATAGGGAGTGTCGTGATGCTCATGACATTTGCCAATGAGGCCTACAGCTTCTGGCCCCGGAGACGTCTAGAAGCGACGCCTGGCGTCCGTCCTGGCGTTAGTTCCGCATGCCACAGGCTCTCTGCTTGTTGTGTCACATAACCAATGCGGTCCGCGGGGCGGGAAGATGGCGTGCTATACTAGGAGTGTCTTCCGATGTTCCCCATTGCCGCCTGTCGAGCATAACGGCAAACAGAATGAGAGCTAGAGAAATCCCATGTTTCAGTCTGAGAAGTCGATTCCGTCATCGACATTCGATAATTTTGCGGTAGGAACGCAGAGCCAAGCGCAGCTAGAGCAAGCTAGAGAGGAACGAGAGGCTGGCTCCCAGAGACAAGCCCAGGCCCCAAGTGCTGCTTGCCTTTGCTCCCAGGAGATGATCGACACGAGTCGTGAGATCTAGATCTCGCACGTGGGAAAAAGGTTGGGAGGACAGACCAGGGGGAGACAACCCTCCGGCGAGCCGCATCGGGTCTTTGGCAGCTTCTCGTTGGCTGGGGGAAGAACGGCGTGCGTTGCGGACATGGATTCAGGTGGCATTTCTGGTTCATCGGATTTGTTCGAATGCTGTCAAGCGTGGGAGCCATGGATCGGATGAAAGCATCGAGTCGCATGCTGGTTGTTCGATCAGTGGCGTCCCTTCGCCTTGCCTTGCCCCCCCCCCCTGGTTTCCTGCTACCGTTGGCTTGACGCACCTTGATTGGAAAAAAGACCAAAGACAGTTAAGACGCTTGGAAAACCCCGCAGTCGGCCGAGAAGCTGGCATGAGCTGAGAAAGCTGCTGTTGGTCTGCAGTTGAGAAAGCTCGAATGCAAAACTCAATTACATCTTCGACGCGGTCGATGAGGCGTTATGCGCGTCATGACTTGCCGTGCCCAGCCAACTGCCCCTCTCCGCGTGCCACTACCCGCAATCGTCGCGAAAGCACATGATTTTGTACTTCCGTACTGATGTACCTTTGTATCTATCTACGTACCTGACCGTATTCTTACTCAACACATTGCGGAAGCTGCGAATCACCATCTTACGGGATGCAAGGTCCGGTCAGTTACCCCGCCATCAACCAATGTCTCTCTTTCTCAGGTCAGAGCTACATAGGTACCCTGTGGCGCCTAACCTCAAGGCAGCTTTCAAATAGCCCAGAGGCATGTCAATGAGCATGGATGATGGCTGAGCTTTCTTCCTGCTGCTGTTGTGCTTTGCCGGCAATTATTGCCTGGTCGATCCAATTTGGGAAGATCGGAGGAGGGGAGGGGCAGCTCCACAGGTGTGAGGGGGGTAAACGGGAAAGTTGGGGTATAGGGTGTGGAAAAGGTGGTCAAGGTCGCCGAGAGCTACGGTTCCCGTCAATGTGTGCCTGCTTTGCTCGGAATTCCTTGCTTGCGCGTGACGGAGTCGGCGTTTAGTGGTGGGTGGGAAGGTCTGTTTCATCCATCGTGATGATAATTAGACCTGTAGCCCTTAGTATGAGCTGCTTGGGGAATGTGTACAGTTCTGCTTTTCTTTTCCTTCTTGCTTTCTACCTTCAATTACCTTGTCTACATAAATCTTTCTTCTCCAATTGAGGTATAAGCCATACTACCTGACTTACTCTTGTGACTTTGCTACAGTTGCCACAAGTACCTCAGTCAAGATGCCTCACTTTGACGAAAGCAAGGCATACGCCGTCCAGGAAGAAGTATTCTTCGACGACGGCCGCGAGATCGAACTCCTACATTTTGTTTACAGCCAGCCTAATCTCGATGAGATCCGCGGCTCGCCCGAAGGCGTCCTAAAGGCGATTGATGACTTTGGCCGGACCAAGAAGTACCTGATGAACGTGGGCGAGGACAAGGGCAAGATCGTGACAGATTTGATCGCCGAGGTCAAGCCCAAGGTGATGGTAAGAAGCAAGATCTCATCTCAAAAAACCTCGGGTTTCCATCGCAAGTTGAGCAGACTTGAGACGGAAAACTAGAACATGCAAAACATCCGAAGCGCTTTGTTGGCGTTCTGTTCTGACCATGAACGAATGATCTGAACATTCCACACGAGCAACCTTTTCATCCAATCTCATCTCATCTCTAACACCCACCAACAGGTCGAATTAGGAGGCTACGTAGGCTACTCTTGCATCCTCTTCGGCGCCGCCGTCCGCAAAGCCTCCCCCGGAGGCGGAGCGCAATACTTCTCCCTCGAGCGCAACCCCGAATTCGCCGCCGTCATCGGCTCCCTCGTCGACCTGGCCGGCCTCACCGACACGGTCAAAGTCGTCGTTGGTCCCAGCGATGCCTCCATCGCGCGCCTGCACTCCCTTGCTGGCTCTGGCGCCTTCGGCGGCTTCTCCAAAATCGACCTCATGTTCCTGGACCACTACAAACCCGCCTACACCACAGACCTCAAACTCGCCGAACAACTAGGCCTCGTGGTGCCCGGCTCCGTCCTCGCCGCCGACAACGTCATCAAGCCGGGCAACCCGCCTTACCTCGAATACGTCCGCAGCTCGGTGGCTGAGAAGCGCGCCGCTGCAAAGGACGTCGGCGCGGCGCGCAAGGCGGCTGGGTGGCATGACGAGCGCACGGCAAAGCAGTACGAGAAGCGGGAGGGCGAGGAGAGGTTGGATTTGTCGCGTATCGGAAACCCGAATCTGCGGTATGAGAGCAAGTTGATCAACAGCTTTGAGCCGACTGGTGTGCCTGTGAGTTTCTCGGTTCTGGAGAATGAGTATTCTGGCTCATGAAAGTGCTGACAATAGTTTCACTAGGATGGTGTTGAGATTACAAGATGCGTTGGCGAAGAGAAGGAATGAGAATTATGAATCACGATTTAGAATACCATGCCACTGTTCAATACCTTCGGACGAATTCAATAGAGCGGTCAACATACACATCGCACAGTGAAGCGCCACGGTACGGGCTTGTGGCGCAACAAATCCAGAAATATATTGGATGTATGACTTGTGCAGAACAGCCGCCATTCTAGTGCTCCTTCTTACTCCTTTGGCTTGGTCCCAAGAGAACTGCTCCTCTAAACCGCGTATTTCATGAAAAATAGAAATTCCCCCCAACAAATGCTTGTTTGTCCCAGTGTTCCAACAACGCCAAACTCAAAAAGCCCCCACGCAACAGAGAATCGACAATCTAAATTCCCAGCCAAATCTTGGATCTCTCGTACGCGTAAAAGGCGACCGCTGCCATGGGCACAACCTTGACGTAGCCAATAGTCAAGCCCACGAAGAACCCCTGCATACCCCTCTCCCGGAATATCATGGCGGCCGTCTCGCTGATGCGCAGTCGGTGACCGTCGCCTACAGCGCCACCAACCTGCATCCGCCGGCGAATGACCTCCAAGGGATACGACGCAGTCTGGGAGATGAGGCCAGCAACCCCACCGGCAAGGAGTTCGGCCCACGATCGCAGCGGCGTGGGCTTGCCCGCAGGCAAGTTCTCGGGCCGCGGCAGCGTTGTCCATTTGGCGAACTTGGGATGGCGGAGAACATCGCCGGCCGTGTCATGCGTCAAGAAGGACATGCCGGCGTAGGGAAGCATGCCCAGCATGGTCGGGGTGAAGCCTCTGTAAAAGTTGATCAGACCCGAGCGCGGGGCAACGGCGGTGACGGCGGAGGCGGCCGCCTCAGTTGCCGAGGTGCCGGCCGCTTGCGAGGCGGGGGACGTCCGCACAAAACGCTCGTTGTAGATCCGCCGGCAAATCGCGGACAACGAAGAACCGCCGTGTTTTGTCTCAAACGCTAACCGGACCCGAATCACCTCCAAGGGATATGTGAAAAAGACGGATGTAATGCCCGCCAGGGAGCCGCTGATAAGCCGGCGCCAGGGCGTCTCTTGGTCTTGCCTCCGGATAATCATGGAGCGGATCTGCTCGTAGGCAAGGAACTTGATTCCGGCGTAGGGGAAGATGCGGAGGAGAGTGGCCGAGTGTCCTCTGTACAGCCCCGTGAAGCCTTCGTGGGAGCGGATATCCTTCATTGCCGTCACGACACCGAACCATGACCCCGTGTACTTTGCGAATTGCGGACTGCTCGCCTGGAACAGGATCTTGACTCGGTCAAGAGGTGCGACGACCGTCTTTGCCTGTGATGCAAACCTGCGTCAGCTTGGCGGATCTTTCCCCCCAGGTTTCAACGCTGATTTCTTCTGCAACTTACAGCACATCCTGCCAGGCCTCCCGCGACACCAGATCGCCAGATATAGTCGAACGTCCGCGTCTGCTTCCTGACGGCTACCGTCTCGTCGTCGTCGGTCGGGCACACGGGAGGGGCCCTCGCATCTGGCTTCGGTCGCGCAGCATTTCGTTGATTGTTCGGTGCTACCTCCGACATGGAGGCATGTTCCAGCAGCGCTGACGGCATCACCTAGTTAGCGCAACTCGCGAGCGCGCTCGTTCGCTGGCTGGTAGTTGGTGAAGTTGTTGGCCCGGTGTTACTCGAGAAGCATCCCGCAAGTTCGTCCTTTCGAGATGTTGGTTACTAGATTTTCGTGGTCGAGGATTCGAAGACTAGTATCGGTAAGGAGAAACAAAAGGAGCCCGAGGCACGAGCTGGCACGCGAGGAGGGTAAGGATCGTGGGGGGAGTGGTGATCGTGGAGAAGGTTCCAAGGAGGCAGAGCGCGGGAAGGGAAGGGTAGGGAAGGGTCTAAAGCCGAAATGCAACGGGGCGGGACGTCATAAAGGCGAGATTTTAAAAAGGCTCCCTCTCATTGCACACAACTGTTGCTCTACGGGGGGAGGAGCGTGGCGCACGAGCGGTAAATTGGGGGTTGCCCGCTGAGAGTTCTACTACGGAGTACAGGGGTCTGGGCCACGAGCCGAAGATTGCCGAGCGTCGATGTGGGCGGATGGTCATTTTCAACTTCTCGGCCTCTACACAGTACGGAGTACGGCGGGCTGTCTTTTCCAGGATCTTCTCTGCTTTACTCAGCTCCGGTCCGGGGTTAGGCCTTTGATACCCACGATACCTCCGCAAATTCACTCCATGTGGGCAGTCGAATCAGGGACTGTAGGGAACTTTTTTTTTGTCACACAAAGAAACTAACACCAGACCGCTTGTCCAAGGAGGAAACCACACCAACGCAGGAGGGCCCTCGGTAGGATTGGACTACAAGCACCGGACTATTTTCTCCCACGGCCACCCCAGTTAAGCCCCTGGGTCCGGTCGAGGGGCACTTGGACTGCGCCGGGCCTCAAATCAAGCCTCCGGGGAAGACGCCCCGGGTCAAAGTCACAAGGCACGCTGGCCCTGATCAAGGTGAAGAATGAGAAGAAGAAACGATTCAATCTATATATGGCCTCTAGCCTCTCATCAATGTCCTCTCAGGCATGCCCATCGCCAAGATGCGTCTTGTTCCACAATGAAGACCGGTCCGTCTTCCTCGTCGACATCCCCGCCTCGCTGGAGGAGAGCCAGTCCTTACCGGTCAAAGGTGCCGAGACAACAGGACAACCACGACAGAGACGGCTCCTCTCGGTTGACCCCGTTTCCGCACCATTTACGATACCAGAGCCCCGGGACCCCCAAACCAACAACCAGACGCCGGCCAGCCAGCTCGCAGACCTCATGATCGAGGCAGCGGTGAAGAGTGCCCTCGACACGCTAAGACGGGGCTACGACGCGCCGTTTTGTCTCCCTCGTGTGACGAGCAGCGGGAGCAGCAACGTCAGCACCGGTCGTGAAAACAGCGCGAGCAGCCCGCAGGATCATCCCGCGCGCAAGGACGACGATGATGCTGCCGCAGCCGTCCGGGAGGCGGCTGAGGCTGCGGCTGCGGCGCACTTTATCCCCTCGGAATCTACGTACCTGAACGGTTCCATCCAGGAGACTAGAGAATCCTTCCTTTCCACGGCGCCCAAGTTTGACCTCATCATCATGGACCCTCCCTGGCCAAACAAGTCCGCGAGGAGAAAGAAGAAGAAGACTGGCGGCTATGCCACCGTCTACGGTCTAAAGGAGACGCGCGCGCTGCTGGAGCTGATCCCCGTCGCCGCGCATCTCGCGGACGGCGGTCTCGTTGCGGTCTGGGTGACGAACAAGGCGACGCTGGTGGACTTGCTCACCTCGCCCAAGGGCGTCCTCGCGTCGTGGGGCCTCGAGGTCGCTGCCGAGTGGCAATGGGTCAAGATTACATCGCAAGGCGATCCCATCTTTGATACGGAGTCTGCGTGGAGAAAACCGTGGGAGAGGCTGATCATTGCGAGGAAACGGGGCGACAATAGAAAGGTGCCTGGAAGGGTCATTGCTGCCGTCCCTGATGTTCACTCGCGGAAGCCAAATCTCCGTTGCATGTTCGACGATCTGCTGCCCCGAGGGTATCGCGGCCTCGAGGTATTTGCACGTAATCTGACTGCTGGGTGGTGGGGATGGGGCAATGAAGCTCTTCACTTTCAGGAGTCTCACCACTGGGTCACATCATCTGAATCAAGGCAAAATATGACTGAGAAACACGAATCCAAAGACACCAAAACCAATTGACACTTTTTCTATATCTCATGCCATCCTTGTTGTGTGTTGTATGTTGTACAAAACATGCCGATCCGCATGCTCACCACTCTTCTCGCAAATTTTTGTACACGCGATGGCTCCCCCCTTTTGTCGCCATACCTTCCCCGACAGGACAAATCCATTCACTCTTTGCTCCTACCCCCGTGCCCGTGCTTCCTGATCCACGATCAATTCCTCTTGCCCTTCTTCACAGCCCGATCCCACTTGCTGTCCAAGTCAACCTTCTCCTCGCCCTTATCCCACTTGCCGGCGGCAGAACCTCTCAAGATTCTGCCGGCCTGCTTCCGCAAGAACTTCCTCTCAGACGATTCCTTGTCCTTGCTCGGGTTCGCCAGCTTGCCGAGCTGTTTGCGAATGTCGCCACGGTACTGCTCCCGCGAGACGCTCTCGCGCGCCGCCCACAGCTTCTTGTTCCACGGCTCGAGGTCCTCGGGCGGGGTCGGCCAGACAAAGGGCTTCGTGAGCTGCACCGTCATGACCTTGGTGCTTTGCGGGCGGAAGTAGCCCGACCCCGTCGACCGCCGTTCAATGGCGGACTGTTTGACTTGCGAGCGCACCGCCGTCGTCTCGACGCCGTAGAGGTTCCAGAGGTAGTCGCGTATGTCGAACTTTGTAAAGGTCAGGGGCACGTTGAAGGTGGCCATCTTTGGTGGTGATTTGTCCTTGCGGACAAAGGTGACGACATGGTTCGGCCTGAAGAGGAGAAGTGTTAGATTTCTGTAAACGATGTTTTCGAGGGCGCCAGGGGTAGAGGCGATTTCGGGTGAAGGTGTCTGTGATTGGGAAATTGGACGTACAGGAACACCGCCTTCGTTCCCAGCTTGAAGGACGCTGGCCCTTGGCGGGCTATCGCTTGTGTCAATGCCTCCGCCATCTTGTCGTCGTTGATCTGCTGAGCTTGAGCCGACCGTGGAGCTTCTGCGATGCGGGAATCCAAAAAGTTGATGGTCAGGATTGATCTGATTGTTGATTGGTCCAGTCGGGGCTACGTATTTCCGTCCTTCCCGAGCTGTGAGGTGGGTCCATATAGGTTCCGGGCACAGATGCGGTAAAATTGGGTCACCGGCAGCTCCCTCAAGATATCTCCACAAGAGGTGGATAACTCCGACCGGACCCGCTACCCGGGCTTCGACTGTCTGGCTTACAATGGGCAATTGAGCTTGATCTCATGTACCACCGGTCATGGCTTAAGTTCAGATTGATAATAGACGCACATCAACTCATCGTTCTTTTTCCGAGTGCGCTACCCATTCGCAGCTGGCAAAAAACCCAAAATCGAGTGCAAGGATGCACTGCCCGTGTGTCGAGCAGATGTGGAGTCAAGGCATGTCACGCGACGTCCTGCCATGCGTAGATCTCGGACTCCGAAAGTTTGAGCCGGGTAGCTCGATACTCGCTCTCGCCAATTCAGTCTCTATTACCAGATGTCCAATCATAGGAATCTGCCGAGCTGCTTTTCTGCAATTGCGGACACAGCTGTCGAGTCTTGGCCGCCTCATTCTAAGGTATCTTCGACTACATCGAGATGTACAAGACCAGCGGTACACACTCACCTCCCTATCCGATGTTTTACCTAGCACGAGCAAATAGCCAACGAGGTAAGAGCAGTGCCGATCAAGGAATGGCCTGGTCCGTCAGAGCTCCAACCCCAGATTCCAAGACCAGACGGGTTATGTAAGGCCGCGCACAAACCTGAGTCTAATCTCCACTGGTTTATGAGGGGGATTGAGAATGCCACAGCTGGCAGTTTTTGGGTTTGAGAGACACCTTTCACCCCCGGTGCGATAGCATTTGAATCCATTGTTAAAAGACGTGTACAATTCCTGCGGGACATGGGGTCGGCTGCAAGTGGAAGTCTGACTCAAATGGGACTCACACATGGTGGACCACAGAAATGTTTCCCGAAAAAGAAGTAAGGGTGGATTGTACTAATAAACACAGCATTGCTAGCAACATGGAGACGCAATTATCCCGTACACATCTGGAAGGCTTTTCCCGTCCTTCTTACAGATCTTCATGAATCATGATGAACTTTTACCATCCATCTGTCATGGCTATTGGTATCTGACTTAGACATCAAGGCCGTCAACAACAACACCCTTGTTCCAGGTCCAGTTCATGTAGCGAGCGGTCTCCTCGGCCGAAGCGTCGTCGACGAGAGCGCTAATAAGGTACAGAGCGGCATCGATGCCGGCGCTGACTCCACCGGCGGTAATGACACGAAGGCCACCGAGACGCATCGCGGCACGGCGGGTAATGGACTCGCGGCGGCCGGAGCTCTTGAAGGACATGCTGCCCTTTCTATTCAATGAGTTAGCCTTGCTGGTAGAATTGTAGATAGGAAGGGAATTTGGCAACGTACCTGGCATTAGAGGGTCGGCGACCGGAGTCGGACTTGCGGCGGACATATGGGTTCTCGTCCTCATCTCCAAGCTCGAAGCGGAGGTTGTTCACGACGTAGCGAGCGTCGTCAATGACATCAGTTCTCTCAGTGAGGTTGCGGGTAGCGGCCTCGCTGCAGAGGATCTCGAACTTGGTAATGTAGTCGGAGTGGGTAGTGGCGGACAGCCCAGCGAGGACACCCTGCTTGGCGAGGAAGAGGGAACCAGTGCAGATGGAAAGGAGAGTACGCTCGTGGGAGGGGTCTTTCTGCTGCAGCTCGGAGAAAGCCTGGATGAGAGGAAGGGGCTCGGAGTTGTTCTTGAGAATGTTCTCACTATCGCCGCCAACAATGACCAGAACGTCAAAGTCGCTGAGGCGCTCATAGGCCTCCTTGAAGGGGATCTGGGTGCCAATGGTAACACCAGAGTCGGAGACGACCTTGGGCTCTGCGGCCGTGATGGTACACTCGAAGGCCTTGGAGTCTGCGGGGTTGGGCACTGATTAGCATGGCTGCGTCACAGCGGCATGGCGGAAGGAGCGGGGAAGGAAGTGAGGAGAAGCTGCCCAGGAGCTTTCAGGAACAAGGTAGGTACTTACTCTTATCCTTCTGATCGTGAAGGGCAGTAGACAAAGCCTCCATTGGGCCTGCCATGTCAAGAAGGTCGAAGTTGGGTTGCAGGGCGAACAGAACCTCAATGGGCTCGTCCGCCACTGCAGAGCTCTTGTTTGCCATCGTGCCGGTTGTTATTGGGGTTCTTCAAGGGGGGAAGAGTAAGTAATACAGCTTGTGCTAGCTGTTGGGTTGTGTTGGAGTAATTGGGGTACCGAGATGAGTTCTCGGAGAAGTTCGTTGCTTGGAATTGGTGATTGATTGATTGATGGGATTGGATTGGATTGTTCGTTGGTGATGATGAAAAGAGAAGAAGGAGAAGATGTGGAAAGAGGAGAGGGAAGCTCTGAGCTATTTGGATGGAAGGAGGGAGGGGGAAGGAAGTAATAAGGGTCGAGTCATCTGGACAAAGGAGGGGTTGGCAGTTGCACCACCAACCGACCTCTGCTTCTCCTTACCTCCTTACGGTTTACCTGACCTTACCTGACTTTCGGAATGTCTACCTCCTCACGCATCAACTTGAGGTGGACGTTAAGGTACCTCATCTCGCGGCATGTCCCCCTCACCCCTTGGATCTGCGCAGCTGGCCGGCTTCAAACCAAAGCAACCCCTCCTGCCCACGCGTGCTACGCCTGCCCTCCTCCAGCTCAGCTGAGTCAACTGGCCATTGAGTGAGTGATCAGGTGCGTTTCTGGAAAAGGCCACAACCCACAACAGCTTCAAGTGGTCCAATGGCCCCACTGTCTCCCGTACGTTTTCTGGGGTCGGGTGCATCGGTGGCCCACGGTGCATGGCGCTCTTTCGCGGATTGCGGGGTTAGTCTCCCCGTGAGGTCACTGGTGGGTCCCGGTACATGCCTGCAGGGCAGCCGGACCACCGAAATCCAAGTATTTCCACTTTGAACTTTGCCCGTTGCGGCGTCGCCCGCCCTTGTCGCACTGGCAATTAATTGAGCCTTGCGTGTTGCGACAGCACTGTGAGACCCAGCAGGTTAAAGACCCATATAAATGATAAACGAGACCAACCACAAGCTGTATTGCAAGCTGTTTGGCCGCGTCCTGCCGAAAGAGTGGTATTTCGTCAGGCCCCTCCCATGCCTTGTAGCGTGCCGTCCAATGATCCAACTTATCTTATCGGCCTTCTACAGCGTTCCCGGCCTTGTTCGATAGAGGGTCCCCAGCAAAGCTTGTACCTTGCATCAGCAGATTCCATTGCCGTTGCCTGACAGTTGCATGATATCGACTTGCCCACCTGCGCCCACAGACGGACCTTGTCTTGTTTTTTCGACAAGCACCTAGAACATCGTGAGGCTCGATGAAGAGTCACCGCTAAGAAAATGGCGTCGTCAGCGTAAGTGGCCAGACTTCTTATTCGTATTTTCCCTCATTTCCGTTCAACCTTGGTCGCTGCGTCATGTGGTGCGCGATATTCTGTTGCGCAACTTATCTGCACCTGCAACTTGCGACAACGTACACGATAGACTAACATCAAACTCCCCAGGTCTCTCAAGGACCTGTCCAAAGCCTTGACGTCCTTCTTTGCTTCGCCTTCCCTCCCGCTACCCGACGAAGTCACCGAAGTCATCGATGCCTACCTGAACAAGCACGAGAAATACGAGGATTCGAGCGCCGAGAGACTACAAGATGACTTCCTCGGCATCTGGGATAAGCATGTTAAGGGTGCACCGCCCAAGTATGCCGCCTTCATCCACGTCTTCCGTCTTCTAGTACCCGCGATCCGCACGCCGGCCCGCCTTCTCAAATGGTGGGACCTACTCAACGACCCGATCCTGGAGAACTTCACTCGGGAGAAGGGCTTGATGGAAGAGTCTCACCATGCGACGCTAGAGGTTCTGATGCTGGACGCGCACGAAGAAGACGATCCAAACGAAGAACGTGTTGTGAATCCTTTTGCCAAGAGGCTCTTGTTGTCTTGGTTGGAAAAGTACTACAAGATACAGTCTGAAAGTGACTTGACTGCGCAGTCCAGCGAGCGCGCAATACGCCAGGCCTTGATTACGTATGGCAGGAGGAAGCCCAAGGTACGTCAAAATCTGTGTTCGTTGTGAATGCGACCAGTTGTCTCATGGCATGACAGGACTTCCTTTTCACCCTGGATACGTGCTTCGTGCGGAGTGAGTTCCGCGCGAGAGCTGCCAAACTGTTGTGCGAATTTGTCCAGAGCCAACCCCCACACCTACACCTGATTCTGCAGACGCCGCTGTTCACTAATCTGCTGCGATGTCTGCAACAAGACACATCGACAACTGCCATTTCGATGGCCATCACCGCCCTCATCATGATATTGCCACACATGCCTAGTTCCTTGGTGCCACATCTCCCGAATTTGTTCAACATCTATGCGCGGTTGCTCTTTTGGGACAGCGAACGGACGGGCATCATTGCGGCGATATCAGATGATAGCGAGCAGAAAAGCCTCGCATCGCCTTCAGGGTGGGAAACATGCCAGTACTCTCCCGAGACCGACGATATCGAGGTCCCCCATCTCGCCAATTACTTCACCGTCCTCTATGGCTTGTATCCTATCAATTTCATGGACTATATCCGGAAGCCACAGCGGTATCTTCGTCATGCGAACGCAGCCAATCTGGACGAGGTCGAAGTTCAACCAACTGAAATCAGGTACAAGTCTGAGCGATATAGGCAAAGCCATCTTCTGCATCCCAACTTCTATACTCTGACGATCGAGTCTGAAAAGACTGACTTCGGGCGATGGATGACGAGCGAACCGGCAGAAGTCGTGGCCGAGTGCATGGCGCTACGTTTCTCCCCAGAGACATTCGCGCCTGTTGAACCCGACAGCATGCAGACGGCTGAAGGCGACATCTCCCTTCTCAGCGATGAATCTGATCGAGACGGTCTAGGACCCGCCTTGCTCAGTGGATCCAGCTTGGAACCTGGCGCCGAGAGCTGGAGAAGCAACCAAGATCTGGACCAAAACTCGAGAGCAAGCAGCCGGGTACATTCAACTAGCCAACGACAGAGCTCTCTTTCCAGTCAGCCCTCGCACAGAAACTCCTTGGAAGCCCCGAAAGCAGACATCGTCGGGGACAGTCCGACCTTGCCCCCTCAACTTGTCCCGTCGACTTCTCACACCCATTTGCAGGACATGATCCAATCGAACAAGGCCATCAAGTCTGGACTCCATCAGTCTTTAGCCAATGATAGTGTTCCATCACTTGCACTAAGCCATCCAGACTCAGTAGCAGAGAAGGCTCCCACTGGCCACGTGCCTCCACCTTTGCCAGTCATTTCTACACCGAGGTCTGTTGCTGAAGGACAATATCAGGTTGCGCATTTGCAGAGGCAGATTCTTCTACTTCACAATGACTTAAACTTCGAAAGGTACCTCAAGCAGCAACACATGGCGCATATTGGCGAGTTGCGCCGGAAACAGGTGCGGGAAGCTGCAAGTGAAGCCGAAACGCAGAATCTTATCTTGACGAATCGGACGCTGAGGAAACGATTGGAAGACTCGAAGAAGGCCGAGAGTCAAATCAGGAAAGAGTCAGAAAAGAGCCGAACGTTGGCCAAGAAGTGGGAGTCCGATTTATCCGCAAAACTACGAACCCTGCGTGAGGAGTCGAGGAAGACCAAGACAGAGATTCAGTCTTTACAGCAAGAATTGCAAGGTGCACGCGAGGAGAGCGAGAAGTTGAAGAAGCTGGTGTGTGATGCTGAGGTCAAGGAGCTAAACTCGAAGCAGACTATGCAGTCCGTCGAAATCAATGCTGCCGAGAATGACCGCTTGAAGGCCGATGTAGAGCGGCTGTCGATCTCTGAAAGAAATCTGCAGGCCAAGGAGTCAGAAAGACAGGCGGCAATTACATCGGCTGCAGAAGCGGAGAACCGAGCCGAGATACTGGACTTGAAGCTTCAAGCGCGCGAAGGGGAACTTCAGAAGACGAAGAAGCTCTTCCAGACGCAGATTGGCGTGCTCAACTCGAAGCTCCTGGAGGCTCATGAAGGCATTCATAGCAGAAGGAACGCTGAAACCAAGGCGGCGGTCGAGAGCGCGCTGGCTGCGAGCCGGGCAAAGCAGGCTGAGCTGCAAAAGCAGTACACAAGTCTGATGAGGAAGTACACGGTTCTGCAGTCGCAGCTAGAGGAGAACCGGTTCTCGGTAGGATCTTCGAATTCTCACGGCCGGGGCGACTTCGTCTTCCGCATGGACGGTGATGGAGAGGGCTCAACGCACTCGGGCAGCCCGGTCACAACGAGAGGTAGCCACTCGGGGATCCATAGGGTCTTATCGGAGCACGACTTCCTCAACCCTACGTCGTACAATGCGACCCCGCCCATCATGTCGAAGCCGTCGACTCCAGTTCCCTCGAGCTCGCATCTCCCGCCCGTACCTTCCAGTCCGATAGAGACGGACGAGGCCATTAGCCCGACCACGATAGATCCGAGATATTTCGGCAGAGGTGAGTCTGGAACAACGGCCCGGCTTCGGCTCCGAGATGGGTTCTGGCGGATCAACTAATCGAGACTTGTTTTTCTTTTTCTTTCCAGGTGGAGTACAGAACCGACGGAAAGATGAAAAGGGGAAGAAGACCCAAGAGGGTGGTGGTGGTAGCAGCGGCGGCGGCGGCGGCGACAAGAAGGAGAAAAAGTCAGGTGTGATACGGGGTATCCGTGGATACATGTGATTAGCCAGCATGAGCGAGTCTTTGACGTGGTAGAGAGAAGACGGAAACGTGGTCCATAAAGAAAGATACCCAATGACTAAAGTTTTGCTAGATTTGTGGCCACGAAGAGATCACCCCTGGTGTGACACACATCGTTCTTCTAAGATTGTAAGCTACAGGCAACCTGGTGGGTTTGATTGCCTCTTGAGACCTAGAGGCCGCATCTGGGGCATATCTGACTACTGCTGAACGAGAACAGAAAGCTTAGCCCGTGGGAAAGCTGAGCAAGCAAAGTAGGTACTTGCTGTTGTGTAAAAAGATAGAGCAAAACCCTATAGAGCCTTTGACCATCCTGTCACCATCCAGGTACAGAGCTTCTATCGACTTCCCGGAACAGTAGCGCTCTTGAACACATCAACTTTCGGGAAATAAGAAGTGCCCGGGCTGACAAAGCAGGTAGAATATATTGGAGCAGACAACATCAGCCAAAGAAAGACTCCCTGCTACAAGAATCCGCCTCGACGATTGGAAACCAGTCAGTGATGCGCAGCCTCATTATGCAGGAGCTCCCACGGACGCGGCGGAAGCGGTCTGCTCTCTCTCTGGAGCTTAACACACAGCCTGTCATGACTCTATTTCTTCCGGACAAACTTGAGATCATCAACTGAATTCGGTCACCTGAACTCGCTATCCCCCTGGAAACAAGACGGGGGCGAAGGCAGGCCCAAGGAATCAAGTGAGGCTTACGAAGAGATCGAGTCTCTTTGAAAGGGACTATTCGACGAACGACAGCTTTGGTCAATCGTTCCCGAGATTGATAGCCTCAGTTTCTCAGCTTTGACTCCTTGCCTAGTTGGTCAGAGGTAGCATCAACACTTTGAGAGGGGGGAAGAAGCTTGGAAATTACCTCCTGTCAAGCGCAAGCGCAAAGACATTGACGCAGCAAAGTCCGCCTCACAGAATTCCATGCCTTAGAGTCGAAGAAGGGGGAATACCGATTACTTCCTTCCTCACATCGATACAGTGCACCCTGCAGCTTGCAGCATCGCCACCCGTATCAGTCTTGCAAGTGCAACTCCGAGCCCCGAGGATGTTCCACCGATGCATAAATCTTTGCTTTGAACTGCTTACCATACTGTTACTTGAAAGATGTCTACGGAGAGTCGGGTATGAGGAGACTACTGTGATTGGTCCAAGCTCGCCGATTATTTCTTAGATCGAACCCGGGTTCCCGAGCGCACGGCTCTTTCGCCTTCCAAAAAAAAACGGTGGTTCGTGAGGCCCTTGCAGTAGTTTGCATATCTGTCAAGTGTTCTGTCTGAGACAGCTTCAAGCGTGGGAAGAGCTTCCCAGAGACGAACTGTTGGAAGAGGTACAGAAATGGAAGGGGGAAGTCGCATCGGACCTTCATCAAGTCCCGGGTCTATGGAAGACTCAGAATTTCACTTCAACTCGTCATCAGAACTTTTTATGGTTTTTCATTTCGGTCTCGCCGTCGCGAAAGAAACAATCTCATCATGGTAGCTCTCAGCTCGTTTTAATTCTCGGACCTCCACTTACACGGCCTATCGACAGCAGTGCCTCGTTTCGATTTGCTGCATGCACATTGCCGTTCAGAGGGAAAACGAGATAGGGCAAAAGAAGAGGCCCAAGAACCCAGAGAAAAGGACGTCCGTCTCCTTGAAGCACGAGGTCAGACCTTCTGACGTCAAAACATCAGTGGGACAAAATAAGTGATCAGAATGAAATGAAGCAAGCAGGAAAGCATCCGGATGGACGGATTTCTCACACCCCCAAAAGTAACCTTGAATTTCCTTCTCCTGTCAAAGTCTGGAAGGAAACTGTCAGACTAACACGGAAGAAAAAAGGGGCACTAATCTAGGACGGAAAGCCTCTTCGCACGACATCGACATCTATACGCCGTAACAGAAGATCAAGCTCAAGAGGCACGACGACAACACCTACGAAGGGTGGTGCCAAACAATGGCGAAGATTCCAGTCCGAACCGACGAGATCACCTCGACGACGGGTACACAGGCTCCAGTGCGAAAGCCAAAGTTTGCGGATTATCTCAGGGTCTTCACCTACGCGACAAAATGGGACTTCTTCGTCTACGTGATTGCGGCGTTTGCGTCCATCGCGGCGGGCGTGACGCTGCCGCTGATGAACATCATCTTTGGCCAGCTCGTCGGTCAGTTCACGGGCTACTTTGCCAACGGCTCGACCGTTACCACGGCACAGTTTGAGAGCCTCCTGAACCGCCAGGCTCTGTACATCACGGCTCTCTTCCTCGGCCGATGGTTCCTCAACGCCATCAACAAGTTCTGCTTCCGCATGATTGGCATCCGGCTCTCATCCGCTATTCGCCTGCACTACCTCCGCTCGCTGTTTGACCAGTCGATCCACGTCATTGACTCGATGCCTCCCGGCGCCGCCGCGACGGCTATCACGGGCACATCTGCCACCTTGCAAATCGGCATCTCTGATCGTCTGGGGACATTCTTGCAGTTCAACGGCACGATCTGGGCCGCCCTGGTCATTGCCTTTATTTGGAGCTGGGATCTCACCTTGGTCACTTCCTCGCTGATCCTGTACATTCTCCTGGTTTTGTCCTTCTGCTTGCCGGTAATTGTTAAGGGTGAGACCGCAACAACCGAAGCTGATGCTCAGGGTACCGCCATCGCCAGCGAGGCTCTCGGAGGAGTGCGGTTGGTTATGGCCTGTGGTGCTCAGAAGCACATCATTTCTCGCTACGAGGAATGGGTGCACGAAGCCAGGAGGCGGGCTCAGAAAACTGCTCCAGTTGTCGCAATTCAATTCGGCCTCATCGTACGTCCTCCCCTGTTCAGATAAGTTCCCAAACCGTAAGCGAGAGCTAACATGAATTCAGTTCTTCGGTGTATTCGGCGCCTTCGGCCTAGCTTTCTGGTATGGCACTCAGAGATACATCGCCGGCGCCCTCAGCGATGCCGGCGTGGTCGTTGTGGTGCTCATGTCAGTTATGATGATTCTGACTTCATTGGAGAGAATTTCAACGCCGGTAATCGCTGTCAGCAAGGCCATGGTCGCGGCCTGTGAGCTCTTCACGGTTATTGACGCTCCTTTGCCGCCTACTGGCACTCTGAAGCCGGAAATAGATGCAGAGGACATTGTCTTCGAGGACGTGACATTTGAATATCCCAGCCGAGCCGGCGTCAAAGTTCTCAACTCACTGAGTTTCCGCATCCAGCCAGGTCAAAACATCGCCCTCGTCGGCCCATCTGGATCAGGCAAGAGCACCATCGTCGGCTTGCTGGAGCGGTGGTATAGTTTGAGGGAGCAGCACGCCTTGCCCCGAGTCGTTGAGGACTCGGCGTCCGAGAAGCCGGGAGCTGAGAGGGTTGAGAGCGTCACCGATGAATCCAAATCGCTCATTCGGCCCGACTTGTCCGGCTCAATTACCGTTGGCGGCGTGAACCTGGAAGATCTTGACCTCAAGTGGTGGAGATCGCAAGTTGGTCTGGTCCAGCAGGAGCCTTTCCTATTCAACAACACCATTTTCAGTAACGTCGCAAACGGTCTCATTGGTACCGAGTGGGAGAAGGAGCCTGAGACGGTGAAGCGGGAGCTTGTTCGTGACGCATGCCAGGAATCATACGCCCACGAGTTTATCAGCCGACTACCTGATGTGAGTCCATCGCTGCTGTCTCTCCCCTTCGGTTGATTGCGCTGGTGAACATCTGGACTGACTTTGGACTTTTTTAACAGGGCTATGATACGCGAGTTGGTGACGGCGGAGCGAAGCTTTCAGGTGGTCAAAAACAACGCCTTGCCATTGCCAGAAGTATCATCAAGAAGCCGCGCATCATCATCCTCGACGAAGCGACCAGTGCTATCGATGCCAAGAGCGAAAAAATAGTGCAGGCAGCACTCGACAGAGTGACGCAGGGTCGAACTACCATCACCATCGCCCATCGGCTTTCAACAATCAAGAAAGCCGACAACATCGTGGTATTACAGAAGGGCCAGGCGGTCGAGCAAGGAACACATCAAAGCCTCCTGAGCGACCCATCCAGCGTCTACAGCTCCCTCGTCAGGGCTCAAGCATTGAACTTGTCAACACCCGGAAAGTCATTGTCCGAGGCATCCACCTCTGGGCTAGATTCGGAAACAGAGGAGAAGGTCAATGGTCATGAACACTTCAGGAGTGCTGCCTTTACCGACACTGCCGAGGGCGATTCATCTCACGAGCCTCGAGGCCTAGTCCGTAGCTTTGGCAAACTTCTCTTTGAGAGGCGCGCAAAGTGGACGTCGTATGCTGCCGTCATCTTATCTTGCATGGCGACCGCGGCCGGCACGCCGATACAAGCATGGCTGTTTTCCAAAGTCATTGCCGTCTTTTTACTGTCTGGCGACGAGCTGAGGAGGCAGGCGAGCTTTTGGGGTCTGATGTGGCTCGCCCTCGCCGGGGGCGTCGGTCTCGCGTACGTCGCCCAGGGCTGGGTAGGCCTGCGGCTGCAGTACTTTGTCAGCGCCGAGTACAAGAGGCAATATCTGACCGACATGCTTCACCAGAAGATTAGCTTTTTCGACCAGGATAAGAATTCCCACGGCGCCCTGAGCGCCAGAGTCTCGGGCGACGCGAAGCTGCTGGAGGAACTCCTCGGGCTGAACCTGGCCATGTTACTCTCTGGTGTCTTTACCGTTCTCGGATGCGTCATTATTGCTCTCATCTTTGGCTGGAAGCTCGGTCTGGTTGCCATGTTCATCACCATGCCTATCATGTTGGGCGCAGGTCTCTGGAAGTACAGGCACGAGGTCCAGTTCGACAAGATGAACATGGCTGTTTTCGGAGAGAGCTCGCAGTTTGCCACCGAAGCCATTGGAGCAATCAGGACGGTCT
Organism: Colletotrichum godetiae; assembly: GCF_030913485.1. Taxonomy (NCBI): domain Eukaryota; kingdom Fungi; phylum Ascomycota; class Sordariomycetes; order Glomerellales; family Glomerellaceae; genus Colletotrichum; species Colletotrichum godetiae. Next base: position 1,005,588 of record NW_026851251.1, on the reverse strand, counting down.
CTTCCCTCGGTATGGAGTCCACCATCAACGCAAGGTACGAGAAGCTCCTCAACGGTCACATACTCGAGGCCCGCCGTAAAGCACAGTGGACAGCTGCGTTGTATGGATTTGCCGACAGTGTGAGTCTCGGTTGCCAGGCGTTGGTGTTCTACTACGGTGGCAGGCTCCTTGCTACTGGCGAATACTCCATGGAGTCATTCTTCGTCTGTTTCATGGCCATCATCCAGGGCGCCGAGGCGGCGAGTCAAACGTTGGCTGTGGCACCCAGCGCTGCGCAGGCAGCCGCAGCCGCAGATCGAATTCTTGACGTCCGGGAGTCGGCAGACGTCGGTCAGAGTGCGACGAGGGGGGTTGAAGACATTGCCGAGTCGGAGGGTGGCGTGCGGATCGAACTGCAGGATGTCCATTTCAAGTACCCTACGCGCGATGTCGTCGTTTTCGAGGGCTTGAACTTGACGATTGAGAAAGGTCAATATGCAGCCTTTGTTGGACCCTCGGGATGCGGTAAGACGACAATCATTTCGCTGTTGGAACGCTTCTACGACCTAAACCGCAACCACGGTTCGATCCTCTGCAACGGCGTCGATATCAATGAGCTAGACGTCTACGACTACCGCCGGAACCTCTCTCTGGTTCCCCAAGAACCCATCATGTTCCGAGGCACGGTCCGCGACAACATCCTCTTCGGCATCGACGACCCAACCGCCATCTCGGACGAGAGGATCCACGAGGTCTGTATCGACGCCTTTATCCACGACTTTATCATCTCGCTGCCTGAAGGATACGATACCGACGTTGGTGCAAAGGGCGTGAGCATGTCCGGCGGCCAGAAGCAGCGCATCGCCATCGCGCGCGCCCTTATCCGCAATCCAAAGCTCCTGCTCTTGGACGAGGCCACGTCGGCACTCGACTCCGAGTCGGAGAAGATTGTGCAGGCGGCTTTTGAGAGGGCGCGCGACGGCCGCACCGTCGTCGCTGTGGCCCACCGGCTGTCGACGATTCAAAACGCCGACGTGATTTTCGTGTTTAGCGAGGGGCGGGTGGTAGAGAAGGGAAGCCACAACGAGCTCATTAGGAAACAGGGCGTGTACTGGGAAATGGTGAGTTGCCTTGTGCTCAGGTCTACCTGATCTGACTTTGATCTTGATCTTGCTTTGCTAACATATTTCGCAACAGTGTCAAAGTCAGGCATTGGACCAATAGTTTCGGTCCACAGTGGGAGCGAGGCGTGGGAACACTCATAGTTGGAAGTAAACGAAGTGAGAATATGTGGAGGTCTTGAGCAGAAATCATACTCATCAAACAGGCAGCGTGGTGTAAATGTACTATTGTTTTATTCAATTTCATTACCGGGGGTATCAAACTAGCATATTTAGAGACGTCACTTGAATCGCATCTAGAAACATATCTCTCTTCCAACCTCTCAGCACGGCCTGCCAATTGGTAATCTCGAGTCCATGTCACCCTGAGCCACGGCATTAAACAGGTCCAAGATGAGCAGTCCGCTATGTATCGTGAGAGGTTGCCGCTTCCACTGGGCCTCCCCGCCGTCTCTGGGGATATCGGCTGCCTCTTCCACCAGCTGCCATTTCTCCGCCGCCTCGTCTTTCTCCATGTACCGCAGCACGATGCGATCGCCGCTATCCTCAAAAACGAACTCGCGGCGCCAGAGCCGCCGCCACTGTTCGTCGGGCGTGCCCACCGCGTTCACCCGCTCGACGTGACGATTCCTTAGGGCCAGGGCGTACAGAGCGCGGATGCTCCATATACCGTCTTGGCCCGGGTACTCCTTCAGGATCCACATGGCCTCGTCACGCACGAGGGGGTCGCGGCAGAAGAGCGATATGACGAGCAGACACCAGCTCAGGCTACACTGCAGCGACAGGTGGTGGGCCGGGTTCGTCTGGAACTCCTTCTTGGCAGCCCTCGTGGCGATGTGCGCGAGGGAAATGTACTCGCGGTACAGCGGCGTTATAGCCCGGGCGCTCTTGTCTTCTATGAAGGCCGGCGCGTTGCTGAAGATGTAGACGCCCATGAACTCGATGCGCAGGAGAATGGCGCGGAGGTAGGTGGGGGATCCGACGTCGACTTGCATGATTTGGTTAAAGAGGGGTTGGAAGCCTGTGTTGAGCTTGACCATGGACTTGTGGAAGTTTTCGCAGAAGCTAACGATCCGAGGATTCCCAAAGAGCTCAAAGTGGAGCTTGTTGATGGTGACGTCGTCGTCGGCGCCGCGGAGGCCAGAGGTTTTGAATACGTCCTCCATGACGGCGCCCATGGCGGCTTGGTGACGCCGCATGGCTGGCCATATCTGCTCAAACTGCTCGAGGGTGTCAAAGGAGTCGGGATACGAATCTGGTGAGTTGGCGGCTTCGCTCTGCGTCTGGTTGAGGAGCATCATGAAGGTCTCCATGGTCTGCTTTGTACTCCGCAGGCGCCTTGCGAGATTTGGGAGGGGCGGACCGTCGATGATACGACCCCTGAAGACGGTGCGGGCCTGCTTTGCTAGGTGGTTGAAGACATCTGCCACGGCGCCGATGACGGGCTTCGGGTTGGGGGCCAGATCGGCGAGACGATGGTGAGCGTCTGTGTCTGTCACGATGGCGAGAAGTAGGGACAGGGCGTGGTTGACGTGGTCGAGGGCGGCTTTTCTGTTGCCCCTGAGAGTCTCAAAGAAGAGGAGGAGGACGGATAGGAAGACAGCGTCCTGAGCGGAGGCCCGTCGGCACTGCATCTTGAGAGAGTCGCAGTAGTGAGCCACAGCCTGGAAGTAATGGGTGTCCCCTTGGGCGATGGGTTGGTCGGGTACGGCGATGGCATGAAGAGAGACGTGGGCGGACTGGCGATACCACACGCTCAAGGCACCGATGGCCATGGCGGCGGAGCGGAGTGTGCCATTGTTGCGGGACAACTGGGGCAGCATGACTTCCCATAGGTCGCCGGTAGAGACAGCTCTCATCCAGGGGCCTCGAACCAGGCCGACGAATTCCTGGAAGTAGGACATGCTGTTGTCATCGCGGAAGTCGGTCGTGTTGGTGTTCAGTTTCGTCTGCGCCGTGGGTGATGCCGCTGCACGGGGGATGATGGCCTGGGTGGAATCCCAACACAGCTCTGCGGGCCCCGAAGACTTTTTGTTCTTCTTCTGATCCGGGAGATAACCTTCACATTGACCCCGGGTTTGGAGGCAGTTGCCACAATGTGGTTTGGATTCGTCACATTTGATGTGGCGTTTCTTACATGTAATGCATCCAGTGCGTACTTTACGTGTGCTTGTACGCGATAGCTTCACTTTGGTCACACGGACGGCTGGCGTTGGCTCGGGGGCCGTGTTAGAGTCTGAGGTAATGGACCTGAGAATGTCAGTTGACTTCTTATGACTGATGCCGATGCTTTCATTCCACTTCTTACCCTCGTGGGCTGACGGGTAGTAATGCCTTGTATTCTGCCATGGCGATACGTCCCCACGACAAGCGTTGGGTGGCATCTTTTGAGAACGTATCCGTAAGGCGAGTAATTATCTGCCAACACCTTATGATGACAACGTGAAGTTGCCTAGTTCCTTGTCCCACTTTTACCCGTCTGACGACGTTCGGTGACTTTATCGACCGAGCCGCCAGATGTCGCCAGATGTGTCTCCGAGCTGCCAACTGTCCATCAAGAGAAGCCAAAATCCAGTCGCCTCTCACATTTAACGCTTTGCTATCCGTTTCCGATTCGGCGATGCCCATCTCATTTAGCTAAGTGGGGGCAGTGCAGAATAAATGCGATGGCATTGAGCATTGAAATCCATTCTAATGGTTCTGTCATACCTTAGAAGTAGGTATTGTGTCTTGCAGGTAGCACTTACAACCTTGCCTCGCAAAGACGTAACGATGCGACAAAAGCCGAGGCCAATGCTGGTATTCGTACACTGGAACTGCAATGTCAGAAATTTCTGAACAGAGTGGGAGGAGAATGTCGGGTCTTCTTTGCCGGAATGTTCAATGAAAAGAAACGTGATGGACTTTGCAGCATTAAGGTCCAGGAATGCAGTCAGAATCAGCCCCGGCGTCTACTACCCAGAGCCCCTGCATAGTAGGCGGGGAAGCAGGCGCTTTGCTTGCATTGGTACCTGCAGATGTCACGCTGCTTCCCTGCTCTGTGGCTTTTCCTTCCAGTACTCAAGACTTCTTTCCGTCGTCAATATTTCCTCAGCCGGCGTCTCCTGCAGCAGTATGCTTTCTTCCAAGGCATAAATGCCCGAGTTTCGCTCTTGCTCGGTTTGTGGGCAATGGTCGACAGCACAGCGCCACTGCGTCAACACGTCGGAACGGGAAGAACAACGTGGGAGGGTTGCTGATCATTGCAACACGAGGATAGATAGATTGGCGGGATTGACGACTAACGATTGACACATCAAACGTATCACTCGTATTCTTTTGCAGAATAACCCCGCGAACAAACGGCACCAAAACAACTCGGTAAACAGTGGTGAGTGACAGACAGTGTGATGGCCCGAATGCTGAATGGAATGTCCCGCATACAGGTGGAGTGTTTGTGTTGGTCACCGGGAGGGGCATCGATGATCGTGGTTGCTGGAAAATACGGGGGAGGGGCGTCACGGCCTGGCCGGACGACAGCGACAGGGGCATGGAAGTAGGAAATAGTGGGTGTGGACAGCTTAATATGGCAAGCCAGCAGGGACCCGGCCGTTCCAGTTGGGAGCAATTGGAAGCCCGGGACGCCGGTAAAATGGGATGGCAGCCGTGATTGGGTCGGTGTTTCGACCAGGCCTGCCCCAAATGCCTTGCCCTGCACCCGGCGTGACCTCATCGCCACCATCGTTCCAGGGGCAAGACCATACCTTATAGCACCTTTCTTATGGTGCTAAAGTTGTTGTGGACGAAGTAAAGAATACGGGCCACACCAGTGACCTCACCTTGGCTCGTTCCTGCATGCGAGTTGTGTTGTTGTTTTGATGGAGGTAGGGGATGAGGAAGAGACACACTAGTGCTGTCAAGTTGGTGTGGTGGCACCACTCAACTGGCTTCTTTACTTGCCTCTTTCAGACTTTTACACCCGTGCCATCCTTCAAGGTTCTTCTTGTTGAGAGTGTAGCATGCGTAGGAAACCCCAAAGAGCGGAAGAGAGCTTTCCAAAGGGGAGAGACGGGGAAGTCCAAGGAACAGGGAACCCTGCAAGACACCCAGCTTCCCAAGCTTGTGATGTGATCTGATCAAGCATACCTCCTAGGCACCTACTGTCTGGGGAATCCCTCCTTACCTGCTCTGCCCTACACCGTCACTTACTTTTTCCCTTTTCTATCTTTTCATCGCCCGGCCGGACTTCATCACTCTTCTTCCTCCTTACCTTCACTGTCACTCACGATACCTTACCTGGCCCTCATCCTTCTCTATACCTACGGGACTCTGGGACAATCTCACCAATCCGTCTCTCGTTTTGGAACACCTTGGACCTACCTGCCTGCCTCTTTCATATTTACTCGTAGTCAACACTCCGTACTCCTCCCAGAGTGCCCGGTCTCTGCTCCAACTGTAAATTTGGATCTTGCTGCCAACCCTCAACCGAAACCGAACTCCACACAACTCTCATCATTTTGCCCACCTCGCATCACATCGTCACCGTTGTAACACATCAGGACCTCCTTCAGCGTTGCAAAAATGCGCGCCTCTCTGAGCTTGGCGGCTGTGTATGCCGCAGCCACGGCCAGCGCCTTTCAGGGCTTCAACTACGGATCTACCTTCACCGACGGTAAAGCAAAGGCACAGTCAGACTTCGAATCCGAGTTCAAGACCGCAGCTAGCCTCGAGGGCACCAATGGCGCCTTCACGTCCGCTCGTCTCTACACCATGGTCCAGGGAGGAAGCACTAACGATATCATCTCTGCTATTCCCGCCGCCATCTCCACAAAGACGACTCTTCTGCTCGGTCTGTGGGCCTCCGCCGGTGATGCTGCTTTCGCCAACGAGCTTGAGGCACTGAAGAAGACTGTCTCGCAGTATGGCAGTCAGCTGAATGGCCTGATTGCTGGTATCTCCGTCGGTAGCGAAGACCTCTACCGCCACTCGCCTACCGGTATCGCCAATGGCGAATTCTCTGGCGCCGAACCCAGCACTCTCGTCAAGTACTTTGAACAAGTCCGAGAGATCATCAAGAACTCGCCCCTGAGCAGTGCTCCTATCGGTCACGTCGACACATGGACCGCCTGGGTTAATGGCAGCAACAAGGCGGTCATCGACGCCTGCGACTGGATTGGAATGGACGCTTACCCCTACTTCGAGGACACCAAGCCCAACTCCATTTCTGATAGCAAGGACCGCTGGGCCGAAGCTTTGGCTGCCACCCAGGGAGCTGTTGGTGGAAAGCCCGTTTGGGTCGCTGAGACTGGTTGGCCCGTCAGCGGCAAGACTGTTGGTGCTGCCGTCCCATCTCTCGAGAACGCAAAGAAATTCTGGAATGACGTCGGCTGCCCCATGTTCGGCAAGACAAATGTCTGGTGGTACACATTCCAGGACTCTTCTCCAACAACACCCAACCCCAGCTTCGGTGTTATTGGCTCGACCTTGACCACCAAGCCTCTCTACGACCTTTCATGTGACAGTGTCAGCTCCAGTTCATCCGCATCGGCCTCAGCCTCCTCTACGAACACTGCGTCTGCTAGTGCGTCTACCCAGGCCAGCAGCGCAGTCTCGGCATCTGCTACTGCAACGTCTACTGCTACAGGAGGCGGATCCGGTGGTTCAGGTTCAAGCCAGCAGAGCTCTGACGCTGGTACCGCTACCACTCTCTCGACTGTGGTGCCTACTGATGGTGGCTCAGGTGGAAGCGGTGGTGGAAGTGCCACTGCTACCGGCACTGCTACAGACGGTGCTTCACCTTCTGCTTCTGAGAGCTCCGGCTCCGGCTCCGGAGGAGGTTCCGGCGGAGGTTCCGGCACTGGTCACCCCGGTACTAATGGCACCGTCAGCGTTCCAACGACGGCACCAACGGTTGTCCCTGGTAGCAGTGCAACCACAACGACCTTCAGCATTGTTGTTCTGGCTGGAGCGATTGTTCTCGCCATGTTGTAAGGCAGTTGTGACGAGGAGAAGTGGAACTGATCTCAGCATGATCATTATTGACCTTGTAATATTGTAATGGTTATTCGGGTTGACTTGGAACGTGGGGGGCGTGCACTTGGGAGGCAGAAGTGGTCTGGAAGGTCGACCTCTTACGGTTGAGCAGTAACTCTTAGGTCTTACATGGCTTTGGCTCTTCAAGCACGTGGGCAAACCTTGGATAATGAGTTGGATGGGAGTGCCTACGCAACCTTGAGGCGATGAGAGTCGCCCTAGACGGAGTAGTCATTACGAATGAATGCCTAAAAAAGTTTCTGATGTTTAAATCTGAGCGGTGACTCTACCTTCTCTTGTATGGCTGTCGGTGCCACGTACTCAGCCCACGAAGGCAATGCAAGTAATGGCACACAGACACCAGTGTCTTGATCATATCAGTCATGAATTGTGCCGAGATCATCTATAGTTACGCATCGGTTTCATGGACTGGACCAAGTAAAGCAGGTAGAAAGAGCACAGCACATTCTTTCATAAGTGGCATTATACAGTGGTGATACACAACTCATATGATACAGTTTTCTTTCTTCTCCTTTACTCGTCGAGTAATCCCACAGTCCAGTGGACAATCCGATCAACACCCTGGCCATTGATAGCACTGATGGGAATAGCGGTAACATTCTCCGTCCACGCGTTCTCGATCCCGCTCGGGTGCGGTGTGGTCCCTTGCTTAATCTCATCGAGGTATGTCTTGAGCTCCCTGAAATTGTCCTGCGTCTCGGGGAGGTCGGCCTTGGTGGCGACCACGTACCACGGCTTAGCCGCGATGTGCAGGCCCGACTCCTGCCGGGGCGCCGGCGGGGCGTCAGCCACCATCATGGTGCCAGTGCCGTGCGTGCCCCGCAGAGCGGCCTCGCTGCTGGTGCCCGAGTTGAGGTCCCAGTCGACGCGGGCGTCAATCTCGCGTGCGCGCTCTTCCTCCTCGCGCATCTGCGCGTAGAGGCCGACTTCGTTCCAGAGAGCCTTGAGAGCTTTCACGGCGGGGCCGGCGGAGAGGTCGACGACGAAGGCGAGCACGCCGGCGCGTTCGACGTGGCGCAGGAAAGCAATGCCGAGGCCGCGGTCTAGGTGGGCTCCCTCGATGAGACCCGGGATGTCGGCGACGGTGAACCGGGTCCGCTGCTCGACCAGGACCTCCTCCGCGCCGGGTTGTCCGCCGCCGTACGCGGGGTCGGCGGCCGGGTACCGCTTGTAGCTCTTGATTACGGGCCGTCCCTTGTAGCTGTCTAGCACGACGGTGCCGATGTTTGGCTGCAGCGTCGTGAAGGCCCAGTTGCCGACGCGCGTGCGCGAGTTGGTGATGGCGCGTAGCAGAGTACTCTTACCGGCGTTGGGCAGTCCTACGAGCCCGACGTCGGCGAGGAGCTTGAGCTCGAGCTCAATCTCCATGGTCACGGCGCGCTCGCCCTTTGTGGCGAAGATGGGCCGCGGAAACTCGCGCGACGTAAAGTGCGGGTTGCCGAGCCCGCCGATGCCACCGACAGCGAGCAGGATGGGCTGCGGAGACGGGCGCGACAGGTCGAGCTGGATCGGACCAGGTGGCTGGTGGTAGAGACGTGTGCGCGTAGGAGCTTTGGGTAGGGATATCGTCTTCAGATCCGACTTGGAGAGGCCGGGGTACAGAAGAAACTTGTTGCGATCCGGGTCTTCGGGCTCGTCAAATCCATCCTCGGCCTGCTTTTTCGCCTTCGCCTCCCTTTCCGCCGCCATCTCTTCATCCTCCTCTTCAATTCCCTCCTCCAACTCCCGCCTGGCCTGCTCCGCCAACTCAGCCTGACGGGCCAATTTGGCCCGTTTCTCGGCCTTCCTTTGCGCCTTCATGGCGCGCTGCATTATCGCATCCTCAGCAATGGGGTCCTCCCGGCTCAGCTCACGGACGACAGTACCAACTGGTACAGTGATGATGACGTCGTCGCCTCGCTGACCACCCTTGGAGCTGCCCTGACCAGACTTTCCCTTTCCTGCGCGAATGAATCGCCGCCTGGCTAATTTGTGCAGTGAGGTCTCGCCGTGTACAGCCTGGATGTAGATGTTGCCTCCATGACCACCATCGCCGCCATTGGGGGGTCCGTCGGGAAGGTATGCGTCGCGGAAGAAGGAGATGCAGCCGTGGCCACCAGGGCCTGCGTAGAGGGTTACTGAGGCTTTGTCGGCGAAGATGGGCTGGGAATAGTCGTCGGGAGCTGGGTTAAGTCTGGTGGATTTCGATTCTTGGGCTACCTGGCTGGAGCTATGGCGGCGACTTGCGACTGCTCTCGCAGCGAGACGAGGTGCAGCGGTACTCTTGGAAAGAAATAACGAAGGGTACAGAAACGGGAGCAACACCGCATGTCCGCCCGAACATCTTGTCGCCATGTTTCGTTTCTCGTTCGGCACCAGATGATGCCGGTCGTTGTCGCCGTCGTTATGGTCGTCGCCGGGTGCCTGTGACTCGGTGGGATGAGACAAGCTCGAAATTTTGGATGGCTTCCATCCCATCTAGGGTGCCTTCCCTTATCCGTAGCTGTTACGATAAGATAAGAAGATGGGTTACATAATCTGGCAGGGGCGGGAGCAACCGTTGTGAGACTAGGATCAGCGACCGAGCGGCGTTGTCAAACGGGCCAGTGCCCAAATCATCGGGAAACAAACTGGGGCTGACATGATATCCGGCGCCGCGCACTGCCTCGTAAGCTCCCCTTGAGTTGGTTGGGGAAGATCAGAAGACTGAAAAGGGCAACGGGACCTCGCTTGTCTTTTCAGCCTCTTCAACGTCACTCCTCCATCTCCCGACTTTGAGATGCGGCTCCCTGAGGGGCCACTGTGAGCTTGTGAGGCAAATTCGACCGACTCAGACAGAGGCATGGTATTATGTATGGTAGTGCAGCTTACCAATGGCGACTTGCCACAGCTTCTTTTCGAATCCATAATCTGACAGAAAGGAATTTTTCGGTTATGTTTTGCGCGCATGCAGCTGGCTCTAATCGACACGCGAGCTGCATAAGGTAGGGCAAGATGCGGTGAGCCAACCAGCCTGATCCCTTGACCCAATGCATTGTAGGGCCATCAGAAAACCAGCGCCCATCGTCGAAATCAAGAGCGTCTTGCTGGAAGGGGCTGGTTGTGGATGTATAGTCGATAGAGAGATGCCAATAGGTATGGTGCCGAGAGCACCTAGGTTAGGTAAGTTAAGGTGGCCCGAGTTGGGCTTGATCTTCCGTAAGGTAAGGTAGGCGCGTTCGTTGGCGTTCTGGAAGCACACATTCGGACGTTGCATCAGACGGAACCAAGTGGTTCCCAGCTGATCAGTTACAATACCTAGTGACTTGCCCCCCTCCTTCCTGTCTAAGGCACGCAGTAGTGTGGACTGGTTCGTCCCTTGTGCATCGTGCTTTCCCTCAATGAGATGGATGGTGTTGCTGGCGTGGTGTCTCCAAAGTTGGGCCACTTCCATTGACGAGAACCTGTGGAAGGTGCTCTGGTGTCTGGGGTCCAGGTCTGGGAAGACGGGGCAGTCACAGTCCAGCCACCCCACCCCGCCGGTCGTCTCGGCCTACAAACGCTGACCCGCCCGACGTCTCCTGCCCCTCTCCGCTTTCTTTCCTCTTCGGTGTCTCCCGTTGGACCATCGGCGCTGTCTTGCTTGTAGACCCAGGTAGTACTCCGTAAGGTCATGTACCTGATGGGTTCACCCAACCTCCCGTACTGTCAAGTACCCCCGCTTCACTGCAAACCGCCCCGCGACTTCTTTTGGCTGCAGCTCTCCTCCTTGCGGCCTGTCCTCGCCCGTTTTCTCCCCCCCCCCCCCCCCCCCCCCCTCCCCTGGCCCTTGACCGCCTTGAAGCCCAAAGCTAAAGGCGGGAACGGCACCGGAAGGACAAACGAGGGGCGGCGACAACGCACACACATAATCTGCCCCTCCACTCATCGACTTGCTTCTTGTCGTACTCTCTCTCTCTCCTCTCGTCTGCCGACTGACTGCAATTTTCAACAATATTCTCTCGTCTTCCACCATCCATCCCTTCTCTACACGTCTCCTTCAGCAGACCTACCTTGTCCACGGATACCTCAAAAGAAAGCCGGCCTCTTACTGGTCCCTCATTGGAGCTCATTGAGACTTGGTCGGGCAGACGACCTCTCTCGCTTGGCGCCCCCTTCATTGGGCCATCGTCGGACCCCCAAGACTTGCATATTGGAAGCTGCTGGCATTCGAGCCACGACACTCGCGCTGCAGTCAAACCCCCCTTCCCATTCGATCCTCTCTTCATCTAACTGCGTCCTCGTGGATCAAGCTATCTCTCTCCCCACGTCTCCTCCGCATCTTCTGCTTCTGCTTCTGCTTCTCGTTGAATGAGAGCCCGCCGTTTGTTTGCTACGACTACGACTTCGTTGCTATCGATTCGGCCTTCTCTGTTGTTGCAGGAAACGTAGCAAGCCTACCTTAGCCTGCTGCTTTCTTGCTTGCTTGCTTGTCTTATTGTTTCATGCTTCGATGCTGCAGGATACATAGCACCAACACACGGGAGCAACTCGCTTTATTCGTCCTAGTTTTGTTTATTCCCATCTACCTTACGGATATTCTCTCTCTCACCCTACAACCGACGCTCTGCCGGGCTGCAACCATCCACCCCCTCTTAATAATCTCTTAAGTCAGGTTAGTCCATCACCGCTTTTCCTTCGCTCCTCTCTTCTTCCACTCTCTCTGCCTGTCTGCCGAGCCTCATCCCCAACCCCATACTCTCCAAATTCTCTCCATGAGACCCAATCTCAGGGTCTCGAGAGGAATAATGACATTTGTACTAGTAATAGATGACCCATCTTGACCTCCTTGTACAATATCCTCTCATCTTCACCTTCTCTCCCCCTCCGCTAGAGACAGACCCCTAGTGTCCCATCTGGTGATCCCTTCGCTAAGATGTATCCATATTCCCACAGAGAATACAGGCCGCGCACTCCACGCACTCCGCGTGTGCGCAAGACTACCACCAGGATGGACCCGGACTGTGCTATATGTCACGCTCCTGCTTCTGCAGCTTGCGACTGCGAGGCCAAGGGACTTGATGTTGCCATTAAACAGGCTGAGCAGCGCATGATGCAGTCCATATACACCGACATTCGGTAAGCCTGACATTTCATGTTTGCCTACGGAAGACTTCTCATGCTAACTACATACACAGAAGCTGGGTTCGGGCTCACGCGCAAGACTATATCCTGGAATATTTCCGTCTCCTCACCGAGCGCCGAAAGACAGCTCACGCCTCTAACCTTGAACGCATCAACGCCACCGCATACCATTACTATCACGCCCCGCCTCATCCCAGCGAGCTTGCCCAGGCGCAGGCCGCATTGAAGCATGGCATTGACGAAGATTGGCAATCCAGTGTCCAGCGATATCCCGAAGTCCTCGAGTATTTCTTCAGTCTGGTCGAGCTGAACGTCCCTCCAGATGATGACCCTTTCGTTAAGGATCCTCCATTGAGCGCCCTCAGTGGCGGGTCCAAGAATAGATCTGGAAGAAGAATCGGAGGAGGCGGACCTCCTTCAGGCGGGCCTCCAGCCATTGCTGCGCCTAGCAGTCATGACAGAGATCCGTTTGGAAGAAGACCCTCGTCCCCACCTATGGACATGCCACCGATGCCGATGCCTAGTAGAATGGGCGGGAGAACGCCGGCCTTGAGGGAAAGAGAAAGAAGGCCATTGCCACCAGGTATGCCGCCTATGGGACCGTCTATGGGACACCCCGGACACCCCGGACACCCTGGAGGACCACCACCTGGATATGGACGAACCGCACCTCCGCCTGCGGGTCCTTACTATGGATGGGGTCAGCCATGAAAGCCGACATTGACGAAAAACACCATCCAGAGCTAGGAGCTCCCGAAGTTCGAATATCACTTGGTACGAATTACGGCGTCTTTTGCAATTTTCTTATGATGTTATTTTGATGAGACCCACGAACTGCATTAGCGGGCTTTTTGGTGTATTGACGCGGAATAAGCAGGCATATATGCATTGCAAAGCGTAGCGGTGGCCTTGGAGACCCCCGTTTTTTGCGTATTTTTCCTTCATTATGTTCAGATGACCCGAAATTTGTGATTGAGTCTCGTACATTTGTATCCTTTATTTGGTTTCATCCTATTCCATTTGCTTTGGGAGGGTAGGCACCGGAGTACGGATCACGGAAGAAAGGCATTGTTTGCATTTGCGACGGCGTAGGCCGGATACTATTTGTTTTCCTCTTATTGGATGTTGCGGAAGGAATTCCCTAAAGGATCAACAGCCCTCGTACCAGTGGCCGCTATAGCAATAATCCATAAACCATATAAATATTGTCTCACGTATTATCCAACTTCGTGCTGTCCAGATCCGTGGTGAAGGAAAGTGGGGTGAAGCAAGAGGGCCGGCTAATAGTCATTCTGCACGCAAACAACATCATGAGACTGCTAACATGGGACCCGAAGCGTTACTGCCGAGGCTACACACGTGCTTGTCTTGTGCCATGATACCCTCGACGACTTGTTTGCTCAAGTTTCCCCGGAATCATTCTAGGACATCGCGTCATGGCTGGATTGTCCTGGACATGCCCGGCACGACATGGCTTTGCCTGCTGCACAAGCACACCTGCCCGACAAGGACGGCCCAAGGCAATGGACCAATGAGCGTTGATGGTCTATCTTGTTGATAGGGGGGATGGACCTACTGGGTGGGATTACGGTGGACAGCTGGACAGATCCCATGATTTTTGAGGCTGCTTAAGGTACTGTTGGATGGCTCTTTCCGATAGTCACGCAACATGCCCCGTCAACGATTAGGGACGTTTCCAGTCGCAGGTTGGTTTTTTTTTTTTAGGTTTTTTTTTTACAAATCGAAGAAGAGCTTTTTCCTCTTTAACCTCTCATTTTTCAAGTGTGTGGCTGGAACTACAAACGGTTACAGGGTGGAGGAAGCTGCTAAGTACAAGAAAGCCACTTTTGCCTCGAGGGACAAATTTTTGGCTAGGAAGACGCAAAACAAGGCCAGAGAGTTTATAAAAAGGTTTTGCATTCCCCACCCCATTTTGAATCCGAAGGAACTTCCTTTGTTTCCTATTTTTTGAAATGCCAAGTGTGCTTTTTGTGAGAAGGGGGGTGTCGTATGCGTGTGTCGGGTTGAGTGGGGGGGAAAAAGAGGCAGAGAGGCAGAGAGGCAGAGAGGCTGAGAGGTGAGAGCGTTTACGTTCCCCCAGTCGATGACATCGGCGACAGAACGTCAGGCAGATGTATCGGACTTGGAAGTCGGTGGGGTTCAGTCAGGCAAAAGTTGTAGACGGAGTCAGTGAGAAGACTATGCCTTCTCCTCAACGGAGGTCTCCTTGAGGTCCTTGGTGACCTCCTCGACCGAGTCGCCGTTGCTGACACCGTTGGCCTCATCGGCCTCGAGCTTCTCGAGCTGCTTCTTCGCCTTCTCAATGTTCTGGGAGTCGGGTCAGTATGACAAATCGATGAGAATAACAGTGAAAGATTGCACAGGAAGAACTTACACGCTGGGTCTGGGCCTCCTGGTCGCTCTTCCAGTGGTCGAGCTTGGCCTTGACCTTCTCGGCGACAGCGGGGACGTCGGAAGCGGCCATGGGGGGATCGATACCCATGAAGGCGCAGTCCTCGACAACGGAGGGCGGGCAGTTGTACTTGCCGGCCTTGTCCTCGGAGGCACCACCCTTCTTGCCCTTCTTTCCCTTCTTGACGGCAGGGAAGAAGTCATCGTCGCGGTCCTTCTTGGAAACGACCTTCATGCCCTTAATACCTGAGTCGTCAACAGTACGCGAAGCTTGAGCGGTGAGGCCGCTAGCAGCCTGGAGAGGAGCCTTCTCGACCTTGTGGGTGGGGTCGAGGAACTGGAGGAGGCTGTTGGCGCGGCGGATCTCCTCGAGGTAGGCGGGGTCGCTGGCGTCGGCGAGGAACTTCTCGGCATCGGCCTTCTTGCGCTCCTTCTGGTAACGCTCGGCCTCGTTCTTCCTTCTCTCACGGGCCTTCTCGCGAGCCTCGCGCTCGTGGGCCTGGGCCGCCTTGCGCTGCTGCCAGTACTCATCCTTGATGGTCTTGAGGGCGGCGTACTTCTCGTTTTGGAGGTTGTGCAGTCTGGTGCGCTCGTCGCGAAGGGTGGACAAGCTCTTGTAGGCCTCGTCGCCCTCGGCTTTGATGGCGTCCAGCTCGGCCTGAATCTTGTTGTACTGCTCAGACATGGCCTTGGCCTCGGGGTCTTCCATCGAGTCCTTGATCTCCTTAATCTTGGCCTTCAGGTCGTCAATGGACTTCTGGGAGTCGTCAAACTGGGAGAAGTTCTTCTTAAGCTTGCGAAGCGAAGAGATCTCGGCAAGAGCCTTCTTCTCATCGACAATCTTCATGCGGCCAGAGTTGACCTCGGAGTCAAGCTTCTCGATCTGGCGGTCGACCTCCTCGACGCTCTTAAAGTTGACCTTGGAGCGGGCGGTCTTCTGCTCGTTGATGCGGGAGCGCATCTGCTCGTCGAGTCGCTTGATCTGGTCGAGCTTGGAGGTGCGGGCGTTCTTGCCGGCGCCCTGCTTCTGGCGGATCTCGTTGGCCTGAGCAATGAGCTCGGCGCGACGCTTCTGGGTCGGGGATTGCTGCTCCTTGTTCTTGTTGGGCATAGCGATCTCGATCTTGGCCTTGATAGCGCTCTGGAGAAGTAATTGTGTGAGCCATTCGTGATCCAATGGCAATGTGTCATTTTCAGATATCCGGGGCTCGACCGCGATTCTCCCAGCCAGGAAAGGAATTCGAGAAGCAAGTCGCTAATGGAATTGGAGATGAAACTTACCAGCTGGTCGAGGGCCTCCTTATGCTCCTTCTCGGCAACCTTGAGCTTCTTCTGGTAATCGGCCTCGTCGGGCATGGTGGGACGAGCCTTGGTCTCGGTCTTGGTCTCTGCCGCCGCAGGAGCAGCAGCAGGTGCCTGCTTGGTGTCGGCCATTGTGACGGGGGGAAGAAGCTTGTTAATTGATGCAAAGGGTGATCAATTAGACAAAGCTGGCGATTGCGCACACTGCCGTAGTGGGAGTGGACAGCAAAGTCGGTTTGGTGATGTGGAGGATGGAGGATGGAGAAGTGGAATCGGAATTAACCACGCGAAAGGGTGAACTTTTCGTCAAAAGGATCCCCCAATTTTTGTTGAAATTCACTCTTTTGGGTTCCGTGGCAGGTACCTTCTGGAGAAGGTAAGGCCACCTGCTATCCTGGACTCGATTGTGGGGTTCGACTTGAATGTGGCACGTGCGTGCACTGTGACTCTGGACCCTTGAAAGGCCCGTGGCTGGAGCTGGCTGGAGCGTGCACCTGCCACCTGGTCAACGCTGCTGCGGGTCTGTCAATCAAGGAGTACGTACTTCATCTCCAAGTGGACTCCAACTAGAATATTCCGGGCTGTCTCGGATTATCCTCTCCGGAGTTATTCCAGAAGAACTGCCCGCTGTCCGGGACCGAACCAGGATTAAGCAACCGCGGTCAAAGGCCCCACTCAAACTTTTGCTCTGGACTGCAAGGCTGAGTCCGCCGCCAGAACTTTTTGGCTGAACCCCGTTTTGCGACGCCAATCTTTTTCGAGGTTCTCGAACTTTTCGTCGCGACAAGAACCAATCCACCTCCAACGCCCTCATCTCGATCAATTACCTTTCCTCGGCGATCACGATACGATACTAATCTTGACCACGAATTCGACGGGAGATTTAATAACGACGCAGCATCGCGAAGATGTCGGACCAGAAGGACGTCAACAAGGAGGTTACCAGGTTGTGGAGAGCATGGAGGACAGCCCACGAAATGGCTGCGGACCGCGTACGGAACCCATGATGTTCCATCGAGAAGGAAGAGCGTTCGAATGGATGCTCTTCGTCCTCTGACGGACGATGCATTTCGCTGTTTGGCAACATCTGTGCTGATGACGGATCGCAGGGCTATGAACTCGCCGAGGACGAACTCACAATCTCTCTCGACCGCTTCAAGATGGAGTACACCAGCGCCGACGGCAGCGTCAAGTACGTTCACCTCTGATCCACCAAAGCCTCAGTACTAACACGATAAACCACCCCAGCCGCGGCAAGCTCCAGTTCTCCGCCAACCCCTCCGCCGACATGATCCGCAAATTCACACCCCCCGCGACGCCCAACAACCCGAGCCCGACACCCGACTGCGGCACCCTCTGGGTCGAGTTCCTCGCCGACACGACGTTCGGCATCAAGGAAATCAAGAAATTCATCCACCACCTCATCAGCAACAAGTACTCGTCCGGCATCATGGTCACCCACGTGCCCCTCTCCCCGGCGGCCCGCAAGATGCTCGTCACCATCGAGTCGTTCGCCAAGGTCGAGTGCTTCCTCGAGGACGACCTGCTCGTCAACATCACCCAGCACGAGCTCGTGCCCAAGCACATCCTCCTCAGCCGCGAGGAGAAGATTGCCCTCCTCAAGCGCTACCGTCTCAAGGAGACGCAGCTGCCGCGCATCCTGCAAAAGGACCCCGTCGCAAAGTATCTCGGTCTCAAGCGTGGGCACGTCGTCAAGATTATCCGTACCTCGGAGACGGCGGGTCGTTACGCCAGTTACAGATTGTGCGTGTAAAAGAAGGGGGGTCTTGCCTGTGGCAGTTAAAAGGCTTGCGGCGGGGAAGGCAAGAATTGAGAAAGAAGGGAAAACCGGGAGAAGAAGGGTCAACGTGGGCGCTGGGATTGAGGACTCACCTTCTCAGCAGGATGACTTGACGCCCCGGTAGACGGGGGGGAAAAGGGAGTTCTCAGTATACTCTTTGCATCACTCTTGAGTCTGGCGTTGAGGGTACGGCTACGGTCTGCTGTTTTGTGTACGACAACCTAAAAAAAGAGATGGAGGGCTTCCTCTAGATGGACAACATAAATAACTTATTTTTTTCAACCATTTTGCTCCTGTGGCTTCACGTCTTTTTGACCAACTGGAGTGAAAACTAATGACCTGCATTTTATAAAGTCTGCCCGAGTTCTTGCAAAGACGGCAAGCACGCAATGTTATAGTGATATACAAGCCTCTATTTTCATCTTACTTTAAAGGCCCAATTCCTCAATATTGCACCTCTCTTAGTCACCCGTTAATGGAAGTTACACTCCACTTCTCCTTCCAAACATTCTTCAGCAACGGAGATCTCAGGCTACACATGGCATCGAAAAATTTCCCTTATTCCAATTGACCTCTCTCAGTTGAATCGTCTTTGAACACTCAATCAGCTAGAACGCGTACGGGATACTCCCTTTGCCTCTTCCTGTACCCAAGCAGAACCATCGCCTCCATATATCATCATGACAATCCCTTCTTCTTGGATACTACTTTGATGCATCTTCATCTCATGAAGGATTGAAGAACCTTCTGCGGTGACGAAGAGAAATGGAAAATTCTCTACCATCATGGGAAAAACCCAATACCCCAAGGGATCAAGGATCTCAGAGCCCCGGGATCCCACTATGATGAAAAGAAAGAGGGGGGGTTCGAGAGAGACGAACACAAGGGATGAACACTTCAAGCACCACAGTCTCCTCCATCTTTCTATTCATTGCCACCGGGTGGGTTCTCCTATTTATCAAAGAATCGACCATAGCCCAGGTAACACCAAGTCCCCTATTTCTACCGTGCATAGCATAAAGCAACTCCCACCACAAAAGAAAGAGAGGTCATGACACGGGTTGAACACCCAACGAGGTTATATTACCTACCGTCTCCTGTCTTTCTTCAACATGTGCCATGTGCGTTTAGTATATATCAAAAACGATCTCAGCCCCAAGACCCCCTTCTCCTCCTTATCTACTTACGAAAGGTATGCTAGACTAAGCATTCTACACTCACACACCAGCAAGCTCCTTGCCAGAAAAACTGCTCGAAATACAAGTAATTATGCTTCCTGTCCCGAGCACCAGCGGCGTATTCGGATTCTCGGGTAGGGATGAAGTGGTAAGGGGCAGAGTCAGGCGTCCGGCGTCAAGCGGCCTCCGTTGAGTCATGAGAAACGCAATATAGATAGCCAAATAGGCATACCTTCCTAGTAACAAAGTTGAATGCACATTTCTTAATTCGTCGGACTCGGGACGACTCACCCCATAAGATTACAGGAACTAAAAAGAAAAAGAAAAAGGATAAAGGACAAAGGACAAAGGCTAATGAGGAAGAAAAAACGTAAAAGGCCAAGGAAACTCTAAAAGGAGAGGGTAAAATAAAGGAAAGAACTATTACCACACTACAGTAGGTACACCACGTCCACCCGCACCACCTCAGGGGTAATTTGAAGAAGGGATTTTGCTGGCAGCGGGCAGTTGCAACAGAGTCAGTCGTTGGATTTCTGGTGGTAGGGAACAGGGTCGTCGGCCAAGATGCGAAAACAAACGTTGTGCAAGGACCAGGCATCATGGAAAGGTCTTCCGGGACCGGGCCTTCACGCGTTGTTGCGGATGCGGAAAAGCAAAGCCGGCAGGGACAAAGATTAGTAGGGCAGCAACCAATTCTAGATGTGGAAAAAAAAAAGTCATTCGTCGTTTGTATATGGTGATGATATTGGAACAAGTTGTTCGGGGTAACAAAACATGACGGCTATTTGCGCCGGGGGTATATATAACGATAAACAGTGAAGCAAAAAATGACGGCTTTCAGATATCATCGTGAGGGCCGCTCCGGGGGTCTCCTCCAACGCCCATTTCCCTTTGGTCGTAAGTAGTTCTTCCCTTTAAAATTCCAAAACGTAAAAATGGTCGTATCCGGTCCCTCATTGACCTACAGAAACGCCGGTCAAAGGCTCTAAACCTCTAATAACTCCTCATGTCCAAAAAGGGTCCCCAGCAATGTCGCTGAGATCGTCAATATACATATACATATACTGTCTCATAAAATATAGTCGTGGTTTCGTAGTCGTGATATGTTGTGATTAAATGGTTGTGTGTTGTGTCACAGCGTGGCTTCTGCGTGGTTGTGTCCAAACTACTTCAGTAAGCCACCAGGATCAATAAGTGTTGGTTCGCCGGGGCGAGGGTTGTAAGACGGATGGTCATCGTGTTGCGATTGAGGAATCGGTTGCAATTCGGTGCCGGTCCTGGATCTTTGTCGCGACGGTTTCGTGGGTCCCAGAAGTCCCCCAAGATCTTGCAAGAGTGCGGTAGATCCGCGACGCATTCCATTTGATCCAGCGGGCAAAGTGGGCGATGGGACGCCATGAACGCTAGATGCCATAGGATCCACGCTTGAGACGATGCTGTCCCTGCGGAACGTCTGGCTGACTCCAACCTGATCCTCTGATAGCAAACCCCCGACATCGAAAAAGGAGACCCTGCGCGGTGTCGTGGTCGAGTTACTCCTCGAGGAAGAGAGGTCGTGGGGTAAGAGAGAAGCGTCACTGCGCTCGGCGTTGCTTCTTTGCCGCTGGGGGAATTGCCACTGTCTCAGCTCTTCGCCGAACGGCCTGGCCATCGGCGCGGGAGTGTATCGTTGTTGTTCGTTGTCGAACTCATCTCGTTCCTCGTCGCGTTCTCGTAGGTCAGGATCGACACCAAGGCCGACATCTCGGACGAGATCCTCATCACTTCCCCAGTGACGATGAAGAGTGGGACGGCGCGAATCGGAGCCTCTGCGGTCTATTGAGTCTTCTGCCACGGATCCGTATTTGAACTTTTGTTTCTTCAGGCCGCGATCACGAACAAATGAGCCCAAGACCAGAGCATTTGCGGCCGTTGTTGCGAAGAGGAGCTCAACAGATGCTAGCACAGAACGCAGTTGCTGTTTGCCATGTGCCCTCATGACGTGAGGGACACGATAGATAGTAACACCGACGACGGCCAGGCTGAGCGAGAACAGTAGTGTGAGCTGAATCTTTCTCTTCACATTCATCTGACTTCGCAGAATGATGGGAATTGGGAAGAAGACCAGTAATAAGTCGGTGATGATGTTGCATGTCGCCATGGTGAGGAGGTGAGCGAAACCTTGGCGACATTGACCGCCCGGGTCAGGGGTGACCTGCCAGTAGTGGTTGAAAGGTCGACATTCCGCCAAATCGCTAATGATGATGGCGATGAAGGTTGCGACCAAGGTGCATCTGATGAAAACGAGCGTCTGTTCGTAGGAACGTGCCCAAGTGACGCCAGTCAGACGCTTGAAGAACTCTAAAATAGTGTTCTTGAGAATCCACAGTCTGCACAGACAAAGCGTTAGCAAGCCATCCTACCGTCCCACTGGATGCAGTGATGAAATTGCTGCATAGAATGCTGCGGGCGCAAGGCGCAAAGAAAAAAAAAGGAGTTCATGGAGGGGGTTCCGTGACATACGTTGCTGCGTAGAAGATGCGGCTGGCAAGCACGAGACCACTTGCGATTTCCTTCCTACGCTCGACTTCCGCGGATAATGTGATGCCGTCAAATTCGGCATTATTAGTCCCGTAGAGCAAGACAAAATGCACGCAAACCATGCGGAGCCATAGAGGGATCAGGGCGAGTGCTGCGACTTTGTCCTCTTGGAATAGTTTTTCGGTTCGAATAAAGCGGCCGGCAACCCGCAGTAGGATGATAACAGTGCAGAATGACGTTATCCACCAACAAACCAATAGCGAAGGCTTGTCCTGCGAGGAAGTGCGCAGCTCGGGCGGCTCAGTATAGAGGCTCATGGTGGACTGGAGCAATCCACGCCCGTCGACCTCCGCGGAGGGCACGACGAGCGAGGAAAAGGATGCGTCGTCGAAGGTCGAGACGTGACGTAGCGGGCGGGTCGAATTTCGTGCAAGGAATCGGCTCGGCTAACTGTTCCAATAGCGAAGATGTTGGCGGTTATTCCGAGGCTGAAGCAGCGCAACTTATCGGTTGATCGAGGAGCAGCACAATATTGCTAGGGAGGTTGGTGAGGGTATTGTAGCGTTTGTTGTTGCGTCTGATGCATGAACTTTGCGATTGCGAAGGGACGAACGGTGCGACATGAAGCGGGCCGGATCCGGGTGTGAATGGAAGCGGTGATGAAGGCGAGTGTACTCGGTATAACCGTCTCGGCCACGGTATAAGCGAACGAGAAACGCTTCCGAATCTTGTGAACCTCAACCTCTGGACCGACTGGATGGCGAAGTAGAAAAGGTGAACAGATGTCGAATGTGGTGGAAGGAGAACACGGAACGGAGCCTGGTCTAGATACCGCGGAGGAGTGGGTGGAAGTAATAAGCTGCACCGCCGAGTAGACGCAGATAGAGGCAGGTCTCTGGTGAGCATACCGCCGCCCTCCTAGTGGCTCTAGGATGAGATGGGCGATGGGATAGGCTGGGCCGGGATGGGCCAAGTTGGGGGGCAGTCAAGGATACCTGGTGAAGGTCCCTTTGCACACTAGGGATGAATGGGGGATTCGGGCCCTTGGGAGTAGGGGAAGACTCGAGAGTCGGGGGGTGTGGGACGGAGTGACAAGGGACTGGGCGAGGGTGTGCCGTCAGGGACTTGGTGGTGTGCATCACCAGCTTTTCTTGGCTGGCCAATCCTGATCCTGTCGGCTGGAGGGCGACAGGTGAGAGGATGTGAGGAGGTCGGGTGGGTGAACAGATTGGCGGCGCACTCAACGAGAGCACAGGGGCATCAGTCGAGGCTGGCCGTATCCTTTGCTTCCCACGTCCGTGGCGGACCAAGATGCTGTCAGGCATTGGCATTGGCATTGGCGTCGTCGCTTGTCGTTTATCGTTTGTTGTCTGCGTTCCTCGGTCCCTTTCCAGCGCCATGTATACGTGTCTCTAGTAGGTATCCGTACTCCGTACCGACAGAGAGATACGGCGGTCAGCCGTGGCCGATCGCAGAACTGCCAACGCTGATTAGAATGACGCTAATCCGCGTCCAAGATGTAACCGATTCGCTCATCTGGTGGGGGTGATTCGGAGCTGGCTAGGAAGCTAGGAGCTAAGGTGGTAAAGACAAGTAGCGTTGAGCCTTGAGTCGTTCGCCTCTACTGAATGTGTCCCGCGACAATGTCTCACTCGCTGCGGCACCCGGGCCCAAGGTAAGGTGAGTTGAGGTAAGAATAGTACTCCGTAGCTGGTCTTCGCTTTACGGTCAGCATGCCCTCTTCGCATACTTCGGCGGGCTCCAGTTTGAACGCGACAATGGTCCTTTGGGGCCTCGGCGCTTGCTGCGCAGACACTGCGGCTGGACGGGCAAAGAGTCGAGACCGATGAAAAAACGGGTATTGAACCGGCGCTGCTGCGCTTGTTGCAGCATGCGCGAAAAAGCGCACAGAACTGCCTCCACATCTCTTCCCACAGCACTTTCCACCTGCATCTTGCCATTCTGCGATTTTGGCAATGGCCTCTTCATCAACAGTAGGGTACTCGAAGAATTTGCTCATCGACCGAGTCTGATCAGTTGAGTTTGCAGCATTGTCTCCTCCATAAGCATGGACCACACGTCCTAGCAGTCGGCGTCGGAGCTGCCCGCGAGCTGTTCCATGGGTTTGGACGCACCTTTCTCAGGATGTCGAAGTTCCGCTATCAACATCTATTCGTGGTATCCGTAGGAAGCAAAAGTATCTGTAATCCCAAGAAAGCGTACATGACCCTAGAGCCATGGGCATACAAACAGAGCGCCAACGAAAACCCCTCTCCACTTGTCTCGTCTTGTCTTGACTGCCTGCGAGGTGGTCTCGATTTCCCAGTCGTGTGCGCCTCTCCACTTAGATAAGGCGACGGCAGACGAGAGGCCAGCCTTTCTTCGCAGGATTGGTGGACCGGCCGTTGAACGGCCGTGTTGCGCACGCCCCCCCCCCCCCCCAAACCGACATGGGCGGAAAAGTTGCGAGTTCAGTGCCTTGGTTCATCGCATCAGAGTATGGATACCCACTACCTAGCCCACATGCTGACTCCCTCTCAAGAGTCAATCACTGTGTGGACTAACAGTACGTAGTACGAATATAGTGTACGGATACTGCTTTACTGCGTACATTTGAGGGCTCCGTAGTCCGTACGAAGACGTGAAAAGACTATGCGGAGGTGATTTGGCCCTTGCCCTCTTTCTTTACCGGGGAAAAGTCGTCCACAAGGATGCCCAATGGCTGTCAAGTTAAATTGACAGGGGAAGGCTTTCACAAGCTGTGGAGGGTCAAAGTGTCTTTGGATGCCAGTGGTTGTTGCCCTGCCCTGCCCTGCTCTGCACTGTCCTGCTGACTGAAGAAAGAGTGGTGGCATGGTCCGACGCGTTGGTAAGCTTTGCAACTTAATTAGTAGATCAGGGCAGACGAGTTTTTGGCACTTGGTAGTACCAATGGTCGCCGGCACGATGCATACCTCCTTGGTTGCTTCGATGCAGTTGATGGCCGCCATGGCCTGATGGCGCTGCACGGCTGAGGGTTGGGATTCCTAGAGGAGGAGGAGAGACATAGATAACCGCGGTTTGTTTAATTGGACTTTGCCGGGTGGCCGAGCCTGGGCTTATGGACTGACTGATAGTCTGATATTGGCCATGTGGTGGATAGTTCGGAGGTGTTGGCAGCACTGCCAGGATTCTTGGTAGACCGGAGGTGAATTGGAGGCCCCAATGATTGCCGCTGCGGCGCAGACAGGCGAAAGGTTGTCGCAGCTGATGATAGAGCAGGAATGGTGGTGATAGGATTGAGGCGATGGGTGGGCTCGGCCGGCCGACTCGAGCATGTGGAATTGGATAGCGCAGCAGGAGCTAGAGAGGAGCTCAGGTCCGTCTCGGCTGGCGTCCTAAAGTGGACGGCTGCATTGCCTCGTGTGCCCCCGTATTTCATCATTGCTTTCTGGGAAGGTTCTTGTAATATCAGTCGCCCAGTCGAGTGCGTATGTTACTCTAGCGTTGGCGCGGCGCAAAGTCCACGATTCTCGGTCTGGAGTGCCTGGGCATCTGTTGAGCTGGCGCGGGTGGGAGGCAACAGCCGATGCCGAGGAGACAAATGGTCGGCGATGAGTACCCATAAGCGGATGACATAAAACCCATGGCGGACGCCTTTGAGATCGAGGGGGTGAAGGTTGATGATTTGCCAAGCCAGTCAGGTGGCTAACGCAGGAGACGGAAGCCATGGCTGTTACGTTGCCGCCCAGCGAGGTGAGTCAACTATTTTATCGAAAAGAAGTGCAATATCAGAGCGTCGTCTGATGGCTCGTGGCCAACGATGTTTTTTCCTCCCTTGGGTATCAGCATCTAATGATGGCAGCCAAGTACTCCGTAGAGTACCTAGCAAGGAGGGATGTGCGCAACATGGGCCGACGATGGCACAGACCAGGCATCAACCGCGGTCCGATAGCGCTGGTGGTTGAGGTGTGGTAAGTCAACAAGACCAGTGAACAGTCACGGGGTTCTTTCCCTTGCCTGATCAGAAGATGTCTCAGTCTCGCCAGAGAAAGATCTTCGAGGAAGGCTGCCGCGTGGGAAAGTCGAGAGTCGAGACTTGAGAGCATGGTTGACGTGAGGCTAGACCGTTCCTGAATTGAGAGTGTGCCCAAGTGTTGGGTAACTTGGGTCCCGAAGAATTTAGCGGTGCTAAGGTGAGTAAGGTAAGATAGTTGACAGTCCAGCTGAAATTTGAGTTCAATCGATGGCAGGTCAAAAATGCAGGGTATATGCGGGCAACGAGTAAAGGTAGGATAAGGCGGTGGTGGGGGGGGGATTTGGAGATCGGAGAAGAGGAGAGAGCTGCGATCCAGTGACTGAGGGTTGAGGAAGAAGAGGGACGACTGGGACTGTGGGACGTGGAGGAGGGAGAGGAGCAGGAGAGGGGAGGGAAGAGGGGAGGGGGGGGGGGGGGCTGGGCGTGGGGGTAAAGATGGGGGGGCGTGTGTTGAACAAGGGTCGGGAGGAAGGAAGGAAAGCAACGCAAATTGCAGGCAGGCACGGCAGGCTGGCAGGTACCTTACGGAGAGCAGGAGCAAGTCAAACAAGTGCAAGAGCAATGGACCAGGTGCGTTCGTATCTCACAGTTACAGATACGAATGCTCTCCCCTCTGACACTCCGTCAGGGCCTTATTGCTGAGTATCCGTGCTTATTCGTACAGCAACGAAAGATGCGGGCATCGAGCTGATATCTTTCAGTTTCCGAGTCAGGTGAGAAAACCATCGGTGAGCCTTTTCTCCTCCCACTCTGAGACCAGACTAACCGACTGTAGCGGGCACTGCCCTTGGAGATTTAGTGGGAGTACTACCTATCTGTATAGAGCACCTGAGATACCGCGACATTGGTTACCCCATGTACTCGGGATATCTTGCCTTGAACACCAGAACGCCATTGTCGTGTCCTCACGACCACAGTTGGCAAAACGCAACGGTCACGGCAACGGCAACTGCAAGTCGCAGTCGAGTCCACTCAAGGCACGCCGCACATCGTGTCTTGCCCTGCGATGCAGCGACGCACCTGTGTCTCTGCCGTACCTTGCTTACGATTTACCCTGCCTCGCCTGCGACTTGCCCTGCTCTGCTCCCCTGCGTGCGGCCCCAATAGTGGACAACGCGGGAGAGGCCATCTCGTCATCTGTTGGTCAGGCCCCCCCGCCAGCAACAAGTGGATGACACCCGCTCAACCACCACTGACCAGTGAACAATGAGGTGACCAGGACGGAGTACGGAATACGGATACTACTCTGGGGGAGGAAGGGGCACGGATGGGAATTTGGGAAGAAAGCACACAACTTGAACATCGGGGGAGAAGCATGGGCCACCGCTTAGGTTGCCCTCTCCCGCCTCCCACTGGCCAGATTCATCCGGTTTCCTGTCACTGGGAACCACGATGGAGTCCACGGCTTGCACGGGGTCCCGTAAGTGGCCCGATTCGGCCGTGACAATCGAGATGGATCAATGGAGATGGGTTGGTCGCTCTTTCTTTACGTACTCATCATGCTTCAACCACTCTACGGATACTCATACTTTACGGCCCGGATACAGCACCCTCTGCCTTATGGATGCCATGTATCTGTAAGCCGTCCAAGTAGGTATACACATACTAAGAGACCATCTCTTCCATCTCACGCATCTCCCTACCTTGCCACGCCGTGCGGGTCAGATCCGGTCCCGCCCGTAGTCACGGGCAGTAGCGGCGCTCAAAGGTTCCCGTCCTTTTTATTTTTATTTTTTAAACCCGCCATCCAGTGTTGCAGCGGATGTCAGCATCGAGCAAGAGGGTGCCTTGCGGATTCAATCTGCTTCCCCAACGCAAGGCAAGGGCAAAGGTACCTCATGCGCATCTGCACCTGCTGCTTACCTACCTAGCTTTCTCTATCTCCGCCTCGACAGAATACCGCGCCGCCTGTGCCATGCCATGTCATGCCATGCCGTGCCACGCCACGCCACGCCACGCCACGCAAACCGCATCTCATCTTACTCTATCTCATCCTACTCTACCTTTCATCGGGAAGACTGCCTGAACTCTGGACGCAGTACGGAGTACCAGCCCGACAATCCCAGAGCCACAAGATCAAGAGGAAAGACGCGTGCGCCGAGTGGCATCTTGAGAATTATTCGCTTGCTCGCTCCTTGCAAAGTCGGGTTTAACTACGGATACTTACGGATACCTAGTACGGATAGTAATCAAAGCTTCAGCACACCACGTTTCGACAACGATACGGAGTAAAAAATCATCGAAATGCAACCCAACTTCAACACCAGGTACCTGTCCACTACCTACCATCAACCCTGACCTCCGGCCAGAATCGGCGCCACCAGCCTTCAAAAACATCGATACTGGCGCCTAGGACTCGAGGTACCCTTGCCACAGATAACCTATCTCAGCACCTTACCTCAGATATGCGTATCCCTTCTAGGTACCTCCCCAGCCACGCCATTCCCAATCATATCTCTACCGGCTTACACCAGCTTCGGCTGGAACAACAGATATCTAACTTCAGCGTTAACTGACGCCTCTTCAAGACGATCAATACCATAATTATTGCAGTCTTGATTTGCCCTTCTTCCACGCCCAGAGCTCGCGAAACTGATTGGGATGCACAAGACAACACCAACAACAGGCAGCGTGGCGTTCCCGAGTCTGCCTCATCACACCGCTGTCGCTCACGCGACACCGCTCCGAGCCTCGATTCGGACCAATAATGTTAATCCCAAAGTCGGAGGACGAGAAACCCCACACAACCAACAGATACGATACCAATGGCGCCGAGTCTTTAACTAGCAACTAGTATCCGTCTAGTAACCGCTTGTCCGGCATGCCTTCAGACACCACTATCTTAGCTTACCATAGCAATTGTTCCCGACCCAACATCCACCCTTAGCCAGGCCCAGTGGCTGAGTCTCGCAATCTTCGTGCGCAACCGGCCGCATCGAAGCAACTCCTGAAAGTACATGGGCTGGTTTTACCTGTCAAAGTACAACCACTCGGTCCCTTCGACATGTTGAAGAGTTTCACTGCATATCTGCCAACTTGCCCGACTGAGCAGGTCCTTTCAATGATACCATTTGGGGGGAGTTCCACGCTAACCTGACGCTCGTCAATCGACCAATCCCGGTCTCTCTCTCCATCCAAAGTAGCTCAAGATAATACTCTGTACTTATCAAAATCCCACATCGATGCCCGCACCCCCATCCGTCTATCGCATTACGCCTCCGACTTACCCCTCGCCATATTAGGTCGCCTACTGTCACTCGCCTTTCCTTCTTCGGGCTTGGTCTTTCACCCGTCCATCTCCTAGCGCCCACCTGACAAGCCCTCAATCCGGGGGGTAAAGGGCACTTTTACTTTTGTCTCATTAGCTTGCGCCTTGGAGAATCCGAGGTAAACTTCGTCCGCCACCCCATAGCTAAATCGAGACTAACTCCCCGGCACCCATCATTTTGCGTCCCTTGAACTTGAAGCTGAAATTGCTTTCCAGGGTTCTATGTGTCAAATCCACGTGGAAGAGTAGAGGACCGTCAGGGAGAAACGAGCGATGAGCCAGACTATCGAAGAATGGTAAAAATCACGCACAGGTTGACAAGGGGATCACCAAGCCTTGCACCGGGTTACCAACACAGCGACTTGTCTCTTACGTGTGCAAAATGGCCTTGGATAAGGTGCCCAAGTCAATTGTCTTCAGGCCCTCGCTGCCACTTGCGTGTTGATGGCGTTGCCAAAACGCGGCGCAGGCTACTTCAATCTCCCAGCCTCTACTGGCAAAAACAAATTCCCGCGGGAATATCCGCCAAGAGAGCGGCCGCTGTACCAGACATTCCATTATCTTGAGACATGAAAGGATCCGATCACATCCTCCCAAAGACACTCCCACGGCTCCTAGACAATTGACTGGTTCGAGTTGTGGCATGGTCACAACGGCCCGATTCTGCGCACTGGACGACCCCCAAAAGCCCAGAGCACCAGCCTCAATCGTCATACTCAGCAGTTGGCTACGAGCTGTAGACTTTGCCTATGTGCCTGTGCACCTGTCGATTCATCCGCCTCGGCATCTGATACTGGCGGCTGCTCACTAGGTAGAATTACTCTACGCCTTACAGTCTCACTAGCCGTGCGTGTCATCCGATCGACAAAACGTCACCAACGTCCGTGTGTAATGTGTATACTTCATACTTCAGCCTACACGACGCAAAGACATAAAGGGGGGGGGAGGGCACCGGCCATGAAACGCCATTGTCGGATCCGATTTGTTTTGCGGATGCTTGGCTCATAAACAGGAGACATCTGAAAATCCGAAAGTGTCAACCCGCACTCTCTGCTAGCCAATGCTCTCACTCACTAGTCACTACTCCAGAACGTCGGAAACTCGGTCTCGGGTCTGAGTTTCTGCTGAAGGATTTTTCCAACTCAAGGATTTCCAAGCTAAAAGGCGTGGTTGGACCAGGCATTTGCAGACGTATGGATTCCAAGATCAACCAACCATCGCGGATCTCTGAACGAGTGAAGAGTTTGCGATTAGGTAGGTGCCCGGGGCCAACGGGGGGGGGGGGGGGGGGGGCTTGGCATTATTCAACAACAATTCACTGGTTTTGCTTCGGACCCAGCATCTCGTTTCCGCTGGATATCGGAAGTCAAAAAAGCTGATCGACATGTAAGTTGACAAAAGTGACAATGCACCAGATGATACTAGTGTATTTTTCTGCTTTTGCTGCCCCGGAAGCGATTCATCGGTAATCTGTCGGTAGCAAAATCCCGGTGAGATGTCCGTCGAAGCCCGGCGGCCGCGGGAGATGGTCTATGCATTATACCACCACCATTGAGGGCTTTGATGACGGGGGGCCTTGGCGATTTCCGTGTGTCTTTCGGCCTCACAAACCGAACTGAATGTGGCTGTCGAGTCCCATGGATATATCCAAAATGCAGTTGGTTGGAGGGTGTACATGTTGAATTCACTACCGTATCAGAACTACAACGAGGAAACGTCTTGCCATGTCGTAACATAACACGGGGACCTTTCGGGCATGAAGGGTTCGGCCCTCTCTCATCAGCGAGCATCTTCTTTCCCGTCTTCTTTTGTCTGCAACCCTATTCCCCAAAACTCACCTTCCTTGCCCGGTAACACACCGTCGGCGGAGCGGCAAATCAAACCTACCAAGCCCTCCCGCTCGACGAACTGAACCCTCATGAAGGCGTGCTTTCGGATAGGCTGTCACCACGTGGGATATGTCTGAGCTTCTGCTTTGAGTTCTATCCCGACTTGGTATTGTTTCTTGACTTTGAACTGTTTTTGCCGGCCAAAGGACCAAAGGTTTCAGGGATGAGGCCGAACCTTGAAATCTGGCGGGACGACGGGGAAGGGGGTAGCAGTGTTCCCTTTCTGTTGACAGCTCGCCATTTTCCCGCCCCCCGCCTCCCGCGAAGCGTCGCAATCCGGCAGATGACTATACACTTTTCTTCTCGAAGAGACTGGCCCGCACTGAGTAAAAAGGTACGTATAACCTTGGTTGGGACGAAAGGAAGCATTCTCTATCACGGCGTTTCGCGCAACCCAAGAAGCCGCATTGTGTTATGCTTTGCTTGACTACGCTGCCCGAGACAATGCAAACTGGTCCACGACGCGGTTGATGGAGGCTTTGTCGGCTTTACTCCAGTCGACACTCTTGAGCGACTCGGCGCCGCCGCCGTGGCTGCCATCCTTATCCTCCTCCCCAAACAGCTTCCACAGCTCGTCGACAACCAAGCTTCTCACCCTCGGCCAGGGATGAAACATTAACGCTCCGAGGCGCTTCCTGGCCTCTGAGATGCCGTCCCGCCTCTTACCCCGGAGGATCTCCTCCCCCTCCTCCTTCACACCGGCACACTCCAGGTCGAACCCAGCCACGCAGCCGTACACCTTGATGCAAGCCTCCAGCTTCCTGACATTGCCCGTCTTGTAACCCGCCTTTTGGACCTGCAGACACAGGTGCCGCAAATCGACCTCGCGACATTGTTGAAAGAGCCCGACGTGGCATAGGAACGCCACGATCTCGAGCGTCGGCACCACGACGCGGTCTCCCTGGCCCTGGCTCTGGCCTGGTGTCTGCTGCTGACGGGTCTTGACGTTGCTCACCAGCGCCGCGCAGACGGCATCCAGGTTCCGCGGCGACGTGGCGCAAAAGTCAGCCAGCGCCGCGCGGGACGCAATCACCAGGTCCTCGTTGCCCGTGTCGGCTGACGTGACGTAGCCCGCCAGCAGCTCTGCCATCCAGGCCCCTTTGTCGGCCCTGGCCGGCTCCGCGATGGGCGGTTGGAGGCTGTTGTCTGTTGCGTAGAGGTTGAGCAGCGTTTTGAAGTAGGGTTTTGATGAAAAGGTGAGCTTTGTAAAGGTTGTTGCGAAGCTAGTTATGCACTCTCTGTCAGTCGGGCGCTTGCATGTTGCTTTCTTCTCCCTCGCTGCTCATGAAAAGATCATGATGATTAAAGGGGAAAAGGGGGTGGGGGGGTTCCCTTACCTAGACTCAACAGTCAAAGCAAGGACAGCGTGTGCTTCGGTTCTTACGCGATCCAGCTTCTCGGCGGCCAGACGTAGGATCCGGAGGAAAAGCTTTGAGACCGCCTCGGGAAGCCAGTCCATCTTGTTGTCGTTGCTGTTGTTCTCCCTGGCAATACCATCATCATCGTCCCCAGTAGAGTGAGAGCGATCCACGCCAAGAGCCATAGTCCACAACGATTTTGTCGCCTTGAGCGCCTCCAACCTCACATGGGATCCGACGTCGCCTCTCGCGTTGGTCGTGTAATCGTTCAGACCCTCGGCCAGCAGGTCGAGGAACACAAGCGCCTGGTCCCGTAGTAAACCACTCTGCGACAGGGCCTGAAGGATCGCCACGCGCGTGTCAATATCGTTGTCGCTGGCCCATCGCGCAAGGATTGTGTCGCAGACGATGCTTCTGTCGGTGCCGCCAAAGGTAGTCGTGACAGAGTACGCCATCGTCAGCGCAAACAGCGTGCCCGTATCGCTGGCCGCACGAGACGTCGGCCGCTGCCTCACGGCGCCGGCCCATTCTGTGACGATGCGCTTGCGCTCTTCTGCGGGCGAGAAGACGAGGAGGACGAGCCCTGCTTCCGAGGACGCGGCGACGGCTTCCTTTTCTGTGCGGGTGAGGCCTGCGCTGACGATAGGGTGGAAGGTGGAGACTAGGTTGACTATGCTGTCGGGGATTTTGTTGTTCTTGTCCTGGGCGTCGAGTGTTTTGATTGCATCGAGTAGGCTTTTGGTGTTGTTTGTTGAGACGACCTTGTAGCCTGGTTCTAGGTTTGTGATTTGGCTGCTGGGTGATGATGTAGCTTGTAGGATAGGGAATGATGAAGTGATTAGACGGCTGTATGCTTCGGCGATTAGCTCTGGTCGACGGTATGTTGTCGTTTGGAATTCTGTGAAGAGTGATTCTAGTTCGCGGATGATGCGATGTGCGATCTCAGTGATGACGGTATCGATCGGTTTATCGACGACCAGCTCGGGGAATTTATCGAGGACGGAGGCGAGACAGAGCACGAGACCATGTCGTTCGTCGACCTGGCGCGTCTGGAGCGTACGCAGGCGTGCGAGAACTCTGTCGATGGACGCCGTGAACTGAGCAACGCTCCCGTCGTCGTTGTGGTCACCAGATGGGGACGTTGACGAAGAAGCAGCCGAAGCCGAAGCAGAAGCCGTCGTCTGCCGCGCGAGTTCCAACGTAAGCGTACCAAACGACGCACCAGCCACGCGCCGCGAGACGACGTCGGCGTCGCCTATGCCCCGCCAGCCGAGCAGACCGTCCAGCAGCGCGACGCCGTACTGCGACGAAAGTTTTGTCGCGCTGAGGGCTACGTCATGCACCGCGCGCGAGCGCAGGGCGACGGTGTGGTAGTCTACGGCCTGGACTACCCAGATGCCCTTTTCGACGGTATCCGGGTGCCGGCCGATGAGTTCCTGCAGGGCGGCCGAGGCGCCGCGGCGGATGTTGCCTGCTGGGTCGAGGGAGGCTGTTACGGTGAGTTCTGTGGCGAGGACTTGGAGGATGGAGACGCTGGAGGCGGATACGTTGGATGAGGCGTTGGAGGAGGTGGAGGGGTTGTGGTAGCTGCGTGCCGCGACGACGGACGCGGTGGGAACGTGAAGGAGTTCTGGGGTGGTGTAGCGGCGTGCGAGGGCCCAGATGCCGAAGCAGGCTGCGTCGCGGACGTTTGTGCCGATGGAGCCGCCCGAGGTGCTGCGTTTCTCAAAGGAGAGGCCGAGGAGGAGGCCGTGGACGATAGAGGGGAGTTGGGAGGCGGGCGGTGAGCGGCGGTAGAGGAGATGGGAGAGGGTGAGCATTAGGCCATGCCATTCTAGGGGGTCGACGGCTGTGAGGTCGCGCGTGGAGGTGGTGGTGTTTGCGGAAGAAGAGGTTCCTTTGGAGGTGCCCGGGTCGCGGGTCCAAAAGACGTTGCGGTTGAGGGAGTCGAGGACGGCGTCGACGACTTGGGAGGCCATGTCCGGGTCGAGTTTGAGGGTGACGATGCTTAGGGCTTTGGAGGCGGCCAGGCGAACGGGGGTGTCGTTGTCGGCGAGGGATTCGAGGAGGTAGCCGATGGACATTTCGACTAGCTCGTCGGTGCTCTGCTGGTCTGATGGGGCTTTGTTGCTGCGTAGGAGGAGGACGGTGACGGAGCGGATGACTTTGATGAGCATCTTGCGCGCTACGGCGACGGAGCGGATGGCGGTTGAGACGGACGGGGCGGCCGCGACTGTGGTGTCTGGGGCGCCTTCGGCGGAGGCGACTGCGTGCGCGGTCAGGAAGATGGGCGAGAGGTAGGCGTCCATGTCGGAGGTGTTTATGGAGGATCGGAGGACGCCGGCGAGGAAGGAGAGGACGCCGATGTAGAAGTAGGGCGGCTGCGGTGGTGGTGCCGGTGTCGCAGCATCGGAGGAGGATGGTGAGGGTGAGGTTTTCAGGGAGGCGAGGGACCAGCGGACGAGGGCGGAGAGGACGCCTTGGGATTGCATGTCACGGCGCATGGCGACGCGAACGAGGAGAGCCCGGGCGCCGTCGCGTTCTTTGCCGGAGGAGGCGAGGTACTTGATGGCGATCGGGAGGATGCGGACGGTGATTCCGGGGAGGTCCTCGGGCCAGTCAAAGTCTGGGATCGAGGGGAGGGTGAGATCCGGATCGGCGGAGGCGGAAGAGATGGTAGAGAGGTCGAAGGGGGCGAGGAGGAGGTGGGAGAGCCAGAGGAGGACGAGGTAACGCTCCTCCCAAGACCATATTGCGGCTGCGCCTGGTGAGGATACTGACACGGCAGAGGATGACTGGGGCGAAGAAAGGGAGTTGAGCGCGGGGCGGGCGGTTGACGAGGCGTGCTCCGAGGCCTCAAGGGCCGAGAGGAGTGGCTCGATGTGGCGGGACTCGACGTTGAGAAAGCGGACGATGACCTTTTCGCCCCGGATCTTGGTGAAGTAATAGATGATTTTGGCGATGGCAAGGCTCAGGGGCTCGAGGAGCTGGGAGCGGGTTGAAGCCGATGGCCGGGCCCGAGTGCGGGTGCGGGTGTTGAGGTGCTCTAGGTACGTTGACGCAAGGAGGGGAAGCCATTCCGGGAGGTGAGGGTCCAGTAGTTGAGGGAGTTCTTGGAATGGGTCAAGGAGCTATGAAGTGTGTCAGTATCCTGAGTTCTAGGTGTTTTGATAGGGAAGAATATGAGATTGAGTGCAGAGGAGCAATTACGCTTGAAGTCAGACGTGAGGTCTCCGACACCCTGACGCGGGCGCGGAGGGTCTTGCCATCGGGCTTGCGGAGGAAGAGCGGGAGTGAGCGAGAGAATTCTGCAATCAGTTCCGATGAGGCCTTTTGCAGCTTGATGTCGCCATCATCCTCATGGGCGTCCATGTTGGCTGATCGCCGGTGGGTGAAATAGGTTGAGAGGTTCGTCGACAGTTGGCTGGGCTTTCATTCCATGTCTTGTAGCGGCGGGGTGAGATGAGATGCCCGAAGATCCCTGAATGCTGACTTGAGAACTTCGATTTGAACCCCAAATGTGACCTTTTTGTTTTGATCCTTGTTTTATCTGGTCGAGGAATGTTAAGCACCAGACCTCGGATGAGAAGTTGATCTGATGAATGAGTGAGGTTGATGTTGTGGATACCTCGAATTCAGGCAGTGAAGTTTGTACAGTGCCTGTCACTGGATGAGCACATGCTAATCGTACTGTACGCGAATTGTACCTTCTCGGCGGGGAAAGGAGCGGTTCTGCGTACATGGTGTCCATCAAGAGCTGTGTATGATTCAAGACAAGAGTCACTCTGTCCGACTTCTGTGCCAGATTTAATCTTGAAAACCAATCGAGACCTATCGTAAACTGAGTGAAGAAACAAATCAATCATCCACCGGGAAAGGGCCAATGAAACGGACCATACAATTCGACGACAACCCGCTCCAAAACATCGTCAACTCCATCGTCCAACACTCTCCCACTCAAACGACACCGTTCTCTGCACCACGTGCAAAGACGCAGTGAAGGCCGATGATTTTCGTCAAAGACGTCGAAATCAGCATCATGAAACCCACGAGGACTTTGTAAAGGCGGTCGCAGAGGGGTGTTACTTCTGTAAACGCTTTGCGAGGCCCTCCGCAGACCCGGGCATTTCGACTTCCCTGAATGAGGACATCATTCTTCATCCAAGACCTGATCCAGTAAGACTTTTCTTCGCCGGTTCTGGACAGCATACATGACCTGCGTGGAGAGAAGGTGGTCTGAATGACCTAGTTTGTTTTAATCTCATGAAACGTGGTCCTGGTGAGTTACTGTCTCCCGATTGCAAGTTGATACGAGGACTTGCGACTCGTTAGCTTTGCTACTGAACTGACTGGTGGTTCTTCAGATGACGAGCCACCTGCGCGGTTGGGCCCTCGTATGGACTCGCAAGATACACTGGGGACAATGAGCAAGTGGCTCGACGACTGCGTCCAAAACCATCGCGAGTGTAGAGTCTTCTACAGACGTTCGACTTCGCTACCTCCAGGCTAATTGATGTTGGAGACCCCGGAAGCTACTTGTGGAAGATCATCACCACCGAGGAACACATAACTCCTCTTAATTATCGAGGCTATCTCACATTGAGTCACCGCTGGGGCTTTTCGCCATCCGTACAGCTCACATCGGACACGCTTCCTGCATTCCGAAACTACACAGCTATCGAAATCTCCCCAAGACTTTCCGCAATACCATTACTTTGGCACATCACTTGAATATTCGTCACATCTGGATCGACTCACTATGCATCCTTCAAGATAGCCCATTAGACTGGAAGAAAGAGTCTTTCAGAATGGACCACGTATACTCCAACTCTACCTGCAACATCATTGCAGCACAATCCGAAGAGTCTGACGGTGGTCTCTTCGCAATGAGAGACCCATCCGTTTTGGAAACATTTGTTGTTTGCTCAGAGAGGACGGATATCCCATCCGGCCAGTACACCGTCTGGGATCACATGTCCATCTTGAACGACTACAACAGAGCTCCGCTGTACAAGCGCGGCTGGTCTTTCAAGAGCGCCTACTCCCCAAGAGAAGTCTTCATTTCGGCAAAGACCAAGTCTTTGGAAATGTTCACGGCGCTTTGCCTGCGACAGCTTGCCCGACGGCATACCAGTGGTTCCAGATAGCGAAGTGGTCGAACACGGAAAAGCCGTGACCCGAATTCGCAGAATGCGCCTCCTAGTGGACTCATCGCCAGGTGATTCACCAGAGGATGACGATTTTTTCGCTGATATCTGGGAGCGCCTAGTTGAGGAGTACTCGGGCTGTAGCTTGACCTACGAAAAGGATAGACTCGCAGCCTTGAACGGAATGGCAGGCCTCTTTTCTGATGCCTCTTTGAGCAGATACATCTCCGGTATCTGGAACATACACGTCACCCGACAAACCTGCTGGAGCTTGAACCCTGCAGCGGAAAAGAAGCCCCGACCTAGTCATCCCGCGCCATTTTGGTCGTGGGCATCCGTGCAAGGCAAAAGTCTCATTCAAGGCCATCATGAATAGCGATGAGAGTATTGTACACCTCGCGCGTCAGTTTTACCACAGTTCCCACGACAGTACTCCCGCAGGACGCCGGAAACCACCTGGAGGCTACGTTGGCTTGAGCGGTAGCGTCTACACTCTCAAAGTGTCGGACATGTCCGACGACGGGGTTTCTCTGAGTCTTGATAGAAAGTCGGAGAGACTGTATTAAAATCCTTTTGTGTTTGACTTTTATCGGGATGATCTCATTCCAACGGAACTGGTCATCTTACCCCTGATGTGTACCAAGGAACCTCCCGTCAACGCAAAGGGCGTCGAGATTGCCGGTTTGATACTGCAATTGTTGAGCGACAAACATCATCGAGACGCCATAGACGATCCCCGTAATACCACGCGTCAATTTCTAGACGCCATCGAAGACTCGATTTTACGGAAACATCACAGGTACGAACGTGTGGGATTCTTCAACTTCAGGCCATGTGACGGGAAAGGACAGTACTTGCTCTATGGGTCACATATGACGCAGAAAATGGATGGCCGATATTTGATCGACAAGATTGATCAACGTATATTACTAGAGTAGACTCTCTTTCCCAATGATAGCGGGCTCTCAGCATCCATCCTTTGCAAGGGAACCATGTGTATAATTGTATCGGCCGAATCTCAGCCTTCTAGAGTAGAAATCTTTTCCTCGACTAGCAGCTAGGGACTTCTCGAGATCATGGTCTATTATCTGAACCATTCACTTCTTATCAAAGCCATCGATGGGTAGACTTGAACAGAGGCCTACTTGCTTGAGTCTGTCTGCCTCGTCCCGATTGCTCAGGATGAGTCGGCACCCACAGACAACTGAGTTGAATCACAATGGCGATTAAGGGGCTTTCTGATACTCCTAAGTCCGACCCACTCCCCCTTCCTTCCTCGACTGCCCGACCTTACATTCAATGACACTGGCCGACGAGTCCCTCGGGTAAGCAAGCATTCTTCACGTGGCTCCGACGATGACTTGTCAGATCTTCCAACTCTCGCAGCCTACGAACTTAGAGAGAGGGCGGCCTTCTTGAACCTATGGACGAAGACTCATGAGTAATTTCTAGGAAGAAGTATCATTAAAGGCTAGGTAGAGACCTTGGTCAAGGTATGACACACACACAACAAAAGTGATAATTCTATAAAGTCTAAAAAGAGGATAAGATATATAAAGGCGTATCAAGAAAAATACACCTATATTAGGATAATGATGATGATGGCGGTGATAAGGATGTGAGGGTTGATAATGATGCTGAAGTGGTTGATAATACCCCAATCGAAACTCCCCCTTTTCGATTGACCCCTTTCCTCCCTTCCATCCTTCCCCCCCTTGTGACAGAACCCAGCAAAAAGTAAACAAGATTCTAACAAAGGAGATCCTTCTTTCGTCCCCTTTTATTTCATCCACTGAAGCAGTCTCCATCCCGCCCAACCCCCAGTCTTTCACCCGGGTTCTAGCGGAATACTGCCATAAGAAATGCTGCTGTTTCCTCTCTCATCCGACGACCAACACCACCCCTTCTCATCCTCTCCCTTGATCTAAAATTCCCCAATGCAAGGTAAGAAAGTAGGTTTCCTCATCTCTGGGCGTAATCGGGCATAATACAATAACGGGGCGTGATAAACAATGATGATGAAAGACGCAAACAAGAACACACTAAAACCAATAATGATATGGTCAAAACTTTGGAACTACCAACATGCCCCAAAAAGCGTTTGATCGATGGTCGTGACCACCCATTCGAGAGCTGCAAAACGGTTTCCCCCCCCGAAAACCGTCCGCAAGGAAGAGATGACGATTGTAAGAAAGGGACAAGAAACCCGTCAACTCAAGTGAGTGAGAGAGCGAGAGAAAAGAACAGAGTACAAAGAGTGCAGAAGGCGCAGACGAAATCTGGCTTCACTTCACCCCCTTCCACTTCCGTCCAACTCTCCCCACAACACAAACACACAAGTCTCCAGATCCCTCCATCCCCTCTTTGGAAGTCTCTCCCCATTACCGAAACGGTTTCGGATAGAAATAGTGGCGCAAAACTCATAGAACGAGAGGAAAACAGAGCCATCGGAAATTTGCAAGGGCAAAAGCTATTGGGGGATGTGCCGACGTGCTTGTCCCGCTTTACAGAGCCAAAACGGCAACGAAACCAGCAACGAGAGCAACGCCAGCAGCAGCGACGTTCTTCTCGGCACCGGCGACGACAACGGTGGAAGGCTTGGCGCCGCCGCTGCCGCCTGCGCCGCCCGCGGCGGTGCTGGAGCCGGTCTGGCTGGGGGTGGCGGCACCGCCAGACGCACCACCGGCACCACCAGCACCGCCGGAACCACCGCCGGAACCACCACCAGCACCGCCAGAGGCAGCGGGAGGGCAGTCGGGGCTACCGGGGCAAACGAGGCCGGCACTGCCGGTCTGAGCGGGGGGCAGGATGGAGCCCGAGGCACCGGGAGGGCAGTAGGGGCTGCCGGGGCAGGTGATGAGGCCGGTCTGGGTGGGGACGGCGGGGGGCACGTCGCCGGTGCCGGTTTGAGCAGGAGGGTTGGGGACGACGTAGCCGGTTGGGTGTTGGCACTCGGAGCACTGGTTGGTGGTCTGGTATTTCGGGGGGTGTTTGTGTTAGTCTATGGTTCCCTAGCTAAAGAGTTGAGGGGGGCGGGAGACTGGGGAGAGAGAGGAAGGAGAGAAAAGAGAAAACAACTCACGTAGGTCTGGGTGCAGGGGCAGTCGGGGATGATGAAGGTGGTGGGCTGCTCAATGGTGTAGGTGCGGTTGTTGAAGCAGAGGGTGGTGGGCTGAGGGCAGTAGGTCGTGACGGCGTCCCAAACTTTGGTGATGGTGAAGGTGCCGTTGGTGTAGACGTGCTCGTAGGCCGAGGCCGTGCCGGCGACGAGGGCGAGGGAGACGAGGGCGGACTGGATCTGCATCTTGACTGTTGGTTGGTGTAAAGTGTGTGGGTGTTTGGTGAGTTGGTCTTGTTGTTTGATTGTTATCGAGGTATCGAGTTACTTGCAGAGCGAGAGAGTGTGTGAGGATTGTCCAGAGAGCAACAGAGCTGGTTAATGATTGTTTGAGTTTTTGGTTATTTTGGTTAAGGAGAGTGAGTTGCAATGTTTCGATTGTGATGTTTCAAGAGAGTGACTGAGGCCAATTAAAGCAATAAAACGAAAGGGGGGGAACCTCCGAACAAACGAAAGAGTTCTAGTCCTGTGGGATAATATGTGAGAAGTGTGTGTGTGTGTGTGTGAGATGGAAAAGAAGAAGAAGGGTGACACAAGAAACGGTTCAAGAGCCTCCTTCTTATGTCAATCTCATACCGATACAAACAACACACCAAACCACACACATACACACATACAGACATGAAGATATCCACCGGCACGGCACGCTCAGGGGTCGGCGATACCTAGAGAAGCTGACGAAAAGGCTTAGCCTGCAGACGAGGAAAGGGAGAGAAAATGCTAAGCCGGGAACCAACAAAAAAGGTCTCAGGAACACGACGACTCTCACTGACAGGAACAAAAGGAGACTTCCTCTGGAACACGGCAAGATTAGATGGCTGTGCCTTTTTGGTCGTTCAAGACCAATGAGAGGCTCCGGACTCGCGGCCGGGAATGCTGGTGGAGTCGTCCCGGGCCCGTGTTTGTTGTGGTCCGTCGACTTGCCAAGAATGTTTCCACCGGGCGCCGGTAATGTGGCGCATTCCAACCGTTCAGGTCCAGATGGGAAGAAGTCGGCAAAGACGGAAACTAGGGCAGGTAGATAGATGGGATGAAATGGACAAACACGTGGAAGAAGGGACTAGGAGTAAACACACCTTCCTGTCTAGACTGTGCACTTCCTCTCATCCTATTTTGAGCACTGCGAATTTCATCATTGAAGCATTCCTACTACCCGGGGGGGCGGGGACATGAGCATGGCAAGGATTCGTGGTACCACTTTCATTTGCTTTCCTTTCATTCGGAGGCGAGTTGGAAGGTCGAGCGTTGTGCGCCCCCACTCGGTTCGCGGAGCTCTGAGATATGTACAGTTGGGTCAGAATTGTTCCTCGACCGCTCGTCTCCCTTTTTGTCCTTCCCCCTTATCCCATAGCAAGTTACTCGCTTCGTGATGTCCACACGACATCCACTTCCGGCATGCCAACTGGCAGCGGAATCGCCCTCGTCCTCCACTCTGTGACGAACAAAATCGTTCATCCGTCGCCGTAAGCTCGTCTCGGGGGTCGTGGTTGAGACTGCGCTCTTTCATGCCGTCCTTCTATGATCGTCCGCCCCACCCAGCCAGTTATGATTGAAACAAAATGAGAAATTAGAAGAGAAAAAAAAACAAAAAAACGAGAGAATCAAAAAAGCCGAGTCCGCATGTGATGATGACAACGTGGTCATGTACAGACGGATTCAGTTTCGCCGACTCATGGGGTCTCCCTCTAAGAATAGTTCCATCCCCAACGCCTTCATTTCCAAAATAATCCAGATGGCGGCCAAGATCAGCCCTGGTCGGGGGCCCCTCTGTTGTGAAAACTGAAAGATCTTGCCCACCGCCCGTTAATGAATCAAAGACCATCCACCACGTATGCACAAGATTATGGTTCGAGGAAGTGCCGAGAATTGCCAAACGGCCTGCGTGTACCAGCATCGTTGAAGTCGATCCTAGGAACGCGATCGGTCTTGTTGTGACGAGATTGTGCAAAAAAAAAAATATGCTGTCTCGTATTGAGTTTGGGGGGAAGAGTTGCGTAATATCAAAAAAAATTTGTTCATTTGCGGTTCGATCGGCTCGTGCTTCGCTCCAAGCCGCGGCCGCCGCCAGTGACTGAGTCGAAATCGTAGTTCTTCAGGGTGTGCTCATACTTGGGGCTTCTCAGGAATTTGGGAACGGAGTCCTGGAAAGTCAAGTCAGGTTAGCATGAAAGATTTCGACATTCCACAATTATCGGTGGGAACAATAAACATACGCTTGCCATCAGTTTAAAAACTGCGTTCTGAGCATCCTCGAACAAGGACATGACTTCCTGCAGCGTGTCGATCATGGCTACATCTTGTCCGACAGCCTTGGTCATTCGGGTCGCCAAGTTGTTGCGAAGCTGATGATCAATGTTCAACTCGCAGGGAGAGCCGGGGGCGAGGAATGCGTTATAAATCCCGTACGCCTGGGCCATGATCTCCTTGATGCCGTCCATTGAGCTCGCGTTGGGGTTCTTCTGCGCGACACGAATCGCCTGTCGGCAGCTCCGAACAAAGTCGTCGACGTCCAGGTAAAAGGAAAGATTCTCTTCGCAATGTGTTTCGCGCAGGTTTTCTCTGAACAGCAGGCGAAGGGCTGCGTCGTTGAGGATCTTGTCCAAGCGTTGGGTGTTGGAGTCTCGCGCGATAGCGTTGCGAGAGGGTGTGACGACCTCGCTTTCTGACGTTCTTCCCCGCGAACCGAGACCGTTGATCAGATCCTTGCCCTTTGCCGTCAATTGGTAAATGGCATGCTTAGTGGGCTGGAACAGGTTGTTGCTGGGATATTGTGCCATATGAGCACGGTCTTGTACCACAGGCTCCATCAAGTCGTACTCCACGAACAGGGACGCGATGTCGTACGTCTCCCGCCTGTCGACGGTTGTGCAGCAGTCCATCAACCAATCAGTGGCGGCCTTGCCAGTAAAAGTATCTTTGTACGTCTTGCCGTTCACCTTACGCTCGCTAGCCATCTTCACACCAGTCAAGCCATCCTTGTAGTCGCTAAGTGAGTCTGAATCGGCTGAGCTGACGCTCGACTTGACGTTGGGGCCGTGTGTTCCAATGAATCTCCTGAAAATGACCTCAATCGTGCCGCGATCCGTGATGAGCTTGTCCGTCTGGCCGTCCCGCTCGAGAATGACCAGTTGCGACAGGGTCGCGCCGACCAAGTCAGATATCGACTTTTGTTGGATACCATTGCGTGAGCAGAAGCGATCCAACACGGTCACGCCCTTGGGCGTCAATTGCCACACGGAACCCTTCATGTTGTACACCTGCTGGTACTTTCCGTCGGCCGACTCGATAAATCTCGCTTCGAGGAACTTTTGGCAGATGGAGCGTGCCATGTCCTTAGCCATGGAGAAGGTCGTCGTTGTGGTCGTCGTGACTATCCTAGAGGGGTCTTTGGGGTCGGGCATACGGTTGGATTGGGAAAACTTGAGGGATCCCAGGTTGTTGATCGCATCTTCGGACAAGAACGTGTTTTCCACACGTGTTAAGCGTACTC
Organism: Colletotrichum godetiae; assembly: GCF_030913485.1. Classification (NCBI taxonomy): domain Eukaryota; kingdom Fungi; phylum Ascomycota; class Sordariomycetes; order Glomerellales; family Glomerellaceae; genus Colletotrichum; species Colletotrichum godetiae. The sequence goes on along the minus strand of NW_026851251.1, from coordinate 961,872 downwards.
GGTGTGCGGACAAAGGCAAAAGGCTGACAATCAGTGTTGAGTAGAGATCCTTGAAGTCCTGTCATTGTTCCACGTTAGCCATCTCTGAATCGCGGGGTTCGATCGAAGCGACTGGGAATGCGACCGTCACTGGATGCGCGATTCTCGCCGAGTAGATCAGAATTGAGACAAATCAACTGACCTTTGTGAATGGCCGGTCGTCATCCGTCATACGGAGAAGCCGCGAGGAGGTTTGGTGCATTTTGCTTTCAATACTCGGCAATCGAATGGGAAGGGGCCTGGTCGGATCGGTCTCGCTATATGGCTGAGAGGGGATATCCTGTACCAGCGACACCTGGCTTGGATACTTGCCCTCTATGTTGTTCAGGGTGCTGCTGGAAGAGGACGAGTAATTGGAGGGGCTCGTATATCGTGGGTATTTGTCTTGAGAGCCCAGATTGGCAGAGTAGTCGGAGACAGAGTCGGGGGTCAAAGAGGCGCGGCCCAATACGGAACTGGAGGCGCGCTGGCGGACAGACTGGTCCGAGGAGAAGGTAGCGAGTGCAGATTGGGTCTTGTCAAAGGCGGCAGCAGCAAAGCCGAAAATACCACCAGACCGCTGAAGTTTGTAGAGAGAACTGGTAGAAGGCGAGTGGTGATGAGAGCGATAATTCGGACGGTTCACCGAGGGGGCCTGTTGTTGTTGGTGGTGTTGTTGAGCGTGGTAGGGATCGGTCGATGATGATGTAGTGGTGGTGGCAGTGGTAGTTGCAGTAGAAGGAGGAGGAGTGCTGGAAGTGGTAGTGGTGGTGGTAGTAGCGGTGGATCGTGGATTAGCACTGGTAGGGTTGGGGTTGGCTTTGTGTGTGAGAGGTTGAGAGCTGGCCTCGTTTGACAATGGCTCGTGGTTCGGAGGTCGGGATGTCTTGGAGACAGCGGCCATCTAATGGGAAGAAGAGGGTTAGAAGAGGCGCGGACGGCAAGACGGGTGTTCAAATAAAAGGCACGGCGCAGAAAATGGAGAGGAAAAAAAAAAAAGAAGAGAAAGCGGGTGGTTTGGTGAGGCAGGGCGTGAAGGAGGAGAGGAGAGGAGGTGTGTGGTAGTGGTCATGGTGGAGGAGAAGGAGAATAAGGGACAAGGGCTGCGAATGGAGCGAGAGGGAAAAAAAAGGTACTTGGCCGAGACGAGGTACAGTACGGAGTACACAGGCCTCAAGGGGCTGATGTACATGTAGACGGCGGAACCCTGTAAGTAAAAGATACAAGGGGGGCAGGCTAGTGGGAGTGGGAAGAGCGTGGGAGTGAGACTTCTGACTGACAAGGGGAGTTGGGGGGGAGTGCAAGTGCAAGTGGGAGGAGGGAAAGGTACGGGAGTACTTGGGAACTTTGCTTGACCTGACGCTTCCACGCTACCGCTACAGCGAGCTGAGAGCGGGCGGTAGGCGGGCAGAACTAAGGCAATGGGAGTCAGGGCCAGCAAGAGAGCAGAGCCCAGTACTCCCGTAAGTTGATTGAACCACCACCTCTGGCACAACTGAGTGGATGGAGACGGGAGTAGGGATAGTGTAATCAGAGCAGAGGGGAAAGGGAAGAGAAAGGGAGATGGATGGGATGCCGCTGATGAGCGAGAACCAAAAACGAGATAATGGGGTTCGACAGGCAGTCATTCCAGGTAAGGTAGATAGGTACACTCCAGGACGAGAGAGCGAACGAGACGAGATGATGTCGGACGTCGCGAACAAGGCTCTCTCTCTTCTCTCTTTCCACGCCACACTTTGTCTTTGCTCACCTGCTGCTAGGTAGGGGGGACCACGGGAAACAGGCTGATTTACAAAAATAAAGGGGGGGTGTTTTCCTCCCAAGGACCACAGGAGAAGAGGTAATTCGCACTAGGTATAGGGTAGGTTGTAATGTACTCGGATGGCAATGGTTCAAAAAGATTGGATAGAGAAAGGGAATGGGAAAAAAAGAACTGGACGCTGGCATACGAGCAAGCCGAGACTTGGAAGGACGAGACGATGACTGGGAAGAACGTGGATGGGGAGATTTGAGAAATGCGGGCTACGGATATGACCGTCGTGCCTGTGCGCCGGGCAGGGTAATAGGTAAGGTAAGGTACTGACTTGACTTGAAGCTGAGATACGATGATCCAACAGTTCAATGTTTCTTTTTTTTTTTTTTTGCCAAAAGTCCAGGCGTGACGTGATAGTCAAAGCTATTCGTCTCTGGGATGGCACCGGCGGCCTGGGCTTGGAAGGATTCTGTCTGCAGATTTCCTCACACCGCGCTTGGTGACATGTGTGTTATGTGTGCCAGTGTGGTGGAACGGACGGGCGGCGCGGGCGGGCGCGGACGACGGATGACTGGCGACGGTGATGTGCGAAAGGGCGACGGCGGCGATGAACAACCGAGGCGAGCAGGAGCAGGCGACGGCTCTTCAGAACGAAGGCCGACGAAATGGTGAACGATGCGGATGATGCGCTGCGTACGGAGTATGTGTGTGTGCGCGTGTGTGAGATGAGACGGGAATAAGAGGTTGTAACAGATTGCAGTAAGCCCGCCCAGCCTAGCATCCAATCCTAAGCACCTTTCACAGTACCGTACCGCAGAGAGGAGCACGAGGGATTGGGATTGGTGTATGGATAGTGACAAGTTAAGCGTGGTGGCTGACGCCGGGATGGAGTAGATGGGAAACGAGGGCGTTGGTCTGGCGGATGCCCTTCTCCTTTTTTTCCCAGGTTCGAGGTTTTACGGAGTGGCCAAGGTCAAGGTATAGTAGGTAAGGCAAGGTATGGTAAGGCCAGCCAATGTATCCGTAGTATAGGTAGTCGGTATCCGTAGTTCCAGGTCCAAGGTGTGAGGTCTGAGGTGTGGACGGTAAGGTCAGGCCCGGGGTGGAAAGGGGACTGTATCCGTGGTGTAGGAAAGGAGACGACGCGGGAAGAGCGAGACTTGAGACCGAGGCTCAGCAACGTGAGACTTGACGGTTCCCCCCTTCTCTTTGGTTTTAGGGGTTTGCGCTTGGCTGGCGTGCGCCGTGGTGTGTGAATGGGGGGAAATTTTCAGAAAGAAAAGCGATGCGCCTTTGGAATAGCGAGGTATGGAAATGTGCTGGTGGTAAGAGGCTAGAGCAGGATCGGAATAGGGTCCTGTTTGATATTTTGCGAACTATGCCGCCCCCGTACGATATAGTAGCATTGGTAGTTCGATTAGACTGAAAATTGGCTTGCGGGTTGGGTGAACTAATTTTCCCCCCTCTCTCTCATTCCTGGGTTTCTCTCTCGTGGTTCTGCATGAGAAGAGGTACCCCCTTCTCGTAGGATTCGGGAAAGGTAAACCGAAAAAGAAGAAAAATAAAAATCAAAACGGGAAAAATGAAAATAAAACCGGGGTGTGGACTCGTGGAGGCAATTTTGGCGTTTGACTGATGGATCGATGGATTGATCTAGAGTCCCAAGGTACGGGAGACTAGCAGGGCTAGCTGGATGGAGATTTGGGTCGAGAGTTGAGTTTCCCCCCCTTGATCGGAACTTGTCCAGCACGAGGGTCCCACGACAGGCGAAGAAGAGTGGACGAAACGTGAAGAATCTACGAGACTAAGAAACCCCAGGACAAAAAGTCAACCAGGCCGGCGCGGGTTCCAAACATGGACCAGGGGCAAGGGAAAAGGGAAGCCAGCGAGACCGATCTTTTTAGGGGCGAACGAGAGCAGCTGACGGGTGAGAGAAGTAGGGAATGATGTGCAGGACGGAATAGGAATAAGAACAGGAACGGGACCAGGAGGAGCAGGAGGTAAAGTAAAGCAGAGTATCCGTAGAGTTCGGGGGGGGGGGGGATCCATCCAACGTGTTTTATTCTTATGTTGCCTACGCTCTTTCACACTTGTCGTACTCATAGTCTCGTTCTCTGATACCATCTACCTTGAGGTGTCCTTACTCCGTACTGTGAAGGGTGGGCCTGGAATGGACTGTCTGTCTGCATTTCTCATTCGGTAGCATGCAAGGCAGGCATTCGTCCACGCACCAGAAGACGGGAGCTATGCCGTGTGGCCAGCCATGCCGCAACCCCTTCATGGATGAATAGAGCTGCTTGCCACGAGGCAGATTAATAATGGTGGTGCCGCTGCATGTCCCTCCGTGGCCGTCGCTGACCGGCCGCCGTCCACCGTCCGCTATCCACTGTCTGTAAGGTACCTTTTTGTTTTTAACCCGATGATGAGCCCATTACATGCATCCGTGGCTTCGTGGTGTGAGATTGTTTATGTAAGTCGTTTCCGAAGTTCTAGAACCGGTGCCTATCTGATTTCCCTTGCCTTCTCCTTTGCCCATTCGGAAAAAAAGGCTTTCCCTAACGGTTGACGATGTGGGCCTATGGAATGTCGTGATTGTATCCGTATTGTACTTTTATATCCGTACTAAGGGCTCTGTATCCGTATCGCACCGTTCAGACCTCAGATTGGATAGAGGAGGAAACTGCCACCTGCCGTTAGTCCAGGTCTTGGTTGAGAGAAATCCACCACCAAACAAGTCCCCGCTGGACGGCGGCCCATTGCAGTGGGAAAAAAAAAAAAAAAAAAAAGGTGTCGTGTGTGGACCCTCTGGCCTGGATCCCCAATGGAAGGTCCCCATTCCAGCGCACTCCCCCCTCTTGAGAGCACACATGGCCGTTCAGAAGTAGGTTGTAGGTGATGGAACCCCCCTCCACTCCGTTGCTCCTTCTTCACCCCTCACCATCCGGGACGGAGTGACGGAGGCCAGCGGGGAGTGAGAGACAACTCTCTCATATGAGAGCTCCTCTCATCCTCTCATCTCGAAAGACATACCTCTTTCACTCACATTCATCCACTCACTCACTCACACTCACACTCACACTCACACTCACACTCACAGCCATCAATACCCTACCCAATCAACGTCGCATTCCAAACTGAACCGCCGCACATGCGAGCAATGAAGCATCCATCCATCCATCCATCCATCCAAATAGGCCACACTTCAAAAGTTGTATACCTTACCCTTGCTCAACACCACACCCCCAATTTTCCTCAACTCAACGCCCAGGGGGGGGGGGGGGGGGGGGGCTCCTCACTCTGGCTGCCATGTGCCCTGCCTGCGCCTTCGCCATGAGGCACGGCGCCTCCCACTCCATCACTCCTCACTCAATCACACCTCACCCTACCCAAAGGTGTGCCGCTGGCTGGCTACCTTACCCCAGCACGCCTTACGCAGCATGTCGTAGGGATATCATATCTCGCCGCGCGCCGCACCTTCGCCTTATTGCAGAACTCCCGGCTGTGCGCCGCCGCACGCCGTATTGCCTCCGTTCCCCTCCCCTCCCCTTACCCTTACCCTTACCTTTAACCCTTTATCCCCGAGCGGTTTCCCTGGTTCGATGCCGTAGGTATTCATCGGGACCATTCCCTCTTTCCCTAGAATAGGCTCCTTGTCACCCTGGCTAAAAGCCTGGCTGCATATGTGTGTGTGACCGAGGCCACTCATCCTTACCTCATCTTTTTGAATGAGAGAAGAAAAAAAGAAAAAAAAAAGCTCCCTTGTGATATCAATGGAGTTGAGATATGCGGTGTGCTGAGATTCGCGGCCATCGGGGGAAGTCAAGGGGGGAAGGCTGTCCGGGCCCCATGGCATGGCTATGTCCCATATTGGGGGTGGTGGGCAAGGGGAGAAGAGGGGGGGGCCGTATTCAAGGTGTGGAAAAAAGGTGAGAGGGTCATGAATGGACGACGGCGGTAGGGATTATCATGTGCTCCCACCCCCTCCCTCCTCCCCTCCTCCTTGTGGTGGGTAGGGAACAGGGAGCCATGCAGGTCTTCCTCAACCCATCGCGCCTAGCTCCATCAAAAGCCGTTGCCTACAGTGTGAACCGGGAGAGGAATGGTGCAAAGACACGATTTTGAACAGCCGCGAGCTCTATTTATTTTTCTATTGCCGTCCGGCAAGTCTGGCTGTGCTGTGTGGTTGGTTTCTATTTCTTGTTCAACAACCGATCGTTGCTCTAGGGCCGGGAACTATGAAGAAGAATTTCAAGAGAGAAAGAGACAACAAGTCGCCGGCCCGCGGTGTATACTACCGGAAATGGTTTAACTTGGTAATATGGACATGATCCCCGAAAAGATACGACAACCTCGCGAGACCTTGGACCCTAGCGAAAGCTTTTGCGTTTGACAGAAAGATGCCATGTGGTCAATGTGATACGGACATTCCGCTGGTCTTGTCGGGCCAAGTGGATCACGAGCTCCCGAAGCCGTTCGAAAATAAAAAGCTGCGGCCGTGTGGTGGTGCACCGACATCACATCAGCAATTATCAATCGTTGCTAGCAAAGAACCAGAACCCATCTGCCTGGTTCGGCGCCGTCGTTTCTCCCTTGACATTATCCACTTCGCTTTCCCGAAGGCTCGCTTGTTTCTGGTGACAGTTAGTGGCTCGTGTTGATATTGACTTGCCTCCTTTTTGTTTTTGTCTTTTCTATGATACGAATATAGATGCACAGAGTCATGAACCTTCGGGATCCGACAATTTTGCTCTCTCTCTTCTTTATCAATCTTTCTGCCCACTGACATGTTGTCATGTAAGTCTGAGTTCGTTCCCCCCCCCCCCCCCCCCGTCTTCCGATATCGACTTCCGATATTCGATTCGGAAGACGGACGCATGGCCGAGATATCAAAAGGGTACGCAATGACCCGTCCGTCAAACTCTCTCTCTCCGTTCAAGGAACGACGTTGCCCCCTTCCTAACCTTTTTGGTTATTTTTTCTTTTTTTTTTCCCCTTCCGCCCGTTTGTACCAATCCTACTCCAGCAAGAACCAGGAACAGAGAACCTACCTACCTAGTTTCGTAGGCCACGGCTGGGTGCCGTTTGATCGGATGCGACGGGCAGAACATCTGCCATGTCATTACATCCGGCCGCGCCTAAGTGCGCTGAGGTTGCCATGCATACATACCTCCCCTCGCTCCCTCATGCGCCCACCCCAACCCCCAAAGGCAAGACAACAACAAAAAAGGCAGACATACCTCGCAGGTACGGCGTTACAGAGCGTTTCGCAACCTATCGAGCCCTACCAATCGAACTCTACGGATACTCCCTCTCTCCCAATGACTGGATAGTCTTGGCATAGCATAGTCTGATAAGGAAAAAGTCGATCATGTGCTGGACCACCGTTGCGGCAACGACATGCCCCTAGGATGGTTCGCAAAGCAGCGAAATATGGCTGTTGTAAGGAGCCTCTCCCGCTCCCTGACTTTTGCACTATATTGCAGGCTATAGTATGCAGCATCCATCTCGCCATCTGGCCCCCATTGACTGCATCAAGACAATGTGTGAATGAGCTATCACCTGCAGGCCATGCGCCTATGAGTCCTTTCACGGGAGGCAGGAAGGGGCGCAACTATGATACGATTTACATACTACGTACGACCTTGCGATGTCGGGGCTTTCATACTCACAGGCACACTTCTTCTATCGGTGCCTGCCGCCGCCGCTCCTTGCAATGGACGTCCGTCTTATGTTGTGTGCCTTACTCTGATGTCAGAGGACCTTGGACAGGGCCTAGGCCCCCGGGTAAGTCACCATCTACCTTTGGGAATACTCGGGAAACGGGCGTCTTAGATGCCGATGAACTGGATGGATGGACGGATAGGGGACTGGGGTGAGGAAGGGGAGCGATCGAAGCACGCACGCATACACGCATGGCACAAGGCACCTGCAGGGAACCAACGGGGAAGAGATAGAGAGAAGGTTGAGAGAGGCCAAGTAGGTAGGCTCCTTTGGAAGACATGGCCAAGAGGGTACGTGAGGTGCAGCGGACATGCTAGGGGGGGGGCCAGGCAGCCAAGCGTGCGGGTTCTTCGCCGTCTGATATCTGGTTCTGAACTCAGATTACTCCCGCCATGTCGGCCCCAGGAGGAGAATGCCTAACAAGTGACGACTGTTGAGCTCTGTGAGGATTGGCGTGGCAACACGAGCGGCCGGTAGGTCATACTACACTATACTAGCCCGCCCTGAACTATCCATCGCAAGAGGAACATGCAACGTGGGGTTGTTTGGTTGTGAAGATGAGCGGGGCGTGGGATAGTGTAGGTGTAGAGAGAGGCGTTGTCAAAACACGTGCATCAATACCGGTACTATGATCTGTAAGGCTTGGATTGAGAAGGGGGACTACCTTAGTCAGGCGGGCTTGGAAATCGGGACATGAGCGTGTATTTCGAAGAACCGAGAGAATCCACAGCTTCGATTATATCGGCCTTGCAGATACAACACGGTCGTCTAGCTGGCACAGTGAGGATACCCGATTGCGGGTAGACGAACACGTCCAGACTCCATCAGACGGGATCCAGAAATTGGGAAACTCGTGCGGCGGGTAGTCCCACCAGTGGATGAGGCTGGGGGGAGAGGAGGGCCGAGAGGAGGGCCTCGAGTAGAGGTTGAAAAGGCGGTGATGATGATAATTTGATGCGAATACGCTGTGCAGCGCCCGCCCGCCCACTTAGGCACCTGAGATCGCACGCTGCTCAGCAAGGGCGAGCGAACGAGAGGTCTTTTTTGGCTGACGACGCCGTCGGGTTACCGTAAAGGGTCGCGGTTGATAGTCCATACTGCTACCAGTTGTGGTGGTTAATTGGATGCTTGAGGACGGACCAAAGTGGATATTGAGTGGGGATGAGTTGAGAGATCCTGAGGGAGACAAGAGAGCGGAAGAAGGTACTTCTGAGGAAGCGGGGGCTTCGCACTCTTAACACTGTGTACACACACTTTCGGCACAAAAAAAAAAGGAATTGACAAGAGGCGTGCAGAAACAAGACCGGGTGGCTCCCATCTCATGGCTCCCATGTGTTGCCGGATGATCCAGGCAGGTACCCAGATCTATCGACCAATGACGGTAGAAAGACTGGAGAAGAGGTGGAGACGACAAGGGTACGAGGCAAGATGCCTTTCGAGTTCGGATATAAGGTGGCGAGGCGGTGGAAGGCAGGCAGTAACGAGTACTTACTACTCCTTACTTCATGCCCATCCATGAGCGCAGGGAGGTGCAGAAAGGAAAGAAGAAGGACCAAAAAAATAAAAAGAGACAAGCTTAATGCAGCCTGGTATGCCTGGCAGGCAGGAGGAACTGCCCGTCCGCCGGCCGCCGTTGTCTCTCTCTCTCCGTTTCTTTCCTTATTTCCGTTGCCCGCGTGCGGTGTACGGCGTGCAGCGTACGGCGTGCCTGAACAGTCCATTACCTAAGCAAGAGAGAGGGAAAAAACTGTGATCAAAGCCTGGAACATAACCGTACGGTCCGTACCTCATCCCACCGGCACATGTGGTCTGCGCCCACCAGACGCCTGACGTTCCTAATGTCAGATGTACCTCAAACTTCCCCCGGTTCCGTAATCCTTCACGCGATAGTGGTGTAGTGAGTGAAAGTGTATTTGCTGGGTCTGCACCGTTCTTTCCCACTCCTTTGAAGCAATGCGATGGTTGACATTACCTCAGGTTCCCTGTCTACGGCGTGTTCTGAAGTTCCGAGGTACTGTACGGAGTAGGGTACTGGGGAACCACCTGCATTGCGCCGTCATGCCAAAGAAAAAGAAAAGAAAAAAAGAGATAGAGAGAGAGACGGGTATCCATACGAAGGTACAGCAGGGCCGGCCTCCGCCAATGAGACATGGGTTATGGGGCCGCACCTGGAAGTCTCACCACCAGGCCGAACAGATCGGCGCGTGGCCTCAGGGATCCTTCCCACCAAGCCAAGCTGTTTTGGGCCTGCACCTTCCCTGCAGCCACGCAGTGGATCCAGATGGGCCCGCGTCTTTCTTTGGCGGCGTCACGTTGCTGCCACGCAGAGCCACCACACCCCTGGTCCTTCCTTCCTGGGGGCTGGCCCTGCCGCCCCTCCCCTCATTTCCCCTTTAATCCTTTTCGGCTGCCATCTTTCGCACCTATCCACATATCTACCTTACCTATCCAATGTACTCCGTACTCCGTTCTCCGCTCTCCGTTCTCCGTACCAAACGCTGCTACGCTGCCTTTTTTGAATTTTCGACACAACCACGTTCTCGACACTCCAGGGTCGGGATGCTCGTCGCTCATTGATCGTCACCATGCAGGACATCCAAACCCAAATTCGCCCACGCCACCTCCAATCCTCCTCCCGTGGCCCCTAACAATACCACAGTAATTACCTTACTACGCAGCGTGGCATCCTACGGTACCCGTAACTAACCTTTCTCTCTCACCCACCTGCCACGCCTACGAAGTATTGACATTCTGCCCAAGCACATCGTCACAGCATCCTACCTTGCCTTAGTCTACGAATACTTCTTTGGCTTCCGCACCCGTCCCCTCACTTCACCTCAACGGGCTGGTGCGGGAAGCCCAATACGCACCCAACGTCATCCAATGTTTGTCTGCACTTGCATGGTCAACCAAGACTGACAGAGACTGGCGGAGTCAGAGCATCTACACCACAGAGTACCTACTCTGTAGGATGAATACCGGTACTCGTATCTAGTCTAGGACCCTCGGTCTCTTGACTTCACCTCCAATTCACCCCACTGGACGAGAAAGTCGGCGTTCTCTCCGTCGGCGATTCAGGACACCTGAAACAACTCGACGGCAATCGAAAGAGTCACTGCCACAGTATTGACGACGAACCACGACAAACGCAAAATAGCAGAAAACACAAATCAATCGGCAGTGTTCTTCGGCAATCCATCTCGGATGTTGCACTGCAGTTTCTTCACCACTCGTCACGGTCGCGCAACGCATTCAATCGCGCACAGGCACTCTGCTATTGGCAAAGGGGACAACAGCCTTCTGAGTGGTATCCCGTTGGCAAACCCAACCTCACGGTACCCTATCTTGACACCATAGAAAAGCTGACCGAGCTCGCCTCCAGCCCAACGGCCCGTATCGACGATGTGCACTGGATACCTTCCTTGCCCCGCTGCTACGCTTTAACAGTCTCACACATGTTCGGATACGTTGAGCTGACTGATGGGTGTGTGCTCAGATATCCGTAGACGCGCCCTGGATGGAAATACACGTAAACTTCGGAGTCACCGTAATGATGGAGGAGCTGCTGGATGGACCCTCCGTGGCTCGTTATTTCCGACAGAGTTGCTTTGGTGCCTTGGTCCCTGGACGCCGATCTTTACCCCCTTGGCAGTCGGAGCCTTGCGTCCCCCAAAAACGCCCACTCGGACGCCGTTTGCCAACCAGGCCTACCTTTCCAGTTGACTAACAAAGGATGGATGGGGCGCTAGGCGACAAGCAGCCTCTTCAGATTCATCTACCTACAGCTTAGCGCCTTGCTACAGAAGTCATCTTTGACTCCACGTTCTCGGCCAATCAGCGTCGATAGGCAATATAGGATACTAATGTGTCTACGGAGTATCAATCCACGGTTCACACCGCAAGCTTTGGCCTCTCCCGGCTTACGGATACACGGGGTAACATCAACGAAAGGCGCTCCAGACTGTTCGAATTTTGGCGGTGACAGTCTACAACCGGCTGCATCATCTAGCTGCTCTCTTTTCAGGCTACGAACTACAGCCCTGCTGCAATAATCAGACACGTTTCATCATGACCACTTATGCCAACTAAAGCCCACACAAACGCAGACCCTGCCGGACCTATAAATTGGCTCGGCTGCTTGTCGACCGGCCCGCTACCTATCAATACATCCCGTAGCAACAAGCCACGCGGTGACAGCACAGAGACAACGGATGCTACGGATGGATGCGCTCCATGACTGGTCCGGCCTGTCGTTTCTGTGATACCGGGGTAGGTGGGGCCTAAGGATACTCGCAGTCTTGCACCGCCGCCTGACGCCCACATCTAAGTTCCGCACAAGTATGGAGTAACGTCCAGGCTTCTAGAAGCCTTCGTGGAAACACGAGCTAAAACCCCCAGGCCATACAGGGGTTAGTACGGAGGTGCGTCTCAATAGTCCTTGCAGTCGCTGCCAAGCCCCAGACCCACAATTACTGCCCATCTGAACCAATAAGAGCCTAGGGATTGATCTTGACCCACTTTACTTACTTTCCCCCCAGCACTGCCCATAGCAACGATTTTACCCCATACACCGCCATTACGATACTACCACTAATCCTACGATAATATCAAAACCGCCAAATCGCTACTTACTACGCTGCTCTTTTTTCCTCAGTATGGATCCTGAGATGCCGACAAAGAAGAAGCTAGATCCAGGCGTCAGGGCAGTGATTCTTGCTCTACGAAGTCGACTTGTTGGGTGGACTGCTGAACAGGTCTCTCAGGCTCTAGAAATTCCAGTTCGAACTGTTTACGACGTTCTTGCCCGCGCAAAAAAGAACGGATTCGACCCAACTGCTCCTACCTTCTCGATTGAGCCCGCCCATTACGAAGATGCCCCCCGAAGTGGCCGTCCAACCAAACAGACGAAAGAGGTCAACGATGCCGTCATCCGCAAGGTCTGCCGCGACCGGTATGGGCGTGAAAAGAACTGTACTGATATTGCTGGGGACCTATTAAGGGACGAGGGCGTTGACGTATCTGCAATGACTGTTTGGCGAATCCTTCGTCGCTATGGCTTCCACAAGACCAAACCAACCCGCAAGCCAGGCTTAACGAAAAGGATGCGGCAAGAGCGACTTAAGTGGTGCCTCGACCACCAATACTGGACCCTCGACGATTGGAAGCGGGTTGTATGGTCAGACGAGACCGCGGTTGCCCTCAACCACCGCCGCGGTAGCTATAAGCTCTGGCGTCGCCCAGACGAGGCCTACTCTAGGCAGTGCATACGAGAGAGGTGGAAGGGTTATTCCGAATTCATGTTTTGGGGGTCTTTCTCATACGATTCGAAAGGGCCGTGCCACTGTTGGATTCCCGAGACTGCTGCTGAGAGGAAGGCTGCCGACGCAGTGATTACCGAGCTTAACGCAGAGCTCGAGCCCGTTCGACGTCAACAGTGGGAGCTCGAGAGTGGTATGGAGCGAATGGGCTTACGGAACCAACCGGGCCGTAAGCCCCAATTCAATTGGAATGCGAAGTCGGGCAAGTTAATACGGAACGGCAAGGGCGGAATTGACTGGTACAGATACCGCAAAGAGATCCTATTACCCAAATTATTCCCTTATATCAAAGGATTACCTGGTAATCCAATCGTACAAGAGGACAAGGCACCCGCTCACGACCATCACTTCACCCACTATACGTACAGCCTTTTCGAGATTACGAAGCTTCTCTGGCCGGGTAATTCGCCCGACCTCAATCCCATTGAACCTTGCTGGCCGTGGATGAAGAGATGGACCACCAGGAAGGGGGCGCCTTCGTCACGGGCCGAAGCAGTACGTCGCTGGCAAGAGTGCTGGAAAGCATTACCGCAAGAGGAGATCCAGAAATGGATAGAAAGGGTACCTCACCACATCCAACAGATAATTGCCCTAGAGGGCGGCAATGAATACAAAGAGGGTCGTCGGGCTGGATTATACCGTCAAACGACCACTAATTGACCTCAATTGACGACTTTTTACCGCTGAATTGACGATAATTACAGTGGGTGGAAGTGGCCGAATTCTGCCGCTTGTACACACCCTAGCCAGCCCCTTGTCGACTCCCCTGTCTATGGCAGGGGTTGGTCTTGGCAGCAACTGCAAGGACTATTGAGACGCACCTCCGTAACTGCTGTTTGATTCAAGCTGAATGGGTCTCACCTCTCAAAGTCCCATAACGGAGTTGAGGACAACCGGGCAACCTTGCTGTGGAATATCATAATGATGACGAAAAAGGAAAATGGGCCCTGCTTACGATTAGCCAGTTTGAACATCGACGACGCCTTATCCCATTCAGTCTTTTTTGGAAGCCAGGACTTCTAACCTTCGCTTCAGCCAACCTTGCTATATCTCGGTTTCAAACGTCTGACGTTTCGCTCGTTGACCTCCCGCGTCTGTCCCTGATGTGGAAGCGTACCAAGTTTTGGTAGCGATTGGCTAGCCAAACTTTCTGCACTGCTGCAGTGCCAGCACGAACCTTACATTCTATTCGCACCCAAGTCGGATTTCAGATCAAACGAAAGCCCGCGGAACCCCGGCGCAACGGACCAAGTCTATTATGCTCGCAGCACACCATCAGAAGTCGAAGATGCAAAAGGCATCTAAACATGCAAGGCATGGTGGATGCTAGACCACTGACCGATCTTGGCTTGTCACTTCCTTCGTGGCGCATTTTCACGAGCAATGGATTCATGTTGAATGCACACATCCATCTATCTAATCGATCCTATGGTAGGCGGTACTACGGGTACGGCTTTGTGTTTCACCCACGACGAATAACGCCGCGGTGGTGCTAGATGAGCCTCGCTGCCAAGAGCTACATAGCTGTAGCAATTCAGTCACCAGACGCTGGTAGGGCGCATTCAGCAATTATGCAGCAAAGATAGGTTCGCGAATTGAAAGCTGCTAGCACGCGTCAGAATTCGTTGGGATGCTCCCTGTCAATGGAGCTACCCATGATAGGTCACTACACCAATCTTCAGGCAATATCGCAGTGCGAGGTACGGATACCTCTGCTAATTTCGCTCTCCTAGGCTCTGTGGGTCGCGCCACAGTGCACCAAGCTCAATACGGAGCAGAGAATAATTCGATGCTTACGAGAGTGCGGCTTGCGGACCGATGTTCCTGACACAGTGCCAGCACAATTGCTCAGTCATCAACACGCCTGAATATTCGTCACGATTCGCCAATCCGACTACCGCTCTGCATTGGAGTCTTGTCTTTCGGCTGTGAAGCATTTGCGCACTGAAAACTGACGAGGACGCAAGCACAGGGGCAGGTTTCTGGTGACGAAATGTGGCCTCAACGAGTCCGTACTATTAAGCCATAAGTTTGCATCGACCCAATAGCCAGAGTGATGACATGTGGAGAAACTTGGCGGCGCCATGTGGCGCTCACTCAACACGTGTCGAATCTCGTGGCTGATCAGCTGAAAGCCGTTTCAGAGGCATCTGAGACGGGCTGGCGATTGGAGGCTGGAAGGAAAAAGCAACCAAAAATCGACAGATCAAAGACATGGCTCATCGTTCGCGGGGCCGACAGGGGTTGCGACGAAGCTATCGACTTGACACCGTGTGGCCTGGCCCGGGGCTGATGCTCGTAAACAGATGCATACGGCTTGTCCTGCAGCGCGAAATGGCTCAACGGCCTAGCTTCAGGGCTAGTGACCTGGGGCATCGATCGTCCCATCACCGAATCAATCATTAAGTGTTCCTCAGTCATAGCCACTGGCGACTATTCCCAGCGAACGGCAAGTTTTCTTTACCTTTGATTGGTCTACCAACTACCAGAACGGCATCTTGGACGTTCGACGTTGATCTTCCATGGGCTGTTGGAGAACCCCACAATGCGTCAATTTCCACAGACTTGAGGGAAAACGTTACTGCTACACTGCGCGCGTGGGTGGCAGCTGCAGTTGCTGGTCCAGGAAAATCTCCCGCGACTGGCAGGGAGAAGGCCGCATAAATCACTCTGGATCAAACAACCCCCACCTCCTCCTTTGCATCACGCGCATATCCGTATGGATTCTAATGCTAGGAGGCGAGGAGCGCTCAAGATGGAGTCGCAAGATCATACGATGGGTGCCCAGCGGTTGGAGATGCCCTGCCTCTCATCAGTTTGCTCACCCCCCTCCCCCTTTATTTCCACGTGGATATCTCGTGAGGGGGTTCTGCAATTTCTTCTCCCGTTTCTGCTGTCAATCCGGATGCGGGGTGGCTTCCGTCATTCTGCAGCCACACGTGTGCTGGGAAGGCTTATCTCGAACGGTTGGTTTCTTCTTGCCGTTGTTTGTTCGTTGGGGGTTAACCCTGATGTCCACGACGCTACGGAGACAGACACCTTCATTATCGAGCAGGCGCGTGACTTGGTGCGGATTGAAAGAAGCCAGGCCGGCATCTCGGTTCGTGGCTCAGGGGAGGAAAAGTTTACTGCCACTTTCGACATAGCTAGTCTCGATAGCGCCAATACCCAGGTCATCTATACGGATATCTGCAAGAGTCATGATGCGGTAAACTTCGCGCGCAAGCCCTTGCACACTCACGAGTCAAAGAGCTTTCCGGTGCCGTTCACCCATCGGGCGTCAAACCAGTTCGTCTTATCGACCACAAACCCTGTTCACCACACAAACCTATGGATAAGCGCGCGATCCCGCTTCGACGAAGCGAGACAGCCTACCATCGACGTGCAGATGTCAAAATGTCCAGGTGCCCCAAGCATCCTAGTCTTCAGTTCTCGGCTGAATACCATGCACGATTGAGCGCCTCAATTTACATTCAACTGTCACACGCTCTTCTTCTAGCGGCTAATGAGAGCTCGCGGCGATGCGTATGGGTGCAGTGTAAAGGCACGAACCGTACGATGCGTTTCTTAGCCCGCCCAACGGTAGCAAACACTGTGGAAAGCTTCGGGCAGAACACAAAATCCAGAAATGATACCAGATTCGGGCTGGCTCAGTCTCAGTGGTGGAGATTGCCACGTGGCTAGGCAAGCCACACGGAAATTCGAACACGATGTTTCCAGGGCCCTGGTCGTAAGGAGGATTTGGGGTTGGGCTGGGGGGCTTGCCGGGCACACCTGGGGTTAGGCTGGTACGCTGGCACATGGTAGGCCGGGCTGGGGAAAAAGCAGAGAGCTGACGCCGCTTATTATGAGGTAGAGAGACGTTGAGCTACAAGGGGCTGCCAGCAGCTGACATTTCGCAACGACTTGTCTTCCCCTCGAGTCAACAATTGTCACCGACACCTCATCCGGTTGGCCAACGAGTACCTATCATCCGTCATATGCGGATACAATACCAGCTTGACAGGTACGGCCCCCAACGACCGACCGACCGGTTGGGCCTGGAGCCATTGGATTCTCTGGAGGAGAACTGTTCAACCTCATCGGGAGCCATCGCCAATCTTGCGCCGTGCGGCCGGCCACCGGCTACCGGCTCGGCCGATCAAGCGTGAAACCAGGGAAGCCGCGCAAGAAGACAAGACAGGGTGCGGCAACGGCAAATCGGAGGCGGCTTGCTTTCCTCGTACTTGGTGATGCATGCCCACGGATGCTGCTAGATTGCAGACCCGATGGGAAATCGCGGGACCAATCTCTCCAATGCCACATGGCAAGGGACCGGGAGCTCCCTGGCCATCTTTGTCACGCCTGAGATCGGTAGTTCAAGCGACCGTTTCTTTCCCTTGGCTTTGAGGAACAAGCCACACAATCTCATGTCACACAACTCCCGCGCGCGTTCGTCTTCGTCTTTTCCGGCATTGCGCAGACGATAGCGGTGTCTAAACCCCTTGTAACCTTGGGATCGGAAGGGGGCAAACAAGTTTGGAGGATGCAGTTTGCAACGGTGCCGCCCTCTCCGGCCGGGCAGAGATGGCTAGCCTAGTCTCTTGCCATGCGGGATTCGGAAAACAGAGGCGCCCATGGAATGCAGCGACGACGACGGGCCTCAAGACACCAACTTGACGGCATGGTGCCCTATTGGCCGTGATTTACGTACGCGATACACATGTGCCAATGAGACACGCAGTAGGAGGGTTTTGGATAGCTCGAGCATTTTGCGGCTCGATAGCCAATGATGCCATCAAACAAACGCATCGCATAATAACTCTGTCTTGGGATGCCACAAGTTGGGACTTTGCTTTTTTGTCCCTGTCACGTCGGGGACACTCCCCGGGCCAGCAAGAGATAGAGAAAGACATGAAAAGGTAAATATGTTTCTCCTCAGCTTTGCAGAAGGTCGGGACGATGGTAGTTGCCCTTTACCACCGAATGGGGAGAATGTATCGTGGCCTAGGGTTTGTCAAAGTCCATCATCGCTTTGCAGCCTTTCCTTGGGTAAGGCCGCAAGGGGTCAGTCAATCATGGATTTGAAGGTTCGAAACCCATTTTCCCTTTCGACCCTGGATCAGTCAACACCGCCTTTTTCATCCCGTCCCTCCCCGTCCCCGCTCCCGGCTCTTGACACCGGATCTAGAGGCGATTACACACCCCCATGGCCCATGTCAATATCCAATAGGCAGCACCCCGTTCAGTCACTGGGTTGGGTTTGAAGTACCGAACACTCTCTCACCGCATCATTGCCGCCTATGTAGTGTACACCAGACGAAAGCAAGGGAGAGTACGAATAGGGCAGCGGCTTTCTCGGTGGACTTCTGGGCGATCGGCACCCCTCCGTCGTACGACACGACCGCGGATATTTGGGCTCACCCTCCTCACAGCCTCCCTCTGAGGCTGGGTAGGCATGGGGGAGTGTAGCATGCCATGGCCTCTGATAATGGAACTCCCGTACATGGTACGGATACATCAGTACCGATATGCGGCTTTGAGTATGCGTCGCGTCGCCGGCAGAGGGAGAGACGTGGGGTTTGTCTACCTTGAACTGCCCGACCTCATTTCCCAGTCTTGTTTGAACTTGGTTGCCGGGATCCATGTATTCTCGTCCCTCCAGGCTCCAAGGCTCCGTTCGGGAACTATGTAGAAGGGGTTTCGTTTCATTGAAGAAAGCTCACAAATTGGGGGTGACGGTGAGGGAAAGGCTGGAAGGGGCTTTTCATCAAACGCTCATGATCTCATCCGAGAACCCGCATTTACGTGGCTCCCGAGCCCCCCGTCAGGTCCCCGTCAACTTTTCAAGGGCCCGTCAATTTGACGGAAGGGGGGTTCTATCCAAGTTCTAGAATGCCAATAGAAGGTTGAGCTTAATCCCATGGCAACAAGGGGGGTGCAGAAGAAATCTCTATTCTCCAAGGGTTACTGCCACCGCCAGGGTTTTGTCTCTTTTAATTAGGGAAACCAAAAGTTGCGCGCGCAATGGCTGACAGCTACCGAGCCATGGCTAACGGCAACTGGAGCCACCCTCCAAACCCTCAACTACCGGGACATTTTCAACTACAGGTCTTGTCCAATCTCTGGTAGATTGCAGCCTCTCATCAATGTTCGGTCTCGCGGACGCTGGTTTTGTCGCTGGATTGTTACAACGGGGTGTATATAGCTCAGCCCGGCAGACAGCACGAAATGTCTTCGCCAGGAAATGATTCCGCCGGCTGGGTCGTCCCGTCCGCCTCAGATTTCTTTCCCTTCAAAGCCTCGTCTGATTCGGAAAGACTCAAGTTAGGATGGATGGACTTTGTCTTTTTCAGCCTGCCCAGCGGCAACTGGTGATGTTTGACCGAGTTTGGGTAGCAAGAGTGTTATGCAACGGAAGCTGAGCCTCGCGGCAAGTACCATAAAACAAACGGTTTGCCGGTGGGCTGGACTGGGCTAGGCTTTCCTTTGCTTTGCTCTGCTTTGTTTCGATACAGAATCCCCCGGTGTGTGCGTGTGCGTGCCGTTCTTGTCTTACATTTCCGAACATTCTTTGGCAGGTTTTTGTGTTGTGACACACCCAATGCTGTACTATGATGTACGCTCCCTAGACCGGTTCCGGTCAGCCTCTCTCCCCTCCTCTCTTCCTCCAGCAGCGTTTTACCAAATTACGTATATAGTCTAGCTGCCAGTATGCAGTATCACACTTCCAAACAGGATGTGGCAACTACCCGGGATCACCAGAGAGAATGTGTGTTGGTTTTCCCGGTAATGAGGGAGGAGCCTCAATATTGATGTTGGGTAGCGTGGGCGCCGCGGTTCCTGTCGTCCTACCTCTTTTTCACGTGGCTGGAAGACACTTCGTCTCTCACTTCCGTATGACCGGCGATATTGGGCGTCACCACTTGTTGCCTTTTCCTGTTGACTAAAATGGACGGAAAGATGCCATCTTACGCTTCTCCTCTGCTCTGCTCCCCCATCTCGGTGTGAGGAATACCTACCTACCTACCTACCTACCACAACAGACACACAAATAGATTTCTTCCCACGTCGTGGCTTGAAGGCATGTGGTGCCCGAGTCTCACAATGACATGAACGAATTTAGTCTGTGGCGAACTATTCTCCACGGCGCGCTGCTTGACAGGTTACTGGAGGAAAGCCATGCCGTGCCATGCCATGCCCAGAGACTGGCAAAGACAGGTTCCGCTCTTCTGGGTGCGAGCTAACCGTGTAGTAGCATCCACGCATCTTGGGACAAACCCTCCCCCCATTTTTTTCCCCTTGTCCGTCTTTCGAATAGAAGGCTTTGGCGTGGGACCATGAGGTTCACTAGAGAACCATCACAAACCCTCCTCTTGTCCTGGCACCTAGTAGGAAGAGTCCTCTGGAAGGGGGGGCTTGGGGGAGCTGCGAAACCGCAGTCTTGGGTTGAAGTTGTGTTCGCTTCTAGACTAGTTTATGACGCCGGCTATCAGAGTCCAGACCAGTGTTCGGCCGTGCCAAATCTAACCATCTCTTCTCACAAGTCTATCATTCAGGTAACCACGTAATGTTAAGATTAACAAGGCCGCGTCTGGGTTGTAGAAGGCCAGCAACCGGGCCCTGCAGTCTTCCCACCGCGTGGATAGTCAGCCCCCTAGAAGGAGCACAAGTGGTGTTCTGTCTGCGTTGGGTATACATTACATTAGCCTCGGCTGCCCGCTAGAGGAAACAAAATCAAACGCGTGCCCGTTCTGATCTGCTGTTTCTTGCTGCTGCTTTGATACACTTTGCAGCCCCAATGGCCTGATTATCTGATCCCACATGAGGTACTCACAGACTGAGACGTTCACGTGGCTCAGAGGGAAATGGTAGAGGCGAACATGTCCGGATTCCGTGTCACTGGTGTGTAGTGGGCAGCGAAAGTCCGCCATCTGATCGAGATGTCGGGGTTTAGTTGGCACGCATGTGCGTGGCTCTCTCTCTCTCTCTCCCGGATTTTGGTTTAGTCCTTTTTTTTTCCTGCGGGTTTGTCCAATCGGAAAACGAACTCAACGGCGCATAAGGCATTCTAGGGATTCGATCCGAGAGAGACACGGGTCTCTCTCCTCTCCTCCACCCCTCCCTTACTCTGCTCTGAGATGCCGTTCGATTTGCGTGTGAATCCGTACGGTTGCCGAACAAGCACCGGATCGACAGCGCCAGCGATTTGCTTGATCAGCAACAGCCGGGGGGTGTGAGTGTGTGTGTATGTGTGTGTGCGGAGAAAAGGGAAAAAACAAGGAGATGCCCCGGATCTAAAGGCAATGCGACGATAGCCACACTTCCCGTTTGCATGGCCCGTGACCGCTCTTTTCCACCCTCCTTTTTTTTCCCTTTTCCTGTCTGCCGGGACGAGCGTTGCCCGCAGGTTCAGTTCACGTCGCTCTTTGCGCACTCGGCGTATCGGCAGTTCAGAGGGGGGGAAAAGAAGGGGCCCCACGCTCCCAGCCGACATGGAGGAAAGAAAGCTATTGTTCGGTCGAAGACTCGAAGAAGAAACCGAACTAAGGTAATTCCGTAGTGCAGAAAATTAAGTCCTTCTCCGTAGACTACGTTTCCTAGCGTCCAAGTTGTCGGTCATCTTCCGTGGGGGGGGCGGAGGGGGATGAACGAACTACCACATCGCTCTGGTCGTGTCAACTTGTCAAGACTATCTCGAACGTCGTGCCGCACCATGTTGCCGAATTATCTGCCTTGCGACGTTGGACGACAGCTAGCTAGTGCCTGCCTCCCCCTTCTACAGAGACGTCCGAGCATTGTGCAGACTTTAGACGCCATGAAGAATCGAGCGGCGGGCGGCCGAGGCCGTGAACCTTGGCGGAATCCTTTCCGAAATTTCCAATCGCCGGTTCGGCCGCCGGCGACATCATTGATTAAAAACCCCTTGGGAGGGGGGGGCTTAATTCTCATCCCGTCGGAAAGCAAGCCATGGTTTTGGACGTACTGCAGAGTTCTGATGATGACATGTCGCGACTGACTCGACCCAAGTGGCAAAAGAAGGATGAAGGATTGGGAGGAAGCACGGGTAAAAGGTGAAATGCTGCAGCAACAGCTAGAACCCGTGGACGAGGAGAACGGACCTGCTAGAGAGTGAGAGAGACCCCACATTCCGAAACCGAACAAGAACGAAGCCGACGCCGACGGTGTATACGATCGCCTTTGTAGGATTCGCCCGGCCGGCACATCGTTGACATCGGCCGGGTGTCCCCCGATTTCCCCAGAGCCCCGCCGGACGCCAACATCGTTGCCTACTGCGTGCGGTCTGCGCTTTTCCCGAGTGAGAGAACGAAACAGGGGGGCAAAATCGGCGGGCGCGTGGTGCGTTTGCCATACATACGAGACAACGGCGGAGGCACGAAACATTTGGATTGCCGGGCGGTTCCTGAGAAATCTCAAGTCGGCCAAGACTTTATGCTGTTCTTTTTTGTATAGTACGGGCAAGGATCTAGGCTTTTTGGCTTCCCTCTTTTTTGTCGTATATCTCTACACTGTGTTGGCGGGATGATCTTACACATATCACAGGCAAGGCATGCACATACATACCATACACCCACACACATCTTGTTGTAGATAAGCACGCACACGGGACGGGATGCTAGTTACTAATGCTACTATTACCTACCTCCCCTCACCCAAGGTACAGTAGACGCAACCGAGAAACGGCACGTCAAACTATGAAAGGTGTCATTGAGACAGGGACGTTACGCTGCGTGGAAACAACTAGGACCCTCGGACCCTTGGGAGGCAACTTGGACTCCAAGACTCTTTACCGTACTTTTCTTTCCGTCTTTCTTATTCCTCCCGATGACGTACGGGTAATGCTCAGCCGCCCCTTGTACACGCCTTGGAGGGGGAGGGGGAGGGGGGCAAGTCGAGGAGACCGCAAGAAACATAATCCCGCCTCAGAACCGCGGGCCAAGGCTGCGAGGGTAAAGCTTGAGCCAAGCAAGTCCAAAGTCAATCTGGGGTCTCGTTCATAGGTCAGAAGAGGAGGAGGGGGGGGGGGGGGGGGGGGGGGCTGTCTCAATGCTTCACCGTGCACCGCCGGACCAGCATCCCGAGTGAGGCTCAGCAAAGAAGCAGAAGAAAGTATGGACGGAAAGGCGGGAGTGGCTGGAAAGAGAGAAATGGGTTCGGTATGCGCGGGCACGTCGTTCAGTTCGTCGACGGGAGCTTCGGGGGACAAACCTGTCAAAGTTGTGCGTATTAGCCATCATCACCAGCCCTGCCTTTCTTCCACCAACCCCGCGTGTATGCGTTGTCACCAACATCCTGTCTTCGCCGTTTGTCATTTTGCCTGTGGTGTTCAACACGAGATCCTCTTTCCCATGGTTATCCGGGGCCTCCGCATACGTACGCGCAAGTGGCCGTCGTGCTCGTCATACGTCGTCGGAGAAAGCTGGACGTTGAGTGCATCCTGCCCTGAGCGTCATCTGGTGCCGAGTCAGTAGGGGCTCCAGTTTGGTTGTTTGATACAGATTCCCTTACCCCCCATTCCCCCTTCGACGTCACTTGAACTTTGTGGCCCAACGTACGGTTTATCCTGCCCTATCAAGAAAAGGGTAAGTCGCAAGTAGCTGTCCTTTGGCAAGGCCTGCGATGACCTTACTCCTCTTTCTTCCTCCTTGGATCACATATACCCCCATCAAAGATGTTATCCTCCAAAGTGTACTCCCCGCCAGAGATGGAGCGTCCGGCGCTGCAGCTGCAGGAGCTTCAGGAGCTGCAGAAGCAACATAGCCAGCAGATGCAAGAGCAACAGCAACGACCGCAGGGCGTAACAGGACTGGGAGGTCTTGCGCGAGGAGCAGGAGCAGCCGAGCTCCCAGCTCCCAACAACGGCGGCGAGCGTCCTGTTCGGGAGTTCAACTACAACGGACGAGTCCGCAACAGTGAACGAGCCAGTGTCCGAGCAAGCTCTGGCGTTCTTGGTCGACAACACCCTCACCGTAGCTCCTTTTCCATCTATTCCAACTATTCGTCCTATTCTTCCTCATCAGACGGAGGAGGCGGGGGCGGGGGAGGAGGAGGAGGGGCCCGAGGCTCGGTTCCAACTGGCGCCGGAGCTGGAGTAGGAGGGGGGGCACCAACGCACCCACCGCCGCTACCACGTCAACCGACGCCGACCCCGTATACGGCGCAACAGCCGCGGCGTATCCCCATGATGGAGATGGTGACGCCGCAGGCTCCCGGAACGGCAGGCACCGCAGGCACGGCTAACACGGCGGGGACGGACGCTACGGCCGTGGCCGGAACCGAGTCGGTGAAGCGGCAGCCCTCGCAGCAGCAAGTGCGGCAACCGCCGCCGACGTACGCCCCGTCTCAGGATCCGTATAGCCGAGTGAGGTTCGCGGACGAGGAGCGGAGACGAGAAGAGGCGGCGGCAAGGGCCAGGGCGGGGCATCCGTCCGGACAGATCGATATGGCGCAGATCGCGGGCGGGCATAGCATGCGTGCCCTCTGGGTGTTTGCGTGTTGTGCCTTCTTCTGGTATCGGTGTTTGATGGATGAGGATTTTTGACTCTGCCCCCCATTTTCTCTCTCCTTTCCTCATTCTTCTCTCTTTTCTTTCACTCTCATCTTGGTTCACTTCTCTTCTTCTCTTCCTCACGTTTTCCAGTCCACATCCATGTCCTCGGCCTGAGGACGATATGGTCGGAATATGGACAGTGAACTAGCTTTGGTTTACGAACAAAACCAGTCGCCGAGTTCCAGTCACGGATATCCGTGGTACTTTCCTTGTTGTACCTTTCTTTACATGGCACTTGGTGTCAACGACGAAACGAACGGTCAAGCTCGGTAGCGTTGTCTCTGACGAACAACATGATAACCACAGGAAAATTATGAGGAGGGCATGGAAAACGAAGTCGTGGCGACATGACGATGAGGTAGAAACGCCAAGAACATAAATCATGAATGATGATAAGGTGGGAAACAGAGACGGACAAAGGAGGGATGGAACACACACGCACGACATGGCAACAACGGCAACAGGATTATATATGCACACAGAAATGATAAGACGACCAACAGGAATATTTGGGACAAAGGTATCCGCTTAAAGAATATAGAAAAAGCTGGCATACCGGGAGTTATAGGAATGGATGCTTAAGGTACGGGGAATATGGGATCTGCTTATGATATAGATGGACTGTACTTGTACTACACAGTATACTTTTTTTTCCTCCGCCTGCCAGCATATGAAATATTTTTTGAATGACTAGCACATGGATTTCCAGGGAGGGAAGGGTGAGCATGACGACGACGATGATTTGATATAAGCCCGGCTATTCGATATCGCGCACGCAATCGCCGCCCCTTGTCCATGTTCGTCCTAGTTTCTGGTGAGATTGGAGAGAGGGGTAAAAGCAAGAGAGCGGGACAAGTATCCCGGAGAGACGGCGCGCGCGGTACAACGGCGAACATACTTGCCGTCCCACAAAGTTTTCTTTCCCTTGCCAAGGTCACGAAGAGAAGGAAGGGGTGGGAATATTTGGCTGGGTTTGGGTGTGGGTTGGGTTGGGTTCCAGTCCAACGGTTCACCATACACCGTTCATAGGTCCTCTTATTTCCCTTCATTTCTTGTTGGAAGAAAACCTCCGATTGGAACCAGGAAGAAAAAACTTGGGATCAATAGGTTCATGCTAATGCATGGTCGTTGTATGTTATGTATCGTGTCGCAGGAAAATGGGGGAGAGGGGTAAAATAACAAGAGAAAAAGGCGGGACCCCTTGTCTTGCTTCCCGCTCTCTTGATGCGCAGGAATCACGGAGAATTTTCGAGACAAGTTTTGGGGATACGTTGATGTCACGCTGATGTCGACGCCCCGGGACTGAGCATGTTCATATCGACGTAGAATTTCTGGGCCAATGTGGTGTAATTATATATGCTTGGCTTGCAGATACCTCTCTGCCTTCCAAGAAGAGGCTTGCATGGTAAGGTTGGTGATGGTGTCTCGCGATAGTCATCGGAGCAGAAAATGTTGCCTTTTGATCAGCTCTAGCTTTTCGAATCAACCCAAAGATTCGGCTGATAATACCAAGGGATGAGTGAGTGTGAGATTTGACGTCCGCCATCTGTTACACAGCTAATACAGTCGCAAGGGGATTCGGCAGTAGATTAGGGCCTGCACGTTACTCGGCCATGGAAGGTATTATTGCGCTCTAAGTAGTTAGCACGAAGCAAACAGCCGCTGTTTGATAGAATGAGCTGCTACTTTCAAAGTAAGACTGCGCAAACTGAATTCATGGCCGGCTCACAGAATGTTGACTCCACAACTTCCACTGTCTCGTGAAGGGTCCTGGGCATCCGGCAATGCCCAGCAGCAAATGCTGATGACCACCAAACCCACCTTGGATGCTTAACAAGAGAAAGATTCCATAGAATTTGCTCTACGACTATGGTAGTAAGCATCAGGTGTTTCATTGGCCCCCTTGTGGAAAGAACAAGACAGGTAAAGCAATCATGGCCGAGAGTAAAGTGCTTTGGCTCAATGACAGTCGTTTAGTAGTCTTGTAATGTGTACAGAACCAAGTAGAGCATCATCGTCACTCGGATGATCTTCAGACCTCACTCGGACGATAAGCAAGTGGAAGAGGAATGACAATCAGCAGGGAAACTTCTATGAGATATGGCTTCACTCGGACGTTGTACAGCCTTCGGCTTCTTCACAGAATTCCTGTTCTTTCGTGCATCTGAGCTGTTCTGTGAATCTAGAGGCAACTTCAATGATACTCAGAAAAAGGAAGCTAAGCATATGGCAACATCATCAAAGCGTGTGCCATATCCGGTCTCCAACCTCCATCACAATCTCAAACGCCTCAAGCGCCGCGGTCCTCATCTCCTCACCCAACCCAGCATCCTCGCTCTTCGCAAACCACTCGAACCGACCCATCCAAAACTCCCACCGCTGCCGACACATGATCGGTGGACCCTTGTACAGGACCCCTTGATATGATATCGCTTCCTCCGTCAAGTCTCTCTCATACTCTGGCATCTCCAGATTGCCAATATTCTCTTGTACCCACCAGAGGAGAGACCTCGCGCCGAGCGCAATGCGTCCATTGCCTGCGTGCGGAGGCCCAAGACGCCGCTTCCCAGCAAGAGGGCGCAGAACCTGTTGATGTTGCGCCATTCCTGCGCGTCCTTTGTGGTGAAGCTTTCTGTGGTGGATTCTTAGGTTGGGTCTATCTCGCCTTGGCCCACCAGGTCTGACAAGACCGAGTCCCTTCACGAGTGACGGCAGGAGTAAAGTGGTAACTCACCGCTAAGGGAAGCCTCGACGGCTATGTATAACAATGGTAGGTCTTTCCAAACACGTTGTCTGTCTGCTTCGTTCTATCAAGTTTCAAATGGTTAGTCATGAGATGCATATCCTGAACCCTCACTGAGCAACGAAGCACACTTACACCCCAAATGTCGATTTCACCTTTCGCACATTGCTGCAATGCTAAAAGGATGCCGATGAGATGATCTTGCGTCTCTTTTGTCACGTCGAAACTGGTAGCGATATCTGTCATGAGGTCCCAAATGACATAAAAGTAGCTCTCTGCCTCTTTGCGTTGCTCTAGACGGGGGCACAGGGTGTCCAAGGAAGATGCAGCCTCTGTAGCAGTCTCCCAAGTGGCCGCTCGAATGTCGTAGGCTAGAATATCAAGAATCTGAACCTCAACAACCGAAAGATCTAGTTTCTTCAAACGCTCCATTTGACGTAAGATGTTTTCATCTGTTGCGGCCTTCTCTTCCATGTCTAAGCCGTGTGGCGGTGATGGCCAACGAAAAAGGTGGTGGTGATCTAATCTCAGGGGTCGCGAACACTGTTCGAACGGGTGACAGACTTCCCAAACAGCAACAGAATTGATATTTCTTAACGGCGTTCCGCTCTGATGATTCCTGATACAAATTCGGAAATTAGAGAAGAGAAGAGGAAGAGTGTAGTGATTATCCCGGGACGAACATTGAAGTCGGGAGGCCAACCTCCAGACCCTGCTTTTCCGGGCGTACGCGACTGGTTAAACCCAGACTTAAGCGCCCAGCAACCAACATGACTGGAGTTGATCATTGAGTTTCAACACTGCCTCTTTACTCTGGCTCTATCTAGTAGCTGAAGATATCTATGTATGTTTGTATTCGCTGACGCAGCTGCACGGCGCTTGAGCGGGCAAGCAGGCGCGCGCGGAAGTGAAGCCTACCTGTATTCCCCTGCCTCGGCGGACGGAGTTCGTTTCGCGGTTGCTATTTCAATACATCAACGGCAGGAGCCAAGCTCTTCAAGATGACGAGTCACATAAATTTGACCTTGTTGGTTCTTCAAAGACCATTTGGTCGCACGAGGTGCGCCAGCTGGTGGTGATGGCCTCATGTTCACGGTCCGTCCAACATCAACACTCTTGCTAATGCGTTGAGGACGGGTTATCCAAGTAAATCCCCATCGATTTAGTACTTGACCTGGTACTGGTAACCGTTTCATCGTGAGAACCATGTCTAGGAGACTGTAGCACCCATCATTAATTTCAAGACAGGGCATCCTCATACCTACTTTGCTTCAATCCTGGTGGTTGTAGATTTTACAAATCCATCAAGTCTTTCGCAGCCCTCTGCAACGACTACTCTCGTATAATTCGCCTTGTTTGTTTCCCTTTCCGCAAAGTAACGGCGTTTATCAAGTCTTCATCATGGGCATCTTTTCCCGCATCAGTCGCTCCTCTACGAGCCCGCAAAACGGATCAGCGCCAAAGAGTTTCACTCGCGCCACCCCGGAATCTGGTCCTGTTCGCGCCTTTTACAACGAGGACGACCGGACCGTATTTGACGTCGGATACAAGGACGTGTCCCCTGCGCCGAGAGGCCCGCAGAACGGCGCACGGCACGCAAACTTGAATTTCAGTCTGGCAACGTATCATCCGGCAGCCACGCCCGTTAATTGCAGCACCGTGAAGCGTTAGAGTGTCAAAAGATGGGAGGCGAGGTGACTGGTATCGTCGTTTCGGGAAAACTGGACGCTCTGTGCGAATGACTATGAGGGTAATGGGTCATACAACGTGAGATTGCATATCACCATGTCAAGATGAGAAGAGTCAAGAAGATGTTGTTGGTGGAGCAGGAGGAAAGAAGAGTGCAGCGAGAGCCGCAGGAGTTGCCTCAGAACTAATGCTCAATACCATGCGAGATAAGTAGAATGATATAGTAGAATGTGGTGTAGTAATGAAAATTGCAATGTTAGACTGGCAGAGTGATACATGGCGACCAAAAGTGTAGTAATTCTGGTGACGGTTGATGTTTACGATGCGAGGTCTGCGTATTCACATAAATACCTTTTTTTTTTTTTTTTTTTTTTTTTTTTTTTTTTTAGAAAAGTTAAGGGCAGACCAGACGTAAAAGGTCGCGAGTTCAAGTCGATTTGACTCCCTTCTTCTATTCTTTAATCTCTTTCTTTTTGCTCCTTGTTTTTCGTGTTGTATGGGCGCAAACGTCTTTCTTGAGCAAGCTCCGCTCAAGAGGTTGCATTTCGATGCATGGGATGATCGCCCATCAACAGAAAGACTGATTATCACACTCGGCTAGTCAAAGGCAAAGGAATTGATATCCTACTGAAAGTTCAACGCCTCTTGACGATCTCATTTCCACATCTGGTTCCACGGCTTGGCGCCACATGAACTTTGCGTCGTCTCAGGGTTCGTAGGGCGTGTTTGCCATGCATGGTCCACGAAGTACAGCAGACGTGCCAAAAGAATGACTTGTAGGCGCACGTAGATTGGAAAACGGGTGAATACGTTGGACCAGGTTACTTTCTTTGGTGCGGCGCTAGGAAAGACGATCCGGCCCGATGTCTACGCTACTTTTTGTCAAGTTTGTTCCGGGGTCGTGGGTTTGCTTGTTTGGAATCAAGGCCATGCAGTCTGCTTATGATATAACAAGTAGGACGAAGAACAATACGAGGTCGGCGGGCAGTATTTCTATCTTGAAGGGTTAGATGTGTGCTGGGGCGATTATGTGGGATTTTATGTCTAGTGATCATGAGGGTAGCGTGTGTGCGTGTGTTGGATAGCGTCAGATGGAGCGAATTTGGTAGACTATGGTGTGGGCTACCGGTATCTAAGTGTATTGTGAGGAAGCGGACTCCCTTGATTTTTGGTCTGTTGTCAGGCTCTAGTCGGAAGTCTAAACCGCTTTGTGGTGTGGTGGTTGATGGTGTTGTTTGGAATCTGATAGCCGTGTAACGGCCGTAACGTCGTTTGACGCGGGGGAGAAGGTTGACATGCAGATGATCAGGGACTTTGAGCATCACTTCCTTCCTCTTTCCCCATAGCCACCCTGAACATTTGTTTGCGGTGTACCCATGCCCCCGGTCAAAAGGCAGGGGTGAAGGACAGAGGTTGGGTAGACTGTTACCATGTAGCGGATAATGGATAGAGACATAGAGTAGATGATGTCACGATGTCACGACATCGCAGAGAAACACGTGCTGAATAAGATAGAGTATGATCCCTTTTGGCCGGAGATACATAATTAGGCGATCTTCAGGAGACAGGTGGCAGGGGGGTTGGCCGGGGGTTACGGTTGATCTGGCGGGATGATGGGGTCGTGAAACCTTTGATCATCATAGCAGGCCATGGGTTTGAGTTTTGGTGACGGCCTGAGAGCATGTAGGAGGATAGGTATGTGTATTCGAAGTTCACCGCTTCCAATATTGCGCATGAGGGCCAAATAGCAAATGGGCATGGTCAAATGCAGTTGTCAGCTTGGTTTGTGGGCTTTTTGAGTTTCCAGTGTGTTAGTTGGGTGGTTAATACTGGTTAGTAAGGAATGGAAGCGCCAAGCGCAGGCGGCCGCCTCGGGTAGTTTGTGGTAGCTCAAGGGAGAACTTTGGACGACGTTGGGGGGTGACGTTCCTCGGGCGGCCGCGTGCCAAGAGATGTAAGCCGGCCGCTCCCCCAAAAGAGGGTTTTCTTACAACCAAGGTACCTGGCATCATCTACAAAAGTCTGGACCTCATTGGATCCTTTCCGAGTCCGCACATGGCCATGCATCGTCTCCTTACCTCTCCTTGTTGTATGGGGGACAAGAGGCGTTTTCTCAAGAATCCCATTGTTCTCGTATTCGCTCGCAGTTGCGAAAGATGGAGAAAGGTGAGAGCATGCAAGCCGCACGCGTGGTTGTAATGGTGTAGCTAAGGAGTACTTTGGCCATGTATCCGTACGTGGGCTCTACGGTCGTTACGGAAAGGTCCTGCAGCTCGGGACGTCTGTCTTAGTGTTGTAACTTGGGAATCTTGCATCGGGCCCAATGGCAGCTCCCATCTCGTTACTTTTCAGTCTTTGAGTCTTTCGGGTACAGGGTGGTCCCACAAGTCTGGGAACCCGGCGGCCGCCCGCCGCCACGTTGCGGCGGGTTGAATTCCGCACACGGGGGGGGGGGTTTGAACCTTGGGGTGTGGTTCTTCCTTTTCCCTTTGAGTTTTGAGTGTCTGGGTCTTCCAGGTGCCACTGTCATCTGTCATCGATCCGAGTTAGCCATGTGCCGAGAAACCCAGATCAGCCTTTTTCTCCATCTTCCTCTCCCCCAGGACCACTACTCCGTACCGAAGAAAATGTCTTTTTGGAAACTTCCAGTGGGACACATCAGCCGCATGATCTGTTTGTCTCTGAGTCTGGCTCATAGTTTCGAGATGGGGGGCTGAGCTGAATGGGACGACAGAAATGACAAGAGAAACGTCCGAGCCGAGCCAGCGGTTTCTCCTCTTGAGCGCAGCTGCCTTGGTTTTAGTGGCAGCACAGAGAACTGTCCACTGACTCCCCTTGTTGTACTTTGTGTGTGTGTGTGCGTGCGAGAGAGAGGGCGGCGGCCGCCCATGCTTCTCCTCCCCCCATGCCATCCCAATCCATCCCGTGCCCCCCGACGACTCGGGGACGGATACAGAAGTACGAAGACCTCAGTTCAGCCAAATGTATGAGGTAAGGTATGCAGGGGTCCGTCCGGCTGATGGGTTTTGGTTATTTTTTTCTCCAATTTGTGTATCCCTCCGAAGCTGGTACAACTGGGAGGTTGACCGCATCTTTTACGACATGACATGGGACTACAAGTACTAGACAGACTGGCATCACTTCCTTCTTACCCGCTCTCCGCCGCTTCTTTCACTAATTGGTCTTTCTCTTTCGTTCTTACTGACGCTGTTCTTGATCAATCATCGTTGGTTTACGGTCAACTATACCTAAGCTACCTATCCCCTACCTAAACATCATCCCAGCGTCAATCTTGTTTCCCTCAAATCTCTCACGAACTCATTCCCAAAATAAATTACCAACCTTACATCACTCACCTACCTGTCCTTGTTTGGTGTACTCCTTAATAATATCCCTTCTTGTTTCTTCCTACGGATATTTCACTTCCTCATCGCCAACCCTGCTCTTCACGGTAATCCTTGTCCTGCTTTCCTTCCCCAGAGCCCTGTCTCTTTACCGGCTCCAACCCTTTCCGACAGGGAACCCAGCTCAAGGGGATACATAATACCTGGTACCGACGGATACTAGTAGTTCGGGCTTCACCGTGCTACCACCGCCCACCGCCCACCACGCACAGCTACGCCTCACGGAGCCCTCCTCACCCGGCCGCCCTCTGCGCCTCCGTCCTCCGTCTCCGTGCCAAGCTGGCACTGCCTCCGAACCACAACGCATCACTTCCTCTTCGACCGCATAACCTGGGGTTTCTTTTCGCAAGTCCCCATTTCAACACCTCCCGGCTTCGAACTACCAATTACTGCAACTCAACTTTTCTCTCTTTTTTTATTTTTATTTTATTTAAAAAATTTCAACTCAAGTTCCTGGAACAATCTACCGACCTGCTCAACCGACTCCAGTTCACCAAATCTATTCTACTTTTAGTTCTTGCTCCATCCCACATCAGGTTCGGCAATAGAGCTGTTTCTCTCCCAAAAACTAAACCTTAGCAACCTTAAACTCACCTCGCATCCTCAACGGTCAACTCTCGTCTCTGGGTACAGACCTCCTGCACATGGGGTCGCTCACACGGATCTAGACCGTCAAACTCCCCTCTCCGCCCGCCAACCTATCTCTCTTCGCCAACCATGTCAAAACGCACAACTTTCACCACAATCTCCCCCCTACCCCCGGGAATCAGTCGTGATGCCGTCCTCGCCTTCCTACACAACCACATTGAGATGATTGACCTGAACCCCCTCATCAAAGAGCGTCACCTCATCACCGCCCCCGCCAACGCCCCTCCCGAAGAGCACGCATGCGCCTGGTACTCCCTCACCGATGAAATCTCCTACCTGCCCGGCGGCCTGGCCACGGGCAACGTCAGCTACACCTGCTGTTTCCACGACCTGCCCACCGGCCTGCAGACCCACTGCTACGCGCCCATGGGCCTCGAGATCCGCGACAAGTGGACCGTCGCCGGCTCCCTGCCCGGAGAACCCGTCGAGCCCGTTGAGCTCGGCATCGGCGCCCCGCTTACGGGCCTCTACATCCGCGAAGACGTCGACATGCGCTGCAACGTCTTCACCACGTCGTTTGTCAAAAAGACGCTGAAAAAGAGCCACGGTCTGCTGGTCGACCGTCTCAAGTCAAAGGTCCACCGCACAGTCATCGCCGCCGCACATCAACGGCACGGCAGCCAAAACTCACTATCGGGATCTGTCAGGTCCGGCTCCAGCGGCAACAGCGCATCGCAGTCGCAGCATCAAATGTACCCGAATCCGGCTTACACCAACAACGCCCTCGGCAATCAGATCAGTCTCCCGTATAGACCCTCACATCACAACCCTGCAATCGCACCGACGCCAGCACCAACACCACCAGCCAGCGACGGCTCTGCAAACTCACTAAACGCCTACCCGGAACCTCTCCGCGTCCGCCGCACTACCCCAGGCGCAACCTCGACGTCTCATCATCATCATCATCATCATCATCATCAACAGAAACCATCGTGGCCGGATATCAAATCACAGCCGTCCATCGCCGTCCTCGCTAACGGTTATGCTGCTCAGGCCAACTTCATGGGCGGCCTTGACGCCTACGACGCGAAACCTTTGCCTCCGTCGCCGTACGCGGGTGGGAGAGCGGGAGGCGATGCTGGTCAGCAGCGGAATGAGTGTCAGCAGAACAGTGGCGCAACTCTGCAAGGGCCCTTTGTTGCTGAGCTGGAGTGAGATTTCGGGAGAGGGGGAGGTGGCTGCTTTGTGTGTGTGTGTGTGTGTGTGTGTGTGTTGTGCCTTTGTCACCATCGTGCTGGTGTTCCCGTCGTTTTGGCCTAGGCCTTTTTGTGTTAGTCATACAAACTCGATACCCCATATCTTTTTTTCTTTCTTTTTCAATTTGTTCAAGACATATATACATAACAACTTCTTTCATCGTCGCGTGAGATCTGGGCGTGTTTATCACGGGTGTGACGGGTGTGGCGCTGGCTCCGCCCTCGTGTGGTGGTTTTGATCTGGATCAAGTCTTGTCTCTAGATCTGAGGCTGGGGCTGAGCTCATGTCGTCTTTCAAATACCATTCAATGACGGAGATCATATACACTAAACTCAGATTTTCTAGACAGGGCAATTCTTTTACATCACAACGCCGACCAATAACGTCAGATCGCTCTACATACCAAGAATCCTCCTCAGCAGAGACATCAAATCTCCCGGCAACTTCCTCATCAAACTCATCATACCCTCCCGAGCCAGCGGTGCTTGTTGCCTTTGCTCCTTTTGCTGCTGCTCCTGCTCCTTCACCTGCGCCTTTACCTTCTTCGGTGTAGGCGTATACCTTCTCTCCCCATCCAACCTCTGCATCCCATACCGCTTCGTAACCAGCGTAGACCAAACTTCCATCCCCAAGATCCACGAAACGCACCCGTCCCGCAAGATTCTCAAATTCGTACCATCAACCTCGTTCTCCAACGTCGGGGAATCCTCAACCAAGCCCACGAAGTCCCTCACTAGTACCTTTGTCTCCTGTCCCAACTTCGTCATGGCCTCCTGCACACCAACCCCGTCCTCCTCCATGAGGACCCTTACACCGTTATGCCCGTCCTCCCCCTTGGCCTGCTCTTTATCGAAGCTGTAGATATCGTTCTGGTTGATGATGATGTCGACGCAGAGACGCAACAGCGAATCCACGGCAGGAATCTGCAAAAAGTTGGGACGGATCGCGCGGTCGATGAGGAGGAGCGCCATGCCCGGCAAGACACCGATGGTAAGGCGCCGAACGGCAATGTACCCCTCCCGGCTCGGCACGCACTCTTCGCCCTTCCCGTCCACCTTCCTCCGGAGCGCCACCTCGTCGCCCACGCCGTCGAGGTACTCTGCAAAACTATCCACAAAGAAATCCCACGAGTCGGATGTGCCGCCTACCGCGTCGCTGCGGTAGCGCAGCGCAATGTCGGCCGCCATCCGGACGCCAACCCACACTTCTTTATATTCCCCCGTGGCCGAGGAGACCTCGATCTCCTCGGGATGCCGAAACGCGCGGACCATGGCGGCAGACTGCCTCCTCACCTGCCGCTCGCCGTCCACCGTATTCTCGACATTGTCCGTAAACTCGTCAATGACAAAGAAGTGGAGCATGACGAGCGCGGCGAGGAGGACGTGGCGAGTGGGTTGATGGGCGTAGATGAGGCATGCGATTTCGGGGAAGTCGCCGGCGATGATTTTGGAGATGAAGAGGTCGTTGATGCCCTTGTTGATGGAGTTTGGGTTGGTGGAAGAAGTGCAGCAGTAGCTTCGTAGCCAGCTTTCGGATTCGGATTTGATGTAGTCGGAGTCTGGGTGGCGGGTTGGGGGGTACGGGGATGGCCAGCTTGCGGTTTGACGCCAGTCTGCTAGGAAATCTGGTATTTGGATTGTGGATTGTTGGGTGGTGGTGGGTTTCTCGGTGAGTGAGGACGCCATGATGGATGGATTTGGTGAGGTAGATCTAAGTGTCTAGAGTCTGGACTTGTTTGACTCGATGATGCGTAAGACTCGATGATGTATGTAATTAGATGATGTTTGTGACTAGACGATGTCGATAACTCAACCTCTTAGAAAGAAGAGAGAATGTCCGAGGGAAAGAGAGAGAAAGAGGCTTTGGTTTAATGTCTTGAGGCTTCAAATATTTCCTCGGCCACTGATTGGAACCGGGAGCTTTATAGCCATCTTCGAAGGACCGAGCCGCACGACTCGTAGACTTTGAGTCACCAGGCACGGCAACAAGGCAAGAGAAGCCTAGGACTTGATGTCATCCAAGGCAAACGATATCACATTCAATACCAATTCGTCACTTTCCAGACTTCATGACGGGGTAATCATATCACACCGAAATACTTCCTAATCAGGATTGCAAACAGGGGGCCTTTTCTCCCGCTAGCAATAGGGACAGAGGCCAAAAACCCCCGGTGTGAATAGACGATCCCCCCTCCCCCTCCAATACGAAAAAAACAACAAGGTCATAAGGCATATCTTCAAAGACTAGTCGTTGCCTTCGAAGACTAGGCTATCGCCGTAGCGCACCGGAACGCCCCCTCCCCCCCACGCAAGACTTGGCAACTCAGCCCTATCACCCTGGAGTGTAAGGACGCTTGTTGGTTCGCAGACGCGCCCAAGCCAATCAATCCATGGCCCCCAAGCACATAGGGCTGAGACCTGCTTTGGTCTTGTTGAAGAATCCGGTTCCGGGTCCGCGGTAGAGTTACCTTCGGACCGGGGCTGAGTGATCCCCGGCCCCGCGGCGCCCCCTCCCCTCTTCCTTCCTCTGCCTCGGGCGGTGGCACGGTGATGACTGGTTGTTTCCACACACACACCACACTCTCTCTTTCGCATCTCTCAGTCACACCTTCTCTCTCTCTCTCTCTCTTTCACACACACATGAGCACACACTCACGCAGCACCAACGCCCTCGTGCTAGTCTCGAGACTACCAGAATCTGAACATGGACAACCCCCCCCCCCCCATAAAAAAAACATGCAACACCAGGCATTCGCCGGTCGTCTCCGACCCGACTACTACTCTGGCCCTCGCTGGTTTATCAATGGGAGAGCGGACGGGATCCCGAGTTCTCCAGTGGGTATGGTCGCATGTGTTGGTCTCCCTCAGTGATGCTGGTTATCGCGGCGTAGGTCGTCTGGTCGAGGGCTCGGCGGATTACTAGAACCAGGACCCCGGGATCGACGTTTACCAGGTTACACTTGGGACAATTGGTCACACTGCGTCTAAGCCCCCAAATTAGGGTCTGGAAAGTGGGATGTGGAGACACTTGTTGGTAACAAAGTGTATGTCTTCTTATTACTCGATTCGGCATCATCTTACCCCCCCCCCCCCCCCCCCCCCCCCTTATTGGTTGCGGTCAACTGGTGGGAGCTGACTGTGACTGTTGCTTCGCCGCGAGGCTAGCAGCGGTGGTCCAGGCTCACACACGGGCGGGGGGCATAGTTCGCTCGAGTTCTCGGCCCGGGAAAAGCGGGGCCGGGCGGGCGTCCGGGTTTAGCAGGCAACACAAGGCTTGGATGGAAGCCTGCCAGGCAGACGTGACGAGAGTGCACTAGGGGGACAAACTTTCTCCCTTCAAGATGGTTCTAAATCGATGTGGCGATAACAGATCAATACTTTTGTAGACTTGTTATCTGGCCGCATGACCTTTGCGGATGAGCATTAAGTGCGAGAAATAATAGTGATACCTCTTTGTTAAGCTACCTTACTGTGACAGTACCTACCACAGGTCCCAAGAGGGGGAATATTATGAAATCCCCGTAGTGGCTGATGACTATTGTATTGCCATAGCCTATACGCCCCTGGCCATGTCATCATGCCTCCGATACGTAAATCGAGGCCTCATTGAAGCGTGATTCCCAGACTCAAATCTCCTTACACCACCGCGCCAACACGTTGTTCAACTTCAACCCCGCCGGAATCTCCTCCAGCGCCATATCCACCTTCCACATCTTTCCCTCCAACCCGCCGTACCCCGAAGCCCGACCCGTCCCGAGACCCGCCGGCACCAATAGCCCCAAGGCAACGAGCCTCTCCCACGCAAGACCAGCCACACCGCGGCCCCACACCCGCACGCCGCCGCCCAGGGCCAGCAGGCCCGAGCTGGCCGACTGCACGCGCTGCCGGCCCATCAGCGAGCCGTACTCGTCGTACGCCATCGCAAAGTTGACCGTGTCTGTGTGTGCGACAATGTCGAGTCGCGCTGCTGCGATGAGTAGGCCCAAGTCAAGCTCCGAGAGCGACGACAAAAGGTGAAGCTTGGAGTTTGGCGGCGTCAGGGAGACGACCGCACCGCTTGGCGTTGGTGGGATGACTAGGTCTAGTGATGTAGGCGAGAGCGCGGAAAGGGGAAGAATACACGTTGATAGGAACGCCGAGGCGGATTTCGTTGTCGCGTAGTGGTATTGCAAAAGACTTTGGAATGCCTTTTCTTTGTATAGAACCTATCAAAAGGTGAGTCAGTATCCAAACCGCCTTTTGCAATCTGCGTCAGAAACATACCTCAATCATAGCCTTCCAATTTGCGTGGAAAGCTTCGTGCCCGTCAACACTGGCGTCGATGCCCTCAACGTCCATGTCCTCGTCGTCCACGCAGAGGCCCTGCTTGCATACTTTCCAGTACGCAGGCAAACTCTTTGGGAGAGACATGTATACGTAGCGGTGGCTGAAACGACTCTTGACGCGCTTTTCCAGCGTTTCTACTACGTCCATCCGAGTCGTGCAACCCAGCACTGCAATAGGGGCTTTTCGTGCCTGTGCAATATCAAACAGATTGTAAAGCAGCGTTTGGCGGGGATGTGCTGCAAACATGTCAAACTCATCAATGACGAAGACAACTGCTTGCGAAGTCACGCCCTCCTCCGCCTGTGCCATTTCTGACGGGTGAGATAGCAGCGCAAGTAGCGAAGCCATCGTATCGGCATAATTTGACTGCCGTACTGTCAGTTTCTTCTCTTTTTAGTCAGAGTGATAGGGATACAAACCCGAGCGTTAGCCTCGTCCTCCGCCTCCATCTCTTTGCCCAATTGCCGCCAAATCTCCTTGAGAGCGAGCTTGTCGTCGGTGTGAATGAACCCGTTTAGTCTTACAACGTGGAATTCCTTCTTATGCTGCAAAGACAGGTCGTCGACTATGCTTTCGATGAGCTACTGTATGTTAGAATGGCCCCACTGTAGGGTAATTGGCTTTGCGACTTACCGTGGTCTTGCCGCAACCCCGAGCCCCTATAACGAGCATGGAATTGCCCTCCCCAGCCAGTACCGTCTGCTCTACCAGCTGATGCGCCTTGTCGTAAGCATCATCTTGGTCAATCAGCTTGATACGGCGGCGACCCGTACATCGGTCTAATAGCACTCTTTGCAGTTTGCTCAGATGTTGCGCGAAATTGGGAGTCTTCACCGCCTCATCTGCGGCCACCGCGCGCGACTGCTTCTGCCCTATACAGTCGTTGCAGAACCAGTCTCCCCGGGGAACCTTTGGGACTTTGTAGCATTTCTGATGGAACGCCTTATCGCAGCCATCACAGAATAGGATTCTGTTTCCAGGCTTGGAATCGGGCTTTGTACATATCGAACAGACGTCCTCGTCTTCCTCCTCTTCTTCCTCTGACGCTTCTGCTACCGGTTCCTCTTCTTGCTGTGGCTCAACATCTGATTCCGGCTCTTCCTCCTCCTGTGGCTCCTCATCAACGACTTTCGGGGGCGCCTTTCGTGACTTCGCGGTCTTCGCCACTACTACTTTAGCTTCGACCACCTTTTGTGATGGTTTCCGATTTCTCCCCGTTTTGCTCGCCGACTTGGTCGGGAGGTCTTCGAAAAACACCTCCTCTTGAGCCAAAGCACTGGTAGAGTCAAATGCTACGCTCTTACTTCGCCTCGGCGTACCGTCCCGCTTGGACGGCGTCAGAATACCTTTGAGAGGCATAGAGACATTGCGATTCACCTTCCCCGTGGCCTTCTTGGATTTCGGGA
The DNA here is from genome assembly GCF_030913485.1 of Colletotrichum godetiae. Lineage (NCBI taxonomy): Eukaryota > Fungi > Ascomycota > Sordariomycetes > Glomerellales > Glomerellaceae > Colletotrichum > Colletotrichum godetiae. The sequence continues at coordinate 922,099 of NW_026851251.1, read as the reverse complement.
CTTCATCCACAGCGGCGGAAGATCTCAGGTGAACAGTCGGAGTAGCAGAGCGGCTCGCAACCTTTTCCACATGCTCAAGGGCTTTCGCAGTCAGAGTTCTGCGTCGTCCGCTGGCTCGTATCTGCGAGGATGACTCTTCCGTCGAAGCAACCTTTTCATCCTGGCCCATCACTTTGTTGTTCTTGCCCTTCCGAAGAAGGGGCTTCTCGACTGTCTCCCCTCCGTTGACCTCGCCCACATCTTCGACGACCACGACGCTGCTCTTTCTCTTCGTAGGGCTTGTCCTCTGCGAATTCACCTCCTTCGGGCTCGAATGTAACTCGTCGTCGGAGAGGGGAATATCGTAAATGTCATCGTCGACATTGCGGCGAGGCGGAATCGGAACCTTGGCAGTCGGTCGGTCAACGCTCCTGACGTTGCGGATTCGACGTGGCGGGTTGTCTTCGGGGGAGTCTGGCACATCGTAGGCTGAGACGGGCGAAGATGCGATCTTACTCCGAGCGGACTTCTTTGCAGCAGAAGAATTGACCCCGGGAGTAGTTTTGGGTGTTGTCGGAGAAGAGGCGACAATAGGGTTGCCGTTGGCGTCTAGCTTCCGTTTCTTGAAGCTCGATTGGATATTATGGTCTGGTTTCGCTGGTGTAGCACGACTGCGCTTGCGGCTCTCAGTGCTGTCGTTAGCACCCATTCTGAAAGTAGTCGCAGACGAAGGAGATCGCGGAATCCAACCCAGGACAAAGGAAATATCGTTTCGCGAGTCCGAGTCAAGAAATTGGTAAATGGTTTGGCAGCTCCTGGATACTGTTGGAGGTTACCTTCGGGAAATTTGGAGAGTGACAAGGGTCCAGCGCGTTAACTACCTATTGCCTAGGTGCACGACCGCGTCGGATCCTAGCAGGTACAGTCAAAGCGTTGGGAGCGGTTGCCTCGTCAACGAGCATGACACAACCCCAGCAAAGGGCTACCCGACCTCTCAATCTCATGTACGGATACACCATCGGATAAAAGATGGAAGCTCTGGGCACCGTGACAGCCAGCCCCCTCGGATGCATATTCAGCTTGCAGATATCATACCACGAGATTGATCATAGTTTCAGAGTCCATGCGAGAATGTCATTTTGCTGAATATTAACACGGTCATAATTGTATGCCTTATGCTGCCCAACGCCCGCAATAAAAGTTTCTCGCTTCCTTGCAAGAATAAAGAATACACCAGGCTTTACTCAGCCATCTGAGCAGCCGTATGATCTGCTTCCATATGTCCCTTCGTGAGCACGTTCGCATGTGTAATCCACACAGTTGTCACCCAACCACCAAAATCAACGCCAAGTCTGCGGCGACTCTCACATCAAGTCCTTGCTCATTTCGTAGGACCAACCGCCCTCTCTGCGCAGCTTGTCGCGAGCTGCCAGATCCTTCCTAATCTCGTCTTCTGTCAAACGATCCGATCCACTCCAGTTTGCGCTCGATGTGCGCGCGCGGAACTTGTGCCATCTCTCCTTGTTGTTGAACACTTCCTCCATGTTGAGGGCGCGAGGAGGCCCAAAGATACCCTCTGGGTTCATGGTTTCTTGTTTCATGAGGGCGCGTCTCAAATCAGGCGAATCAGCCCAAGGGGCAACGCCAAAGTGGGAGTCGTCATCATCCTCGTCCTCATCTGTGTCGATTTCGGGCAGCTCAATCTTCTCGCCATCTTGGAATCGAGGAGACGATCTCGTAGCCTTGGCGGTAGACTTAGTGCTGGCAGCACCCATAGGTCGCGCCGGTGTCTTATGAGCCGGACCGGCAGGGTTTGGATTGGGCGCAAACGGGATGTGCCCCTGAGCAAACTGATTCATATCCACTTGCTTTGTGGACTTGATTGTGCTGTGGTGTTGGGCGGTGACGGTGGACTTGAACAAATCTCTGGAGGCACTCGGTGGTGCATGGGTGTAGCCGTACGTCGACTTAGTGGGCATGTCCTGATGATCCACGTTAGCAAGGATTCCGTCATTGGCACTGAGCAATGCATAACTAACCTTCTTGAAACCAACTGACGGAGGGCGAACCGGTGGGCCCTTGATGTTGGGTGGTTGAATGTCCATGTCAAGCTCATCAGCAAAGTCATCGCTAGTGCGACGACGCTTGGCTTCCTGGGTCTTGTAAGATTGCCCTTTGCGTGCGGGAGGGTTGCGAGAGCCAGTGTCCTCTCTGCTGTCTTGCGGCAGGGGACGCTTCGAGCCTGGCTTCGAAGCGTTGGAGAGAACAGCATTGACCGGTCGATCCTCTTGAGACCGATGGGCCATTGAGTTCATTCGGGATGGAGGCCGGGGAGGCTGGCCATCGGAGCGTTGGCTGGCGGTGTAGTCGGGAGGACCGTTGGGCTGAGAGCGCACAGCAGGTGGCGGTGCTCGCGTCTGCTTGGCACGTTCAATTGCGGCCTGTCTCTGCGCACTCTTCTTCGCCTCGGCTTGCTCTTTCTCCCTCTCTCTCTGCCTTTCCGCCTCTTGCCGCCTTTGAAATTCCTGCTTGCGCTCCTCCTCTTGTATCGCTGCGCGTTTGCGTTCGAGTTCGAGTTTCGCATCTTTCTTCCTTTGAGCCTCCCGCTCTTCCTGTTCCTTTCGCTTGGCGGCAAGCTCGAGTGCTTTCGGTCGTCCATTGGACGAGACAGAGCTCTTCATGCTCGCCAGAGATTGCTTGCTATGTGAGCCTGGCTGGCTCGACTTGGACTTGACCGATGATCCTAGTGTCTCTTGCAGGCCCGATGATAGTGTGCTGTTGGAGGGATGGAATTGCGAGTGTTGCGAGCCGGTGTTAACGCGAATGACGGTAGGTGCTTGCTTGATCTTGCTGGGTGCTTCCTTTGTCGGCTTCATCGGGCGCCGGAGTTCTCGCTGCCTGGCCGTCTGGCTTGGGCCAACAGAGCGAGGAGCGGATGGAGGCGGCCTTGGAGTTGGCGCTTCGGCCATCTCTACGTCAGGCTGGTCTGATTGTGACGCCTGGGTAGCAACCTCGGCCTCAGCCTGAGCCTTGGCCTTGCGAGGGCTAGTTCTCGTGGGCTTGGGTGCTTCCTTCGGGGCCGGCGTTCGGGCAGGTCGTTCAACCTCCTTGATCTGCTCCTGTTCAGGTTCCTTCTCCTTTTGAGCAGCAATCTTCTTCTCCATCGCGGCAATCTTTTCTTGTTCTTTGCTGAAAGTCCGGGCCTTTTCCCGCTCATCTGCACGAGCTTTGTCCAGCTTGCTCATCTGATCAGCCATCAGCTTGGCCTCTTTCTCTTTTCGCTTGTCTTCCTTCTCCTTCTCAACGGAAGCTCGCGTTCTGCGCGCAACGGGTTTCTCAGGGCTCCCCATGCTGGATAGTGTTTGAGCATCGGCTGCAATGCGCTTGGAAAGGTCAGGATATAATGGCTCCGCAGTGACTGACTGGGGTACAATCGAGTCCGTAGAGGGACCAGGGTAGATGCCGAAGCGAGTGGTGGAAGGTGACATCAGCGAGGATTTTCCCTCTGCGCTGATGGCTGCACTGCTTGCAAGAAGACCCTTGGAACTTTTCAGGATGGAAGACAGCTTGTTCTTGACCTGCTTCAATGGACTATCCCGGAAGCTTCGTGTAGGCGATTGAGGAGTCTCGGGGCGTCCATCCTCTGGCACGGCGGACAGAGGGTTAGACACCGAAACGTGCTTCTTGCCTGGGGACAGGTCTTCAACCATCTTGTCCTTGGAAAGATCGGGCAAGACGGAGACGGAGGCAGATTTGCCATGTCCAAACACACTGGTAGTACGCTCAGGGATGACAGGTGCCCGCTTGGGGGAGCCTGAGCGACCAGGAGATTGCCGCTGCTTAGGCAAAGCAAATTCGGGACCGCTGACAGTGTCTGCCCTGTCGATGCCTTCCATGACATCCGCAGTGTGGCTCTTAGGCAAATGCGGTCGTGGACTGGTCAAGGGCGTATCTTTCGCGGGCACAGGGGGCGCAATCCAGTCATCCTCTTCGGCTTCTTCCACTTCATCTTCTTCATCGTCCTCCGGGAAAGCTCCTGGAGTGGGTGGCGCAGCAGACTTCTTTGCAGGTGTTGCTGCCTTGGCATCTGCAACTGATTGAGCCGCAGACGTCTGCGCGAGCTGTTGCGCAACCGCCGAGCTCGGGATCGACTTTGAAGGCCGGCTTGCGTTCGGTTGAGATTTACCGAGCAAGTTGATTTGGTCTTGTAGTCGTTGAGTGTATGTTTTGTTGTGGTTAGAAGCGTAGTTGTCGACTTCCTTTGTCTCTTCGGCTGAGCCATCGATACTCATTCCATCGTCGTTGCCTTCCTCATCGTCTGATTCTCCAAGTAGCTCCACGTTATTTCCCAGACTCTTTCCTCCCGTCTGCCTGCCATAGTAGCTCTGACGATTCATGTCCAAATGGCTGGTCCTAGAGACACGAGCCCCGATGCTCTTGTTCTTAAGAGGCTCTCTAGCCGGAAGTGAAGCAAAGTTGAGGCTGCTCTTCCTGACTGGGCGGATCGGGCTCGACTCGTCGTCGGACGGCGATCGTGTATCATCGTCCATGTGGACATCTACATCATCCTGCGATTCGGCAGCAGGCGAAGGTTCGGGCATCGGAGATGGTGCAGCTCCAAGCACAGGTGACGATGGTGGTGAAGACTGTTTCGCTGGGGAGCGCTTTTGAGGTGAGGTCTTGATAGGCGACGCGCTCTTCTTCGCGGAACGAGGCTTGGGTGACACCACAGGGGGCGAGGGCGTCCTGGCTTCCTTGGTCGGGCTTGGGGAAGCTGAAGTCTTGGACGAAGCTGGAGATGGCGCTTCCTCAGTGAGGTCGCGTACAACCCGCGTTGTCTGTTCCTCCTTGGCAGTCTGGAACGTAACTTCAGGAGAGCGCATAGTACGTGTTTCGATAGGGCTTTGAGGCGCGTTCTGCTCGATCGCCTCACAGGCAATATGTCCGGTCCGTCCAGCAGTCTTTGGGGGGCTCGACCGTGGCTCGCCAATCTGTGTCTCCTCTTCGATGAGGTCGACATCCATGTCGTCGTCGTCTTCTTCGTTGTCTAAGTTGTCGACATCCTGGCTACCATAATATCCGGAATCGGCTAGTGCAACGGGCTGTTTCGAAACCGGCCTAGGGGAGGGGGCAGCCTTCAGAGGCGAAATATTCCTGTTGATCAAAGGTGATGATGTTGATGGCGCAGGGTTGGCAGTAGGAGTGGCACGAGTAAGATGTTGTGTGAAAGTGTTCGGGGCGCCGTTGGGAGTGGAAGAGAACACATCTGATAGTGGCTGCACCTAGTTAGCGGACGTTGGCGTGCATGAGAGCAGTAAACTCACGATACGAGGCTCGCCATTGTCGACCTTACGCGCCGTTCGAGGCGTTTTGCTTCGAAGCTTTCCAGGCGTCTTGAATATCTCGGCGACATTGCTGTTGAGATCGTTAGCAATCGGTATAGAGCTGTTGACCAGGGGTCACCGTACATTTCGTTCTCGTTGAAGACCCCGGCCATATGCTCATTAAGCCAGTCAAACTCGTTTCTCGCGGCAAAGGAGAACTCCTCGGCCTCGGCCTGAACAATGCTAAGGGCTGTAGTTCGTTCTTCGTTGACCCATGACGCGGAGCCAATAGGCACACGCGTTCCTCGCATCGTCGCCATTGTGAGGGGTAGATCGCGACGCGCGCAAGAGTGTCGCTATGAAGGAGAAGAGAAATGCTAGCTGGTCATCGAGTTCGGAATGTGGTATGTGGGTGAGGTAAAGTAGTTGCTGGAGAAGAAGGGGGGAAGAAAGCAAAAAGTGGAAAGCACACAAAAGCTGTATGGATGTGTAGAGGTGTTGATGGACCTGGATTTGAATTGCATTGTGAACTGAATGTTTTGGTCGAGTCCGAATCCGGCTTAGCGCGGCTGAAGCTCGTGGGGCTGCCTGAGCCGGGGCAATCACAGACTGTGACAGTCGCGCTTGCGGCTTGCTGGAGACTCGCGGTGTGCAGGTGCCCTCCACTACCTTACCTCAGGTGAGGTGGTGTGTGTGCTGTCGCCGATAAGGGCCTTATCGGGCGGGAGTGCGGGAGGGTCCAAACCTTGGCCCTTGGGAAGGGGGGGTGAAGTGGAAACGCGACCGATCGAAAGTAAACAAAAAGACCTTGACACCGACAACACTCCTCAGCAACACCATCGCCAACCACTAACTACTGCAGCATGAGGGTCATAGAGGTTATTATAGACGTATGCGATCACATTTCTGTATTTTATCTGTCCATACTAACTATCCCCAGGGCTTCAAGTCGTATGCCGTGCGAACGGTGATTTCGGGATGGTAAACAAACCCCTTGCCTTGACTGCGAGGGGACGAAAACTCACACAACACAGGGACGAAAGTTTCAACTCGATCACCGGTCTCAACGGTTCCGGAAAGTCCAACATTTTGGACGCCATCTGCTTCGTTTTGGGCATCACAAACATGACAACAGTCCGAGCGCAAAACCTACAGGTGTGTAGCCATCCATCGTGGTGGATTCTGCTTGTGGCCGGTGAAGCTGACGCTATTCACAACAGGATCTTATTTACAAGCGCGGCCAAGCCGGTGTGACGAAAGCGAGTGTTACGATTGTTTTCGACAACAGAGACAAGAAGAAGTCACCCATCGGCTTCGAAGAGTATTCGACAATTAGTGTGACTCGACAAATCGTCCTCGGCGGCACATCCAAGTACCTCATCAATGGACACCGAGCCCAACAACAGACTGTACAAAACCTGTTTCAGTCTGTTCAATTAAACATCAACAATCCCAACTTCCTCATTATGCAGGGCCGAATCACCAAGGTTCTCAACATGAAGCCGGTCGAAATTCTGGCCATGATTGAGGAAGCCGCGGGAACCAGAATGTTTGAGGACAGGAGAGATAAGGCGCTGAAGACCATGGCGAAAAAGGAGATGAAGCTGCAAGAAATCACAGAGCTACTACGAGACGAGATCGAGCCAAAGCTTGAGAAGCTCAGGACAGAGAAGCGCGCATTCCTCGACTTCCAACAAACCCAAAACGATCTCGAGCGCCTCACACGAGTGGTCGTCGCGCACGACTACGTAAGGTGCCAGGAAAAACTTGAGCAGTCCGCAGCAGACCTGGAGGGCAAGAAACAAAGACAAAAGGATCTCGAGGAATCCGCGGCACGGCTAAAGAGCGAAATTTCTCACCTTGAAGAGGATGTCAAACGAGTCCGGGCTCAGCGCGACAAGGAGTTGAAGAAGGGAGGAAAGGCGCAAGGCTTGGAGGATGCCGTCAAGAAGCATTCAAACGAGCTAGTCAGACTTGCCACGGTCATGGATCTTAAGAAGTCCAGCATGGCGGAAGAGGAAGAGAAGAAGACGGCCGTCGAGAAGAACGTAGCGGAGCTGGAAGCGACACTGCAAGAAAAGACTCAGGCATTCGAGGAAATTAAAGCCAGATTTGACGCAGCCAAGGACGACCTGGAGAAGCAAAGCCAAGAAGCCGAATCCAAGGAGGAACTCTTGCAAACTCTACAGACTGGTGTTGCATCCAAGGATGGTCAAGAAAGCGGCTACCAGGGCCAGCTCCAAGACGCAAGGAACCGCGCCACAGCAGCGGTCACCGAACAGGAGCAAGCAAAGATGAAAATTGCTCATCTTGAAAAACGAATCAAGGAGGAGGAGCCACGAGCCAAGAAGGCAAAGGAGCAGAATGCCGACCTTCTCCGAGATCTCGAAGGCCTGAGGTCACAGGCGCAGAAACTCGAGAAAGAGCTCGGACGACTAGGCTTTGAGCCCGGTCAGGAAGAGCAGTTATACCAGAAGCAGTCATCCCTGCAGCAGCAGATCCGAGGTCTTCGTCAGGAGGCCGACGGCCTGAAGCGCAAGGTTGCCAACATTGACTTCAACTATGCCGACCCGACACCCAACTTTGATAGATCAAAGGTCAAGGGATTGGTTGCCCAACTGTTTACGCTTGACAAGCAGAACACACAAGCCGGCACTGCGCTCGAGATCTGCGCTGGTGGTCGTCTATACAACGTTGTGGTCGACTCCGAAGTCACTGGCACTCAACTACTCCAAGGCGGAAAGCTCCGCAAGCGTGTCACCATCATCCCGTTGAACAAAATTGCTGCCTTCAAAGCTTCGGCTCAAGCCATCGGGGCTGCCCAAAAGATTGCGCCAGGCAAGGTCGATCTGGCCTTGTCACTTGTCGGCTACGATAATGAGGTCTCCGCCGCTATGGAGTATGTATTTGGCAACACTCTCATCTGCGCAGATGCAGAGACGGCCAAGAGGGTCACCTTTGACCCCAACGTTAGGATGAGGTCCATCACCCTCGAGGGTGATTCCTATGACCCTTCAGGTACACTTTCTGGCGGTAGCTCTCCCAACTCCAGCGGCGTACTGGTCACGCTGCAGAAGCTCAACGAGATCACACGCCAACTCAAGGAGGCCGAGTCTTCATTGCACCAGCTTCAGCTCACCATCGCGAGTGAGAAGTCGAAACTTGATCACGCCCGCAAGATCAAGCAGGAGCTTGACCTCAAGAGCCACGAGATCAAGCTTGGTGAAGAGCAGATTAGCAGCAATTCTTCTTCTTCGATCATCCAGGAGGTGCAGAACATGAAGGAAACCATTGCCCAGCTCAAGGCCGATACTGCAGAGGCCAAGAAGAGGCACACCGAAGCCACTGCTGACGTCAAGCGGATTGAGAAGGACATGAAGGACTTCGATAACAACAAGGACGCGAAGCTTGTTGAGCTCCAGAAGTCACTGGACAAGTTGAGAGCCGACCTTACGAAGAACACTGCTTCAGTCAAGGTTCTGCAGAAGGAAGTGCAGGGCGCACAGCTAGACTCGGAACAAGTCTCGGGCGATCTGTCCGCAGCCCGCGAACAGCAGCAAGAGGTTGAGGTAGCCATCAAGGCCCAGCAGCAGGACATTGAGGATCTTGTCAAGCAGCAAAGCACTCTGCAAGAGACTCTTGACGGTGTTCAGGCTGAGCTCGACGATGAGCGGGCTAAGCTTCATGGCTTCGATGACGAACTTCACGCCCTTGAAGATGCTACGCGATCCAAGAACGCCCGCATCGCCGAGGAGAGTCTCGAGAAGCAGAAGCTTGGTCATCAGGTCGAGAGGTTCCACAAGGAGCAGCAATCGGCCGTGCAAACAGTCGCGCACATGGAGAAGGAGCACGACTGGATCGCCGACGAGAAGGAGAATTTTGGCCGCACGGGAACGCCATATGACTTCAAGGGCCAGAACATTGGCGAGTGCAAATCGACGTTACGTAACCTTACGGACCGCTTCCAGGGCATGAAGAAAAAGATCAACCCCAAGGTCATGAACATGATTGAAAGTGTCGAGAAGAAGGAGGTCTCGCTCAAGCACATGATGAAGACTGTCATTCGCGACAAGCGCAAGATTGAGGAGACGATCATCAGCTTGGACGACTACAAGAAGAAGGCCCTGCAGGAGACCTGGGAGAAGGTCAACGGCGACTTTGGTCAGATCTTCAACGAGCTCCTGCCCGGCAGTTTCGCCAAGCTGGACCCCCCTGAAGGCAAGACCATTAGCGACGGTCTCGAAGTCAAGGTATCTCTTGGCAAGGTGTGGAAGCAGAGCTTGACTGAGCTGTCTGGTGGACAGAGGTAAGGATGCTCTCACCCCTTGGCTACTATGGAATCGGACTAACACGTGCAATCTAGATCACTCATCGCCCTTTCACTCATCATGGCCCTGCTGCAGTTCAAGCCTGCGCCCATGTACATTCTCGATGAGGTGGACGCCGCCCTGGATCTGTCCCATACGCAAAACATTGGTCGACTGATCAAGACGCGCTTCAAAGGCTCGCAGTTCATCGTCGTCTCCCTGAAGGACGGCATGTTCCAGAACGCGAACCGCATCTTCCGGACTCGCTTCAGTGAAGGAACCAGTATGGTTCAAGCGCTGACGCCTGCCGATATGAAGTAGATGTTTTGTGAGCTTTTGCTGATGGGTGTGTTTTGAAAACGGCTTCCGGATCGCGACATGATGATGATGACGATGATGGGATTTTCCTTCCTCTTTCCCATTTACCATTGGGGCCTCCTTTCTCCGGGTTGAAGAAGAGGCGTAAGGGTACTCGACGGGATTTCTGGGTCGGGTTGTATTTTCAATTGGTTGGATACCACGGCGGAGCACGTTTTTTGTCGTTTTTCTGCTGGATTGTCTGTCGCACAAACAAGCCGGAATTATGGGAGTAATGGCATGATATCTAATGGAGGCTGCGAGTGCGAAAAATTACGAATCTAATTTCTTTTTCCGGTTTCTAACCTGCAACATTCTCCTTTCTGCATGTGATTGTGGCCCAAGTCTATATCTATTATGCCTCCACACCATAACCAAGCAAAGACAAAACCTCAACACACTCTCTCTCCTCGGCAGCATCCACATCCTTTCGTCAGCCGCTGCTGCCCGGACATCCCTTCCTCCGACGTAAGATCGAGATAGGGCGAGAAAGAGAGAGCTGGGCATGCTTTTTTCTCACTGCTTAATGTACACGTGCTCGCCGCGCTCTAGCACAGAGACGTCCATGCCGACCTCGAGCCAGGCCTGCATGTACTCGACGCGGTCAGTGCCCTCGAAGAGCGGGCACATTTGCATGCCGAGGCACCCCATGCGCGGGGCGCCCTCGTCGACGTCGCGGAGTTTGCGGAGGGACCTGTCTGGTTCGACGGTGTGGCGGGCGCCGGTGACTGGGTCGACGTTTGGCATTTTGCAGCTTTTTTTTTCGAGTCATGTTAATTTCTCAATGTTTGGGGTTTTGAGGAACATGAAAAGGGGGCGAGGGAGTGGGTGAGGGAATGAGTGAGTGAGTGTGAGTGCTTACCGGACTGTACGGCACGAGACTTGGAACTTTGCCGGGACGGTGACCTTTGAGGTGCCCTGGGTGAAGTTTACCCATTTCCATGATTCTTCGTCGTAGGCTGGCGCACCAGAGACTATGTAGTTACAGTGGTCAGTAAAGCTCTTGAACCTAGAAAACTTTTCCCACAATCGAGTCTCTGGAAAGTCTCAAACGGAGGGGGGGGGGGGGTCATCTCAAGCTATGTCAGATCGCAACTTACCAATGATGTTGGACCGGAACCGCCTGACGTCGAGATGCTTGAGCTCATCGTCCTTGGGGACCTTGGCGTCAAAGTCCTGGAGACTGCTGATGTTCATGATGTGCAGGGGATACTGGTTTCCAAGAACAAAGTTCGTTAGCCTCAAGTCACAGCTCTCTATCCGTCTCTCACTTTCCGTCCATATCTCTCATACCTTCCAGAAGGGAAGAGAGAGGAAGCGAGAGAAAAGGGGGGAACACAAAGAGAAGAAATCAACTCACAGCATCCTGAAATCCAACAATGGGTTGATACCCAGCCTCCTCCTTCCGCGGCGCACACCGATACACCTCCCTCAACTGCCCCGGATCAACCCGGAACAGCGTCAACTTGTTACTCACCCCCAGATACCGACACAGCTCCCCCGGCAACTCCTTTTCCATATTCAGCGCCGGCACAACCTCCTTCCACACTTTCACGTCCTCGCGCGTATACCCGCGCTCCGCAATCTCCGCCTCGGTCGGGAACTCGACGGGCAACAACACCTCCATCTCCGGGACGCCCCGCCACCCGTCCCGGATCTTGGACGCCACCCACGACATGGTGCCCCGGAACCCCGGTTCCCTCCAGGGAAACCGCATCACGATCCATGCGTCCGACGACTTCTCCATAAAGACTGTGGATTTCGTCGCGTCCGGAACGTAGACGTCGACTTTGACTGTTGCGAGCAAGGGGAATTGGCGCTGCGTGACGAATTCCCAGGTGTGTTGGTCCTTTGCCTCGGCGGAATCGTCCACGGCGGCCGGAAACCGGGATTTGAGCTGTGCAAAGGTGTACAGCCTGTCGAATTCCAGGCCGGTGGGCAGGAGCTTGCTCCGCGTCACCTCGATGCCGCGGCATGATTTGATGGGGTAGACGCAGAGCGCCTTGAGCTGGGCGACGGGGCCGGCATTGGAGGCGGTGTTGCTGTTGCTGCTGTTGTTGGACTTATCGGCCTTGACGGAGTGCTGGTCCCGGAGGTTGCTCTTTGGCGGCGGGACACCAATCTTGGTGTGCGTTGACCGCAGGGCGTCGCTGGTGGTAGCCGGGATCGGGGGAAAGATGTAGAGGACCGGGACGAGGAAGCAGAGGAACGTGGCAAAGGGGAGGAGGTAGAAACCGATGCCGAGGTGCTGTGGCTCACCCAGAGCGGATGCCGAGATATTTGGGTCCATTGTGATTATGCTTCTTTCGCTTTCCGTGTCTTCTGTTCTTTCTCAGACAAAATGATCTTCCTGTCGCTCGGTTTCTCAATGTCTGTTTGTTGTGTGCTTCCTGTTTACAACAGTCTCTGGTTTCTCCCTGTAATCACTCACTCGCTCACTCACTCCCTTGCTTGTAAGACGGATTTTGGGTGGGTTCTGATGAGAGGCAGGCGGTCGTGTGGTTGAAAGCTCCACCACGAATCTCTCACACACAATGTTTTATTTCGTCGACGGTATAATTGAGGGTTTTCTTAGTTCATGGTACGATATGAGCTTCACATCATCTCACCCCTTTAGACCACGCTTCCTATGGACAGCGCGGCTGAAACTTTCCATTCATCCCTTTCGGCAGGGTCCAAGACCCCTACGGCCCGGGCGCGCGTTTGCTACTGCCATCACGTGCAGAATCAAGTGACCTCTCCCCAGAGAGAAAGAGACTAGCTTAGTCATTCGATCGTCTCGAGATGAAGATGGTCTGTGCTTGAAACGCAACTTGGTCCAAGACAAATTCGGTCCCAAATCCCCCGCGCCTACTTTCAGAACCGCGCGGGTGGGTGGTCGTGGGTATTTGCAGTCCCGTGACTTTGTATCCCTATCTGTACTCCGTAAGGAGTACCGCACCCACGGCCATCTCGAGACGTGTAATCGTCAATTCGAAACAAAAGCAGGGGAGCTGTTGTGATCTTCATTGCGGAAAGCGGGATGATGCCATCAGCACGGGGAGGGGGATTGCAGATGCCACGTACCGTATGTACTGGCGACCCCTACACCCCTATCAGCCACAGCAGATGGATGACGCCAACATCTCATTCACCCTCCCACGCCTCCTTGTCGATTCTTACGTCCGTATGCGTAATAGCTTTAGAGGTGCGGTGACACATCTCTAGCGGCAGTTAGTTCCGGCGCCTGTGGATTTTATTTTTTTCTTCAATTGGTTCCTGTGTTGTACGACGAATCAACTACACATCTCCGCGAGGTCTTCAGCACAGAGATTGAGTGTCAAATGCGAAGGGAGGGGGAGCATGAGATCGCCCTCTAACCTCCAGGTCCAGCACAACCTCTATGTACGGTGTACCTTGGCAAGTCGATCTGGAAGCGTAAACTCCGTTCACTCGGGGCCAAATGTTAAGGACCCGACGAGGTTCGTCCGACAACCTCTGGGCGCAATGCAATGGTATTCACAAAGTACCGACAGCTTTAGCCGCCGCTTCCAACTCGGCCGTCGTATTAACCGACGTAGCAGGAGTGACTGCAACGCTTGGTTCGTATATCACCAAGGAAGAACGCCTCCGGCCGAGAGTGTCTTTTTGCGCCCGTTGTAATCTGATGGCACGGATGAGAGTTGGGCTGTTGTAGTTGAGTGTGACAAAAATGTCCCTCGGTCTGATCGCAATGTTGCAATGGGCTGGCGAACATAGTCCGTTCTTTGCGTAGTATCCATTGGGAGTCTCCCGCATAATCCCCGAGAGGAAAACCCCAAACCGGTAGCATTGCAACAGGAGAGGAAGGCGAGGTGATGTCGTTGGCGCCCGTTGTGATTGGATATTCAAATCCAGAGTAGTATTCCCTCGTCGGATCGGAAAATTCGAAGGCGGGCTGTCCCTGAGACTGTGCAAAAGAACTTTGAGGCTGCATGGATCCAGTTCCATGGGATCTACAAACACGGTCTGGTCTGGTCTGATCATTTGGGTCAAACCCTTCAATCCGCCCACGGCCAACTGCGCATACCATATAGCTCGTGTGAACTATGCGAGCACCTGTGAACTGTCTCTGGGAAATGATTATGGGAGGCTTGTAACTTGCCTTGTTCAACTCCAGCAACGGAGACGGAGAAGTAGCAAGACGAAGCCGATGTCACATAATGCATGGCTGTGTAGTCGATCGATCATGAACATCTTTCCCATAGGAGAGAATAGTAATGGTTACACCGATACTATGCGCCCAGAGAAGCTTTGAAATATCGGCAGATCATTTGCATCGTTCCTGCACCTCTGGCCCATCTGGGACGCGCGTTATAGGTAGGTAGGAGCCCTGAGGAATTCGGCCCGGACGAAGAAGAGCCGCACGTCCGACTAGAGTCTGAGGTACCGTATGGAAGGGGCCATTGTGATGTTCAATGCCGAAAATACCTCGTCAATCAAGTCGGAGATTGACAAAGTAGGCGCATGTATCAACGTCTCCTACACCGGATGGCGCTTTGCCGCGAATTTCGAAGAGTAGATCAGGATGCTACTCTAATACTGTGACGGTGGCTTTGAAATCTGGACACATAGACCCTGACTGGGGATGAAAGAGAGAGAGAGAGAGAGAGAGAGAGAGAGAGAGAGAGAGAAAGATGGCATCCCACAACCCGGTCAAGACCACATGATTTAGCAAAGATGACATACCGGGACGATTGGTCCACTCAGCGCCCGTCTGGGGTAAGAACTTGATATCAAAGCGCACGATGAGTACGGTCGCTGATGTTCAACAGCCTCACGAGGCTTTCGCTAGGCAGCATGAGCCGGGATGCAGAAGCCACCGACCGCGCCTTCCATCAGCTCAGTAACCCCGTCTGATAAAAAGGCAGATAGCTGGTTGAGTAGGAGTAGATACGAAGCATCTCAAAGAGACCAAAACCAAAGTGTCCTGAACATGGAACGCGAAACAGAGATTACAAGAGGCCTTTGCGTCCGTAGTAAGACATGGCTGACCCCATAACAACTGGGTGTGGATGACGACCAACGAACCTTGACTGGAAAAAACGAGAAGTGATGATGATGGCCGTCACAATAGATCGACCGTCACTCTAAGGGAGTCGGAGCCAGGGCCTTCTCTCCGAAACTGACATAGGTCTGGCCTCTGTGTTCTGATGTCTCTTCCAGGATGCGGTTTTTCTTTCTTTCTCGATTTCTCGAGTAGGCAGTGATGTTCCTCTGTCAATATGCCGTCCTTGATGCTGTTGGTCACTTCTACTCCCTGCTCATAGGTAGCCAAGTATGTTGATGTCAACATGGGGGCTGTAATAGAGGCATGCTGTTAGACCTGTCCGGTTGATTCAACCTGAAAACGCCTTCCGTATTGTGTCAGCCATCCGCTTGATCCTTTAGATAAGTTAGTCATCGGAGCATATACCAACATTGGTATGGTGAGCATACCTACTGTCGATTTTGCCAGCCACAACGCCAGGGCCTCTTTGCCGATCTCACTTGACGGCACTTCACAAGTTCACATTGCTTCAAAGCCAACGCTGGCTGCTTTTGCCCCACTGCGGAAGGGATGGGAAAGCGTAGAGAACGACGTGAAGCCTTGGGTTCATCTGAGGACGAGCCCCCCATGCCCCCGTCTTTGCGATCCTTCTAGGCCCTGGCTAGGCAGATTTTGGAAAGATGCCAAGCATCGTTGGCCTTTTGTTTTCGCGCTAGATTTCTGGACGAAAGACGTTCGTAGTATGGCGAGTGGCTGCATACGTGTTAACTAAATGCGGGTTCGCGTTCTTTGTTCAATTCCGTACCTCTCTCTCGAGAAGATCGGTACAATCGTATCTGCCGCCTGGGTTCCTGAGCTTGAGTAAAGACCGATTGACTTTGCCAGTCTAAGCATAGTTGCGAATTGGCCGACTGTCGGAAGAGCTGCGGCTTACTTCGAGGCTGGCAGCACTCGAGCATATTCTACCGCTTGTCGCCATTGACGCATCTGAAGAAGCCATGCCTGGCATATGGGACTCTTCTCCGGGTCCACGGGAGACGGAGGCGGGTCTCTTTTGATTTGTTACAATAGTGAGCAGCTTCCCGCCTTTGTGGTTACTAGGTTATGAGCAAGGGAGCCATTTTCGCTTGCGTTCGGCGCTGTGCTCGTTTGATCACTGTGTGCAAAGCTAGACGGCTATATCAAGCCATCTTATTGTTTGTGATTTGCAAACTGGATCCGTTGTGTTGCGCTGCCAAACATGGCTGTCTTCTGGTACTACCAGCCTTGCGCAGGTCGTTCATCCGATGGGCGTCAAGCTCGAAAGGGCAAGACAATCTGCTGGCACTATTGAGGAGATTAAGCCAACGGCCGTTACCGTTAAACGTCTGCAGCGATCAAGATTCGCCGCGCCATAGATGGCCCAACGGCTGTTGGGAAGCGTGCGATACCATTGTCCTCGCTTTCGGCAGCTCAAGAGTGTCATTTTGCAGCGCTTCCCACCCTAACCCAGGGCCGTATGCCATGTTACCTTGTCCGTGGTTTCCCTCCATTTTGGGGTGGGTTTGTTGTCAAATCCGTGTCATAACTTCGTAAGTACGGAGTAGGCCAGTTTAACCATGCTGGATCAGGACGTTGTCAGAATTCGAGTAGGGAGCTTGGGGCCGTAGCTGCCGGACTGCGGGAACTGTTGAGCGAGATGCTTGCGCTTCTGCGAGGGGGCCTATCTAGGGCGCATTCCCCTTTTCTACGGATAGATGCATCATGTTCTTGTCGCGGAGTGTTGATACACAGAAGGAAAGGCCTCATAGCTACCCGCCAATATGTTATTTGTTCCAGTACACGGGTGGCACTTCCTGTTGTCACCTCTCCATGGCAACATTGACTGCTCTGTACTCCGTACTGGCAGAATGTTGGAAACCCCCGTCTTGGCTGTCGTTGAGCCCAGTAGTCACCATCGAGGTTCCGAGGCGGCCGACATATTGAGAAACAAATCTGCAGTCGGATTCATAACCCATGATCCCAACAAGGACCCAGAACTATGACCGCCTCCGTGGTGGGGATTGGGAAAAAGCAATGAAGGAAGAGTTGCGAGAGGCTTCAGGGCTCAGGCCTGTCGTATGCCCCCTTGTCTCGGGGCGTGCCTTGCCACGGGAAATCTGCAACCCTACGCCGGCAGCGGACGGCCTAGGTCTCCAAGAAAGGCGGGAGAATATGAGGTGCGTCTGCTGCGTGGGATTTACACCTGACGACTAGCACCCTCGACGCTGAATAAGTAGGCCGCAGAGCGCTGCAAATAAAATTGCGAGACAATGGTGGTTTTGTGGCAAATCCTGCAGATTAGGCCATGCATTATCTTTTCCGGATAAAGCGTCTTCTCCGTCATATATGACGGGTTTGACGACTCGTTACGGTGGGCCAGATCCTGCTATAGGGTGCTATTGCTGGTATTGAAGCAAACAACATGGATGGGACGAAGTCGCAGCTTCGAGCAGCTGATTGCGTCGTGACTCGGGGTTTCCCGAGCCAAAGCAGACAGCGATGCGGTACGACGCGGATAGGACGATTGGATTAAGACGCAAAGGGCCCAGAAGCGCTGCAAGCTTCCGTCCAGCCCAGGCTGTCATGCTGAAAAAGAAAGTTGAGGGGAATTTTCTGTTCTAGAAGCCGGGCCGGTGGTGACGGGCGCGACAGAACCAAGCCAAGCAAAAGTAAGGACAGAATTGGGTTCCATTATGCGGCAAACTCGGAGCAGATGAGACGTTGCAGTCCATCTGAACAATCGAAATGTTCGCACTGTCGACTGAGAGAGAGGGAGAGAGCGTAGGGCGCAGCGAAGTCTAAAGCTTCAGCTCCGCTGGTCTTTTTCGTAGAGCCAAGATACTTGGAGATGCATATGAAGCATGCCGTTTTTGGCCACAGACGCACAGGGCGCTTGCTGCTTGTTTGATGTGAGGTGTGTTTAAACTATGGCGGCGTGCAATAAGGCTGATTATCCGGTATTGCTTGACAGCTGCAAGCAGCAAAACAAGGGAATGGAGTGGATGGCCGAAATGATCCAAGTCCAGGTCCAGCAGAAGTGTCTCGGAAAGTACCGCAATTCGCCTTTGTTTGAGCAGTTAATATGGCGCTGTTGTTGAGGGGCCGTTGTTTATTTTAGAAACTGCTGCATGGTGATGGAACTGTTGCTGTGAATGTGCGAGGGAAGATGCAATGCGGTGCTATGCAGTGCAGCGCATGACATGACATGGCATTGCAGCAGCTGAGTCTAAGTTACAGCACGCTATTGCCGTCCACAACCGTCACAAGCTGGGAGGGCGAATAAGGCAAGTGTGGCCACACGAGAGGCACCTCAGGCAAATTATGACCATGGGCCAGTTCCTAGGGGCGGAACAAGGCGGAAAGTGACTGATCGGTGGAGCGACCTCAGATTGTAGGTAGGTAGGTACCGATACGGGTACGGAGTACCTTGGGTTCTCAATAATAATAAAGCGACTAATATCAGGTAAGTGCGGATACATACGACTGATCTGACTGCAGCCAAAACTGCTTCTCCGTATGCCGGTGGCAGCTGCAGTGGTTATTCGTAGGTACCCCTTATTACAGTGAAAAGAAAAGAAACAAATACATAATCCCGAGAAAACATACAACAGAGGCAAAAAACCAGACCGGCAAGGGCGCAATGCTGCAGCGCACCTTCGATCGGTCTGGGCCGCTAGAAACCATTGGATCGGGTCATTGCAGGTTAAATTCACAATACCGCAGCGCCATAACGAGGCATATCCCGGTTCAAACCGACATCTGACTGGTCGGGGGCGACATGGGGAGAGTGAGATTGTGAGAGAGAGAGAGAGAGAGAGAGAGAGAGAGAGAGAGAGAGAGAGAGAGAGAGAGAGGGAGAGAGAGAGAGAGGGAGAGGGAGAAGATGATGTCACAATCGCAAGTCAATCGCAAGTCAGCTTGGTTTGTACATAGCACCGTGGGGGAGAAGAGGTAACTTGGAGAGGTGAGAGGAAAGGATGTTGATATTGGAGAAGTGAAGAGGAGCTGTGTGAGTGTGCTGCGTGAGAGTGTGAGGCAAGGCGCAATGATCAAGAGCCGGCACTTTCCCTACCATCCGGATCTTACCTGAGGATTTGAAAGCACGCGCTACATATTGCAGGTCCCTGTCCAGCCTCGGTCTTCCTTGCTAAAACTCGGCCCCTAAAGCA
Organism: Colletotrichum godetiae; assembly: GCF_030913485.1. Taxonomy (NCBI): domain Eukaryota; kingdom Fungi; phylum Ascomycota; class Sordariomycetes; order Glomerellales; family Glomerellaceae; genus Colletotrichum; species Colletotrichum godetiae. The sequence continues at coordinate 902,934 of NW_026851251.1, read as the reverse complement.
GGTGCAATGCGGAGATGAAGCCACCGTGCAAGGTTGGACGCTGTAATTTTGCATTCTGCACTGAGGGACTTGCGGATATTGAAGCCAACTTTGGCATATGTTGGCAGTATCATGACTTGGGCATTCATTCTTACGGGTACACGGTACTATAGTGTATCCGTAGAGGGTTGACGGGGTACTTCGTACTCCGTATGGAATCATGGAATATGGAATCATGGTTAACACATCTTGACAAGGTAGGTAGGTAGACACCCTGGGAACTCGGATTGATCATTGAGGTGCCTTCTACGTAGTATGCCTTGGTGCTGCTGGGGTTCCGCCACCCACCGCTTTTTTACTTATTTTTGTTTCTCATTTTGTGGGATTCCACTCATGTATCAAGATAGGTATAATAGCAGACAATAGTATTGAATGATTCAGGAAGGTCCAACGGAAAACCGAGGTTCATAAGACCATGTGTGCATAGACACAGTTCCTTGGCTGTAGATTATCCAATGATCGACTCGATCAGAACCTTGAGTGGTATATATTTGGCCAAAGAGGAACGAACTCTTGTTGGATGGATGCACAATGTCTCCAGTGTATCATCGGATCTTGCGTTGCCGCGCATTCCTCAAATCCATGAATATGACTGCATACTCCGTATCCGTAGTTCGTACTGAGTTACTACTGACTCTTGAGTCTCAATGTCAACCCCGACTCCTTCTGACCCATCCTCGTATGCTTGAAGTAAAGTGTTGAATACAAATGCAAATGCTTTTAGGTCCAGGATGAAGTGCAGGGCCATGGCCACCATGCTCCTACTCCGTACGGATAGACCACGGGGCCATGCCATGTTTCTCTCCGATTACCAAATTGGCAGAATTTAGGCAGGCACGGCAGGAAAGGCAGGGGGGCGGGGGGGGCATTGGACGTGCCGTGGGCCGCCTGCCTCCTGCTGGTTGAGTCTTCCATTGACAAAAGGTCCCCCCGACAGTCGACGCCGACGGCACCATGGGACCGAATCGTGGGAATTTGGAAGGTGGACCCGGCCCGTCCAGTTTTTGACTCCTGCTGTTTCGAGACTTGATCATCCAAAGAGACCCTGCTATTCCTGCCCTCTTTTGCAGCACATTAATTACATAATGCTCCTTTAAACTCACCATCCCCACTCGGGCTACTCTCCACTTTCATTTTTTTTCTTCTTCCTCCGGTCCGCGGATGCCTTGATCGTCCGCCTTTTTCTTCTGCGTCTTCCAAGTTCCATCCATCCATGCCTGTGCTGCGATACAACACGACGAACACAATTCCACGTGACTCCCACGCTTTTTTCACTTCTCGATATGGCTGGTCGGCCACGCGATATGCAAAGCCTGGTCTGAACCAACCTGGATCAAAGTAAACGGTGCCTAGGTTCATCGCTGTCGCATCTCAATCCATCCTCTGCGACCTCAAGTTGTTTGGGCACGAATGGAATCCGGATGAATCAACAACTATCAAGACCTCTACGGAAACGGGTACGGAGTAACAATGCACAGTACAATGCGCCCGCCGTTCATGATCAATTCGATGGATCTGGCCATTGGTACAAAGCAGTCCGGACACTTCTCCATCTCCCAAGTCCCAGCTCCTCTTCCAAATATCCTCCTTACCGCGCACGACAGCGATGGCTGCATATCGACTAATGCAGGCTCGACCTCCCGCCTTGAACGAGCCCTGTCAGATCAACCTTGGGCACGCCCACTTTGCTGGCTTTTTACAGTAGCTGCGCAATGTACGTATTACGGAGCAAGAAACCACCCTCGCCTTCTGCCGCTCATCCTGGCATGGGACGATGTTGCTCTGCTTGCATGTTGGGATTGTTGATCAGTGCCCGCTTTCGATCCACAAACGACGCCTCCATTGGTCTCAACCACTGGCATGGCCCTCCCTGCCCCGACTGTCCTGGGACGGAAGCCAGTCTCGATCGTCGAATCCTACAAAGTTTCCTTACACACAGTACTCCGTACCTACACATCACTCCTCTCCTGCTTTTGGTCGAAATGCGCCAACGCCAGACGCCCCCGAGCGGGTGCTCTTTTTATGTATTCACCGCAAGCGCTGGATATTTTCGATCTTGCGCACCAGCCTATGTCCCCGAGATCTCATCTGGCTTATTCCATATAGCCGTCATAGTACGTACGGATAGGCAATACCCAACCAAGTGCCCTCTTCTAGCATAGACTCAAGGAGGTTAGACAATTCAACGAGCTTTCTCGGGACCACAGGGGGGAACGGCCCAGGCACTGGGATTACATGAACCAACAGGGCGGAGAAACTTTCAATCAGGTACCCTTTTGCCAGGGCCGGTCCCCTCCCCTGGCATCTTGCTAGCTTTCCGGTGCTTCAGCTGCGACGTTTTCCTTTTCTTAACCGTCAGTACTGAATCGAGTCGCTCCCTCAGCTGCATCTTGCTGTTAACGCCCGCCCCCTTCGATCCCGCCGACTCCCGTTCTCCAAATCCAGCTTCCCCACTCGAGTGCGACATGTCACTGAGCACAGGCACCGGCAGCTACTCTACAGTAACAGACGACGGCGGCAACGGCACCGACCTGAACTCATTTCTCGTCCCATCCTCAGGACCGCCGCCTTTTAAGCATGGGCGCTAGCGGCATCAGGTTCTCAAAGCCAAGAAAGCTAGATTATGCTGCCGCTGCTGCTCTCACATTTCCTTCTGCCCTTGCGCCCTCCGCCACACCACCCCGGCCGCACCTCCCGACCCCATGTCTGTGCTCCCGCTCCAACGACACCCCCTTCACCATTTCAATGACACCAAAACCTGGGACCCAAGACCTGGAAGTGGGTGGGGAGTGTGGGTGTGGCTAGGGTTGATGAGGGGTGCTGGTCTCTCCGTCCTGCTCCTCCTCCTGATGCCTCCACCAAGGCCATGGCTCTACGCCCCGACAGCCTGGGAACACGCAAAGCATCCATGAGTGCCTAGCCAGCCAGTCAGTCCCCTTCTTCTGGCATTCCACGGTAGCTCTGGCTGTTCGTGCCGCTGCAAATTGGGGTGTTCCACGGGTCCTTGACTCCTTTCTACGACCTCTGCTAGTAACAATGGCTCGGACTCGGCGGGGGGGCATCTCTTCTTTGCCATGCTGCGGATACTGCTCATATGGTTCGAAATTCGAATACGATCATTCCGAGCAGTCCGCCCGCTGCGACGGATAGCTGTCAACAGATCCACGGGAGCTTCCCTTGATCAATCTCCGCCATCTTAGACAGGACCAGGCCCACATTGTCTAGGAGTGACCTTTTAACACGAGCTTATAGGCCTAGAGCTGTGACTGTACGCCAGGGCTTGGACAAGTTCCGCGCTAGAGTGGCACAGAAGAACGCGCCCACGGTTCTCTTAAACTGCCAGGCGAACGCTGGCGCCGCTCAACGCATTTGCGCTACATGGTAAATTTGCGCGGACAGGCTTTTAGGAACGCGGGTTTCAAAGGATGGGCCTGGCGGCGATGTATAAGCAACTCGGGTTGTACTAAGCAACTAGTGAGAACGCCGCCGTTCACTCATCCATGTCAATTCCAGGGCAACTATGCCCAGCTGTCACGGCTCTTCTCTCGCGGGATCCGAGATCAGAACATCAGATCAACAACAGGAACCTCCACATCATTTTCAGCTAGCCTGGTGTTGATCAAACTTCAACGACCAGATGTTGACAGGGCTTCAACTGTCGCTTTTCCGCCCAACCCTCGCAAGCTCATTCCCAGCTTTGCCCCCACCATCGACCTGGGCGCTTGCTTTGGCCCGTTACATCACATTAGACACAAGACCCTTGTCTCATTTTTTGCCAGGGCTTATCTGTGCCTCTTCTTCCGTCGGGTTCTGACGTCCAGTCCAGTTCCTGATCCAGACTTCTTTGTACTTTGTACGCAAGTGAGGAGGAAACCCATCTCTCCAGGCCGAGGGGTGAGTCGAACCTGTCTACCGGTACCGCTGGGTCGGACGATCTTTACTCTTCTCCCTATGCTAAGACTTTGGGCAGACGGCCAGACCAATTCGAGCACAGCCCGCGGACATTCACAGCCGTTTGGGCTTAGGACGACCAGCCGTTGCCACGTTCATCAGTAGACACGGGTGGTGACTGGACTCCATATCACGCCTTGGATCGGCCTCTTGCCAGCGTCTGCCACGCCTCAGCCGCCCCAGCACTCACGCGCCATCCCGGAACCTTAATCAATCTAGGGCCGTCTTTCCAAACCGCTTCTCCCGAGGCTAGGGAACCACCAGCAAGACACAGAGCTCGCAAGGGTGGCTGCGCCAAAAACCCCTTCACCCCGCGCCAGCTTCTTTCATCACTTTTCAGGACAACCGTTCTCTATCCCAGTCCATTCTTGAGGATACTATTACTGTTGTGGACTGTCCAACCGTCTAGACATTTCACATTTTCGGCAAGTCACATACTCTAGGCTACCTCAGAGCTGCCTATCTGGTCGACTCTCGCTCCCTACTTGGCGCCACCCACCCGTACACCATCACGCACCAGCGGGCTTTTTGACTTTGGAATTCACATTCCACGCCTTTTCTGGCTGTAACGCAGCTACAATACCCACATGTTTGGGCAGTTTCGTCTCACTTTTGGCCTTGCTACTGGCTTCGAATCTTCAGATCTGACGTATTCATCCGCTTGAAGCTCTTTGACAACCCCCTTCTCTCGATCTAGTCCCATTGTCGGGCCCAAGTGAGTGGAACACGGCAAATTGATACTCACCAAGCCGTTGCCGTGTATCTCATCTCATACTACGGCGTATTCTTCACATCCGTCACTATTCAACGCCGGACCCTTCAGTTCCAACTAGGCTTAGGTCAATCACAACGGCCAGCCGCCCTCTCAACAGCTTCCCAGTGCTTTCGAGCTCTGCCGGGATCGATTCGGACGCGGAGACCAGACAACACCACCTCGCCATCTCTGTCTAGGTCTTGACTTCCCTTCCTAGCGTAGTAGCTTCCAGGAGCCCCCGCCAGCAGATCACCAGAGCGCGAGCTGCGATACCCGCTCTCCAGTCAATCCAGTTACATTGTGGCCGTTCCAGTGCCCCACTACCGTCATCACCACCCGCAGTAAAAGCTATCGGAAGAACTGGTGTGGCTCTGGGTGACCGAGACCCTCTGAGTGGCACAGTTCGCCCTTCTGCTTCCCCAAAAACAAGGAGCGAATAATCTCCCTCTCAAGTCCGCTCACAACTACAACCACAGACCCCTCTCGACATATGCCGGATCCGCCGTTGCTACTCCCCTAGTCATTCTTGTGAGATACGTAGGTTGCCACGGATTCAAGCTACAGTTTTGAAGGAACAGTATCCATGCCCCGGATCAGATTCCAAGAGTTCGCCATCTCAAGCTCCCGATTTGATCTACCTAACCGGGCCACCACGCCCCTCTATTCGGGCGGCTCCTCCTTCCACAACTCTCCGTCTTTTCACCTCAAGGAATTCATTCCCTAACAACAACTTGGCTCACTCCATCCTCTGGCTTGCTCAGTCTGGCCACCCCACCGTAGCTCGCATTGCCGTCACGATCAGCGACCCACGAAATCCAAGGGATACATACGGCTTTACCGTTCCTTCGAGTACGGGCAGAGCATGCCAGCTCCCCCCAGGACATCGTAGCACACGATCCACAAAATCTCACCTTCTCAGTCCCTTGCCTTCCACCTGAAAACCACGGCGTCGGCCCCTTCCAGCCGCCAATATGGGGGACTATTATCACCATTTTCTCACCTCCATGACGGGGGTGGCAGCCAGCCAAAGTACAAGCCCACAGGACATACATCCTCCCCAATTTCCAGGTGCCCAAATGCCGATGATGGGCGGTGCCATGCCTGGGCCATATCCCAATCTTGGATACTTCACCGGCTTCCCTGACCCCGTTGGGCTTACTGCCCCCAAATCCTCGAGGAACCGAAGAAAGTCGGCTTCAGGCTTAGATCACGTCAAGCATCGACGAACAAGATCTGGTTGCTACATGTGTAGAAGTAGGAGAGTGAAGGTATGTCCTCCCGTTCTCCGTATGTTGATGATCTTCTGACACTCTAGATAGTGCGATGAAACTCGTCCAGTCTGCGATAGTATGTCTAGCCGAAAAAGGTATTGACGCGTCGCATCGTTAACAAGGCCACAGGATGTCGGAAAGGTAGCCGTGAATGTATCTATCCAGAGCCGCCAGCAACCAAGGGATCTCCAGCCCAGGGATCCTCGTCCAAAGATGGGACTTCTACGCAACAGCAAGCCAGTCCAGAGTCTTCCAACGATGCTGAAGACGGGGAGGACGACACAGAGCCTGCCGGTTTAGACACCATTCTTGATGAGGACGAAGGAGAGGAAGAGTCTTTTCAGAGACAGTTTTCTGGGCCGAGTAGAAGCAGCACAGCTTCTTCGTTCAACTTGCAACGTACGGGAGGCACACGGCACGGCTCCGAGACGCCGTCGCACGAGGGAACGAAGAGCGCCTCGCCTTCAACGTCTACTGCGAGTAGCCAAACGACAACCGCCTACACGATGCCAGATCTTGCAATCTTGTCCCTGGGTGGTCACGCCGACTGGTCACATTTACCCCCCGACCTCCGGCAGCATCTGGAATACTTTTGCGAGAACGTTACTCACTACCATTACTGCATGCTCACTGACGCACACGAGTTCTTTCGCGTGATACTGCCGAATTTTGCGTTGCAGAACGAGGCTCTGTTGTACGCGCTCGTGGGCTTCGCAGCTTACCAGCGTACAATACAAGATCTCAACGGCAAGATGGAAGAGTTTCTGAAATACTACAACAAGAGTGTTATCCTGTTGCTCAACTCCCTGAAGAGGAAGGAAAAGCACAACGTTGCTATGTTGTTGACTGTCCTTCAGCTTGCCACAATCGAGGTATGGAAGCCCCCAGATACATTCGGATAGCAAAATGTGGCTAATCGGGAATGTAGGAGTACCTGGGCGACTGGATCAACCTCATGGGGCATCAAAAGGCTGCATTCGAGATGCTAACACACTTGTTCACACCTCAGACGGCCACGCAGAGCCCCCTTGGCAGAATGATTGTCTCATGGTATGGACGTTTTGACATCTTCATCGCTATGATGGGCGGCTTCCCCACGATGTTAGCCCCCGAGTGGTTCACAACGTTCGTAGAATACTGCGACCAACAAGCCATTTCGGATGAAGCAGACAGTCTACACTGGAAATTGGAAGCGGAGTCAGGTCGCCTGCGGGTGATTTCGAGAGAAATGTCGACCCTCTTCGCCCGAGGTAGCAGGGGCCAGATAACACCGGAAGATTTCGCGACAGAGCACGAACGACTGCAAAACTCGCTACAGGGCTGGAAAGACGGATGGGACCACGCACTTACTGACCCTGCTTATTTCGTCACGGACTTTAGCCACGCGAGCCCCTTGGGCGATGACGATATCGTCGACCCGTTCATCACAGGAGTCCTGTACGATTTCCCGATATTCTCCACGACGCTGCTTACCAGCGAGTTCAACTCTACCATGATGATGCACAAGTGTCAGTCTTCGACGACGCAGCGAGAGCACCTATACGGCGAGCTCAGAGGCCACGCCTATGCCATCTGCCAAATATTTGAGGCTGTCGAGAGGTGGCCGTCAAGCCCGAGGGGTAGTTTGATACTGATCCAGGCCTGTATTGCCCTATCGGCGCTGTTCTTACCGCAGGATGCCAAACATCACAACTGGATTCGGAAGAAATTTGCTTTGCTAGAGACTAAGGGGTAAGTGACATTACTGGCTGTATTTTTTTTTGTTTTTTTTTTTTGCTTTACCTCGCCCACGACGGAGACACTGACGTTTGATGAAAACTTAACCAGATACATACACCCGATATCACTCCGCGCCAAAATGGCTGAAATGTTCCACGAGCCCAGCTGCGTGCGCTGGTGGCTGCCCAACGACGAGGGCTACAGCCGGATTCTGCAAGACGTACGGACCTTTGCCGATGAACGCAACGCCAACGCCGCATCCGCACAGGCGGAGAACCTTCGAGAAGTCAGACACATTTTTGCAAAGATGCAGATGGCGGAGGAGAACACAACACGAGCTGCATAGATCACGTTACAGACGAACTATTCGAAAGGGGGATTAGGGAGGATGGGGGGAATTCCGAGAACTTGAGTGACGAAATCCCATGGTTAAAATAAAAGGGAGGTGGGCAGTCATGGTCGAACCGGTACACACGAATCGACCAAAGCGTGGCTCAACAGTCGGACAGCATACGCTTAGCATCATGGGAGATGGAGTGGAAGGTTCATTGGAGGCTCGCACGTTGAAAGCGGACAATAGGAGGCAAACGAAGGAAACGAAAAAGGATTCGAGCATTGGTGGACGGGTCAAAACAAAAGCCGTGTAGGACGCACGCATTCTCCGAAAAAAAAAAACTTTCTACACCCTTTGGGCGGCATCTTTCTTCTTTCCTCCCCCTTTTATCTAGAGGGCCACATATATAAACCCATAGAGGCTTCGCCATACCCCAGGCAAAGCCATACGCATTTTGGCGTTGGGTCATTTATTATTGTTTTTTTTGCTTCCATTTCCCTTTCCCCCTTTTTGTTCTCATCCGATTATTCGGTATAGCAAGATCCCCCTTCTGCACCGTTGTAGGAGGATTAATGTATTATATTTCTGTATATCTTCTTGGACATTTTTCTTTTTCTCTGTTTCTTCATCATCGCCCACATATTGTGTTTGGCTTCGGCACACCATTCATCTACATTGTTAGACATAGATCTGCGTGAAAACTTGTTTCTCTTCCTATTTATACACACACCTAGTGATGCGTTTTCCAAAAAAAACATCACGAGATATTTTTAAAAGAGAAAAAACCCAAAAGAATAATACTATACATACGTGGACCTCATCTCATTACAATAATAGGGAAAAGAAAAAAAGGTATACCAGTATCAGAATTACCACGAACTGGTATGACGGATAGGCAACAAGTCTGTAACTTGAACCTTCATCAATCCGCAAAGTCATTAAACTTCCCTCTCCCTCTGTCATGTCTCCTTAGCCTTCTCAACCTCTTTCTCCGCCTTCTCCTCTTTCGCCTCGGGTTAAGGTTCCGTTTCCACCTTGTCGGCCTCTTCGGCCTTGCTGTCGGTATCCGCAGCGTCTGTTATCGTTATAGTCTCGTCTGCTTTGACGGCAGGTGACTCCTGAGCAAAGTCATGGGTGCTGACGTCTGCAAGCTCGCCAGACTCATCGTCCTTGGCTGCAGCGGGGTTCTCGTCAGCCGTCTGGTCAACGGCCTCTTTAGTTTCGTCCGGCCCCTCTTCTGTTGCTGCCTCGCTTCTTGATGCAGAAATGTCCTCATCCTCATCCTCCCTCCAGGTTTCATCTGGCCCTTGGTTTACGGAGGCCATGCCTCGCTCGCTTTCTTCGTAGACCAATGTTGTTTCCGCATCGGATTCTGTGTCAGAGTAGTCGGTTTCAATCACTTGAGGCTGCGCCGCAGCGGCCTCTTCCTTTTCTTCTGTGGGCGACGCATCCCCAATAATCTCCTTTTCAACAATCACCGGCACGTCGGCAACTTCGGGCTCCTCCTCGAGCGTCTCGGGGGCAGAGATTCGCATCTCCTGCAACTTATTTGTTACAACATTTTCTTCTTCCTCAGCCTCCACCACCGTCGTTACAGCACTGCCAACAGAGGGGCTCGCCCTGACGTGACGTCTAGTAGCAGTGCGGCCAACAGGCTGAAAGTTGTCGTCTTCGCCCTGACCGAGGCTCTCACGGTGGCTGGGCTTCACAATAGACATTGGCAGCTGCTTCTTATCGCCGCCATTGGCATCAGGCACCGCCGTCGCCGTCTCCAGACCCTCTGCCTCGGGCGGGAGCTTGTAGTTCTCGGCGGGGAGGAGGTCGTACATGTCGCAGACGGTCTTGAAGAAGACGTACAGCCCAGTCTGGCCCTCGATTGTCCAGAAGACGGCGCGGTGCTGGAACCAGGCGTGCGCAAAGATGCGATGCAGGCGGCGGAAGACATTGACGAGGTTCTTGACGGCGACGCCCTTGTTGTGGACGTCGGAGAGGACGACGAAGCGCGAGGGGAAGATTTTGGGGTCAGTGACAATGTTGGCGGCCCAATCGAGCGTGTGACAGCAGTAATCGATGGCGCAGCAGCTCTTGGGCTGCTCGTGGACGGCGCAGAGAAACTGCCACTCTGATGCGCGCATCTCGGGACAAGTCGCGGCGCTGCAGGGCGGGGAGTCGAAGAGGAAGCCGACGATGAGGGTGTTGCACTGCGAGATGAGGAAGCGGCACAGTTCATATAGCCAGAGGGTACGGTCAATGCCCGGCGGGGGCGTCGCGAGTTGGATTGCGGTCGTACGGGTTATCGGGACGCTGTTGCTCTTGGTGTGGTGGTAGTGGAGGGCGGCGAGGTGCTCTTGGAGCTGGAAGGCCGAGTCGAGCTATGGAAAAACGATCGTGTGAGTGGCAGGATCATGAATTGGATTAGGCTATTCACGGTGGTGCGTTGCTACGAACCTCATTAAGGGGGATAAGCGGCGGTCCAGCAGCCATGTCGGCGGCCTTTGTGCCCGGGTGTATGCGACGCCTCGAGTTGGCTTCGATGAGAGACTGCTCCATCGGCGAGGCCTCACGGTTTGATTGCGCGCCCATCGAAGGTGATTTGGGGCCGATTTGGATTTCAGCGGGCGGCGGCGGACTGGGCAGCCGGGGCGAGCTCGGCGCCATTGCCATTGTGCAAGGAGTCGATCGAGTGGTTGTGGTGTGTGAGAGTTATCTTCGGGATGAGAAGGATGGAGAGGAAACGAGCGTCTGGAGAAGTGGTTTGCAACCGCGGTTCGATTCTTTTTATAATTCCCCCTTTCGCCTCCAGAAGTCGCGGTCACACGAAGCGTCGTAGATGTGTTGGTATGTCGTGGATGGGTTGGGTTTGTCAAAGCTGGGCGAAAAGTCGTTGTTCGGGCGGCTAATCCAGAGCTCCAGGTCACCCACACCGAATGGAAGCGCTTTGGGGGCCAGAGCTCCTGGTTCGTTCTGCCGTGTCGCTGCTTTCGCAACCCCGGTACACCCAGCTCGGCTTAGTCAGGAAAACATCCCCAGCCGTCGTCGTGTGTCCCTTCTTCATTTTTTTGGGTGAGTGTCAGTGTGTGGGACCAGACGACGTCAAATAGGTACGTACCCTTGCCTTGAATACTACCTCCTTCTCGCCTGGGGAACTTTCTTCGCTTGACAAGTCAGTTGAAGGGCGTATTCTTCATAGAGAACTCTTTCGACTCTGCAACTTTTCTAGAGACCAACAAAATCCACTTATCTGCAAGCTACTCGCAGCTTCTTTGCATTCGATTTTTGAAGCTGTAAAGAACTGGTCAGAGCTCTCTCGCAGGGTTCCCCTCCATCCCAGCATGGATTTCGACGATGATGCCCCGCCTGATCTGGTAGAGGCCGGAACTGTCCCTGTGGAGGACCTGCCACCATCGGAGAGCCAGATCAAGGTCCCGATCACCATCGTGACCGGTTACCTTGGTGCTGGAAAGACGACACTTCTCAACTACATCTTGACGGCGCAGCATGGAAAGAAGATTGCAGTGATTATGAACGGTATGCCAATCGCATGACTAAACCTGTACCTGGGTGTTATACTGACAACATTCGCAGAGTTTGGTGACTGTGAGCTTTCTGTTGTGTAATCATAAAGTGGAACTCACTGACACTTTTCAGCGCTCGACATTGAAAAGTCGCTCACTGTCAATAAAGGCGATGAACAAGTTGAGGAGTGGCTTGAAGTCGGCAACGGCTGCATATGCTGCTCCGTGAAGTAGGAAACCCCCACCAGCTAATCCTGTCCGTGTTAACACGCCCAGGGACACTGGTGTCAACGCCATCGAGTCGCTCATGGAGAAGAAGGGCGCATTCGATTACATTTTGCTAGAGACCACAGGCCTTGCAGACCCTGGCAACCTTGCGCCACTGTTCTGGGTTGACGATGGCCTGGGAAGCACAATCTACTTGGACGGTATCGTGACTCTGGTAGATGCGAAGAATATCCTTCGCAGTCTCGACGATCCCGCCGGCAAAATTGAGATCGACGAGGACCACCAAGAGGATGATGGCCACAGTCACGGTCCGCTCATGACGACCGCGCACGTCCAGATCTCGCATGCTGATGTCATCGTCATCAACAAGTCGGATCTTGTCACCGAAGAAGAGTTGAGACAGGTCAGATCGAGGATAGAGTCTATCAATGGACTCGCCAAGATCCACGTCACCAAGCAGAGTGAGGTGCCCAAATTGGAAGGCTTTTTGCTGGATCTGCATGCCTATGACCAGGTCACGGAGCTAGATACCAGCCAAAAGGGCCACAGTCATCTAGATTCGGTAAGTGATTCCACGAAAGTCGCAACATGTCTCTGTTGCTGATCAAGTATAGACCATTTCGACCGTCTCGATACCCGTGCCAAAGTTGGTCCCGTCGCAGTTGAAGAATATCGATTGGTGGTTGAGAAAGATCCTCTGGGACCGTAAGCTTCCTGGGAACGAGAAGACGACACTTGAGGTTCATCGGTCAAAGGGTCGGCTCATCTTTGATAACGGCGATGTCAAACTCATGCAGGGTGTGAGAGAGATATTCGAGATTCTTGACTCGCCTGACCGATCGCGCGAGGCCACGCAAGCTCAGGGAGGTAAGATCATTCTCATTGGAAGGCATCTCAAGGGCGTCGACTTCGAGAAGAGCTTGGTAGATACAATCAACTCGAGCGTATGAATGGAAGTTCCGAGACACATCGCGTTTATATGTGCTCATGATCACTAAGACATTGACCGCAAGGTGTGCAGGAAAGAACCTTCAATAACGACAGGGGTAGAAGCTCTTCAGCGAGAGAGCGAGTGCCTCGGCTGGTGGGAAGCATCAATTCAACGCATACTCGAAGCTGCCATCTCATGTGTCGGAAAGGAACTGATGTCAAAAAAAGGCCCCAGGCACAGGTACGGCAGTAGTGCGTGTTCGCACTGATGCAGGGGTTTTTGGAGGGGCTCTGGACGCACAGGCCATCGGATCCATCTTTGACCGGTCCTCCGCGCGTTAGTGTTGGCTGGGCTTCGACGTCTGTACACTGTACGCCAGGAATCCGCATAGAGCTTCCTTCGTGTGCAAGCTTCAGAGCCAGAATAATCTTTCGAGCCATCTCGACCACGAACGCATCCTAATTGACCCCCGAACCCGACGCGACGACGAAACATACAACGCGATTCCCGATAGCGACCGTATACTTCCCGAGCCTTCATCATGAATCGACCAGGTAGGCCTGACCCTCTAGTCGTCCCCTTTCAGCCTCGGGGTACCCCGCCGTTTGCATGTCCATCAAGGCCACTGGGATCTCGTCGCACCTCTCAATTGTGGTCGCCGCGCCCCTATATCGTCGAGTGAACTTGAGGAGCATCGAACGTATGCACGCGAAACGTCACACCACCGATGATGCACTCAGTAGACACTTGCCACTGTTAGCGCCGACGTGTAGCCCTCATCCTCGAGGTCTAGCGCTGGTCCATCTCGACGTAGATACGGCCTTGGGATAAATAAGAAGGAGCTTCTTATACACGCGCTACTGTTGCAGACGGCGGTTTCGACCTTTGTTACTCTCAGGCGACACTCTTCAAGACCTCCAAGCTGACAATGGGCGCAACCAGTAGGAGTAGCTCCTCAATCACTGCGTGGCATACCGGCAGGTTTTGGTGGCCAGCAGCAGCAACAGCAGCAGCAGCAGCAACAACAACAAGCTGGGAGAGCAGTATCAAACAGGTTACCAAATGGCAAAATAGGTAGGGACACTCAGCTCTATCTCCTTATGTGTGGTGTGATTGTATACAATGGGGGCGCAAGCAGGAAGACCCGACGTTAACATGGAATTTCTTGGAATATACAGGCAGTAATGGGTCTGGCTGGGCATTTGGAGGAGGAGTTCCCATGGGAGGCGCCGGTCTGCCAAATCAAGCCCGTCAACTTGGAGGAAATGTGAGCTTTGCACAGAGCTTAAGCGGGTCGCAACCGGCAACACCGCTGGACCTTTCGTACGTTCTTTCCTCTTTCCTCCTTCACCGGCTACCCTGCACCACCACCTGCCACTTGTCCAACGATCACCTCCCAAAGTAGCAGCACCAGCCGCATTTCAAGCTTCACGGCCAGCCTCACTTGAGTCTGCCTACTTTCTTCAGCCCATTCTAGCCTTTGTCTCTTCTCTTCCTCCTTTCATCATGGGCAGAAAGCAACGCTTGGTCCGAAAAAAAGAAGCAGCGAGACAAGAGAAGATGAGTAGACCCTCGTCTTCTTCGCCTGGCGAGAAGCCCAAGAAGGGCTATGCGGATGTCCTCAAGACGTATTTGTGTTTACTCCCTTCCTCTCCTTCCTCTCCTTCCTCATCATTGCATCTGTCGCGATCGCGGGCGATTACTTCGCTCATGATTTCTGGCAACGATAGTGGTACTGACTTCTGAAGTAGCGAATTTCCGTCCCTCTCCAACAACGCCCAGATGAACACCACCGGTCAATCAAACATGTGGTCATCAACAGCATCGCGGAACCTGGGGGCTGGTCCAGTGCCGCGCAACCAGCAGTCGACGCCGCTGTCGGCTCAAAGCGGCCAGGATGAGCTCTTCACGCCAACCTCGGCTCGTCAAGGCGCCTTTCGCTTCGGTGGCCAGAGCAGCGCAGGTCCGGCACCTCAGGCGCAGTCCAATCCCGTGGACGACTTCCCGCCGTTGAACAGAAACTCGAACGGCGAAATCGGTGGTGAGCGAAGCGCTAGTCTCATGCCCTCTTTGGGTTTCGGTGGCAGCCAACCGAGTGGCTCAGCCCCTGCGATACCTCCTGCCCGAAGTGCAGGTGCCGGCAATGGTCTTCTCAATGCGCTCTCCGCGAACAGCAGAACCTCAGATGGTCGCTCACCTTCCATCGCTAGCGTGCAAGGTAAGTCGAACCCACCAGATCGGGCGATGACACACTCACTGATGCGATACAGATCAAGCAAGAATACAAGAGGCATCTGCTGAGAGAGGCGGCTCCTTCTCTGAAGAGACTGGTGGCGACAGCGCATCTCAGTCGGTAGAGACCAGAAACCCCCCTGGAGCCATTGGCAACGACGCAGTCGCTGGCAACGGCAAGGCCAAAGAGGAGAAGGAAGGCCAAGCACCCGACGTGCAGGACCCTCTGGCAGGAATGGCGCCCATCGACAAGTTCGGCATGAAGGGTCTACGTGTTCTCATGAACAACTACCCTAGCTACGGCGCCCTGATGCAGGGAATGGACCCCAACGAGTTCGGACTCAACGTCAACTCGCCAGAGTAAGCAGTCTGATTTTCACCAAGAAGCGCTAACTGACTGTGATAGTCTCATCTCCACGCAGATCTACTCTCTCTTCGACGACACGCCTCCGCGTCCTGCGATTCCCAGTGTCCGGCTTCCTGAGTGTTACAAAGTGACTAATGTGCAGCCTATTGACACCAAGATTCCGTCGTTCAACGAAGAGACCCTGTTCTGGATCTTCTACAGCTGTACACAGGATATCAAGCAGCAATTAGCTGCGGTCGAGCTGTAGGTATTCCTAACATCTAAGGTGATTATGGCTAACAACCTTGTAGGCATAGCCGAAACTGGCGCTGGCACAAGAAGCTGCACTTCTGGCTGACCAAGGACGAGCTTATGATGCCCGCTAGCCTTGGTCCCCACCATGAACGCGGCTACTACATCGTCTGGGACACCACCAACTGGCGCAAGGAGCGGGTACGTCTTGGATTCCTTTCTTCGAGGCATAGAGTGCAAGTGACTAACCTGCAATACAGAGAGAACTCACTCTCCACTACGGTGACCTGGAGACGAATCTGGTACAACCGGTTGCATAGTTGAATTGGGGGTTTATGGTTCATTGGTTTTCTCGTTTTACTGACGAGGCTGGAAACGACTTGGTACCTAGGCACTGGGCATGAGACCCGACAGGCGTTAAGTCATGTTGATACGGCATGGTTTTACAAGCTTCCGGTATGAAGCTGACCAGGCAAATGGCAGCCGCTGCATATCTGCCGCTGCTTTGTGTGTATGAATCACTGATCAATGGGAGTTACCCACGGCCGTCAAACGAAGGGAAATAAAATGACGACGCCGATGCTGCGAACGAAAACTTGATCCTGTTCCCGTGCTTCTAAATATACGTGACCTCATCTTTCTTGTGTGGGAAGCGCCCGGTATAGCAAGAAATTTCTCCTCTTGTGTTACGCCTTTAAGGATATCCAGAATCAAAAGGTAAGTACCTAAGTGAGCTTGAGTGGTTATTACGGCGGTCCGTGCTCGACTTCCTCACACGGAAAAGCGCGGGAAACTCCGACCTCGCGCCACATAAGCTACAAACCCCTGCTCCTTGAGGAGAGCTGATGAACTCATCAACTCCATAAATGCTGCCAGCGGGACTCCACGCATCTAATCCGACCACATCCCTATCACATGCGCAGCGGTGATACGCTCCTCCGACTCTCTTCTTTAATGTTGCAATCTCCATGAGGCGTGCACCACTTCGAGCTCCCAATCGCCACCTCCGGTAGCGAAAACCCGTAAACACTTAGGCCTTACGTGAAACGACAACTTTCACCGGCCAGTCCGGCACGACACAGACACCGAACCCGCAACTATGGCGAACGAGCAGATCTCACTGCCGTATCTGGTGATGATACTACTGGTGACGGCATTTGTTATACGGTTCCTCTTCTTCTCGCCGGCCCCGGCGCCGGCGCCGCGACAGAGCGCTGCGGCGGTGCTGCGCACCCGTGAGGCCGCGGTCGAGAGGATACAGCAGATGTTCCCGCAAGTGGACAGGCGGACGATTCTGTGGGATCTGCAGAGGAATGGTGGGAATATTCAGGCGACGTCTGAGAGGATTCTTGCAGGACGGATGGAAGCTGTAAGTTTGGAACCTCTACTCCATCTCGGACGAATGCTCGGCGTGCCGAATACGCCGCGCCGGCGACAACGTCATGGCTGGAGCTACTATGCGCCATGATGCCCAGGAATTACTTCTCCTAATGTGTGCAGTCCCCTTGCTAACCTGGTATTTGAACGTCTACAGCCCCCTATCACCTTCCAACCCCCTCCCCCGCCAGGAGCGAACAACGCCGCGTCCAGCTCCTCGACACCGGCCAAGTCGCCCGAGAAGCCCACGCAGCCGGACTTGATTACGAGGTACAAGCTTCAAGACAAGATTTCGGCGCAGCAGCGGCAAGCGGAAGCGGACGCCGCCGCTGAGAAGGAGAAGGAGAAGGCGGCCAAGGGGTGGAGCTCGAACAGGGACGAGAGGCAGTCGCTGTTACAGAAGCGGAGGGACGAGATGATTCTCGCGGCGCGGCGGAAGATGGAGGCCAAGATTGCTGCGGAGAAGGCGGCATAGCCTTGGCGCTTGAATTGAGACTGGTGGGATGGCTCTTCACAGCGTATGTTAATTTGCTTGTTGAGGGCATGGGACAGGATCGGTGGGGGTTTACGTGCATTTGGGAATCTGTACACTCACGCACACACACATACAGAAACAGAGGGAGTCTACGGCTTCAGTGTCAAGTCTGGGTATGGTGGATGGGGATATAACGGCACATATCCAATTTCATATGCCTCCAACGGAGTGGGGAGCCTACCTTTACCTTGCGCTATCCGTACACACGTCCCTGTCCACTTCGGAAGCGTGGGCTCAGCGGCAGCGCGGCTGATGGCGCGATGTGGACCTCCACCGGCTTGACTATGCGTTGAGCAAAACCTAGGACCTTGATGACTGGGGCTTGATAAGCACGTGCTACGGTTTAAACGGTTTGAACTTGGTTGAGATAAGAAGGGGCCGCCGCCGCTACGCCCGGTATTTTTCGAGTAAGCGGGAAACCCTTGCGCCGTCCGCTCAAGTGCCATCATCGGGAGGTTTTTTCCTTTTTTTAGTTCATCGGTTTTGGAATGACACGAGCTTGACGTCTCCTGTGGCTTGACTCGCCCTCGTTTTGTTTCATTTGGCGCTTGCTCGCACGTACAGCTAGGAACCTTCTCCAGTGATTTCTCTGCAAGGTAGGAGTCATGAAACGGAGTGGGAGATGTGTAAATCGAGGTTGTTTAGAGACCATGGGGTGGGAAGGCATCATAGGATACTCTTGTCATTGTCAAATCCCAATGTCCCCGGTGTCTGGCCTTGAAATCATGTTTCCAGCCACAGCACATGTGCCTGAGGCTCTCTCTCTCTCTGTCTCGGCTGAGCCGCATGATACATTTTGATATGACTGGCAGGACCTCTGGATGGCTCTTGTCTCGCCGTGGGGGGCAACGGCGATGAGGTGGGATCTTGTCTTACGTGATGTGGCTCCTGATATAATTGATGGCACATGCACATGCAAATCACCATTCAGACTTTCCGTGTGTACCTATGTGTGTGTGTTTGTCTTATCTCGACGTCGAATTTGTTTTGCATCCGCCTTGCCTGTCGGTTGCAAGTTCCCGAGTTCGGAGGAGCACGGGACGGATTGGATATGACTCGGGGAAACACACGCGAGTTTCTTGAGTTCCTCGGGCCTTGACGACCTGAGAGACACGTGGGGGTCCTATCCCGCAGAGATTCGTGGATGCAAGGCCACAAGGCTCAGAAAGCATCAACCGAATTTTTGGGGTGGCTCAAAGACAAAAAAAAAAAAAAAAAAAAGAGAGATACTGAGACATGGGCGCAACATTGTACAGGCGCCATGGTCAAGGAGAACATGGGCCTAGGCCACGGGTATATCTTCGTCTTTCCCCGATACGGCGAGTTTGTAATACAGCATGGGTCCGTCCAACCAGTGCAACAACGATTGTCAGATCGTATGAATGTCAGATCTCATCATCTCCCCGGGTTACCCAAAACAGGAATGACATTGTTGTTGTCATCTTTAATTCTCCGACTAGCATCGTTCGACTGATAATAAGGTGCTTGAAATCTAATCTGGGATGACGAGGCCCCCTTCTTCATACCTACCAAATGCTGAGGTGGAAAATAATCCGAGGCCGCTAGTGGCAAAGAGAAGCAAGTGCCTCGTTACTGAGGTGTGAGTTGGTTCGTCTTGTGGTTGGAGGGTTCCTTTTCTGACTTGGGAGGAATCTTGCCTGGACTGCGGAATGGTGAGTGAGAGAGGGTGAGGTGTTGTAGGGCGTGGAGGGGTACAAGGAGGGGTTCAATCCCGGTACGGGATGCTACAGCCCTGGTGTCCGTACCAAGATTCGGCGGCGTGTTCTGGCGGCTGGATCTCACTTGCTGTACGAATCTAGTGTCTTTCGATTTTGATTTTATTTCACCCCCCTTCCAAGTATCTTTTTCCTCGTTTCCGTTTTAGCGCCACCGGTTCTTTGGTTGGAGAATGTAGATGTTGTGCCACTGTTTGTCGCTCTCAAGTTGCTGCCGATCCCATGCGACGCTCGTTCAACGGTTGAATCAAGTTGCCCTCCCCCCTACAATGGGGGGAAGGAGGAAAGACCCGCAGGAAGATGCAGCATGACACAGCCGGGCTTTGCGGTATAGTGACTTGCAGAATAGTGACGAAAGACTACAATCCTTCAACTGCACGCGCTGCTCTGCTGCGATATCTACCAACTGCGTGTGTGAGTGTGTGTGTGTGTGTGAGAGAGAGAGAGAGGCCATGAGTGCCAGGAGCCTCTGGACACTGGACCCTTGTAACGCTTAGCGTCCCAGTTGCGTGCATGCCAGCGGGGACCCTCCAAAGAGAGAGAGAGAGAGAGACTCGGAGAGTAGGGCGTATCCGTACTTCGTACCGCGTGAGGGCTACCCTCTTCATGCATTCGTTGCATTGGCGCCATGGGCCATGTGTTTTGTGGGTGGCTATGGGCATGGGGCATGGATGGATTAGATAGATAGAGAGCCCCGCTTCGACCCAACATTTCTGTCTTTCACATGCTTTTCGACTGACTGCAGTCAGTCCCTCTCCGTGGGCCTGTCTTCACCGCGCAGGTCATCTCCACTGCCAGAGGGGAGAAAATGAAGAAGAAAACAGGGCGAGCAAGTCTGCGATGATTCTAGCATGGGGCAGAGGCGAGAGAGAAAGACGGGAGAAAAAAAGCTTGTGGGCATACCTACCCAGCCAACTTAGATGGGAGGCGGCCCCTTTGTGTACGTTTCGACCAATATGTTGCGCAATTCTGCTACGCAATACGCTGGGACGCGCATAGTAGGACGTAACAAAGACAAAAGGATTTCGAGGTACCTTTTTTTTCAGCGGCAAAGTTATCTGCACCGTTCTCTGACTCCCGTCCCCATTTGGCAGCCAAAGTTCCGTGCTTGCAGAGACTTGAGAGGAACGGATACCGGATACCTAATAGGCATTGGATCTCACAAAACATGAGGTAAACTTTCCTTCACCTGACGGGACGTTCTTTTCCACTTCGTATCAGACTACCTGCGAGCCAGCCACCGCCGATTCGATCCATCCGCCCATCAGATTCCCGCCCCAGCCCGCTCTCAGCGGGAACGACTGCCAAAAAGAACAAGACGCAAACCGGGGCAGAAACGGCTTGGCCTTGTCCACGGGTTCCTTTTTCCACTGTCATTCACCACTACCAACCGATACACTCCGTCTCCCCCTCCACTTCCAGGTTCTTTCGCTTCTTAGTTCAGACTCCAAAGTACCTACTACTACGGATACCCTGCTCTACTACTGACTGGCCTTACTTTACCTTGCCTCTTCTCTTAAGCCTTTTGCCCCCCCTTCCCCTTCGCTTTCTTTGTCTCACCTTTGGATTTTTCAACTCGCTCAAAGAAGCTTCATACCTACTACCTTGGGACTCGACCTGGATCTGCACCTGGACCTGCCAACCATTGCTTTTTCTGCCAATTCATCGTCGTTGTCGTCCTCGACCTCTGCTTAGCATCCTACATATCTTAGACTCCAGAATTCCAACTACTCCCACTTGGATACAACCGTTGCCGCAAGCGTATCTAAACGTGGGATTTACAACAGCGGGACAATTTCTTATCAACACTTTTTCTCCTACACACATTCCCTCAGTCGCAAAGTAGCGGGCGCTTGGGCTAGATCTCGACGTTCTTGGTCCGTAACATTCCTTCTCTGGCGACAACGCTCTCGCGATCACAAGCCTGGAGACTTACCAGAATAGCAGACCGAGAACAGACCGCCACGCCATCTCACCGAATTCCCCGACAACCAAAGATTGTCAACACAGGCGGACGGACGGACGGTAGCGCCCACGCCCCCCCTCGCCTTCCTCCCGCCTAAGAGGAAATAATAAAACAACAATGCCCCCCTTGCGACCCTGGGGTCCCATTTTCGAAGAGATTACTCTCCCGCAGAATAGAATGTCATCAACGGTCTTCTCGATGCTGCCAACCTCTCTTCAGTCTCGGCTACCGCCGCTGCGGTCTATCCGCAAGAGCGCAAGCATGCAAACCCTCACCTCGAGCAGGCAATCACACACCCGCACTCTGTCGGGACTCGACGACGGCGTGCACCGAAATATCACGCAGGCGCGCCTCGTCTCCGAGAGCACGGAAGAGCAGCACATGAGCTTGGTGGCTACCGAACACCACCAGTCATCGCGGACGTATGAGGTGCGCTCAGCCGCAGAGAAGCATGAGCAGCAGCGGCAACAAGCGGAACAGTACTATCAGCAACAGCAAGCGTCTAGCCAATGTTCAAATGTAGATTGGCGCTTCGCCCAGCAAGGTAGGAACCGTTCTGATGATGGGGGTAACTAGAACTGACCTTTTGCTCTTTAGGACTTGCTTTGATTGCCGTTGCCCAAGATGAGTTGAGACATCCGTCAAGGCGGCCGGCAGTCGATTTTGAGAGGAAAGCATTTCTTGACGGCGTCGAGTACATCCTCAAGGCCCTTCCCAGCGACCTAAACGAACACGAGCTTCACCGACTCCGCACGTCAACACCCTCCAACTTCATCCCTCCACCGAGTCCGGGCGGTCGGGCGTATTCTCCGTCGCGGGGTGCGAACAACGGCAGATCGATTCTTCACCGGGGCGTTCAAATCGCAGTCGTCAACATCTTCATCCTCATCCACCTGGCGCTGCCGTACATCATCCTCATGCTGCGGTTAGCGGCCCGCACGGAGCGCGAGTACCGGATATCGGAGAACCTCGTTGGTGCGGGCATGGGTCTCGCCAACGCGATCGGCAGCAAGGGAATGCGCATTACCGGGGCGTTGTACAACGTCGGCGACGGCAGGCTTGGACAGGCTCTCACGGAGGCCGTTGCCTGGACAGTTGAGGGCCTCACAGGAGGTCTCTCCGATGGCGTCGGCGAGGGCTTGTCCATCGTGGCGCCCAAGCGACAATAAGATGAACGATCATGAGGACATTTTTAACGCAATATGGTATAGGGACTTTCAACATATTTTTTCGGGTTTAGACTTTCGGAGTACATCTTCGTTTTCTTATGTCAGGTCAGGTACGGTTACTGCAAATGCAGATGGTTTCTTTTTTTTCTCGGTGGAAAGCCTCCATTTGAAAGATTCAGTTAGACCATGTGTGTGACGGAAAGGGCTCTACCGGAGCTTTACGATAGCTCACACTAGCTTGCTGGGTCGAGCTCAGCTGGAAGAGCGCTCATGTCATGATTTGACTATGAGGTTTGCTGCGATGATCAAAGAGACCGGAGTCTAGCCCGGGCGTCACTATAGGATATTGATGATGCGCAAGGACTGGCTCATAGAGAACCTCATGCGCAATACTAATGAATTCAATGACTTTTGATGTTTGTTGGCACGAATGAGCGAGAATTGCTTCTCGTGAGATTCTTCTGATGGGTAAGGTAGTGAGTGAGAGAAGATTTAGATAGGTATGGCAAATTGGCTAATAGTCATGAATCTCGTCATAGGTTTGGTCCATCTTTTACTGTCAATCTTGACAGAACTTGGAGAAAGTTTCGAGTTGACAATCGGCTTTGATCATAGTCGGGATTTCAATGTGGTCTTGAGCAAGCCGACTAGGTGAAGGATCATGACTGTTTAAACCTGACTTGAATTGAGAGAGCAAAAGCAAGAGTGCTCCCATGATGCCTTAGACGCTAAAAGCTTGCCTCGCAGGGATCGAAGCCGGAGCCTCCCGGGGCGCGCCAATGAGTGGCAGTTCCATCCCGTCCCCTGTCAGTCGCAGGAAAGACCCACCGAAAACCAGAGAACCAACCGAAGCTCAGGGAAAAAAGTGAGTGATGGGCAGATAAGGCCGGGAAAAAATTCTTATCGGCTCGCCTCCTGTCTCCCAGCTCTTTCTCGCAATCGAACTGGCGAAAAAGAGGACGACAGATTTGCATCCTACACACCCTCCTTCATCCACTCCCTTTCTTTCTTCCAGAACCAAAGAAGCTGTATTGTATCGTCCTTTTTTTCTTCAGTAGCTACTGTTTTTTTAATCCACATCCTCTACACACACACACATACACAAATGTTTCGCCAATCTCTCAGGAGGTGCGCTCGCATCAGCGGTGCAACCTTTGCCGCCCCGGCTCTCCGAACGACCACCAGACCTGCCACCCTTCAGACGATTGCGAAATCTTCGCCGAGCGCTCTTCGTGTGGCCCTTAGCATTAATGCATTCAGACTCTACTCTAGCGAGGCCGCCGACGCTGCGGCCGCGCCGGTCGCCGAGGACGAAGGAAAGGCCTCTGGTCTGACGACCAAGTTCGCCGATTTGACGAAGTTGGACGTCCACGCTACCCTTGTCGACACCATCACGCAGAGGATGCGGTACGAGGACATGACGGATGTCCAGAGCAAGACCATCGAGCCCGCGCTGAAGGGAATGGACCTGTAAGTCAATGTTCATCGATGCGATTCTGCCGTACAATGTACTGACGCTCCCTACAAGGGTCGCCCAAGCAAAGACAGGTACCGGAAAGACCCTGGCGTTCCTCATCCCCATCGTGCAGAGAATGATTGCGGCGGACCCGTCGCTCGCAACCAGAAGAGCGCGGTACCAAGCCAGCTCCAAGGACATTCGTGGAATCATCATCTCTCCTACACGTGAGCTTGCCGAGCAAATCGCCATCGAAGCCGAGAAGCTGTGCGCGAACACGGGTCTGGTCGTCCAGCGCGCCGTCGGTGGAACACGAAAGGGCGAGATGCTGCACAAGACCCGTAGAGAAGGTTGCCACTTGCTTGTTGGTACACCCGGACGTCTCAACGACCTTCTGGAGGATCCCTACAGCGGAATTGAGGCCCCTAACCTGGCTGCGATTGTCCTCGATGAGGCCGACCGCATGCTTGACGTCGGTTTCGAGAGGGAGCTGCAGTCTATCGTCGACCAGCTGCCCGACGTCCGCACTTCTAACCGCCAGACTCTGCTCTTCTCTGCCACCATCCCCAAGAACGTCATCGCTCTTGCCCGCCAATGGGTTCGCCCCGACAACTTTGACTTCATCCAGACCATCGACAAGGACGACGTTCTCACCCACGACAGAGTTGATCAGCACGTTGTTCACTGCAGAGGCTGGGCCAACGTCTTCCCTGCCATGTACGAGCTTATCGACAAGGAAATTGCGAAGAGAACGGCCGATCGGGAAATGATGCCCTTCAAGGCCCTCGTGTTCTTGCCCACGTCGGCTCTGGTCGATCTTGTCGGCGATGTTGATATTGCGATGAGAGGGGATCGCGATCGCGTCCAGGGCTGGAGAATCCACTCCAAGCTCACCCAGGCCCAGCGTACGAAGTCTGCAGAGTTGTTCCGCAAGGCCAGGTCCGGTATCCTGTTCTCCACCGACGTTACTGCCAGAGGTCTCGATTTCCCCAACGTCACCCACGTTATCCAGATCGGCGCTACCTCGGATCGTGAGCAGTACATCCACAGACTTGGCCGTACGGCTCGCGCTGGCAAGGAGGGTGAGGGATGGATATTCCTCGCTGATAGCGAAATGGAGACTGCCCGCCGGGAATTGCAAGGCCTTCCCTTGAAGCCCAACAAGACGATCGAGTGTGCCCAGTACGACTTCACCAGCGGAGCCGAGCCCACAACGCTGTGCCGGAAGGTGACCGAGGCTTCTTCTCGGGTCGACCCTCAAGTCTTGGAAGTTGCCTACCTGTCTATGTTTGGCCAGAACCGCGACAACGTCCAGGCCAAGGTTGACGAGCTCCGCGAGTGGTGGATCGATGCCATGGAGCAAGACGACACGCCCGCCTTGAGTGCTTCCACTGTCGAGAAGCGTGGTCTTCGCAGAATCAAGGGTCTCAACGTCAGACAACCTGGCTCTAGGTACGGTAGCGACAGCGGCGACCGTGGAGGCTTCAGCCGTGGTGGTGACCGCGGTGATCGCGGTGATCGCGGTGATCGCGGTGATCGCGGCGATCGCGGTGGCTTTAGCCGTCGCGAGCCCCGTGACGCTTTTGAGAAGATGGAGATGGACGGCTCCAGCTCTGACCGCCGCTCAGGTGGTTACAGCCGGCGTGGCGGCCGCGACGGCGGACGTGGCTTCGGTGGTAGAGACCGTCAGCAGAGATCCTCTTTCTAAGCGGAAAATGATGACAACGGCCCCCGGATCGGAAGCGTAGCGGGTGAGCGAGCGAAGGAAGAAGAGAAGCAACCAAAACGAAAGAAGCAAAAAGGCCCCAATGAATCGGAAGAGGTCTGTGAGATACGGAAGACGTTTTTTTAACGACCTCGGAAACTGAATTAGACATGTCATACCCCCCTACACATTTCCACCACTCCCCTTTCTTCCTGTGTTTTTTTTTGAAGGGAAACAGGCTTGTATCATACCATTTTTGTAACGGAGCACAGGGAAAAAAGGGGGCTTTACTCGAGGGAGTTGTGCTTGTATTACCACCACCACCAACATTGGGACGCGGGACTACAGCGTTGCCAAAAATATTTTCAACTGTACGAGATTAAAGGGGGCGGAAAAAAGGATGCTCAATTGTAGCGCCATGTAAATAATACTGGGGGACATTGAATCTCCAAATCTCATCTTCAAGATACAGAAACCACCATTCGCTATAGTCTTATGTGAAGTTACCCTGTCCATCATTGCTTCCTCAATATCATTATTTTGAGCTTAGGCGTTACCCGTCCATACGTGTGTGCTTGTGAACTTTACTCAGTTTCCTGGTCTGCGCTTCAGGTGTAGCTCCCGAGTAGAACAACCCAGACATGTATAGCGAGGCCCATCCGCTCCCAGCAACGCCAAACAAAAGTCATGTACAGCGATTGCCTATTTTCCACCAAAAGGGAGTGACCTAGTCCCCTTTTTCTGTTTCTGGAGATTATCACCAAAAATCGTATGTAGCCCTCTAGAACCGCCCCCTGAACGCCCAGATAATATAATGAATGCGCGCGTCTTCCGAGAGAAGGGTATCAGCATCCCCCCCAAACCCTAACAACAAAAATACTTACCGCAAGAAGCACAAGGCTAAACCTCGTCTTTCACCGGCCACCCAACAGCGCATTGGCATCCCACAAAAGAACCCTCTCATCCCAGCCGACGGTAGCAACCCACCCACCAACACCAAACAGACACCAGTCGACACCGACAACAAACTCAGTATGCCGATTCATCACCCCAACCTGCGCACCAATCTGCGCCCCGCCCGGAGGTCCTCCCATAGAGGCAGGCGGCGCATTCGACCGATCATCCCACAACCGTACCGTCATATCATAACTCGCCGTCAACAGCAAATCACTCGCGTGCGGACTCCACGCGAGCCTCCGAACGGCATACTCGTGGCCCTGCATCACCGCCAGGGGACCCCCCGTCGGGTTCCGAATGTCAAAGGTGCGGACGGCGCGGTCGACGCCGCCGGTGGCGATGACGGTGTCGCGGTACTTGTTCCAGTCGTGGGTGAGGACCTCGGCGGGCGCGGCGGACGGGTGGGAGGGGCCGGCGGCGTGGACTGGGATCATGGAGGTGAGGTGGTAGCGGGAGGAGACGGGGGTGCGGAGGTCAAAGATGCGGATTTGGGAGTCGGAGGAGACGGAGGAGATGATGTGCGGGTTGGAGGGTTGGAAGGCGGCGGAGTAGGTGCAGTTTCCTACGGGGAGGGTGCGGATGGAGTGGTCGCGGGTTGGGGACCACTGGGAGCGGTTTATCAGTATACGAAGGTCTCTCTTTCTGTGTATCGCCCTCTTTCTCAAGAACATGAGGCTTCGGTGGCTTGGCCTGGTTTACAAACGTACCACTTTGATCGTGCCATCCCACGAGCTCGAGACGAAGGTGTCCTTTGTGATGGGGCTCCAGTTTACGGAAAAGGTCTCGCGCTTATGTTCGTGGAAGTTCATGACAGGGAAGTCCTTTACGCCGAGGTCGAAGAGCTTGATGGAGCCATCGCCGCAGGCGACGACGAGCTGGTTCTCGTTGATCTCGGACCAGGCGAGGTCATATTGCGAATCGTTGGTGTCGAATCTGTTGTTTTTTGTCATGGGGTTGTGTGAGCTATCGAACTACCTGAGGAGGGGTAGCAAAAGGGAGGGGGATCAGAAAACGGGAGGGCTCACGTCGTCTCGACTTCGATCCCTCGCGCCGTCAACCCGAGGCAGAAGACGCGGCCGTTGCCGACGATGCCAAAGTTGGCCGACGATGCGACGGCGATGCGCGAGTCGTAGTAGGGCGAGTATTTTACGGCGTAGGGGTTATAGCCCTGCGTGCGGAATTCGAGCATCGGGGCCATGGCGGGCGGGGAGGGGGAATTCGCAAACGCAATTGCGCGATGCGGGCCCGTGGTTTTTTTATGTCTTTTGGTCGAGGGCGAAGGGGGAAAGGTTTTCGGTTGTTGGCACAGGCAAAGGGTGCTCAAAAACTCAAGCCAAAGAGGTACCGCTACCTACACATACATACGCTCGCAGAAAAAAAGCATATGACCGCGGGACGGGATAGCTCTGGCCGGTCGACGGTTACATCACCGCGCCCGATCCGGGGTACCTCGGCAGACTGGGGAGAAGGGCCAAGGGCCAGGCGGGTTTGCGGGCAACGCCGCCAGTGGGGTGGGTGCGGATGGCGGGGCAGGCGATGCAGTAAAGTTGGAGATGCGGTTATCGGGGGCGCCATGGAAGAGAGCAGTAATTGACTGCTTGAAGGTGGGGGAGAAGCACGTGCTTTCGCGCTACACACGCGCCTCCTCACTACGCCCTTTGCAATGACACTTGCTGGAAACATGGAGTCTGGACTGGTGGGGTGTTGTACTTCGGTTTTTGACTCGGATGTATTCGCTTTCCAAAATTTCAATGAAATTGGTAGGCATTTGCACCTCTTTACATGACTTACATCAAGATTGATCCTTCGTGTTGTCACCGACGACATACGTCATGGACTCATTTCTCATCAGGAAGAAGCGGAAGCTCATTCAAGAGGAGAAGCCAGCCGACGACGATGAGCCGACCGAGGTGAAGCTAGCTATTCTCTCTTCACTTCACTCAAATCTGGAGCAAGATGTGCTGTTGGATGTCCTCTTGGCACACAATGGCTCCGTCGCGGAATCGCTCGAGGCTCTCAAGGCGCCAATCCCGATCAAAAAGTCGAATGGAGTCAATGGTGCCCAGAGCTCTCTTCGGCACTTTGGTGTGAAGTCGGAAGAGAGCAACAACGGTCCGCAACCAAAGAAGAAACTCATGTCCAAGAAGGGGGCAACGCTTCACTTATACGATCCGGTCGACATTGCTGAACACACGCCATGCACCGTCATCCACAACTTCCTCCCGCAAGAGGAAGCCAACGACCTCTTGCGAGAACTCATAACGGAAGCAAAGTCGTTTGAAAAGAACGTCACGTTTAAACTATTCGACAACGTCGTCGCTAGCCCGCACACATCGAGCTTCTACGTCGAAAGCTACGACGAGATTCAAACGCAGAAGACGGACTACCTCTACAACGGCGCCAAGCTGAGCGACATTCGCCGCATAACGCCGCAGCTTATCAAGGTCAAACCCAAAGTCGCAGAGGCCGTGAACCAAGAGATCCAGACAAGAATGAAGACTCGCTACCCCGGGGGCACGAAGCTTCGGTACCAGTCGCCCAGGCCGTGGGCTCCCAACATGGCCTTTGTCAACTGCTACGACGGGCCGCAGGAGAACGTTGGGTGGCACAGTGACCAGCTGACCTACCTCGGCCCCCGCGCCGTAATCGGGTCGGTATCACTGGGCGTCGCGCGGGAGTTCCGCGTGCGAAGGATCATCCCCAAGGATGGCGGCGGCGAGGTCGGGAACAGCACGACAACGACGGCTGAGGACGCCGACGCAGAGGGCCAGATCTCGATTCACCTCCCTCATAACTCCCTCCTCGTGATGCACGCCGAGATGCAGGAGGAGTGGAAGCACAGCATTGCGGCGGCGCAGGCCATCGACCCGCATCCCGTCGCCGGCAACAAGCGCATTAACATCACCTACCGCGATTACAGGGCTGATATGCACCCGCGACACACACCAAAATGCGAGTGCAGAATTCCCTGTGTGCTGAGAGTTGTACAGAGGAAGAAGGAGAACCACGGGAGATACTTTTGGATGTGTCATGGAGGCAACGTGCCCGGCAAGGACAGTTGCTCGTTCTTCCAGTGGGCCAAGTTTGACGACGACGGGGCTCCCATATGGACTCACACAACTCGGAAACTCAACACTTGATTTCTTTTTCAACGCCTAGAATCTTTCTACTCGACTACGGAACAACCTCATTCTCAACGCCTCGCCTAACTCACCGATGAAAGCCGCCACAGTTCCACCTCAGGGGTTCACGTACCCAGGCTGATGCTCAGTCTTGCCATCGATCTGCAGAACCTTCAGACTCTTCAGGTCCACTCCGTCGAGGACCCGCGCGTTGACGGGATGTCTCGTCTTCGACCTCTCGTACCAGTACTGCGCTCGCTCCACCAGATTACTCTGCTCCTCCTCGCTCAGAGGGTTGATCGCATTGGTGACGGGGACGCCGCACGTCTTGCAAAACGTCTTTGCGAGGATGTGGTGCCCGAAAACGTAGCGGCCAATCTTGGCGTCGTCTCCCGACAGCACGACTTGGTCGGCGTTGGGGTACACCCAGACGTATCCATTCTATTCAGGAAAAAGTCAGCATAACATTTCTCCTTCCCCCGACACGATCATTTAGGAGGGGCCCCTTTTGCTGACCCTTTCGCAGATGCTGCAGTTGCATTCGATGATTTCGTTCCCATACGTCTCGTCGATGGGCTTGCTGACGACGGCGACCGTCAGAGCGCCGCAGTGGCAGCTGCCGGTGTAGAGCTTGCCCCCCTCGATCTCGGCCGTCGGCCTGGGGCCCTTGTGGGTGTGAGGCTCGTATTTGGCGCCGGAAGACGCGCCGTCCCAACTGCAGAGATCGGGTCAGCTTTTTCGAACGGCTTTGTAGGGGTTTGGGTTGCATACGTCTTCTTCTCCATCCCGAAAATATCGAGGTCTTGGATCGAGCGCACCTGCAGAAATGTGTCAGCCCTAGTGTTTCTCTCCCCTCGGACAGATCTTGAGACGGGGAAAGGGATGCAAGACACTCACGTTTAGGACTATTCCGTTGGGGGAATCCGCCAGAATGGGCGTAGCACAGTTTCCGCAGAACTTCAACAGCCGTCAGCAAACTACTCGGAGGAGACTTTCTTGTCTCTATTGGCATTCCTTGATTCCGGCTCACCTTGTGCGTAATCTGGCCCGGACCAAAATTGTACGTCGAGAGATCGTCCTCGACGCCCTTGACGAAGCGCAGGTCGTCGCGGTGGGGAATCACCCAGAGGGTCCCCTTCCTGGTGCAGAGGCTGCAGTTGCAGGCGCTGGCGGACTTGATCTCTGGGAGCTGGACCTCGTAGACGAAGGCTTTGCAGTGGCAGTTACCGCGGTAGGTCTGTTTGGGCTCTTCGGTGGTGGTCATATTGACAGAATGGTAATGAGACCGAAACGATGTTAATCACGTGGGTAATGAGGTTGTGAGATGTTTGGGTGATGATGTACAGATGAATGGTGTGAAATCACAAGTTTAGAGAGGCTACTTGCACGGTTCTTTATAGAATTGATCTAAGAGTTTTCCTTAACCTGCATCGAGACGAAGCTGATCAGTTGAGGGGGGAACCTTCTCTCTCCCTAGCCATTTAGTGAGCGCCACAATCTGTTGAGACAAGGATGTGTGGATTTGGATTGCACAGGAGTTCAATGTGGACTATCGTAACCTCGGACTGGGGATACGATCGTATGCGGGAAGTAGACACAGTATTGTCGGACGAGTCTACCGTCCGAACGGGGGTTCGGGGCAAATATTTCTGTCGCTTACCTTCACTTTGGTTGTTGACGGCCCCTAATCATCTGAGTCACCGAAAAGTCAACCCCTCCCCCGCGGGGACCGTGAACATTGCTGACGGCAGAAAATGTTGTAACACCTCATCTCTCCAAAGTATCGTCCGTGAACGCCAGAGCTAGTAGCAGGATAAGGTAGTTGCTGAGTACATTTATGAGGTTAGGGTGTCAGAACGGAGCGAGGGGCATTTTTGGTTCTAGGGCCAACGCCACACACGACGCCTCTGCGCGCGATGACTGAGAAGGGAACGCCATATTGTCACGTTGTCAGGTGACTCTGTACACTCTTTAGGTCTCGTTTTCCTGGGCAATCTAGATTCTATACGGGAGACTGGTTGACCCCGCATTAAAGAGGTGTTTTCCAAATGTCAGAGTCTGGCTAGATTACTGTTTCGTGAGAGGTCTCTCTCGTGGTTGGTATGAGACATATACTACATGCACAACAAGTGTGAGGTGTACCAGTCGTGAACCGGATCTGCATGATCACTACCGACATCTTCACGGCGTGTCCCGTTTTTTCTCGTTTTTTTTTTTCGTGGCGCCGGGTTATCTTACAGCTGGGCATGCAGTCCTCGGTTCAGCTGAGAATGAGATGAGACCCCTTTGAAGAGTGAGATGAGGCTGGCGAGTAAGCCAACGAGGGGATAGTTGAGGAGATTGGAATCACGCAGCAGGCAGCAGTCAGCAAGGAATCATCCATCAGGACAGACGTCATATCCTTCGTTCTCAATTGCAACGATAAAGATGGGCAAGTGTTTGTTGGGGGGGGGTAAACAGCCATTGGAGTCCATCTGTTGTGGTAAGCGAGGGTTGTGTGATCTGGCATGTTGGGGTGGAAGGAACGACGATGAAGCGACGAACGTTGGATGTTGAGATGAACGCGCCCACTTATCGGGAGGCTTGTGTCATCCTTCCGTCCGTCCGAACGGGTCTTTAGGTGCCGTTAATGGGGCTCAGTGGAGAAGGGGCCTCCTTCAGAATCGGAGGGATTCAAAGAAAGAAAAGAGAAGCCATCTCGACGACAGTTGAAAAAGAGCAGTGCGTCCTTCCTCGGGTGACATTTGGAGGGACAGAGAAAGCTGGTATCGAGGTCTGCGGGCAAGTTGTTGATCGGACTTTAGCGGAGATCTGATGTCAGCCGGGTCCAGTGTCATCAACGGCAGAGCAGAGGGTTCGCTAAGCTCGCCCGACTTACACTCACCGACGACCGTCGGCCGATAGAAATGTCCGCATACGGTTGTACCCTTACCTTGGCTACATCATCCATCTCAATAGTCGAAAAGACAGGAGAGTTGTAAGCACCATTTTCTCCTTATTTTCCGATACTCTGGTTTTCGAATGTTTCCTTGCGGATTTCTTCCACGTCTAATATCATGTCTAGTTGCTTGCTCTAGTAGAAAGTTATTGGTTTGCGTTCAGAACGATACAGGTTGTCCTTCCGTCTGACGTAGATGGTCAAGCACGCAAAAAGGCGCCAATACGGAGTACTACCCCGTGCCTGTGTTCTTTCAATCTAACAGGCACGGTTTATAATCGCTTAATCAGTTACGCAGCAATATCTCCGTCCAATCGGCGGGATGCAAAAAGAGGTCGCCAAGATCTGGGCGCCAGGTTGAATACTCCCCAACTATCCTCAGTTCGTCTCATTTAAGGTAAGGAGATTTATCCCCCCTCCCCGCATAGAGATTTCGAATCACACCTTGCAAGCATGCGACACCAGGGATCAGCCGTCACCTTCTTTCCGCTTATAGGTCCGTACCGGCTCCCGTAAACTCCGGGGCACCCGTTTCCGCGGATGACAACCTTAATGCAACGGCTATTGTTCAAGGCCCCCATTCTGGAAAGTCTAAGGACCTTGGAGTCCTCCGGGCTAAATCCCCTTGGGTCCATCACATCCCCTCCTCCCCTTGACTTTATCCATGATAAAAATCACCGTTGTTACTCAAAACCGCGCGCGAGCGCGCCCCCTTTTCACATTCCATTCAACCCGCAGACTCTGCCAAGACTGATCACCATCAGCAGGTTACATTCTTCGATGACATGGCCGCCGATTCGTTCAAAAAGAAGACTCTCTTTTCTGAGACCTCGTCAACCTTGTTTCTCGTCATACCTGTATAAAGTGGAAACACCCACCCTCCCTTGTCCACGGTATCCCGTGGATTGCCCAAACCAACATTGCACAGGTCTTGGAAATAAGGCAAGGTTACCTTCCTTTTACAATAACCCTAGTCTCCGCATAATTTTTGCTTGGGACCTGCTCTGATGGGAAGTCACCCGCCAGCAATTCGTTGCATCGCGTACTACGTGATTTGGCTTGGCGGCGCGGAAAAAGGGGAGTCCACCACCTCTGGTGACAAAGATTCATCCCATCACATCCTCGGTCTTCGGCTAGGTACGTGCATGGTATAGATGGTCCCAGGGGAGGAAGAGATCTGCCTTCCCATGCGGTGACAGGGTGATCCTGTGCAAAATGTAGACCATCGCTATACTCCGTACAAGGCGCCTGCCGGCACTTTGCTTGAGCAGCATGCCGTGGAATACAGGGAGGACGGATGATGGGCCAAGATCTACAACTTTGTCATTCCCCCGCTCCCGGTCTGCCATGGAAGAGGGCCAGTGTGATGATCCAGGTCTGGTATTAACGATCTGTAGGGCAGCTGGAAAGGCAAGTTCGGATGGAAAACGCTTCCGCGCTGCCTGCCCCTGCCATGATAGCCTGGTTAATGACCTGGAAAGCTGGTCCTTGCCTTCCTGGCCCCCAGTCTTAAAGAGCGAGAAGGACGTCGGTTCCTCTTCCTTGATTCTGGCTTTCTATTGTTGCTCTCGTCTTTACCTATCCATACCTCCCATATCTAGTCTGTGGAGTTGAAGATTCGGGGCGTGCTCTTCATCTTCCTCTCCAGAGCGTCAACCTTGACCTCAATCAGGTTGTCTTGAGACGATCATCTATCACGTAGCCTCCTTGGTGATCACCCGCCCTCGTCCCGAGTCAATACAATGGCACCCATCACGTCATTCGTTGCGGTTGCTGCCGCTGGCGCGGCTTTGTTCTCGACAGTCGCGGCTCAATGCGCGAATCTCACCCCCGTCGCGCAGCCCCAGTTGGCACCAGGGTATTCCTCCAAACTCATCTTGAACGGGCTGTCGAGGCCCCGCAGTCTTCAGTTTGACACTCTGGGCAACCTGCTCATCGCCGAGCAAGGAGGCACGGGTGTGAAGTACGTCAAGCTCACAGACAATGGCGGAGTGAACGTCTGCGTAGCTTCTCAGAAGACACTCATCTCCAATGCAAATGTAGGAAGTCCAGTCATTCCGTCTGCATCTCCATGACAGCGTAGCAGCTAACCCCTCGTCTAGCTCGCTCACGGCTTGGCCCTGTCTGCTGACGGCAAGACCATCTATGCGGCTACGGCATCCGAAGTGTTTGCGTATTCTTACGACGCTGCTGCCGGTACTGTTGGGCAGGCGAGGTCCATCATCAACGGCATGACGCAGACCGGCCACCAGAGCCGCACTTTGCTGATCCCCAAGGACAAGCCAAATGTCTTGCTCGTTTCTCGCGGCTCCGCTCCAAATCTTGACCTTCCAACTGCCGAGGCTGCGTCCGGCCGCAGTCAGATCCGTGCCTTTGATCTGACAAAATTGACGGGCAGCCCCGTGAATTACACAACGGGAGAACTGTTCGGATGGGGACTGCGTAACAGTGTTGGTGTTGGAGAGAACCCGTTGGATGGAGGCATTGTAAGTGCTTGCTGCATACTTGCAGAGACTCTAGCCAGCTAATGTTCTGTCAGTGGTCCGTCGAAAACTCTCTGGATAACATGGACCGCAACGGCGTGGATATCCACAATGATAACCCGGGCGAGGAGCTGAACTACCACGGCAGCTACAGAGCGGCGTCGAACCCGCAGAAGGGCGCAAACTATGGCTACCCCAACTGCTTTGCCGTCTGGGAGACCAGCACCGTCACGGGCGTACCCAATGTGAAAGTGGGAAGCCAAGTCATCCAGGGCAATGCGTCTGGCAGCGTCACAGACCAGTACTGCCAGACTGTTCCCACCCCACCGCGGCTCACTTTCCAGGCTCACATGGCGCCGCTGGATGTTAAGTTTTCCCCAAACGGATCATCTGCATACATTTCCTTCCATGGCAGCTGGTAAGTACTTCCGGAGTGTGGACACAGTACAGACAAATGTTGACGCTCTTGACAGGAACCGCTCTCCTGGTGACGGCTACCGCCTCAGCAGAGTCGACTTTGGTGCCAACGGACAGCCGCTTGCTGCGTCTACCAGCAAGACGGCCGAGGTCAAGGTCGCGTGGAACGTCAACAACGCTGTTTGCCCTGGAAGCTGCTTCCGCCCCGTTGGTCTTGCGTTTGACAAGAAGGGAAGGTTGTTCATGCTTAGCGATTCTACCGGCGAGCTATTTGTCCTTACGGTGCCTGCTTAGAATTCGGGTAAGCCGTGCCACCGTCACAATTGAAGACGGGGTTGGAGGGGTTTATGGCGGAAGTTTGGTGGGCTCTTTGCGAGGAGATGGGCGCGTTTGAAGGGCATTTCTTGTACATAGTTATCTTAGCCAACCTGGCAATGACGAGATTTTGACAAAGCATTCGGATAGAGATGCTGATTGACAAGGGGAACGCTGTGTGTCAAACGAGTCAAACAAAACATTTCCTCCCAACGAGGTTCCCCGAGGCACAGACAAGCGGGGAAGTTCTGACTGTACAGAGCCCTGGAGTACCTAGCTAAGTACCAATTAGTGGTTGCTGTGCAGCAACGCAGAGCTCGACCCCTGCCTCGGGCCGGACTTTGAGTGGGCCAAACGGGGGTCTCCCAGAGTCCAATGGGCGCGTTGGCTATCCCGTTTTGCACCCATTTGGGGAAGGCGCTTTCTGTGCCGCCCACGCCAGAATCCGTGTTTCCCGCGATGATGTGCGCCAGGTAGGCACGACAGGCACAAGCGGAAGCCTCTAGTTCAGTGGACGGATAGGTGACAGGCAGGCGCAAACTGCGGGTGGTGTCGCGCAGACGCAACTAATGGCACAGCGCTCCAATCACACGTCGCGCTGCCCGCCCTTCAGTCTCACCCGTCCCGTCCCTCCGTGCCTTCCATCCATCCATTCTCTTCCATCCCTCTGTGCCTCTCTCGACTTCCACCTTTTCTCTCTCTCACCCAGCAGCCTGACTAAGGAACTTGCTCCCGCATTCTTTCCAGGTGGCACTGAACCATCGTATCAGACATTGACTTTGCCATTTCTCGTCCCGTCATTTCAAAGCCATCTTTGCGGTCGATAGACGAAATTACCAAGCGACATTTGTTGGTCGCCGTTTACTCGACGCCCCCAGCCAAGCGCTCGGAATCTGTCTCAGGCTTTGCGACGCTGCAACGTCGGAGCCAAAGCCGTTCAACCCAAGAACGCCGACGCGCGCGCGCTGTTTGGCACGATTTCTGGTGCTAGCCTGATCCTTTCGTTTTCCTCAACGTCTTTGCGTGCATTGCACATTGCAAATCGCACCCCTCATCGTCACTTGGCCGCGCCATCCGACAAACGTCTGCGACAAATCCTCAACAGCCGTGCAGCCCTACGAGCGAACGACCGACCGTCACTGCGTTCCTGCAGGCAATTTGCCTTACGACTACACATGCGAGTCTAACCATCGCGCCACGGACTATACGTCATCACGAAGTACCTTAGTTTCCGACTAAAGGCACAGCAATGCCCATCCTTCCTCGCCAAACCACCACGGACGGTGTCGTCGTGGTCCCCGCCACGTACGGCGGCTGGTCGAGCCTCCCCGCTGGCGCGATCGTGGGCATCACCCTCGGCGCCGTCGCCGGATTCCTGCTCGTCCTGTGGATGATCTACACCTGTCTCAACTTTGGCCGGCCGGTCGAGGCCTCATCGTCATCGGTATACACCGGCACCGCGTCAGTCGTCTCTGTGCGGCGGCAGCGATCCAAGAGCCGGCACCGGCACCATAAACACCGCAGCCCGCGGGCGAGGGTGATTGCGACGGAAGAGGTGCGGGTCAGAGAGAGCGTGAGTAGGCCGCCGCCGGGGCCGGGGGGCGGCGGTCCTATTATTGTTGACGCGGCGCCGCCGCCGCCGATGCAGGAGCGGCGGAGCTATAGTCGGGTACCGCCGCCGAGGGTCGTGACGGATGACGAGGAGGATGAGGTGGTTGTGATTGAAGAGCATTCGCCGTCGGATAGAAGGAGAAGGCGGCATAGTAGCTCGCGGCGGCACAGTCACCGGGGAGAGAGCCGGCGTCGGAGCAGGGACTACTGAGGTTTGGAGTGTCTACCCACGTTCAGATCGCGTTGATTCTTTTTTTTACTCTCCAGCGACTGAATAATTGTTGGGACCATTTTTGTAATAGATTTCGTTGCGGTGCCGTGAGTGCGGCATATTCACGTGAGCGATGAGCGATGTTGTACGAGCCATTTTTGTTGGGATGGACGATATACTAGGGCGATGTACGTCAAACACGGACATGGGATACTGGATACTGGAGATACCGATCGGAGCGGGAAGGTAAGGATGGAGAAAGGAGGGAAGGAAGTGTCAGATGGAAGATCAAGTGTGGGGTGACTCCGGACAGCGGGATGGGGCCGAAGACGTGTTCGGTTTCGATACGAAAGCCCGTACACCAATCTCATAAGTTGGGACGTGGTTGATCCAAAGGGCTTCCCGAATACGGCGGATTTGGTGATCCCATGATCGTTCATCGCGCCAATGGGTGGGCATTATGGTGCTGCCTCGGTAGCCGGTGCGCGCGTCTGAAGAGGTTGCAATAATCCGGGCCTCGTCACCTGTTATCACGCATGAGAAGACATCTGAAGGGAATAAGTGGTGAAATAAGATCTGTTACGGTCGAGCATTTGTTGGAGGGAATGGAGCGTATTCTGATGGATGAGATGGAAGGCGATTGATACCAAGGCGCGGATATAATCTGGACTATTTTTAACATTTCCTCTCATTGCTCTAATCTGCTGAAAAACCATTGAAGAAGAATGCAGTTGAGGTCCGTCAGTTCCCTCACTAACGGAGTTTCCGCGCCCATGAAGTGATTGGTATTTGCAATAGTGACATGCTCACGCTCTGGAATGTGCAGCTACTGCAGGGTACCAAGGGTAAGGCATTGATGAACAGAAATCGACGATGCTCCTGGCAAAACCTTGGATGAATGAGATAGGCAAGTAAAACTTGTAAGCTCTTCCCCGTCAAGTCAACCCAAGGTAGATAGATAAATAATGCACTGGCAGGTGTGGTCAAATGGGGATTGGCCAATGGTGGCAGCAGGAGCCGCATTTCACATGCTTTCCCCGGACTTGTGGAGGAGGGTACCTACGCCCTGCTCCAAATAGTTTCAGAATGACATCACCTGCGAGCTTTCGGCTTCCCGGTCGTGCACCACGTCCACACTTCAGGTACCACCATAGATAGGTACCAGTATCCAATTCTTCACGAGACAAATCAAACAATCAGGCACAGGCACAGGCACAGGCACAGGCAAGTTCCTAATCCGGCAATTGGTAGTAAAGGGCGCCGTCCATTTGCACACACACACACACATACACACACACTCCCTTTCCCGATTCTACCATTTTCGACGCTAGGCAGCTTACCTAGGGTGCTCAAGGTACCTCACCTCTGAGAGCTTTTGTTGTCTGGCTTGTGAGACATCATAGCTCCTACTTCCATCCTTCCCGCGGCCGACGTATAGCTCCGAGTAGTGTAGCTCGGGGCGTCTCTCCCTCCCTTTTAACGTTTGACCTTTCCCTTCCCACCTTTCCTGCCTCTGTGCTTCTCCTGTACGTTTATCTTTTCACACCAACTCGAACATCTGTGTCTACCCAAACTGTGGATAACAACACCTCACCCGCAAGACGTCAACGAAACCCGAACTTCACTTGGCTCCAGGAACTATACAAGAGACCAAATTGGTCCGTTTTCACAAGCTTGAAAGATTCATCTACGATTTTATAGCTCCACACGGCAAGACAGCAAGACGTCCTTCGATTCGAAGCTGACACGAGCGCAAGATGGATCATCCAGGTACGCAGACGTCACCCATACACACACAAACACCCTGAACGAGACGGCAGCATCTCGCTGCCAACACTTACAAGAACCCTGGCTGTATATCATGGCGGCTACGGTGCGCTATCCCCCACGCCCGCAACTCGGTGCTTCGGGGTGGTCGAATCTTGAGTCGCTGGGCCGCTCGCCCCCTTTCTCCCGTAGTAGATTCAACTAGACAAGCTCAAGAGCGTCATTTTTACTGACAAGCATCCGGCTACAGTCAAGGAGATCAAGACCGTCATCCGGGACCTAGTCCAGGGATCCCCTGAGAAGCAGCAGAATGCTCTCTACTCCAACTTCACCGAGGACGCCTCGTTCACCCACCCATTTTGCCATGTCCCGTCCTTTGGCAATATCCAGATCCCGTTTCTCTTCACCATCAATTCGCGCTGGTTGGTCCTCATGATTTACCGCTGGTACCGCATTTTGAGCCCTAATATTGAAATGGAGATTGAGTCTTCCGGTACGTTCCCTGTTGTCAGTCTGGTCAGCTATCTCTCTTGGAGGCAGCTTTCTACAGCATAACAATGTACTACAGTCCGAAATGCTAAACCCCCCACAGTCCAAGACCAGAAGACAAACCTGCTCTACGTCAAGATGCGCCAAGACTTCCGCCTGTGGTTCGTTCCCTTCTACTCGGCCCCCGTCGACTTCGTCGTCGTCCTTCGCCTGGAAACCCGCACCATCGACGCCAACGGCAACCCGCTGCCCCGTGGCTACGGCGACACCGCCTCTGTCGGAACCCGTCAACGCCAGTTCATTGTCAGTCAGGAGGATCACTACCAGGTCGGCGAGTGGCTCAAGTTTATCGCCCCATTCTTCGGCTACTGGGCCTGGCACGCCTGGACCCTCTTGGCAACGGCGCTGTGTGTCGTTGGCGCCTTCTTTGGCTATCCCCTGACCTTGCTTTTCGGACAAATGGCTGGCCCCAACAGTAACGGTAACGGTCAGGAGAGTAAGCGGGAGTAGGACATCGCGGTTGACGACCTGTTTATCTTTTTGGGAGAGTTTCAGAATGGCCTAGCAAGAGTAGCTAATGAGGTGTCAAGCAAGTCTTGGTATTGATTGTGCGAAAGTTGAGTGAGGAGGAAGGCATGTCTTTGAAGTATGGATAGTCAACTGGCATGGTATTAGGTTTGTACTCTCAGCGAATAGTTGCCGGTACTAAATGGGGTACTAAATGGGGTATGGTTAGCAACCTACGCAGGGCATTGGGCTTTGAACTATGGTCCCTGAGTTTGACTTGATCATGCTTTCCGTGGATACGGGCTCGTGTAAAGGAGTGACCTTCATCGTCGACCATCCCAGCTAGTGTAGAGAAGCGACGTGAGGTCAGTTTTACCCTGGGGACTCGCACCTCATTCATTCGAACGTAAGATGGCCCGCTCCTGTGACACTCGCCTCGTTCCTTCTTCCTCGACTTCACTTGGCATGTGAGGGCTGAGGTTATATATACCACCCCAACTCCACACATGTCACCAGCATAGCAGCGTCCGTCTAGGTCGGCGGGTCAGGTCAAGTTGTGTGCGAGGTGGCCGAGTTGGTCAAAATAATAAAAAATAAATACTCCAATGAAGTCAGATTTCGGATTGACTGAGGGGCGTGCTGTTCAATTACGGGCAGGGGCGTGAGTTCTAGTTGAGGTATCCCCCTCCCCCTCCCCCTTCCCTTCCCCCTTCCTTTCTTTTTTTTATATGTATTAGAAGAAAGAGGTTCATTGATACTTGGTTAACCCTATTCAACGCTGGTTATGAGTTGCTCAACATACGTAAATCCAACACTTCCGAGTACAATCAACTCCATGTTATAATTGGTACACTATTTTTGGTGATGGCATATTAAAGAAGCGTGAAATGGTCCATTTTCTTGTTCGATCTAACGAGGAGACTTAGTATAATCGACAAAAGTCTCACTGGCTCTCCTCTCTCTGTCTCTACACTCACTACCTTACTTCACCTCTACTTTTTCCCTCTCTCTCTCTCTCTCTCTCTCTCTCTCTCTCTCTCTCCCCTCACTCGCTTTTCTGGGTATACCAAAATTCAGACGGCAAGCAACAGATTTTCCTTGCACCCACGGGACCAGCCTCCCTCTCTCCAGCTTCATCTCAACACGAAAACCACTCTCGCCATTCATTCTTTGAATATGTCCATCCGAGCAATATACGTCTGTCCACACCGAGTTGGTCCCTTTTCTGTTGTGTTTTGAAAGATTTGCTCACCCTTTTTTGCCAATCCGGTTCGTCAATATATATATATAAAATAAAAAGAGGTCTTGCCTGCCATCCCTGCTTTTTCTGATCCATATCCCCGGCCTGTGTCCGTATCTTTCGTACGGGTTGAGGTTCATCACATAATATACTATACTGCAAGTCATGAAGCCCGGCTGGCGTCATCCTTCCCTTCAAAGAGAGAAGGCGGCGTGTCCGGCACGGAGGCGTCAACTGAGATTTCTCCCAGAGGCCGCCGGCGTCGTGGCCGAAGCACATACACCCGCCAGCCCTTCCATTTTTGGCGTTTCCCAGCCGTTTTTATTTTGTGTTGGTATCATCATAAGGGCTAGTAATGCATTTCTAGCACGGAGGCGTCATCATGGAATTATCTCTTTTTCCAAGAAGCCGCCGGCGTCGTGCCATTTTCTCTTTTTTCTTTCGTTGGTTGTTGGCGTTTCTCGTCTCCTTCACATCCCGTTTCGCCCGTTCGCGTTGCCGTTCGGACCCTGCTGTTGATCCGGGGATTGTTGTTGCTGTTGCTGTTGCTGCGCCTGTGACTGCTGCTGTCCCCCAAAGAAGAAGCCATCGAAAATGTTCATCTGCTGGCCGTCACTGAAGTCGTGGTGCATGTTATCCCAGTTGATGCCGAATCCCAGGTCAAGCTGTGGTGTCGTCACGTCTCCGGAACCGCCAAGCTCGCCGTTGGGGTTACCGCCTTGCAGGCTCTGGAAGAAATCCATGGTCTGGATGTCTGGGTAATCGGCCACACCATACGATGATGACCCCTGCTGCTGCTGCTGATTCAAGAAGGATCCGCCGCTGCTGGTCCGCTGATTCGCCACGCGGCGGGGCACCGGAGGCGAGGCCACGAAGGAAGGATCGATTTCCGAAGGGCTGCCCTGGCTGGGGGCCATCATATTGAAGTCCGTGGCGCGCGGGGAATGGCGCGGTGGGAGGTCGCCAGCGACGGAGAGACTCGGAGACGAAAGGGTATCTGACAGCGCCAAGTCCATCTGGAAGTTGCCCTGCCCCGACGACTGGTGTTGTTGGTGGCGGCGGCGGGGTGCAACACTCGCAGTCGATGTCGATGCCCCGTCACCCGAGGCAGAGCTCCACTCGAATTGTCTCTCGCGCATCTTGCGCGGCGGCACCGAGTTGAAGCCACCGGTCGAGTTGGCCATCTTGATAGTGGCCTTTGCGGTACGATCAAATGCGTCGCGGCAGGTCTCGGCCGGTGGGCACTTGTCAATCAGGTCAGTGAAGACAGACTTGGCGGCCAGGATGGTGAAGTCGACTTCGTCCATTGTCTATGCCATTGTACGTTAGAGCTATTTCAATTGATCTCAAAATCAAGGGAGTTAACTTACCAGTCGGCTTCTGACAATGGGCGAGTGCCAGATAGCGTAGAGGTAGGATATGCCAGCCATGAAAAGATGATGAGTCGACAGATACGTGTAGCTGACTAACCCGCTCAAGTGTAGCTGGCGGTAGATACGCAGGATCTTTTGCCCGGCCTCGGCGACCTTGAGATAGATTCTGTCCTCGTCCTCCCGCAGCTCCGCCTGAAAAGCTGTCGGGCTGTTCACCTCGTTGGAGGTGTTGTACTCGCCCTCGAACATGGCGGGCACGCTCAAACTCTGGCGGTAGAGCATGATGATGGCCTGCCAGTAGTTAAGTTCCAGGAACTCGGTCGAAAATGCCACGCCCGTCTCCTCCCGCGTTGGGGCCGAGTTCTTCCACTGGTACAGCCTACGGTCGATATCGATGCGCCACGAGCGGAAGGAGTCGAACTTGACGAGAAACGGCGACGGCAGGTGGGTGTGCATGTCCGAGTTGGTCAGGTTCTGGCCCGACGCCCGAACGACCTGTGTCTGGTTGTATTGCAGCACTTGGAGGATCTCAGACTGCAACAGCCGGAGCTTGAAGTAGTGGTAAGCCACGTGCTTGTAGCTCGGCTCAGATGAGTCGGCGGGCTTCTCTAAAAATCCAGTCGATGCGATGTACTGATCGTCCAAGAGCGAGGGGAATTCGGTTGTGATGACCTGGTCGCTGATGCCGAATGGTCGTCCGACGCAGGTGCTCACCAGACGATCCAAGGAGTAGGTGCACCACCAAAGCCTCCGCCTCATGTCGCGGATGTACAGTCTTCGGCCCCTCTCGCGTGACTGGGCGTTCCTGGCTTCGTTCACTTCGCCGTTCTCATCCTTGACCAGATCTCGCATGGCCGGTTCCACGTCGCTTCCATCTTCGTAGTGCAAGCCTAGATCCACAGCTAAGCGCACGGCAACGCCAATGATATACCTGTCAACTTGTCAGAATCGTGTCTCATAATGCGATCAGCTTGTCAGGGATGGAACTCACCACAGGCCGGGAGGAACAGGTCGAAGGAGCGCAAAGTTGGCTAACAACAGCACAGCTTGCAACACCTCCAACCCACCGCCGCTGTTGCCCAGACAAGCCTCGAGATGCACGATGGCGCTCGCATGGTACTCCTCTGGCTGTGCCTGGCCAAACTTGTTCGCATCCGCTGGATTGCGCGGTCCGGC
This sequence comes from Colletotrichum godetiae, assembly GCF_030913485.1. Lineage (NCBI taxonomy): Eukaryota > Fungi > Ascomycota > Sordariomycetes > Glomerellales > Glomerellaceae > Colletotrichum > Colletotrichum godetiae. The sequence continues at coordinate 858,812 of NW_026851251.1, read as the reverse complement.
ACCCGAACCCTCAGATTTCACAGGCTCGCCCACAATCACACCACATCCGATTGCAAAGACCATGTTCAGCATGTACAGCTCCCGAGCTCCCTTTGGCCCACTGGGATCAGCGTACGCCTGGTCGAACATTTGCATAAACTCCCCTCGGTGCAGAATGGGGATCTGGGGATTCGCGTGCTCAAAATACAGAGTCACAAGCCTCATACCCACGTCTTTCTCAGGGAAATTTGCCGGCCGGATCGTGGGTTTCGTGTGCAACCCGAAGAAGGAGTCGCGCATAGATGTCCCGCTGCCAATCGGTAAGCCCTTGCCACCAATTCGGTCCTGCGTCCCGTTGTGATCCGACACAGAATATTGCACAGCGGCGAAGACTACACGATTGAACGAGACCCCTGAAGCCGAAGCCAATGATCGTGGTTTCGATGGGCTGACGATATCAAGCATTCCCGTACCACCGCTCTCTGCCTTTTTGGCCTTCTCCAGGTCGGGGCGGTGTATGCTACTCTTCGCTGTCCCGGCCCCATCAACACTCTCCGAGCGCGCCGAGGGGGCAATGTCTGTCGTCGATTTCGCGATCTCGGCACCGGGACGTGAGCAGAGCTCCAGGTTCTCGGCAGGTGGAAAAGGTATGTTTTGGTTGGCGAGCAGTGCCTCTAGCTGTTCTACGCGGGTTTCGAGATAGAAGACGTAGCTTTACGAGTCACAATATTAGCACTCAATCGACAATCGAGGTGATGCCTCTTGCGCGCACATGCGCGCGCACTAAGCAACTCCCAATATAGGTACGCTACACGGACAAGTGGTTTATACCTTCTGGGAATCTCCTTCTTTGTGATGGGGTCGTAGCCCACGCAGGCGACGCCGGCCTTTGCGCAGCTCGCACAACTGGGCAGCTTCTGGTCGCATCTGTTCTTCCGTAGGCGACAGCGGTTACAGGCGCTCACGTTGCGGAAGTTGCTGCTCTGGCCTGCTTTGCCTCCTCCGCTTCCTCCGTTTTTCTCAGCAGAAGTGAGGGCCGCGCCGATATTGGCCAACAGATCGTTTTGTTCGGCTGCTGACGGGCTCTGGTCGATGCCAGCAGAGGGGGGCGGGGAGACGTCGACATCGTAGGAGCCTTGGCGCGGGCGCTTCGTCGGCTTGAGGGTGGGCGATGGCGGTGAGTGAGCCGGCATCGTGTCAGGGGAACGTCTCTTAATCGAACGGTATCAGGCGGCTTTTCGGAAAGAGGAGACGGAGCGGGGAAGGTTGGGACGAGTATAGTGTTGGGATTGACTTCCGGAGGCGCGGCTGCCGGCCGGTCGGGGTGAGTCGGAGGCTGGTTATAGAGCCGACTCTAGACGAGGTAGAGAGTAGGAGGCACAGGCCGTCCTGTACACTTCAAGGTGAGCGCAAGTCCCTCAGCCAGGACTGGCGAAAGGTGCGGTTGTGAGAGGGAGTAGGAAGAGGTGAGAGTGAAGGTGGGAAAGGCTGGACGTCGGTGAGACATACAAAAGTGTTGGAAACAGCCTGTTATCGCGACGCTATCTCGACTTGCACAGTGACAGCTCCACACATCATTCGGCAGTGGGCACAGACGGTAGGAAGAAGGGGACCTCTTGTCTCGTCTACCTAATCCCAGCGGACTAAGGCGGCGCTAGAGGCAAGGGCCGGTTCTAGGCTGGACAGACGTAGACGATGGGGGGGGGTTCTCTGCAACGGAGTGGCGGCGGGCCTGGGAAATGGCAAAGGCGATCGGGACTGTGAAGGTCACGAAGTATGTACAGATTGGCGAGCGACAGACCCTTCAGCTGGGATCGCTCTGGATGTTGGGGATCTGACCGAGATTCAGGTCAGGGCTGCGCATGTCGAGTCGGTCAGAGGACAGGCGGACAGCGGACGGCGGAAGACGGCGACGGCGGCGGCGGGATGCTGCAGACAAGCGAGAGGGAGAGATAGACAGGCCCAGTAGCTTGTCTGAAGGATGGGAAAGAAGACAAAGTGATTCAACGGTGGTGGGAATTCCCGCATACGACAAAGGTCAAGCTACCTCGAATCGAGCTGGGCTGTGGGATATGCGCAGTGGTAGGTGAAGAAAGAGGCGGTCGGTGAAATGACAAGAGCAAAGAGCACACCAATTTGAGGTAAACGGGATGGATGGACGCGCTAATTGGAAAGGACCAATCTGCAGCTGGCGATATTAGTTTTCGTTGACCTAAGCACTTTTTTTTCTTCCCCTTCCTTCCTTCAGCTGATAAGGAAAGCAGGAAGGAGGGTCCATCGTACTCGGCCAGTTAGTTTGTGGTGCGCCTGGCACGGAAAGTGGAGGTCTGGAGACAACTGGAAAGTTGAAGGAGTCAAGCCACAGGTGAGAAGTGACTGCGCTTGCTACAACATCATCATCCTTCTTCATCATTGAATAATTCCATCTATCATTTAAGGTACCTAACTTGAGTTGACGGGCCGAACAGAGAGCTTGATAAGTCTTCAGCCACAAGGCACACGACCAGCAGCCAACTCTCTTTTTAATCATCATGTCTCTCGCGTCCCCCCCCCAAACCACTAAAAGACCCCCAAACGAGAACGAGCAAACAAAACAGCGTACGCCGTTTGGTGCCTTGGGTACCTTACTAAGGAATATGATCCCTCACCTTCTCTGAGTCTCTCTCTCTCTCTCTCTCATCTCTGTACGAGCATCATCTAGGTAAGGTACGCAGACTGCCCGCCTGTCTGCCCCCCGCACTACGACATACACCAAACACACCAATCATCGAGATCCTGACCGGCAATGCCTCGTTTGGGAACTCCATCCCGCGCTGCCGCATCGGCCTGAGCCTTTTGGCGCGCCCTCGCTTGGCTATGATGGCCGCCGGGTATCAGTTGACCATACCCTTGGAAACCGAAAGCAAGCCACCCACCCCCCAGCAAGCTAAAAAAGCCAATTGCTTTGCTCTCATTTGAAACTTGGCATTGGCTCCCTTTTTACGAGGGTCCAATTCACCCTCTTACACACATGTGTGTGAGTGTGCCTGTTATCACCCAGAACCCCCCCCTTATCTATCCGTCGAATCCGGGACCGTTTACGATTGAGACCGCCACACCCTTTAGAAGACGCCTTCTTCCTCCGTACCGGCCGCCGCCTCTGACTATCTGCTGAGTTCATCTCTAAATCATATCTTGTCTCCTCTGTTACCATGTCGTGGTGTTGTGACGTTCTGAGGATCACTATCCGTACCACCTTACTAATCGAGTTTGAAGCCACCGCCCACTTCACGATGTGTGCCCAAGATGCCCTCAAGAGTCGAGATGCGCAATTGCGATCCGTCGTTTTGAATTGACCAAACCCCAATCTCGCCAAGCGAAACTCTCAACGTTGTCATCTACCGTTCATTCGCCCATCGAATAGCAATACCGAGGTCCCCTCGGCTCCGTAGAGGTCTACCGTATCTCACCTACCCACTCCCAGCGCCGACGCACCCAACGGTCCAGCACAGGCTTAGTACACCTTTGCTAACGGACGGGGATTCTCCAATCCATCACAAGTCACAAACTATTCACCCGCTCGCCGTTATCGGTTATGGATATTGTAATCTTGATCCCCTTCTCGCTGTCAAAAGATCCCAAATGTCCATTTGTGATCCTATCCAATGAGCGATGCCAATACCGACGACCAACACGCGCATGTGAAATCCCCACAAACGTTCCAACCTAGCCTCGCTCACGATACCATCATCTATCTGCCTAACCTCCCATCTCTGAATCCCGATTCTTTCTCTTCTAGTCCCCTCTTCTCTTACCATCCCGCCGCCACCCCACAAACCCGGGGGAGCATCGTACCAAACTGCCTCATCTTTCGGATGAACCAAGGCCAGGAAATCGTACACCGTAGTAGTATAGTATAGGGTTAGGTACGGATTAGTTGCAATCATGAGACCGGGATAGCATCCGAGGAAACCGTGTCGCTGAACCCTGCGAAATCTCGTTCGAGACCAACCTTACCCCGGGTTTCTTCAAAGACAAAAAAAAACAAAAAAAGGAAGAGAGAGCATGTTGATACTTGCTTCACCCCCCGTGCATGTCTCATACAGCAAAACGCTGAATCCATGTACCACAGCATGTACGTCACCAATGTTTCGCTTGGCGTCGAACAGAAACTACCCGAGAAACACCACGGCCTCCAAGCTCATGAGGCTTGGAATCAAGGCCGGTAAACAGGTAGGTTGGTAAGGTCATGGAAGCCTGTTTCAGTCATCGCGAGGGTTATCACTTGTCACAGCGTGGTACACGATCAAATAAGGAGGGAAACAGCATGTTCGTCAAGTAAGGGTTTGTTCCCTATCAATTCTCTAAGGAATAAGCCATCATTAAAACATCAAGAGCAACAGACCTTTGCAAGTCTTGACAGGCTCCATAGAACAAATCGAGTTTCCCCCCAGTTCAGAATCCCTTCCTTGCCAAAAATTCCTGTCCCGCTCCTCCACTCTCTTTCCTCGGGTTGGTTTGGTAGGTCTGGTCGCTGTGGTATTCCCCCAAACAAATGCCATTCGCTTTTCTCTTGTTGCGCCCTGTGCGGTTTCCTGTCTCTTCGCGCTCCCTGCTCTCTTTCCAGTGTCGGTTGTTCCCTTGGACTTCCATGGTATCTCCAACTCCATATCCGAAAAGAATAATCCGTATACAAAAAAAAAACAATGGCCGAGGATCGTCGCCTGACCCGATACATGATGTGATGTTGAGCGCCTCCCTAAAGGTTTGAAAAAGTCGAAATGAACAAGAACTGAAAATCCAATCATGCAGCCCGCTGATGGGAATGGTCGAAATAAAACAAGTAACAAGACGTGAGAATCCCTCATGTTCTCTCTCCTCGGCCCGTCTGAATTAAATCGTGTGATCTTAATAACTCTTTTCTCTGATTCCTTCCGTCGTGTCCCGTGAGCGATAGTCTATGTCTTGTTGAGTCCCTTCCTGTCGATGATAACGCTGTAGGATGAAAACTCCGATTGTTGAATAATGATGTAAAAAGTAAATTGTGCAAGTCCCATGGCGCCGTTCCGGGGTATCGAGTTTGAGGGATATGGTAGTCAACGTCTATGATCACGGTGGTGTGGTGATCACGATCTCCGGCTGGGGCCAGCCTCGACCTCGTATTCGTCGTCTTCAATGGGGACTAGCAGTCCCTCGATCTCCGTGGGTTCCACTGCCGTCTCGATGTCTCTGGTAGGCTCGTCAAGGCGTCCACGAGGCTCGGTGAGGTGCATGCTGAGGAAGGCGCCGAGAATGGTGATGGCGCCACTGGTCCACCAAGCGAGTCCTGAGTAGCCAGTTCGAATACCAAGGGTGTAAAGAAAACCCGAGATCGTGGGTCCGAAAGCCCTGCACAAGCTTGCTGTCGAGGCCGCAACGCCGTTGATTGTTCCGAGGGACATGAGGCTCGGTGCCGAGTTGGTGAGCAAAATCGCATTGCTGGGATACGCCATGGTTGAGAAAGTGCACTTCCAGATGACCATGATGTAGATGCCAACCATTCGCAGGTTCTCAGGCAAGAGAGCCAGGTAAGGCGTCGTCAGGTAGAGCAAAAAGTACGAAATCGCCAGCAGCCTGAACAGTCGGAGGGGGCCGAGGCGTCTGGTAACCCACGGGAAGATGAACACAGTCGAGATCATAGAGTAGACACCCTGAACAGCGAGAATGATGCCGATGCGCTTCGTGTCCATGGAAAAGCCGCCGTCGAACTTGAAGGGAAGGTGAACATCCGAGTTCTGGGGAGGCGTGGTGCTGAGGAAGACGGGGAACAATTGATCGAAGGTCATGGTGTGGCTGGTGGGAGAGTCAGCATGCTGATGCGAGTGTCAGGATCTCAAGACGTAGGTGGGTGACTTACAAGGCCAGGATACCGTAGGAGATAATGTTCAAGATGACTGGTCTGGTGAAAATCACCTTGGGCTGCTCCGCAATCTCGTCAATGATTGATGCCTCTGTGAGATCCAGGGTTTCAGTCGGCTCGGGGATGGTAGAGTCGGATCCCACAAGTTGAGGAGAGCTCTCGTTCGTGCGGTAGCCGGGAAGTTCGTCGTCGTCGAGCAGTGCCTGCTTCTCCGCTTTCCGCGCAGGGATTTGACAGCTCTTAGCCGACACCCATGAGATGATGCGCTTTCCCAATTCCACACCGGGGTCTCTCCTCTTCTTCCTCTCAGCATGAGTTTCCTCCAGGAAGAGCAAGCCAATGACAACTCCACAGAAAACAGTGGCAGCGCTGAAAAGGTTGGGCAGGAGGAAGGGATATTGCTCCCAGATCGTGCCAGCCTTGAAATACTGAGGGTAGCTTTTCACAGGCTCGGCGAGTAAGCCACCAAGAGCAGGTCCAACGATGGAGCTGTGCACAGTCAGACACTGGTCAATTAACTCTGGCGAGTCGCGTAGTAGGGGTACGCTCGCCACAAACTCAACTTACCCAAGACACCAAACTAGGGGCATAATAGTGTATGCGCGGGCTAGGCAGAGTTAGCTTATCACCTGTAACCGGGGAAGGCTTCCGAACTTACGCTGATGCTCCTTGACCGTAACCAACTCTGCGACAGTCGTTTGCAGGACACCAATGTTTCTTTGCCAAAAGTCAGCCAAAGAAAGGTCAATTTTCACCAGTCAGCTCATAGGGTCGACATACCCGTTCAACAAGCCACCGAGAGCTCGCGCAATGAGTGCGACAGTCAAGTTGGGGGCAAATCCGAAAACCAGAGAGCTCAAAGCCGTGCCAAAGAGACCCATCAAGAGAACAGGCTTGCGACCAATCTTGTCACTGAGCCTTCCCCAAACGACTCCTGTGGAAAATTCGGCCAAGGTGAATGCGGATGTGATCATACCGGCGTAGACGGATATTTTGCTCGTGTCTTCGGTGATGTTGAAGTGTTCGACCATCTTATAGACGTAAGGGAAGATGGACATGAATGCAATCGGTTCGCATATTCTGCAGAGTGCTGGTTGATGAGCATGTTAGCGGCCATCCTGCGGTAAACTCGTGCAAGACCGCTGGACGAGGACATGCATACCGAGAACAAACATTTGTGTCGTGGGAAAGGGTGCAAGCTTGGATTTCATGCTCCTCGAGGAGCCGCCTCGACGGCCTCCCGTCATGTAGCCGGACCTCTTCATCTTGGTTGATCCTTGGTGTATGCGCAGTTGACAAGCTGGATGGGTGTAAGGCACGAGGAGATTCGGTAGGCGTTTACAAAATTGTCGGATCAAGGGATGGGTGGGCGATGTTGCAATATATAGCACTGCGGTTCATGAAATGTTTCCGGTGGACTCAAGAATCGAGGGAGAACAACGGTATCGTGGAGCTGGTGGTCCAGATCGGTGTGGGCAAGAATTTGTTTTGCTAGTCTCGTGGAAGGGAGGAAAGCGTGTTGATGCTCGAGACTGATGATGTAACCATGAAAAGCAATGGTGGAAAAGCAAAGATAAAACAAGAGCAGAGCGAGACCAAAGCTATTCAGGCAGCGTGGCGGAAGGGTTACCTTATGGAAGAAAGTATCAGATGGGACAAAAAGGAGCAGCTCTGGGGAAGCAAGCAACTTAATATGAAGGGAGCGCGGACGGTGACGATGAGAGGACCAAGAGACGTCAAAGCCCAGGGCCACCCCAGACACAGACCAGACCCAGCTGGGTTGGACAGGCCACCGGGACCGTACCATTGCCTGGGTCGCGGAAGCAAATTTTGGATCTAAGATTGGAACGGCGGTGACCATGGACCATGGCATGTCCAGCGCAAAAAAGCAACAAGTCGATCCTCCCACTTGTCCACCGGGGAGGGATTCAGGGAGATGCGGCGGCGAAAGGTCCCACGTCGTGGGAAGGGATCCAACTGCCCGGCATGACGGCCGTGGGGCCTGAAAAGCCCTGTACCTGATCCAGGGGTGAACCCCCCAGACAAGACTCGGTGGGCTTTTTTCTCCATACATGCGCAGTCGGGGTGTGTGTATGCGGCGCGGCGTGCCCCCTTACCCATGTCGAGATGACGGTCCCAAGGCCATGAGTGTTCGCCTTACAACTGTGGGTAAGTGTAAGTCGGTACGTCCACGGCTCGGCCACTACCTACGCGACGGGTACTACCCGGATGAGATTCCCTAGGCGCAATCCGTTGTTAGCAGGCCAGTGGTGTCAAGGAGAGATGGGGTTCGGAGCGAGCGGGTGCGTGGGCGGTGGGTGTGTGAAAGGGAGACTGAGAGACACGCACACACACACCACACACACATACGCAAAGTGAAAGAGACGTGGGAGAGAGTATCCGAAGGTACGAGAGTACTTCACTTGACCGGACGAAGAGAGTACGTACTCAACAGACCGACATGGACGGAGTAGGAAAAGTAGGCAAGGGGTGGTAGACTCGGGGAAGGATGGCGCCAGACCGGAGGGCAGGGATCAACAGAGGAAAAAAAAGGTTTCACAAGAGGCAACGAGGCTAGAGCCTCGATGGGACTGGGCTGGATTTGGGAGTGGGAGACTTTTTGCAGCAAATGGAGCCAACTCGGAATTGGGGTGTGGGTAGTTGCAGGGCGCCAGAAATAAGAAAAAGCAAAAGAAAATTAGCCGACGGACGCAACAGGTTACAACAGGAAAGCCAACATTTACCTGCACTTTCGTCGATGGCCGCTGTGTAGCGACTACGCGTCCATCAAGTGCTTGTCACTGTTCTGATCCGTATCGCAATACTCCGTACCAAAACCTGCGATCACTGATGCGCAACGCAGCGGCATCTGTCCCGTCCCGATCCCGGTCCCTTGCTCCCATCTCGCCTTGTCTGCCCCGGTGGCAACTACATCGAGTGCTGTAGGTGATATGAATGTAGCCGTATCCGTAGACACATGGTGCTCGTCTCGGAAAATCAAACTCGTATAATTACCCGGGTTTCGGGCTTCATTCTCCAGCATGTATCAGCCTTGAGGTCTTCCGCAGTGTCTAGGTTCTTTTCAATATGAATTCTGTGCTCCGGATACCGTAAGGAGCTTGCTAGAACCATGCGCACCAGATTGATGGTATGATAACTTCCGTCAGATGTGGTTGCGAGAAGAGCATTTTGACACTGTACTGTTGATTTCTTGTCTTTCACAGGTGGACGAGAAGACGAGATGCAACTTGTCTGCGATGTGAGGCACGCAAGGTGTGTACTTACGGCCCAAGGTTCAAACCCCCGGCACTTGGGTCGCATGGCTGGCTCTGCTGTAGCAGGGGGGGTTCGACATTGGATTGTTGGATGAAAGCGACAAACCACCCGCCGAGGGCTGGTCAAACGCTAGTTGACTGTATTGTCGAGGGAGGGCGACATGGGGAAAAAACCCAGGCTGTCCCTGTGGCTCAGTAATAGACCGCCTCCTTAGCAGGGTGAACTAATCCTGTTCCCCGCGCTGCCTGTGCCTGTTCTTTTGCGGTGAGCGGCAGTACGGAGTACAAATACAAGACGTTAGCTTTGCTGCCTTTGATTGGGGTATCAGGGGTGGGATTCCATTACGGATCATCCTGAATATTCCCTCTGGAGCTATCCCTATTGTTGGGCAAACTGAGGTGGGACGCGGGTATGCTTCCTGTCGCACGCGGAGCTTATCACGCCCCAGAGAGCATGCATCAGAGCGCCGAGGATCTGAGCAACAAGGCCGGGCTAATAGAACCACCTCGTCGTCCGCTTCTGTGAGGCGGTGAATGAAAGCAGGGCCAGGGCTGCGGAGTGTACCTCCCGGCGGATATAGACGCTTGTTACACCAGCGTCGGCCTTCAACTATTCGAAATTACAGAAGCCGTTGCCGTTACGGTTTACCGCTGCCGCTGCCGCCGTACATCGACTCGGAGCCTGTCTGCGGGATTTCTGGAATGAGGACATATATTACTGCGTAGGTAGACTCGTAACTCGCGCAACGGCTCGTAGGAAGAGTACGCGTCGCTAGATACACAACGTGCGGCCCGTATATGTGTTTGCCTCAGCGTACTGCTGAATACGAGAGGGCATCCATAGTCACACAGTACTCCGTACTGTTGCTTGCAGCGGCCGTATGCGATTGTGGAGAGGCGCCTCTCGAACGTCGCACAGCTCTATCGGCCGAGACGTGTTTCCGCCTGTGTCTGTAAACCAAGGTAGCGTTGACGTTGTATGTGCCGTGACGTCTGAAAAGGGCGACCCTCGAGACTGCTGCAGCTTGCTCAAGCGCTCAGCGTACGGCTCGAGGTCCTGTTGGCCGCATGCAACCCTGACCACGACAGCTTCCGATTGGAATGCCAACAGCACACTTTTTTTTTTTGCGCTCGAGCGGTCGATTTACCCCCCCTTCAACGGTGTAGAGGTTGTAAGGCGAACGGATACCCAAGCGAACCGACTCAGGCGGTGCAATGCAAGCCCAACCTCAGTTTCCCATCCGTCCCTCTAACTATCCCCTCTTTCAAAGAGTCATATCGTGACATGTCGGCATCTTACTTGCGCACGCCTGGTCACTTGACGATGCATCTTACTCCGCAGCATGGAGGGTTGTGTTGCGCTGGCAATCAGTCAGCCTGTTTGCTTGCTGTCCTGTTCAATGACAATCGCGTTGCCCCGGTTCAGACTCTCGGCAGGCGTTTCCGCATCCTGGATTTGCCCACTCGACCGACACGTCGGCGCCCGGAGGCAGACTGGTTGGATCGGCGGGCTCACGTGCTTGTTGTATCCGTAGTGTACGGAGTACTGTACTGTCCTGTACGGATTCGTGACCGAGGATTGACGTTGTCCTGGCGTCGCCTGCAATGGCAATCCTCGATTGTTCCCACAGCATGGGGCAGCACGAAATAACCCTGGTGTCACCTTGATTAACAGCGACAAGTGGGCGATGGAGACGAACCAACGGACTGGGCCAGCATGGGCTAGGAGGTACGAATATCCATAGACCAGGCCGCAATGTTGGCCCTTCTCCAGAGGCATCCGTAGTGTCGGTGAAGTTGTAAACACGAGCCGACAAATGAAGCAGCCGGGGTTGTGATGAATGGAAAAAGTCTTTTCTTCTTCTTTGACAGGGTTAAGGAACCCTGGTCCGTCGGCCGTCATTTCTCTTACCCTGCTCGCAGAATCCTCGCTGATAGATCTCGCATTCCCAACCACTCTATCCGTAGCCGGACAGCCTTCTGTCGAGTGTAGACTGTTGCAGCAAGGTGAGGCTGTTTAATTGTCGCTCCGGGTGGCTGCCGCAGTTCATCACCCCGACTGTGTTTCTTCCCAATGCTTCATAGGGGTCTTGAACTGCTCGGCATCGTGCAGGAACGCTCGGACTCGGTGGTCACAACTCATTGATTGAATAGCTTGTTTAGGCGTCGCGGAAGCCGGGACGGTAGGTGATAGTCAGGAGTGTGCTGGTTGCCAACTTGCCACTTCCAAAATTGACGGTCCATCTGACAAGGTCAAGGGGCTGAACGTCAGCGCAAAGTTTGAGAGGCGCGGAAAATGAGGGCGTCCTTTGGCGAGGATTGCAGGCTTGGGCTCGAGCTTGGGCACAGCGGCTGGTTTCGGGCCAAGTGCCTGTGTGTTCTGAACAGCAGCGTATGCGCACCAAGTCCCTCTTCTTCTTACACCCTTTCCCCCCTCGTTGCCGCAGATTTTCACTGCTGAGCCCAGAACCGAGGTCTACCCCAGTTTGTAGGACATGAGTCTCCGTTCGAATATAGTGGATTGATGATGGCTGGTCCCTGTTCAAAACCATGTGGCATGGCTGGTACTCTTCCCCAAGCTGCATCATCGCTCCCAAAATCTTCCTTCACCATGGGATAGGTGAGTGCGACACCTGTCTGACGTCTCTACTTCCGACTTCGTACCCAGATGCACTCTACGTAGGGACAGCCGGCAACACTTCGGAAACCCTTCGTTCGTGACGAGGATGCTTATTGTGATGGGCGATCTTCTCGTGGCGTCGTGAACTACCCGTATTCAGTGAGGAATTATTGGCTTACCCTGAACAAAACCAGCTGTGTGAGTGTCGTACCGGGGCTCTTGAACCGGAAGCCGGAAAACCTCTTCCCTCAATCCCTTTCCGGAAACAGAGTTTGCCATTGTCTGCGATCTTGCGCTGCGCAGAGGCGTGCTGTTGTTGCAGCGGCGTGGGACTGTTTTCCATCTACTTTACGGAGTACTCCTCTCCTCCAAACAAAGCGTGACCGGATACCATCCGCGCTTTCGCCGTTGGTGAACCTAGAACAACCCTGGCTCAGGGTAGTCATAGCTCTGGCGGCACCTGTTATCGTGCAATTTGTGACTGATGTCGACCGCCGAAGAAGAAAGCTGAGCCTTGAGCACCCGTACTGAGCTACCACGAGCACCAACAAAGTCGGCCCGCAAAACGAAATGGCGGTGATCCCCTCCAAGGTACATCGCAATCAGGGAAATTGGCTTTCGTTTCCGCGCTAGGTCAGGGGTACCCTGTATCGAATCCCAGTAAAGTGTCCAAGCACCCCCATACAACCGTTCCTCTGGGCCCTGATCGGGCGAGTGCCGGAACCGGTGCCGAAACGCCAGGTAGCTGGTTCTGAGAGTGTATCAGTGCAGAGGTACCGTTCTGTATCCTGTCGTTCTCTCCTCACCGGTCCCATATTTCCGTTGCCTCAATATTCGCAGTGGCAGGTTCCGCCGCCGACTATCATCATATCCATCTTCCAGCGGATTATTCCTCCCCATAGTTGACAGAAGATCGCAAGGAGGATAGTCATTGCGGAGAGGTCAAGCGACTCGCTTCTTCCCTGTCCAGAAGAGTAGCATGCTAAGGAGGAAATGCGATGGATGGCTGCGTCTCGCTTCATGCATACTTCATCAGTCGAAGACAGTTCATGGAGCTCGTAGAAGCTGTGGCCAAATAGACCTCGGGTCCGGGGGACAGGGCGACTAGCTAGAGGCAGGGGGTCAATCATGTATGTAGGTATGTCATGCAGGTGATTCTCAACTAGACCTCCGAAGTTGAACAAGATGTTGGCAGCTTTCCACCAAAACTTTGACGTCGTTAATCGATGAGCCAGTCTAATCGCCCAAACTCTATCGATCTCGTCCAAGTATTGATGGTGCATTCAGCGCGATGGAATGCCGGTAGACAATCATTTTCCGGGTGAATTGAGACTGTGCAGTTTTGTCTACAGCCTGGGAGCCGGTGAAATGCGACGGGCCGTTCGGGATCATGATCTTGACGACTTGGCTCATGTCCCACTTGGAAGTGAGAACCGAATATGTGTACGGAGTAGACAACTGATTTCCTGGGGTCCGGTCCGCCATAACTTGTCATTTTTGTGATCGTACGACAAACGGTCTGCTCATTTTACTAGCAATCGTACCTCGTCCTTGGGGTTGGCGCAAGACCTACTGATCTGGAGCGAATAGCACTACCGACGAGCTTGTTGCAGACCTGTCCGAGCGGCCAACGGTATAGGTACGGAAAAGTACGCACCCTCGCTCTTACGCAATGTTCTCAAGACCCGGATGACCGGATCTCAGGGGTAGTGGAAAGTCTCCTAGCCCTTCGCCACGCGGCGCTTGGCGACCCATCAAAGGGGAGCAGCCGAATGGCTGGGGATGTGCTCCCAGTCCTCCCTTGACCGAGCCTAGCTAAATCCGCGTGTAGTCAGGATCCAGAAAAGGGGTGGTTCACTTCCGATGGGACGGCCGGTTTGGAATTGTACAACCACATGACCTGTCAACGTCAGGAACGGGGCTCGCTAGTTGAAGCCAGGCCAGGATAAGTCCCTGCTCGGAAGGCTGATCATAGAACCTTGACTCCTCGTCGTCGGTTTCAGAATCATCTTCGGTCTTGCCGGGGAGGGATCCTGGTGGCTACCATTTCGTCTCCATGCCGATGCTTCGAATTCTTCTGTGGATCCTTTGGAGCTTCTCTGCCACTTCCTAAATGAGGATGAGTGGGTTTTGAACAGTCACGCACTGCGTGTTGCTGCCCTCGGTTCACAGGGATGGCGTGGTATAGTTGACAAGACGGTGAGAAAGAAGGCAACGAGGCAATTCTTGGGTGCGGCCTACGTTGTTGGCAGGCTGGTTGTCCGCAGTTCGCCATATCGCATTGTTGGTCAAAATGCGAGCGAAGCAAGGCAGGTCCTCTCATAGCTCGACAGTCCGGCGCTGGGCAGCAGCTTACAGTCCCGTCGGGTGGGAAGCCCAGCGCACGCGGAGGTGACGACAATATCAAAGACTGCCGACCAGCGCTCTGGAAGTTTCCTCACCCCCGGTGGTATCATCTCGCGCTGACGGCGCTGGACCTGTCGTCTGGGTTGCTGGGTACGGGTACTCCTAGGATCCCGGGTTGAGTGGGGGAGGATAGCAGGGGTTACTCCCAAGAAACCCAACGGCCGGGTTGATTGCGAGGAGCAATTTCAGGGTCAAACAAGCCCGTGGTTTGCAGCAAGTTTACCAGCACGGGGGAGTGCCGCCCGTTTGCCGGACGAATCGTAAGACTGCGTTTCCCGGCGTTGATCACTTCGCGTAAAGGCGAGACGACTTCCAAGTCGAAGAGGCGGCGCGAGCACGAGCGGAGCCCCAAGCTTTGTTGCGTAAGGTGTCCGTATCCTAAGAAGACGGGAGCATGCCACGATGTGATGTCCCGTCCGTTCCGTCCCAATTGACTGGAAACTGCGGGCTGCATGTATCAATGCTTGCATCGAGGTCATACTGTACACGGTGGTCTGTACGTTGTGTGCGGTGAAGCGGGCACGGCGGGTAGACGACGCTGGAGGCTGGAGCAGTTGGCTACTGCAACCTGGGGATTAGGTATTCGGGTGCAAGTGTGTTCGTAGTGCGTACAGGTGCTTTTGTATCAGCTGTCGCATCCTTGACTCTGAGCTTTGCAGGTAGCGCTCCAGATGGGGTCTGATGGCTTGATTGATGGGCAGTCAATGTCGGCGTGTCTCAGTCCTGACAGGCTGTCTTGTCTGTATTCTCTGTCATGTCAGTTGTCGTCGATCCGGAGGGTCTGTCTCAGTTGTGTCGATTGGCGATTGACTTTCTTGGGTCAACAACTAGGAGACCACTGAGGGGTGCGGGCCGATAAGAATCGGTCAAGAGTCGAGCATGAAGAAATGGCTCCGACCACAGCGGTACGGATACCTACCCATTGACTTTGGTTTCGCCCAGTTGTCGGCAGGTGATATGTGGGCAGCTTGATCTAAGGCGGTGGGGGGAGAATGC
Source organism: Colletotrichum godetiae (assembly GCF_030913485.1). NCBI lineage: Eukaryota > Fungi > Ascomycota > Sordariomycetes > Glomerellales > Glomerellaceae > Colletotrichum > Colletotrichum godetiae. The sequence goes on along the minus strand of NW_026851251.1, from coordinate 843,658 downwards.
TTCTGGCGAAAGGAAATCGATGAGCAGAAAAAGGAAGCATACATTCAAGGGTGAGATTGGCGGTGGGCGTGATGCGCGAGGAATGATGTAGGGTTGACCGAGACTGACGACGTTGCTTTTTCCTCTCTGGCAACCTGGCAAGCCGCCTTGCTGGCCAAGATGTTCTCTTCTTTCCGCCTCGGCCGCTTCCTTTTTCCTCCGCTCTGTGACCTACCCTCCTTTGTCGTGCTGTTTGGTTCTCTGGATCTGTTGCATAACAGGACTCCGTTCCCTTCTTGGCCGTGGTTGTCGATCCGAGATGCGTCTCTATGGGGTCCCGAAGTTGGATGCAGTCGGTGAGGCAACGGGTTCGGCAGGGACGGGAGTATCGGTAGACTCGAGAAACCAACTGTACGCACGTAACCTGCAGTCTTGAATCCGTGACTGGTCATTTCTGCCTGGACCTGCCACTTCCACGTTTCTTCTTGTGGGCAGAAAGCTCACAAACTTAGACACGCAGACAATAGAACATGCAGATACGCAAGCGTAGCTGATGCTGGTGCTGGTAATGGCTGGGGCGCGGTGTTCTCGGGTGCAGCTGTGCCTGCTTACTATAGTGAATCTGCACAAACACACCTGCTTGGGATTAGGAAAAACAATAGTAGCCACGCAGCACATCTTGCTTCGCATGGGTCCATGGGATCATACTGCGGAAAGAAGAAGGAAGGCACGTTGAATGCGAAGATCGCGGGTCGTTGAGGCCATGTGCTTCCAAAAAGCAAGGAGCATGAACAAAGGGAAGCAGAGACCAAAGTCTCATTCCCTGTTTGGCTGAGGTACCTTGGTGCGGTACCCAGGTGCGCCAGGCTAGGTAAGGAAGGAGGTATGTACCTTTCCTTCCTTCCCTCTCTGCCTCTATTTTAGGTACCTAGGCTTTCTCCATGATCCCCTTCTAGCTTACCTAAGACATGGGGTACGTACGCCGGTGTAAGTGAGCAAGGCAGGCACGTCGCACGAGGGAAACTAATAAGGCAAGATGGCAGTTAAGGTACTTACGGATAGATATCTTCCTCAACTTACCTTATCTTGATTCCATTACTTTTGATGATGTTGAACTCGTTCAAATGTGGTTCTAGGTGACCTAGGTCTAGGTAATCTTTCATCCGTTTGCTCGCTCTGCGCATGCGATCGATGCCTGAGTACATAAGGTACAGCACCACAGGCAACCCCCTGATTCCAGCATGAACTACATGGGAAGACGCAGCCGGGGACGGGAATGTTTGTCGGCGACTTCTGCCAACAATACGCCAAACTAACGTTGGCTTTGGTGCAGCTTGCGAATGCCCTCAGTGGTATCCACCCGCAGTCGGGATTCTTTACCAATCCTCCATCCTCCCCGATGTTCGATCCGCCTTCCGACCCTCGCCTTCCTGCAGCTGACCGCCTCATCTCGATGCCTTAAGATGCTCAGAAATGAAAGAAAGAAAAACAATGCGGTGGACATCAGTTGCTGCAGGATGCGGCTGCCTTCTTCCCTGCCCTGCAGTCGTTCGATCTTCTTTTCCATGCTTCTGCCAAGATGGGCACTTGCTTGTCATCCCTACATTGGCCAGCTGCTCGGCAAATGTCAATAAGCTGAGACCTCTCTGCTGCCAGGTAACTCGTGATCTGCGTCTGTCACATCACGAACTAATGTCTCGCGCAGCATCACCTGATCGGTCTTCCTTCTTTGGCCGCAACATCAAGCATGTTGCCGCATGCCGCATGCCGCTCTCCGCCTACCGCCTCGCTGACCCGTCATTCTCTTGCGATACCTGCAAGGCCTGCAAGGGGACTTTCAGTGACCGTCAACTCGGTGTGATGATGGTACCCAATCCCCTCCTCGGTCACCTTTACTCGCCCACTCTCGCCTACCAGTTGGCCAATCTGCACGGCTGTCACTGTGCGTGTCCCAAGCATATCAAACCATTCGAAGCGAAAACCGGCCGTTGATCCAACTATCCTCACGTCCGGAGTTGCATTTCATCCCGCACTTCATTGCATACGGGCTGAGCTAGGCTGTCCATCCCTTGATTTGATCACGCTATCAAACGCCTTATCCGTGAAGCGAGGAGGCGATACCCCTGCACTGAACCCCAGCATCCGTCTGCATCAACGGCACCAGTCAAGTCAAACTTTGAGCCACTGGCAACATGGCATTTTGGCCCCCATTCTCGACTGCTTGCTGGCAAAGGGTCACGCTACCTCGACAAACAACGCCAAGACAACCCCGTCACCCACCTATATGCATCAAGTCCATCACCGCCGAGCCGTTCATACGAAATGAACGCTTGAGGGACAGCTCGCATTCAGGCGCTGGCCTGCGAGATCCCTCTTCTGGGGTCGGCGTGTGTCGACGCTTTCCTAAGTTCCGACCTGGATGCGCGAAGGCACTTGCCTCAATCAACATTATCGCTTCCGACGTAGCACCATTTCAAATCACGGTACACTTCCATTCGCTGCCCAATAGTCTCAAGTTCTGGTAGTTGCGTTGTCTAGATCCGAATACAGCTGGCTTCTGCGTCATCTCTATCTGTTTATTCTCCATCAGATCATGTCCCGATCTACCCTTTTCAGGGCATCTAGACGAGGCCCAAACCCTTGCCTTGAGAATCGCATTTACAATGCGTAATAGGACGGTCTGACCATGGGTGATGGATTCCACATTGTCGCCAAAGCTTGCCACCTCTCCGAAGAACTACGAAGTTCGTTCTGAACCTGGTATTTTTCGCAAACCTCACCTGAAAGTAGGCAACCTCTGCAAAGCCACTTCGGTTCAGCCCTTTGTTCGCCATTGAGTTTCTACGATAACGGCGACGGTGCTTCCTAGACGACTGAGTCAATTTGTTGCTCCGACACACTGCAACTCGGATGGTCAACATCGTGGGACGTATCTTTGGATGCGACCAAGTAATACGCTGCTGCAAACAGCACAGGTTTCGTCTGCAGCAGTATTCACTACCCACTTCTATGGGGCGGCCCGATACCGTCCACGGCATGTTCCCGCTTCACAAACGCCCTAACCCTGGAGCACAATTTCGAACTCTGAACAGTGATGAGGTTCCGCCATCCATATGTACTGGAAACGATGCAGACTCCACGACCAAGGCCCTTTCCTTACTAACTCATTTCGAGTATCCCCGGTGGCACAATTGGCTAGCGCGTCAGACTGTTAATCTGGAGGTTCGTGGTTCGAGCCCACGCCGGGGAGTTGCTATGGTTCAATTCCGTTGTGCGAGGATTGGTCTTCGTTTTTACGACTTTTATTTTTGAGGTACGTACGAATGCTGCACCGCACCTAACTGAAGTGATAAGTTTCGCCGACTGTGAGCTGCGCACACCTTTGAGCTTATGATAACTTTAGCTTCTTGATACAGACACATTGCAGCATCTCACGCGCTTGATGGTACACCTTGAATGCGGGACCTATGATTGGGCGCAAGTTTCTATCAACGGGGCTTCTCGGCAGCCTCATACGAATAGGCTCATCTGCTGCCTCTTTAGTGCATATATCTATGGCTTGTGAAACTCGGCTTCATTTATGAGATAAGGAAAGGTATACTGAATGATCATGTTGTGGAGGAGTGTAGACTTTGTCGTGTTATTGATCTTTGGGAAGGAATCAAATTATGGTCAATGACCGTATCGACGGGCAACAGCTAATTCTGGCCAGGTGGCGGTCGCGGAAACTTTCAGTACCATCAAGCCCTGTCGTTATAATTTCGAACGCTTGCTTTTGCTACCAATGGCTGATGGAAATGATCGGATCCAGCGCAACTTTGGGTTCAGGAATCCTTGTCCAGACACACGAGTGACGAAAGAAGGATGAGTACGGATACGAAGTACTCCCTACGGATTCCTCACCTTCGGTCAGTCGACTCACCGGCTCGGTAGGTCGCCAGATACGGGGTTTCTTGTGTCTGGGAAAGAGGGTACTTCTCCACCGCAGAATCACTAAGCTGGAAGCCTTAAAGCTTGACTCCCACATTGGGTTCTGCGCGCGCGCCCCCTGGTAAGTTTTCCCCGTAATCGATATGTGACATGTCACTTACCAACTCGTTACAGCCCTGTAGATCTCTCACCGCCTGCAAGCCCATCTCTTTTCTTACATTGACGCCGTGAGCTGGGAGATTGCAAGAGCAAGGGGACTTGACATCCTAGCCTGCTCCCCAGGAGCGGAATTTCCGGACTCAAACTATATCCAGACAGGGCTTTAAGGTCTATACCACACGTGTTTTTCTTTTTTGGTTCCGTCAGTCCGCGAGTGTATCCTTACGGATACAGATACCTTCAACGGGTATTCTTCGAGCCTGGCAGGCGATATTAAGCGCCCCGGGAGGATAGCAACTTCGTGTCACGCGACTGTTGTCATGACCAGCCGTCGTGTAGAGACCTCCACAGGCTGCCTGAACAAGAGCAATATACCTGGGTTCGATCGCCTTGCTCTCTCGCCTTGGCATCCGTGCTTGACCTTGGAAAATCGAAATGGCTGGCTGGCTGCCCTCAAGCCTCCCGTGGTTGACTAGGGGTCCGGGGCGTCCGGATGCCTCTGCGCTCAATACTCCAAAGAGAACAACAACGAGGTGACGTTACGGTTGCTGCGATACGTGGCTGCCATGGGTCCCACCCTAGGTTTAAGAGCCAGTGATTACTTGCTTACACCGCTGATTAGACCGCAGCAAAATTCTAGATCAACCCAAGGGACCGTGAGCCTCAAGATTGTCGACGACTTCCTAGACCCTGCTCAAAAAGGTGGTTCGCCCGTTGACTCACCGAAGTTCAGATCAAGGCATATGCCACGGTTGGCTAGCCCTAGGCAACAAACTTTGACGGGCCGGGCCATGGAAGCCTTGGGGCCACCTTAAACAAGGCTCAGGGGTGAAAGTGTTCTGAATTATCCGAGACTATTCTGGAACTTCTACCGACGGGAATTTGATCCGCTCCTAGGATGCTGAAGGTCATGGAGCCTGTGTCAGGCGCTCTTCCGTATGGTCAATCAACGACACAGCACCACAACATTGCGGACACGTCAGAGCGGAGGGCTGACGTGGACACGAAAGGTCATGGAATTTCTACACCCTGGGGACAGAGACGCGCGCTATGATATCACTGACAGAAGACACCTGAGTTGGGCTTGTAGATGCGTGGTGGCGAGCTGGCCCGTCTTCTGCTCCCCACAAGGATCGAGTCGCATTTATCTCTGCTGACGCTCTCGTCTACTACTGCTCGTTTCTTATCCCCATCTTTGTCAGCAGACAAAAGTATACAGAGGAGGTATCCGAACCCGAGGATATACTGTACAGTGTTCAGAAAGCAATCAGGGCGATGTCTGCCCCCTTTCCTGTATCCCTCATCACTCACTGTGGCATTTGTCTAGCCGAGACTGGTAGAGACTGGCGATGAATGCGCCTTCGGCAACCGTCGGCCTGTCACTCCAGCACTGAGTCCATGATCATGCAAAAAGGTTGGGCTCATGCACGTTATCCGGACATTGATCACCATTATTGCGCGAGATATTTGGCTGTCACAGCGTATATGATCCGGGCAGACCAGGGTGACCTGCTGCAAAGACGTGGCCGCTGATTTCCGGTTGGTCAACACCCAGCTGTTGGGCGCGAAACAAGCCAACGGACCACTGTCGCGCTGTTTTGTGTAACAGAAGAACAGAAATTTCCATTTCTGACACTGCCGACGGGGAGTCAGGATTGGCATGGTGAAGAGGCAACACTGCATTAGCACCAAGGACTCAGCCGACTACCTACTTGGGCGCGGTCCGATGAGCCTGGGAGAGATCTATCCAGGGTCAAACGTCCAGTGAACAAAGAAATACAACCCTGGCAAAACGTATGCAAAACTGTCAGACCTAACAACGTCTCAATCCCTGCAAGCTCTAAGCCTCCCAGAAAGCCAGCTGCACGTGGCACAACTCGACGGACCTACGATAGCAGGCCCCGATACCGAAAAGGGCAGGGTACTGCAGGTCGTGCTCACCGAAGCTCTCTCTGAGTGGCTGATGCGTCGACTCGGTGAAGAGCACAATCATAAGTAGCTTGGTACGTAGACATCAGGTTCCTGGTACATCTTGTGCGAGGACGCGGAAGACGGCGCGAAGGAGGGGCAAAGGACATGCATCAATGTAAGCTCAGCAAACACGGAATACTGATTTTAGTAACACGATGGAAGATGATTCATGTCCAGTGGAAGGACTGGATCGGATAGACTGGCGCTGGATAAAGGAGATGGCTCGATCTATCCGGACAATGGTCGGGGATACGGAAGATGCTACCCGGCATTCGTTCCGTTTATGGAGACCGGAAGAGAGAGAGAGAGAGAGAGAGAGAGCACCCTAACGGCGAGCAACTTGCATCGATGCCGGTCTACTCAATCTTGCCTCGTACGTGCGAGCTATCGAATGCTGTGCTAATGAGGTTTTAGATAGTTGGGAAGGACGACAGGTGCTGTTGCCATGCGCGGTGTATAACATGTAGCTGCCTCCTTTACATTTACCAATCACCTGAAGGTCTAGTATCCGTATAATGTAGGTATTCATGGATCCGTATAGGTAAATACGGATAGGTATGGATAGATAGGTAGACACGTACCGTACATAGGTATTACCTTTGTAGGTGGTAGTCAGTCAAGGCCGTGTGGTGTGACGCACGTTGCAAGCGGGCTGTCTCCACAATCGCCCGCACAGTGTGTCGCACAAAGACCGACACTGTACATCGGTTGCGATTCCATCACCGAGCTACCTTGATCGTGTAAGATACTCGTACTCACTCACTGCTTCAGCTCCGTCGGTTCAACCTGACCTTGGAAATACGTGCGACATGAACAGGTGAGGTGAAATTAGGTAGTCGAAGAACACGAGGTAGCCTCTGCCAACCTACCCCTAAAGCCATGCTGTGGCTACCTTATGTACCGAGTCCTAAGGCGATCGTGTCTGTTGGTCGCCGTCACCGGATCTGATTGATCATTGAGGACGGTTTTCGTCCAACACTTGAGGGCCACTGGTAATCGGATGAAAAGATCGTGGAACTAGTAATCCGAGGTCCATGTCTTTAACCGGCTAAGGTACCGTCCAAATCCCCGGCTTTTACACTGTCCGCCACCTCCCGCCAGCTTCTTTTGACAACCTCACCCCATCCATCCCTGGCCCGCCGCACCGGCCCTAGCTACTTTACACTACCTAAGACCTTACAGTCCACCACGGAAGCTCCAACGCTACGCTGCCTTACCTCACGCTCCGCTCCGCTTTACTCATTCTCCATTTAGCCCATCTGCGGAGGAGGCAACGACGTCCAACTTGTCTTCTCCCCTCTCCCATCATCTCCCTCGGGTTTCACAACATCTCTCACACGCACCACTTGCTCGACTGCAACATCCCGGGCGCAAGTCACGAACCACGCACGCGGCCACACAGAGAAGCAAGCCAGCAAGCTACATACAGCACACGCATCCGAACACCTGTCGCAAACCCGCACATCGCATTGCATATCGCGCATATCGCCAACCAGTAACCGACAGAACAACCCAGCATCACAACGAGGCAACATGGCCGGCAAGAAGGGAGCAGGCGAGAACAGCAAAAAGGCTGCCGGGAACGCCCGTAAGGCCGATGCTGCTGCACAGAAGGCCGCTGCCGAGGACGCGAAGAAGTCGGCCGCTGAAGACGCTGACTGGGGAAAGGGCGCCAAGGGGACTGCAAAGAAGTGAGTAAGAGTCACAGACAACGTTACGGCAACCTCGCTCGACCGCCACGATGTGTCTATGCCACATGTGACACCACCGGCTTCGATGCATCATGTTTCCTCTCAATCTCTCGAGATCTTCACTACCCCGCAGAGAGGAAACCAACCCAGTGCCATGGCTGACCACACCTTTCATCGTCTAGAGAGGCGGAAGCCGCCAAGAAGGCAGAGGCAGCCAGGAAGAAGGCCGAGAAAGATGCGCTGCTGAAGGAGGAGGAGGCCAGCACCCCCGGGCGGGCTGGACCGAAGAATAACAAGACGGCCGTCAAGAAGACACGTGGACTCGATCTGTCACAATTGGATGGTGACCAGAGCGGAGGCTCGCTCAACGCGCTTAACGCCACGGGTATCGACAACGCCCTCGATGCCCTCTCCCTCACCGGCTCCGACAACAACGCAAAAGTCGACCGACATCCCGAGCGACGTTTCAAGGCGGCGTACGCGGCCTTTGAGGAGCGCCGACTCAAGGAGATGGAGGACGACGGCTCGGGCCAGGGCCTGCGCCAGCAGCAGAAGAAGGACAAGATTAGAAAGGAGTTTGAGAAGAGCCCGGAGAATCCCTTCAACCAGGTGAACGCGAGGTTCGACACTACCAAGGAGGAGTTGGCAGAGATCAAGGCGAAGGAGAAGGGCAAGATCGAGGCCCGCCTCGGGAAATAATGGCCCAGTAAGAAATGTCTCGAGCATGTCATTTTCCATCCCTTCGGAGACCTCACTGCTTTGGGGGACTACATGTAAACATGGCACGAAGATGCTAGGGCTGTAAGAGTGACGAGCATCAGTCACCTGCATATTGGTATTTCATCTTTCGGATGTGAATAGATCATGAGACCAAAATTTTGCCCCTCCATTTCTGAACGGATGGATGTCATCGTGAAGCTTGCTTCCACCCACGCGTCACTGTTGTGTGCATGGCGGATCCGCGTTACGATCCGCAAACCCTTTCGGGCCCACGAAATTGAGCAATCCATAATCTGCGCCTCCTCCACTGAGATTTATCTCCGCCCGGGCCGCCAGCCTCGACAAAGAGTGACGCCGACGCAACGGCCGAGATGACCGAGATCGCTACGCCTGCCGCGAACACTTTTTGGCGGGGTACCTTAGCTTGTGACGTACAGTGGAGGTGGGGTAAAAAACAACAACTTCGCTGTCACTGATAAGATAACGGGCTTCTTATCACGATAACGAATTGAGCCGGCAGAATTCCTTACCGCTTTTCTTGACCGCCCTTGCCTCACGCATGAATGAGACGTTGTTCAACACGTCTCAAGACGAGCTTCCTCTCATCGCGGCAGATTCATCCTCACTGAATTCTTTTTTTTGATGCTTCGTATATAACCGAAAATGGCGAGTCTAAGGATGGGAAGTATGCCGTCGTTGCGGCGACAGCATCTCCTGGCCGAATTGTGAGTTTCCTCCAAAACCCAGACCCCATCGTGCGTCCCCCCCTGAGGTCTGATTTAAGCGTATAAATTGCTAACCCCTGTACACCAGCGCCGGTCTGAAGCAGGCTTGTCCGGAGGGGGTCTTTGTGAGCTTGACGCCAGGAGATCCGATGCTGTGGTCTGGCGTCATGTTTGTGAGGCACGGTATGGAAGCCCCGGACTTGATCTCAGCATAAGAGGGAGACCAGGATGGAGAGAGGAACCGCACAAGACTGAGACTGTTCGCAGGACCCTACGCCACGGCCATCCTGAGATTTCAGATTTCGTTTCCAGACACATATCCCCGACTACCGCCACTCGTTACCTTTTCAACAGACATCTTCCACACCCTCATCACACCATTAACGACGTACATGTACACCACCGACATCCAGGACAACGGCACCGTCAGCGCCACCGACGCAGAGCGCTTGCCTCCCGGAGGCTTCAGTCTGCGACACGGATTCCCTGCTTGGTTCGGACGGGGCAGCAAAAGCAACGCGGGCAGCCGACAGGTCAGCGGCCAGCAACAACCGCCCGCAACTCCAGCCAGAGGCGGCGGTGGACCATCCAGCACTACCTCGACGCCGAGCTCAAAGGCGACGCCTCTCGGGGGTCGGCCGGGGTATCTAGACACTTCAAGGCGGGAGGTCTCTACGTACGAGGTTTTGCGATATATCCGGAGCACGTTCGACGACGAAAAGGTGCTGGACTCGGTGCCGCTCGAAGCCGCGGGGAACCCTGGCGCGTGGCACGCATGGAGATCACGGCAGCGGCAGGCGGGCAAGAGTTTCCCTGGCGATCCGGTGCCACAAGAGAGGAAGGAGGAGGAGCAGGAGGGTGAGAAAGCGGCAGAGGCCGCCGACGAATCTGCTCAGGAGAAGAATGAAGGGGAAGGAGAAGGAGAAGAAAAATTGGAGGAGGCGCCGCCTCCGCTGCCCGAAAGGAAGCCTTCCACAAGCGGGAGTGTTCACTCCATCGTTAGGAAACCTATCGGCAGTGCGCCTTCCGTCTCCAGAAAGCCTGGCGAATGGAACTGGGAAGGTGTTTGGGAGGATCGAGTGCAGAAGGGCATTGCGACGTCGCTCTCTGAGGCGGTCTTGTATGGGGCGACGTCGGGTGGCGATGATCTGGTGAGTTCAACTTTCTCTCTTTGAAGCAGCGTAGCATTCGGAACGAAGACGGTTGCTGACCATGAGTGATACAGATCAACTTCCTTGCAATGGAGGAAGGCGACGTGGACGCCGTGAGGGAAAACTTGCAGCGGACGTTGGGAAGCAGCTCGGCGACACCTGAGGAACGCAGAAGCATGCAGGGCGTGCCTGCGGCGGAATGATGGAGTTGACTTTGCTTGAAAGCGACTACCTCCAAGACTTCATGACATTACCTACCTACGTTTCTGAGCATGCACATCCTCCTCCCTCTTTTGTGCGGATGGGATGTAGACGTGCCTGGGTACCTTAGCTTTATTCTCTTCTTCCACGTAGCCTTACCACGTACAACCCTTCAACGACCCCTGAATAATAGATCATCATTCCAGGACGTCAGAGACCATCACGTAAGGTATATTACTTACCGTCTTGTTACTTCGACTATGGGCCTCTCAATTCCCGTAGCTGCAGTTCTCATCGTTCTCGTCACTGTCGTACCCATGCTACTTATCGCGGGTTTTACCGCCCGCTTCATCTCCCGCAACTTCAGAGACGCAGCCGGCATCATCGAACCAAGGCCAGCGAGACGCTGGTTCGGACTCCGACGCCTCAAGTCGGCCGACAGCACAACCGCCAGCCTCGCCACCCACACGCAACACTACGCAGACTCGTGGCCGGATCTCGAAAGTCTCAGGACGTACCGGGACACGCCCAATCCTTCTATCCAGCACGGCATCCACGAGATAGCCAGCTGCGAAAGCCCGGCACCCCAACAAGCCACTACTACAGTCCAGATCCAGCAACCTACCGAGACATGGCATCCCTCGAGGGCCAGTCGATTGAGCTGGAGCTTCTCGCCGACAAGGCGAAGGACAGATCGAGGAGGACCGCTCCCGAAGTCCCGCAGCCGCTCAAAGTTCTCAAGAGACTCGGGCGTGGTCCTGGAGGGGGGTTCCGAGGAGATGCAAGCGGCTCGCGATCAGTTGCCGAGACTGACGAGGGGGTAGATGGTTTCCGGGGGCCGTTTAATGAGCCCCTCGTGGTGAGGAAGAAGCGAGGGAACCACAGGACCGGACAAACGCCTTGTTCGAAGGATGTTGGCTAGGGACAATCTTCACTTGGTGGACGACCACAAGCACATCGTGAGTGTAGATTTGGACTTCGAACGTAACGTGCTAATCTAGCCCAGGACCACATGCTTGGGACAGCTTCATTGCACATGCCATCTCTGGTCCACTAGATGACGATGATGGCGTTGAGACAACATCACCAACACTAATACACAGCACTCCTTATTTGAATCACTCGATGCGATCTTGGTCTATGTCATCCCTAACTATCCAGGCCAGCACTTCTTTTCACTTGGACGCTCCCGAAGGAAGGATTACGTCTGGCAGCTCCCTTGTGCTCGTACCGAAGATTTCCATCACTCCAGAGATCAAAGCTCTTGATAGCAGCACGGCAAATTTCTGGGTTGCCGTCGAGATTTCAGGACAATTGTGCCAACCACTCAATGGGTCAGCTTGTTCTAGCATGTCTGACACCGACGGCTCTACCATGGCTAGCGCAGTTCGCGGTCAATCTTCTACAGGTTTGTAGACTAAAACACTGGTACTATTCTCCATACTAACATCGACTTAGATCCTTTCATGCATGGATGTATTCACAGCATGGATATCCAAGTTGTTCCACTTGGTAATAGTTGTATTCTTGACACCATTAGGGACGATCCTATCCAGACGTGAGTACTTCCGCCTGGGGTAATTGATGACTATTTGACGATGGTCTAGAACACTAGGCAATGGCGAAAAAGTACTGCTGCTTGCGCAAGTCCACATCAAATCGTCTCGCTCCACCAAGCAGCCGGGTCATGTCAGACACAGGTCAGATGATCTGATTGATGACTTGGAATATCAACTGGGAGATTCCAATCTCGAGTACATACGCGTCTCTATCAAGTATTTCCATTCGGCATTCTTTTGCCAAAGTCGACCTGACATCATCGACAATTTGATTGGAGGAGGCACAAAACTAGAGACATTTGCAACGGCCGTCATCAAGCAACACGATCACCGATCACCGTGGTCCCAAAATATAGCCCCGTCATACAACCCCATTACGAGCATTGTCCATGACAATTAGGAGCTAGCAAAAGCTCGTAATGCGATGAACCGCATATTAATGAGGCCTTCAACACCACAAAGGGCCCTCAGGGCAAAGTCCAGGATGGACTTGTCCATGGAAGACAAACCATTGCCCATGCTGAACCCTCCGGTGGTTCCCAGGCGAGAGGCAAGCCTCGGCAGAGACGTCACAGTCACACAACCAGAAGCAATGTATAATGGGTGGTCTCCTGGGCATCGGAGGACGTTAGCGGTGGATTTGGATTGGGGTAAGCCCCGTGCGGGACAGGGGGAGCGGAAGCCATCAACTGCAACGTGCCCCGGTGAGGCGGCAACCGGAGCCGCATTCAAAAATAGGCTTGGGAACCATTTGACCGCACTGAGGAGCCCGCGCTCGATAGGCCCGGGCGTTTTGAGAAGCTTGGCATCTTCAGTCGCCGGCAGCCGAGATGACGGTCATGATGTAGAGAAGAGAGAGGCGTTTGGAGGAGACTCTCCCCGCAGCCAGGGAAGAAAGCCATCCAGCCGGTGGAGTTGGACGAATTGGTGGTCATGAGGGGCTTCGCGACTTGTACGTTGTTCAGTTTTGGTTAGAAGGGGTAGTAGAAATAGACACACACTCTCTCTTCTGAGAGTTATCAAATCAAGACCAGGTGAATTCCGATTCATATGGCGTACTTTTCCAACCTTTTTGACTGATTTTTTGTCCGATGATGCTTGAATGGAATGTGCTTTTCTTTGTTTTTGGATTACGATTTTACGTTTTTACTTTATTTCACGCAGCCCTCTTTTACAGTAACTCATCCCTCCAAGGAATAGATGTCTGCGCGCCCTTGCGCTCTACCGTCTTGGCGGCCGCGTTGTTGGCGCTCTTGATGGCCGAGGAAATGTCAAAAGCCACACCCTTGGCCTGGGCAGTGACGGCAGCGACGCAGTAGGAACCGACAAAGGTGTCGCCGGCGGCGGTGGTGTCGACGACCTTGACCTTTTGAGCGGCGATGAGCTCGGCGGCGCCCTCCTTGTTGGCGTAGTAGACGCCGCGGCCGCCGAGGGTGATGATGACGTTGCTGACCCTCTTGGCCATGAACCACTCGCCGACGCGCTTGAGGCCCTCGGGGGCGTCGAGCTCGGACTCGTCGCAGCCGGAGAGGATGGCGGCCTCGGTCTCGTTGACGACGAGGTGGGCGAGTCCGTCGTAGGCCTCGTCCGGGAGGCGCTGTGCCGGGGCCGGGTTGAGGAGGACGGGGACAGAGGCAGCCTTTGCGGATCGGAGGGCGGCGAGGACGGTCTCCAGGGGCACCTCGAGCTGCATCACCAGGAGGTCGGGCTTGGGGTCGAGGGTCTCGGGAAGGGTACCAAACTTTTCGGGGGAGACGGCGTGGTTGGCCTCGGGGGCGAGGATGATGCGGTTCTGTCCGGTGGGCTCATCGACGACGATGATGGCCATGCCGGTCTTGAGGTCGCTGCCGACGGCGATGCGGTCGGTGCGGACGCCGTGCTCGCCGAGGTTCTTGAGGAGGAGGTCGCCGTACGAGTCGCTACCGACAGCGCCGATCATGGAGACGGAGGCGGTTTCGGAGGCGGCATCGTTGGGGGCTTCACGGGAGCGGGAGAGCTTGGCGCAGGCGACGGCCTGGTTTGCGCCCTTTCCTCCGGGCGAAATAACAACAGAGTTCGAGGTGAGGGTCTCGCCCGGCAGGGGGTGGTGGGGGACGTAGGAGGTTAGGTCGATGTTGAGGGAGCCGAGAACGGTGATCTGGGGGGTCTTGGTGGCAGCCATTTCGGGCAATTTGATCTTCTTTCTCGGTGTTCGGGTTCTCGTGTTTTTCCTCCTCGGCGATGATGATGATGTCGTCGTCGTCGTCGTCGTCGTCGTCGTCAACGGTGACAACCTGAACAGGCTACTAGGGATATTTTATGATTCGGATCGTGTGGTCGCAAATCGGGTATCTTGATGAGACTGAGGCTTTCCTTTCCGAGCGAAAGAATGCAGCTCGGGTACTGAGGTGAGATAACGGTAGATCAGGTGGTGAGGGGCAGAGAGATGGATGTGAGGCATTGAATTTTCCCAGCCGACGAACGGTGAGAGGACCCCGCCAACGCCAACGCCAACGGAGGTGGGATGATGATGCACTTGGCGGGGCAATGGCTGCCAGGTTCGCAGTTGGGGTTCTGTATGCGCGCAGTAATACGGAGTACCTATTACATAGTGTAAAGGTGGGAGGGGCAGTCGTGGGATGTCGCAGGGGGCTCAGGTGGGCCCTGTCTCCATGGTCTGCCCGAGGGATTGGCCCTACGGACCGGGAGGGCTCGGAAAGAGTTGCAGTCTTTGCAGATGGTGCATCTTTGGGTTGTTGGCGTTGCTGGAGAATTTCCACAGAAAAAGCTGTGAAAGCAGGGAAAAAGAGTCAAAAGACAGGGCCCACAGTCCGCTAGTTTTTCTCGCTAACGACTCTGGTCACAGTGGTCAGCATGGTCGGGTCGTTTGAGGCCCAGTGCGGTGCAGTGATTTGATATGGCAATACGATACGGTTTCTGACATGATGTCTATCCGCAGGAATAAAGAGAGATCCAACCCGACACCTTACCTTAGTCAGTTAGAGAGACAGATGCCATGCCTAACATGCCCCATTTTACCGTCCCCAGTCCTTGCCGAAACAAAGCGGAAAGACTGACACGGTGACACCTTGGGACATCGCAGTTTGGAGGCTGAGCCACTACTTCGTACACACATAAAGAGCCGAGCCGAAGGACGGAGCCACCAAATAAGAAGTGGAAGGTTAGTGGAAGCGTATCCGACCCCCTTACCGTTCATGCTCAATCCGATCGGGTGTTGCAATGGAACCTGTCAGGTCGCCATGCCGTCCATTCCTTCCTAGACCTTCCAGAAGTTCCAGTCCATCCACCAGCCGGCAGCCGTCCGCCGAGACGGGATCTTCAGGTGCTGGGGAACCATCCATGGATACCTTACTCCGTAGACGGCCGTAGACGGGAGGAAGGGAAGGGTCTGGACATTTTGATGTAGGTGTCCGTACTCCGTACCTTACCCAGCACACTCGAGTCTCGGCCTCCCCTCCGCTTCTTGGGTGAAAGGGGCCTAGGAGGGCATCCATTTTTTCGGCGCCATGAGCGGAATGGCTGCGCTGTTCTTGCCGTGCGGCACTCGGCATTCGCTGACACCGCCGGTTTGGGCGCCGGCTTGAACCGACCGTTTGTTTCGTTCTGTTCGACACGTGGAAATGAACGACATCACGCCGGATTAGACTTTGAGGGTGCATACGGCATGCCGTTAGACTCGATCCCCTATTGTCTCCCACGCCCGCCACGCCATGCTGCATTTGGCGCGCCGTCATGTCTGGGTCTAGGCCGGGGGTTACGTTGGTGTGGGATGCGAATGCGGCGCTTGTGTGTGAGGGTGTGAGTGTGTGTGTGGGTGAAAAGTGTAGATGTCGTTGGGTCAAGATGGGATGAATGACTTGTGGACTTTGACAGCCCGAGAAAGGGAGGAAGACGGGAAAGTGAATGAGGCAGAGAGACCGAGAGCAAACACCAACGAACAGGAAAGTACCCGGGAAAAGCAAAACCGAGAGAAGGGCAAGAAGAGAAGGAGTGACTTGCAACCTGCCTTCCGTTCCTATTGCGCGGAAGTACCTTAGGTTCCTTCCCTCACCTTCCACTGCCTCCCTATCCACCTCCATTCCCTGATACGCTCCTGCTCTCTCTTGCCTCCAGTCGTCAGAGGTGCCTTCCAAGGCTTCCACTTGCTCAACACTCGACGGGCACACGACACACGACACTGCACTGTTATGCGCTCCTGGACCAAGTAGGAAAGGACCGTGTCCTAGACCCAGATGGACGCCTCCTTCCCGTGTCTTTCGCAAATAAGCGGCTTCCCATTCACTGGTTGCCCAAGCTCCATGCCCTTAGCGTCGACTTCATTCTTCTTCGACCGTCCCTCTTGGCTGGATGTCGTTTTCCGACTTCAGAACAGCACTTCACCTTATTCTCGAGCTTCTATGCTCGTTGCAGTTTTGTCCGGAATCACATTACCAGACTCCTCTTGCTGGTGGACTCGGACCCTCAACCCTATCAACATCGGCTTATCCAACTCCATACTTCCAATGGACTCATATCAAAGCACATCGGCCTGGACCACAACAGCTGCATGCGTAGCTATTGTATTCCTCCTCATCTTGATGAGACCACGGTCATCATGGGGGCATCCGCCACTACCTCCGGGTCCGCCGGGTGAATTCCTTCTCGGCCACCTCCGTGTTATACCCAAAGAGAACACAGCCCGAACATACGCAGAGTGGGCAAGAAAGTATGGTTAGTCCACTTCCTCCTCTCCCGCGGCTTCTTCGAGAACTCCCCGTGGCTAACATCATAGTAGACTCGGATGTCATTCACGTCAAATCTCTCGGCCAATCCATCGTGGTGCTGAACAGTGTTGAGGCTGCCAAGGATCTCCTCGACCGTAGGGGGGCCAACTACTGTGACAGGCCCAGATTCACTCTGTTTGAGGTGTAAGTCGCCCCGACTTCCACCCTGAAATGTCTTGTTGGCATGCTGATGCAGGCTAACCCCTCCGCAGCATGGGCTGGGGCAAGACGCTGACCTTCCTTCCCTTCGGACCCCGCTGGCAGATGCACCGAAAGCTGCTGCAGACCACTTTCAGTAACACCAATGTCCGGCAGTGGTACCCTCTGCAGGTCGTCGAGGCCCGCAAGTCCGTCCATGGCATCATTAGCAACCCTGACAGCTGGCAAATGTCCATGAAAAGGTGAACCGATTCTTAGCCTTGAAATTGTTGTTTCTTAGCTAACCATTACAGATTCGCCGTTGCCATCGTTCTCAAAGTGAGCTATGGAGTCGACGTTCACAAGGATGACGATCCGTACGTCAAGATTGCCGAGGATGCCATGTACGTGACTGGGAACGGCGGCGTACCCGCCAACAGCATCGTCGACATCTTCCCCCCTGGTAAGTTACGGATGTAACACAATCCCGACTCTCGCTCCTTTAGTAACCTCCGCCGTTGTTATAGCTCGTCATTTGCCCGTATGGCTAGTTCGAGACTGGTCGCTGAAATTTGCGCGAGAATGGGGATGGGCTATACGGAAGTTGCATGACGTTCCGTTTGCTGTTGCGCACGAAGAGTTGGTGAGTGTATGCTCCTAGTCAAGCCCACGCCCGCAGCACTAACAAGTCAAGGCTCGCGGCAAGGACAGCCCTTCCTTCGCACATAGGTTATTGGAAACCTATACTTCCAACGCCAAGAGAGGACTCTATAATGAGTGGTCACTTGACGACATCAAGGGAGCAGCAGGTGCCATATTCATCGCAGGGGCCGACACGGTAACTTTGCTCCTCGAGGACAACGCTCTGATGTTTGATACACTGCTGACTCTGACTTGCACCAGACTTGGGCAACCATTATCGTCTTTGTTTTGAACATGGTTCTCCATCCTGAGATTCAAGAAAAAGCGCAGGCATGCATCGATCGCGTGGTCGGGCCTGATAGACTGCCCGATCTTTCAGACAGGCCATCCCTCCAATACATTGACCATATTGTCCAGGAAGTCTACCGGTAAGCTTGCTCATACTACTCAGGTCCTGACCCACGTGGGATAGCTTCTGACGAGAAAGAAACAGATGGTCGCCATTGGCACCGTTAGGAATTCCCCACAAATCTCTCGAGAACGACGTCTATAACGGCATGTTCATCCCTAAAGGGTAGGTTCACTTGCCCCTCTTTCACCCCTCAACGGGCCGAAAAGCTGCATGCTTCTAGAAGGAAGTGCTGAATGCTTTCCCCAGGTCTATCGTCTTCTTCAATTCAAGCGCAATGACTCAGGACGAGCGGGTGTACCAGGACCCCAAGTCTTTCAACCCGGACAGATACCAACCAGAGTCTTCTGGAGGTTATGGTGAGCCCTTGCCGCTTGGTCAGTTTGGCTTCGGACGCCGAGTCTGCGTCGGACGCTTTCTGGCAGACAACAGCGTCTGGATAGCAGTTGCAACAATGCTTGCCACTCTCAAGTTTGGCAAGAAAGTCGGACAAGATGGCCAGGTCATGGAGCCCAAGGTTGCCTTCACCAATGGTGGAACCTGGTGAGTTTGTGTGCTGCTCCATAAGTGTCAAAAACTTTTGAAATTCTGACGTCAAACCGACAGTCATCCGGAACATTTTGAATGCTCCATAACACCACGCAGCCAAAGAGCACAGGAGTTGCTGCAACATTCGGTTTCTTCTTGAAGAGCAGAGGACAAAGTGAGGCGGTCTAGCCCTTATGCCAACACACATTTACTAAGCTTTTAGGCTTCGGGTTGATGAAACCGTGCACAGTCGATTTCGAGGGAGGACCTGGACGTTCAAAGTACGCATAGGAAATTCCTTGCAACCGACTGACGACTGAGTAAGTCGTGGCTTTGAGGTTCAAGACCTTATTTAACTACGGCTGCTTTACGTAGCCCAGCCAAGAAAGACAGAATGAACAATTGTCGAAGCCAACACAGCCGATGTTGCATCTGGACCGACTGGAGGAGCCACGTCCACGTCAATAATGCGGAGCCTGACACCCATTTCTTCTCAGGATCCTGAGAAGAAAAAAATGGGATTTTATCATCCGGAACTTCTCCTAAGCGCAAGGGGGGGTTTGCCATCTTCTTTTGTCGATCTTATCAACTTCAGAAGGACGAGATGCAGTCATATCAAACCTGCGTCAGGGCTCCCTCTCCACGAGGGTCCGGGTCCGCCCCGAGACAAGTCTGATTGGAGCTTTGCCCACCACCAAGAAAGAAATATCTCTTGGCCCCGACTCGACGTATCCAACTTCTCCATGAGTACGCATGACGGGTATGAGTTTTTCATTTCGTGCGAACCGTCACTTGATGTTACGGTGAAAAGGACAACGAGCGCTTGGAGAGTCATGTACACAAGTGGTTTGCGCAACGTTATTCGTCCCGTGTCAAACCACTGCATAAGCCATGTCACCCTCCATCTGAACCCTGACGCGAGGGAGAAAAACGTGGCAGCTAGTAGAATCTCTGTGACGGCAGGAGATAGAGATTACACGAGGCTTCACGCAGTCAATCAATGACCCGATATCCGTACTGAAAACGTGGCAGACAGCGGGCAGACAACACAATGTCCTGTGCTAGCAGTGTCTCAATAGTCGAAACGCACCAAACCTTCAGGCTCGCACCGCATAAAGCCACCACTCGGCCTTAGCTGCTGAGATACTATTGTGAGGGTTTTCGAGATGCCCTATCGACAGGGTCACGACTCGCGGAAGTGGAAAAGAGCGGGAAGGGAAGGCTCTTCTTGCATGGAAAGATCTGGATCGCCAGCCGCGATGCAACGACTTAGATCTGGAATCACGCCAAATTCACCGTATTGAAGGAATCATCGCAAGTCATGAGCCACGCGGTGGACCGGGATCAAGCCCCCCGATCCTCCCTTGGGGGCTGAAGTCCAGGCGCGACGCTATTGACCATTCGCCCTCCATTACGGGAACTCGGGGTTCGTTTCCTTTGCCTAAACGGGACGCAGATGCAGCTGATAGCTTGCTTGCACACATTTGACGTCGGCCAAGGATGCTGAATACGCGACTTCTGCGTAATAGCTATCGTGACGGCCCGGAGGAAGTCATAGCCGTACAAGCTTAGCACGCCGTCGCAGGCTTCTTAATCACTTGATGCGCGAGGCAGCGCGACTAATACTTGGCCGCAAAAGACGGAAATTTCTTATACTGGGCTTGGCTCGACGGTCACCGAAGCTGTCCGCTCGAGCCGTGTCCTAGCCTGCAAGGACGAGAGGCTGGTCAACCCGGCAAGTGCATCACGTCCCGAGGGAGGTGTACTAGGTGACAGGGTCTTGAGCTGTCAGAGTTTTGGTGAATGCTACACCTATACAGGCAGCTTTGCTTGGCCCGGGCAGTCCGTCGAGCTGATAAGAAGTGCCGTCGGGCGTTGCAGGCACGTGCGGCTAGACCGTGAGACAGCTAGACAAGGGCATTTCAGAGCGAGAGAGTGAATAGGTAGTGAGCGACCGAGGGAGAGCAAGGTATGAGGAAGGAGACACCGATCAAGTTCCATTGCAACGGCACACAGCCAAAACCGGCGGGAGAAGAATTCCAGAAAACCGCCAAGTCCGGACGAAGGAACCCGACGACTTGGGGCCAAGGCAAGGCGGTTAGGAATGTGCCAATGTGCCATGGTGCGTTTGACGGTGCGTTTGATGGTGCGAACTCTACGACCGTCTCCCCCAAAGAAGCGGCGGTGGTGGGATGAGATGGGCTGAAAGTCAGGCACTAGGAAAAAAGAACCCTAACAAGTTGAAGGGCGGCGGCGTTTGCGGACTCGTTGATCGACCGCCAGGCTGACACTAACATCGGCCGGGGACCTAATTACCCTTCTTTTGCGTTGTGAGGTTGTCTCCATCGTAGGTAAAGCAGTTATTGCTTTCCCTTTCTTGGAATAGGTAGGCTACCCGTGGGATCCTGACACCCCAAAGCGGCGAGGTTTGCTGGCATTGGATTATTCGATTATTCCAACACACACACCTAGGTACCTCATGTGAGGAGGAGCTTGGGAAGGGAGCCTTGAGTTGCAGAGTCAGGTCATCACCACCTTGGACAGCTAGTAAGGCAGCTCAAAGTAAGGTCAGGTAGACAAGCTGGCAAGGTGAGGACGAGGTAAGGCAGCTTGGGCCAGGTAGATGAGGAATGTGGATGGGGAGGGAAGAGGTGACGGGGATTCTGTGCTTTACAAAGCAACTCAATAATTCCCACGCAAGCAAAACCCAATTCAGAGCTTGGCCCTTTTTTTTTCTTGCTTCCTTTTGCCTGTTCGCTCCCATCCCCCTTCTGCAATTGGACTTTGGGCTTCTTTCTCTTCAGCCCTTTCATCCCTCCCCTCCTCCCCCAAAAATCCTTCCGGCCCCGGCCAGACTCCCACAGTGACGTTTTGACGCACTCCTTTGCCCCTCACTAAAATAGCTGCTTTCCTTCCCCATCTGTTTCGCGCTTGACGAAGTAACCCCCACTTGGGATTAACTCGGGATGGATACCGTAGGATGGGACGGATAGGACTGGCGTGTAAACCCCGAAGAAAAAAGGCTTGAGAGAAGAACGGATTGCAAATAAAATTTGTGTGCTTGTGGAAATAAAAATATAGCAGCCCGTGGAGTAATGATACCCGTTGTCTTGGCTCTTGGGAACACGCCGCTGGGAGTTGCAGTCCGGTTCCCTTCACAACCCTCGCTCGTTCTCTGCAACTCCACCCCTCATCCATGCTCGCTCCCATCTCCCCCCCATGCCGCCCCCCCTTGTCCCGGTTGACTCTTCCGTCCGCTTCCTTTAACCTTTGGAGCGAAACGGTGCTTTCGAACTGTAGCTGCTGCTGCTGCGGGGGGTTGGGATCGTCATATCAAGGAACGACCTTCGACCGTCCGTAAGCATAACGATGACTCGAGCCGTTTCGGAGGGTGAGAGCTTGCATACGGGCGACTCGTAATCCCAACGTTAATAATTGTCGCCAATCCGGGCCATCATCGCCTGCCAGGGCCGCTGACACTGTTGCTGCTGCTTGTCGTAGTGCCTTCCATATTGCACAAACTGTGCATCGCCCCCGAGGCGAAGAGACAAGTCAAATCCATGGGCCAATGTCCGTCCGCTCGTCGTCCCATTTGCGTCAACTGCTGCACTCTCCGACTCTTGCAACGAGTCTTTTCAGACGGTCATCATCCATCTGTTCCTGCTTCGTCTTCACTCGTCAATCAAACTTCGAGCAACACCCAGGGAAAGAGCCACCAACGCCTGGATCCGATTCAGCCCGGGCCGAATACACCGAACATACGGACTCCCGTTGCAACCGCGCGGCAAGAGCCTCCCGACCTGCTTCCCTCTACGCGTCTGTCGTGAGAGAGCATTCACCATCTTGACCGTGGCGTCGATCCTGCCCTCTTGTTTTCCGGGACTGCAAAGGCTTCCTTCTTCTTCCACCAAGGACCGGAAGCTCGTGGAGAAAGACGAATTATTCTCCAACAAAATCTCGGATTTTCGGGAGTTCCCCCGCTTCGACGAAGTGCCCTCATCTCGACCTGCTGCTTAATCGACTCCCAAGGCTGCGTGCTTCTGGGTGTAGCTTCTTGGAACGGTTGGCCAGCACCCGCAAAAGTCCAAATTTGGTGCTCACTTCGCCAGGGATACCGTAAAAGGATCAGTGCAGGTGACAGCCGCCCACACGTCTCCTTAATCCCGCATCCAAGATTCGCTACCATGTCATCCCGAACCTCGATCACGCTGAAGGAACAGGCTGACACGTACGATATGGAGAGTCAGCCTCCTGTCTCGAAAGGCCATGGCGGCATTACCCATTTGCTGACCGTCCAGGATGGCGATCAAGACCAGAAGGAGACGAGACGAAATCCGAAATGGTATCAGCGGCTGCTAGATGCTGGTGTGGAGGAAAACGGGATCCAACCGGTGCCTCTCGACGAGCGGACCAATACCAACTACAGCAACCTCTTCACTGTTTTCTTCACAAGTCTGCTTTGCTTGTTGCCGTGAGTACCTTCAACAACTCCAAGGAAGCTGGAGACTTTTGGTTTGCTGACAGCTTGCGGTAGAATCCCAACCGGCGCCTTAGCCACAGCCCAGCTCGGACTGAGTCTGAGGGATGCGTCACTGGTCATCATCTTCTTCGCTTTGTTGACCTGTGTGCCTCCGGCATTCATGGGCATTGCCGGCTCCTATACCGGACTGAGGCAGCTCGTCCAAGCCAGGTACTCCTTTGGGTAAGTCGATGTCTCTGTGACACACAACTTGATGTGTAAACTGACGATTCGGTGGTTCAGATACTATCTTGTGGGCATTCCTCTTCTTCTAAACGCCGCGACTGTGACCGGATTTTCTCTCTCGTCTTCGATTGTTGGCGGCCAGACTCTTGCGGCTGTTGACCCAGGACATATCGATGTGAAAATCGGTATTGTCATCGCGTGCCTCGTGAGCTTCGCAGCTTCGTTCGTTGGTTACCGCGCGCTTCATATGTGGGAACGCTGGCAATGGCTTCCCAATCTCGTTGCAATTGTCATTGCTGTGGGTTGCGGTGGGAAACACCTGTGGAAACAGGCCGAGACGTCCCCTCCAACAGCAGCTCAGATACTTAACTATGGAGGTCTGATGGCCGGTTATTTCATAACCTTTGGCGGTACTGCGTCGGACTTCACTGCCTACCACAACCCCAACAAGACGACCAAGTGAGCAACGTCTAGTTCCAAGTCAGTTACACTACTCACAATTTTCAGGCTCAGGATCTTTTCCTATATTTACCTAGGAATCTTGACGCCTTCTGTCCCGCTGCTTATCTTGGGAGCGGCAATCGGAGGCGCTCTAAACAATGTCCCTGAATGGAAATCGGGATGGGATACGTATGGCATTGGCGGCGTTATGGCAGCTATGCTGGCTCCTGCTGGCAGCTTTGGTAAATTCGTACTGGTCGTCCTCGCACTGAGTGTTATCGGCAACATCGCGACGTCCATGTACTCCGTTGCTCTCTGTATGCAGCAGATGCTCCCGGTTTTCACAAAGGTCCCTCGAATTGTCTTTGTCGTTGTTGCGCTTGGAATCATGATTCCTATGGCGATTCGCGCTGCTGAGTCGTGGGCTGATTCGCTCGAGAATTTCTTGGGGTTGATTGGTTATTGGGCCGGCTGCTTCGATGCCGTTATTATCGAAGAGCTGGTGATATTCCGTCGAATGGACTACATCTCCTACGACCCTGCAGCGTGGAACGTCGCTCGACTGTTGCCTTCTGGACTCGCTGCCCTTGGAGCGAGCCTATTGAGCTTCGGGCTAATAATACCAGGGATGGACCAAGCCTGGTACATTGGTCCGATTGCGCGAATAACTGGAGATATTGGCTTCGAGTCCGCATTTGTCCTGACGGCGATTTTCTATGCACCCTTGAGATGGTTGGAAACCAGGAAGCGAGGACACATCTAAGATGGCTGGACGTTCGAGCAGCAGAGTAAAGAAGGAAAGGGGGGATATACCCAGGCAAGCGAGGTATGATGAACCGTTATTTTCGTTAAGTGCCCCGGTGGGGGGAAAGCAGGGGCATGTTGATATCTGCAGGGCCCTGACAGGATAGGACAGTTTCGACAGTTGACCAACAATGGCACGGGTTCTTAGGCAATACGGCGGGTGCGTCGCGGCGGCGTCTTGCTTGACCATTCAACGGTGGTCGGCCAGCTGTAGTTTCCCATGTTGGCCTCTGAGGTTTGCCGCTGGTATCACAAGATGTGATCGGGAGCCTGTCTAGTGTGAGCTGATAGCCACTTCCGCATCGACCCTGCCACTCAGTTAAAGAGAAATAGTCACCTATGCATCTAGATTTGGTTGACCGGAAAGAACTATATCTTCACCGAACTGGTGCCACGCAATATCTGTGAGCCTGGCGGCTGGCACAGGCATGCCCTCGGTATCCTGGACACGGTCGGGAGAGACAACAACACCGCCGCGTCCAAGCCAAGTCGGCGCAATAGTTACGATGACTATATCAACGAGACGCTGGTAGGCAGGATCTAGAAGCGAGTTGATTACCTGCCCGCCGCCTTCGATCATGACGCTTTCCAGACCCTCGGAATGGAGCGCAGAGAGAATCGATGGCCAGTCGAATCGCGGTTCGGTCTCCCGGGGTTCGAGAATGACGAATTTACCGCCATGGGCCTCCAGGATTGCCTTTCTTTCCGGATTGACGGCAGACGGGCCTACTAGCACAAATGGTGCCAAGCCGTTGTTGGCGCGGGCGACTTCGAAAACTTTGCTGTGTTCGGTGAAGTCCCACCGGCCACGAGGGTCCAGGACAATGGGGCGCGGCTGGGCATCGATATTTGCACCGTCGATGCGGCAGTTCAAGCCCGGGTCATCGGCGAGGACAGTCCCGACGCCAACGAGGATGGCGGCATGGTGACGACGAAGGTGGTGTGTCATGGCCTTAGACTCGGAACCCGAAAGGCGCGTACGCACGCCAGGGGCGAGGGAAAGGGAAGAATCCAGTGATGTTGCAAAGGTTAGAGTAACAAAAGGACGACCCTGGGATTTCGCTGACTGGATGGCAGATTCTGACGGTAGACGAGGAGCCAACCAGGTCACGTCTGGGCCCGGGATCTGCAGAGTTTCCGCCATTGTCGTTGAAGTGGCCTTTTCCGTGGGCAGAAGGGCGAATTCCTCCGGGAACCAAGAGGGTTGCACGTACGGATACGGGCTTACGCAAGTCACAACTCCCTGCGTAGCGCAAGAGGTGATGCTGTGGCTATTGCCGTACCGGCCAGGTGCCCCCCAGTCGTCTCAAAGCCTAGACTGTTGTCCCTGTTCAAACTGCCAACGGCGATCAAGACAGGCTACCTATCGAAAGGGCGGTCCGAGAAGCAGTATCGCTAGCTATGCTTTCCTTGTCAAGAAGTAGGATATTTGCAGTAGCGATATTGGCTGATTGACTTAGGTAGATGCTCAGCAAAGCAGTCTCACCAGTCAGTTGACTGAGACTGACGGCTGAAAGTAGTCGGGATGAAGTTGAGCAAGGACCCGAAACCCAATGGCCTCCAGAAGGCTTGAGTGACAAAGCCTAACCCTAAAGGGGTACCAGTTACAACTATTGGGACGAGAAAAGGTTCCAGATGCCTGCCGGAAGAAAGTCCAAGCAGCTTGGACGACAGGGCCGTGGTTGAAGTTAGCAGTCACAAGACCGCAAGAGGCAGTCGTCGTCGTTGTCTTCGTCAACAATGATTGTCACCTTGGTAAACCTTGAGTGAGGCGATGACCAAGGATGCAGTGATAGAGAGCAGACGCGTGGTCGATGACAAGAGTTGCGGGGGGGCTGAGAGCCTGAGATGGCAACAGTCAAGTCGTGTCGATGTACCGTGACCAAGCGAGAGTACCCGGCACAGGTATGGATGTATTCGTACCGTCCTGAGGCGAACCAAACAGGATTCGAGATGTTTTGTGCTTTTGGACTCTTGAGGAGAGATCGGCAAGATGTGGATGCCCTGGTGATCTGATTCGAAGGCTGGTGTTTCCCTACGCCTCTGAACTGGGTGCGGCGGAGAGTTGTCCGCAGAGATGGTCCTTGCTACGCCTACCACCACTCAGGTTGAGCGTTGAGTCAATGGTTACCACAGACACGATGTAGTGTCGAATGACAACGACACGACGAACAAGCCGAATGTCAGAGAACGGCCGAGAAGCCGGTTGGATGTTTTGGACGAGATGTTTGATGAGTCTGTTTCGACCAGTGCAAGTAACACGTCGTCGAAAAGAGATTTATGAGTTGACTCAGGAGAGCTAGTAGTTTCTGCGTCAGAGGAATCAGGATGGTGTGGGTGGGCGGGTGGATGGATGACTGTCTGGTTGTGAATTTTGTGGTAGAGGGGAGAGAAAAAAAAAACCCCCCCAGATGGAATTGGACTGGACGATGCAAGTGCTTTTCGTGTGGGACATGCAGCGGAGGGCGCGGGCGAGCTGGAGGTTTGAACGAAGTTGACGGTAAGGTGGGAAGACAAGGGAGGAACTAATCAGCTGCAAGTGCAATGTTGATGAGGGCCAGTGCCAGTTGCCAATGCCAATGCCAATTGCAGATGCAGGTGCGGTGCAATATGCAAATGCAGGTGGACAATGCAGATCAGGCAGGCGAAGTACCTGGAGCTGAAGTTTTTGACAATATGTGGGATGAGTTAGGTTGGTTGATTTGTGAAGCAAGTGCGCGGCGGGTTGAAGATGAGGTCGGGTGGATGGAAATGGGAAGGGCAAAGATGCAAGTGCTTGGTGGTGGAGTGAGTGCTGGTGTGCGCAAGAGGCAGTCACGATGGATGATTGGATCTCGCACCTGCCCTGGTGTCGACACAACCTCTTTCTCCGAATTCTCCAATCTCCAACGTTGCGCGCCAACAGCAACACCTCACACACCTTAGACCCCTACCTAAGGTACTAGTCGCTTCACCCCCCTCCAAAGCCTCAAAGGGAAAGGAAACCCAACGTGCAACGTGAGGTGCCAACGTCTTTTCGTTCCTTCCCCTTCCAGGTCACCAAATCGCAAGTCGCGCATCGCTCATCGGTATCCAATCTGGCGGACCTCAAAATAGCCGACAGCCCCACAGCAACGTGCGTTTTCCTCGGGAGGTGGACACTTGGATGGATCCTCTCCAAGGGCCAACTCGATGATGCCTCACTACCTTATTAGCCCCGCCTCTTTGGGGACCCTGACTTGCCTTGATACCTTACACAGTACTGGGACGATCCAGAGACAGTTCTCCTCTGTATCTGTACACGGTACTCCGTACGGATATTACCTATACCTTACTATCCATACAACTCAACTCCAGTCTCCAGCTCGACAGGGCCACCGCAAGGCAGAGTCAGGACTGGACCGCCAAGCCCATGGAGACTTCAATCATCCAAGCCTTGGAAACACCACGCACATGGCCGTGAGGCTGTGACGGCGCGCGCAACGTGTCCTTGGACCCAACTTTCACACAGCACACCACCCACTCTGCTGGCGCGGCGGGTATCCATCCATAGTTGGACTGTGGGCATACGAATACCCCCCACGAACCTGGCTGACCAAGAGCCAGGAAGCGAAAGAGAGAGAAAGAGAGAGAGAGGACCACTTACACTAGACAGGCTAGGTTACCTAGCCTCTAGTTTCCGAACATATCTCTCATCTACGGAGTACCTGTGCGGATAGTACCACCACCACCTACCTCATTTCCCCTCGAGTCGTACGGAATTACGGATACATGACAAGAGTCCAAGACACGACCAACAAATACGCTAGCTAGACAAAGGTTTCCGAGGCGGGCCTTTTCCGCCGCATGTGTCGTTCATCACCCCTCCGATATGGCGGGCGGGCGGCTGAAGTCGCCTTTGCCTTTCCCATGGCCTCAATCCCATCCCTGGCCCGGCCACTCCTCCGCTTACACCGCCCAGGGCTGCCCCTCCTGACCGTGAACTCTAAACTTCGGCGTTACAGTGGGGGGAGGGGGGGCATGCGAGGTCGACGTGCAGTCTGCGAGTTGCGGGCAGGCAATTCCGCATACACGGCACCATCGAGCACTGACCACGGCTCCGAATCCTCTGTTCTCTCACCTCGCAACCGCCGTGCCAAGAAAAGGCGTCATGGTCCAAGGTCATGGGTCTCTCCTAGTAGCATAGGCTTTTACGAAATCAAGATTCGCCCAAATTCCGCCCTAGACTGACAGGCATCTCTAGCCTCTGCCACCTGCCTACGTAGCCTTCGGGGCTCTGGACTCTCATCACTGACGATACTCCGGATTATCCCTACTTGCTTCGGCATCCAGGCCATGTAAGACGAGATGCCTCACTTTTTAGCCTTTCCAGCTTTCTGGTCTGGTTTGCTACCGGATACTCGCAAACTTGGGCAGAGCTCGCAACACCCAGGCCATCACCTGCAGCCGCTAACACGCCATTTCGGGTCACTTGGGCCGCACATTCCCTGGAACTCCCAAGCTGCCCTTGCGCTTCGCATAGTTACGGGATCCTCGCTTCCTCCAACACCCAGCTTGTGGAGGTTATCCTGAACTCAACCGCCTATCACATGGCATCAAGCGGGCAAGTGGGCTTCAGCATGCAGCATGTAGTTGCACTGGTAGTTGCAATCGTACTTGCAGTTACACTCACGGTTGAGGACCGAGACACTACACTACCTTACGCATACTTCGCCAACTGCATCTTCCTGCTGTACAACCTTACACCGGCCGGAGTTGGACTACTTCTCAGGCAGTTGCAACACAGCACACGCGACGAAAGTCTGGAGTCTCCCGAAGCCACTTTACGCGACTACGCCGCATGGAGTTTGGCGACTGTTTAGTCCACAAGGTTAGTACCCATCGCTTTGCCGATTAGACTCTCGACCTTAACCTCGACGGCCTTAGCCTCCCACTTCGTCACACCTATCATCCAACCGACTGTATTACTGCCTCCTTCCATCTCATCATCCCGCTCTCATCTCGTTTGCCTTCATTGGCTCGGTCGTAACTCCTTCTACGTCTTGGAGCATTTCATCCCGCCTGTCTCTGTCGTCTCTGAGGCACAATCCCGGTTCCCGAAAAGTGCCTAGGCGCTCCGAACTGGGCTTTTTTAAGCACCCTCTCGTGCACGGAACTACGTTACCAGAAACGCTACCTCACACGCCATCAGACTCCTTTCACACCTAGGTATTTTCTTCGGATGCGGGGAGCCTTCGCAGCGGTATTGGCTTCTGAGGGAGATACCCTAGGAAAGTTTGCTTGCGCAGGCAATCTTCGATCACGCTCGATTATTGCCCATGTTGTCGAACGGGCCGTCAACGAACCCCCCCATTTCAAGATGAGCCCACCCGAGAAGTCACGCCATTATTGCAGGATTTCTTGCCTTGCGTTCTATCATCAAGCTGAACGTCACGCCCAAAGCCAAAAAGAGAGGCAGCCTCCTCGTCCAAGGGTTATCGGTGATCGATCGCATCGTTGCGGCGGGCGCACTTAGATAGCTCGGCGCCTTCAGGGGAAACTTGCTCAGTGCTAACAACGCAAGCTAATGACCACACAGAATACGAGCAAACGAGCTTTACTGCAAACAGAAAAATTCCATTGAAGCGACTGATATGAAGTCAAATAAGAGGCCAGGTAGAAAGACTAAACGCCAAACGAGCCTCTAGGCCTAGGCCAGCCTGACAGCGGCTTGTGCCAGAGGCGATCGGCAGGGGCCTCTCTTAAGTGCGTGCCTAGCGCAGAGGGACACTGCCCTCTGGCTCTGGGTAATCCGTCGTCAAAGACTATTCGTGGATAGAAAGGGTTGGACCGCCCTTGCATCAACCTCCCCACGTATGCAACGCACTTTTGGTACCGAGACAAGTCATCCAGATCCGAATTTTATACCTGGAAAGGCATACATCGGCTAGTATC
This sequence comes from Colletotrichum godetiae, assembly GCF_030913485.1. Lineage (NCBI taxonomy): Eukaryota > Fungi > Ascomycota > Sordariomycetes > Glomerellales > Glomerellaceae > Colletotrichum > Colletotrichum godetiae. The sequence continues at coordinate 813,229 of NW_026851251.1, read as the reverse complement.
AGCCCGAAGAAGCTGACGGGCTTGTTTCGTGTCTCACTCTGCTTGGGGCCGCCGGCGATGGCGGAAGCGCAATAACTCCGCGCCTACAGTACGATACTGCCCAAACGTCTATCTGTACACCCAGCGAGATCAAATGCTGGAAAGCTATCCGTACTACGGATACAGTGCGCAAAGATCCGACGATCACTCACTGCCGAATCACAATCTAACTCCCATCTGGGGCTAGCGATTGCCGGCCGCGAGTGGATGGTTTATCTTTGCGCGCCACATACTACGTAGAGCCCAGTCATGCCCTTTCTTTTGTCAGGGATGTGACACCTGTCAACCGGTCGCTTTCAACTCCTTTACTCTATATCGGTACACCGTACTTCGTAGAGTCAAGTTTTTTGTACGGATACTTTTCAAGTACATGGCCCCATCCGCGGCTCGCCATGGAATCTCGCGTATGCCCTGCCCCCTTCTCCGTCACATTGGGTCACGAGCAGAACCCACGGAACATACGGGAGTGACGTTCCAATCCGTAGGTGCCGGACATGGCCGTAGCTGGCCTTTTTGTCCGCGATCTCAAGACATCTCACGTCGTCAGAAGCAGAGTTGTGTTGGAAATCGAACACGGGATCCTGGCTCGGATATCGACCGACTGATCTTGCTGCACGGCGGGTGCCCCAGATGGGAAATGGGAATTAGCCAGCCCGGGCCAAATTGCGGTCATCAACTCGACCGTTGTGCGAGAAATCGGGCCTGCTTTAACCTGATATTTCCCACTAAGGCCGCCTTATTGCGCAAAGGCGACTGATGGCCAAAGCTTACATCGACCCATTCTCAGAAGGCATTGCACTAGTGTTTCGCTCTTCTGGCGATATCCTGAGATCTGGCCAATACCCGAAGGGGTTTGTTCAGTTTGAGTTGCAGCAAATCGGTGTTCGTGGTGGGGGGAGAAGGGGGGGAGACGAGGCACACCAGATGCCCAGGAACCCAGTTCCTGTGCTCCCGCATGCCGGCAGGCAATGGGCGGGACGTTCCCTCGCCCGGCCATTTGGGAATACGTACCAACCGGAAGTACCGCTGGTACCGAAAGAGATCTGTCTATGATTGTTCTCTGCGCGACCGAACGCTGGTCCGATTGATCTCTCTTAGTGTCATCGGATGCAAGGGCCTACTCTCGAGCCAAAGTTAGTTATGCCGTCAATACTGGCCGGCTGCGGACGCCACAAATGTCGTATGTGGAACATGGCATTTATCACTCGTGATGCCCGTCTACTTCTATCTGTAACAATACGGCCGTTGCGTTTCACAACCCTCATTGAACCGCCCTAAGAGAATACCAACAACTAGATTCGCTCCTGTTCTCGCCTTTCTTCGTACGCTAATCAAACATGGGAGCCATTATCCCCAACTCTGAGAGGTATCCCATTGCCTCAGACCCCGTACTGACGATGGGCGCCTCTGCCCAGCACGCTTTTACTACGGAGTCCTCTCCGAACGATCCGTATGTCTATCAAGTTGGATTTGGGAACAGATTCTCTTCTGAAGCCATGTAAGTTGGCATCTCACCATTCTCGGTCAGGAATCTGAACTGATCAATAAGCCCCGGGACTCTGCCTCGATCATGTAATGTACCGCAGAAAGTAAAGTACAACCTTTATTCCGAGCAGCTCAACGGTTCGACTTTCGTTGCCTCTCGAACCGACATTCAAAATGCCTGGTTTTACCGCGTATTCCCATCTGTAGCCCACGGAGATATTATAAAGATGCCACGAAACCCAGATGTAAGTCATTTTTCATTCCTTGGGTCCCCTACCTTCTACCGTACCGCAACTGCCACCAAAATGGACCCACTCCTGACTTGTTTATACCCTCAAGATCGAGTCAAGATTCACATCTGGGAATGAGAATGTTGAGTTCGTTCCCGGAGGACTCTGCTGGAGAGCATTCCCCGTGCCAAAGGCAGGCGGTCCGACTATCGACTTCGTCCAGGGGCTCAAGACGATAGTTGGAAACGGCGAATCAACAACCAAAGACGGCTTGGCTGTACACGTGTACGCCGCAAACTCTTCGATGAAGAAACGCGCATTCTGCAGCAATGACGGTGACATGCTGTTCGTGCCTCAGACTGGCAGGCTGGACATACAGACAGAATTCGGGAGGTGGGCAGTCACCGGTTCCAGTCGGTGACGAAAATTCCGTTGACGATCTTTCCAGAATGATGGTACGGCCTGGCGAGCTGGCGGTGATCCAGAGTGGCATCCGCTTCAAGGTCGGGTTGCCGGATGGTCCGGCCCGGGGTTGTGAGTCATTTGACGGCTGCCATATGCATGAGAAGGAACGTCCAGCTGATGGGCTTAGACATCCAAGAGATATTCGGGAGCCGGTACGAGCTGCCAGAACTAGGACCGCTCGGAAGCAACGGGATGGCTTTGCCTCGCGATTTCGAGTTCCCCGTCGCCTCCTTTGACATGGATACTTCAGAGTGGGAGAGTAAGTTGTCTGCCTTATCACGTTTGCCAAGACGCAACTGCGCTGACTGACGCGGTGTGTTAGTCGTGTATAAACTGGCTGGCAAGCTGTGGTCATGCAAACAGAATCACACGCCCTTTGACGTGGTTGCATGGGATGGCAAGTAAGAGAAACGCCCGCTCCAAGACCCATTTGACCCCCAATCTATTCTGTTCAGGTGCTGACATCGTCTGATAGCTACGTGCCTTTCAAGTATGCCGCCGAAAAGTTTGTCAACGCCGCCTTTGTGGACAAGGACCAAGCCGACCCTAGTTTGTACACCGTCTTGACGGCGAGGTCCAAGATGCCTGGGGTACCCGCAACGGATGTCATGTTCTTCACGCCAAAGTGGTCTTCGGCGACGAATACCTTTCGACCTCCCGTATGTGTTGGTTCTTGTTTGGGGGTGGGTGACGAGGGCCGTAGCTAATGGGGTGGTAGTATTACCACCGAAACATGTCGACCGAGGTGGTAGGAATCGTATACGGCGGTTACAAGGGGACCAGTCGCAACTTGGAAGCTGGTGGCCTGAGTTTCCAATCGAGCTTCATGCCTCACGGAGGTAGGAAATGCGGGAGACAACTTCCTTCGGACATGAGATCAGATACTGATAGGGGGCCACAGAAACACATGAGGCGTTTGTGCAGGCGACCACCAACGAATTGAAGGCCCAACGCGTGGGAGAAGGATTCCTCGGTAAGGACAGTAATGAGCCGCAACGCCAATCGCCACGACTGACATTCTGGTTGCAGGATTCATGTTCCAGATCAGTACTCACTGCGCGGTGACACAATACGCCTTGGAAAGAACCGGAGTGCTGGAAGGTAAGGAAAAAGGTGCTTTGAGAAATGGGATTCACTAACAAGCCGTTGGCAGTACCGCCGGCATCTCTCTGGGACTCGATGCAAGGTCACTTTCTCGAGCACGCCGAAGAAGTGAATAGCGACTTGCGAAGACGAGGCCTTCCGACCCTCGGGGCTACCCTGGGCCATTGAAAGCGACGTCGATCCATCATCACTGAAAGCGGCTTTTTTTCCTTTTCTTCTTTTAAGCCTCGTCTCTTCTCCATTTGATCTGAAATAGCGAAGCGATGCACAGCGATGAACAAACATTTCCGATGGTTTTGAAAGTTTCCTTTTCTAAAATTTACATCATCAACGATTCGGTTGTGGGTGGTATGTATGTCGGAAGAATTTCTCTATTTTACTCTGGCCTTTTGGGTGGTGACGCGAGTGGAGGCGTGTTAGCGAAGAAGGATGGACGCTATCTTATGAGGGGCCTGGGTTAGTTATTAGCATATGGAGGAACTGAGCAAGACGATAATCTAAAGAAGAGAGTTGATCTGGGGAGTGGAACAAACCAGGACATATAAACCTCCGATGCCAATCTGAGATATCGTGACTCGACCTGGAAAAGTCGTCCCTGGTGTTGTTGTGGTGTGGTGTGCCGGTGAATTGCCGGCTACACTGCGCGGCACCCTACTTAGCTCATGTTTTTTTAGACATTATCAATAACATCCGATATGGTGTAGTGGCCAACATGATGCCCTCTCATTCACCCGAGAGGTTAGGCATAGCCCCGAGTTCGATTCTCGGTTTCGGAACTTTTGCCTTTGCCTCTTACGAATATCACTAATTACTTGCTGACATTGCACGATTAATTGGTTGATTAATCGATTTACACCGTGTTCTTCTGCTTGTGTTGTAGATTTCTTGTTTCCATTGATCATAGAGTATCCACAATTGGCATTTTCGATCCCTCCGAAGTGCGCAGTGACTGTCCCTTCCCTCGGATTTCTTCTCTACGGCTAGTGCACATTTCAACTACCTATTTATTTGGAGATTGATTGGTTCCCCTTTTCTTTTTTTTGGGTGTCGTCTTCACTCGGGTTCCAGCTTCATCCTTCCACGTTACTTTTCTAGAGCTGTGATTTGGCAAGGGTCCTACTCTCCTACCGGGCCTGTAGTTGGACTTTAAGTTTGCTCGAGGCTGTGGTATCTTTTGGGGGACTTTCACAACGAGGAGCACTGGTACTGCAGTCACTGTCCGACGCCGCAAGCTGTAAGAACGTGTTGTACCCCGCGTGAAGCATATGATCCACGATTTTTTGAGCGAGTCTCAATCAAGTACAAGCGACAAGAGGAAGGCTACACCATTTGTCCCCTGTCTCTACGTTTCTGGATCCTCTTGACTCCTTCCTGCACCCTTTTAGCTGCGCATATCTTTCCTCGAGCTCCTACTCTCTGTGTTTCTACCTGTATCTAGTACCTACCTAGTATGCAGATATCAAGCCAGTAAATGAGGCGATATTGCGGTACTAGCTGGGTCGATGGGGCGGAAGGCTAACGATTGCTCACCTGCAGGATTCCTGTCGGTCGTGCAGCTGAAGACCTGGAGACCGAGCCGTACGGATACACACGAGGCTCACTGAGTGACGAGAATCTATGTGTCAATGTAAATCGCATTCATTCAGTGGCGTGAGGAGAGACTTTGATATTTGATGCGGGCTGTTTGTTCAATGAATAAGCTACAATTAGACTAGATTACCACGTTTACATGAAGTTTGAACTCTATGGAAACTTCAAGTTGGTGTGACTGTTTTTAGCTCAGTCTATAGACAGTGTTCTTATTTTGGTCGGCGGGTGATTTCATCGCCAAACCTCTCGACTATGATTCTGATTAATCCCCGGGGAGGGGGTCTTATCAGGCAAACATGATATCCTGCAAACCTGAGTTAAGACTAGCGCTTGCCATGAGATTACCAACCTGTAGCTGCCTCGCTTTAAAAACATGACGCATTTCCCCATGAATCAAGATGGCGGCGGGGCCACGAACCACTTGGCTCTCTCGGCTGTATTGAAACCTACTCACCAAAGGTAGTCTGTTGAGGATTACGAAGTATTTCTTTTCGGCCTCGTCACGTAGATTAAATCACGAAGATAGTGTTGTTGCAGGCACCTCTGACACAGCTACCAAAACGGAGAAGAGCTCGGAGATGGCCGGATACTTCACGCGACCCCGGCGCCGGGCCGAAAATGTCGGCCGCCGTGACGGAAACAGTGGGTCTCCTCATTCTAGGTTCGTCGGCGGAGCACCGCTGGTGTGACCCATCCCGTCTGCCAGACCCTTTTTAGACGCCTTACTTGGTGACATGCTGCGGCGTCGCCAGGGACCCGAGTAGCCCGAGCGGGTCTGCTCTCCAGCACGCTAGATGACCACGCAGGTAGATTGCTGCGCCGGTGATTGGGTGCATGCCGCTTCGGGACGGCGGCAGGCGCTGTTGTGATCCCGTGGGAGGAGCTCCAGCCTCCAGCAGCGAGCAACGGCGTGATCAGATGGGGCAATGCGAACGCGACCTTTGGGGATGGTGACTAACCTCTCATTGGATTGCTGGGTCTTTGCCGGGGAGCCGAAGGGCCGGGGGGGGGGGTCGTTGGTGTCATGGTGGTTGGGTGAGCTTGACTGGTGGGGAGGAGGAGAAGGAGAAGGGGAGGCGGACGGATTTGAGACAGGGACAGTTTGGGGCTGGCGAATGTCACAGGTGCTTGCTTTAGATGCTAGGCAAGTAGGTACTGCTTAATGCTGTGTATTAGTTTCCTCTCCGTACCCGGATATGCTTGTCGCCTTGCGTCGCGCATGGAAAGATTGGATGGAGAAGGGGAACAAGGCTGTCGCAGGAAGCTTCATTGGACCTTTCTTCTTCGTGCCTGAACCACTACTTTATTAATTTTGATGATCTGTAATTATTGTCCCGTCAAAGCCGCAGGAACCAGGTCGGTTTGCGAACGACGGGCACCCTCCGTCAAAAACGGAGACATACGGATCCTCATCGCAATTACACTGCAAAAAAAAGGGACCCAACAAAAAAGTACATGGCAAAGACAAGCTTACGAACACTCCAAGACCCCAAGACCCCAAGACTCCCCCCCGCGGCGCGCGCCCAGAGACTTGGTGCGCATAAGCCTATTTCAGGATAGAGTCACGAGCAACCCGCAAACTTAACGCCGCCCGCTAAAACGAAAGAGAGGCGCGAAACGAGTCGCAGGCGACCAGCAGGTGCAGTTACTTCCTGTGGTGAGGCATGTAGGTAGGCACGCAGGTACCTTCACCGACAAGGGTCAGGCAGGTTGCCTCCCCCAAAATCGCGGCTTGGCTCTCTCCCGTCCAATCCATCCACGCACGCAACGCACGTCCTTCCCTCACCCTTCCTCCCATCCTTTCCCCAACATCGCCACGTTCTTCCGGGTGGTGTGTTCATTCCCTCTCTGTCCAAGTGTGTATGTGTGTGTGCGTGGCTCTATCGATACCCGTTCCTTAAACTCCTCGCACCGGTTTCTTCCCCTTCGCCATCCGCAACTGCATTCATCTTCCTCCACCCTCTACACACGTAATCCCGCCTCCGAGCCCTCCGCCGCCTCCGTCCGACAAAGGGGAATCTCGCCGCACCGCTTCGAGCAAACGGACTTCTTGACCTTCTTTTTTCTTTATTTTCGGAATTCATCGTCGAAAGGCAAACCGAAAAAGTAATTCACCTCACCTCTCACCCAACCCGCGACACATTCGAACCGTCGCGCATAGCACTCCCATCTTCCTACAACACACTCAACAAACAACAACCAACCTTCTATCCCACAATGGCCGACCACGACAAGCCCCCCGCGTACGGCGGCCCTCCCCCTCAACACCCGCAACAAGCCTACCAGGGCTACGGCTCCCCGCCTCCCCCCGGCGGCCCAGGAGGCTACGGCGGCCCTCCGCCCGGTCAATACTACTCCCCCGGCCCGGAGATGAACTACGGCCACCAGCAAGGACCCTACCCGCCCCCGGGACAGTACCCTCCCGGACAATATCCTCCCCAGGGACAGTACCCGCCTCAGGGGGGCCAGTACGGACAGCAGTACCCGCCGCAAGGCGGCTACTATCAGGACAACCGCGGCGGCGGCTCGGGAGGCGGCATCATGGCTGGTCTGCTCGGTGCGCTCGCGTGCTGCTGCTGTCTTGACTGCTTGTTCTAAGCGACTGTTCGAACGGGTCGTACTGGGTCCAGCGTCTACTTGAACGGTGCGATATTGCGAAACAAATCACACGATACCCCCAACTAAACTACCTTGCGAACGAAACGTCAAATCAGCGCCACATCTGAGTGGACGGTGAGAGGAGAGAAGGTGACCTGGATGGAGCGTGGTGGAGATTATCTCGTCTGGACACGATGCGGTACTGAGATGTGCATGGCATCGCGTGGAAGGATACACGACAGACGCCCTCCCCGCCGGTTGTGATAGGGGCTAAACCAGAGTCGAAAAGGCCGGACCGACCTTGCGCTTTCCATCATCGTCGAGCCATGGAGGGGGGTTCTTGCATGTCTCGCACGGCGTCAAAGGAACGACGGGGTTTCTTGATTCCTCGAGGTGCAATTCGGAAACAGCTTTTTTCTTTTTGGGTCTTTGGCTTGAGAGAAGGGTATGGTTTACAGGAGACAACCCCCTTTTCGATCGTTTTGAGGGCCTCCATGTCCCTTTTTGATGTTCTTTCAAATCCAATGGGATCCGGCAGTTTCGATAGCTTTTACCGCATAGCATAATAATATCACGGATACGCCTTGTAACTTGCTGTCCTGTTTTCCAAACTCAGATTCCGTGTGACTCGAGTCCCTATCGGCAAAGCTCAGCTCAGCTGAGCTCCCGAGTGCGGGGTATGCTTCATCGAGAGTGGCTTGGCCGAGGACGCAAGCATCCTAGGCTCAACGCCACGGAAACTTTGACACTACATGTGTAGAGAGTTATCGGAGGGCAAAAGTGAAGGCCGAGAAATCCACCAAAAAATAAAGAGATTCAGGTATCTACAAAGTGTGTATCAAATGTGTCTGTCGTTCCAGTTTCTATGCTACGCTACTGAAGAACTCGTCAAAGTCTCTTTGGATGTTGGCCACGCAGTCATTTGTATAAATCATCTTTTGCACGTCGGGCGAGGCCCACTTATCCGGCACAGCGCCGGTCTGCCTGGACTCGGCAAACATGCGATCGCGCTCCTCCTTGGCCTTGCCCTCGCCGAGATGCAGCTGCTTGCCCGAGAGGAAGGCCATGTTGACGAGCTGGGAGGTCCAGTCGCGCCGGGAGAGCTCGTAGGCCTTGAGGCAGCGCCGGAGCGTCGCGGGAGACGTGTCGGGCGCGCGGGCAAGGACCTCGGCGACGACGGAGCCGTCTTCGATGGCCATGGCGGCGCCCTGGCTCAGGTGCGGGAGGGTCGGGTGGCAGGCGTCGCCGAGGAGAGCGACGGGCCCGTCGGTGTGGACCCAGGTCGGTAGGGGCTTGTGCATACGCAGGCGCCACTCGCAGACCTCGCCGTCCGGGACGAGGTTGAGCATGCGGTGGACGAGGGGGCAGAAGTCGTGGAAGACTTCGAGCATGGCCTTTTTGGAGCCCTTTGTAGTGTAGGTCGCGTTCGTGGCGACGGCGAAGTTGGAGTCGGGCTGGGTGGTGGAGAGGTTGTAGATCGTGTGGGAGGAGACGGGGTAAGCGATGATGTGGCGCTTCTCGCCGATCCAGCGGATGACCTCGTCCGAATCGAGGAGGGCGAGGAGTTCCGGGTCGTCGGCGATCTGCTCGCGCTTGAGCATGATGCGGTAGGCGGCCTGGCCCGTATCCTCCTCCCCGCCGACGGCGCCGATGGACTCGAGCAGCTGGGCGCGGATGATGCTCTTGATGCCGTCGCAGGCAATGAGGACGTCGGACTCGACTGAGTAGGCCTCGCCGTCGCGCGGTTGCAGGGTGAACTTTGGCTTGGGCGCAAAGGTTTCGACCGAGAGCAACGCCTGTGAGAAGTGGAATGTGATGACGGATTCCTTCTTGCAGGCGTCGTACATGCCGCCGGCGAGGGAGGAACGGTGGCCGTTGCAGTGAGGGAAGCCGTAGAGTTTCCGAATGTCGGGCATCTCAACGTGAGCGAGCTCGACGTTGGTCGCTCCCTCTATGCTGATATGTCAGTATCCTTTGACTTGGTATGTCGATTGGGTGGTGCAGAGGTCCTCCTTACGTCGAATGCTTGAACTCTTCACGTCTGTACATGTCGTCTCGATCTCAGGCCAGCAGCCTAGGCGATCGAGTACGCGAACGACGTTTGGCGGCATTTGAATACCGGCGCCGACGAAGCCGAGGTTGGAGGCCGTCTCATAGACATCGATGTGCTTGAAACCCTTCTTGGCCAGTGCGAGTGCGCAACCCAGGCCGCCCATTCCTAAGCGGATTCGTGTTAGTGAACGTGGGTTCAGAGAATGTGAAGCCGACAGCTAGTACCTGCGCCAATGATGGCAATTTTCAAATCTTTGGGGTCTGCCATTGTGTCAAGTATGGTGTGGAAGTATTCGTCTCAAAGGGTATCAAACTGCAGAGCTCAACTGGACCAAGGCTTTTTGGAAATGTCGTCCCAAGGGCTACTTATGAAGTAGACGGCACGGAGCCTCACATGGAGGGGCATGTGGGGGATCGGAGGTAAGCTCGGGGTCCATTATCAGCTGGAGAAGCGGGGAAGCGATCGAGAATGAGGGGGGTGCTGCGATATTCCCTAACTCCCCTTGGTCCTTTGATGAGCTGGTAGAGAGCCGGGATCGTAGAACGGGAAGTAAGTACGATTCATCGGGACTGCCATTGGCAGAAGAGCCAACTGCCGGGGCGCCGACGGTGCTGTGGGGGTGATGCGAACTTTAGGATACTGCCGAACCCCAAACCCCAATTTTGGGCGGTCAAAGTTGCTTGAATGTTTAGCCAGTGTTGGTAGTGGTGGTAGTGGTGGTTGACGAAGCTGTCAGATGTCGTATCAAATGAATTGGCTTAGTCACGGGTGCGCGATTCGGATGTGAAAGTCGGCATGCGTGCGTCCAGACTCAGAGCAGACATATGCAGGTGGCCCATCTGTGTGGAAATGTGGCTCGCTAGCTTCATCGTTGACAGCAGCGATTGTGTCTGTGTTGTAGTGCCATACACGGTGGCTTGCTCACAGGCGCCCCATCCAGGCTTGGAGGGGAAATCCCCGCGTTCGGCCAGAATGCGGAGGGAGGGCCGAAATTTGGTCGTCATGTTGCGAGAGAAAACGGCACGGTGCCCCGGCGCCGGGACTGTTATGATTTGCCTCGGCCGCTTAAGGGGTGGGAACCCCTGGTGATGGCTTGTTACCCTCTGTCACGCTCCCAATAGCACGATCCCGGGGTGGGCAGGTTGGCTCCGATATCTGGAGGCCGGGAACCCAAAAGCGACAGCTAGAAAAAAGCAAGGGCTTGTGTGGGTGGACGGGTGGACGGGTGGATGGATGACGGAGGAGGTAGGTGGTGGCATGCGAAGCCAGTTGTTCATGAATCTTTGTCAAGAGCAGGATTTTCCATCGTAGGCATCATTCCCAGCTCCCTCTTTTGGACATTTCAGATGACGGCTGATGTTGTTGTCGGTTGTGCCAAGAAATGGATCCTAATGGAACAGTGCGGTACGCGGAAAAAAGACGCCCTCGTTTCCACTGGTGGTCAATAACCAGCTTCTGCTCTCATTTGCCTTGGCAACGTTGGTGACGCAGGGTGGCAGACCGGGCTAGACACCATTTTGGATGATTTGTGGCGTAGACAAGCATGGTGTCGCTTTCTTGTCATCGGGAGACGTTAATGGACGGCGTCTCGGCGAAAACTTCGTTTTCCGAAGCGCAGGTTGTTTTGTTCAAGACCTTAAAGTGAACTTGGTTGGGATACCCCACGATTCGAAATGCTAGAGGACGGCGCGGACAACGGCAACGAAAGGGTTGGCGAATTCCACAGCGAGTCCACCATGGATATTCAGAGTGGCACAGCCACGCAACCTCGCCCCATTTAGCCACGACAACGTCTCTCGGTAAGCTTGTCTATGTGGATAAGGTTCATTGTCGATTCGCCTTGCCCGCACAGGGATGGCCCGGTCGATTGATGGTTCACGAGCGGCAAATAGCCACAAGTATTCCATTGTACAGTGTCCATGTTGTTGTTTGTGTCCGTAGCGTGTGCGAGGGACTAAGGGATTGTATCGTCAGGCTGAGAGAACTCGACAAATGATGATGTTCTCAGGGGTATTCAAGTCTTGGGCCTGGGGAGCGAGCTGATTTGGCTAGCGAGGAGCGTCTTTTCTGTTGGTACATACATGGGACGAAGCGCGCGCTGATCTATTTCTGAGGCATGCGTCAGAAAAGCGCGTCAACGTGGGGTGGTGAAAGACTGCCCATGCCCACCACATCTGTTGAACAGACTGGACGACGGAAGGGCCAAGGGGTCGTTATGTACGTACTGTATGTACGGATACCTATTATAGCAGGCAAATTAGCGGTTGTTGAGAGAAAGAAAGTGTGTTCTCGTGCGAATAAAATGGGAGAGAAAAGCACAGTCTCACAGCTACAGAGAAGGCACAAGAGGCAGCCGTGGGCCGTGGTCGAGGTCCCGTACGAAATACGTACACAGCAGGGCAGACGGTACGTACTCTGGCGACATTCGGTGACTGGCAGATGATTGGCCCATAGTCATGGCCAACCGCGGCGGGATCCCACTTTGTCCCGCAGGGTGGCAGGGGTCTGTTTCGTTTGAAGCGAACAACCAATGAAGCCGCTGATGTCACCAGTTGCAGGGCTCCTGAAGCGATGGAAGTATTCCCAGGGAAAACTAGCAACAGCGCACCCAGCGATTGACTCTGGGGGGCCTGCAGCGACTTGAAGCAGTAAAGTGCACCTGCAGTACCCCTGTCCGGGGCCCTGGTTGTCGTTGCATCTGCACCTTGTCGGCCAATCAAAGAAGCACAACTACTTCGGTCAAACCCTTTGGCTGCGATTCCTTGGCACTGGCTCGCCTATGGCCTCTTACTCTTAACCTCTGTCTCTCTTTCTCTCGTCGTTTCTTGGCCCGGCTAGTTTACCTTAATTACTTGACATCTGCCTCTTCCCGAAGCTGGAAAATCCCATTGCGCGATAATACGATCGGTCTTGAATACGACAAACAACGTAGCCACACGTGGTAATTTTTCTGCAACAACTATCCGACACGACCGAAAAACACAGACTTCGACACGACCACCATGCCTATTTCGTTGGCATCGTGAACAACTCGCCTCCCCCCACGTTTTTCCTCCCCAGGCTGACCTCGACCTCATTTCGATCTACCTTTTTCCCTCCAAGACTACCTCCTTTTTCCAACAACTTCCTCACAACACCCATACAAGCACGACGACAACATCTTGTTGTCGAGGCTGGTAGACAACCCGGTGATTCGACACATCGGCACCTCTTTGGCCAACTAGTGGACGATGTCGACGACTCCGACAGCGACACCCTCAGGCTCGGCCACCCTGACGGGCACCCTCGCGTCGTCGCTCGCCTCCTCGCTCTCAACCGCCCTCTCCACTACACTCTCTGCGACGTTGAGCTCCAATGGAACCATAACATCAACATCGAGTGCCTCAGCAACATCAGATACTGCCCCCGCTACTTCATCAGCACTTAATGTCGCAGGAAGCGAGAAATACCAAGGAATCACGCTTGTTGCCTTCCTCACTGCCTTGGCCACTGGTTTGGTGGTTTTTGCCATTCAAATCCTCGCCTTCCTCCTCCTGAGAAACAAGATCGCGCGTATCTTGTGCGTGTACCTCCTTGACTCTCCCTTGCTGTCCAACACTGACAAATCGTAGTAAACCAAAAACATACCTCGTCCCTGAACGCGAAAGAACCGAGTCACCTCCAAGTGCACCATGGAGTCTAATCAACACGCTGGTTAAATACAACGATCGAGAGATTATCAAGAAATGCGGATTGGACGCCTATTTCTTCTTACGATACCTCAGAACTCTTCTCACCATCTTTATTCCGATTGCGGCCATACTCATTCCCATTCTGACTCCGCTGAACTACAACGACGGCCAAGGCCACAATCTCGTCGACGATGCCAAGGACGAGACCACCAATGACACCAGCTCTTCTTCAGCCCGTCTCATGGCCAGAGACAATACCGCCGATACGTCAGTGCCTACTGGCCTGGACACTTTGGCATGGGGTAATGTGGGTAAGAACCACACGGGTCGATACTGGGCACACTTGATTCTTGCATTGCTCGTAATCATTTGGGTCTGCACAGTCTTCTTCTTCGAATTGCGCGTTTATGTCAAAGTTCGTCAGGACTACTTGACAAGTGCCGAGCACAGACTCCGTGCTTCTGCCACGACCATCCTCGTCAATAGCATTCCTTCCAAATGGTTGACTGAAGAGGCTCTCATGGGCCTGTTCGATGTTTTCCCCGGTCAAATTCGAAACATCTGGCTCAACCGCGACCTCACTCCACTCCTCGAAAAGATCCAGCAGCGGGAAGACGTCCATCTGAAACTCGAATCCGCTGAGACGGATCTTGTCAAAGCTGCGAAGAACAAGCAACTCAAAAGGAAGAAACAAGAAGAAAAGGCTGCAAGAAAAGCGTCCAAGTCCAAGGGCCCATCAAGGCAGGAGCAGGCTCTCAGGAGACAGGCAGAAGATGCCGAGGCTAAAAAGAGGGCCGAAGCTGGTCAAGGTGTTAGTTCCGGTGAACATGACGAGGTTCCTCACGATATCAGCGCCGTCATCAACGAGAACCGCGATGACGCAAAATCCAGACGCTCAAGCACTTCATCTTCGAGCTCATCTGAAGATGGTAACAGACCCCAGTCTAAGGGCTTCGGGCTGGGTCTTATCGGCGATGGTGTCACTAAGGTTGGGAAAGGTTTGCTTGGCGGGCTTGGAAAGGCTCAAAAGGAAATCAAAGAATTCACTGAAGATGTAGACGACACCGTGGAGACTACAAACGGCTTCGCCATGCTACACCCAGACAACCGTCCGCGCAAAGTTCAAATCCTGACCGACAACGAACGGCCCGCCACGCCTAAAAGTACAAAGGACACCACGGAGCAGGTCGAGCCGCTTGCCAACACTGAGACGCACAAGACTCACTCTAGGAACGTCTCTGCCGTCTCTCAGGAAACCGCCGATCCGAACTACAAGCGAAGCTATGAGCCATTTGGCAATGGCAATACCGTTCGCAAAGTCAGCGACCTGGACCACATGTACGATAGGGAAACGCGTCAATTCTGGCAGTTTTGGAAAGCCCCCGCTGGCGGCTACGCGTCTCCTGTGCCTCAGGGATACGATGGTGGAGAGTACCCATTCAAACAATCATCAAAGGACAAGACCATCTGGCAGACGATCAAGTCTTACATTCCCTTCATGGGCGAAGATGACCAAATCCCCGTCGATTATCCTGAGTGGAATGCTGTCGGAGGCGAGTACAAGAACATTCTAGACGACGACGCAGAATGGCGCAAATGGGTCAAGGAGAAGAACAGGCCGACTCACCGACTTCCGCGCTGGGGTTTCCCGAACTGGCTCGCATGGCTTACATTTGGCCCGAAGGTTGACACAATCTACTGGTGCCGCTCTGAGCTGGCCCGTCTGAACGTCGAGATTGAAGATGATCAAGCACACCCAGAGCGGTATCCCCTCATGAACTCCGCCTTCATCCAATTCAATCACCAGGTCTCAGCGCACATGGCCTGCCAAAGTCTCATGCACCATATTCCAAAGCACATGTCACCTCGAATCAACGAAGTCTCACCCAAGGATGTGATTTGGGACAACATGGCCATGAAGTGGTGGCATGAGTCAATCAGATCTGGCACCGTCACCATCATCATCGCAGCCATGGCTTTCTTCTGGGCTATTCCCATTGCCTTCACGGCGTCAATTGCCAACATCGATGGTCTGGTTGACCGCTTTCCCTGGCTGGACTGGATCAAGAAAGCACCCATCGACAAGGTCGCTTCTGCCATTGCTGGTGTCTTGCCAGCGATTTTGCTCGCCCTCCTGCTCTTCGTCGTCCCTCATATCCTCGAACAACTTGCCCTCTTCCGGGGTGTCAAGACGGGATCACAGAAAGCAGAATTTGTCCAACGATTCTACTTCGTCTTCCTTTTCATTCAAGTCTTCCTCGTCGTATCCATCGCGTCGTTCTTCACCGCATCAGCCGAAAAGTTGGCCAAGAACGTCGAAGGCCTTACCAATGTCACAAATATTCTGGACCTCCTTGCTGACAACCTACCAAGAGCGTCAAACTACTTCTTCTCTTACATGTTGCTCCAGGCATTGTCTGTCAGTTCCGGTACATTACTTCAGATCGGTGCTGTCTTGGTTTGGTACATTCTGGCCAGAATTCTCGACTCCACAGCTCGCGACAAGTGGAAGCGAAACACGACCTTGTCTAAGATTGCATGGGGTCAATTCTTCCCTGTCTACACCAACTTTGCGTGTATTGCACTTGTCTATTGTGTCGTTGCCCCGCTCATTTCGCTGTTCGCGGTCCTGACGTTTGGCCTGCTGTGGTTTGCCCAACGCTACAGCATGCTCTATGTGACACGGTTCGAGAGCGACACAGGCGGCGTCTTGTATCCCCGCGCGATCAACCAGACGTTTACAGGCCTGTACGTGATGGAAGCTTGCTTAGCAGGCTTATTCTTCATTGTGCAAGACACGGAAGGCACGAACACCGCCGTGCCGCAGGGCATCATCATGCTGATTACCATTGGATTTACGGCCGTGTATCAAATCTCGCTCAATACGTCCTTTTCGCCGCTGTTCCGATATCTTCCCATCACTGTCGAGGACGAGGCAGTCATTAGGGACGAAGCATTCCAGCAAGCACAAAATAAGCGTTTAGGACTCGGCGGCGAAGACGGTGACGACGCTGACGAGAAGACGCCCATGAGAAATGGAGACGGTGCCGGATCGGTCAACCGCGATATCGAAATGCAAAACTTGAATAATGGGGCGCCGAAGAGGAAGCCTTCGACCACGCGTAAGGTCAAGGATGTCGGCCACTGGGCTAAACGGGAAGGCAAGAACCTGCGCAGCAAGACCTGGAAGATGGGCCCCGCCCCCGTACATACGGCGGCCGAGTACCGACGTCAGCAGCGGAATAAGGATCTCGAGGCTCAACGGGCACTGGGAGAAGCGTTGTATGGCGGGTTCCACGACGAAATCGAAGACTTGACGCCCGATGAGCGTGATGCACTCGTTAAGAACGCGTTCAAGCATTACGCTCTTCGGGCGCGCGCACCTGCAGTCTGGTTGCCTCGTGACGATATTGGGGTGAGCGACGACGAGATCCGGCGTACGAAGGAGTACAGCGAACACATCTGGATCAGTAATGAGGGCACGGCTCTCGACAGCAAGGTTCGCGTGGTGTATGGCGCCAACCCGCCCGATTTCTCAGAGATTGACATTATCAACCTTTGAATTGTGTATTTGAATATGTAATGACACAAACACATATACCCAGCCGGAGTTAAGGGGAAACATTAGCATTAGAGAAAACAGAATAGCATTAGTGGTTTATGAGTATTGAAAATGCAGCTCTTGAATACTCTGAAGTAGCATTACTACCTCCACCTCTCATGCCATGTCAGTGAACATCGTGAATCCAACATAGACAAAGACCCGGAAAGAGGAACATTGGACGACTACCTAGTGCTTATAAATCATCAAAGGCCAATGACGTTGGAGACTCGAACGAAGATTCAAAGGCGCATAGACGACGCATTCCCCGCATCTCCTCCTCCTCACAGTGAGCTTCCGCCTACAAGCCATTGACATACCCTCCACCAAGCCAGTTGAGGAAGGCCAAAGTTTCATCTTGAACCAGCAGGTTGCACTTACTCTTGACAATTTTTTTCTTCAAAACCAGGACACGAGGAGCGGAAAAGATGACCAAAACAGGAAAAGCAAAGGCAGTTGTGAATGGGACCACGCTCGCCGAGGCGACGGAGTGGGAGGAGGTCGAAGGCAACGTCTACTTCCCGCCCTCGGCGGTCAATACGGAGGCGTTTGAGAAAACGGAGACGACTACGTTTTGTCCTTGGAAGGGGACTGCGAATTATTACTCGGTTAACGTTGGGGGTAAGTTTTTCCTGCTACACAAAATTATTCGGGGGGTTTTCTGACTTTAATTACCTTTAATATCTCTGGATTACGGCGGCTGACGATGGACTGGCGTGTGTGTGTAGATGACAAGCTGAAGGACGCGGCTTGGTATTATCCTACGCCCAAGGATGGGGCGAAGAAGATCAAGGACCATGTTGCCTTTTGTGAGTACTTCCCGTGTTGCTTTGGAATGATGTTATCGGAGAGTTGGGTGGGAAGATGGGCTGACTTTGTGATAGACAAGAGCAAGGTGACTGTTACTGTCGAGTAGGGGATCTTTGGAAAGAGCCGGGGTACGTGAGGGCTGATTCTGAGCTTCGGGATTCGTCAAGAGGGATACGAAAGACTGTAAGGCATCGAAGGTAAGAGGCAGATCAACAACTCATGCTCGTCTTCCTTCTCAACATAGTGACTCATCAATGTTGCTCCTTCAGTGTGGACCGATGGGATGTCGTCGTCGAGCCCCATTTTAACAATATACTACCTATCATGATATCTCACCTCAAGAGGAAGGAAGGAGCGAGGGTATGGAAATCACAAAATCAGCAAAAAAGTGCCCAAGATGAGGATCGAACCCAGCGCCAATTCAGGCAGCGATGAAAGTAGTCATGCGCGCTGCATCCAGATAGCACAGACAGACGAGCCAGATGTCCAAGTTATTTTACGAGACGAACGAAGACATCAAGTAGATACACTCTGGGCCAGTCACCGGTTCGGTGTCCTCCTCACGCATGTCACTAGCTCCTGGCTCGAATTCCCCAAGATGAAACATAACCAACTTTTTGGACCTGGGTATCCGCCCCTTCTACATAAAGCCATGACCAAAGGGAAAAATGCAAACCTCATCACGATACTATCCGTCTAGACCTCGACAATCTCATTGTCGTCGTCGTCATCGTCAACCTCCTCGACCTTTGAGCCGTTGGTAAGCTCCTTGGGCTTGGATTCTGCCTCACCCTCGCCCTCCTCCGGCTCCTCATCTCTCATCAGCACTTGCACCAGACGATCGCAGGCATCCTTGACGCCCTCGTCGTTGACGCGGGAGTGGTTTTCGCGAATGATCGGGTACACGCTAACCCGCCTCAGCAAATCGCGGCCTCCTCTCGTCGTTGTGAAGAGCAGAAGTGTCTCAATGTGCGTCTGGATGATCTTGGGGTCCGAGTCGCGCTTCTTGTCGGGGGGCAGGAGCTGCAGGTCGGGCAGCATATCCACGGTATCGTCCTCGTCGTATTCCTCGTTGCCGGTGATGGGAAGGAGGATGTACGGCAGGATGTCGACCTCGTCATCGTCCATGAAGGTGGAGTGGAACTGGATCTCGAATGCGACATTCTTGATTGTGCTGGCGACACCTTTTCTGCGGATCTCGGACTGGTGCTCGGTAAAGACCTTGAGCTTGGTGATGGGGATGACTTCGTCATAGTCTTGCCGAGTAACAAAGTGCTGGCGTACTTCAGCGTGCTTGGTGAGATCTGCGAAGAGGTAGGCGAGGTAGTCGTAGTCGGCATCCTTGTTATAGGCTCCCTTTTCCTTGACGAAGAGGTCGACCAGCTGGTTGAGAACCAAGTCGTTGGACTTGAGCTCCGCTGGCGGTGTTTGCTTCTTGGTCACGATAGTGTTGAGACCGTCGAACTTTGCCAAGTTGGCAAGCAGCATTGCCATCAGGTTGGCGTTTGCCTCATCGGGTTTCTGTAAGAAAGGGGGTCAGCAAAACACAGAGTCCCTTTACTGCAGAGCTCTATGCCAAGGCAAATAGGTTGACATACTACTACCAAGTCCAGCAGAATATCAATAAACTTCTGGTCTGTCGCCACGTTCTCAAGAACATCTTTCTCGGCGGTGAGGTTGACGAGGATTGTCAACGCATGTTCCGCAATTTTCTGGAAACTGTCAATATCGGGATCAGGTGAGCGACGGAAGGCTTGGACTTACAGGGTGATCTCTGACCAGGAACTTGAGGTGCTTGACGGGCGTCAAGTTCTCTGTCTTGAAAATTGACGGGTCCGCCTGTGAGTAGCCAACGAGGTTCTCGATGGCAACCTTTCTGAGATTCGCATTGGGATGAGCGATGAAGCCCACGAGCTATCACATCATGAGACGAGTCCAATAAAGTGTAGGCATTTCTGATCGAGTAAGCGTACCTCTTCCAGTTCTGTCGGCATTTCGTGTTTGTTTTCAGTGGTTATCGTCAAACAAAAGGTAGAATTGCGTAAAATATGTCAATTCCCTGGGGTCTTTTGAAGAGTTGTCTCAATTTCACTGTAAGACAGACTCGCGGAGTCACTTGCAGAAGCTTTTTGGTGGGGGTTTGGTGGCGGGGCATTGACTCTGCTCGCCGATGAAGTCAACACCAGGGGGTTTGATTGGACAAAGGACCACACAAGCCCCGTAACAAACCAGTCCAGGGTTCTGGGCACTAATCAGGCGCGGGGCAATCGATAAGAAAATCAAAAATTTCTGGCTCACAGGAAAAAAAAAAAGAGGCACCGCTTATCCCGCCTGTCAGTCGTACTTCGCCACGACCATTTCTCACCGAGTGACTCTCAAAAATGGGCAAGGCTACCACCCCGACCGACCGCCAGTCGCGGAGACACAACCCTCTGCAAGATGATATTCTTGCTACAGGTCCTTTGAAGAACAAGGCGCCGAAGAAAAAGAAGGGCAAGAACACGGACGAGGACGACAATGGGGAAGGCTTCGTCGATGCGACACGGAGTCGCACCATTCTCAAGTTAGGCCGAGAGCTTGCCGAGGAGGACGGCTCTGCGAAGCCAGAAACCGCAGCGAAACCTACTGTCGACCTTTTCGGAATCGAATCGAGATACGGTACCGATGTTGGCGACGAACAGGCCTACGACGACGAGGAGGCCTGGGGCGAGGAGGACGAGATTGTTGAGGAGATTGAGGTAGACCCCGAAGACCTCGAGACATACCGAAAGTTCTTACCCGAGGCCGAAGATGACCCTGCGGCGATGCTGAACCAGCACGGCTGGGGTAGCCAGGGTCCCGACGACGAGATGGCCGGTGGTGGCACCAACTTGACGGAGCTCATCCTGGAGAAGATCGCGGCGCACGAGGCTGCCGAGGCCCGGAAAGCAGCGGGCGTCCCCGTCCGTGATGAGGATTATGAGCTTCCTCCGAAGGTCATTGAAGTGTACACAAAGTATGTGCCTCGGGTTGGCCCTCACCGGAAGACTGTTGCTAACCTTTTGCTAGGGTTGGGCATATTCTGTCGCGATACAAGAGCGGTCCGCTGCCGAAGCCCTTCAAGATTCTGCCGACTCTGCCTCATTGGGAGGACATCATTGAGGTTACGGAACCCCAAAAGTGGACACCGAACGCTGTCTACCAGGCGACGAGGATCTTTTCTGCGTCGAAGCCCATCGTGTGCCAAAAGTTCATGGAGCTTGTTGTCCTCGACAAGGTCCGCGAGGATATCTACGAGAACAAAAAGCTGAATGTGCACTTGTTCGATGCGCTGAAGAAAAGTCTGTACAAGCCCCGGGCATTCTTCCTCGGCTTCTTGTTCCCCCTTCTTTCCAGCGGCTGCACGATTCGTGAGGCGCATATTGTTTCTGCTGTGCTCGTCAGAGTGTCAGTGCCGGTACTTCATTCCGCCGCGGCCTTGAAGGGTATCACCGAGATGTAAGTTCTCCTCTTCTTCGATCTGTGGCGTGGTCTTGTGCTAATGCGGCTGCAGTGCTGCTCAGGAAGCTTCGGCGGGTACCGAGGGCGGTGGTGCGGCCAACATCTTTATCAAGGCCCTGCTGGAGAAGAAATACGCTCTTCCGTACCAGGTCATCGACTCGCTCGTCTTCCATTTCCTGCGATTCCGAAGCGTGGACCCTGCATCTATTAAGGAGGGACAGTCATTCTCTGGAGACATGGTCAAGTCGCTGCCCGTCGTCTTCCACCAAAACCTTCTGGCGTTCGCCCAGAGATACAGGAACGACCTGAGCGAGGACCAGCGTGAGGCGCTGCTGGACTTGCTGTTGACCCACGGCCACCACTCCATTGCGCCTGAAATTAGGCGAGAGCTGCTGGCTGGCAGAGGAAAGGGAGTGGCTGTTGAGCAGAGCGCCGCATTCGACGGCGATGATACGATGCTTGTGGATTGAACGACACATGAAAAAATTGGGAAATGGGAAATGGAGCTTGGCCAACCCCTGGGCATTAGAAGGCGTTAGCAGGTCTGATTTGATACCCGCAATCCTAATCGAATGGATTCTGAGAAGCTCCTGACATCTTGATATATTGACCCCCGTGTCTTTGAACTTGCCACTTGGCAGGAGCTGCTTCACTCGCCTTGGTAAGGTAGGTGCCCCATCCTGTCGTAGACCGAGGTCAACGAAGACCACCACGTGCCGCCTTTAGCACCCAACTTCCCAAGCCCGGCGACAAGGCTTCCGATCAAAATTTGTCCTGAAATCTTTTCTTTTGATCACCTATCGAATATCTTTATGATTCTCCCTGTAACCTTCCTCGCCCTACTCATTCGGCCGGCTATTGAATTCACGAACCCCTAGCAAGCCGTCCTTGGCCTAATGGCCTCTATTCTTGCACTCAACAGACATGATACAGCGACAGGACGCCAGGGGTCTGGAACTGGTCTGCCGATGAGTATCGCGGCATTCGATGCCCCTTTTCAGGATCCCGTCCGGACTCGCAAACGGGCGTAAGTCTGCTAGGTGCTAGCAATAACAGCTATTGACATTGACCCTAATTCACAGACCGTCTTCGCAGTCTTATCCCATATCTCGTCGCGATGTTCAGAGGCTGTCCTTCAAGACGGCGCTCCGAATCACTTGTCCTGAGGGATCGCAATTTGATCCTGGAGATAGCTGGGATGGATCCAGTACACCCAAGAGAGGACAGTGTGATGGTTACTTCGGTTCGCTGCCAGGAACACCTACTACGCCGCAGTCACTGCCCCGAGCCAGCACCAGGTCAACTCCCACTCAGCCGTCTCCAAGAGACTGGCCGATGACTCCGCGGCCTGGAAGCTATCACGACCCCCCAAGGCCCCCCAAAGAAGGATGCGAGTAGGTCTGGTTTCCAGAAGGATATTGGGCTGAGCGGGAGATCATCTCTGGGAAAGAGCGCCAAGGCAGCGCGAACAAGCGATGGAGATTCGGCAACAGATCCCCTAAATTTCGAAATGTCAGCAGCACCAGTGAGCAAGACATGCTGCCTCCAGATGTTTCCCCGTCTACAATGTCCGCCCTTGGCTCAAATGGGCCACTGAGCCCCTCTTCGGAGGCGTTTCAGACTCGGCTCTTGCAGAGTCCGTTACTTCACGCAGTACGACCTACTTTGGACCGGTTGCCAAGCATTCAGCGGACCATGAATCTACCGGAGGAGAAACTGACGATCATACTCCAAGAGCCTCCACCAGAACTGGCGCAGCCGTTAGAACCAGCTAGCCGCGCAAGTTCTGGTGCTCCGTCGATAAGCCAAAGCATCCAGAGCCGTAGAAGCATCAAAATGTTCTCTTTGTTCAAGAATATGAATGTTAGTACATAATTGTTAGCTTGAGCGGGGTGTATTCTAATGTCAAGCAGAAACAATCGTCCGGGTCCATATCAGAATCTCAGACCTCCGAGCAACTCGTTGACGCGCCAAAGATTGCTTCAAGCTCTCCGGTGTCCAAAACACTGACTTGGTTTACCAATAAAGAAGATCAAAGGTCTACAGCAACAGGTATGGGCTGGTTCGGCAAGGCCCCTTGGCACCGAAAAGACTCCAATGATACCATCAGCAGTGCCACAAGCTCCGTGCGAGACGTTTTGGCCGGCAGAACGCCACCTGTCACGCCTGATCCCGAGGGCTTTCTGAGTCGTAGGACATAAGCAATCGTCGATCTTGACCGAAGCTGACTTCAAGAAACAGGCCAACAAGATTTTACACTGACGCCATATCCTGCTGGAGTGAGTGCATCCTGATCACCTTTAAGCAGGAATTGATTGACCATCATGCCAGGAAGCAACAAGAGTGAGAACCCCGCCAACGCACGAGGACACTGCGGATGGGAAGCCACGATGCTTTTTCACAGACATGGTACCACCTGGGGAAGACAGTGATACCTGGGACGCTGCTCGACCGGCCAGATCTACAAGCGCTAAACGAAACCAAAAAAGATGTGACGATAGTCTCCCGAAAAGACCCAAAGAGTGGTGGGAAGCGAAGCAACGAACACAACCCAAGCGGAGACTAACAGGGCCTCGCAATTTCGAATTCGATCTCCCGGAGCACCTACCCAGCAGTCCAATGTGCCCGGCGAACCCTAAACACTCGTCAGGTGGTGTTGGAGTTTGTGTTTATCATGGAAGAGGGAGAAAAGAGTATACACTCAAGTTAGAGCATAAAATGAGTGACAGACGGCAAGGGTCAGAAGTGTCAATCACTTCGGAGACCGATGAAAGATCAACGTGGGACTGATGCCGGCTTAGGCTTCGTTCATGACCTAGATGAAATCAAATTAACGTATTCTTGCAGTCCTATTATATGTATTGAGCGCCACTCGAAGTAACTGTGCATCCAATCTAATAATATTCAGGAAGTTGTTGGCCCAGGTTGAGAGAAAGCAGCTTGAATCTTTGAGGTGTAGAGAAGGCCTAATTGTGGCGCAGCTGTATTGATATGCGATTAATATGGGCCCATGAGATGTGGCTGAAAATGGTGATAGCCAGCATGTGAGGCTGAACCTCTAGCCCCAAATTTCGAGGCTGGCAGACACTCCGTCGCATCTGCACATACAACCTAAGTCACGCTCAATTCGATCATCCACGCCTTTTGGCCATCTGTCCAGGCTTCCAGAAGCTTTATAAGGGCCCGAAATATATCAGCCTCATCGTTTTCTCCACCCTTCATCATGGCTGCTAACGAGCAGGATCCATTGCTCCTGCTGCGGCAATCCATCGCATCCAAACGACCTGCAGTTCCCACAGCTTCAGCCGATGCTTCTGCGACCGAGGTTCCTCTCTCGCAAGCGACCTATCTACTCTTCTCACACCCAGCCCCCGTTTCTGTATCGCTCTCGACACCGACGCGTTTCATTTCAAGCGACCGCCCGGTCGATCTGCGATCCATCTACTTCGCCTGGCTCAACAAGGATGTTGCGATCCCCGAATACAATGCGAGCGCGACTCGCCTTAACGAAGAGCTGGGCAGCCTGGGCACTGTCCAGAACCTTGCCTTCGTCGAACGTTTAGATTTGTTTACTTGGCTGGAAGGCGCTAGTGAGGAGAGTGAACACATCAAGCCTTTGGCTGGCGACAAGGACGGCAAGGAGGGAGCTAGTGCGAGCGCGTCCAAAACTGCCACAGCAACTGCGGCAAGTCGAGCTGGACGAGGCGCTTTGGATCCTAGACTGGCGGTCATCTACAATGGAGAGCGCAAGATGGGGGATCGCAACTCTGTGTTGCGCGGCGTGAAGCACACGGTGAGTCGCGATCAATCTCGCAACCAAGTAACGTATGGCTGACTCGACTCTTCTCAGGATTTCTCCCATGTCCGCAAACTCGCTGTTCCCTTCATCCAGAAGAAGCCCAATGGCTCGTCGAACATAAGCGCCAACCCGTCCCTCGCGCTCAACCAGAAGGCCCCGACGCGCCGGCCAGACCCGATCATCCTCCTCTCGCCCTCTGCCTCCTCTCTTCTGCGCTTGTCCAACATTCGCTCTTTCCTCGAGGGAGGGCGCTACGTGCAACCCGACGGCAGTGCTGCTGCGAGCATGCTGCACGTCTCCCGCGTCATGAAAGAGATCGACCCATCGCGGCCCATGCGTTTTATTCTCGTCGAGGGCCCTGAGCAGTTCAAGCCCGAGTATTGGAATCGCGTCGTTGCCGTCTTTACCACTGGTCAGTCGTGGCAGTTCAAGAACTACAAGTGGAGCTCTCCTCCGGATCTGTTCCGTCGTATTTTGGGCATCTTCATCGGCTGGCGCGGGGAGCAGCCGCCAGACAGCGTCAAGGACTGGGGTCACCGCGTGTTGCAGCTCGGCGTTGACCGCTGGCGTGATGGAACTGGTGCTCAGGAGGCGGCGAAGTTCAGGGACAAGGAAGCTGCGGAGTCGATCTGGAGGGCTATCGAGGCGAACATGAAGAACAGGGGGTGGACGAAAACCACTGCGCCGACCCAGTTGTGAGGTTCCGTGAGGGAATCATTGAGGAAAGCTCACGAAGATGGTTGCCATTGATGCTACGGGACCGAGGCCTGGGGTACCCGACTTCCACATAACATCCAAAGTCTACTATGCATGTAAAAGTAAAACACAGAGGGGCTGGGAAACAACTTCACAGCGATGGCGTTCAAGGACTGATTTGTGCTAGGCGGCTAGCAGAGGGGACAGTTTTGGAGCAGCGTTTAAGGTTTCAGAGACTAGAGTGACTACCACGACATCAGAGTCTCGAACAGGAATCTTCGAAAAGTATCTAGATTATCTGGGTGACAAGAACGAGAGGATGCGACTCAGTTCAGAAAGGCACCCATGAGTACATGTATTATGTACTCCTGTAGGTCGAGATGAACGTAGCCGCCCAGCTAGAGATGAGAGAAGGACCTACCTATGTCTATATAATCATCTTGAGATCATATTCATCACAAGGAGATCACTGATAGAGATCAATATTGCTGAAGCAGGGCAACTGAGCAACTGGGCAACCCATATGACCCTTGTCTGTCTAGATGGCGGGGGCGGGTCCTGATCCTGACGTCGTCTAGCACAAACGTTTGATCCCCAGGAAAGGTGGTTGCCGATCATCCCCTCTTACGCGTTGTTGCGTATATTTGGACGGGGTTCAAGCTTGGGAAGAGAGAAACCGGCTTTGTGGCGCGGGACATATGCTGTTGCAGCTCTGGAGGATGTTTACGTAGGTCCGGCCGGCGCAGCTAGGACTTGGTTCATGCGGGGGAGGCGTCCGGCGGGCTTACTGCAGATGAGCCAAGCTGGGGAGTCGGGGCAACGGTCAGGTAGGTAGTGACGAACTGGTCGTACATATTTCTAATCGCCTCAACGTGTTGCAGAATACTTGATTGACTAGACATAGGTAGCTCATACACACCATCTGGCTCAGGTAATCTTGAAGAGGCGTCATAGGCATAGGTATATGAGGCGCAATGGGGGGGTTCTGAGGCCTTCTTGTTCCTCAGCTCAGCTAGCTCCAGTCGGAGATTTTCAAGCTACTTTACTACCTACCTTAGTGTCAGCTTAGGCCGGTACGAGTTTGCCGCAGATTGGATTCGCCTTCAAACGTTTTGTCTCTCAAGATTTGAGGATGCCCTCGTGACTGGAATGCATCGGCACAGAATCCGTCAAATCAGCAAAGTGTCCACAGCAGACGAGGTGCCTTGGGCATTGGGAGCTTCAGCCTTCAGCTTCCAACTCTTCGTTGGCCCAGACGATGCCCACGCATCACGCCTGCCGAGATTCCACGCTAGAACGGTGGCTTAGCACCAGCTGGATAGGCTGACTAAAGAGAGGTTAGGCAACTCGGGTGAGGCTTGAGACGATGAGGTCCCCACAACGAGGGCGACGTGATGCTAATCACGGCTACCTATCCGTAGATATCTACCTACCCTGCGCTTCCACTGCCTACCTCCGTAGGAGCATGTGGCGGTGGTTGGGCTAGATTGTAGCTTTGCAAAGGTCATGTTGAAGCAAGGATGAGAACAGCGTCAAGCGCACTCACACGCGTTCTTGCCGCCAGGAGAGGGGCAGGTGCCGTCCGTGTTGGTGGAGAGAAACAACCAGGCGCAGACAGGTGGGCAGGGCAGGCAACGGTCGGGGAGCTCGAGGCAGCCGGGGGTGGCAGATAGCCGGGGAGTCCCTGGAAACCCTTCTAAAAACTAGACCCTTTTACCCCATCCATCCCTCCTTGCTGCCCGCGCAACCGAACGGACAGAGGTGGATTGAGACTGGACGGCCCGTCAAAAACAAAGGTTCAGTTGCGAATAATATTTGCTTCTTCCTTTTCGGTTTCGCACCTGCCGATGCGGCTCCTTTCTTCTCTTCTTGACGAACTACCCGCGAACCCCTTTCCTTGGAACAACGTCGCAATATATCTGCGTCTCTTCCATCTCGCGTCTCCCGTCGGGCACCCGCGGCTCTCGTCCGACATTCGCCCACGGCAGTCAGCTTTTGGCATCTGCACCGCAGCAGCAGCTTCCCAATTTGACGTCATCTCGGTGAGTTGCTTTCCCACACACGCACGTCGCATCGCATCTACCCAATCATCACCGCATCTTTCCTTTATGTGAGATGGTCTAGCAGCACGCTGGTGAAGGACCAACCACTGTCGAATACCTCCCTGCCCCTCCAGTCCTTTCGTCGACTGGTTGGTTCGACCTCTCAGCCCGGCAAGTTCATCCTGCTTCGGATCGCTTCTCTTCCTCTCCCCCCCCACGGTGCCTGCTTCCGTCATCTAGCATCGACGCATGTCCTTGCTGTACAGTAGTCGCCTATTCAACATAACGCTGCGACCTGCGTGGGGCAACAAACAGCAAGCCTTCCAGATCCGTGGGGAGCAGCTGCCGACCTTCTCCCCTTCACCTTATGTTACTTCCGCGACTGCTTACCTCGTCCGAGCCTACTGCCGTGCCTTTCACAACGATAACTTCCGCTTGCGCAAATATTTAGTACTTTGTCCCAAACTATTCGTGACCCGACTGCTGACTTCCTTTGCTGTCTTAGTCCACTCATTCTTTTACTTTCCCCCCTGCTTACAGACATCCATAACTTTCGATCGACCTTCCGAAGACGAACCTCCGCCTGCCGACGTGGTAGAAACCGAAGCTGCAGACAGCTCTTGCGACTACGTTTTCCGGATCGAAACAACGGTGCTTGGAGAACCCGATCATTTCGCGGATCTTGACTGTCACGTCAGTTTGCTCAGCCACCATCTACGCAGGCGACACTTCTTAGCTACGCCACACCAACACCTACCCGGCACAAGGCTGTGTTGCTAGATCCCGGCACCCTTCAACGCAGACGGGCGAAGCTACTTTC
Source organism: Colletotrichum godetiae (assembly GCF_030913485.1). Taxonomy (NCBI): domain Eukaryota; kingdom Fungi; phylum Ascomycota; class Sordariomycetes; order Glomerellales; family Glomerellaceae; genus Colletotrichum; species Colletotrichum godetiae. The sequence continues at coordinate 784,746 of NW_026851251.1, read as the reverse complement.
GATAACCCCAAGTGTGCTTCAGTTGGTCTACGGCTCTATAACCCTTCACCACAACGAGAAATCCCGAGCTTGGTATGCATTTTGGACAAAGGAGCCAGCATTTCCAGAGTCTTTAGTCTGTCAAGCATCAATCCACCGTCAGGATGGGAGGTGTTGACATGAGCCGCGATTACTACGCGGACCTAGAGCTCCCGGCGGACGCAGATACCAATGAGATCAAGAAGCAGTTCCGAAAGCTAGGTAAGGCAAGACTGATCTCTTCCCATCGAACGGGTTGATTAACCCGAGCTAGCACTCAAGTACCACCCCGATCGAAACCCGGGCAGAGAAGCCGAAGTCAACTCTCGATTTCAGGTCATTCAGTCAGCACACGAAATTCTTACTGATCCTCAACAACGAGCCAAGTACGATGCCGGGCGAACACGATCAAGATATCCCACAGCGTCCGGAGTCCGAGGCAACCCCTGGCAAAACGCTGGTGCCAACTTTCCTCCACCACCTCGTCGTAATGCGACAGCTCGCAATCCGCCGCCGCCTCCGCCCCCCTCAGGAGCGAGCAGATATCGCAACTTTGCCTCGGGCACGGCTCCCACTGCTAAGACGCAGACGAGAGATGACCCAGAAGCGAAGCGGAATGCCTGGCACGCGTTTGAGAATATGAAGGGTCGGGCCAGTCAATCTCAGCCAAAGCCTGCAAAGGCCCCCGAGACTCCAAAGCGACCAGTCCCCCGGACTCCTTCTCAGAAACAGAGGGCGGAGGCTTCTTTTGGGCGGAAACCTGGCTACACCCCTCACTCGCCAGTCCCTGCAGACGAACCTCCGGTGAACTCGTCCAACTACTCCACCTCGTCCCGGCACACCAATATTTTCGCAGATAATGCGCGCAGACAGCAAGAGGCAGGAGTGCCAGACCCTTTGGCACAATTTAGGGACAACTCAGATTCCCGCCAAAGCACTCCTTACATGTCACACGGCGGCGAGAAACTGAACCCGTTCGATGGCATCTCTGTGGGACGAGCTAAAAGTACCCGAGAAAGCCCGAGGCCACCCCAGGAAAGCTACGGGCCCAACCTTTCGCCTGGCAGCGCTCGTCAGCGTGCCCAGAGTGTCCCGCGCCAAGCAAGGACTGAGCCGTCGAGCCCGCGCACGTCGACTTCGACGCCGCAAGAAGACCGCCCTAACACGGCGACTGAGACTGCGTCCAACCCCCCTAAGGACCCCTTTAGATCCCGCGCAAGCGCAAGATACACCCCACCGAATACGGCTACTGGTCCTGCTTCGAATAATGCGAAGGCCGCTGCTTCCCAAAATGCCAATGGTGAGATCGCTTAAAGCGTTATAAGTCAGCAAAAGCTAATATTCTTCGCAGGTGCGGGGAACACAAACACGCCACAAGGAGCTTCAATGTACGAAACATCTTTTTCCCCGGGTTCTTCTTCTTTTGCGGTCCCGAATCTGCGGCGTAAATCAGCAGTCGAGGCTCGCACAGGTCATGCAACCCAGCATCCGCTTCCTGTGCAGTCGAGCAACGCAAAACTGTACGATTCGCCGTCTCCCAGTGGAGACAGGTCGAGAAGCGACTCCCTCACGCCATTCGAGCGAAAGCAGGGTGAACTTCTGAGCAAGCTCGTCAAAAGACAGGCGCCAGACCTGACACCGCTTGGCCGTGACAAGCGCCACACGATTGACACTGAGCATGATACTACACCGAACCAAGCTGACGAGAAAACTACTAATAGCTTCAATTTCCCGATCGACGATGATACATTTACCCGAACTGCTGCTCCAGAGCAGCCAACATTCGGCCGAAGGAGCACCGAGGAAATTGACACCAGCTTTGTAAATGGCGATGGTCCAGACGCTTGGAAATTCAGTGCCGGCAGTCCGATCCAGGACCAAGCCGCCAAGGTTCGTTCGCAGTCCGGAAGCCGCGTAGGCCGTCGATCCCCGATCAAGCGCACAAGCCTGAGACACCAGAAGGACATGTCGGGTCAGCCGGCAGGATCACCTTCTGCAGAAGGCAAGTTTGATGCTCAGGACTGGACTCAGCAGATTGGGGCCCAAAACTTCGTACCACGCAAGACGCACTCTACATCAACATCCCCTACCCGGATTTCTCGCGTGAACTCTAGGAAGACCAAGGTCAAGCCAACAGCTGGAGGCAATGCAGGACTGGTGAATGATGACTACGACAGTGACGAGGAGGCCGAGTGGAGAGGACGGAAGTCAATGGCGGAGCCTATTGGTGCGAATAGCCCGAATGCTATGGACATCGATCCTCCACAGACTGGATCTTCTCAAAAACGAGATCATTCGAACAGCGCGAGAAATATTCCTGTGGAGCCGTCTCGACCAGAATGGAGGCCTGGCAATGGCTTGCAAGAAAACGGCCCGAAGCTACCTGTACGAAAGTCGGAATTCAACCCGAACAACGCCGGCTCGGAAGACAGCGAGGAGTTTAGGGCCAGCCTTGCCGATCTTAAGAACGTGGCGCCATTCGCGCAAAGCTCTTCAGGCCTAGGTTCCCTGAATGACCTCAAGATGAATCTGCCGTTCGAGAGTCAGCCCTCAGGCCACGCTCCGATCGAGAAGGAGAAGAAACCGTCGCTCGATTTCCCGGTCATCCCGCAAGCACCTCGACCCCCGCCTACTTTCGCGGTCAATTTGAAGCCAACTGGCGGCGCCTGGCAGAAATACACCCAGGACTTCCAGAGTTACGTTTTGAGATGGGAGATCTTCAACGCTCAAGTAATTGAGCATTTCAATGCTCGTAAGGCAAACATCGCCGATCTCCGAGCTCGCAAGGGGTATTCATTCCTAGTCTCCCGCGGTGACGATGAGATTCACGAGTATCTTGAGTGGATGGCACAAGACAAGGAGGTTCGAAGAAAGTGGGCTGTCGCATGCGAAGACCATGAAGCACGCATTCGCGAGTTCATGGTATACAAGGACAAGATGGCATGAGCGGAGACTCGTATTCTACTAGCGCCTCCTACCTGGGAAGGATTATTCTGCCCTCGAAATCCTTGTTCTTACCTTACGGAGGTGTATTTTTCAACTTTGACGACAGCTCGGACTAAATGGGAAACGACACGGAATAATACCCGGCATTTGAGAGGATATTAATCACGGTTCGACCTTGTCTCTCTTGACTGACACAATCGACCAGGCCGCGTTGCACATACACTCACTCGCCGACATCGTAAACGGCGATAACCCCATGATGACTTAGACGAGGAGGAAGGCGTGTGTGTATAAACCCCATATCTGCGCTACATTCTGCAGTTTGCTCTTTTACGTTGGGTTTTTGGGGTTTTAAGGGTCGATCCTTTGCGGTTGTGCTGACCTACGGTTACCTCGGTCTCGCCAGCCTTGGTTGTTTCTTGCCTTGGCTACTATGGGTGGATCGGGTTGTGCAATTGTATCTGATACTTAGCCCCCTTTTGAGGCTATCCCCAAGCTTGGTTGAAGCTCTTCAATGCCAACTAGGTATGGGGAGATGAATAGACAACCAGCATCACTAGAATTATGCATTTAATCGTTGATACTTTGGTCCACTGCTCGTGAATTTCCACCTGTTTCACTGTTTGCGTGTTGTTTCTGCAATTGTCATCCTCCGCCACTCCTGTAGTTGATAGGAAAGGGATGTTTCGTGGAATTCTATGTCAAGAAGTCAGCTCCTCTGGATACTGCGTCAACGTCAAGGTAGTGAGAGTTGAAATTATCGCGAGTTCCTTTATTTCTAGAAACTAACCTCTCTCCCTTCCTTTAGCTAACCAGGCCTTTTTGTTTTGTTTTATTCTCTTTCTACGGTACGGGTTGCTTATGTCGTCCTTTATGGTCCTAGGCTCACAGCCATATGCCTTGCTTACTGTGTGTCTTTCCCAAAAAGGGCGGAGACCTGGGCATGCCTCGAGGGGGTGACGGTTCTAGATCTCGCGATCCAGTGAAGGAAACGTCTAGCTACGCGCAGTCGTGACTTTGGTCCAATGGAACTTGCTTGCCTTTCTTCTCTTCTTCGAACCGTTTCTGAAACAACTTTTTCGTTTGCAATCAATGCTATTTTTTGAAAGGATCTAGTCTAGAGGTGATCGGTTGTCGCCTTACGAAATCGAAACGACATTCGAAGATTGCTCTACTTTGCCTCTACTCGCCTACACCTATTTTCCCTGCTTCTATCGAAACTCATGGCGAAGACTCTCGGTGTGCGGAAGGAGGCGGTTTCGCTTCCCCCGCTGAGACCCGCGAGACCTAAGTTGAAGACGAGCTTTGGGAAGGGGCCCAAATACTTCGCTAGCGACATGTGCTGGCATCAACATGGGCACTACTTGAGGATCTTACTGAAACATCTCAGCTGCGATATGTGAGTTTGGGGAGTTCTATATGGTTCTTTGGTTCATTTCCCTTTCTCTCACTTTGAGGAGCTCTTATGGAAAGTGGGATCTCATCACTGAGGTCTACACTTGTTGCCTGTCTTGGTTCATCAAGAGTGGAGAGGTCTCTGAGCGAGCTGACTGCCTTCCTCTTGTATTTCTGCGTCCTTCCTTCCTCCAAAGAACTTGCTCTGATGAGGGATCCCATTCCTCACTGAGAGAACCCTAGGTAGCTCGGGTTCTCTTTGAAAGGACAGAAGGACGAAAGGAAGGAGACGCCTTGAACCTGCCTTTCCCTGGCCTTCCTTCCCCATTTCCACTTAATCCATCTCTCATAAAACCCAGCGCTTCCACCCTCACTCAATCCTTCTCACTTCCTCACCCTCACACTTCCTTCACACTCGCACACTTTTCTTCTCACCCAAATACTATCGCACCTCAGCAACACAGCTTAGCTGTATCAACTACATCATCCTTCGTCGCCCATACTGTACGTGATCAGTCAATATTCATACCTGTACACTTCACCTACCTCACTCAGACTCCTTCCATCATTATCACTGTCGATTTAATCTATCACCCCACATACCTTCCTCCATCTATTACCATCATTCAGAATTTCCTTCCTGCCTTACCGTTTCCCTCCATTCTGCTCATCTCCTCATCTGTCTTACCCTCCACTTGTGATCTCAATATCAACCTCATCTTCAGTGACTGACAGAACCAATCATTTCTAGAGCACGAGAACACCATCCTTTTAACATGGCTGACATTAAGGCTACTACCGCTAACGGCAGCGAGGCTGCTCCTGCTGGTGCTCGCGTCGGTGCTTGGACCGATGCTGCGCGCGTAAGTCTGGCACTTTCACTTTTACTTTTACTTTTCATGTGGCTGACATTCAGACATACAGTTCCAGCTTGTCCTTCGCGTGCTTGCGACTGTGCTCCCCGAGGGCAAGGGCGTCGAGTGGAAGAACGTGAGCATGGAGGGCCGCACTACGAAGGCCCTGCAGGGCCAGTGGACTGCTATCGTCGCTCAGATGCGTGAGCTCAACACTGGCGAGAACGGAGAGGCTCCTGCCCCGAAGCCCAAGACTCGTAAGTTCTCTCTCTTCCACTCATGTCTTTAGTACATTCTGACATCTCTCCAAGCTCGCAAGACTGCCGCCAAGAAGAAGGCCGTCACTACTGCCGAGGATGATGAGGAGGCCAACGGCGACCAAGAGGGCAGCGAGGAGACCAAGGCGGTCACTCCCAAGAAGCGCGCTGCTTCCACCACCGCCGGTAAGTGTTAACTCCGAATACTCTTTTCTCAACGGGGCATGTAACTGATTCATTGCCAAACAGACGGAACTCCCAAGAAGCGTCGCACCCCGGCTAAGAAGGCGGCCCAGGTCAAGGCCGAGGCCGATGCCGAGGCCGAGGAGGCTGAGGCTAAGGTTGAAGCTGATAATGAGGCCCAGGCTGAGACCAAGGATGAGAAGGATGGCGAGCAGTAGATTATCTTATACTTACTACCATCGCTGGATGGTTGTCTCATTCTACATGGCTGCGGTTGGCTGTCATTGGGTTCCGCGCGAGGAATGGATATTACTCTGAAATGGCTTGGAAGGGGAGACAGACAGTGTGACCCATTGCTCTTGCGTACACATACGTCTCTTAGTTAGTTCAGGCCAACAGAAATCAAAAGGGATACTCTTCACTCTCATATATTGGCTCGATTGCTGTCCCCATCGTCTAAGGCCTCGCGCTCCTTCGGTGTGTCTTTCCGCTGCATTCCACTCTATACTATTCCCCGGGGCAATTGCGACCCGGAAACCAAGCGTGCCGAGGTAGAAAGACAGTATGGAATCAGATGTGGCTGAAGGGCGGTGGCGACGAATACCTACTTGTTCGTATTGGGGAGCAATATCAACCGACTACCATAGGCTGGCGGGTGGTGGTGAAGCCCCGAACCTCGCCCGACAATCGATAAACCGGCTGTCCGACGAATCAGGTCGCCGAACATAGACTCCCATTCAAGGTGCATCCCGGCCGGTCATTCGAGCAGGACGTTGTGAGACCTGCATTTTCTTGCAGCCTGAAGTTCGGTCGTTGGTGGTGTGCTGCGGTGAGAGCATGATCCATTCCGTCCCATCTCGACCTGCGGGCCAGGCACACACTCATTGACGTCTGCCGTCAAGAGTGTTAGAGTGAACTCTGCCAGAGTGCCAGACCGCCTTAGCGAACTGTACAGGCCTCAACAGGGACGCTAGTGTCACATTACATCAGCAACCGGGGAATTAGTGGGGAGAATAGCAGGGATGGACACCCACCCGGGACATGCACCCATTAAGCGGGCTCTTATGCATCTAGCCTGGTGATCTCACCTGGGTGACCCCCATATCGGACAGATCCTGTTTGTTTGCCATCGTCCCGCAACTGAAATTTTTGACGACAACGTTGGAAAAGGTGTTCGCGTTCAGCATAACTCTTTTAGATTGCTTCCTCTCCCACACTCATAGGGGATCACATGCGCAATAGCTTCAGGTTCTGTCACACTCTACCCTGATAGCCCAGTACAGCCAATTCCCTGCCGTTCATTTGACAAAGGCATTGTTCATTTTCGGGTCCGCAGCTGAGGGTTGCCATCCTTTTCTTCCACCTTCTCTCGCTGGATGCGCTCCGTCTTTACCAGAGGCAGAGGGACTTGCTTGAGCCTTGCATCCACCCCGGCAGTACTAGCACGACGACCTTGGACACCATCCACCACCACCACCACCACCTTCACTCTTACCTCCCCCCAGCTTTTTCGACGCCAACTCGAGCTCCTCCCGTTCGCACAACGCGGCTACTCCCGTATAGCTCGAGCCATTGCTCCCAAAGATACCAGCTATAAGACAACGCGACGAACCATCTGCGCCCAGACTCGCCGCCTTTTCTCTGCCGCCGTCGAACCTAACCCTTCGTCGACGCCGCAGCAAACCGAGCAGTCCTCTACCCAAACCACAACTACCGAGACCGTAAACATGAACGGCAACAGCGCATCACCGCGCTCCAAGCGCAAGGCGCCTATCAGCCCTGAGGGCCTGCGACCCCACAAGCAGCACCGCGCCCTGAATGGCAAGCTGTCTGCTGGCGACAACACACCCGAGGTTGAGCGCGTCGAGGAGAGTGAGGAGGACAGCGAGTTCGATGATACCGCGCGGCTGAACGGCATGCTTCCCATAACGCAGGAGCCAGAAGCGTGGCAAAAGACAATTGAGAATGTCGTCAGCAACGTTGTCTCAATTCGCTTCTGCCAAACCTGCTCCTTTGACACGGACGCGGCGTTGACGAGTGAGGCGACTGGCTTTGTGGTGGACGCTCAGAAGGGGTAAGACAAGGATTTCACTGTTGCAGGTCACAGGGAGGCCGAGGGCTGACGAAGTGGACTACAGATACATTTTGACGAACCGACACGTTGTTGGATCCGGTCCGTTCTGGGGTTATGTTGTCTTCGATAACCACGAAGAAGTTGATGCGTATCCCGTCTACCGCGACCCCGTTCACGATTTCGGTATTCTTCGATTTGACCCCAAAGCCGTCAAGTACATGAAACTGAATGCGCTGGTGCTTCGTCCGGACCTTGCGAAGGGTAGGCATGCACCTTGATGGGTAGTCTTTTCAAGGAGTGGATCCACTAACAGCTCGACAGTTGGTGTTGAGATCAGAGTGGTGGGTAACGATGCCGGAGAGAAGCTCAGTATCTTGTCTGGCTTCATCAGTCGTCTGGACCGAAACGCGCCAGAATACGGGGAAGGGTACAGCGACTTCAACACCTGCTACTACCAAGCCAACGCCGCCGCCAGTGGTGGTAGTTCAGGCAGTCCGGTTGTGAACGTAGACGGCTTTGCCGTGGCGCTGCAAGCTGGTGGACGATCCGACGGTGCTTCGACAGATTACTTCCTGCCATTGGACCGACCGTTACGAGCTTTGGAATGCATCCGCCAGGGCAAGCCCGTCACAAGAGGCGACATTCAGTGTCAGTTCCTCCTTAAGCCTTTCGACGAGTGTAGACGTCTTGGCCTTACCCCGGAGACGGAGGCTGCGACTCGCCAGCATTTCCCCAAGGACAACAACATGCTTGTTGCTGAAATCGTCCTTCCCAAGGGACAGTCTGACCAGAAGATCGAGGAGGGCGACATTCTCGTCAAGGTGAACGGTGAGCGTGTGGGTCAGTTCATCCGTCTGGATGACTTGTTGGACTCAAATGTTGGAAAGACCATCCATCTCCAGATTCAAAGAGGCGGTGAGGATATTGAGGTCGATGTCGAGGTTGGTGACCTTCACCAGATCACCCCTGACCGCTTCGTATCCGTCGCAGGTGCCAGCTTCCACAGCCTGTCATACCAGCAGGCCCGTCTATACGGTGTTGCGTGCCAAGGTGTCTTCGTTTGCGAGGCGACTGGCTCTTTCAGATTCGATAACGCGGACAATGGCTGGTTGATTCAAACCGTGGACCACAAGAAGACCACTGACTTGGAAACGTTTATCGAGGTGATGAAGACGATCCCTGATAAGTCCCGCGTGGTTGTCACTTACAAGCACCTGCGTGATCTGCACACTCTGAACACGACAATCATCTACGTCGACCGACATTGGTCAGCAAAGATGAAGATGGCTGTCCGGAACGACGAGACTGGACTCTGGGACTTCACTGACTTGGCTGATCCCCTTCCTCCCAAGGCGCCTGTTGCTCGCTCCGCTTCGTTCATTCAGCTCGAGAATGTGAAGCACACGGCTATTGCCGATCTGGTGCGCAGCTTCGTCCACGTCAACTGCACCATGCCTGTTAAGCTGGACGGCTTCCCTAAGAATCGGAAGTGGGGCATGGGCCTGGTGATTGATGCCGACAAGGGTCTTGTCGTCATCTCAAGAGCAATCGTGCCTTACGATTTGTGTGATGTGACAATCACCATTGCGGACTCAATCATTGTCGAGGGCAAGGTCGTCTTCCTCCACCCCCTGCAGAACTATGCCATTGTGCAGTACGACCCGGCGCTGGTCAATGCTCCCGTTCAAAGTGCGAGGTTGAGCACGGACAACATCACCCAAGGAGCTTCCACCAACTTCATGGGATACAACAGGATTGGAAAGATTGTCCATGCCTCCACCACAGTCACAGAGGTCACCGCCGTGGCTATCCCGGCCAACTCTGGTGCACCCAGATACCGTGCCATCAACGTCGATGCCATCACTGTTGACACGAGTCTGAGCAACCAGTGCGGAAGCGGTGTTCTCGTCGCCGACGATGGTACGGTCCAGGCACTTTGGCTCACTTACTTGGGCGAGCGTTCACCTTGCAGCAACCGCGACGAGGAGTACCACCTTGGTCTTGCTACGCCCACTCTGCTACCTGTGGTGTCCCAAATTCAACAAGGCATCGTTCCGAAGCTGCGCATGCTCTCCGTCGAGTTCAGAGCCATCGCCATGGCTCAAGCTAGAGTGATGGGCGTCTCTGACGAGTGGATCGGCAAGGTCACCGAAGCCAACAAGACGCACCACCAGCTGTTCATGGTCAGCAAGCGAACCTTTGAGCGCAGTGAGCAGTCAAGTGCCCTGCTCGAGGGCGACATCTTGCTCACGCTCAACGGCAAGGTCATCACCAAGGTTTCCGAGCTGGATATTATGTATTCTCACGAGGTCCTCGATGCCGTCATCGTCCGCAACTGCGAGGAGATCCACATCAAGGCCCACACCGTCGCTGCCGACGATGTCGAGACCGATCATGCCATCTCCTTCTGTGGAGCCATTTTGCACCGACCTCACCATGCCGTCAGACAGCAGATTAGCAAACTGCACAGCGAGGTGTACGTCTCGGCTCGTACCCGCGGCTCGCCTTCGTACCAGTATGGCCTTGCGCCCACCAACTTCATCACTCACGTCAACGGCAAGGCGACGCCTGATCTGGAGACCTTCCTCGCTTCCGTCCAGAAGATCCCAGACAACACCTGTAAGTTATTTGACCTAGTTCTCATCGTGTATACGCTAACCGTGTTTTTGCAGACTTCCGCTTGAAGGCTGTCACTTTCGACAGCGTACCTTGGGTCATCACCATGAAGAAGAACGAGCACTACTTCCCGACAACGGAGTGGACCAAGGACCCATCAGAGTCTTGCGGCTGGAGACGAAAGACGTACGAGGGCGGCAAGACGTACGATGGTGAAGGTCCCGACGGTGTGCTCGACTCCGTTCTCGCCGTCGCCGAGGACGCTGAGATGGTTGACGAGCCCCCTGCCCCCATGTAGAGCACGCGACCACCACACCTCCACATTCATGAATCAAGAAAGATTGCCGTACCAGGCGGCGACAGCATTGCATCCCACCCGGACTCGGCATCACGAGATCCGGGTCATTTTAATGACAAAACACCATTCACACACACATCACTGGGAAAACTTCTGGACAGGACAGGGCACAGGCAAAGGGGCTGAGGGATTCAAGGGCATGGGCGAAGGCGAACGCGCACGGCCGTGAGGACAGCATTTTCAACTGGATGTTCTTGTATGTACATGTATAAATAGGGGCTTTAGGAAAGGGAGGAGGGTCATGCTTTCCGATGGGAACCTTGTCCTTCCTTTTCCCCCCTAGGCTTTCTTCTTTTGCTTCGATTCTCTGTTGAATACCCGTTAGACTTCGATGGGGAAGTCTGTTTATCCTTCAAAGCTGTCTTGCCTTGTGACACTTAGCGGATAGCTCCATCCATAAGTAACAAGTAAAGTGTGATTGGAGTAGATTTCACAATAAGGTTCAAGTATTTCTTAGAGTGGTTGAGAAATTTGACTCATTTGTCTCCTGGTCCCTAACAACATCTCTCCGTGCTGTCCTCTAATCAATCCATCCAACATCAGCGTTCCATCGGAGTAGCTGGTCTCCTCTACGAGGATGACCCTCTTCGCTTCCCCTCAGTTGACGTCTCAGGGAGGGCAATCTCAGAGTGGAACAGCTCTTCGAAGAGAATTTCTTCAGGGAGATCCCCCATTGTCGACATGTCCCCCCAAATCGAGGTAGAAGTAAGCGGTGGACTGCAGCCATAAGACCAATTTTCATCGATACTTGTAAAGACGCTTGTACCGAAAGTAGATGGGCAGTCAATTGACTGCGGGGTGACATGCGCTGACCCATAGGCGGAATCCGGAGGCGCAGCGTGGGCTATCGCAATATCCATCGTCACAACCTCTTCATCTGACATCATAGTTGGGGACTCCGCCTGGACTGGAGAACTCTTGCGACGCTTAGAATGACCGGATTCGCCTTCGATAAGCCCGACTTTGGGTGACTGTTGTTCGAAGGGCCGCTTATTGGGGCTCCTTGTTGATGTCCAGTCTTGTAGAGAAGCGAGTTGAACAGATTCTGCGCCTAGACTTCTTTGGATGTCTGCAAATGTTTGATCCATAGGGAGAACATATGCGTCGCCGAACATGTCTACTGCAACTGTGTGGCCAAAAACTTCATGAGACAATGCCCCCACAACCCATGCACCGGAGTCGCCTTCTCCAACTGTGAATGAGTGTCAACCGAAAACCTTTGTGTTCATCATGAGATAAAGCGAGACTTACCTTCTCCCTCTTCCAAGGTGAGAATGTAGGCAGGTGTGGACGCACCTGCCGTTCCTGACCAGAATCGAGCTGATCCTCTTGCCAGCAGACCAGGTCTAGTTTCATCGGTGCCTGCGATCATCTCAACCTCCTGGTAGGGCTCATCACCTAAAAATGTTCCAGAATCTGTCGTGAGAGAGTATCTCATGTTATTATTCGGGCCGAGTAGAAGAAAGCCATCAGATTCGACCAAAGCCCAATCAAAATCCGGACCTTCTTCCTGGGATTCGTCCTTCTTCAAGACTTGGCATGTGCGAAACTCCTCCCACACTTCATGACCATAGCCTAACTCCAATTTGGACTTGGCTAGGCTAGCTCTGTTGCAACTTTCGAGGCTGGTCTCTTCGGAGCTTGTCGTCTTGTCTTCATTAAAGACGTGGCCCACCGTCATTCCGTACAATTTACTTTCACCGGCCGTATCCATCACCTTGATCATGCCGCCGAACGTAGCAGTCTTTCCGTTTTTCTGGTTCCCTGTGAGCCTGAGAGAACATCCGCAGATTTTCGGCTCTTTCTTTGTGACCCAAGAATTTGAATCGACGTGACTGTGGTCTATTGACAAGAGTGAGCGCAGTAGCTTTGCCGTTAGGCGAGGTTCTCGACCCTCAACGATAATACTGAGTCTCGGCGTCTGTTCTGTAGGCTCGCATAACTCTTTGATGATTTTGGTTTTATCGAAGAAGTCGTTGACAGTCTCCAACAGCTTTTTGGGACAAAGCACGACAATGTACTCGCCGGCGTCCTCCTCGTTTGTCCCGAGTATCATTGTTCGAAACGCCATCGGTCCAACTCGACTCCCGGTTTTCTTCAAGCGGGCGAGTAGTAATGGCTCTATCTGGTCGATAACGTAGTTGAATCGATCATTTGTTTGCTTGCTTGGTGTACCTTTGAACCTGAAGAGATTCTGGCCGCCCAACTTGACTGGAATTCCTTTAGGCCTAGGTTGTTTACTGTCTTGAACTCTGACTTGGGAGTCAGACACGGTAGGGTCATCTGGAGACGAGTACCCTGAATCTGTGAAATCTTGCGACACGGACGATGATTTTGCGCTAGGAGTTACGCGATCTGGAGCTGGCCCCGAAGCTCGTGGCTCCCGTGGTGTTTCCCTGAAACAGCTGATGACTTCATCACGAGTGACGACTGCCAAAGATATTTCGGCCATGGTGACTGCACTGAATGACCAATACGAATAAAGATGAGAAAAGATGCACAAGGCTGGCCCAGAGCTGAGGCAAAACGCCCTTTACATATAGAGCGAAATTGACCAAGCAGGGTTGGGCTTTCCCATGTCCCGCCTCGATATTCGTGTTCCAATCACCACTGCCACGTCAACATCTCAGCCCCCCTGAGACTGACGACCTGCCGCAATGTGCATACAGCCACGGCGGCAGGGTTGTACAGACGACCCAATGACAGCATTCAATCGCATAGCCTGCTTCCAGCTTACGTGCGCCGCACCTGGAATCGCCTCAATTCATTCCTTCTTAATGACTTGGTCTCCGTTTGAGAATTCATGTTCCAGTCAAAGAGTTGGATTTCCATGTTTCTTTCGCCTTTCTGTAAGACTTCTTCTGTGTTTCTCCACCCATAATGGACCAGTATGAGATGGAAACATTCCCGTTGGAGTCGATCACAAGACTGCAGCTACGGCAACTAGGTGAAGCTCTATGGGATTGGAAAATATGCATCAACAAAGGAGACAGAGCATCTAGGGCTGAGATGGCAAAATTTGAACCCTACTTCCAGTACTACAGAGAGTCAACGGCGTCCTACGTCTCTGATGCTTTCCCACCGGACGAGGTTCAAGCCTTGCGATCGCATGGCGATCTACATGACATTATCGCGTTGATCAAATCCAAACCAGAGGCTCAGAGAACCGAATTGATCGAAGAATATTTTTCGAAGAGGCAAATAGACAAGAGCACCGTGCCGGAAGACGAGAAGCAGGCCTTCAACCTTGCCATCAAGGCCATTCTGATGGTCAGCTGCTCGTGCGAGGGTCAGGCTTGTGGCAGTAATTCCAGCATCTGGGAAAACGAGCAATCTGCGCGAGATCTGGTATCGACTATGTTCCCAGTGAGGGACCATCCTGACCTCAATGAGCCAGACGATTCACTGCCCGATATCAAGTCAGCTTTGAAAGCAACAAGGCTCAAGAAAGTCGCTGGACTGTCGTTCCGAGGCACAGATGACCTTCGAAACCACCTTCGGATGGATCTCAAGACTGGGGTCGTCGAGCTCTATCACCATACTGCCTTTTTAAAGGAGTGTCTCAAAGCCTCAAAAGATACCAATGTGGAGTAAGACCTTGAAAGCATATGAACTGAATGCTATAACTGAAATACCATAGGCCTCTCCTACCGCGGCAGCTAGCGCTAGAGACTCTAGACTCCCTTCAGAATATTCTTTTCCCTCTAGACAAGGAATCGCGGGCTTTCCTGCGATCCTTGGTTTCGAAAGCTTCCTTCGACCCCGACTGTCTCAGTCTCGGGTACCGGCCATACCTCCGTGACTCCGAGAGAGATATTAGATACCATTACTGGGGTTCACGGTTAATGGACCTGTACGACGAACTTGAGAACCCAAGACCTCGAAGACCTATCTATGTCTGGTTGGAACGGCGGAGTAAGGCTAGGCACGTGATGCTAGCGACACTTTTTGGAGCGATCATTGCGATTATTCTTGGGATACTGGGACTAGCTGTTGGTATTTTCCAGGCTTGGGTAGCATACGAAGCTTGGAAATATCCTGCGCAGGTATAGACTGCTGTACTTGGCTTTGCGAAAATTTTCAAGGTTCAACTTGCTGGCAAGCAGCAGCTGTAACTGCTCCTCGAGGCAAGATCTGATTTTATTCAGGGCGAAATTCAGAGCCACTGAGTTTAGAGAATGATGGACGTCCTTGCAATGGCCCTCTATCGAATGTTTGAGGAGATCGTCTGCTTCTTAAGTTGATGGTGGGGAAAGCTCTAGCTTAGGTGGGGTGACCACGTTCCCCGCGCTCCCTCGGGTAACCGGCTGGCTTATCAGTGCAGGCCTCATCTTCAATACGAGCGTTAGATAAACTTCTTCAAGTCTGAACTAAACGTGAACCTAGGTTTTCATATCATACACTGGCTCTGATTTGACTCTCCAACCTTATGTACCAATGGCGCCGAGTCCAACCTACATGGCGACGTTGCCAGTCGGCAACTCAACATCTGCGTTCTGGCAGTCCAAACCAGATCCAGTCATGAGCAATCACCAGTTGTAAGTGAAATGAGCCCAAGTCTTGATTCCGCAAACCATGATTGCGTTCTCCAGAGTGAAGAGTCATTGAGGCGTTTACTGTTCTTATCAAACATTAGTGCAATCCTTCATTTGACATGATGATGGCGAACGGTGCTCGTCAGCGCCCTGCCTCTTCTTTTGTTGACTGTCCATAGTAGCGGACGGGCTGATGTTTGAGCGCTTCTAGCCATGAAATTCCGTCCTCAGCAGATGTTGTCATCATCGGAGCTGGCATTTCGGGGGCCTTTATTGCCCATCGGCTGCTCACAGATCAGTCGCCCAACAGACCGAAGTCTGTGTTGATGCTCGAAGCCCGAGCCGCGGTCAGCGGAGCTACAGGTAGAAATGGTAAGCCATCTCAAATCGTCAACATACATTCGGCCAACGAGAGTTGACTTTGTGCCGTAGGTGGACATATCAAACCCGATTGCTACCGGGGGTTCACTGCATACTCCAAGCTACATGGCTCGAATGTAGCTGTGGCGCAATGCACGTTTGAAGCAGCCAACCATCAAGAAACAACATCTTTTATCAGAGAAAACGGCTTGGAAGAAGAGATTGAACTCGTCGAGTATCGGTCTGCGGATGTGTACCTGACGGAAAACACCTGGAAAGCCGGATTGGCATCCTACAACGGCTTCAAGGAAGCAGGTGGTGACGTCTCCGAAATTACTGTCTTGTCAAAGGCCGAAGCCGAAGAAACACTTCGCATAACAAGCTGCTTTGGCGCCATCACGTTTCCCGCTTCAAGTCTTTGGCCGTATAAGCTGGCAGTCGCCATGATACGAAAATCTCTTGAGGTTGGCCTTCAGCTTGAGACTAACACCCCAGTGCTGGAAGTTTCTCAAGCCGACGGTGACTCTGGTAGTTGGACCATCATAACTAATCGCGGTAACATCACTGCCAACAAGGTGATACACGCCACCAATGGGTATGCCTCCCATCTACTGCCAGAACTCGATGGGCGCATCATTCCCTTGAAGGGTCACGTTGCTGCCATCGCGCCTCCGCCCGCATATGTCGACTTGCCGCTGTCTACTTCCTTTGCTTTCGTGTCCGATGATAATTACGACTATCTCGTTCAGCGTCCCGGGTCACAAAAGTTCCTGATCTGGGGCGGAGGAGAAGGCGCACATCCGAACGGGCCTGAGGGCGGCTATGGAGACTGTGATGACTCCTTTACTGTTCCTGAGGTGCTTGACTTCATCAAAGAAGGTCCATCTCGGAATTTCAAGGGCTGGAAAGATTCTATCGATAGTCCAACTTCCGAGGTCAAAGATCCTGTTCCATTCGCTTGGAGCGGGATCATGGGGCTCAGCAAGGACCTCTTGCCTTTCATAGGAGAGCTACCTGGAAAGCCTGACCAGTATCTCATCGGCGGCTATCACGGTCACGGTATGTTACATACGTCTTTTCAATGTTCCTGAGCTCCTGGTTTCGAGACAATCGTGTTGAGAAAAATGGAGTTGCCTCTTTTCAAGCGATCATACCCCCGCCTGCGATTGCATGCTGACGAAGCATCATTCCTCCCCAGGAATGGCCCGCGTATTTCTGTCAACAAAAGCCTTTTGCGAGCTTTTTCTTGGCCAAAAGGTTGACCCCCGCATCCCATCGCCTTACTTCGATCTTGAATCGAGACTCAAGGACCCCGTTGATATGTCTAAAGTGGGAGACATCTTGTAGTCCGCCGGGGCTTCGATGATAGGCTCCGCAGAACATGCGACTGTGTGTGAATTGGTCTGATCCATCGCTTTCGCATTGTGCTTAAGCGGTATGCTTCTTCTCTAGGTTTACGTCTGAAATAACAGACGAATTCAATAGCTTGATCGTGTGTGATTAGATGAAACACCGGTGTGGACGTCTGGTGCTGTTTTAGCTAGCCAACGAGAGTTTTAAGCTTGACGGGAACGTCAGAGGATAGTCAAATAGGGGCCGCAGTTTGAGACGCTGACATATGTCACACCAAAGGGAGTTGAGACGGAATCAATAAGTAGTTTCAACAACCTATAAGTCAGAGGTTCGCCTAGCAACTTCCATGTTGCCTATGGGTGCCTTTTCTGCCCTGCACACATGGGCTTGAGTCAGCAGTCGCATCGCCGTGGCAAACCCCATCTCGTTTTCCGTCGATGGGAACTGGAGAGGCATTCCATTTCATGTTTTAGGATGTTCCCACCAAAACAACTTTGACATGCCCAAGCTAGGAAGGCCCAAACAGTTTTGTATCAACATGATGGATTTTCACTCTCAATGCCTGGTAGGATTCAACGAACTCAGACACACCTGATCGCGATTGCTATAAAAGGTACCATCGGGGACTCCAGATATGGAGGATTCTGGAAGCACCTCATCTCATTCAATAAATTTTCTTTAGTCTTTCAGCTTTCTTCGCCCACTACTCAGGCAGTAGTTATCGTCCTACAACTTTCGTAATCTTACTACTATACCTCGAATCAGCAATCTTCTTTATTCCTTCCATCATCAGCAAACATGAAGTTCTCCACCGTCGCAGTCCTATTCTTGAGCAGTGTCGTGACTGCACTTCCCCAGCCGTTGGCCGGCAAGGAAGCCATCTCGGACCTCCAGGCACGAGTCGCCTCGAACAACCCCAGTGGCGACGTAGGCGGCGCTATCCTTGTTGACAGAGACCTTGACGATCTCGTCGCCAGAGACCTCGAAGAAGATGACGACGAGGGCCAGGAAATCAACACATTGGACACGAGAGAACCAAAGCAAGGTGGAAACGGAGGTGGGGGTGGCTCAAGTCTGATCGAGCAGCTCCAGAGCACCTTTGACCGCAACAACCCGAATGGAACTCCCGCAGCGCCCGGTGACCCGGCCGATCTGAATGGCGACGGTGTTATCAACGTTTTCGAGGCTGGGGCTCAAGCATCCTAGGTGTTGCGGGCAAAGAGTTGGGCATAGGAAATAAGACACTGAGTGAGAGGGTGTGGCCTACTTTACCTTAATCAGTTCGCTAGAAATCTACGTCACTCTAGTAGTGAGCTGTTCGCTCCCTATTATCGTTGTAAACATGGAACACTGTACACGAAAAGAGAAAGTAGAACATATTAATGCGCTATGCATTTATTCTATCCGCAAGGAGTTGCTGACAAGCACGGCATCTGACTGGGCTTACGCATTTCTGCAAGATAGAGTCTGCATGCCTTTGAGGCAAAGTCAACCAAAGGGTCACTCGTGGATCTCGCGGAGAATACTAGCAACACGCGCTTTACTACTTCAGCGGGAAGTTTGGCAACGGATAGAGAATTTCGTAGGGGTCCAGTTCGAATCACGAACTGAGCACCCGAGCTTTTACTTTTCGCCCCTTTTCAATATTTTCTGTTATACTGAAAACCAGAGTTGGATAGGGTAGTTACCTTAGCAAGATTAGTAACCTGCTTAAGACTAGAGTGAACCCTCACTCTTCTTCCAACTAAGGAGGGACTTGGTGTTTAAGAGGCGCAATGCTATTATATTAGCACTAGAACCAGGATATTCTACAAGGCAGTTTCTTCCATCCTGAATAGTTATGAAAATTCTATGTCGAATAATACTTTATTTGGTAAAACCTGCACGCCTCTGTCCTGATCCTTACTGCCCGAGCTCAATCTAATTGTACGTTCAATAGCTCTAAAAAGCAAGGAAACACCATGCCTAGACCAAAGTAACATGTTTGGGAATACATCACAAGTACAAGTTCATCATCCTTGACTCAATGAAGAGCCTGCAAGCGCACATAGCAGTCCTTTGGCTTATATGTGAAGCCTTCTTTGGGAGCGTAGCTAGACAGCTCCTTAGGGCATGGCAGCAGCTGGAAGTTCCATACAATCATTGTGACAATGATGCGCATTTCTAGGTATGCCAGACGTCGTCCATAGCAGCCTCGGGTGCCGAAGCCAAACGCAAGCTGTGGTCCGGCCTGCTGGTCAAATTCGGGCGAAGCATCGTTGGGATCGACCAGCCAGCGCTCCGGTTTGAACTGCGTGATGTCTGCATCGTCCCAGGCTCTGGCTTTCGCATTCTGGCTGCTCTTGCTGCGTCTCGACTCGTCGACCGGGATGGAGGGCTTCAGGATGCTCTGTCCGCGCGCGGGCGAGAGGATGACGGTGCCCTTTGGGATGCGGTATCCGAAGAGCTCTGTGTCGCAGACAGCCTCGCGATCAAGAAGAACGGCGGCACTTCCATGTCGAACGATCTCCTCTACGACTGCATCCAGATATGGGATCTTGGTTCCGATGATCTCCTTGATTGTCGGGTTCCGATTCTCGGCAACAGCGCCGGCAAAGGCGGATTTGAGGACTTCGCGGAGCTTGGACTGGGAGTCTGTGTTATCTCCCAGGAGCTTGACGCCCCAGCCTAAGGTGGAGCTGGTAGTGTCATGTCCTGCGATTATGAGTCCGTAGATCTAAGAACGTGTGAGACGTGGGACGATCAACGAATGAGGGCGGATACTTCAGTAACTTACCTCGTCCATCATCGTAGAGGAGAAGAAATCTGGTTTCCTCCCATCATTTTCGGCGAGCTTCTTTTCCCTCAAGACCATGAGTTCAACGGCAGAAGAGAGCCCCTTTGAAGCCGTGGATTTCTGGGTTCTGTCAAGGGCCTTGCTAATCTCCTCGCGGAGGAAAGTATTCTTGATTTCGACGGCTCGGCGAACAGCGGGTTGCCTCTCAACGAATTTCCACTTAATTCTAGGAACGGGTGATCCTTGGAGCTGCTCGATCGCATCCGCCACATCAAGCGATGCCTTGAGGTTCTCGTCGATTTCAGCAGTGGGAAAGCTCATAGGCTGCTCACCGCCAGCAGGCGTTAGTCCTCGGCGTCGGCGAATGTCATCAGCACCCAAGCTTTTCACAAGCTCCATAGTAGGGCGGATCGCACTTCTGGCATTCGCACCAAAAGAGAAGGCCGTGGTTGCATCAAGAACTGAGTAGTAGATGTCCGAGTCGGCCAAAAAGGGGCGACCCTCTGCAATGCGAGTCTTGTCGTTCCAGAGTTGGATGAGCTGCAAAATGCCGGAGTAGATGATGGGCGCGGCGTTCTCGTTCAGGAATTGAGGCGACATGAGATCTTGCAGGAGTCTGCGGTGATGTTTCCACTCGCTATTCGTCTTCATGATGATGTGGTGATTGGGCACAACTCCTGAGATCATGTCGCCCACGATACTTGCTCTGTCAAACTCCTTGCTTCGTCGCAAAAGCACATCCTGAGCCTCTCTGAAATCTGAGAGGATGAGCATAGGGTTCCCAAAAGGGCGGATGAAGATTTGGAAAAGGGGCGAGTTGTGTTTAGCCGCTTGTTCGTGAAGCCATATCTGGAAAGTGCCCGTTCGGGCTATACCCTCTTGCAGTGAAGCGACATCACCAAGTATGCTTTTTGTTGCGGCCTCGTTGTAAGGAATGCCAGGGATTGGCTTGGGAAGAGCTTGTCTGTAGAGAAAGTAGAGTAGCAACCCCGCTGCTACGAAGAAAATGGCGTGGGGTGGTAAAAAGACGGTAAACTCAGTCGGTGTCTGCTCACCGAGTGATCGGTTCGGTAGTATAGTACCCAGCATCTTAGTGAGACGAGCTGACGTTGTCTAATGGCTGTGACTAGATAATTATTCTCCGAGACTATATTGTTAAGGTTTGGGACTAGGCTGATTACCACTGCCTGTGATCGTTGGTTGCACCATGTCTTTTATATCATCGATTCGGGAGCGCAAGAAACAAAGCTGCAAGAATTGAGATTCAATTCTCCGTTGCTATTCGGGCAATAAAATGCAACTGAACGGGAGCCCAAGAACCCCCTAGAAATCATCGTTTCATGAGGGCCTTCCATCGACATGATCTCCAAGATGCTGTTGTTGGTTCTGTTCCGGAGGCTGATGTCACTCGTGACGATCGCCGCCGACTCAAAATCCCGAGCCGTGGAGCCCTGCGGGCCAAGACGGCGGGCTTTGGCACGGCGCATCATCTCCGCCAACGGTCGCTGGGCCAAGTGCTTCGCCATCATCACGTCTTGGCATATTACGAAAAACCGCTCTACGAGAATCCACAGCTATGCGGCTGACATATGACGTACAAATGGTGGATAAGTCAATCAAAAAGTGCCTTTGGTTGCCTTGAGCGGGCCGTGGCGATCCTCATGCACCTAAATCCGCGCCAAGTCAGGATGTTATTCCTACTCTCGGCCTTCACTCAACGCAAAGTTGGAGATCCAGAATGTTGCTTTCAGCGAAGACGTTTCAGATGAATGCTTCGATGTGACTTGATCGTTCATTTCCTATCGAGGTCGGAGCGATTCCCGCAGTTGCCTCCCATAATCATTGCCATTCGGAAGTCTCTGTATCGTGTGGATGTGATACTTGGCGGGCTCTTCGTTGGTCAGGAAGACCCCCGAGTGGTGATCAAACTCAAAAAGCGCCACCGGGCTCTGAATTCGGTAGTAGAAAGGGTCATCTGGTCCGAACCCGCCGATCCAACAAAAGTGCGTTTCGGTGAGGTGCTTGAGTATCTGCTTCAGGCGGTGGCGGAGTGGTTCATATGGCCACAGAGCCAAGAACTCATGCACAATAGCCATGATAAGTATCTGCTGCTCCTCGGTCATGTCCGTGACGACGACGCCTTCGTAAGGAATCACACGGTTGTCTTGGAAAGCTCCAGCCATGTGTCTCTATAAATATCTGTTGGCAACGAGTCTGCAGACAGGAGTGGGACGTCTTACCTGATCGGCTCGGTTCCACCGACCTTCTTGCATTGCGGGATCTTTCATTGTAGGATAAATTTGAGCTGCCTGTTGCAGCTTTGGAGGTAGAGACTGCATTAGCTGCAAGCCCAGCTGGCCCTCGTTGGCACACAGCGTGAGACCCTTGTCGGGGCCTTCGTCAATGGTCTTTCGCACCGTCAGCTATGTCAATGACCTAGGTTAAACTGAAGAAGTAGAACCTACATTTGGCTCAGCCCCGATAAATACTGGTCCTATCACCATTTGCTGACGAGCGATGAAAACGTTCAAGCATAGATGATGACCAAACAGCATGTAACCCCAGGGCTCTGTTTCTGAGGGTACGCCGAACAACGTGAACCTTAACGCACGCAATGTCTCGGTCAGATGGGAAAGGAAGGAGGCTGCGGGACTCTTACGAGTAACTGTGTTCGTTCAAGATGACTTCTTTGCCACAAATTTCTCCCAAGAACTTGTTGACTTTCATTGCCCCTCGAACCTTGGCAAAGCCGCCTGGGCTCAGAGATTGCTTCAAAAGACCTATGATGGCCTCGGTTTTCGATTCTCCGAGGTCTTCGAGGCGCACGCCGCATTTATGTAACACAAACTCTGGATTACTCCACTTTCTCCTGCTCAGGCGAAGGTCGTCAATCAACATTCTGGTTCATCTCATCTGGGGTGAGCGACTGACCAAGTCTCCGAGTCCAAGTCGTCAACTGCGTCTGCCTTTTCTGACGGACTGAGCGACTCTAGCACGCTGCGAGCCGCTTCGACCTGCTTACAGTGAGCATATAAGTCGGCGCAATGTAACGTTTTGTCTAGAGTTGAGCGTTGTTATTTCCCATCAGTTTCGTTGGTGCGCCCTCATCTCGAATTTGATACAAGCCCTCTTTCCTTTCTCCATCGTGTGTGATGCCGTAGAATGGGACCTCGAGGTTCTTTTTCCAAGCTTCCCGAACAGTCTCGAGATGGGGGCTTTCTAGGATGGTTTCCGAATACTTATGACGATCAGTGACGTCTATCCCCTCAAACCGCGACCAGTCTGATTGTTGTTAGCTTTTCGCTGCTAGGTATTGACAACAATGCAATGAAGTCTCAGTCGATGAGTACTTCCCTTTTGGTGGGACGTAACGCCTATAGTCATGTGTGGTTGTCTCTGTTGTGTCCGCCATCTCACGAGTCGGTCGCCTGAGGGTGCATTTGCTGGGGTGGATAGTCTCAGAGGATGGCTGAAGTCGAATATGACTCTACTGGGGCCGCTTCCAACATATACTTGATTTTCGCCACAAACGTTTCCCCGCAGTAGATCCTAGAGCCCCTGCTTCTACGACGGTGGGTTCGGTTTTCTCAGTGAATGGTGGATGTCGGAATCTCGGGACCAGACCTTGAGATCGACGATGAAGAGTTCGCCAAGCCTTGTGTCATCTTTGACAACCCAACTTCTGGGAGAGAAGGGTACTTGTACTCAACGGCTTGGCTCATATTCATTGCATAAGCGCGACCATGTGGCATGATGGAGAGTTTGCGCTGATATTAGCCTAATAGCTCACATGGCTAGCAGAATTACTGCTGGAATAGACTTTTGACACATGCTTGGTCAGACTCTCTACGATGTTGTCGCCCTCCACAGACTCCGCGGTATCAACCACTAAGTAGCACTAATGGGGCAATTATCTGGTGCTCGGGAAAGTCTTTCTTAGAAAGGCCTTCTTGGGGAAAGACGGTATCGGGATGTGATACATGTTTGAAGCTGCCCCGGTTTTTTGGCCCGTCGAGAGGGGGCACCGAACCGTGTCGGATTCCACTTTCCGGCATTTGTTCACGTCCGACCACCGCCTCGATCGGCTTCTTGTGGGGCCCGACCACCGTTGAGCTCCGACCAGACCTCCCGTCGGCACGAGAGCTTTGATTGTTTCGGCCACAAACCTTCTGCCCATTGAATTATTTGAACACATCAGATGCAAAGTTTGGCTCAATCTACTGGTTTTTTCGACTCAATTCAGTCTAGGATGTGATTCCAGTGGAGAAGGTGTCCCGATTGGGCGATTTCAGCCGCAGTTTTGTCTTCACCGAACTACACCTCCAATCTCTCATCATGTGAGTAAAAGCCAAATGTGAAGAGAAGTCGAAGGTACTGATACTGATTACAGGCAGCGATATTTCCGAGACTCAAGGATTTAAATCCGGACCGGGCCAAGGCTCTACGCCGTACTAAGCCTTGATGTACAAGAACGGCGTAGACAAATCGTAGCCTGATAAGCCAGCGTGATCGGAACTAGGCAACATTTATGGGGACTCAGAGTCAATATATGGATCTTTTCGGTGTATGCATCACCGAAGAAAAGAGTCCTGGATCTTTTACGAGGCTCTTCTGCGATGACTCGGAGCTGACGACAGTGCCCAGACGGAGAGTGCTAAGGTGGAAGGTCAACCTTACATTGGCACCAGCGCAGTTTTGGGCTCGGGTGACATGTTCACGATAACTCACTGGGGTCGACGGATTCCATAGCCCCCATGTTGTTCCACTTTCTGACATACGCTCAGCCCAGAGAGTCAGCATTCCGGCATCATGCGAAGACGATAACAGCCGTTTCCGCAATTACGCTGAGAGCTTCGGCGTCAAGACCTCGATGACCGGGCGAGATGTAGCCCCCATTGGGGTCTGTTACTGCCTTCGTTAATACTGCAAACTCAAGATGTTTCCTAATGCGGCTTCATTTCTAGTGGCCCAGGGCGAAGAATGATTCACTTGCTTTGACATATTGTCTGTGACCCTTGGATGTTATTCACTGTTAGCTGTATCCCTCGTGACCCAGGCAAAAACTGGTGTGCTGTGAAGTGATACACGGTACAAGAATCCTGAATATTTATATCTGATGTAGATGCTCTTCTCAAGCTGGAAGAGAGAGAGGGAAGCAGCATCATCATCAACCAGATTACAACAGCCTTTGACACCATGAATAGCGAGTACACTATTCAAGCAGCCATCCAATCTCAGGACAACTCAATGAGTACCGTCAAAGATTTACAGAATTTGAGCAAACAACCTTCTACTCAAAAAAGCCATACTATGAAGAAAATCCTCAAGAGCGATGAGGCTCAGAAGCTTCATCCTGAATACTTGCGATTGAGAAACTCATTCTGGACCAAGGCTTATAACGTCGGCGCCGCTACCGCTTCCTATGCTTCTGAACCTTTCAGTAAACTAAGCCGTACATTCACTATGCTGAAAATGGGCATTCCCCGGGTTGTCCAAAAGTTGATGCTGCCTACACAGCTCGCGCGGAGTCTACTCTTCCGGACCAAGGCTGATCCTTCTAGCGGGACTTTGACAATCTGCGACAACCGTACCCAGCGGCGGTACGAGATTCCAATCGACCGAAACTCAATCAAAGCCCTCGAGCTTCAAAAGATCATTTCTGTTCAGGCTGGTGCCAACTCTGTCAGTTACTCTGGTTTGAAAATTCTCGATCCTGGATACCTGAATACCGCCTGCGTTGAGTCGAACATTACCTTCATCGACGGCGGCCATGGATCTATCCATTACCGAGGCTACTCGATTGAATACCTCTTCGAGAATCACGACTACGAAGAGGTAGTCTTCCTCTTGATCTGGGGTCATCTCCCCGACGCGGTGGAGAAGAAGACCTTCCAGCGCAAGATTGCTGCCGGCTGCATTCCCCCTCCGCACGTTGTCCAAGTCATTGAGTCTTTCCCTCGAGATTCGTTGACAAGCACAATGGTCTTTGCTGGCATGGCCGCCTATGCTAGCCATGACGAAGGCGCCATCACCACACTCCAGTCCGGACGGCCAGCCTTCATGGGCCAAGCTGACAAGGTCGATGAGGCGCTCATCGGCTGCATCTCTGCCCTCGCCACTGTTGTTGCACTTGCATACTGCCGCAAGCGCAACAAGACTTTCACTCCTGCCGATCCCGAAGACTCCTTCATCGCCAACATGTTGCGCATGATGGGATTTCATGAAGACAGCCAAAGTGGCAAGCCCGATCAGGAGATTGTCAAGTGCTTCGAGAAACTCTGGATCCTCTACGCCGACCATGAGATGACCAACTCGACCGCCGCCTTCTTGCACGCTGCCTCGACCCTGACAGACCCTCTGGCATGCTGCATCTCTGGTCTTGTCTCTGGGTACGGCCCGCTCCATGGAGGCGCCATCGAACTAGCCTATAAGGCCTTTGAGGATCTCGGAACTCCTGAAAACGTGCCGATGCTGATAGCAGACGTCAAGGCCAAGAAGCAGCGTCTCTTCGGGTACGGCCACCGCATCTACAAGGCCGTAGACCCCCGAGCCAAATTCATCCGCGCCATGATTGACCAGTACAAGGACAGAGTGGAGTCGAATCCTCTGCTTTCCATCGCAATGGAGGTTGACCGCGTTGCCAATACTGAAAAGTACTTTACCAGCCGTAACTTGAAAGCTAACGCGGACCTTTACGGGTGCTTCCTATATACTGCTTTTGGCTTCGAAACCGACATCATCGTAGCCATGGCGTGCTTGTCGCGCATTCCTGGTGTGTTGGCGCACTGGCGGGAGGCGATGCTCGAAAAGGGTCCCATGCTATGGAGGCCGCAGCAGGTCTTTACTGGTCCGCCGCCGAGAGAGGGCAACTCGAGTTCTCTCTAATGTCAGGGAAGATGGAAGGTTGGCCGGGTCATCTTCTTTTAGTCTGACGCAGCCATCTTCGAGGCGACAACGAATGGGAAGGATGCCGAAAGCCTAGGGCTGCAGTAGACGTGGGAGAGGATCCTAGCGAGAGTAAGACGCTTGCCCGAACCGGAAAACAATGTGGTCAGATGGAGTGGGGTCTTAAATCCGGAGCTCCTCCGTGCGACGTTGACGATACGGCTTGTGTGGCTACGCCATTCTACTTCTAGAGATTTTCCTTCATTCGTGTTTCTGTATTGAGTGTTTCTTTATTGAGTGTTTCTCGTTCAACATAGCTTACATCGTCTCACTTAGTAGATTAGATCATCATTGCTGTCATTGCGTTACAATACTTGCATTTCCATTTAATTTCACTGCCACCATGCCACCTGACTTCGTGTTCGTGAATGTCAACGATTCGGGACGGACACAGTCCACAGATCGATCAGTCATTCGTAGCCGATGTATGCTCGGTACGAATCGACAAGAAGGCTCAAGGCGATCTAAACAAGCCGCTCGCAAAGCGCAAAGGGAAGCTGCTCAAACTGCGAGGGAGAATCCGGAATTACAGACGCTCAACCCTTTGCTTCCCCCCTTCAAACTATGGCTCTCGAGGTCGAATAATGAGAACCAGGGAGCTGAAAAAGAATCTCAGGCCCAGAGAACAGAAGAGACAGCTCAGGATGATAGCTCGGCGCTCATGCCTCCGGTTCCTCGTCCGCCACCCAGCGACATGTCTCTCATTCAATTTGCAGAGGAGTTGGAGAGGCCCTCTCAGGAACTACTCTTCAGACGTAAGACAGTCCCTTTCCGTGTCGCAAAGCTCACTTCATCTGTCTGACTGAGACCAGTGGTCAACTTCAATGCTCTCAAGGGCACCTTCTATCCCATCGAGCACTGCGTCGACCTCCCTCGCAGCGCGAATTCCGAGGCACTCTCATTTTCATGGATTCTCCAGGACAAAATCTTCCTGCATAGCGCCTTGTTCTACTCATCCGCTGTACATGAACATGTCCAGCGTTGTCAGCCAGGAAAAATGACACAGTTTCATCTTCGACGCACGATCAAACTCCTCAACGAGGCGCTTTCTCAACCAGACTCGCATCGAAACGAGGCAATCTTCCACGTCATACTCACTCTGGCCTTGATGGCAGGTCTTTGGGGTGACTTCAGCACCACGGCCGTACACTTGTCAGGCTTGCGGCAGCTTGTACGCCTTCGCGGAGGGCTCAGCTATCTTCAACGTCATCCAAAGCTTCATTTCAAGCTCGATCGGTGAGTGCATCTGCCATCTGCCATCTGCTATGAGTAGGCCAACTCTAATAGTACAGCCTGGCTCTCTCGTGGTCTCTTGGCACGGGAGGTATACCTTGTTTCTTCAACGGCCCTGTCAGCTGGGAGTCATGCTTCAACGCGCAGTCAAGAGATCCAACTTCCGGGACTGAGATCCTCTCCTGCAATGTTGTGCGTGACTGGAGGCTGGCAGCTGTTTGGCAAGACCTCAAGCATTTAGTGAACTTGATCAACCATCACCTCGCCTGCAATTCGTTGCTTGATGGCTCGCTTTTCCAAGACTCCTTGGGATCGATTCAAACACGACTCGTAAATCTGCAGGACAGAATCGACAACCAATCTGACGAATGCCTCCGACTCGGAATGTTGGCTTTTCTGTCGACCACATTACAGATCCCAGGCGGCAGGTTTCCTTATAAGTATCTCGCTGAGAGTCTCAGGAACATATGCCAGACTACCGCCGGTGGCACGTTCGAAAACGAGGACATGTTGTTCTGGCTCCTGATGATGTGCGCGATCTCCGTCTTTGAGGCTGAGGAGGCCTGGCTGCGGCCTCTGTGGTTGAAATTCAGGGTAGAGCATTTGTCGTGGGACAGAGCGCGATCTCGGTTGCAAACCGTCATGTGGATAGATAAACTACAGGGAGCACTCGGTCAGACGGCTTGGGCGAAGCTCGCTTTGGTAGACGTGGTGTAAACTCGTCAACCAGTTCTCCTTATTGGTCTGTTAATGCACAGGTTGAGTCGAGCAGCACCATCATGCTGATGACCTCCGGACGATGGAGTGTTTGTTAACGATGCCTTACGTAAGACATACCTGGAAGGCAACTCGCTGTTCGGAAGTTATCTTTTCCGATTTCAGTGGAAGGAACCTGGAAAGTAGGTGCCTCCCCCGTCTGGCCCCTGCCTTAGATAATAGTGGATCTGGTCAATGCACCCCAGCTTGTGTTGCTGTCATTGTCGGTGTCGCTGAGCCGAACCACAATCCAGACTCCAAACACCTCCAGCCTTCGCTTTCCGACTCTTATCCCTCTCACCGTATTGCATCGACAGTCACAGGCCTCATTTATGTAGGGAAAGTTTTCCTAGTGGCTCCTCCGATTACAACTGAAAACAGCAACTACAGCCTTCATATAGGAGTTTTCTCGGGCCTTGGTCTATCATCTGCCTTACTCGTCAGCATTGCGATTATTGGTCTTGCTCAGTCTTGCTCCTACTCCCGCGTCAGTTTCTATGCAGAACGCAGAACATTGAATTCATTCAAGCTACTCACATCAAGTCTGAGGCTTGCCTTGCAACACCGACAAGATGGCTTCAAAGGATGATAAGGCGTTCAAGTATCGCCAGGAGATCAGCCAGGTTAGTGAAGAGGCTGTCGATTTTCTTTCTTTCAATCTCGTATTGTTTTGCCCTTCTTTGAGATCTATTGGCACATGGCAGCTAGCGACCTCAAAACTGGAAGCCCAGTAGAGGAAAAGAAGGACTTGACACTTGCCTCCCGGAGTTGACCACGGCTCATCTCGACACGCATGCCCTCACACCTGAATGCTTGACTGGCCTCCACGATGGCCTCCGCTCTTTCCAAATATGAGCATTGGAAATCTGCCCACAGCGGTACCTTCCATCCACCGTATCTAGCACAAGGCTAGATATCATCATTACTTCCGCCACTGGTATCGACAGAAGCTGCTTCGAAAACACCATATTCGTCCCAAGTGAGACACGTCCACGCCCATGCAGAACAGAAGGAAACAATCGCTGGTGAGATGGAGATCCCACTTTGACCGACATAGTGGCGGCTGCCTCATAAGTCACCTCGTCGGATGTCTCGGAATTACTCTCGGCATATTTGAACAGTGTACCGAACCGTTGGTCGCCAACGACAGTGACGCCGAGTTTGACGCTCTCACGAAGAAACCGAGATACCTTAGGCACTCCAGAGCAAAGGCGGAAGTCGTTGCGCGTGTTCAGCGCCAAAGCATGGAGCTATCTCAATCCGCCTCCGACGAAGTTCGTGGCATCGTGGTCAACTCCGGCTTCAAGTCCATCCTTGACCTCCCGTACGGAGAGGTGCAGAAGCAAAGGGCCACGCGTCAAGCGTCAAACAAGCCTGCTTTCGTTCTGCCTCAGCATTTGAATAACGAGGGGCCGCACGGCTAGTCAGATCGTTTTACTGACGTTGCGCGCAAGATGATGTATGTCTCTGGTGAGACCGCCGAACCGTCGATTGAGACTACTAGCATGATTGAGGACATTGTGCGCCAGCAAGTTATTGAGCTGGTAAGTTATGCAAGCACCATTGGTCTCTTTGTTACTAATACTCCGCCAGCTTCGAAACTGCACTGAGCTCGCAGCTCGCCGCGGCGCGCGAGC
This sequence comes from Colletotrichum godetiae, assembly GCF_030913485.1. Classification (NCBI taxonomy): domain Eukaryota; kingdom Fungi; phylum Ascomycota; class Sordariomycetes; order Glomerellales; family Glomerellaceae; genus Colletotrichum; species Colletotrichum godetiae. The sequence continues at coordinate 754,450 of NW_026851251.1, read as the reverse complement.
CATCACGATTAATGACCTGATCTTCCAGATTCGCCATGATCAAGCCAAAGTCTCTCGTCTGCGCACATTCTTGTCATGGAAAGATGTCAGAAAGAACGTGAAGGACTCCGACGACAAGGGAGGTGAAGCAGATCTAGGTGCTGGCGAAGATCCCAGCGGTGGAGTGGTCCCTGGTGGCCCTGTCGACGATGCGACCAAGAAGAACAAAAAGGCCAAGGTTGGCCTGCCCTGGGAACCTTCCTCATTCTACAGTCAAGAAGTCCCTGAACGTGATGACGAGGAGGATGAAGAAGAGGAAGAGATGAACTTCATCACCCTTCAACGTCTCCGCAAGGCCGACGAGCGCACTAAGGCCATGACGAAGGAGGAGTACGTGACATGGTCCGAATACCGTCAAGCCTCGTTCACGTACCGCAAGGGCAAAAGATTCAGAGAATGGGCCGGGTTTGGTATTGTCACGGACAGCAAACCCTCCGACGATATTGTCGATATCTTGGGTTTCTTGACCTTCGAGATGGTCCAGACCCTTACCGAGCACGCGCTGAAGGTCAAGGAGCAAGAGGATCTATTCAAGGCGCAGAGCGGCGGTGAGAACGCAGGATCAAAGAAGCGCAAGGTGGCCACTGGTCTCTTCGACCCGCCTAGCGAGGGGAGAAGTCCCATCGAGCCTCGTCACGTTCAAGAAGCCTTCAGACGCCTTCAGCAGCGACCCAAAAAGACTCGAGCCATGCTCAACGGTACGAGGCTTCCGCAGCACACCGCACTCAACATTGTTAGTTTCCTCCCCAAGAAGCAAAGGGTACACGCTAATCTCATTCTAGTTCTGAGCCCCATTCATCGAGCGTACGAGCTGCTGGTTTTGTGGCTGTTTCAGTCCAACTACAACTTCACCTTTGGAACAAGGTAACGATACCCACGGATGGACAGGTGGACTTGGCGTTTTTGTTTTGTGAATTTTGTTCTTTTTTATGGGCGTTACAAGGCAAGGTTTACATCAAATGGATAAGGTAGTCACCTTAGGGGCTCGACGAGGAGACCCAGCTAACGAGTACAACACTTCTCTTGCTGGTGACTGTGACCTGTAGACTTGACAAGGAACTGTACCCACGCTTTTCGTAAGGCATACATGACGAGCAAATGAATCTACTTTAAGCAGATGGGCAAGTAGCGAGGACTGAGTAGTACGTCAGGTGCAAGTGACATATCTTAGGTATGCAGTGACTCTGGGGCCTGTAGGTATGTACCTTACGCACCCTGGTATCTCCCACTTGGGCACGAACAAGTACCCCGCAGTGAAGCGGAAGCTCCAGCCATCCCACCAACCTGTAGCGATTAGATAAGGCAGACTGACCCCTTCCGGACTTGCCCACTCGCCTGGGCTGCTTCAATTCTGTTGCCTTGTGTCCCGTCACTTGACATTCCTTATTTGAAGTGGCATCTATCCCATTTGACTCGGGCCTCGTGGCATTTCCCTCTTTCAAATCGCAACAGAAAAGCCACCAAAATGCCTCCTCAACCATCAGTCGTCGTGAGTCGCGCATCCTTGACATGCCCCGCTGACACTTATGACGACATGGCTTTGCTAACCGTGGCCTTCTTGCTCCAATAGACGAAGCTCAAGGTCCAGCTCAAGCTGGCCATTGCACGGCTGCGCATGGTACAACAGCGCGATGACTCCATGGGAAAGACACAACGACGCGCGATGGCGCAGCTCCTCGAGGTGGGCAAAATCGACTCTGCGCGCATCCGCGTCGAGAACATCATCCGATCCGACATCACGACCGAGCTGCACGAGATACTAGAGCTGTACTGCGAACTGCTAATCGCACGCGCGGGGCTACTCGAGGGGTCAGTCTGTGATCCGGGGCTGGAGGAGGCGGTGAAGAGTATCATCTACGCCGCGCCGAAGACGGAGATCAAGGAGCTGCAGGTAGTGCGAACGCTATTGGCGGAGAAGTACGGCAAGGAGTTTGTTCTTGCGGCGATGGACAACTCAGATGGCAAGGTGTCGGATAAGGTTGTCAAGAAGCTGAGCGTCACGCCGCCGCGGGAAGAACTCGTACAAGGGTACTTGGAGGAAATTGCCAAGGCGTACAACGTGGACTGGCCGAAGCGACCTCTGGCTGACGAGCCGCCGGACCTGCTGGACGATGACGACGACGATAACCCAAGTGGAGGGATTGGAGTGAGAATACCAGAGGGTCCGTTGGGAAATAGCTCCAAAGTGGCCAAGGAACAGGAGGAGCTGAGCAAGGCGACACCGCCTAGGACGATTGGAGGTCCCAGCAGCCCTTTGACTGTCACACCGCCAAGGATGACAACAGACAACGTCCACCCGAAAGTTACGCTCAACTCGCTGGAGCTGAAGCCTAACAAGAAGATGGACGCGGCGGCGCAGAAGAAACCAGCCGGAAAGGGTCCAGGAGGCAACGTACCTGACATTACGGAGCTGGAGAGGAGATTTCAAGCTTTGAAGCGATGAGCCTGATGTGTCTAGGCAAGGGGTAATTTGATACGAGGATATCTGGAAGGTATTTGAGGGCTTATGTGCTTTTGTTAAAGGTCTAGGCATGGCGCGGAATGAATTCATATTGCAGGCGTTCTGCATCGACATGATCTCGTTCTCTCAATAGTATGGGGTTTGCAACATTTACCCCGGGACATTCAATTAGTTTAAGTGCAGGTCCTGCCATCACCGTCCCTGAGGCACATCCAATAAGTGGGTAACGCGAGTCTGCGTTACCGATTTCTTGTGATGATACATGAGGTAGGTAATCAAGGATTGGAGATTATGCCCCGAAGAAGAGCTTATAGTATCCCATCTACTTGGAGGGGTTCACGTAGGAAGGGTAGGAGCGTGCCACTACCTTGGCCGGGCCAGAAACAAATTCAAAGGAAGGAGGTCTTAACTGTACCTAATGAGTCCATCAAATTGGAGAAGGCTCGATCGGTGTCTTTGAAGGCCTTCCTCATTAAGCATATGTGCCTTGCCTAGGTACTAGGTAGCCTCCATCCTTTTTCCCTGTTGTACCGGGGCCTGCTCCGAACGAGCTTTCCGTTCACAACAAATACTAGCTGCAGTCATCGATCACCAAGCGGTCCACTAAATTCACAATATCCTCAACGCATCACATAGTTGCATCTCAGAGCAAAGCGGCTACCGGATGAGCTCTTTTCCCCAACTATTCTGAAGACCTTTCCCCTATTCTCGTCACGTTTTTTTGCTTCTCCGTTCAGATTCCGTTCAAATTCCGCTCCTTTCACGGCGGGTCTTCCTGTGTGCTGCTCCCCGGCTTGGCCTTTCTCACGTCCAGCCAGTTAATAGCCCCGGAAGGAGCGAGGGGGTTCCAAGTACGAGCAAGAAATTTCACGGCAGTTTCACCTCCGAAAGGCCAGTACCTCACCTGCTCTCTGACACTTCCACAGCGAACAAAGATGACGGACTCGAAGCTCCTTATCCTTGAGATGCACCCTCGAGAGTTCTACAGCCTGGACCAAAGAGATATCGAGTGGGAGTTGACTCACCGATACTCAAAGGATATTAAAGACAAGAGGCCTCTTGAACTTTACACCAAGTGGCTTGCAAAGCAGATTCCTTTTCTGGGTCTGACGGGTCACACAGCCTCTTCCAGGGTCATTCGAGATGCTTGCGACTACCTAAGCACTAGGAAGTACGAAAAGCATCTCGTGCTCAACGTATTTAATCAGCACAAGGAAGACTACCTCAGAGACCGACCTAAAGATACCCGGACCTTCAACTTTGCCAGACGAGAGATCGAGATTAACTACAAGTTACGCAGTGTCCACCGCAAGGTGAAGAACTCATCCGCCCCAAAGGAGGCAGCCTCGGCAACGTGCTTACCAGGTTTGTCCCAACCTGCTAGGCTTTCCAACCAAGCAAACGAGCCGATCTCGGGGACTCGGAATTCGGGAAACGTACACCCTGATCCTGAAGATTCCCATCTCAGTCGTCGACAGAAGCTCCTTGCCAAATTGGACAAGCTCAAGTCCGGAACACCACCTCCCGAGACTTCGTCTTCAAACGAGCAGAAACCTCGTGCTGGCTACGTATGCAGACTCTGCGGAATACCAGGTACCTGAGAACGAAGTCGAGAGGAAAGTCGTCGGAAAACTAACGAGAACCTTGCCAACACAGGTCACTTCATTCATCACTGTACCTCGAACTCCTCAAATAAACCTTTCGTCCCAAAGAACTACGTCTGCCGCACCTGTGGAGAGCATAGAGATCACCTTGTCCAGGATTGTCCTTGGACGCAAACTACCACTTCCACTGATTCACTCAGACAACGGCCTCAAAACCCGCCGATATCGAGCGAAGACTCAAGACAGATCTCATCGAGACAACACAGTCACTCCAGATCTACCAGCAAAAGTTCGAGTGTCAATGGCCCCTACATGAATGAGGAGCGAGCCCGACTTTTGCAAACCAGGCCTAGCAGAGACCAAGACGAATCACCCGACTTTCAAGAGTCTGCTGTAGGCCCTTCCCGGTCTGGAAGCAACTCTAAACCAGTCGGACATCGCTCTCGTTCCGGATCTAGTCGCCCTATCGACTCGCACCTTGAGGATGATAGTTACCGTCCAGAAAGACTCAGCCAACGCGTCGACACATACCGCCCCAACGACCCTCGCCAATCTATCGACACGTACCGTCCTGATACCTCCCGCCGCCTTGACGATAGATGCCGCCCTAGTGAGAACCGTCATCTCCATTTTGCCTATCGCCCTAAGGAATCGGAGAGGATCGGTCGTTCGGATCTCAAGAAATCCGTAGAGCCGACTCCAGCTAGGAACGTGGGCGAAAAAGAGGCGAAGCTGTCATCCCGCCTGAAAAAACGGCGCACTGACGACGGTAGACTCTCTCCCTGGGACGATATTGAAAGACCGGCGAAGAGACAGCGACCGGCGCAGAGACAGCAGCACGAAGACTCTTTTGCTGGCGGCCTGCCCTGGGACGACGTCGAGATGTCTCCCAAAGAGAATCAGCAAGTTGCTCCCGTGGATCAAATTACGCAAGACCTTGAACCCGAAAAGAAAGACTCGGGCGTCAACATTAGGGCGAAGCAAGCTGGCGCATCCGAGGATATTCCCATGGAGACAGGCGGAGCTGTGGACTCGGCCGAGGCTATGGAGCGCAAGAAAGTGACCGATTCACAGTGGAAGCAAGCTGGCATTGAGGCGGAGGACCTCCTTGCGGTGTTGGAAAGAGATCTCTTCTTCCAAGCGAAGCCAGATGTTGTTGAGGCCATGGGCGGCACTCAGCCGAACGGGGGAAGTATGATCGTGACGTCTTCTTCCCCGTCGCCTGTGACTTCCTACCGGAGCATCATACCCGACAGTTTCGGTTGGGATGATTACGACAATGGCAACGAGGGTAACGACGATGTTTACATGGAGGATGCCCCTGAGGGAATGGACCAAGCTCCAAGCAGCCCCATTGAGGTGGACCATGGCTCATTCCACACGAAGGAGGCAATTGTCCCCTTGAAAACCCCGAAGCCTCTTCAGAGAGTCCCTCTATACGATCCTGCCGTCTTGGCTCTGTTCCGAGGCAGAGAGCACGAGAACGTTCACCTCAACATTGCTCGCCGACGCACCGCTGTTGAGATGTATGAGGCTGAGGAGAAGGAGGGGGAGGAGCCCCTACCACTCCGAAGATGAGCGAGTAGCCTTACATTCGAAGGTTATCCAGCTGCTTTCAACTCGGTCCGATCTGGCAATCACCGGCCAGATACTTCAAACTTGAACCCCGGCACTGAATGGCCTGCCTACAATATTCTTACACATTTCCCGTCGACTTTGGAGCTGCGGATCTGTCGTTGACCAAGAGACATTGGCCCACGATTGGCTGCCGGCTCTTACACCTCTTCATTATTCAGGAGATTAGCTCATTTTCTCCGAGCTCGGCTGTCGGCATTTGCTTCTTCTCTTCTTTCATACGCGTCTGGATTGCGTTTCGTAGGTAGCTCGGGCGTGAATTTGCCTCTCAAGCCTCGCCCGAGTAACACTTGCTTGGGACTGGGAATCGGAGGACTTATCTTTGGCCTTTTGGGTGGTTCCGTGGTATTTTGCATTGGGCAGTCGGATGGGTGTGTAGCCTGGCTGCATTTGCCGATGGGGACGTCTTTCTCACGTCCCGAAGATGTATCAAGGATGCTTCTGAGCATCTAGCCGCATCATCTCCTCGGATTTTTGCCCAGCAAGTTTCTTCAAGGACGGCTGGGTTGAGATTACAGGGAGAAGATGATGCACCGTTTTCTTAATTCCAGTAGGGGAGGTTATCCCTGAAATTGCTTTACATAGCATTAGTTCCCACGAAATCAAAAGTTTGTCAAATGACGTTGCAGCCAGTCGCGTGCGTATTGCTCTTGGCAAAACTCCAGACTCCAGCCCACCCATACGCCCGTGTATGACAGTGCAGAAGTCTGCCAGTCTCCAAACGTGATCAACCCTCAGGTCGAAGAAGCGCGACCCCTCCAGTCTTCTACAACACCGGACCATGCCGGGAAGACAGTTTACTCATTCCAATTTATCCAAGTGTTCTAACCTCGTCAAGACAACCTGCTTGCTCGTCTCCTCGATCTCGCCGGCCAAGAAGACCTCGTCGAGGATGGCGTAGACCTTGTAAAAGTTGAAGACGAGGTCGAGCTCGCAGACGTTGCCGAAGAAGGCGTCGAGGACCTCGACGAAGAAGTGAATGGCCTCGAGGAAGGCGAGCTCGTTGTCGTTTGTGTCGACGCAGGCGCAGAAGAAGAGGCCTGCGTAGCGGCGGTAGACGATCTTGTTGTTGCGGAACTCGACGAAGTTGGATTGGTATTTCTGGTCTCGGGGCGCGACGAGGCGGTGGACCTGTTTACGGGGAGTGATGTTGTTAGAGTATGTCCATTTTGAGGATGCGACGTGTTATTGGGATGGGAGCGTTCGTACCTCGCCCTTCATCTTGATCTTCTCATCGTCGCTGTAGGGTGCATACCACTTCGCGAGACGGGTCTTGCCCCTGGATGGCGCCGGGGTATATGTCAGCGGGAGCTCTTTTCTCTACACGTTCTGCATCGGAGGCGACTGGACATACTGGCGATTCTGAATCAGGATAAATGAGAGCATTTTGGCAGCGTCGGCGATATTCGCATGTCGGACTCTTGTCAATGACTCCAGGTCCCCGCGCACGCATGTGTGCTTCAGGTTTCGAGATGTGAAGTCGGCGGCCACGGAGCTTCGGTGCTGGTACGTACCGGGGGACGGGTGCTGACAGCTTCGCATTCCATTCCTGCAGTGTTCCTCTTCCCCTGAACGGCCCCGAGTGGGGACTGAGGCGTCAAAAATGGAAAGGTGTGGCACAGGCACGAAAGGGTGGTTCATCTGGAGACTGGGAGTGAGGCTCAGGACATTGAGGCCCCTGAGGCCAAAGATACGTACCGCGGCTGCCTCCCTCCAGGTACCGCGCACCCTTGTGGGTGCTGGAAGAGCAGCTACCTATAAAACCCCCTCGACCCCACGCCCTTTTTCAGCTCCTTTTTCTGCTTTTTTCTTCTTCATCTGAGTGCAAGGGCTTTACGCGTATCAGTGAGGATTCGTCCGAGATCGTGTTTTTGCTAGTTGAAAACTATAACTATGACCACTCCTAGTTGGCTTCGGTTGGCTAGGGAATTTTTGAAACCCTCATTCTTCTCGATTGGAGATTTGTTTTGCTTTCATTGCTTGCGGCCCCTTGTTTGGGTCGTGGTGAAGAAGGTCTTTCTTTTTTCTGTGATGCTGGACTATTGACTACCTATCGCGGACGCAGACGTGGACGCTTGTACGTTTGTTGTTGGGGAGATTGCTGGGTGCCTAGTGATGATGTCGATGCCTGGTTGTGTTTTGAGAAAATATATCGTCAAATTCGTCTTCAACGGCCCCCATGGACTCGCTACATTCCCATCCATGAGGTAGATAGATTTCAACATGATGATTTTGCCTGTCGAGACGGCAGCCATCTCCATCTCCATTGACATGCCCTTCTTGTAGTCCATGCTCCCTGTCGGGTCAGAGTGATTGCCTACCTGGACATCGATGCTCTCCTCCATCCTTTTCGCCTGCGTGGTTGATGGTGTTGATATTGATCTTGGCCTGCCGCCCCACCTCGGTCAAGACACCATGATTGACGTGAAGACAAGAGAACGCTATCTGACATTAGCGATACCAGCCCCAGTAGACGGGAACTTCGCGCGGTGACTTAACACAAGTCCACATCATTCACTGTTTGCGTAGAATTAGACCATCAATTCCAGGATTCCACACCTTGCCCGACCGGTCAAATCCACGAGTGCGTCTTGAGCAGACCACACCGAAAACAATCAAATCAGCATGCGAGGCTAAGATGCGAATAGGGTATCATTTCTTCCTTTTCCATGAATCGGTAAGCTCCAGCATCTATATAGAAACCATGCTTTTCCCCAAAAGCGCTTTCAGGCTCGCCACTTGAGACAGTCCTGCAATGATTGCTTCGCTCAACCCTTCACCCACCCAGGCACATGATCCAAGTCCAGGTCCTCCTCGTACTGCCTCTCCCGAATAGCCGTCCACGGCGTCGGCCACCCAGCCAACACGGGGCTCCTCTTCGTGGCGCCCATGACGGCGAACCTCCCCTGCGAATGCGCAATGAAGCCGTGCATGAAACCGAGCTGGATCAGCACCGATACGTTCATCTCCACGTCGTCCATCTCGACTGGGGAGTTGCCCCAGACCAGTCCCTCATTGGGGCGCAGCTTCTTGGGTCCGCCGGGCGGCGGGACGAGCGTCGAAGCCGCGTCGTGGCTTACTGCTCTGAGGAAGGCGGGGGATGCTGTAGACGGTGCGAAGGAGGAGGGCGATTTAGAGGGGATGTAGCCTTCGAGTCGGCGCTGGAGGTACTGAGATGTCGCGTGGAGATCTGCGAGGTCCATTGTTGCGGCGCGGCGATTTGTGTTGGAGGGGTTGGCGTCGTCTTGGCCCGGGGCGTAGGTGAGGAGGAACGTCCTGCGGGAGAGGGAGCGCCAGAGAAGAGGTCGGAGGCGGTGGGTGAGGACGAGGAGGAGGCCCTTGTCGAAGAGGTACTTTTCATGCTGGGCTAGCGTGTGCTGGAAGAGGACAAAGTCGCCCTTTCGGATCGCTTGGATCAGTGGTTGGTAGACGGGGACGAGGGCTGATGCCTCTGGGCGAGAGAGCAGGAGCTGAGAGGGCAGACGGCCGAGCAAGAAGTTGCAGGGGACGAGATAGCTGAGGACCAGGGCGCGATGGGATGTGAGGGGCGGCGGTATCTGAAGGTACGCTTCTTCAAGGCAGAGCGCCGCGCGGAGGAAGTGGCAGTTTGCGAGGTTGAAGCGGCCTAGGTAGTAGAGGAAGTTGACGCGCTGTGACGCGGGGTAGAACGATAGTGGTGGCGAGTTTGTGGAGATGTTTGTGAATATTTGTTTCGCTAGATGCGTTCTCCGGCACTGGGCGTCCATCAGTCAACACGTTCAAGGCGTACGCAAACTAGGGCACAAGGAATGGAGACAGAAGACGTACAGCAAAGAGAAGCTTTAGCACTAGGTTGGCAAACATGTAAACGCCAACCTTCTTGCCTTCCGGCTTGCTGTACCGCGCGCTGGAGCGGTCCGTTAGGCAGGTGGTAAAGATCTTTTGGATGATCTCCGCCGAAGATTCGGCAATCGACTTGCGGTCGTCGGCGTCGACGTTGCGGATGTTGCGCGTGAGGTCAGGACGTTTTGACAACATCATTGTCAGACGCGAGAGAGACTCGCAGAGTGACATTGCCGTCTTAAGGAGCATGCCTCCATAGGTAGGGTGGGCAAAAGCGGTACTGCAGGAGCTATATGGGTGTTAGCCAACTGCTGCTTCCATTTTGAAAGGCACGTGTGAGGGCCACGAGGTCCGCGCCAGTAGAGGTGATGATGGATTCTCGTCGGTAGCTCACTTCACCAGCCCGCTGAGCAGCGTATGCGCGCCCAAAAGGTCGTCATAATCGACGTCGCGCCAGAATACCATGTAGTCCTTCATGAAAGTCACAAAGCCCGGCCATGGCGAGCCCTGGCCCTCGGGCACGTCGTCCTCTTCGGGGAGGCATTTCTCAATCGTGCTCTCAAGGGCTGTGCTGCTTGTTCCGTTGGCGCCATGCCGTGATGAGCGAAACTGCGTCCTCAGCTCATTCGCGAGGGCGTGATATTGCTTGTTTGCGTTGGGCTCAACGAGGAGCCAGTTCCGGAGCTCGTCAATGTTCTGAGCACGGACGAATGTGCGGATCTGGCTGAGGAATTGGATTATTAGGGACATCGTTGGCACGAGGTTTGAGGTGCCGAAGTTGAAGCTTCATGTGGGGAGGGGGGCGAGGCCGCGAATCGTGAAAATCGAGGCGAGGAGATCTTGCGGGTTGTGATGAAGGTGGAAGTCCAAGGTGTGTGTGAGAGCTCGAGCTCAGACGAGGTGAGGTGAGTTGAGGTGGATTCTTCGGTGTACGGGGAACAAGGGTACGTGCTCGGTGAGACGTTCGCGCTGGGCCAATGCGGATCCTTAAATGGGGCTGGTCGGTCGTCACTTTTCCTAGCTTCAACATATTACTTTGTCAAGGGTTACATTTACTGATGATCTGCGTCAAGTGTTCTACATGGGATATTGTATTCCAATAGCATCCAAACATAATATGCTTTTCACAATTTTACGCCTTCTCATACAACGCGCCTCGAATCCGTTATGATCACCACAATCTGAGCGGGAAATAGCTCCCAAGTCACGCATGAAGCTAAGCACCTCATGCATGCCGCTTCCCCTTTCCACCCGGCCTAGACGCTGCCGGGAAGCCTACCCGCGACGACGAATACATGGCCAATCACACGGACTCGATGCGCTGCACAACGATTGCCGTGGCCGCGCCGCCTCCGTTGCAGATGGCCGCAACACCATATTCGCCGGGCTTCAGCTGGTGCAGCAGAGTGACGATAATTCGTGATCCGGAGCTACCCAGAGCGTGGCCGAGGGAGATTGCTCCACCGAGAGGGTTGACTCGGGCACCCTCCAATCCGAGGATCTACGCCATGGCTGTTAGTCGCTATCGATCAACTGTAGACGCTTCACGTACCTTTTCGTTCGCCTTAATAACAGCGGCAAAAGCTTCGTTGAACTCCCACACGGCGACTTGGTCCTTGGTGATACCTGCCCTCTTAAGCGCAATGGGCACCGCCTTAGCTGGAGCGATGGGGAAGTCGATAGGATCAACCGCGGCGTCGGCCGAGCCGCAGATCTTTGCCAACACTCGAGAACCGGAACCGTATTTTTGCGCAATCTCCTTGCTGCCCAAAACAAGCGCACTGGCACCGTCGTTCAGCGTGGAGGAGTTGGCAGCGGTGACAGTGCCGGTGCCGTCGCGCACGAAGGCCGGCTTCAGAGTAGGTACCCTGTCGAACTTGACGTCGAGGTATCCCTCATCAGACTCGATAACTGTGTCGCCCTTCCTTCCGGGTACGGTGACGGGAGCGATTTCCTCGGCAAAGGCGTTGGCTTTCCACGCAGCCTGGGCGCGCTTATAAGACTCGATAGCGTACTCGTCTTGCATCTCGCGAGAAATCTCATACTTCTTAGCCGTGTTCTCGGCGCAGTTGCCCATGTGGAATTGGTCGTAGACATCGGTCAAGCCGTCTTTGATCAGGCCGTCCTCCATCTTCACATGCCCGAACGGGGGCAAGCTAGAAGCGCGAGGCACATAGTACGGCACCCTCGTCATGTTCTCCATGCCACCAGCAATCTGCGCATCCGAGAGACCGAGCTGGATATTTTGTGCAGCAAAAACGACAGCTTTCATGCCGGATGCGCAGACCTTGTTAATGGTGATCGCTTCCACACTAGACGGGAGACCGGCAAAGATCGAGGCCTGGCGAGCCGGCGCCTGCCCAACTGATCCTTGTAGGACATTGCCCATGTATACGTCGGTGATCTTGTCGACGGGAACTTTGGACTTTTCGAGAGCGGACTTGATGGCGACGGCGCCCAGCTTCGGCGCAGTTACGCTCGTGTATGAGCCATTGAACTGGTGGCCGTGTTAGTTATGGGGGCTTCGTAGAAGCTTACTGAGTTGTCATTACCTTCGCTGTCGGTGTTCTTGAGGCACTGAGAATGTATGCGTCCCGAATCTCTTGCCGAAGCGCAGCTCGCGTGGAGAACTGGCGGGAAGCCGCTTGCCTAGCGAATTGGCTAGGAAGCCTCGATGACTGCCTCATAAACATGGTGGTATATGTTAACAATTGATATCCGGGGTTTCGCAGCAGAAATGCACAAAGTGATAGCGACTTGAGACGATCTTGCAGAAGGAAAAGGGAACAAGAAAAAAGATAGGATGGTGGCTTGACAGTTTACTTCAGAGGGATGAAGCGAGCATGTGGAAGGCGCGGGATGACAATACCCCAGGTTCTGCGGTCTTCCTCGGCTTAAGAGAGGGGGGTGTCTGAGAGGTACGAGGGCGGGGCCGAGCTTCCAAGTGAGGAGTGAGGTCACTTCCCCCAGGTCTTTGGAGGAACCGATCCCCCACCCCGGACCGTGGGAGTAGCCCCAATTCCGCTCGGAAAGCTCGTCGGGCCAAAGGGGTGGAACCGGTTCCGGCTGTCTCTGCAACGATGTCACTCTTGCCTGCATTCTGGATGACATTTATCCCCGGAATTTCGCAGCATAAGTATGGATGATCGCCGTTATTGCGATGCTGCGGCGCAAATATAACAGTTGAACGAGTCCAACTCCAAACTAAAATGCTGCCCGCCCATGTGGAAGAAAAGCTACACCTCGCTAGTTACATGCGAGTTGATGCAAGTAAGTATCTTTCAATACCTTGGACTGTTCTTAGGGTAAGGTACATGCGACTGTCAGCAACATGAAAATGTAGCAGGCAGTACACCAAAACCCTCCAAGTGTCTGTCAGAAGCAATCAATAAATGCTCCAACCTGAGGCCTCAGACGGCGTCATGAAGAGAGGCTTGAGTCGTGACTGCCGCAGGCGTTTGTGTTGGAGACCCTTTGGCCTTGAGTGCCATTTTGTTATCGGGTGATTCGCGCTTGGTATCGCCTATCGTGATTGGACCAAAATGTGAGACCCACCCATTGGCCCAAGCGGAAGGCGGTGGTGAAGGTGAGTGCTTCCCGCGCCATTCTTTCGGACTGTTGTCTGTGATCCGTCCGGCCATTCTACAACTTTCTCCATCACACATCGTCAGCGACGAAGATCCTCAGAATTTTCAGCTTGCTGATACCCAGCGAGTCCATCTGCAACGATCACTTACACTTTGAATCAACTCTCTGGTTCTCTTCCGTCCCTCATCGACGGCCGTTGCGATCCTCCGACCCCTCAGTCTTGGTAATCAGTTACCGACCGCCACCATGTCTACCGCCGCCCGCCGTCGCTTGATGCGCGACTTCAAGGTTAGCTACAATCCTCGATATGCCGTTATTATGTGTACGATCTTAACGCAATGAGCAGCGTATGCAGACTGATCCTCCCGCCGGCGTTTCTGCCTCGCCTGTCCCCGATAACGTCATGACCTGGTATGCTTGGCCAAACTCCGAACCTGCCGGACGTGCCAATGGCGACTGACAAGGCATTCTCTAGGAACGCCGTGATTATTGGCCCCGCCGATACCCCATTCGAAGACGGTACTTTCAGACTCGTTATGCAGTTCGAGGAGCAATACCCCAACAAGCCCCCCGCGGTCAAGTTCATCAGCCAGATGTTCCACCCGAATGTCTACGCCACAGGAGAGCTTTGCTTGGATATCCTACAGAATCGCTGGAGTCCCACGTATGACGTCGCGGCAGTGTTGACGAGCATTCAGAGGTGAGAGCTGTCCTATTCGGTGGATCCCGGATGCCACTCTATGAGCGACGGAGCTGTTTGTTGGCTAACTTGCATCATTAGTTTGCTCAACGACCCAAACACGGGCTCCCCAGCGAACGTTGAAGCGTCGAACCTCTATAAGGACAACCGGAAGGAGTATACGAAGCGGGTTCGTGAGACGGTTGAGAAGAGCTGGGACGACTAAATCGTCACGATCATCACGACGACGCATACATACGACTGTTATGAACGAGAATGTCCGCGCCTTACTTCAGCAGGGTATGGCTCGTGTAGGAATAAGCTGCTGGGCTGCGAGGGGATGCTAGAGGGCCGTACGAGGGGCAGATTGACATGAGCTACACCCAGGGCTAACCAGACACATGTCTTGATTTGCTTCGCATTAAGCAACTGGGGTACCCGATGAGGTGGGAGTGGGGGGATTTGGCGTTTCGGCTCGTGCTGTCCTCTCTAAGTGGCTTTTGGGGCGACCCCATGTTGCGATAGGCGTTTCGTGGACGTGCTTTGCTTTTCCTATCCGTTGAGTCACCCGTTGTCGGTGACGTTAGGTTCGTCTTCATCTGGCTTTACAGGGGAGTTCGTGGGAAGTGCATTTGGGACCTCATAAGTAGCGAAATACCAAATCTGTTGAACAACATGCGGCCCGTAGTTGTTTATTATGAATTCATTGGCGAAAGCGGAGCAGTCCACCATGATAAGACTCGCCCCAAAGGCCATTCCCAAAAACCCAGTCCACTTGGTCAGCCGTGCAAAGTGCAAACTCTCGTCAGCAATCTCTGTCGCGTGCTCGGCCGGGTGTTCCTCTAATTAGTGTGTAATGCACCGGGCCATCTATTGTACCAACATGCCTACCCGTGATGGTCAGTGTGCTGTATCCGTCCATTCCAGCAGAGGAACAGGGGACTTTGCCCTTCTGGGACGGGGAGACCCCTCGGCTGTGCTTTGGGAAGGACGACGAGGTGGGGATGAAACGACCAGCGTGAAGTGACCATGGCAGGATGTGATTGGTCTGTTTTTCTTGTCTCCATTCCCTCTGCGAAGTACTGGAGGCCGGCGACCGGGAGGATGGGGCATGAAGAGTATCTTAGCCTTAGGTAGTGACTTGTGACTCTGGGAACTGAAGGAACTGTGGGAAGGTACCCGTGGACCTTACGTTCCCCCTCCGCACCTGCATTCTGTGCTTTGTCTTGCTACAATCAAATAATTCTACGCGATTTCTAGCGCGTCCCGTCATTTACATCTCAACCCCCCAAAAGCCCCCCCCCCAAACGCCGTTTTCCAAACAGTACAACCACACATCTCCCTCCTCTCTCGCTTTCTGACCGACTGCCTTTCTGGCTGCTACTGCCGCTGGTTTGTGCTGTCGCTGTTCGTTTCTCCTTGCATCATCGCCCTGCAACACCTGCGATATGTCATTCTAGCAGCTTTTCCACATCCGCACACCGTCATTTCATCCCACCCGCCTTGTTTGTGTGTGTCCTTTCAACACAAACCCCCCCGTTGCCGAGCTGCGGCCGCCGAGTGCCTCGCAACCACACCCCCCTATCCTGCAGCATCTTGTCCCGATCGCAACCCCACGACATTGGCTTCGACCTCGCTTGGTCTGAAATACCGTCACCATGTCTGGCGCAAACAACAGTATCAAGGTCGTGGCCCGATTCCGTCCACAGAACAAAGTGGAACTGGCGTCGGGCGGCCAGCCCATCGTCTCCTTCAGCAGCGAGGAAACATGTACTCTCGACGTAAGTGCTTCCCCTACTTGGTGCTTGATGTTGCGCATGCGGGCACCTAGCTGACTCATATGCTTCTAGTCCAAGGAGGCCCAGGGCTCCTTCACCTTCGACCGTGTCTTCGACATGGAATGTAAGCAGTCCGATATTTTCGACTTTTCCATCCGATCGACTGTCGACGATATCCTCAACGGTTACAATGGAACCGTCTTCGCCTACGGCCAGACGGGAGCCGGAAAATCCTATACCATGATGGGTTCCAGCATCGACGACGAGGAAGGCCGAGGCATTATCCCCCGTATCATCGAACAGATCTTCGCCAGTATCATGTCTAGTCCCAGCACTATCGAGTACACGGTTCGAGTCAGTTATATGGAAATCTACATGGAGAGGATTCGCGATTTGCTTGCGCCCCAAAACGACAACCTTCCCGTTCATGAAGAAAAGAATCGCGGTGTCTACGTCAAGGGTCTTCTCGAGGTCTACGTCTCCAGCGTTCAGGAGGTGTACGAGGTTATGAGAAGAGGCGGAAACGCCCGAGCTGTTGCTGCAACCAACATGAACCAGGAATCTTCCCGTTCGCATTCCATCTTCGTCGTCACCATTACCCAAAAGAATGTCGAGACCGGATCGGCAAAGAGTGGCCAGCTTTTCCTGGTCGATTTGGCCGGTAGCGAAAAGGTTGGAAAGACAGGCGCCAGTGGTCAGACGCTGGAGGAAGCAAAGAAGATCAACAAGAGTTTGAGTGCTCTCGGGATGGTCATCAACGCCTTGACCGACGGCAGATCCTCCCACGTCCCCTATCGTGATTCCAAGTTGACCCGTATCCTTCAAGAATCTCTGGGAGGTAACAGTCGGACAACCCTCATCATTAATTGCTCTCCCAGTAGTTACAACGACGCTGAAACCCTCGGCACCCTCCGATTCGGTACTCGTGCAAAGGCGATCAAGAACAAGGCCAAGATCAACGCCGAGCTAAGTCCCTCCGAACTTAAAGCCTTGCTCGGCAAGGCCAGAGGTCAAATCTCGACCTTCGAAACCTATCTCTCAAATTTGGAAGGCGAAGTTCAGCTCTGGCGTGCCGGAGAGGCCGTTCCCAAGGACAGATGGGTGGCCCCCTTATCTGCAGATGGTGTAGCCGGGACCAAGGCCGAAGCAAAGGCGCCTCGCCCTTCAACACCATCCCGCCTGTTGCCCGATAGCAGATCC
The DNA here is from genome assembly GCF_030913485.1 of Colletotrichum godetiae. Lineage (NCBI taxonomy): Eukaryota > Fungi > Ascomycota > Sordariomycetes > Glomerellales > Glomerellaceae > Colletotrichum > Colletotrichum godetiae. The sequence goes on along the minus strand of NW_026851251.1, from coordinate 737,644 downwards.
GAGACCCCAGCCATTTCAGAGCGATCAGGAACACCAAGCTTACCCCTTGACAAAGATGAACGCGACGAGTTCCTGCGCCGAGAGAACGAGCTACAGGATCAAATTGCCGAGAAGGAGTCTCAGTACAACGCGGCAGAAAAGTCTCTTCGGGAGACCAAGGAGGAGCTTGCCTACCTCAAGGAACACGATGCAAAGACTGGGAAGGAAAATGAGAAGCTGAACGGGGAGGTGAACGAGGTCAAGATGCAAATTGAGCGACTTACCTTTGAGGGCAAGGAGGCGCAGATCACCATGGATGCGCTCAAGGAGCAAAATGCCGAGTTGACTGCGGAGCTGGACGAGGTCAAGCAGCAGCTTCTCGACGTGAAGATGAGCGCCAAGGAAACAAGCGCCGTGCTCGATGAGAAGGAAAAGAAGAAGGCTGAGAAGATGGCCCAGATGATGGCTGGCTTCGACCTTGGCGCCGATGTGTTCAGCGACAACGAGAAGGCCATCTCAGAGGCTATCTCCCAACTGGAGGCCCTTCACGAAGTCAGCTCCACTGGTGAGGTTGTTAACCCTGATGAGCTTCAGGCTCTCAAGTCGCGCTTCGTCGAGATCCAAGGAATCGTAAGACAAGCCGAGCTATCCGTCTACAGCGCCTCCTCGAGCGAAGCCGATGCCCGCCGTAGAGCCGAGCTCGAAGACCGCCTCTCGGCTCTCCAGCAGGAGTATGAGGAGCTTCTGACTCGCAACCTCGGAGAGAACGATGTCGAGGAGATTAAGGCTCGCCTGGAGAGTGCCTACTCTAACAAGCAGACCACATCCATGGAGCTTGTGGATGAGCTGAAGGCTGAGATTGCCCAGAAGGCCGCTGAGAACTCAAAGATGAAGACCCTTATCGAGGATCTCCAACAGAGAGTCAAGGCTGGTACCGCCGCACCCATGGCGAACGGCAAGTCGATTCAGCAGCAGATTGCCGAGTTCGATATCATGAAGAAGAGCCTCATGCGCGATCTTCAGAACCGTTGCGAGCGTGTGGTTGAGCTCGAAATCTCGCTTGACGAGACTAGAGAGCAATATAACAATGTGCTTCGGTCATCCAACAACAGGGCCCAACAGAAGAAGATGGCCTTCCTGGAGAGGAACCTTGAGCAGCTTACTCAGGTTCAGCGCCAGCTCGTCGAGCAGAACTCGGCGCTCAAGAAGGAGGTGGCCATTGCTGAGCGTAAACTCATTGCTCGTAACGAGCGCATTCAGAGCCTGGAGAGCCTGCTACAGGATAGCCAGGAGAAGATGGCTTCTGCGAACCACAAGTACGACCCCCCTCGCGACCCATGTTTCTGCCTGCCCCTCAATCTCTCAATCCCATTGTTCTCCTCTGTTTTGTGCCGTGCCAATGCTAACGATTTGTGCTCTGCAGGTTTGAGGTTCAACTTGCTGCTGTCAAGGAGAGATTGGAGGCTGCCAAGGCTGGCAGCACTCGCGGCCTGAACTCTCCCTCACTGGGTGGCTTCAGCTTCTCTGGCGCTGGCAGCCGCATCGCCAAGCCTCTCCGCGGTGGCGGTGCTGATAACCAGGGACCCTCCATCCCCGTTATCAACAGCATTCAGCAGAACGAGGGCAGTGCTGGCAAGAGAAGCAGCTGGTTCTTCTCCCAGAAGTCCTAAGTTGCGCGCCACGTGCCTTGTTTTACCCTTGATCCTCTGGGGCCCCTTATGTCGGGATACCGTCCAGGGAGATACGCCCTCATCCTATGGATAGACACACGACAAAGTACAAGTTAGATCACAGCTTGGTGCGGACTAGACCGCTATACCCCCTGCTGTGTTAACCCTGGCAGCGGCACTACTCTCTTGCTCTTTACAGAGGCCTTTCTTTTACCTTTTTTCTTGGTCAGTATACTGGATGAGAAGAAGATAATGATGAACCTGGCAAAGATCCACATGCAAGCTCGAGCACAAATTAGGCAAAGGAGAGGTTTTTCCCACTCCTTTAATGTTGAATTCTTCCTTCTTCCTCCTTTTCTTTTGTTTGGGCAGGGTTCTGCATTGCTCTTGGATTCTGGCTTGTCAAGCACGTTTCTGGGCGGTCTTTTGTCTTGTTTTTTTGTCCTGGTCAAAGGAAAGATTTGGGTGGCAGTGAATTGTGTAGAGGATGGTGTGGAGGAGAGAAGGGTTGAAGGGAATGAAGAGATCCATATCATGCGTGTGCGGGTGGGTGGACGACAAACACAAGACGGCCACAAACACACAGGATGGATGAGAAGAACGGCTTAGCTGACGAGGCAACTCTTTGCCTCTTTTTGCTGCCGCTACTGCATTGTCTGGGGAGTTGGTATTGTTCACGAAAGGACCTCACTACTTATGAAACCCAAGACACTTGACGGTTTAATGACACTAGAAAGAAAGACTTTGCTGTTCACGTTCCTATGATACTGGTGATGGCCATGGTGATTTAAGTGATTCCAATATTCAATTCTTTCATTCTTTGTTTAATATGGGGTATGGAGTAATGATAATAAGACATGAAGCAGATACTACTATCCAGCTAGAGACGGTTTGGAGCATGGTAATGCTACTTCAAGTACGGCCTAGAAGTCTTATCTGCTTTCCTCCCATTAACGGATCTTTGCGAGCTGTTAGGGGATAGCCGATTGTAATTGCAATAGCCTGAGAGTTGAGACGTGGCGTTTGTAGATGTCAGATGCGAACCAAATATTTATTTGGCGAGCTTGCTGAAGACAATGATCTCGGGAATGACAACGGCAGCCATGAGCGCGAAAGTGGCAAAGGAGACGGCAAAGATCTTGACGTAGAGAATGACCAGGCGCTTCCAGGCGTTGCGGGAGAACCCGCTCCAGGCGTCGTCCATGGTAGCATAGCCCTTGCCTCCGACGACGCGGGGCTCGACCTTGCCCTCGAAGGAGCGGTCAAAGGGGATGATGGTATTGGCCTCCTCGGGGATGAGGGAGGCCTGGACGCGGACGAGGACGACGTGGGCGGGGATGACGATGATGATCTGGAAGGCGATGCTGATGAGGGTGATGACGATGCTCTTCCAGGCGTCGGAGCTCTGGGGTTGGGAGACGACCGAATTGGGCTTGCCGAACTCGAAGTTGGGGAGGTCGAGGCCGAGGGCCCAGCCGACGGCGATGGGGACCCAGATGGCGACCTGCTGGGTGAGCCAGTAGGCGGCGACAGGCTTCGCGGTGGCGTCAAAGGTGCGCTTGAAGGGCGGGAGGCGCTTCCAGAAGTGCTCGGGGCTCGGAGGGGTGATGACGATGTGGACCCAGACGGTGGAGAGCTGGACGAGGGCGAGGGCCGAGAGGAGGGTCGCGAGGGAGGCGAGGATGTTGGGGAGGAAGGAGGAAAAGATGCCATAGAGGAAGTTTGTGGCGAGGGCCTGGACGAGGTAGACGCCGATGCCGCGGAAGTTTGCGCGCCAGCCGCCGTAGGTGGTCAGCAGGCGGTTGATGGAGCGGATGGAGGAGGTGACGGTGGTGGGTCGGCCTCCGGTCATCTTGTTCTGGGGGATGGGGCCGTCGGGGCGAACCTCGGGGCCGGCGGAGGGGATGGCGCCTTCATCTTCGGCGAGGTTGACGGGGTCGTAGGCGGGCGGGTTCTCGTCCTCGACGATGGCGAAGATGGGGTAGACCTGGTGGAGAGTGTAGGTCGTCTAGAAGGGGCGCGTGTTAGTGGGAAAGAGTTCATGATACGCATGAAGAAGAGCCTGATTGAAGGTGGCTCGAAGGGGAGGAGACAAGGCTTACCCAGAGGATGACGGGAAGGAAGACGATGAAGTCGGCGAGGAAGACCCAAAAGGTCCAGCCGGGAAGCTCGGGTTCGCGAGGAGACTCTTCGACGGCCCTCTTATAGACGGCGTCGGCGAAGTGCTGCAGCCGCGTGTACATGTTTGCGGTTTATTTGGTTCCCAAAGATCAAATTTACGATGATGATGTTGAGGAGAATATGAGATTGTTGCGGTTTGGAGGTTCTTTTAAATGAATGGTAAGGAAAGAATCGTTAGGGAATGGAGGGGTGTCAGACGTCAAAAGGGAAACGAACTCTAGGCGGCGATTCACTTGAACATGTCACTGGTCACTGCGCAGCTCCTGCGTCGGGGGGGGTCAATCTACGGAGTACTTTGACGTGACGCGTGAGACGCAGCAAGGAAGAAAGTACCTTGCAGAGGACGCTACTGCTGTCCGTACCTATGCCGGGATCTGGGGAGGCATGGGAAGGCACGAAGGATAGGTCTTACCTTAGCGGCAGCTTTTCGCCAGGCAGCAGGCAGGCACAGCCACTCTCTGTTGCTGCCCCCCCCCCCCCCTTCGACCCACTAGATCCTTCCATGTTGAACATATCGCCTCCCCAGTAGCCAACGGGATGGGCGGTAACGTGGAACGGAGCCATGGCGATGCGCCGCGCCATACGACTTCTTACTCTCGGACAAGCGAGGAACAAGCGACGAGTGACGAAGAGCGAAGACCCTACGAAAGGGATTCCGAATTGAAGCCAAGGCTGATTGAATGGCTATCAACTCATGAAATATCCACCTTGGCTTTGAGCAGTGCCGCTAGGCAGGGCTGTTGGGCTGCTGCGCTACTTGATTTCCGTGCCGCTGGCATGCATGCTTGCTTACCTGCGATGTCTACAACTTCACGCTGGCTCCCACTTTTACACTTAGGTTGCTTCTTCCAATCCATTCGCTGAGATCAGGTATGTGTAGGTTCCCGGCCAGAGTCGACTTTTTAATGAGGCTGTCGACTTTGGAAATATACCACGCTTTGCATCGCCTTATTTCGTGACGGCTCTGTTCGCCATTTGGTCTTTGGGAGAGGAGGTGCATGAAACTTCGCATCTGCCTTTTCCTTTGTGTAGCGCCAACTTTTACGGCCCCCGGTGTCTGTCTATGCATAACCAACATCAGATTTGTTCATCGGTTTCGAAAAAGTCTCTATGCCATCCGGGATATCGGATGATCCCCCAAATCGTTTCCAAGGCCGTAAAAAGGAGCAGCGCATGTTCCTGAAGCTTATTCGATCATGAGGCGCTCGACCCCGACATATCCGAAAGGATTCGGACATTTGCTTTGGGGGTCCTCTGATGGTGACGCTGGCCCTCGTTGGCAGTGTCTTTATTCATTAGGTACTTCTACAGCCAATTGATCAGACGTTGAGCCACGCACGCTCGGTGTTTGTTGGACTTTTTGGTCTCCATGCTCCACGAAGACTACATTGTAATTCGAGTACAATCATCCAGAGCCGAGCTTTGAACTTCTGGTCTGCGAGTCTACGTGCAGGACTTCCTCGAATTGTACCAACAGATCATGTATGTCAGCATTATCATGCCCGTAGATATGGTTGTCACTGCCATTGTCTAGATATTGTAGACAAATTGTATGTACCAATGACTGGTAATGTATTAGCGTTCAGCATTTAAGGTCAGACTTCACAGTCTTCGCCTGCCAGTAGTCAGTCTTGTGCATACCCTTGAGTCTCAACACATTCCCCTTGACCATGTTACCCAGATGAGCAATTGTTTGGTGGCCTTGGTCAATGGGAAGATGGACTAAGTACGGACTGAGCTGCCACCGACCTCTTTGGCTTAGTGACAAGACATTCTGAGGGGCATTAGGCCGCGATACTAGAATTGCCTTCTGCAAAGGAAACACAATAGCGACATGACTACATCAGTTTGAGCTGTATAACTCACTACAGTGATCCGAGGACATTTTTAGTACTATCCGTGTGAACTCACAGATGAGAAAAGATTAATTCCGGACCAGGCGATTGTGAATCCCAGAGGTCTAAGCTCTTATAGCGTCAGCCGCATATTTTACATCGTTTATACTCCTTAGTCGTCGCAGGCAGCGCTCCTATAATAACCATCTCTTTTCCCTTTGATGGTATCGAAGTTCCAACTTCTAACCTACCATACGAGAACCAAGGTACTTCCCAGAGTTTATTCAAAGGTGTGAGGGAGTAGCGGCTCCGACTATTCTACTAGGGGAAATCGGGACCAAAAACGTAGGTAAACTTCATGGCCAGGGATGTCAACTAAACCCAACTCACCAGAATCGAGGCTTCAGTATATGACATAGCTCGGAGGCACCTAGATATCGTTCGAATACCAGCAATAGAGGGAAGAGAACGATGTTGCAGGAGTTCCTGGCGCTGGTTCCTGAGTGGACGACGGAGCCGGCTCCGGACCGTTGGAGGCGTCTAGGCACGGGCCACACCCTATTCCACTGATGGACACTCAGCGTTGCACTACGATGCCCCACCTAGCAGTTTCTCTCCTACGTCACCCGTACCTACCTACTCACCAACGCTGCTCCCGGAACATCTTCAACCTCACGCCCGCCCGCGCAACAACATTTCTCATGTCCGGGAATCCAATACCAAACCTACTTTCCCTTCGCGGAGCGAGAGGTGGCCGGTTCGGGCGCGGGCGCGGAAGAGGTCCTGGCGGTGGCCCATCGTCCTCGGGCCCGACTCATGATCAGACGATTCAGGGAACCGACGATGACGCTGCTGGCTCACGTTTGAGTGCCGTCAACGTGGGATATCTCGCCGACCCCTACGCACACTTCTTTGTCGATAACACCAGTGGCCCTCCTCCGAGGAGACTCCCAATCATTAATCGAGGTCCGTGTCTCTGGTCTGCTTCCGCCAAACATGGAGGCTGACCTCTATTTCAGGCACTTACGCAAGGACCGTTGCTCTCGACAACCTCATTGACAGCTTCTTGGTCGAGACTGACAATGCGAAACCTGGTTCAAATGAGAGACAAATCATCTCATTAGGCGCCGGCACCGACACACGCCCGTTTCGTCTCTTTCCTCGGGCAAACAGGCCTCAGCTGATCTACCATGAGATAGACTTCTCAATCACAGTTCGCAAGAAAGCACGTATAGTACAGGCAGCCCCTCCATTGCGAAACATCCTTGGAGTCCCCTCGGTTGAGGAAGACGGGTCATGGAGCTGTCAGCCATCCTCGTCAGACAAGTACCATTGTCATGCACGGGATCTCCGAGAAATGGTGCAGGACGGCGCAACACCTCTTACGGGCATCAGAACAGATATCCCTACTCTGATAATCTCGGAATGTTGCCTCTGTTACCTAGAGACATCTACAACGAAGGAAGTCGTATCTTTGTTTGAGAAAGAGATTCCTCATCTTGCCATTGTGGTTTACGAGCCAATCAGGCCTGACGACCCTTTCGGCAAGATGATGACTTCCAACCTTGCGGCAAGAAGAATACGCATGCCTACTTTGGAGAATTACAAGCTGCCGCAGGATCAGACGCAGCGTCTCCGCGATGCAGGCTTCGAGCACGCCAAAGCGCTGACCGTGGAACGGATTTGGGAAAGCTGGGTGCCAAGTGCTGAAAAGGAGAGAGTGGATCGTTTAGAGGGCCTCGACGAGGTGGAGGAGTGGAAGCTGTTGGCTGACCACTACGTTATCGCATGGGGATGGAGAGGCGCCGGATTTACGATGGGCAATGCCGACGGGGAGTTGTGAGTGACTCAGGCAAGCCGCAAGACAGCTGTGCCGCTTCGCTTAAGCAGACGGGAGACATTATTAATCGAGATGTGTCTCAGACCGGTGAACCAACGCTGAAGTGTTAGTTACCCCCTTCTGACAAACAAATGTTTCCCCCCATTCGTCACCAACTCAATTGAGGCTCTGCTTGGCTTCGCGGACTTAGGGTCAAATAGCTCTTATTTGAAGCCGCCATGGGCATGGGCATTACGTGTGTGGCCGTTGGAAAACTCCCCAAGGTTTGTCTATTTCTGAGGTAATCACTTCCATTATTATTAGTAGTAGTACTCGAGCAGCCAAGCTGCAGTTGGCCGCTGGAAGAGCAGAACTCGCCTACTTTGACCTGACTGTCTCGGCCAACACCTTCCCAGCCCGGCGTCTTTTCCGTTCCCACGTCGGTTGGAAGTCGGCCCACGACTTCCGACTTCCTGATTGTCGTTGGTTGGTGACTTTGTGTGCGTTCTTGCACCAACCAATTCTTCCCTTTTCCCTATCAGGACTCCAAACCCACTCTTCTCTAGCAAACGATGCAAGTGAGCCAACCTCGCCCGAGGTGCTTTTTCCTCGTCCAACACGTCTCTGTCTCCTGTCGACGCAAGCCCACCCACGATGTCTCTGATTATCCTTCTTCATCCTCGTCGACTGCTTCTTCTGCGACTGCAATACCAGCCGAGCGACTGAAGCGACAATGACCGCCAGAATATTGGACATCCTTCCGGCGGAGACCCTCATCAGCATCGCGGGGCATCTCGACGGCATTGCTGGACCGGATTTGTCCTCCTTTTCCCTCACCAACAAAGCATTCCATGGCGCCGCCGCTGGCTTCTTGTTCCGCGACATCCACATCCTCGTCAAACATCCTCGAAAGCTACAGCGCGATGTTGATTCCTGGCTCGCAGTCCTGGGACGCACAAACTCCGCCAGGCATGTCAGGCGCGTTAGGATGACCTTCCATGACAAGACGCTCCCTCACAGCGATCTCTACTCGCCTGACCGACAGATGGTAGTGCCGATGACACATAAATGGGCGTACTACAGCAAGCACAAGTCACCCGAGAACCGACGCCTCCGCGATGCCTTTGTCGATCCCGAAGCGTGGACCCCCATGATTAGACTGCTCGAAGCCCTGCCCGGACTGACCAATATGGTCATTGAACATGAAAGCAGCTTTTCGCCTCTTCTCCTCGAAACCATTCGCACGCATCACCCAACTTGTCGGCTAGAACTCAGAGGTTTCGATTTCCATTGTAGCGAAGGCGCTGCCATCGATGTCCATGACGTTGCCCTCCTTCTTGCGCCCCAACTACATGGCATCTCGATCAAAGAGTATTTCCAGGTGTCCACTGAACACACAAACGAATCCGCCATTCTGCGTCTCATTGGAGGCCTATCACCGAGCCTCAAGACAGTAGAGCTGGAACCAGTTTTTGGAGGCAGGCATAGGCGAAAATTCGGCGCGGATTTCGAGAGTGAGCTGCAAGCGTTGATCGCGCAAACAGCCAATCACAGTCTCATACCTGGGAAGGATCTGTTGAAGATTTCAAAGTCACCAGAACTGGGCACACTGCGGTCTCTGACACTACAGAGAACCAACCCGGATAGGCTTAGGGCATGGTCCAAGGCGACGGACTTCGCGACACTGCGTCATTTGAGATTGACCGCAACTCCTGGAGAGTTACCATGGCTTACTATGCATGCCAGATTCCATCAACTCGAAAGTCTGGAGTTGAACTATAATGAAGTTCTTGCGGGCCCCGGAACTGCATGGGAGGACGGAAGAGCACCTGGAAATGTGGCTGTTGAGTTTCTGGCCATCATGCCAACCTTAACATCCCTCTCACTCGAGGGCCGGATACCTTCACTAGCCATACAGTTTGCGCTGTCTAAATTCGGAGGATTGCTGCGCAAACTAAGCATTCGTCCTTCATACGGCTCTCATTCCAGCCAGGATCCCCCCAGAGTCACATTACAGGACTTATGCGTGCTGTCTAAGACATGCATCAGGGTGCAGGATCTAACACTCACGCTCACTGTGCCTACGTTCCAGACGAGCTCACCAGAGATGACAGGGGCGTGTGAGTCTCTCGGGCGGATGCAGAGCCTCCGAAATCTCTACCTAACACTTCGACACGAGACACTTGAAGTGCGGGCTGGGGATGGCGGGTGTAGAAGAAGAGCTCGTGCATATCAGAGAATAGTCGAAGACCCGATAATGGCAGACGTGGCGGGGCTGACACCTGCAGAAGTTGCCAAGTCGGTATGGGATACAATTTGTGGACAAGGCTGCCGCTTGGAGTTACTACAGATCGACACGATAGGTGACTGGAGTGGCACACGCAAGTCTGACCGTGTTCATCAGATACGCAGAGTTGGAGCCATGGGTGAGGGGGTGGTGGAGACCACCCTGTTCCGAGAGAACAAGAAACTGTATTGGAGAGATTTGGATTTTCTCGGAAATAAGGTACCATGACAGTCTTTGGGTACTATCGTTAGCTTCATTGGACGCAGTGCCCATCTGAGACTCTAGAAGAAAGCACGCGGGCGACGTTTGTATGGGAAATCGGGGTTGTGTATAAGGAAGCACTTTGAGCGGGTTGAAGCATTCCCTGTCGGGAATCAGACAAGACGGTGAGTGTTTTTTGATTCATTCCAGGAGATATTCGCCACATTCAACATTCAATATATGAATGATGTGTAACTAGCATCGAGAGATTTTGTCAATTCATAAAATCCAAGTCATTTTACCGCTAAGTTGCTCCCCTACGATGACATTGACTCTATCAAAAGCGGCCCTTCAATGGGACGTCGCTATCGAGACTTCTGCAATGCAAATAAATGCTCATCATTAATTAAGTAGACAATATTCCATCAGTCAAAACTTTCATATTATTGCACGCATGATTCCTATCTACATGTACTAGAAAGTCTCAATAGGCTGAATTCCGTATAGTGGAGACTACTTGACGAAATCGACCTGGCACCAGAGCTGCGATGTCAAGAGACGTAATTCCGGTGTTCACTTCTTACGAAAGGGTTTACAAATGGCATTCGAAGGAGCAGGAGAAGTTCAAAATCAACCTTCCACGGGTCTCCGGTCTCCGACATTACCAATCTTCGATTTCGAACCGAGCAGGTATCATCAGACTTATCAAGGTCCTCCAAAGGAGGCAACACCCTTTCCCAACCTGTGGCAACAAAAAAGCTGGGGACCATTTTTCCCAAACTCAGCGCCAACGAAAAACACAAAGCCCTACAACTTTTTTGTTTTTCTCAGATTACGTCTGATACACATTAATCAGAACTCAAAAACAGACCTCGTCTTCTTCCCCCTTTTAGTAGATGTATCTGAACCCAGCAGCCCTCTTCTCCTGCTTCAGATCGACGGGCGCCGCCTTCTCGCCGCCTCCCTCGGCCAGCACGGCGGCGTCCTGCTCCGCCTTTTCGAGCTTCTTGTTCTCCCACTTGTGCAGGTAGCGAAGGACGAGGGCGAGGGCGGCGACGAGGACGCAAATTGCCGTGTTGGCGCTGCCGCCTGGGACGTACTGGGGTCCTGTGCTGCTCGGGTACACTTTTTGGTTGTGGTCAGTCAGTCCAGTCGTTCTCGGGCTGCCGCTTCATAGGTAGAATGAGAGAGACTCACTATAGGATCCGTAGATTGTGGCCGTGTTGCCAATCATATTGGCGATAGCGATGCAGGCTGATCGTTTGACGAGAGGTCGGGGGAAGGAGTTTGCTACCCAGGAGACGATGATTTGATCTGTGGGGTTTAGACTGTGTCAGTCGTTCACATTTATTACCGAGTGAGCGGCTTTAAGCGTCATGGTAGCTTACATGCGGAGATGGCGCCCATTGGCATGAGGAACATGGCAAAGTACCGCGCGCCGAGGTTGCTCGAGCCGGTGGCGATGGCGTTCCCGACGGCGGAGACGAGCGTGAGGCATACGATGTGAAGGGAGCGGTCTTTGGTCTTTGCGGAGGACCAGGTGACGCACAGTGAGATGAGGAACGTCGCGGCCTGTTAAGAGAAAGTATGAGCTTGATATTGTCTCCTCACCCCCATTCTGTGATCCATTCTGGGATGGAAGTCCCATCTGGAAAGAAATTCAACATACCCACGCGGGAGCAGTCAACCAAAGCGTCGTAATCTTGCCGTACCCCAACGTCCCGACAATGGTTGGGAAAAAGTACTGAAAGGTCTGCGAGATGAGGGAGACGTGCTGCATCAGGACGAAGATGTAGAGGCGGTAGTCCCGCACGGCCATCTTGACGCCGTCGAGGACGCTCTGCTCGCCGTATGTGTCGGCCTCCTGGATGTCCTCGATGAGGCGCCAGGCGGCGTAGGCGCGCTCCTCTTCCGAGAGCCATTTGGTCGTGTGGGGGTAGTCTGGAAGGATCCACATTGCGACGAGGGAGAATGCGATGGCTGCTACGCCTTCCTGTTGTCGCAAATTTGTGTCAGTCATTGTCTTTCTTTGGATCTAAGTTCTTTCACGCAGGGAAGGGGGGGCATTGAGAAAACACTCACAATGATGAATAACCACCTCCACCCCGCGATCCCCTGTGCCCCCTCCAAACCGCCGAGGATGCCCGCGCCTAGGAGCCCGCCAAACATGTTGGCGAGAGCGTTGCCAGCGTAGAGGTAGGCGATGCGGCGGGTGAGCTCGGCGCGGGTGTACCACGAGGACATGAGGAATACGGCGCCCGGGAAAAAGGGGGCTTCGACGAAGCCAAGGAAGAAGCGAATGACAATGAGGTGCGTAAAGGAGTCGGCGGCGGCGTTGCAGGTCGAGACGACGCCCCAGAGGCAGCAGGAGGCGGCGAGGTAGAAGGAGGGTTTTACTTTGGTCAGCAAGAGGTTGGAGGGGAGCTGCATCAGGAGGTAGCCGACAAAGAAGATTGAGGTGGCGAGGTTGAAGTCGGTTCCCGTCATGCCTAGATCCCGCTCGAGGGTGCCCTGGCGGGCTTGGGCTAGGTTGGAGCGGTCGAGGAAGTTGAGGAGGTACTGGTGGTGTTTTACTTCATGTCAGGATTTTTGAAGCTTTTGATGGAATCTTCTCTTGTATTCGAGTTTTGAGACTTACCATGACTACGAGGGTCGGCATGAGGCGCCGGTCTACACGCCGAAGGAGAGTCTTGTCCATGGCCTTGTGCCAGGCCTCATCCTGGCTTGTGAAGTGTTGAGCCCATTCCAGCGGAGTCGGGTTCGATGCCGTGGGCTTTATGACGCTCTCGGTCTCGCCCTTTACAGTATTCTCATCCTGCTCTATACTGGGCTTGTTGGTCTCCATGGTGCCGGCGAGAGCTTGTAGTCTTGGTCAATGTTTTCCGGGGGTCGTCGTCGCTATGTCACAGAGAAGACGATAAGTGAAGGTTGGGATGACCTTGAGAAGCTTAAACCCACAAGGGAATAAGACGAGGTAGCACAAGGAAGCAGAACCTCTCTGGTATTAAGCTACTTCTTAGTAGGATTTCCGTTACCCCGTGGGGAAGAGGGGGAAACACGGGAACTAATTCAATTACATGGGGGAGAGATGAGGGGAAACTTGCGGTAGCAAGCTCGGTAAATGGACTACCGAAGGCAGTTGATGCTATGGATACATGGGAAGCGGCATTCTCGCCGATCTCGAGCGTGGGCTCGAGTACCCAGTAGGGCGTGAGGAGGTTAGTTGGAGTTTATGACGCGTGTGTCGCAGCATCGCATGCGGGTGAGCTGCAGTTCCGAGCGACCACGCGCGACTCCAATTCGCCCAGACGCACACAAACCCAAGACAATGCCTCTCTCTCTCTCTCTCTCTCTCTCTCTCTCTCTCTCTCTCCCCACGTTTCTTTTCTGAGCCCGGCATGAAAGCCGGGCGGGCTTGTTTTATCTCATGGTCATCTCGTCCCCAAGATATTATGTTTAACCTCTGTTTGCCTGAGCGTGGATGCGAGATCTGATGCGCACGCCAATCAGATGAGGGTTGTGGGCGGCCGATCTGTCAGGGTGCATTTTGGAGGCAGGGTGGTTACCCCTCAAACGGTTGACCCATCTCCAACTGTTGAAGTTGCCATATTTGGGAACCCGGTGGTATATCCGTCTTTTCCGTCTTTCGGTAAGACATTGGGATTGTCGGGGTTGAGGTGAAATAATCTGTTGGACAGTGTCTCTCCAGCTCCAGATTGTAAATTCGCGGGAACCATTTTCAAGTATTGGCCCGGCCTTTGGGGTGCTGAGTGACGCGATCGTATCTCCGGACATACACAGCAATAAGTCGCTCGTATGTACGCTTTTATATCGCTACTCAAGGCTCAGGCTAGCATCGCGAGTGTTATAGGGAAATAAGGAAGAATTGTGATAGCTTTAACCCACGACTTGCTTCGCAAGGTAACGACCGAAGACTCGAATGCATACATCCACGTTTCATGCCACGTATTGGAAAAGAAACAGACTGTGAGCAACGTGATGATGAATTTCCGTGCATGTCATCCTCCCTCAAATAAAAGTCTTAAGCTCCAATTCATGCCGTCTACGAAAGGGAATGTGTGTTTACTCCAAGTGGCACACAGGGATGACTCGACGAAGCTGCCCTACCGCCTGCGCTCCCCCATTTCAGGCCAAGAATGACTGCTTGGAGCGAACTCTCTTGGAGTGCGCTGGAGAGCTTGGAGAGTGACGGGAGGGCCATGTTCCATCTGATTAACAAGAGCCGACAGTGTGGGGGCCGCGGATGGTGGAAACTCGGAGGGCAGGCTCGGTGTTACCTGTCCAAACCTCCGGAGCTGTGGAAATTCCGGCCCCACCCGTTCGGAGCGCCGTGTGGCGCGAAGAAGCTCGATGCATTAAGGGAGTACAAAGCAAGATGGACCATTCATTCGGTATATGTACCCAAAGCCCCGCGCATGTGAATTGTTTGCCAATTCTTCATATCCCGTCTGATCCCGCAGTCTTGCAAACCTTAGCAAGCTCATGATGTGGCTCAAAGGCGGTGTAAGAAGGGTCGTATGCGACGTCTATCATTCCTATTTTCTTGCCTCCGGAAGCAAGGACCAGACGGAAGAATGAACATATTGAACAAAACAAAAGTAGAAGAATGGACAAAATAATGAATGGAACGATCGAGGGTCGAGACTGGATCCGAAACAGAACCGGAGACTTCACAGTCTAACCGGGGCCTCTACAGCCCGGAAACCCTCGACCATATGGCCCAGTGCTTGCATCATGAAGAAAAGAAGCCCCTCACATGGCGGTAGAGTTATCTCATTTGATGTCGAGGTACTCTCAAAGGACAGGTACGTATAGCCATGTCTTCAACCCACCACGGTATTTTGTGCAGTCGGGGCGAAACAAAACGATACTCTATGATTCGCTTCTTCAAAAGCGAATTTCGCCTCTTTAGTAATTTCCTGGTTAGAGCCCGATCAATTACTGGAGGCTGGGGACGGGGTAGGCTGAGGAGGGCGGAACCGCCAAATCACCTCACTGTGTGAAGTACCTAGTTACAGGGTTCAAAAAGGGAGGCATAGCATTGAAAATTCTACTTTACGGATAGTTTTGTAAGGATTTCCGTATGTTACGTTGGCTGGCAGAATACGTGTACTTCGTACACTACGAACTGCTCGGATTGGTCGTGTTCGAGATATCTCGAACGTATTCGGGAGTTGAAGTACTCTTTGGGTAGCATTTGCCGACCACCCATCGCGAATGCCGTGCAGTCCCGTCCGGTGTTTTTGATACCAGAACGAAGTCGCGTGATGAGCCGGATTTTAGAAATCACTCAAACAATCGACCTGAAGGTGATTCATCAGTAATGGCCGACGTTGTTCTCTAGGCTGGACTGGAAGGCTCTGCCTATATAAAAGGCTTTGCTTTTCGGGGAGGGGGGCAGTATCCTTTCTAGTGAAACGGTGAGATTCACCAGCACAGTCGGTGTACAAAATTCAACTAACCATCTCCCAGTACCGATTGCCTTACCCCTTCGACATAGCAGCAACCCAGACAACCAAAGAAGGGACCAAAAGCCCCTCTTTTTGGTCGTCTCCTTTTATCCTCGGATCCAATGACCATGGCTACTTGATTCTTTCCCACGTTCTCGCCGACCTCTCCCTGTACAGGGCGTCCATTCTCGACATCAAGAACCCGTCGTAGTACACTCAGTTTGAGACGCTCTCGAGTTCGTCAACCTTTTACTCCGACACTGGTGTATTCAACGCGTCGTTCTCAGACTACGGCTTTGGCTCTACGAGGCCCTCGGACGGTCTATCCGAGTTGCGAACCTGGAGTACTGTCCCTGGAACCGAATTCGACCTGACTTTCGAGTCAACTTCCCCCGTGCTCCTAAACGGCGGACTCGGGGTGTTCAAAGCCGGGAATGCCATGGTCTATGAATGGAGAATGCCCGCGGACAAAACCAGAGGCTGGCTGAATGTCAACGGGACGAGGGTCGTCGTGGATACGGCGCGGTCCTTGACGTGGTACGATAGGCAATGGGGCGGCGCGCCGCCAAATTGGTCCTGGTTTGAGCTACATCTCGAGAACGTCAATGGAACTGACGTTCCCCTCTCCATTTGGGTGTGGGATGAAGGGGACAGGGATGTCTTGCGACGATTCGAGATGGAGGCGTGCAGAGAGTCGTCTCGGTCGCGTCTTTGGAGACGTCTGGACGTACGTATACTTCCGAGGCGTCGGGTGCCACCTACCCGCTTGATTGGACCCTCTCCCTGGCTAATGGAATTGTGGTCTCCATGTCTAGCGTAAGAGAGGATCAAGAGCTTTACTCGCCGGGTGGAAAGTTGCCAACGTATGAAGGGTATGTCACTGTGACGGGTGTTTACAAGGGGTGTCAGAAGGTTGGAGGGTATAGCTTGATCGAGGTCACCTCTCCCGGTGCACTCTGAGTGTAAAATCAACGCAAAATTCTTGACAATTGTCAGAAGGAAGACTTCCTCTCTCAGGGGCGCTCCATCCCGCCCCTCCCGCCCTTATCCCCCATCTCTTGATCCACCAACGTCGTTTTTCTTTCATCTCTTGGTTCAGGACGAACATTGGAGTCTCACAGTTATGAAGAAGTTGCAAGGAGATTGTATATGGTAGCTAGATATCGAGAGCCTTGCGCAAAGGCTACATGTCCATATAGTGTGATGCTGAAACTTGGCATCACCCACATATTACACTGAGTTCAAGGTCTTGCATTGACACCCTCTCGAGCGCGGATGATCAAGAACTCTCATGTCAAGCCAACTGATAGGCGTTACCTGAACGTGAAGTTGATGTCTCTGCTACTCAATATCATGAACATCACGGCCTTCAACGAGACACGAACTTACCGAAATGAGCGGATATCAAAACGCTCACGCTGTCAAACACCTTAGTCACGTTTAAGCACCTATTTCAGGCCACTTGACGGAGTAGTCAAGTCATGATTGACTTCCACACTTACTTCTTGTAAGCGGGCAATGTGGTAAATCGAACAGACCACCTTTCGGAAGCCGAGCTGCTCGTATTATTAGGCTTATATCTCAGTGAAGCCTATTACTTGAGAATAGCTTCATGGAAACAGGGGCAATTGAAGATGCAAGGCAAGACTAGCTTGAGTAAGTCTTCCAAATTAAACCTTAGTACTGCCGGATCTCGGCCAGAACCTAAGGAAACGATGCCCTACGTGATTAATAACCTAATGATTAATAAACTCATTGACTACGTGTGTGAGTTGGATCTTCATGCCGTGGCGGCAAAGACGAAACCACATTGATCAACCCATGTGTTAAGATCTTTCAGATAACCAGGGTCCTGTATTTTTGCTTACGTTTCCTGCGTCAACCAGCCACCAACGCTTGGGAAATACCACTATACCATACAGCTTTCTGGTCGGTGCTGACTACCTAGGAGATGCTTTGGCAGAGGACGTGGGGTCACAGATGTGCAGATCACGGAGCCCGCGGGCCCACTTTCGGCCATACAAAGAACCTATTCCGGGTGTTCAGCAACGAATTGAGGATAGGACGCCGATCATATATGATTCTCCGTAGTTTAGATGTTGATGTGAATCACACGTCTTATTCTGTCTGGAGAACGAGAGTAATTCGATGCCAGGTATCTTCTCTCGTGCTTCTCGCAACGAGTGAAGTTGAATACTTGGCACAGAGTCTTGGTCTTGAACATCAACTGTTGATCGGTAACCCGTATCTGGCAGCCTAAGACGAGCTGCGCTTGTTGAATACGTCCAATGATTAACTGAGACCGAGAGGTTGTTTGTCACCTCAACCACGGTCAACAACGGTATTGCCGCGCCGTCTCCACTTGCCTTAGAAGAGATGCGACGATTCCCAGCGAGGTGGTTCACACTTCCACCTCTCTTAAAGGCTAGATACTCCTTGTTGCATATCCATTCATTGCGCAACTACATGCACCTTACCATCTACTTAATATACAGGTGCCCTTAAGGTAAACCTTAATTCGACCACCACATCAATCGTTGATTACTTATCAAGTTCCAAGGCATCGAGGTCTCTTGAGACTAAGTCGGACCCACAAGACCTCATACGTTGTTTCTTCCTTGCTTAGAGAATAAACCTATGGATCATGGAGTCTCGTCGTAGCCGACGGCAGAAAGGGGTGCCAACCTTATTTCCATCTAGCTTCATCCCTTCTGGCACTCTCGCCAGCTGATGGATTTTGGGGGAAACATCTCGTAACATTGGGGGCACAAGGGAGGGAGGGGGGGGAGGAGCCTCGATGCCATAAGTAGGCATCTATTTCGACTTTGAACGTTGTTCTATCGCTACCTTTGCCCTCGCAGCCTAGAATGGCATTACCATAACCATTGTCTCCTGGTTGTCTTCAGTACCAACAGCAAAAATGCTATCAACAAAGTATTTGGCCGTCAAGTTATCATTCATATTCACTCTCTTCTTCATCATATTCCTGTCCAGAACCTACTACTCTCCTATTCGACTTAGAGACCAATCCGCCAGGGAGCCGAGCAAAAGCGTGCCCATGCCAGTACCCTTCTCCAAAGTCACAAACAACAGCACGTTCGGATTCCCCAAAATCTTCTTCATCAACATCTCGACCCGCTTCGACCTCCTAGACGCAGCAACAATCCAAGCCTTCCTGTCCGGTGTCCAATTCGAGGTCTTCCCAGCCGTCGAGGCCAACATGATCAAGGATAGGGGTATGCCTCCGACACATGATAAGGACAGACTGAGAGGCGCTGAGAAGGGTTGCTGGAGAGCTCACGCCAACGTTAGGAACCCCCCACCACCACCCCTCCACAAGAGTTTTCCGTGAACTACTTCTAGCTAACGTATGGATTTTAGATCTGGTCTCATATGCTTCGCGAGGAACTACCGTCCGCCTTGATCTCGGAGGGTGGCGCCGCCTGGGATATCCACGTCCGCACCATCATGACCAACTTCCACGAGCACTTTACTGCACTTCTTCATCAGTTGAACTCCACTCAAACTCCCAATGTCGGAAGACTTGAACAAGCAGCAGCAGCAGCAGATGGTTCGGCGCAACCTGTCTTCCCGGACCCCCAAGACCCGTGGCACAGCAGACACTGGGATTTTCTCTCCCTCGGCCACTGCGCAGAGACCCCGCTCAACCACGACCTCATGATCAGATACGACGACGAACACGTCCCCCCCGGGCCAAAGAGCTACTACGGTCTCCCGCTCGGCAGCGAACGAGTCGTCCGCAAGTCGGGCGGCATAGCGTGTACGACGACATACGCCGTCAGCCGATCCGGGGCGGCCAAGCTGCTCCTGCGCACGGCGACGGACCTCGATTTGCCAGTCGATCTGGTTATCAAATTGATGATTCTGTCCGGGGATCTGGTTGCGTACAGCGTCCAGCCGACCACAAGGTCACATTGGAAGTATGTGCCTGGTATCGGTACGAATCTCCGAGGCTCAAACAGCGATGTGCAGGAGAGTAGGCAGGAAGTGGAAGATGATGAAGACCCAAAGGCGTGGGAAACAGTCAGCCAAACTTGAATCGTATGGAGGCCGATGGAATACTTTGTAGACGCGGCTCTCAAAGAAATGACATTGCAGGTAGCCTGGAGGAGGATATTCGGAGGAGAGCGACCACCGTCGCAGGTGACGGGAGTCTAGAAGAGAATGTGAAGCGTGTGCGTGTAGTTTTCTGCTCATCCGCGTTGTGTACTTAATCGGCCTGTTGAACGTAAGCGCCATGAAGCGGACCCATTCATCAGCTGCTCGCATAGAAAAGTAGGCAATTCATTGATAGGGCTACGAATGCCGACTGGCATCATCATTGGAAAGGAACAAGCTGACTGAGACGGCAGCAAACGATATGGTTGTGGCTGACTGATACCGCGACATGCAACCCAAAGACGACACAGCGACAGGCGCTCCCTCAACCTCGATCGGGACTTGTGGTTGAGAAAATTGGCCGGTCCCCCCCGAGCTCCCAATGGTTCCTTTGATGCCTGACTAGCTCGATGACTGCGAAATCAATGCTGATGCATTGCTGGTGGCCTTTATGGTTCGCTTCAGCTCACGGGGGTTAGCCAAATTCCCACGAGTCGACCGCAGAGACCCAGCTGCCACCCCGTCATTGACAAACGCCGTCTCCAATAGCCATTGATCAATGTCAGACCTTCAGCAATATCGTAAGAAGTGTGTTAGGACGCGATTGTTCTTACGACAAAACCGAATGGCTCACAGGAAATTCGACGGCCGGCACACTCAGGGGAGTTGAGATTAGTCTATTGAGTCAAGCTTAGCCGCTACCCGATGTCGGCCAGCTAATCAACTCCATTTCGGCATACGAGAGCCGCTGATGGAGCGGGCCGACACAACGAAACATGCGTCCAGAGTTGCTCCAGTACAGGACTCTTAAAGAGCTCAAGTAAGACTGAGGGTAGCTAGCGGTGTAGCAATTAGCGCGGGGCACAGCGCTGCTCAAGTTCCAACTCATCAAACCAAGCGAGTAACAGAGCGGGCGTGGCGTGATCTGGCCACAGGCCGTATTTCTCGGTTGATGGTCAGAAGAGCGAGAGTGCAGGTTCCTCCCGCCGAATACTGCAAATGATCAGCAACGGACGAGGGCCACTCTTTGGATACGAGATGTATATCCATGAATAGATGATGGAGGAGCACGAAAATCGCTGGCTGAGGCGAAAAGTTTTCAGCTCAACATCGTGAAGCTACTCGGGTGTGGCAAGTGTCGTGATGTCTGCCGATGGAAGTTAACACTATCCGTACAGAGCGTATCGGCGACTACCGCGAGTTTGCGAGTGTAAAGCTGACTGGTCCAGGGACCAGAAAGGACACCAGGCACACCAACACTGGTGCAATCTCGCACAATTTGGTAGGCGCAATTTCCTTACTCCGCCATCAGTGCCCTAGAAGGAGTGGCGACAAATGACATGCCCAGATCTATCGCACGGGCACAGTCGATAGATCGCGTTCGGCGGTTTTGCTGACGACTGACAGACAGCCTGACAGGTTCTCTGCCGTTGGCTCGTTCACCCAGGCGAGATGGAGATGGAGACGTTTGACGAGGAGTTGTTCGGTCTCTTTCCAGGTCAAGTCTCTACTACGTATCCATAGGGGTAGAGACAAAGCACGGGGTACGTGGGTTGCGGGTGGAGGAAGATTCGTGACATGAGGCTCATGCCAAACGTCCACATGGGCAAGGGACGGCGTCTCTTCCTCGAGAGTTGTGCAACAAATGCTCAGCACGTCGACGACATGGCATACGTAAAGGGTAGAGAAATCCGTCTTGGTCTGGGGATGGCCTGGTTGAGGTTTGAAGATGGCGGAGGATGAGGTTCAAAAGAGGGCAAGCACGTTTCGGTAAGTGGTGCGAGCCTGCGAGGCGCCGACAAGCAGTGACTGAGGAGGTGAATAGTGGACTCGTCACTCGTGGAGGGCAAAAGACTCCTCTTACTAAGTCTTGGCTCGAAAGGGGTTCCGGTTGAGATGGAAGGAATGGCCCACTCTCCGGCGTTATCTACGTAAGTACGTACCTTTCTACCTACACTAGTAAGTAAGGAAGGTACTACGTAGGTATGGCCACGCCTCGGCACAGTGGAATCTATCCCAGATATCGCGAGTGCCGTCCGCGACAATTGGAGGCTTTCTTCCAGAAGCAGAAGGCAAGACCGCTGAGTCGTGTGGCGTTACTGGCGTTGTGTGTTGAAGAAGAAGGCGCTTTGCCGCATTCCAGTGCGGTAGAAAGATACCGTTGAGAGTCACCCGAGACATTGTGTTCCCCTGTAGCCCACTGCCCACCCAAGACGTGATTCATGCGGTCTTTTCTCGCCCATTCCTTCGTCGCACTAGAATGCGGGTTCCAGTTCAAGGAGGTGGCTGTGGCACAGCATCAGTCTCAGTCAATGACAGTCAGTCGGTTAAAGACAATAAGCACTGCTAAGCAATAGGAAACTTCTGTCGAGTCTGGATCGGGTTCGAGTATTTCATAGGTAGGATGCAGTGCAACCTACAGCCTGTTTACCCCGTGGCGGCACGTGGAATTAAGCTTGAAGGTTAAGATTGGATGACAGCAGGCGCGTGTGACATTACGAGCGGCGGTCTCTCACCAGCTTTGGTGGCCGCTGACTGCCAATTTGTCACTCGAGTGCACCTCTTTGCGCTCGAATTGTCAATGGCGCCAGCAAGCTCATCTCATCAATCGCCCAAAAAGGCAACGCTCCTTAGCCGACCAACGAAGCGGTGCGGTCTGTTCTGCCCCCCCTGTTCTCTGGAGATGTTCCCAGTTTCCATCTGGACGAGTCGACGACACGAACTGACAGCAAAAGGGAAAAGGCACAATGGAAAGGTTTCGGTCGATGCCGCCAATCAGAGCTGGTGCCTGAGGGATGTCCTGTGGAGACATACAAATTGTGCGTGACTCCATTGGTTGAGTGTGGAAACAATGCAAACTTATGCAGGTACGAATACCTCCTCGAGGCTCAGGTACCTGCCTTGCGGAAGATAAGATACGTACCGCAGTCTGGAGTGCTTCGTCGACCCCGGTTGGGACCCCGTTGGGAACCGTGCGTTGGTGTCCTCATTTCGTTTGGCTCCAAGCGGCAGCAACGGCTTGCATGCGCAACGTCTCTCATTGGCTCTTTCCAGGAACAAGTCAAGCTTTGCCGAGATGATGGCCCTGTCTGATTGGCGAGTTCGTCCAAGGTCGAGGGGCCATGTCATTTTCATTTCCCCCCCGGGCCTCGAATCCTTGGCCTCCTTAATCCTTACTCTGCCAACTGCGCGAATCTCCTCAAGCTCGTCGCATCGACGCTTGTCCGCCTCAACCGCCCCCGGCCTTAGCCAAGCATCACCGCTTGCCCATTGCCCAATGTCGCCATGACCAGCCAGAATCCTTGCGCCCGCCCCTCAAATGGCCCTGGTCGATCCAGCTCTCTCTCCCCCGTTCTAGCTAACAGGGGGGGGGATCGCGCGCGAGGTTCTGTCAACCCATCTCTCAGGCTCTCAGTCTCTGCCTTTTGCGGCAAGCTCAGTAGAGACGGGCAAATGGGCCCCTACCACAGTAGGCTGAACGATTCCCACCCCGGATAACTTGCTGCTCTCTCTCATTTTATCGTCGACCCATCCTGCCACCTCCACCCTCGCTCGTTCTCCTCTTCTTTCTCTTGTCCTTGCACCGCATCCTTACGCCTTGCCCAGTCTCTGCTTTGAGACGTTCCGCTCTTTACACCGACATTCGCTGTCTAGTCATTCGCTTTCGAAGACATCACGTTCTCTACGAATCCAACACGCTTGCGCGCTGTTGCTAGTCCAATTCGCCATCTCCATGTTATAGCATTGAATCCGGACGACAAACCCGACTGCCGTTGTCATCACGTTGCGCGACGCGCCAACCGCCAGGAATCAGCTACTGCTTTCTTGAATTGTCTTGGGAGGAAACCACGTCGACTCTTGACGAAACCCCGCTTCCGAGATGAAGCTCTCTACTATGAAGGCTGCTCTGGGCTCGGCTTTGGTCCTGCTCTCTGCCCAACCCGCCGAGGCTCACGATGGCTCTCACCGCCACCTTCACAAGTTGAAGTCCGGTCTGGGTCCCAACGAGGAAATCGAAACGCTTGCTGAGAGGGATGTCATCAAGAGAACTTCAGACGGCAAGGCCATTTGCAGCTTGCCCAGCGATGGCGATCTGGTCAAAGTCCCTGGTGCCATGAACAATGGTTTTGCCATGAGCCCCGATCAGGCCTGTGTTGAAGGAAGCTACTGCCCTATTGCCTGCAAAGCCGGCAAAGTCATGGCGCAATGGGAGCCCGATTCGTCCTACACGTATCCCTCATCCATGGTAAGAATCTAGCTATCTTTTTCCACTGCAGTCCGAAGGCTAACCGGTTCAGAACGGTGGTCTGTACTGTGGATCTGATGGTAAAGCTACAAAGCCCATCAAAGGCTCTCCCTACTGCGTCGATGGAGCTGGTAGCGTTGAGGTCTTCAACAAGTGTGGCAAGACTTTGTCGTTCTGCCAAACCGTTCTGCCGGGCAACGAAGCTATGCTCATTCCCAGCGTGATTGACAAGTCCATCACTCTTGCTGTTCCCGACCCTAGTTACTGGTGCAGCACCAGTGCTCAGTGAGTTCGCCTTGATGAACATGAGTGAACGTGAAGAAACTAATGACGTCTAGCTACTACATCAACCCTCCTGGTGTTACGGATGAGGGTTGCATCTGGGGTGATTCCTCCAAGGCAGTCGGTAACTGGGCTGCGTACGTCGCAGGAGCCAACCAGGACAGCCAGGGACGAACTTTCGTCACTCTCGGTTACAACCCCATCTGGGAGGGTTCCGCGCTCAAGAACACAAAGCCTACCTACGGTGTCCGAATCGAGTGCCCCGATGGCGGCTGCAATGGCACTCCTTGCTCCATCGACCCCTCTGCCAATGCTGTTGGAGAGGTGACCAGCAACCTGGCTGGTACTGGCGCCGGCAATGCCAAGTACTGCGTTGTCACTGTTCCCAAGGGAAAGAAGGGTCGCATCATTGTCTTCCCACTTGACGGATCCGGTGGAAGCGACTCTGACGACGACGAGAAGGATACTAAGGTCGAAATCAAGGTCGCCAAGTCTTCGGCTGCTCCGTCACCTACTCCGACTCCGACGCCAACTCCTACTCCCACCCCTACTCCTACGCCGACACCGACGCCTTCGCCTTCCTCCTCTTCCGCGGCGCCCTCCTCCAAGGCTGTCAAGAGCTCCAGCTCCAAGGCTTCCAGCGCAGCCATCTCCGCTTCCTCGACATCATCAAGTGCCCCCACTGTCATGGCCGGTATGTTCCATGAGAACGATAACTCAACGACCACCGCTTCCGACTCCGATGTTACGACTTCCAAGCCTGCCACCGCCACAGAGACGGAAGAATCAGCGCCCGCAACGACTTCGAAGGAGAATGAAGGGGTCAAACAAGGCGGTGGTGCCATTGCCGGCCTCGTCATCGCCTTTGTGGCAGCCACTTTCCTCTACTGATTGCGGTCAGTTGATAGTCGTATTCTTCCTTTCGCCCCAGCCAGCAGCAGCAGCAGCAGCAGGCGCCGCCTGTCCTTCGCTTCCACACCCATGCTTGTCAACACGACGCAGCGCCGTTCTTTGGCTGCCATTCGACCTCGGTTGTCTCGGAACCAGCTCGCTCGGCCGGGTAATCTATTCTCACCCTTTGGGCAAGCTCGCTTGCTACGTATCATTTACGCTGCTGGCATTTCTTCATTTCGACCAGCCGCTTACGACCATGCGGTAAAGTTTTGCATATACGCCAGTGACAGATGGCACCTTCATCCATTACAACTCATCTGGACGTATACATCGAATTCCCGCGATAATATCGCGACAGTCTAGTGTTTATTGTCTTAGCATTCTCGTGTTGACCACACGAGCAGGCAAAGCTTTCTTTCGGGTATTTACTACTCGGCTCTTCTGACAAGGGGCATTTACATACTTTCGGATCGGTTTGCTTCTCATCTATACCCATTTACGCACGTATTATTTTGATCTTATACTATATTATTCGAGGAACATGTGGAGGAAGCTTTTATGTGAAATGGAACATCGGTCATGACTTGAGGGGAAGCGGGGTATCTTGGACCGGAAAATCTTATTCCATGAGGGGAACTGTATTATGTGAGAATGTGCTTGGAGAACGTGTGGCTGAGCCTTGGTCGACGTCAAGGGGAGGTGATGTGGGGCATGTGGCCATGTCATGATGGCTTGTCGAGCGTCGTTTATGTCTGTTCTAGGGTAGTTCAGACCTCGGTCGGGACGTATTGGGCCTGTCACCTGCTTCACGGCCCGGTCCAACCAATAAACGAAACGTTCAAGCTCAATGGTATTGCGGTGCCTCGAATCAATTTTCTAGTCGTCTTTCCTGATTGTCCACCCTAGATCCCGCTACTCTACAATCACCGGTAACAGACCGCCATATCGAAGCAAGATGGGAGAAATAAGCCGCTCCTTACTATAGCGCTTGCTAGAGCATGACGGCAGCGAGCTTGTACAGTGTCATGAGGCAAGACATGGATGCTTACGCCTCATGAAATTCGTAATTCTGATCTCAATCAGCCGCTACACGAAACAGTCTGAGCCTTGAGGAAGGGTTGAGGCCAATCAATCGCGTATGTAAAGGGGATTTCATTTTTCCACGATGCTAGGTACTTCTACTGAGGTGTTCACCAAATCTAGGTACAAGGAATGAAGGTAAAAAATCGCAAAGCTAGCTGAAAGGGAGAAGGGGTGGGCGTGAAGAAAGACAAAAAGTGCAAATGCAAAACGCCTAAAGCCCATGCAATGAGTCGAATGCTCGAATGCCAAACCATCAAATGCTCGCTTGCCAGATGCATGACGCCATGCTCTCTCTCTCTCTGTCTCTCTCTCTCTCTCTCTCTCTCTCTCTCTCTCTCTCTCTCTCTCTCTCTCTATCTGCAGTCAACTGCCTCGCCACTGCCAATCTCTCTCTCTCGCGCAACCTTTACAAAGCACGCTTCTGGATGTTGCACTTCTTCAAGCACTCGTCAACTCCAAGCGCAATGCTGGCAGGAATAGCCTTGCGTACACGGTCGATATCCGCACCAGCAATGCTCTGTCCAAACGTAGCAGCAATAACATCGTCAGTCAAGGCAAAGGCACTATCAGCAACCTGTCCGGTACCAAAGTCCTCGGCCGCAAAACTCGCCACGAACACGACATCGCCGCAGTCCGGGTTGAACTGCGTGTGCAGAGAGCCCTGGTAAAACGGCGTCATCTGGAAGGGGCCGAGCTCGGTGCGGATGGCGCGGCGGGTCTTGCCGTCCGCCGCGAGGACGACGCCGTTCTCGGGCGTCATTTCGGTGATGAGACGGCCCTGGACGACGATTTGGAGCTCGGCGGAGCGGGGGTGGACGTGGAGGGTGTTCATGCCGCAGGGGCCGACGCGGCCTACGGCCATGCCGGCGCCGGTGCCGACTAGGGCGGGGAAGGTTTTGCGGTTGGCGGCGACGAGTTCGCCTCCTTTTCCGGGGTTCTGTTGGGGTTGGTTGAAGTCGAAGATGAATTGCTTGTCGTCTGGGAGGAGCTTGAAACGGTCTGCGGCGCTGTTTTGGGGTCATTAGTAAGTTGGAAAGAGAGGAGGAGGGTATGGGAGGAGACTTACGTGTCGGCGAGAAAGAGCTGCTGGGTGAGGGATAGAGTGGGAGCGGCAGCGGCAGCGGTGGTTGTCTCTGCGCGAGGACTGCTGTAGGGGGCTGCTAGGGCCGGGGAGGCGAGGGCCAGGGTGAGGGCGACGGAGCTAGTGGTGAAGTACATTCTGGAGTCTTGTGCTTATGTATGCTGGCTAGAGATACCGATGTCGAAGAGTGCTAGTTCAAGTCGAAAGGAGACAAGGAGATGAGACTCAAGGAAAGTTGAGATTAGATGGTATTGCGATGCGTTCACTGTGTGATGAGATGCAAGAGAGAAGCCATCATGAGAAAGGGATCTGATGTCTAGTTATATACTGGCATCCCATCTATTCGGATGGGACGAAAATGAACAGTCTAAGTTGGTGGTGCATAGTCTAATTTGGGATGTCGTCCAACCTCAAGGTCCATCCATCGTCGACCAAAGTCCACAATACTGCCATCCCGCATGGTCTTGAAAGTCGGCTAGGCTTAGACCTTGACCAACATTCGGCTCAACTCTCATCCTGTCCGCAGCAGGAGAAAAGACCACTCACTAGCTAGCTAGCCTGCATCCCTCTCAAGATGACACAAGAAACGGACAGAACGGCTCCCACGTGCCATCGCTCACAAAGCTCCTTCTCGGGAGCAGTGTAGTCCGGTAAGAATTGACAGGGAGCCTACAGGGCTTGGAAATTTGACCTCGTTGTCAGCACTAGCGCGGAGTTTGGGTCGTTGGACTACATCGGCCACGAGGTTGGGGGGAACCCGTGGAGGATGGAGGGTGGATGTTGAATAATCCCAGTCGGCGTTTGTTTATTTGGGGTGGGGGAACGTTTCCTGCGGCCGCGGGTCTCTGATCCAATCACGAATAAGCTCAGCCCACATTAGCGCCGTTGCGAAAGTTATCTCATTGGTTGCTGCGCTTCTCGGAGACCGCTATCCGGGCCCCATAAGTTGGCTGTGCAACGTCCACCCGCCAAACCGACCTCCCCCCCCCCCCCCCCCCTCCCTCCAGCGCTTGTTTTCTCTCGTCCTTTCCAACCCAAACTAAAAATAACAGGGGAAGGCAGGATGCGCACGTTTTTGTTGATTCATCCAAAGACACTTGTTCGGTTGGAGAGATTCCATTTTGTTTCCTCACATACCTTGTGCCGAAGGATCTCCAGCAGGGTCGCAACCCCGGCAGGTCGGTCTTGTTTCCCTGATCTACGCCTCGCGGATCGGTGTCGCTCCGGGTTGAGTGGGATGCGACCATGTGGGCTGGGACAGGTGTCTTTGATGTTGGACGGGATTTTGGTCTATATGTCGTGGTATTGAGTCTTTCTGTTGCACGGCGCCTGCGGATATCGTTATTTTGGGGAAGTCTTATCTTTGGAAGCGTTTGCCCACAGTGGTGGCATCTTGATCAATACCCAAAGTCAAGACTTCACAGCCGCTGTCTACGAAATGAGGACTCATGTTTGCTGCAACTGCTAAGAGTTTGGTTTGTTGTACGGATCTTTGGATTATTGGCTGAAGCTAGTATACGACCCAGTGGTCTACAGACGTCTTACTCACTCCACCAGCAGCTACACACTACTACGGCAAAGCTTCATAGGCATAGTGCTTATCGATCCGGGGAACAGCAAGGAGTCTAAATACAGCCAGCCTCATGAGTGGCATTTGAGCGGTATTCTTCAGTGGTCCCTCAACAGGACTAAGCGTCGGCTCGGTCGACACCGAGATGACCAAAAGGCAGGACCCGTGGATCCCTTTTTCACCGACCAGATCACTAAAGCCTGACCTTACCTTACGATTGACAAACATAGCTAGAAAGCTATCTAGACTTACGACACTGTTACTTAGTATCGCAGCCTCAACTTTTGCAAACATACCTCTACGACTAGCTGGCCGTAACACCGTAACACTTTCCTTAACTGACCCGCCCACTTCGTCTTTGGGCTTTCCAACTTACAACTCACGGAGAGAGTTACTAGGCCGAAAGGGGGGAAATTGTCATCACACGAGTCAGACATCAGCGTAGAAATGGAAGAAAACGAGAAATTGGACAGAATATGACTTCGCGTAGACTAATTGGTGATACTTGAAGTATCTATGAATGGTCGGGATTAGTGGTACTTGTTTCCTATCGCCGGAAAATATTTGTAAAGCGTAAGATCCTATCCTAGTGGTTGTCTCATCCCCTGAAATGACCATGGTGATTTGAGTATATAAGTGAACCAATTTCCCTCAACTTCAGAACTCAAGTTACAACGACCAGACTTATTCTTCTCTTTAATACTCAAGCCAACCTCTCAAAATCCTTTGCCAAAATCAATCATGTCTTGCTACGCTGAAGCCCACGCCAACCCAAATGGCCCTGGCGACGCGCGTCCAACGGCCCTGAAAATCATCGAGGACGAGGGTGTGAAGGGAAAGCTCGCGGGTAAGGTCATTATCATCACCGGTACTTCTTCCGGCATCGGTATCGAGACCACTCGCGCCCTGTCCGCCACTGGCGCCACCCTCTTTCTCACAGCCCGAGACGTCGCCAAGGCTCAGTCCGCCCTCATTGGTATCTTCGATCAATCCCGCATGGAGATCATCAAGATGGACCAGGCAAGCCTCTCTTCTGTCCGGGATGCCGCCGCCGCCATTCTTGCCAAGACTACCAAGATTCACCTCCTGGTGAATAACGCTGGCATTATGGCCATCCCCGACCATCGTCTTACCGCCGAGGGCCACGAGCTCCAGTTCGGCACAAACCACCTATCCCATTTCCTCTTTTACAAGCTCTTGGAACCTGCGCTTCTTGCTGCAGCCTCCCCGAGTCTACCGTCACGCGTCGTCAATCTCTCGTCCACTGCTCACAACGTCCATGGAATAAATGACCCCGACAACTACGACTTCCAGAAAGGCGACTATGATGCCAGTGTGGCCTACGGACAATCCAAAACGGCCAACATTTACATGGCTAACGAGATCGAGCGCCGCTACGGGTCGAGCCACCTACACGCAACGAGCGTCCATCCCGGTATTGTCCAAACGGGGCTGACCCAGCACATGCCCCCGGATGCCTTCAAGGGGATGGAGTACTTGTATCCCACAATGAAGAGTATTGAACAGGGTGCCGCAACTTCGGTATGGGCGGCTGTGGGCAAGGCATGGAAACATGAAGGTGGCAAGTACCTTGTCAACTGCGCCGTAGCAGAGCCGTATGTTGAAGGAGATAACAAGTTTCTTGCGCTCGGATATGCGCCGTACGCCTATGATGTAGAAAAGGCAAAGAGGTTGTGGAGTCACTCGCTTAAGATTGTAGGATTGCCTGACGAGGCGTAGGGAACCGAGAGTGACGTGGCCCCCAGTATGCAGTTCAACGAGTAATTTCTTTTTGATTGATAACACAATTATACCCAGGGACATACATACCATCCGTGATATCTTTGTGATGTATTGATCACTTGATGTCTCAAATTCTGACTTGTTGAGCCGGCCTCTAGCTAGGTAATAAGTAGCGGCAAAAGCAGCAAATTTCGCCCGACTGTGTCTCTTGTTACGAAGGCTCGAGTACTTGTTACCATCATTCCAGCGTAGCGGCTACCTCCTCGGTCCAGAGAGGCGTATGGGAGCTTCTCCCCTCTTCAGCCTCCAGCAATTACTAGCTTCAACCAAGTCATCAGACCCCTCCACTGCCCACGACCACTTCTCAAGAAAGCCGGGGGTGGCCTCCCAGCTCCGTATGTCGTGCGGCTCGCCCCACACAATGAGGCCCTTACGGTTCGCAGTGATGCCATCTTCGTGAGATTCTGCGGTGAAGGGGGAGATCCCTTTGGGCTTGGGGTCGGAAACGGTGATGGTGACGGGGGTACCTCGTCGCTCTCGAGTCGGTGTCATGCTCATGAGCTCACCGATGAGGTCTTGTAGAAGCTCCCAGTGGTCAAATTCCCCTTCGCGCCTTATTAGATTGTCACGAAAGCGAGGGAATGGAAAGAGATTGATGTACAGAGAATGCAGCCGGATTTGCTGAAGGCGGGTTGGGATGAGGCAGGGTGGAATATTAGGATTCAGGGGATAGACACATGTGTCATCACGGTAAGGACCGCTGATTGGACAGGTGGTTGGAGAAGAAGGCTTATTAGTCTGGCCTGTGAGAAGTATGTTGA
This sequence comes from Colletotrichum godetiae, assembly GCF_030913485.1. Lineage (NCBI taxonomy): Eukaryota > Fungi > Ascomycota > Sordariomycetes > Glomerellales > Glomerellaceae > Colletotrichum > Colletotrichum godetiae. Next base: position 706,362 of record NW_026851251.1, on the reverse strand, counting down.
GAGTGCGTTTGTTCGCAACGAAAGCGCGAAAGACATTGTACTGGACGAGATGGAGGAGGTGGTCGGTTGAAAGTGGGAAGATGAAGGACGGGGGGGTTAGAGGCTTCTGGGCATTGGCGGCGGTGGGCGGCAGTGGCCCTTGAACAACGCAAGCGCATTCAGCGGCAGGTTTTGATTCGCTTCCTGATGCTGACGAGACGTTCTGAGAGGCGTCATTATCGAATTCGTCGAGGCGCCAGCGTCTGACTTCAAATGGGCGCGACAACGTCCGTGAAGACATCGAGACTTGCTGCTTCATCCGCAGCCCTGTCAAACTTATGAGCTCATCAATTCTCGAGGCTATGGCGGAAACACTTACGGTGTGCTCTTTGATTATTCCGGTTTTGAAGCTTCCTGCGCTGCGTATTATTGGCTTTGGCCTCGACGTCAGCGTCGGCGTGGTCGGAGTGACAGCTGACCATGTTCGACTCGCGTTCACTCCCCGATGAATGAAGAGAAGTACCGGAATCTGCCATTTTTCGTAGCTACCAGTTTTTCGATTGTATGTCGCTGCTGTTAAATCTCACTGGGAAGTACTGACATTCAGGAAAGTCACTAAACCGACGCAGACGAGGTCTTTGATTTTGAAATATACCGTGCATCGACCAATGCCAGTCAAACCGTCAAACGTGGGGGCTAGACAAGGGCACGCATGCGTAAACCTCCACGCTATAGGCTAAGCTCAAGAAGGGAAAAGGGTCATCGGGTGGGGCTAACCGATGTAGAGGAGCCGTTAGAAATCATGGCTGTGTTAAACTTTAAAGTCTGCGAGAAGACACGCTAGGCCGAAGAAGGGAAATTTGTAATCACGGCGAGTTATACCTAGGTCTGAGCCAGGGATGGTTTCTGGCGGTATCCATACGGAGTACCCCGTAGGTACGGATAGAAAATGATTATTGTTAATCGATCTGGCTCGTCTGTAGAACACCATCAAAGAAACGGCTTTTATCAAGTTTTCACCGCTATCTCCGGGAATGACTGCGGCCCGAATTGAACTGGTATTAAAGTCAATGTGAATGGTCGCAGCCAGCTAATATCAGAGATTAAGGTGCCTGTATCAATGCGGATTATGATGGAATATAAAGGCTAGCCGAGCCTCTTTACCATCTGTGCCTTGGTCTTGAATCGCTACCTCTCAATTCTACCTTCACACTCACACAAAGTTCCAAAGATTATAGCCTCACACCACCATGGCCACTACCCCATCCTCATCAGACCTCAGGAAGGTGATTGAGGCTACTGCAGAAACGTTTTTGGCATCGTTCGAAGACGGTTCAGTCCAGAACGACCCCGCCATCATCAACCGCACCCTCACACCAGACTGCACTCGACACATACTCCCTTCCAGCGTGTCTGAGGTCCTTGGTCTGCCGGCAAATTTCAGCATCGACAATGTCACGTTCCAAGAAGTCTTTGCTAAAGACATCAAAGCCCTCAAGTTCCGCAACGGCATCATTTCGAACTTGGTTATCGACACTGAAGCTCGCCGCGCTGCGTTCACATCTATATTTGATGTGGTGGTAGTAGGTAGCGGGGAAAAATTCGCCTCGGAGGCCAGTTTCACCTTGTACTTCAACGAAAATGGTTCTAAGATCACAAAAGTGATTGAGTTCCTCGAAAAAGATTCGACTGTAAAGATGGCAGGCGTTCACAAGTAGAACATGCCGAATAGCAATTGAAGAATTCCCCTCATACATAGCGCGGTGGTGCGTTTCGTTACAGGCCGTTCGAGATCAAAAGTCAGCGTGCGCCTCTGTAATTAGCCGCTAGAGATGATAGATCCATGAGTACGAATAAGATGTGGAAATCTTATTCTTAGACTTTATAAGCTAGCAATTGGGGCTGGAAGGAAATCAAGTCACTCACCGGTTTACAAAAATTTTAAGAACTATGATTATTGCCTTTCTGTGCTAGATGCCTTCCATCTGGCGCAGAGACTTAGAACTATTTATGGTGTTTTGGTATTACGATGCTAAGGTGTGAAGAAGGGAATAAAATCCCAGGTATGTTACGGCCAGCTAGTCGTAGTGAGTGTCACGAACCAACATTGTTACGAGCAGGTCAAGGCAACCAACTGTGACACAAAGCAAAAGCTTCGATAATGATGACTCCGGTCATCATTATCCCTTGTTCTGCAAATATAGCTACGCCATGACAGGACCAACTGTGTGTAACGGGCTGGGCCCATATGAGGCCTTGCGGGATATCGCGGCCATGAACTACCCCTGATCAGGCCCACCGCGGAACCTACGATGCCGACAATCCGATGGCCAGTGCGGTACGGCCTTGATCAGGCCAACGGCAAAGCGGAGATTTGTTGTTTTTCCTATCTGGTCCTCATCTGAGGATACTCGTAGTAGTCGTCATAGCTAGTTACAAATACACTAGCCTTGGACCGTTACACTCCCATAACTCTTCAGCGATCAACTTAATAAACATCTTCGGATAATTTCAGGCTTACCTTACCCTGCACCCTAACATTGGAGATACGACTGATCACTATATCTTCTGAAGACCGTTCTAGATGTACTCGACCTACAGCACCACGGATACTGTTACAGCTTCATACCTCAGCTTCTGTTAGCAGACTCCTCACTATCAGCTAGCCTGGCCATAACACCAGAATTACAACCAAGTACTACTATAGGACCTTTTACAGCAGAGCAAAAAGGGTGGAACTCAGCCGGCAGCCACAAAATCTTCTGACCGTCAGAGATTATCCAATAACTAGCGATCTTTGCTAATGCTCAGTGTAAGATCATTACACGGACCCGTTGTTACACCACCTCTGTGACTTTTTGCAGGCGTGGGTTCTTGGGCACTTCATTCAAGCCACAGGTGGTAAATTGAGCTCCCTGGGCGGGGCCTTCTGCCGTCCTTTCACAGCGTTCTGTCAACCCTCTCCCACCTTCACCACAACTTTCTCTCCCCATCAACCTCACCCATTGTTCAGGCTTTGAACATCCAGCGATCTGGACGACAAAGACACTGTTGTCCGCGCATGCACCAATTCAAATGAACACAGGCCATTTGCTGATAAAGCGGTGCCCCCAAACACCAACCTAAATCGTGCATCCAACTCAATCATGGTGCCAAACCAAGTCAATGGCGAAGGCGACACCTTCCACAACGCTCTTGCCTTTGCATACCGTCTTGCGCTTGGCCAATTCACCACAGCAGATCAAGAAAATCCTTCTTTCCACTTATCGCCAGAATCGTACGAAGCTCTCCTTCACCGCTTGCAGAGCGAACCTTCGCCTGGCCTAGACGTCGGCTAACTTGACCTCAAACTCGGACTTAATCGAAACTAGCTTGACACTCGAGCTTGCGCTTCCATTTCCTTCTTGGATTCCGACTCTGGCTTCTCCTCCGACGGTGATCAAGCCGCTCGCTATTCCTTCCGCAGCAATCTCGACAACTCCGAATCGAGTACGATGCCGAAGATGGCCTTTTGACCTTTAAGATGCCCGAAACACGCGTCCATACCGACTTCGCTGCCTCAATCTGCCACAGGGTTACTGGTGCGGCCGAGCCTCTCATCGAGGACTTCCGATCCAGGGGTACCCCCGATATCGAGCTGAAGGGCAAGTCGAAATCGCGATCCAAGAAGGTTCTTGACATTGCCTGGGGTCGTTTCCCCCTCGAGACGAACCCTCCTATTGTCGCCGAGGTTGCCTACTCCCACCCCAGCGGACCCCAGGACCTCGAAATCCTGAAGGTCTGCCAGGGATATCTGGAGGGCACGCGCGGTCGTCGCAGAATCCGGACTGTCCTCGGCTTCAAGATCTACTGCCCTACTAACCCAACCAGCAATTTCGAGGCCATCCTGGACCATCTCGACGAGTGCTTCGCCGGCGTCTAGGTGATGCAGCCAGACGGCTTCGCGAAGATTTTGATGGACTGGAAACCGTTCAGCGCCGATGCGAGCTTGTCGCTCTACTTCTCCGACATGGTCAGGGATACGTCGGACGTTCCTCACGGACAGGTTCGCCAGTGGTGAGAAAGTTCCCGTCCCCCGTCGTTCCAACTCGGCCGCTCTCGCCAGAGGTCGGCCGTGACTACCAATCTTTCCAGCGGAGCTGTGCTAACTAGCTCTTTCCAGTTTCGACTCCCATGAACACTCCCACGACGATCTCGCAAACATCCACATTCCATTCAGCGAGCTTCGAGACATGCTTAGAGTCGCCATCGCCACCGCCATCCAGGACCGCGATATCCCTCACGACGGTGATGAGTCGGAGGAGGAGGCAGATATGGCAGACGGAGATATTGATGGCGTGCGAACGCGACACTCAGAAGTTTGCTGGGGTTGGACCCCAAATACAATCACCGCTGCGATAAGTCCATACTATCGATTATGAGCATGATCAGCACACATCCATAGACGAGGAACATCTCCCATTAACTCCTTATGACGCCAGCTCGCGCAAGTCCTTCAACACGTTCCTGATCAACCAGACGATGAACTTTGTGCAGGCCGTCATCGACACGACGCGGCGGTACTGGGGCGTTTTGACGGTCGAAGACGGGTCTCGGGGCGCTGTACGCATTTTTGTGTAGTTTAGTTTTTCCGTGCGGTTTTATTTCATGTGTATTTTGTTATCCCCCCCTTTGAATTTGACTTCTTCAGCCACACGAGATTTTGACGGTGCTAAATAGCCATCTAAGTCGACCCCATGGATTATCCTTATCGTCCCCAAACCTCCCACAGCCCAGATCTCCCCCTCCCCTTCCATCGCCTTACTTGCCGCTTGACATCTTGCTCGTTAGCGACGACCCGGTCAGCTCGCCGTTACACACAGGCATCTTGTCCGCGGATCTCGCACCAGGCGCGATGCTAGCCAGATCGCACACCGGCATCTCGGTACACAAATCGACCACGCTGCGGGTCGTCATCTTCATCCAGCCAGACCATATCCCGGCTGCTGCTCTACCCCTCCCCCGGGACGCCTGTGCTCTGTCCGCCTCGGCCAAGTCTCCCTCGGCGAAATCAGCCCCGACGCACTTAACCCAGAAGTAGGGGTCCCGGTCGACGCCCTCTAGCACCTCTGTCACGAAACAGGGATGGTATCAGCACTTGTCAAGCATCTTGCCACGTGCTTTCTCACGTGGATATCACATTCTCTTAGTCTATAGACTGCTCTCATGTGCTCATTCCAGATGGGTTACTTCAAGCCACTTTAACCCACTTCATATGACCATTGCTGCGTGCCATAACTCGTGACAACCTCTGCATCAGCAAACAGGAACGCGCGCTGGTTAGGGCTGTCGCGCATGAGGGGTAGCGACTGGCCGTTGCCGTTGTCATCGTCGTCTCAGGAGCTGCGACTGGTCACCGCCGCCTGTTTGTAAATCTTGCGCACCTCGCCCATGGTCATGTCCGCGAGCAGGGCGGCGTCGGAGCGGGCGTCGAGGACGAAGAGAGACTTGAGCTGTGCGGCGAGGTCCTCCTCGCCGGCCTCGACGTAGCAGTCTATCTCGGAAACGACCTGGACTCGGATCTTGTCGAGGAGGGTGGGCCACTGCGCGTCGGTGGCCGGGCCGTAGGCGGTGCGGTAGATGGTGAAGCCCCAGCCGCGGTAGTATTCGCTCACGTCATCCCCGGCGGTCCACAAGGTGCCGTCCGGGGCGCGAAATGAACTCTTGAGGGTTACGGTTAGTTTGGAGCTGGCCATTGTGTGTGTGTGTGTGTGTGTGTGTGTGTGTGACAGTGACTGTGATTGATGTGTGTGCGGGGTGTTGGGTGGGATTGTGAGCCGGACAAGGCTTGGCCGATGCTGTTCTGGAATCAGGAGACTGAAATGGCGGCTGCTGCCTATACTAGTTTGAGCGGGCCTCTTCTCCAACCTTCACGATCTCGTTATATACGTGAGATATGTTTGTTTCCATCCACATATACTCAACCAAAGAGCGCAGGGACTGTGCAGCGCCTTCCACACTTAGGGCCTTGGTAGTTCGGTTATACTTATCCACCAAGGCCTCAAGGAAATTAGGTTTTTCGTACAGCCCGGTGTACCCGCTGTACGGCGCGGTGATGTTCACAGTGCTGTCATCAGGAGACGACACAATGACATATCCGGCCTCTGTCCTCTCGTCGTTATAGACTTGCTCAATGACGACCTCTCCTGCGAACTTCTTCACAGCTTCATCCCCGACCAGAGGATCGTTGAAGATAAACGGACTGCTCAAATCCAGTAGTACCGCGGCAATAAGGCAGAACAAGACGCTGTACTGTGCTTGGTCAAGCGTCTCGGGGTGAGCGATCTGATGCGATTCTCGCAAGAGACGAGGGCCGACGTACGCCGTGACGCCCTTGACTTCCTTGTCCCAAGGGTCTCGCTTCTTGTGATTCTGGATGCCGGAGACGAGCGTTTGGAATCTCGAGTGCATGAAATGGTGCTTCGCCGTCGTCGCCTCACAATCCCAACGATCACCAAGCTGATCCGCGAGCGCGGTAGCGTTCGGTTCCGGCGAGAAGACGTGCAAGAACTCCATCTCGTTCCCCAACACATCAGGCGGTCCCCCCCAGGCCCGCGCGAGCCATGAGCGCTGCCTCGATGCCCAAAGGTCCGTCGTGGCCCGGATGGATCTGCTTCGTCTTGGCATTCGTCGTCTGGAAGGCCACGAGCCCGCCCGAGCTCGACGCCGCGACCCCCATGGCGGACGCGATGATCTCGGCGTCCCAATCGAGGAGGTTGCCCACTGCTGCCGCGGCGGCAAGTCGCCCGTTGATGGTCGGGTTGTGAAAGCCGCGCTCGTCTTCTACCGAGGCTCCCAATGCGAGACCGATGCGCGCGCAGACTTCGTAGCCTGCGGCGAGGGCGGTGAGGAAGTCCTCGCCGGTGGTGGCTGTGTTCGAGGTGGAGGCGTAGACTAGTAGAGCGGGCAGGACGGAGGAGGACGGGTGTGCGTTCAGAACGACGTGCTCGACTTGGAATGCTCCGGCTGCAATGCCGTTGAGGTACATTGCGCCGAAGATTGTGGTTTCCGTGCCGTCGATGGCTGCGACTGATTGGGGTCCTCCGTTGCCGTGGATAGAGGTGAGTGCCTCGGCTGACGATTTGTAGACGGGTCGGACCATGCCGGTCAGCATGGCGGTGACAGTATCAAGTAAGAGGATTGGGAGAGAGCCTTATAGTTTCTTTGGCAGCGCTTTGGAGGTGAGGCTAGCCGCGAACCTCGCAAGGTCTATCGTGTAGTTTCCGGAGGCCATGGTGGTTAAACTTTTGCTGGATTCGGAAAGAGAAGTATTACACCCAGATGAATGACTACAAACCAGGGTTATTCAGTCTCTTCATAAAGAAACTCAAGAAAAGATTTAAAAGCAGAATCGACAACCTTCGTGTCGTTCATTATACGTGATGTTAGACGATGATAAGATTGCTCCACAGGCCTGGAGTCGTAGTCGGAGTTTTGCCGCAGCACCCGCTCGAAGACGGTGAATCTCCGCTGTCAGATGGTTTACCAGATGGCACACTTGAACTATACTTCCCTGGATCGACGTTGATTGTTCTTGTGAGATACGCTTAGTATGAGTATGTTTGTTTGACGTAACTCTCCGGGAACCTAAGTTTTCGCGTTGTGTCACTGGGCAGTCCCACCTCCTGCTATATGCTCGTCATTTGCACAAAGGTCCCCGAGGCTCTCACAAATCATGTAAAGCAGACGTGAGTAATCTCCTATCCTCCACTTCTTCATATCGTCCAATAGACTGGCAAAGTCTAGAAGAACCCGTTGCGCGGAACGAAGCCCACCCAGGCACCTTTCGTTGCGCATGGAGACAGGGCCTCCCAGCCGGATAAAGTCCGCAGCTGCGTTAACTGTCTCGCTGCTTGATAACTCATCAACTTTATCAGACAGACCCTCGGTGCCGAGGGACTTCCAGTCAACGTTGCCGAGCAGCTCAAACTCGTTGGCACAGCCGCTGTTATCATTCTTTTCCGAGGGCGAGGTGAGAAGATACAAGGCTAGCACGAGGGCAGCGCTGAACAAATTCTTGGAAGCCGAGAATGATCCACCGTCTTGAGTTCGTCGCCGGGATGTGGCCCTGAAAGCTTGCGCCGCGTGAAGACAGCCTCGCCTCGCTGCCGGGGTCTGGGTCCAGATCCTGATCTTGGGTATGGCGTTCTTCGCAGCTTCAACGCCGCTCCTCCCTGCTGCTTCTTCGAGAAGACAATAATCTGTCGTCAGTATGATGCCCATCCAGTTCCATGTGACTAGGCAGTCGGAGCCAATATCTTCCATCACAGGTCCATAGACCTTCATCATTTCCAATAATAGTTCTGTGTTTTTTCTTGCCTTTTCTTCTAGAGCGAAGCACTTCCAAGGGGTATAGTGACATCTGGCCAGCGTTTCGTCGTCGCAGGTGGAGAGGTAAGTGCGGTGGTTGTCGTAGATCCGTAGAAGGGATGATATAAGCATGGCATTCATGGAGAGGTGCTCAACAGGCTCCTGGAGAACCGGAAGCTCCGCTTCTCCACGAAGGAGGGAGAAGCGTGGGTGTGCGGCTAGTGAGTCTAGGTTTACGAGTCGATTCCACGCACTGGCCGTCGTTGCTTGGAAGAGCCTAACATCGCATGGAAGGAACAGATTGATGTTCCCCGTGCAGATGATCGGCCCTGGCGAAAAATGATCCGAGAACCAAGCGTCAACCAGTATCAGTAGGACGATAATTCTTCGAAGCGGCGTAGTCAGTAATTTTTGTTCATGCGTACTAGATCCACTACATCAGAAGATCTCACCGTTTAGTCGTTTCGATCCGACTCCATGCTATCCAATCCTCATCTTCTTTGGTTGTAGTTTCAAGCGCATGAGCTAGGTTGTTTTGCATCCCAGAATCAAAGAGACCGTGTTGCCGTGCTGCCTTATATTAGGTAAGTCTCTTATCTATGAGAAAGTTCGCGATGAAATTACCTACTGTAAGAGTGTTGATGTATAGCAGTCGCATTTGATCGGAGGATGAAGTTCCCTGGCTTACATGTTAGGCCATAGCTGGAGTAGAAGGGAATAGTGATACTCTTACTCCGTTAAGGATGAAGAGGGCAGACACAAGGCCCGAGGTCGCAAACATGCACATTTTCTGCTCTAGGCTAGTATCGGCAAAGGAGTTGGCGATGACTTCCGAGTATACCCGGTCTAGGACAAACTGCTCAATGGTGGATGGTTTGTTTCAGTATTGAAAAAGAAACCAAAAAGGCAAGGGGACGACTCACCGGGAAGGCAATGGAACCAAATGCTGCAGCCTCCTCCGTACTCAAGTAAGTGAGACCCAGTAAACAAATAACGCAAACAAGTGTGGAAGGTGTGTTGTCGACGCAGAAAGTCGACAAATGTATCACCGGAAAAGTTGGGTGAAACGTCCTCTTGTACTGCTCCAGACCCAAGCTCAGAAGTTCATGGTAGTTGCTACACGTTCGACAATAGTTGGGCATCTGTTGCGGCTGCAATGAGCCGGGGACAGACGAAGACGTAGCGTTGTTCTTGGAGGAGAGGCCCGATGTAGTGCAGGTACAGCGTGAGCCTGCGCTGTAACTGGTTAAGGGCTGTAGTTTCTCAAACAGCATGTTCATGGTGTTAACGCCGTGATGCTGTGTGCTTCCACTGGAGCTATTCTTCTTGCATGCCGGAGCTTGCGAGAAGAGGTTTCGGTCCGTCCGAGATGCTATGTCACGCCACAGAGTGGACATCATGGGAGTAACTCGACATGGCCTGGCCGGCCATAGACTTCGTAGCTTTTCACACTTTGACTGTACAGTTCCGGACTGTGGCTCCAATTCTAGAGTATTATCAGGAGTTGGCAAATCAATTATTAGGTTTGTGAGAAAGATTTGAGAATCAAAAACGTCACAAGTTTGCGACCGCGGAAGAGTTGCGACTCCTCTCAATAGTTGCATGGCTCCAAGGGCAACATCACTTTGGTATCCAGACCCAGATGCCCAGAAGTTCAACCCATCGCCTGTCTGGTTAGGAAATATGTTGTTGTTGTTGTTGTTGTTGTTGTATTTAACGCCGTGGCGGCCGGGCTAGAGCCCTTACCGCAGACCTCCCGAAGGGTATATGGCGTGGAGGGCCGTGAGCCAAGGCTACCTACTCTACAGTACGTCGTCTCTTTACATCGTCCTCCAAATCATGCCTTGTGGCCACTACGCGTTCTGTCTGTCCCCGGTTCCCGCTGGTGCCCCAGTTTCATTCTTTCCCAAATCGTCCCTTGGAATCGGGAGGTTCTTTGTAGTCCGCACTCACATCTACGTAGGTGTGGATGCTGCTACCGCAGACAGATCTTCTGGAAGAAGTCCGTCACGCGGAGAAAGGCCTCGAAGCCTCGTGGGTCGGTGATTAATCTCTTGAAGTAGGCCTCGAGAGATCCCATAGGGCCTATGGGCTCGGGCATACTGCGAGAGTGGAGGGTCGGCCACCGTTGCCTCCTCGCCAGCGTTAGTCGACAGTAGACCAGGTGGTCCACGTCTTTCGCCTCTCCACAAGAGCACATCATTAGAGCGTCGTCGTGGTTGAAACGTCGGTGATATTGCTCGAAGTCCCCGTGACCCGATCGTGCCGCCAGCAGGTGATGTAACGTAGCCCGCGGCAAGGCCAGTTCAGGAGGGCTGGACAGAGCTGCCTCAAGCCCCAAGTCCGCGTACCGCGGCCTTCGCTCTTTATACCACCATCTCCTGTGCTGGCTTTGTAATTTTTCCCTTGCAAGCCGCTTGATGCCCGCTAGTGTTGCCATTTGACCCATCCGCGCCGGCAGTGTCGTTCCTTCTTTGGCCAGCCGGTCCGCGGCCTCGTTTCCTTCGATGCCCTGGTGTCCCGGGGACCAGTGCGTCCGTATATCAAATATCCTGGCCGCTTCTTGGATTTCGAGGAACGCGTCTTGTGACGAGTCCGGCGCCTTGCCGCGGATGCCTTGTATAACGCTGGTGTTGTCGATACATATGTGGATTGGATGACCGCGATTGGTGAGCAGAGCCCTTCTGAGGCCGGTTCGCGCCCCTTCGACCTCGGCGTCGAACACTTCTGCTAGTCCGAGTCGGCCGCACCCTTGTGCTATGCGTTTGGAGTCTCGGTAGATGACGAAGCCGTACCCCACGGCTCCGTTCGTCGCCCTGGAGCCGTCCGAGAAGACGATCATATGGCTTTCCGGTACTGTCTTTAGCCAGCGCTCGAAAGCTTTCGCAGCCTCTTCTTTGCATTGAACTACTATCTGATCCTGTGAGCTTGGCAGGTACTGTGATTGAAGGAACGCTGGTCTTCCGCATCTTGGCAGAAGTTCAGCCGTCCGTTGTAGTCTCGTCTGTTGCTGTCCCTGCTGGGAGAGCCGCGCGACTAGCGGGTGTCGGCGATCAATCCTCTGTAGTCGGACTGCGGCCCGTAAGCGGACGCCCTCTAAGGCGACTTTGGCTGACGGTAAGCCGGCGTCTCGGAGGAGGCTACTGGTTGGCGTTGTCCTCCAGACAGGCAGAACGGCCCTTGCTGCCGCTGTAATGACGCTGTCGATCTTCTGCACGAGCCCCTTTTGGCCTGTGTTGACGGGTCTTCCTTGGAGAGGCGGATTCGTGTCTGTCTCCGCTTGGCGTCTCGAAGCCGGCTTCGTGATACCTGCGTACCATGTTTCGGCGCCGAAGAGCGCGATCGGCAGTACGCAGGAGACGACGGCTTTTCGCACGGCGGCCGCTGGGAGTCCCCTCTTTGTGTTCGTAAGCTGTCTCAGATGTTGAGCTGCCCTCTTTGCTGCAGCTACTTTTGCGTCGACATGGTGCCGGAAGGACAGTCTCTTGTCGAACCAGACACCCAGCCAGCGTACAGGTTTCGTCGAGGCCTTGACCACCAAATCCCCCGCCCGGACCTCTGGCAGCTCCGCTGGCTGGCCGTGCTTCCTAGTAAAGTGGATGACCTCGCACTTGCTCGGGTCAAAGGAGACCTTGTTCTCCAAGCCCCATCTGAGAATGCCGGCTGCGCTTCGGTTGAGTATTGCGACGTTGCTCTCCAGGGAGGGGCTGATGGCCAGAGTGGCGATGTCGTCCGCGTACCCGAATCGCGCGTTCGGGTCGTCTTCAAGTATCTCTGCGATGTAGAGCAGAAAGGCAATGGGAGATAGTGGTGACCCCTGAGGCAGCCCGCATGACAGCGGGAAGTACTCCGTTGTGCTTTCTTCCAGTCGGACTCTAGCGGTGCGGTTGCAGCAGAAGCTAAAGATCAGTCTGGTCAGGCCATGTGGCCATCCCTGCTGACGCAGTCTAATGACGAGCCGGTTCCGAAGGACGGAGTCGAACGCCCCTTTTACGTCCATAGTCAGAAGTGTCGCCGTGAGTCCTTTTAGGAGGGCCATCTCGATGTCGTGGGTGAGGCAGGTCGTCAGATCGACGGCTGACCTGCCTTGTAGAGCCCCGATCTGTTGCGGACTGATGATGCGCTCGACAATCGCCAGGGACGCCATCCTTCTGGCTATCAGTCGCTCTAGTCCCTTGCCCAGGCACGAGAGGAGCGCGATCGGCCGCCAGGACCCGGGCTTGGAGGCATCCCTGCCGGCCTTCTGGATCATGACCACCTCAGCTCTGCGGAAGGGCAGAGGAAAGTGGCCGGCCCGCATACAGGACTGGAATAGCTGCCTGACCGGTTCCGAGATGACATCCCAGCATGCCTGGAGGAGGCGTGTTGTGATGCCGTCCACACCAGGGGTCGTTGTCTTTGTTAAGGTGGCCGTCTTCACTTCTTCTCCGCTAACATTGTCCTGCCAAGTAATCGCTCGCCTCGGGACGACGGGTACGTCAAACGGGTCACCCGGTGCGTCATCTTCCGCACTAAACCTGTCGAGAAGGGCTCCCCGAAGCGCTTGAGCCTTTTCGTTAGTATCCTCGATCGTCTGGTTGTCCACAACCAATGGGGGTGCTCTGGTCAGTAGGCTCGCCTTCCGCCAACCCATGATCTGGTACAGGTCCCGGTCTGAAGCGACTCCATCGATCTTTCCGGCCCAGTATGCTCGCTTAGCCTTCCTCACCGTGCTCAGGAACGCCTTTCGTTTCTCCATTAGATAAAGGTGCGCATCTTGCTCCGTCTCCCAGGCTTGTTGGTTGCGGGCAGCACGGTATGCTCTGTGGGCCTCTGCGCATTCCTCCGTCCACCAAGCCGCGCCTTTACCATGTTTTCCTCTCTTCTTGCCGACCGCCTCAATGGCTCGGGAGAAGAGCTCGACGATGTGACTTGCCTGCCCGTCCAGGTCTTCCGGAGTAGGTTGATCCCCCAGATTGGGCATCGCAGCTAGCCCCCCTTCGATCAGGTCTCTCAGCCGAGGCAGCGCCGAGTCGGGCACTGACAGTGGCCGTGGCTGCGGGTGGCCCTCTCCCTGTGACACTGGGCGTTTGAGTAGTGGTATGACGGCCACGATGGCCTCGTGGTCAGCTCCCGGGTGTAGCTGTGGGCTGACCTGCGCGTGCGCAAAAGGGATATTAGAGAAAGCCAGGTCCAGGACATGTCCGCAATCCTGGGTTGCCACCCCAACTTCGCTGATAAGAGAGAGATTGTGGCCGTCTGCCCAGCCTGCGATGTCATCTCCCCGGTTCCCGTTCCTCGTCCCGGGCTCCCAAGAGTAGTGATGCGCGTTGAAGTCACCCGCGATCAAAGCTCGCTCCGGGGGTTTGAGTTCTAGCAGTATCCCTGTTGTGCGGCTGTGGGGGTCGCGGGGTTGTCTGTACACGTTGACGATAGTCGTCGTTTTGTCGACCACCAGCCACAGTACGTCTCTCGTGTGGACAGGCCTCTGCTGCTCCACCGTCATCCCTATCCCTTTGCGTGTGTAGGTCAATACTCTTGGTCTGGTTCCTTCGCTGTCCCAGAAGTCGACCGGGACGAAAGAGTCGAAACCCGGGTGCGTGTTCAGTTGCACGTTTCCGTCCTTCCAGCCCGTCCAGGGTTCCTGGACGAGGACCACATCTATCTGAGCCTCCCAGCAGAGCTGCAGGAAAGCCGTGTGCGCCGGGGAGATCTTTCCGACGTTGCCCTGCGCAACGCGTAGCATCCGTGGGGTCGCCGCTCTCGGCTTACGTCTCCGAGTCGAGTTCGAGGTGGGTGTAGGCATTCGCGACGTTGTAGTTTGGCTTCTGTGCTGCCCGTTGGCTCCTGCTTGGCATGGGTAGCACGGGACGGTCGATGGAGGTGTTGTCGGGGGAGTCTTCGCCTTCGCCTTCGTCCGCCTCGTCTTCATCCATGCTGCTGCTGTCAGTGCTTCCGTCACCGAGGCAAACGATCGAGCTTGCGGAGGGCGTTCTCGTGCGCGCGCGCTTGGCGCCGGGTTGCTGGTTCTGGCTGGTGGAGGTAGGGACGCCTGCCGCCTCCTGGCTACTGTCGGATCGAGTAGCCTTGTACAGAGTGTCCGATGCTTTCTGGCCGGCCTTCCGGATCCGAGCCCGCTCCTTTCGACCGGGAAGGGAGACGACGCCGTTTACGGCCGAGGGCCTCGCTGGGCAGTCTGTGTGGCTGGCTTGGAAGGGGCCGCAGCAGTTGGCACATTGGGGCCTGGCCATGCAGGGTCCCGTTTCGTGTGAATCGGAAGGTCTTCCGCAGTTGCTGCAGATCGGTCGTCGTCCGCAGAACCGGTTGGAGTGGTAGCCCTGGCAGCCGGGGTCGTGTCGGATGAGCGTCCTTCGTTTCTTGACGGGCAGAGATCTGCCGCTTTGGTTGAAGAGCCTGAAGGGCGTGACCTCTGATGTGAATGATATGAGCCAAGATATTTCGTTCGTGACTGGGTTGGGCCCAAGGCGGGACGGTCGAGCAAGGACAGGCTTCTGTCCTGTCTGTGCGAAGACCTCATCTTCAACGAGTGTGGCTGGGTCCAGGACGTCCCCGCCAATGCTGTGTAGTTTTGTTGGGCATCGCGGCACAACGTAAGTGTACCACTTGATAGGCGTCTCGACCTGGTGGGCGCCGAGGCATTCCGCCAGCTTTGCCTTACTTGCAAGTAGTCTTTCCTGTATTTGCTTGTTTCGCGGCTTCAGAGAGTAACCTGTGCTGATATGGTAGACGTGGGGAAGGTCCGCTAGCCCCAGGCCAACGGCCTTACAGACGATCTGTCGTACGGCGAACGGTGCGATCTTCCGAGCGGCCGCTAAGCTTTCTTCCGGGACGCGGGCAAAGATGCGGAGGTCCTCCTTCGGCTGCGCCTGCGGCTGATCCTCGGCGGGGAGTGTGGCCTTCGGGCGGGCAGAGCTCTGGCAGCTCTGGCCGCTCCGGGTCGCCGCAGTGGTGTTGCCCGCCATCGGTGCGACGACAGCCGCCCAACTCCGGGCCGCTATTGGGCTTGTCTCGTGATTGATCAGTCTCTTGAGGGTTTGAATGACATAGGCAGTGGCTTCTTTCGCGATCTGCTTTCTAGAACCGTCAAAGCTGGCGACAACGCTGTCGACGGACCGTGCAATGGTCAGAAAGACGTCTTTCCGTGCCTCGTACTGTCTAGCTTCTTCTGCAAGGGCTGTCAAGACGGACCCTGTGGCAGATCCGCTCGGAGCAGATGCGGTAGAGGCTGCGGGCCCCTCGGCCGAGGTAGGGGCGTCGGTGGTGGCATCAAGCTGGCTTCCCGTTAGGCTGGGCCGGGTCGGCTGTGCCTCGGCGTCGCGGCGTCGCTTAGCTCTTGAGGTGGGGTTCGGCTCCGGAGGTGTCCCGGAGCCTGGTTCGGGGTCGGCTTGGTCGGCCGACATCAGTCCGGTGCCCGACGGCGGCTGTGAGGCCATCGCGGATGCGGGCTCCGGCAAGGGGAGGTGAAGAGTTTTCGGCTGTTAGTAATTTGGTGGTAGGCTCACTCATTCACTAACAGCAGATGCCAAGAAAAATTAGGCGAGAGGGAAGTTGAGTTTTGTGGTTAGGAAATATGCTCCATGAATTCTCCAATAGAGGGAGAGGATCAGGGTCGGTTGAATGGTCGAGGGCCATGAAATTAGGAATTTCATCTCCGAGCCCGTCTCGTTCATGCAGCCTACTGCATGTTGAGTCTTGCTGTCTTGGGCCAGCGCAGTCGGTGACCGGCTCTCCAGCTTCACTCAACGGGGATGAAAGGGTTGAATTGGGTCCGGCAGCGACATCGGCCGATGCGTGAGCTCGACAATGACGGACCATGACGTCCCTGATGGTTGAAGATGCCATAATTAGCCCAAAACCTCAGTTAAGTTCGGCTTGAGAATACTACCGTCGGGCAAAATGCTTTCCGCACACGGCACATTTGAAAGGTCGCTCTCCCGTGTCTAGATAGATGGTCAGTGGTCATCTCGCTGAGAGAAGACATTTACAGAGAGGACAATGAACTCACGTGTTCGCTGGTGTCTCTTGAAATGCTGGAACTTGGTAAAAGTTCGGTCGCATACGGAGCATTTAGCAATCATTTTGTGATCCGGGAGAATCAATCGGCCCAGAAAGAAAGCTGGTACTGCTGATGGAAAGAGTGCAATTGCCAACTTGCTTCAATACCCGGAGCATCGTCTTGAGTACCTTCACGAACATATCTTTGTTTCACTAGCCAAAAAGGGTGTAAATTTGCCGAAACCTGGGGAACATGCGGGAGACGGGGGCGGGCCGGAGATCCCGGCGCCGTAGCTCACGGACACACGGACTTGACGGACTTGCGACCTGCAACCATGTCCGACTCCGCTGACAAACTCTTTGATCTAAGTGGACGAGCCACATTCAAGCACACCGCAATTGTCGGGGCCAGTCAGCCGTCGTTGTAATGTAGTGCGGACTGCCTCGAGAGCCATGACTAGCAACAGTAAGCAGTAGCCAGTTCGACACAGGCGGCCAGAAAATTCCCTGGAGGATATGTCAGGACATGAAGATATCGGAGCAACACCCTCAAGCGTTATGATCATGGAGAAGTTGAGCCCCCAGCCACGCTGCAGCTGTCAAAGGCATGGCCAATCCACCTTCATATGAGATTCTTGAAGCTCGTCAGGTAGGATGAATGACCCAATCAAAGCTCGAATGTCTCTAGCTTCCTGTAGGAGGGACCGCTTACGACTTTCCGATCAGAAGGGTAGCATCTGTGAGTGTGAAAGAACATCACATACTCCGTAGAGTCTAACATGGAGCCCTGTAACACACGCAGCCTTTTGGACCAAATGAACTTTGTATGGGGTCTGCCCGTGCTGCCTCCAAGGGCTCTTGGCGAGGGACCCTCGAACGCCTTGTACACCCCGTATGTGGCTCTCCTCAACTTTTACCGCGTGTGGCTCCAGTGTCGTAATTGGCTGACTCCGCTGGAATGTGGCTTCAATGTGGCTCTGCCGTGGTCAACTCTCAATAGAGGGAACGATGTGAGCGACATCAAGGGTTGCGCTTCAGGGCAGACTAAGGAGCCACATGTGGTCGAGCCAAACTGGACAGAATAGATACTCTCGAGACACGGAGATGGCGGGCTACTGTATCCCTGTGGAGTGCTGAGGCAATGATTCTCATCTTACTATAAAGTACAGTTGCTCGCCGCGAGACGTAATCGCTTTGAAGGAGCAACCAGTCAAGCAACTGAGCACTGCCATTAGACTCCTCTATTTAATTTGCCTGGGAATGCCACAACAACCAAAATGGCCAGGGCTGCCGATTTCGCTGCTGCATCACGTCCATTCAGGGCAGATGTCGAGATCCACGATGTCGAGGTTGAAGGAGTAATCCCGAAAGAGCTAGACGGCACTTTCTACAGAGTAAGCCCATCTTTTAACACCATTTAACCCCGACCTTCTTCTCATCTTCCGTCTAACTACTTCTCAGGTGGTTCAAGACCAGTATTCCGACGGGTCCTATTACGAAAATGGGTCCAAGACCGTCCCTTTTGACGGAGATGGAAGCGTCAGCGCCTTCCGGATCAAAGACGGGAAAGTCTCTTTCCAACAGAAATATGTCTTGACAGAGCGTCTGGTTGCGGAGCGAAAGGCCGGTCGATCCCTCTTCGGGATCAACAAGAACCCCTTCACCCACCACCCGTGCGTACGTGCCGTCGTCGATACTTCGGCCAACACCAATGTTGTAGTGCATGCCAACAAACTGCTGGCGGTGAGCGAGGGTGGGCCGGCATACGAGCTCGATCCCAGTAAGTTCGACTCTAAGCTATGTGTGAAGGGTTGGTTGCTGAGATTTCAAAACCATTAGACGGCCTACGAACCATTGGACACGCACCGTTTCCGGAGACTCATCCCACCAAGGCGTTCACGGCGCACCCTCATGTGAGTTTACAGGATTCAACTTCAAGTTTTGGTACTGATGTTATGCTAGGTTGATCCCGAGACGGGTGACATGATTGCTTTTGGCTACGAAACCGAAGGACTGGACAGCCCAAATGTAAGATTAAAGATGGTGACTTCCAATTTGATCATTTACAGCAACTGAAACATCTATAGATCTCAATCTACATCATCAACAAAGATGGCAAGCTCACATATCAACGAGATATCGAATTCTACCCTACTGGGGGATGTTCCATGACTGCGCGATTGTACGAGCACACCCGAGAAACCATGCATTGTCTCGTCACTAACATTGACAGACGCGAAACTACATTGTCCTCACTCGTATGCCCTTCACGATTGACCTCAAAGACCTAGAGAAGCCAGGAAATCATCAGTGGTGAGACTGGTCCTCAGAACTACTTGAGAATCGAAGCTTACGCTCAGTAGGTACTATGATGAGGAGTGTCCCGCGTATTTTGGACTGGTGCCACGCGACCTTAATAAGCCAGTTCGCTGGTTCAAGTATCACAATTCGATGCCGATTCATACGGGCGCATCTTGGGAGGAAGACGGGAAGGTGTAAGTATTGCAACCGCGGCTCCGATATAACAGCTGACAGCCGATGAAAGGTACTTCGATACGACTCTTGCTTCGCACAATGGGCTCAGTTTTCTCCGTAAGTGATATCTGACCATAAGACTCTATGGGTCGTTTTTGGCTTACAGATACAATCACAGCGAGCCGCCACGGCCCCAAACCTGAGCCAAAGGACGTTGCGGTCAACCACGTCAAGTTCTGCATCGACCCCAACAACAGCGAATCCGACGTACTCCCGGACCCAGGTAGGAAGAGATCAAGCGATACCCAGTGAGGATATGAAATACTGAGAAATGTTCAGAGATTGTACTTCGCGGCCCTTGCGAGTTCCCAAGAATCGACGAAAGGTTCCTCATGAGCAAGAGTAAGTAGGCATGCCACAGCTGCGGTACCAGCATTGCACTAACGAACACGAACAATCACCTGGCTCGATTGCTTCAACCCAAATGAAGATCCCACCCGCCAGCTCTTCCAAGGCCTCAACACTTTGGCTCGCGTCGACTACGAAACGGGCGAGGTCGAGTACTTCTCGCCCGGCCCCAACTGCCTGGTTCAGGAACCGGCTTTCAGCCCCAGACACCCTGATGCGCCGGAGGCCGATGGGTTCCTCATCACCATGGTGGATAACATGGAGCTTGGCAGGAATGAGTTGGTAAGTTGAAGAAGCACAGTGTCCCCAAGCTGTCCAGCAATGGTAATCTCATCCCTTTGGCAGATAATTCAAGACACGCGCGATTTCCAAACGGCTGTCGCCAAGGTCATCCTGCCTTTCCGTGAGCACTATCTGAAAATCTAGCCTTATTGGCGCCACGATAACTGACTGTCCTAGGTCTTCGTTCCGCTGTACATGGAAATTGGGTTGATTCGACGAGGATCGCGGATGCCGAGCCGTACGAGGTGCAGTCTTTCAGGGACCTCTACCCCCATATTCCGACAGTTGGGCCCGATTCGGGCAGCAAGGTCAACGAGGCGTCCAAGATATGATATTCTGAGAGAGTTTTGTATACATATGGCTAGTCTATCACAAATTGGCACTGGCCTTCTCGAGTAGAAGTGAAGTAAAATGAATAAAGAAGATGAGTGGTTGCAACATGCAAAGACTTGGATGGAGTGAGCGATTGGTTGAAGGTGTGTGAGTCACAGCTCCACAACTGTGTGGAATAGGTATTATTTGCAAAACCGTTAAAGTTTTCATCAACAAGCCTGAGCACAATAGCTCAGGGGTAGAGCGCTGGGCTCATAACCCAGAGGTCCCTGGATCGAAACCAGGTTGTGCTAGATAATCTTTTGCGTCTTGCAGCGATGTGTTCTTTTTCGACGAGACTGTCATATTTCTTTTGTTTTGGCTCAATCAACACTGTTGGGGGGTGCAGTCTCTATCTTTTGAACGCTGAAGTGTTGCTTAGTCAGTATATTTCACTTGTCCGGCGACATCGGGACTCACGTCCGTGTATTCGGACAACTTGCCATTTCACCAATTAGTGGTCCATGAGTGTATGGGCGGAGGCTTGACGAATTGCGCAACACGTTCGGGAAGGTGAAGAAGGTATTCGAGTTCCATGAGCTCTAAGACTTTTACTTTACAATTGGTAGTACATACACACTTTCTATCTTTACAATGCCTTCTCTCGCTGGCCAACAACACGGTCAAAGCTGTCAAACGCCATCGTCATCGAGTGTCTTCCACCAGTCTTGCCTCTCAGCTGCTCGTCAAAGTTCAAGACCTCCTTGAAAGGCACCTTGGCCACAATCTCCACCGTCCTCGCCAACGACTTCTTGCCCCTCAGCGAAGCTACAATCTCGTACGGGTCGGGCGGTGAGTAGATGCTGCTCACGTCGATCCGCGAGCTTGACTCGGCGGACTTGTCGTTGACCTCCAGCACGTGCCCACCGGCTCCTGAGCTGATGTCGTGCTGCACCAAGCCCGCGACCGCCTCGGGACAGCTGATGTGTAGGAGCATGACGGGCTCGAGGACGCCGACGGCATTCCGTGAGATGTGCGCCTCGCGGAGTGCTTCGCGCACGGCGCGAGATGCTGCGCCGGCGAAGTGGCCGCCGGATGGGCTCTCGGCGGCTGCGGCGTCGACGGTAATGGTGATGTGGCAGCCCTGAACCGGGGAACCGCGGCGCGGGCCGCGAGCCACGGCTGCGACGGCGCCGTTGATGAGCTGTTGTCGCGCTTCTTCAGGGTCGAATGAGATGTTGCCCTCTTCAGGGAGATCGATGATGACGTGGATCATGTTCCCGTCGCGTTCGATAGTTGGCTCGAGTGCGGCTTGGCGGTGGTGGTCTTCCAGAGGTTCCAGAGTTGCGGTACATGATACCTTGCCGGACTTGCTTGCGACGACCCTGTCGAATATAACGTGATGCGGCCCGATGGAAGATGTGAGGCACTCCTTGTAGTCGACCTCGATCGGGCCGAAGTCGGCTTGGACCTTGGGGTTCTGCTTGAGGTTATAGACGGCGATATCCAGATGTAGTTTTCCCATACCCTGCAGGATGAACTGTTCCGTCTTCTCGTCGCGGCTCCATCTTAAGCTGGGATCTTCTCGTGACGCATCATCGAGCGCGATTTCTAGCTCCTTGGAAGCCGTGGGTCCGAGGGGATCAATCGCGAGGAAAGCTACGGGTGGAGGAATTTCCGGTGGCCTGATCTGGATATGCTTGAGGGCGTCCGGAATCTGTTTCTGAGCGACAGTCGCAAGTAGCGTGTCACCCGTACGAGCCTTCTTCAGACCTTTGATAGCGCCAATCTGGCCCGTGGCGAGGTGCTGTATGTCTTCCGTCTTTTCCGCGGATATCTGCAACAAGCCGAATGGCCTCTCTGAAAGCTGGGTATGCGTGTTCCAGGTGGACGAGTTTTTGTGAAGTTCGCCAAAGTAGACTCGCACGAAGCTCAAAATACCCTCTTTGGGGTGATTAAAGACCTTGAAGACGGAGGCGACTGCTGCCACGCGCTGCTGGCCTGGCTTCTTGTTCGAGCTCTGATCGAGTAGAGAAACGAGATTGTGCTTCGCCGGCCCCGCGCGAATCTCAAGGTCAGGTCGTTCATCAGGACTGGGAAGGTAGTCAACGATGGCGTCCATTAGGGGCTCGACACCGATGTGCCGGAAGCTGGCACCTGCTAGAACGGGAATGACATTTCCGTCGCCACTGCGGATAGCGCTTCGGACGCTGTCTTTCAACATCTTCCCTGTGATCTTGTTTGGATCGTCCGCAAACAGGTCCATGATGGACTCATCCCATTCAGCGAGGCCTTCAGTGAGCCGCTCTCGAGCTGTCTCAATCTCATCAAGGAGATAGTTGCCCTTGAGCACCTCTTGAAGTTCCGCGAACTCGTACTTCGTCTTCTGTTTCTCTGCCTTCCACCGATATCCAACTCTGTCAATGATGTCGATGACACCGACAAACTGTTCGCCATCCCACCACGGGATTTGGCATACAAGTGGCCATCCATTCAGACGCGACCCAATCTCCAAAACGGATTTGCGGAATGACGCGCCGTCTCGGTCGAGCTTGTTGACAAAGACGATGCGAGGAATCTTATGGTCATGTGCCGAAGCCCACACTCTCTCCGTGTGAGCCTCTACGCCCTTGACTGAGTCGATGATGCACACAGCCCCATCGAGAACGGGGAGGCACCTGTCCACCTCAAATCTGAAGTCTTGATGACCCGGTGTGTCGATGAGATTGATCGTTTTAGGTGTTACGCCTGGCGCGCACTCCTCACGAAGGGGCCAGTTGAAAGTGATGGCTGCCGACTGAATTGTGATACCTCGTTCCCGCTCCAGGTCGAGGAAGTCAGTTACTGTATTTCCTGCATCGACGTCTACAGTGTTGCGGTCAGCCGGGGGGCCTTGGTACATTCACCAGCCGCCGCTGCAATTCTCATCCATTTTCGCGACAGCGAATGTCTATGTGAAGAAGATGAATGCACGATGAAGTGATTCGTACATACCTCCGACACGGCGTGTCACGCCGCTATAATACAACATGCGCTCAGTCGTTGTGGTTTTGCCCTAAGAATGATTCAGCCATTTTGTCACTCAAGCTCGAAAACGACTGAGTACGCACAGCATCGACATGGGCAATGATTCCGATGTTTCTTATATCCTTGATAGGAGACCGATGTTTCGATTGCACCGGAGGTGTGTGCATTGACCTTCGAAAGCTCACGATCCCAGCGAAATAAGACCGCCCTGGCAACCGGCCGACATGGCCTTGCCTGGGCACTGAAGCTCGAAAAACTAGCATGACTAGATCATGAAATGCGCGTTTTGGTCGCACAAAATATGAACGGAAAAGGGTTTGATGAACTCCAATTACATTTTAAAATGCAATGAGGTAAATGCGAACAACAACTAGTCGTCGTAAACTTCGCGACATCAGATCATGGATGAAGCTGTTCAGGATCTGATGGCATGAGAGCTCTCTCATCGACTGCACTTTCACTTTGATCAGTCGGCAATCAACCAATCCGCGCAGCAGTTATTCATACATCCATGTATTCCACGTTGGGAAGGCGGTCAACAAAGCTTTGGCTCGTTCCTGCCAGAGCGGATGTCAGTGTCAAGTCAGTGACCTCCCTCAGGAAAGAGGCTGGGTGTGTGGCTGGTGCTAGCTGCTGCAACCTGAGGGTACCTCTGATGTGCGCTTGCTACGTGTACAAGTACCGGGTAGATATACTTGCTCCGTCAAGTATCCACCAGCACACTCCTTCTATCTGCCAGGAGCTTCAGGAGCCAAACAGTTACGGACCTTGACTCGTCAGCCTCTTGTCCGGACGTCACACCTTGCACCCACCTTGCTTCTTCTTCACACCCACACCCACATCACAACACATCTTTCTTCCAAACCTGCGATATCCAGCTGCCTGTCCGCTTCATCCACGTCAACTTCTCTTCTTCTTCTCTCACCCACCTCGCTCGTCCTCCGCCATCGAAACTACGTCCAATCCCGACAGTACCGCAATCTACAACTCGCCAAAATGGAGCTCTCCGACGCCTTGTATGTGGTCCCTTGTCTTCGCGATGCGGTAGCTATCTCGTAGCTATTCTGCGCATGCGCAAAAAGCTAATCAGGCGTCACTCGCATCAGCCGTATTGTCAACTTGGCCACCGCGACTATCATGGTCCTCGGCGGCATTGCCCAATTCTTCAACTTCAACTTGTACGTCGTATCCGATTCCTCCGACGGACCTCCCCTGTCTACGACATCGATTTGCGCGCGCGCACGGATTCTTCGTGCGACAGCCAACCCCCTTCATCGTGACAGAGGAGACATGTGGTGGAATGGCAACTCAAGGACTCTATACTGACAACTCTGCCCGTGTAGCCAGGGTATCATTGTTGGCGCCTACGTGATCATCTTCGGTCTCTGTAAGCACCCGCACCCTCCTGAAGCTTGCGTAGAACGCATTCTTGTTCGTGACATGGCTAATGCGATTTGACTAGGCACCGCCTTGCTCGGTAATTGACGACGATTCCTCCACCTTCGAAGCTCCTCTAACAGAATCCCAGAGTTCCAAATCCCTCCCCAAGTCTCCCGCTACGCCTCATTCCTCTTCTCGTTCGTTGGCCGTGGTGTTTGTAAGTCTAGAAGCCCTGTCGCCCGTCTTGCAGCCGATCCACATTGGTTCTAATGCAACCTTCTCCTCCCAGTCTACATCTTCATCGGTTCCATCCTTCTCTCCGACGGCGTCTTCAAGATCATTGCCGGCTCTATTGTCGGCCTCATTGGCGTCGCCTACGTCGTCCTCGAGTTTGTTCCCCAGATCGAGCCGCCAGCCAACATGCGCGAGGCCGACGGTGGCTGGGGCGCAGAGCAGGTGTAAGCTAGCAGCCCCTTTTCAACCACACAAAGAAACCAAATTTCATCTCGGATGCCTTTTGCACTCTCCCAACATTGAAACCGTTGGAAGAGGGGAAAAGGCACGGATTCTTTCCCCCGTTTTACAATTCGCGAAACAAGACAATGAACCGGATTTGCTGAGGCTTTTTTTTCTTTCGAAACTCAAGATACTGAAAAGAGACGGGGAACTCGACATCGCGCAAACGATCACGACAATCAATCCTCAGCTTCACCCATGAGAATGGGGAAGAGAAAGAGCGAGAAGAGAAGCGATCAAAAAGGAACGACAGTGTGGGAAATTTCGACGAGAAGTTCCCTTATGTTTGGCCCCACCAGGCAGGCTGTATATTGTGTGTATTCACCACTGTAAGGCAGGAATGATGTGAGTGTGTGTTGTGTAGGGAAAGAGCATATGCTTCATTGCGTTTCGACTGTACGACGGAAGACTGTGCCAGGTCTAGTGGCACCTTGTATGACTTTTTTCTTAGATGGTGTAAAGGAGAAAGGGAGGCCGGGAAAAGTAGGGTATTGTTTGGGATTCGCAATGGCTAGTCGTAACAGACCTGATTTTTGCCCTCCAGAAGCTTTGCCCACACTGTCTAACATTTGTGATGTAATTGCGGGCGATACATACTGATGTGATGTCCATGTTGCTCACTTATGGGATATGGTCCGCGTGGGAGAATGTCAGTACCACTGTTGGGTTGAAACTGTAAGCAACTAAACGTGCGAGCAAAGTAAATTGCTTCAGCTTTTGATATTTCGACGCGCAGACTTCTGATGGGAAAAGGGGCTCCTACGCCCAGCATCCAAGGACGCCTTTACCATGCCAGTTTTTGTCCCTCTCCATACCTTGGAGCACGAAAATATCTTTGTCTCCCCGAATGCCTCTCACATCTCCTACTAAACACTTTCCGAATGGTTCGGTATCTCTCAATAAAACACCACTGAAATACACATCCCCCCTAAACAACAAAACTCCTAGCTTTCAAACCCCCCATCTTTGTCCATTCCGCACGCGATGTCCATTTTGTAATTCATTCGGTTGTTGTAAACGGAAGAGAACGCCCTTTTGGTGAACTGTAGCAAAATACCCTGTAAAAGAAAGATGCCATTTTTTCGGAATGGGCGCCAGAATGCGTTCCCAAAAACAATCATCCTCTCCCATTTTGTGTGAGGCCAGACCCTGTCCGTTTTTGTTTTTCTCGTTCGCCCTTTGTGAAGCCAAAAAGTAGAAGAAAAGCTTCAACCTGCTTTGGTGATGGAAAGACGGCCCCAGACGACCGCTTCGCATAAAAAGGAACTCCAAGCCATGATGTGTGTGCCCATACTGTACCCGATAAACTCAAGTGTCCGATGATCCCGTGGTTCGTTTGTATCGTGATGGAACTTTCATTAGTTTCCCATATCCGCTAGTTCCTTCTCCTTCGCTGCCAGCATCTCCCTCATTCGTTCAGCTTCCCGAATCAGTGCTGCCCTCTTCTCTGCCTTGACTCTTTCGTTTTCTGGCCTAAACCCTGGGTTGCTCGTCTGACTGCTTGGTCCAGGCGACGGAAGAGGTGTCATGTGAGCATTCGAGTAGGATCCTGGACTCGGTGCGGAGGCGGCCGGTGACATGGCAGATCGGGCGTAGTGTTCCGCGGCATCATCACTGCCTGAATGGTAGGCCGGGCTGTCATCTGCCGTTGTAGGATTGAGGATTGACTTGATGGACGATAATCGTTTCGACGTATCTGGTCCACCATCACCGGAAGGGTTTCCTTCCGCAGAGAGTGACCTTTTCCTCGATGGAGACAAGAAAGAACCGGGTGACAAAGAGGGTTGGCGTTCTCCCATGGCAGCGAGCGAAGTGATCGGAGCAAGGCGATTATCGTCGCTTAGCGATCCTGGATAGGGGTTCGTAGTTCGGGAACTCGAAGACTGATACGCGGCCAAGTCATGCGAGGGCAACGGCGAGCCCTGTCGATTCGGACGCATCAGTGGATCTGGAAGCATGGTGGTAGGATTCTCTTCCCGACGTCGAAAGCCCAAATTGATGGATCCGTCCTCGTTCATCGTGCCCCTTTCCGGGCTTCCCTCTGGTGCCACGCTGTGCGTCTCCGAGCCCTCCAACATCTCTTCTGTCCATTCGCCACCAAACGAGGATGGTATGACTCGTTTCCTTCTCTTGATAATCGACTTCTTCATGGTCACAGGCCGGTGAACACCATGAAGTTTGTAGTAGAGACCTGTTTACGTCAGCATGTTGAAATTTCTCCAGAAAAGACGGCACGTACCGCAGGCATTGCAGATCGTGTGGCCACTTTCGTCTCGTCTCCATAGCGGGGTGATGGTAGTGCCGCAATTTTGGCAGGCGATCACAACCGTGTGATTCGGGTTTTGTGCTTGCCGGATTTGCAGTGCGGCGATGTCGACAGGAGCAACAGGGTCGTCCACAACCATCGGTTCACCTTGAGATTGACTAGACGAACCGCCACCGCCGCCACCACCACCACCACAACCTTGCCCCTGAACGTTCAAATGGGCGGACTTTGATACTCGGTTGTTGTACGCGGGACATCCACTGCAGCCTTCTGCACCACCGGTACCGTTACACTTTCCACCGCCTGGGCAGGTACCTGACGGAGCCTGTTCTTCGGTAACATACGTCGGAGCGGGAGCACTGAGATATTTCGGACCTGGGCCTGGCGCTGGCGCAATCTTTGGGGGAGCCGTCCGCGGTGCTGCAGCAACCAGATGCGGGGGTTTCTTGAGGTTAGTTGGGCGTGAAGCGTTTCTCGCCTTCTGATACAGGCCACAGGCGTTGCATATCGTCGTTCCCTGGGGAGATCTCCTCCACAAAGGTGTTCGTGTTGTACCGCAATTGCTGTAGCTGGTCAGCATCCTGTCCAAGGCGGGTTGGAAAGGAGCTCATCACTCTCTTACCTGCAAACTTGACCCGTCTGACCTGAAGAAGACGTTGTCGCTGTTGACGGTGCCGGGCTGGGTCTCGGTTCCGATCTCACGTCCTTCGGGGATCCATCACTGGACACTGAGACCGGACTCCTGGCCTGTGACCTTGACATGGCGTCGCTCGACGGACTACGTCGAGAATTTGGCCGCAGGGTCGGTGGTCCCTCGAGACCTACTGGACTAGGGCCTCTCGCCTGGTCCACGGCAGCGTACTGCCCTCCTTCGCGGGCCTTGGGGGACATTCGTCGAGATGGAAGAGCGGTTCGGATGGTCGAGAGGGGTTGTTTCGCCGTCCCCTGTACCGCCGACGACATGCCATCGGCCATAGCCATTCGTGGAGAGCGATGTTTCGGTCGAGGTGGGATGTACTAGCCGTAGTTTGGTGTTGCAAGCAGCAGAAGACGTGTACTAGTCGAGGCGAAGTGTAAGAGGACCTTGACGAGTAGGAAAAGGGGGTATCGAGTAGGTTGATTTTATGACTTCGTTAGGCAGGCACAATGCTTGGCCCGGAGAAAGGAAACGGCTTCGGAGGAGGAAGGAGATAACTAGCGGCGAGACGGTCGTAGTATGGCGTATAAAGAAGGAGGGAGAGAAGTAGGGCCCGAGTCAAACTTAGACAACCCCACCACGGTGCAAAGGTGGTTCGACGGTCGGCAGTCCGGAGGAAGAGAGGGTCAGGGAATGGAATTGCCCCGTCCTCGAGTAAACGACAACGTCAAGAAGTGGCTATGGAAGACCGGCTGACGGAGCAAGAAGGCGGAATCGGAGGCCGGGGGAAGGAAGCAAGCACCAGAGAGGGTCGCCACCGTTGATCCAGGGCAACAGAGGTCCTCTAGTTGTCGATGCCTCTTTACGGGGTACACAGTGTGGTGTGAGAGGCTAAGGGGCCTACTGTACGCCAGGGGTCGGTTTCTGCTACAGCCCGGATTCGGTTTCTCTTGCTTTACCAATGAGAAGGGGGGTGTGAGGGTTGCAGAAGAGGTGAGAGAGAGAGAGAGAGCGTACGGGAGCCTAGGAAGGTAATAATGGTGATTTCGAGTGCATGCTGAGGAGAAAACAACGGGCGTTGCTGGCGTTGACAGACATGTAAGAGCCCCTCGTCGACGGGAAGGGCAGCGAGTTCCTCTAGAGGGTTCACCGGGCGGTGAGAGAGGTATCGGCGGGTGTTTGGTAGGTAGGCTTTGGGGGGACACCAAGGTAGTTAGGTGGGAAAGGGGGGTGGCAGGTTGCTTGATGTCAAGAAGCAAGCCAGAATTCTGGAACAGTGGAAGCCAGACTGGAAGCGTAGTGAACCTGTGTTGATCTTGGACAGGGGCGGGTGTTGGTCTAGTCTAGACTTAAGTGTGTACGGATACTGCGTAGGGCGGCGATGATGTGAGGGACGAGGAGGAACCGCGGCGCTGGAGATGCGTGAGGTGGTGGCAGAAAATCACGAGAACAGGCTGGACAGCCCACGCTACGGCTCCTGCCTGCGACTAAACTGCTGCGTCCGCGTCTGGGCTCTCCTCTCTCGCTTCCCAATGACGAGTGACGGACGACAAATGGGGGAAAATCGGAGCCCAGGTGCTGGGTCACCGAGGGTGATCTGGGCTGAGAGGTCACGGATTACAACAGGTTGTCGCTGATTGGCCGTAAGGAGGAATGTCGCTAAGGCACAACGACAAGGGTGACAGGGGGGGCTTCGATACCTTTGAATCCACCCGCTGGCCGAAAAGTCCACCTTGTTGCGTCCAACATCGCGGCATTGATGACACTTGGGTCCAAGAGACTTTTTTTTTTCTTTCTCTTCCTCCATTTCTTCATGGATGGGACTCATTTCTTTCTACACAGTAGGTATCAACTTGTCACGGTTTCCGCGTTTGACCGGAGACTATCCCTCGGGCTGTTTCGCCATCTGGCCTGCTGCCACAAGGCTACGTACCTCTTCATCCGTGAATCTTGTTTCGATATCTGGCCATATCTCACTCTCTCGATTGGAATCCTTTGACGAAAGCAGATCGTGACCAAGACACCACAACCAAGATCCCTCCAGACCAGTCACCAAACATCTGGACCACGATAGCGACAGGCAGGGGCCCTATGAGACGATAAGTACCCAGAACCCAGGTCTAGTCCCGAACAATACGGCGTAATTAGCCTTTCCCGGGCTGGCGTCGCCCAGACTTCCCTGCTGGTGCTGGCCGCTGGATGCTAGCAACTGGGTGCTAGGGGGGAAGACGCCGGTTCGCTGCGACTCCATCTAGCGGACGGTGGACACCCACCTCTGATTTGCTTGACTCTGGAATGGATCAATCGGCACGTCTGGCGAACATACGCCGTCTCCATGTCAATGCTGCGCCGAACCCTTGGAGGGGGGGGTCCTTCGCTGTCCACCCCGCGAAGGACGGAATTGGCGAAGAATTTGTTGCGGTAACCTTAAAGCCGAGCGTGACGGCCCTGCCTAGCGCAGCATTGGGTTCGACTGACACGCGCGTGTTTGTGAACGTAGCACCAGTCAGGTAGTCCCATCAGGTCATCTTCCTGTCGTATTTCAGGACATGCTTCACCGACTGATACTGCAATGTGCTGACATCCCCTATGAGGCGTCGCGCGGCTCGTGTAAGAAGAAAGGATATCATCCTACCTTACCTATTCCTGTACGAGGAGGCGGTATGGCAGCTGGAAAAAGCACCATTGTGCGGCGTACGAATAGATGTGTCTAGGAGACCTCGTGAGGGTGCGCTAACCCAGGTCCCAGCATCATACAGCTGCATCATCTCTCACATCACCGGCACTCTTCCGCCGGCCGAAGCGAGATGCAGCACCTCGAATGGGGGTGGGCAACCTAACCCAAGTCGACGACCCCAGGAGCCCAGGGGCCATCTCCTCCCCGCCAGCTCGGTCTCCGGTTCCAATTTCCAGAGGACAGCTCGCCCATGTGTTCTTGTGTCCACAGATGTGTGTTGTGTCTGCCCCTCAGTGCTCTAGAATCGAAACAGGGCTGTCCAAATAGTGTAAGCCAGCCGCCGCCCCAAAGATGCAATGCCACACACCCGACGAAGGTCGGCTCTCCGACACTGAGCGGACGTACGAACAGGTACAGGTGAGATGCTGTAAGCAAGGCAAGTATTGTCGAAGCAAGGTCTCTCCCGGGGATGCGACTTACATCCTTCCGCCACCGCTAGCGGAGGCAAAGTTGAAGAGACCGAACGGAGGAGGATGCGAAATTTCAGTTTCCCCGATTATGACAAAGGGCAAATCGAGGATCCCGAGGATTTCGTTCAACTTCGGCTCTTGACCTATCATCCCACCACACGGCATAATACACGTGCCCGTTCCTTCTCTCGTAGGCTATAGGACTTTTTTCTCCATTAGCGCCTCGGTACCGAAAGAAGAGAACGGAAAGAAAAAGATGACAAAAAAGTACGCCAGAAGTCCCAGAAGGCAAGAACCATGACCCATCAAACCTGCAGCGGGTGGACCAAGAACCGGAGTCCGGGTCCGAGTAACTGGCGAGCCTTCCCTTCCCGTCCAGTGACAATCGACATGAATAAGCTGACAGGGTCCTTCTACCGCAGTAAAGGCGGTGACGAATGAGGCAATCGGGGGTCATGCCAATTCCCCCATTTCCACCCCCAAAAACGCCTTGTGCTTTTTTTTCCCTCCTTCTATTCCTGCCTGCGAGAAAATACGTAATCCCGAGGTCTAGCAGGGTCCTCCCCTCGGTGATAGGAGCACAACATTTGATCAGACCAGATGATCAATGATAACAATGCAACCCGCAACGGCATTGTAATTTGATCTGTGTGTGTGTGTGTGTGTGTGTGTGGCTTGAGCTTCCACCTACTTCCAAGATCCGAGATCCATGGATGCGTTTCCCAGTCGACGACCCCCTCCGCCCTCGGTGACCGAACCTCCTCAACGTCCCATGGCGCCGAGATGAAATTATCGCCGAGCTTGCTGCGGTCTTTTCTGTCGTTTGTCAATTTGTCTATCTGCGGAGGTTTCGTGTAACTGGTGAGACGTTCGAAGCGGGCGTCATAAACCATGACGAAGTCAAAATGCCGGATCCGAACCAAGATACGCGGTCTTGTTCGGTGATTAAAAAAAAAAAAAAAAAAAAAAAAAAAAAAAGGCTTGATGAAAATCTCATGGATTGGGCCACTCTATTCCCACAGTGCCCAGAAAAAAAGCTGAGGGGCATGCCGAGGCTCGCATCCATCTCCCGACAATTATTGCCCAATCGCCTTATACTAAAATGTCATCTCGGGCCTTTCATTCATCATATCATGCCTGCCATCTTCTCAACTGAGCCAGCGGACTCATCTTCTTAGATTGGAGACAATGACAAAGCGCGCGTCATGTGACCTATTGTCCTTTAACAACGTGCTCAGTACTAAGGTAGCGCGGTAGCTTGGCAAAATTTGTGTCATTATCAACTAAATAGGTATCTGCATCTAGTCCGCCCGGAAACATGAAAGGGTATACGCATTCAAAGAAGTACCCGTCGTACGAGTCATAAAAAAAACAGAGCCCGAGGCCTGCTGATGACCGCGTGCTAGCCTCATTCCTTCATTCCGTCATATCAAGCGTCAGGGTCGCTGTCCCCGTTAATCAATGAAGTGTTGAAGTCCTTCTTCATTTCCATCATTGCGTCTCTCGCGAGGCAAACCACTATAGCAATGGTAATGGCATTCCAAACTGCCTGGTAGTTTTTGCTGAGACCAACCTCAACTTGATAACTGACGTAGGCCTCTTCCCCTTCTTTCGCAGAGTCAATGGTGAGAACCATGACAGATGTGTTGACAATGAAAAGCCCGTATATCACGGGCGGCCGACGGGTGTACTCTCCTTCCTGCCAAGGGGAAGACCGCTTCACCGGACTGACGAGCTTCGAGCCCAGTAGTTCGTGCTTCTGATTATCGTCGTATTTGGCTCCGTTGCTTGGAGGAGCGGAAGGGCGCAACGTGCGCGGTTTCTTTGGCGACGGTGTCTGATACGTGTCAGGCACGAGAACAACTCTATTGTCCTCGATGTCGGCATCTTCATCCTCGTCTTCTAGGTAGTCAGGATACGCTGCATCGTTCCTCCAGTGAGCGCGATGCGTAGCGGCAGCCGCCTTGAGGCGGAATTGCATGTGCTCTTCAATAGCTTGGGGCGACGTTTTGGTGTCCACCATGTCGATGACGAGATTTGGCAAATACTCGAGGCTGTTGTATCCCCCGTCTTGTTCGGCCCATTTCGCATACTCGTGGAGTTCCTTTTCAATAAGAGCGCGTGCTCTGTGTCTTTGGCGTATTTGGCACAAGCCTCGCACATGCGCCGTCAGCTCGATGAGTCGAGCAAGTGCTCTCGTCGCTTCATACTGTTAGCCGTCACTTTCCTCCAAATTGCCTTGATTTCTGAACCTCACCCTTGAAGTCGTTTCCACTTCTTGAGTTGATAATAGGCGGGTGCGCATCAGAGCTTGCAAAGAGAACGTCCGGGATGGGGATGCCTCGAAAGTCCATGTCCCAATGCGATGGTAGCAGAGGACTGTACTGCCTCATGTACAGAATCTGGAAGAGTCTGTTCTCTTCATCTGTCCAGTCGTCGCTGCCCGGGAATAGCTTCCTTTCCTCGTCCATCTCGTCCAGCTGCCGTCTCTCCTCGTCCTTTTCCTTTTCGCTCAAGACATCTTCCTTTCTGTTAGAAACTTTGCGCGGTGTCTTTTTGACACGGCCGGACAAGATCTTGTCTGATGTCGGTGTGCCGTCTCTGCCAGCACTCGTGCTCGTCGGTGGAGTTTCGGTGAGCGGCGTTGCGCTAAGACGACTGCGACCGAGTGGTCTGTTAATTTGCGGAGTGCGCGCCGGTGAGGCACTCCCCACAGATCCCGACGATTGTCGGTCCATGTTAAAGGGAAAATGCGGTGACGTTGACTGCACGATTTGCAGAAGAGAGACTCAAATGATAAAATGCCAGTTTTCTGGCGGAAGTTGAAAGCTGGATAAAGTTCAACAATTGATGGCGCTGCGGGAGTTACGCGGTTTTTATCATCTCACGAAGGTGCTGTGTGAGAATGGCTGCTGCGAATATGCATCTCTTTGTGAAGTCAATTTCCCTGGTTTCTTCATCTGGAGACTACTATTTTGACAACTTACTTGCAGTGACTTGGTGAATACGCAGGAAGCAAGGAGATGTCCGCTCCTCGAGTCGCATTGACCGTGAGTTTCAAAGACGGCAGCAAGGTCCTCACTATCGTATTGTCTGCGACGGATGCGGCGACCAAAAAAAAAAAAAAAAAGCCGTTGATGTCCTCTGTTTAAAGTCGATAGTGACGCGGTGAGACAATAGCAATTGAGACAAAAGCCGCGCTTGCTGCAGGCGCTCTCAAGGCAAGGCAGCACTGACAAGGTGTAAGTGTAAAGGCCCGTGCTCCTTCTTTACTCTTTCGTCGTCCAATATTTTTTGGTTGCAGGCCACGTGACTGATCTCCCGGCAGATAACCGGCCTAGCGAAGAATTATGGGTCCACTGGCAGAAATGACATCTTTCCCAGACGGGATCGATCACTAAAGGTGGGAAGGAACCCCTGCACTAGTGACTTCCCTGCTTTATTAGCGTGCCTGCTTACAGTGGAGAGGCTCTGGTTTGCATGACGGGGCAATTTTTCAGGTCGCGACGACGCGCCTCAGAGCAATCAAGCGCCTTCACTTAGGCTCATCACGTTTACGTCCTGCAACTGCAACCCAAATAAGCCAACATCGCTTTTTCCATCATACGACAGTCATCTTAACAAAGCCGAGCGCATCCTCAACTACACGCGCCTGCTACAAGAACATTTCTACGAGTAGTCTAGCTATGCGCCAGTTTTTGCGCCGAACCAGCAGTTATTCATCATGAATTGGAGCAAGCAAACCGTTGTTCAACTCAAGGCGGAGTTGAAACGTCGAGGACTCGCCACGGCTGGCCTCAAACAGGAGCTCGTCGAGCGACTGACCACCAGTGACGAGACCGCCGAGGAAGAGACGCAGGAAGAGGCCCAGGAAGAAGAAGAAGCTTCCCCAGAGCCTGAGCCACAACCCGCCGTGTTTGCGGAAGCGCCAGCCGAAGCTGCCCACATCGACACCACCACCGAAGATGTTGCCGATAACGAGACCACATCTGCGCAAGCAGTGGTAGCAAGCCCAGAACCCACCTCTGAGCAATCAGCAGCCGAGCCGACTGCCCAAGATACTGAGACGACCATTCCGGAATCAATCGCCGCTGCGAACCCTACGCCTCCTGCCCCTGCCGAAATAGCACAAGATGCGCAGAAGCGAAAGCGCCGATCTCAGAGCCCTGCCGAATCGTCAGAGTCAATCACTCGCAAGCGCATCAAGGCAGACCAAGACCGCATCGAGGCAGACAATGTCGACGAGGCACCGAGCTCAGAGTCAACCGGCGTCGCTGGTGTCATAAACCAAGTCAAGGAGGGTGTGAAGGGCGCTTTGAAGGAAACCCTGGAGGGAGGTAGCGGTCTTCTTGAAGATGTTGCGAAGGAGGCAAAGGACACGTCGAAGGACGTTGAAGAGCTCACTGAGGGCCACCCTATCGAAGAGGACCAGCCGACAGAAGCAAACGCCGAAGAAGACACGGAGATGCAAGATGAACTCAACGGAAAGGTGGACATAGGCTTTGCCACCGGTCCTGACCATCACCAGGCCTCAGTTCACGGTAAAGAGCAGCCCGCGGACGGTCCGGTCACCGATCAAGAGCGACATGAAACTGCGCCAGCGGACGACAATAACGCCATGGAGTACGAAAGAACGGTGCAGCCAGCTACCCACCCTGCCACCAGAGCCCTCTACATCAAGAACTTGATGAGACCACTTAAGGAGTCAACGGTTCATGATCGTCTCGTTGAGCTAGCAACTCCTCTTAGCGCACAACCCAACTCGGATGATGTCGAAGACGTATACCTGGATTCCATCAAATCTCATGCATTTGCGGTGTTCAGAACTACGACACTGGCCTCGCGTGTCCGCAACGCTTTGCATGACGTCACCTGGCCAGACGAAAGCAACCGCAAGCCATTGTCAGTGGATTTTGTGCCACCGGAGAAAGTGAGGGATTGGATTCACGAGGAGGATGCTGAAGGAAAATCCAACAGAAGCGCTCGATTTGCAGTGCGTTACGACATCGAGGATGATGGATACGTCACCGCCCGCCTGGTCTCTGGCAATGGCCTGCCACCGGCTGAGCCAACTAGGGGTGTACCTTCAGGCCCTGCCGTCAAGGATGTCAACGCCATTCCTCTTGGCCCTCGTGGCGGCCGAGGATTCGAAGGCGCTCCTCTAGGCCCCAGAGGAGACTCACAGCGTGGGCCTGGTCCGAGACCTCCACGATTGATTGAAAACTTCCCTGGGGGCCCTGTACAAACCACGCGAGCTCATCCTCCTGTTTCTTTCCAGGCCGTCTCAGATGACCTCGTCAGCAGACGACTGCGAAACATGCGTTCTTACTACACCAAAGATGTCGACCGAGACATGGGCCCGGAGACTGAGATCAACCGCTACATCTTCGAAGAGGGCGACAAGTTTGTTGACCGCGGTCACGAGAACTTTGTCGGCATCCGGCCTCCGCACAGAGAGGCTGAGCGGCGTCGACAGATGGGTGGCGGAGGACCGCCGCCGAGGGGACCGCCTCCTCCAGCGCGCGGCGGCGGCAGCAGGCGCAGTGGCAACGGCCGTCGCGGCCCCCGAATGGTCAGCGACAGGTATCTGCCGGGAATCAATGAGAGTGGCCCTTATCGCCAGGGCGACCGTGGAAACTTTGGTGGGTCTCGCCCTGACGGTGGCCGCCGTTTCCGTTCCGACGACCGAGGCAGCCGGTACTAGGAGTCCAAATCATCTATTCAAGGTGATCGGTTGGCTGCTTCGGCTTTCACCATGTCTTTGGCTGCGTCTCAAACGCCGCCTATGACCATGTTCAGGCCTCTGTTGCCTCTTGGCATTCGCGAGTTCAATCGTCGCCAAGTTCATGAACCCGGGTGCCACAGCTGTTAAGAGAAAGACTACTGCGACTGTCCGTGGCCTGCCGATGACGCCGGCGATCCTCAAAACCAGATTATGGACCACTCCCCATACTGCAACAACGCCGCTGACTGTGGCTCATGCTTTTGTCCCTCGCGCACTCGCCCTCTGACGCCCCCGTTGGTACCTCCAGGCCGACCTGGGTATTCTCCACCTTCAGTGTCACCGATAGAGATGGTGACTCCATCCCCAGCACGGGAGCCCGCGTGGCAGAGACGACTAGGGGCACTGGTGATAGAGGATGATTTTGAAGTCGACGACGTTCGGCAACAGATTTGGCTACAACGGGCTGCTGACGAGCTGGAACGATTAGTTCGAGAAACTCGTTCTTCATGATGGCCATGGAATATCGGGATACCCATCTCACAACGCCTGTCTGTCTCCCTCGGGGCCATTGGGAATACCATGGTTCGCAGCGAAGACAAAGCGAAGAATTCGGTCATCAGTCAAGGGGAACGAATCACTTTAATGGAGCAGTTGATAGAATTCCAAACTGCTGCTGGGCGAAAAGGACGAACACAAAAAATAGATTAGGTCTAGACTGTATGATTCTCTCTCTTCTTCTTCTTTTTCCCCATCCTCTTACCAACGACGATCGAATTCATAGAGAGACGTGGGGCAGGCACACGCTCACGTTGCGATACCACACCATGACACTGTTCTTCGGGAGGGGAAGGGACACTTGGATCTCTCTCTTTATTGGGAGTAGCTAGCTAATTGAAGAAGCTTCTTGAAAATCTTGTTCGAATGCTCGTGATGTTTTGGCTGGGTAGTACTCTTTTTTTTTTTTTTTTAATATTGGAGTGATTGGCCATGATTCTGCAAAGATTGTGATATCACTGATATGGCCTTGTGCTAGCCATCCATTCATCCCCTCGAATATAGGTCTAGATCGATTTGTACTTCTTCTTCTCCCTCTGTTTCCCCCCTTTTCAGACGACCGGTTGAGTTCATACTGAGACATGGGGTCATTACCTACACCCCCACATACTATGATACCACACACTGCTTTTCTGTCAGTGAAGAAACAAGGCTTTTTAATTCATGTTCTTCAAAAGAACTGAATCTCTCTTTTGGTTAGGAGTATCTAGCGAATTAAAGAAGGTGTAAAACAACCATGGTTTCACTGTACTGCCGGCGATGTTTTTTGGGCGGAAATGGTATCTTCTCGTGTCGATCCGGGCAGCGGGAAGGTCATATCGCGTCGTTTTGAGACGAACCCTTCTCGTACATGTGCCCCTCCTAGTTTCTTCTTTCTAGGTGGAGATCTCCCCCGACATGCTTATCTGTGATGAACCCTCATCCCGCCTGGACATGACATCTCCGTCCACCTCAGATGCATCCCCGCTGGACTAAAGCCAGAAAGAGAGAGCATTAGAGGCTCTTCTGTCATCGGAATCCTCCACAATCAGTACGAGATGTTTGGAGGAAGTAAGTCCAGGATTGATATGCGCATCTAATGGAAGCATCTTCAAAATAAACTTGAGCGCGATTCTGATAGACTTAAGTCCATATACTTCCAGGTTCGATCTTGAGAACACAATTGGCAATAAATTCGGCAAAGAAGAGGAGTCCTTAATTAACAATGTCTAAGATGCATTCTGGAAGCCTCGTCTCCGTCGGTATATTCCATCGGCATATACTTAGGGTACTAGGACCAGTAGAGAGGGCATCAACAAGAAGAAGGGGGTTTGAAGGATTGCGAGGGCTCAACGTGAAGTGACCTCATAACCAGTCCTCAGTGAGAAGTTGTTTCTTCCTTACTCTCCCCTAGTCAATCTGCCCCGGCAATAATCTGCTTGCCTCTCGCAACGCTTTTGGTTGCTTTTGTCATCAGCTTCACTGGTCTCCTTGTTTCCTTCGGTATTGACTCCTAATTCCATTCAACCTGAAAATTTGAGATACAGCCCATCTCAAGAGCTCCTCGTGTGTCGCGTGTCTCAATTCATCATTCCAAGATTCATGGTGAGTGTGGTACGCCTTATAGGCCGGCCTATTATATCAGGAGTCATTATGTGCACTTTTCCTTCACCACTACGGTGTACTTACCAGGCGATTTCGTCGAAGTATTCCTCAGCCAATTCCCTTGCGGGGTAGCTCAACACGCTTTTGTGCTGACTATATTGCTTATGCCGATCTAATACCCACATTCTTGCAGTTCGCCTTGGAACGTTGGGACACAAGTTGAGATCAAGCATCGTTCGCAAAGCTTCCTATGCTTTCTGTTGCGCATTGCTGCGAAAAAATCCAAATCCCGACTGTCGAGGCGGCAAGGCTGTAGGGCAAACAGCGTTCATGAGGGGGCCTTCGATCAGTATTAGCTGTGACGGCAAGGATGTCGAATTCTCTGAATAGTCTGTGAGTGTCTTGGAACAAAAGCGAGCTAGCTAGAAGCTCCCAAGACCTAGTTTGATCGCCTTCGAGAGAGTTGTCTTTCGTTGACGAACAACGTCATTAATATCAATAGTGCTCATATGTGACATGCCAGCGTTGCAGCCCTTTCCAGTGGCTTCTGTCTCCCTGATTCGATCCGGCCCGGAAACATTGTTGCCTGCTGTCAGATTATTGACATCTTTTAACATGTCTTCCCAATCAACTGAGAACAAGCAGTCTCTGTGAACAACACGCTTCCCACTTTGCAGAGTTATTTGTGGACAATGTGCAGACGGGAGGAGGTAGGCGTCTTGCGAGATGATAAAGACTCTACTGAGCGGTCCGAATTTTTTGAATACATAGCTGAGGTGTGAGGCTAGTGTTGACTTGCCACTCGAAGGGCTACCGCCGATGCCGATGATGTAGGTTGGGATGTGAGAGGCCTGTCCTTCGGTTGCAACATTTTTGCTCGACGAAGGATGCATATGCGAAGGTAGTGACGGGGTGACATATTCTTCCAAGAA
Source organism: Colletotrichum godetiae (assembly GCF_030913485.1). Lineage (NCBI taxonomy): Eukaryota > Fungi > Ascomycota > Sordariomycetes > Glomerellales > Glomerellaceae > Colletotrichum > Colletotrichum godetiae. Next base: position 666,793 of record NW_026851251.1, on the reverse strand, counting down.
CGGTAGAGCAAAGTAAAAAAACGGTAGAGAGGACGACTGCCATGGCGAGATGTTTCGATAAGCGCCTATTTCCTTGTAGTACCTTTCGGAACCGCGTGCGGTTCCAATCCGGTCACCCGGATCACCAAAGCACATATTTGCTTGGACAAAGGGTTTAGGAGGAGAGGCGCCTTCGCTGCGAAGAGGCGTTTGCGCCCGCCGTACGTGTGAGTTGACTGGTGTTTGCCCGTAGCTTACACAGGAGGTTCCTGGGTGCGAGGCGTCGGTAGCGCAGAAGTCCGCCCGTTCACCATAGACTGGGTATACCGGGACGGTTAACAGGGATTCGATTTCCTTCGACTCTTCTGACGAGAACAACGGACCTCGGTGCGAGGCGTCGGCAGCGTGGAGATCCGCCCAGTCATCGTATAGAAGACAATGCAGATTATCCATGCTGGTGTATGTCGAAGAGCTATCTTGTGATTGATGTTGATCTCCTACGCTGACGATACGAATACGCAAGAGGTATGAACGGTCAAGAAAACGAGCTTTCAAGAAAGGCAGAGGGATAGCTGTGCTTTCGATTCGTATGGATGTATGTGCCAGAGTGATGTCGAAATGAAGTGCGTACGTAGTTCGGTTTCTCGGAATCGGACGACATCCGTCGAGAAGTAGGATGAGTACCGCTCTTGCAGTCGTTTCCATCGTGCCGGCCTTCACAATGACCATCTATGCCTGCCATGATCAGCACCTCTTCCTTCCCCGTTGAAATGACAGCCGTCATACTCCACGCCGCACCTACCTTCGCCAGTGTACTCATCATTGGATGCTAATTGTTTAGCATAATATCACGTGACAAGGAAGTAGGGAAGAATGATGTTTCCAGATCATGAACGTTTTTGTGTTTCAATTTAGGAAAGTAGCTTTCTTGAGAGCTGCTATGAACTGTGTAAAAAAAAAAAAAAAGCGAGGAAGGAACCAACAAATCCCACTTGATGTGTATGCACAAGGTCGAAAAGAGACCCAAAATCAACTGCCGCGACACCCATAACTACAAGACAAAGAACCAGGAACCCCATTTTGCACCAGGACGCAAGTAACCCCCTATCCACACCAAAGCACTACGGACTCAATTAAGCAGCCGCGGCGAGGGTGGTGGGCTCTACACCGACACGCTCCCTGCTGAGGATGTCGAGCATGAGCTGGGTGGGGCGGTTGTCCTTGAAGATCTTCTCGCTGTCCTTGAACATCTGGACGTTCTCAATGTACTTGTCAAAGAGGTAGGAGCTGTCCATCGGGCCGCCCTTGGCCTCGGGGTGGAACTGGGTGGAGAAGATGGGGCGGGTCTTGTGCATCATGCCCTCGTTGGAGCCGTCGTTGAGGTTGACAAAGTACTCCTTGAAGTCGCTGGGGAGGGTGGATGAGTCGACGGCGTAACCGTGGTTCTGGCTGGTGATGTGGCACTGGCCGGTGGTCAAGTCGAGGGCGGGGATGTTGTGGGCGCGGTTGCCGTACTTGAGCTTGATGGTGCGGGCACCGACGGCCAGGGCGAGGAGCTGGTGGCCGAGGCAAATTCCCATAATGGGGACGGGGGAGGTCTCCATAAGGCGGCCAAGGTTGTAGATGGTCTCCTGGCAATGAGTCGGGTCACCGGGGCCGTTGGAGATGAAGACACCGTCAAAGTTGCTGGAAACCTTGTGGATGGGGTAGTTGTAGGGGAAGACGGTGACGGAGGCGCCACGGCTGACCAGGCTGCGAAGGATGTTCTCCTTGACACCGCAGTCAATCAGGGCAACGTGGAAGCGAGCACCGGGGGACTCGACAACGAAGGGAGCCTTGGTGCTGACACGCTTGACCAGGTTGATGGCGCCGGGGTCGATGAAGCTCTCGTCCTCGTCGGCGTCGTACTCGTCACCAATGGTGATCCTAGCGAGGGAGGAACCCTGCTCACGGAGGTAGGTGACGATCTCACGAGTGTCGACGCCCGAGATGGCGGGAACACCCTCACGGGCGCACCAGTTGCCCAAGCTCTCAACGGCGGTCCAGTGGCTGTACTGGGTGGCGACGTCGGCGACGACGACACCGGCGCACTGGATGTGAGGGGACTCAAAGTACTTGAGGAGGTTCCACTCATCACGCTGGTTGGAGGGCACACCGTAGTTGCCGATCAGGGGTTGGGTGAAGACCAGAATCTGGCCGCGGTAGGAGGGGTCGGTCATGGACTCGGGATATCCAACCAGGGAGGTGGTGAAGACGGCCTCGCCGGAGATGTTGGAGTTTGCTCCGAAGGCTCGGCCCGAAAAGACGGGGCCATCCTGAAGGGATTGTTAGCAAGATTGTTTCTGTATCGCCGGTACGACGTAGATATCTCGGCGGTGACATACTCGGATGGTCAGGGTAGCGTCGAGGTTGGCGACGGGGGTGGTGGCACGGGTCTGGGTGAAGGGCATCTTGCGGCCCTTACTACCAGCGGCCTGGCCGGAGAGGAATCGGGTCTGAACTCGGAGGCCGGAGCTCAACCCGGCGGCACCGTTGGCCGCGGGCTTGGTGAGGGAAGCCAATCGGGAGAACATGTTGGCTTGGATTTAGGTAGAGGTGATGTAGTAAAAGTTGCTTGTAGTTTGGATAGACACTTTAGGGGCTGGCAGCCTTCCACAAGTGGTCTGTTGAGGGGGTGGGAAACATGGTCAGTCTCGCGTGCCACTTTGGAGGGGCGGTGAGTCAATCGAGGGTATTATGCTAACCTGAGAGATAATCCTGAAGATAGCGAGTCAGCAACCGAAATTTAGCAATATTAATGATTGTAAGGAAGCAATGCGTCTTCAGTGCAAGTAGACTAGACACCCGAGAGCTTCAATTGGGCTATGGGCACCAGCTTGAGACAGAGTTTGGCAGCGGGGTCAAGAGGTATCACGAAGACCGTGAGCTCAGACGAACCAACATGGCGGGATCTGATAAGAGAAAGATGATAGTCGTCTAACATACCTGAGAGGTGAAGACTGAAGGACGCCCGTTCATAAGGGCAGCTTGCAAATGGGCAATCAGTAGAAGAAGGGTAGTGAAGTGCTCGAGGCGAGGTTGTGGAGGGATGATGGCTGGATATAATCTGTGACGAATGTGTTGCACGATGTGGCAGGATTTTTGGATCTGGAGGAGGAAAAGGGAAAGAAAAAAAAAGAAGGGAAGCGGTGGGAGGAGATCGGGTAGAAAAATAGGAAGCACGAGCGCCGGCACACGGAGTCACACAGCGCGCAGCAAACGGGGGCCCTTTCCTCTCTCCTCCCCCTGCTCCTCCACCTCCACCACCGCTCACCCCGTCCAAGTCCCAGTCATCCAGTTCCCAGGTAGTCAACGTCAGGTCAACCTGGGAAAGGGTACACTACCGCAGTAAAAGTCTCCGCCGCCCAAGTTACAGCCAGCAGCAGTACTTGGGTTGGGTCAGGCAAATTTTTTTGGGGAGCTTGTCATTGGACCCTTTGGGGAAAGGTCGGTCGCTGATTAGCCAGTAATAGGGTCAACGGGCCCCCCGTTATGAGGATGCCTGCAGGGGAAACTCTCGCCGCCCAGCCCCAAGCACTGGTACCTATCCGTACTCCGTAGAGTACACCAGGGCAAGCTGTCACCAAAGCACCGGGCACTGGCAACCGGGCAGGTAAGGGAAGGTACCTAATTACCTCCCCGCCCCAGCACAAGGGCGCCCGCACCGCCGATGTCGTTCCTTATCGCGGGGCTTTACATAATTCGCCCAGCCTTTTAGCAATTCCGCCCTTTAATCACTTTCTTCCCCCCTGGTTCTTATCAGCCCTGCTGAGCCGAATTGGCCTGGTCTTATCCGTACTCTTGGACAATTACATCACCGCCTCCCGCTTTGTACTTTGCACGGAAATACTCTGTTCAGCACTAGAAAAAAAAATCTAGCCATGCCATTGAGCCGGCATTGGGCTGCGGAAAGACGCTTTCGACCCAGGGATCGCCTTTGCAGCTACTCGGCACATTGTTCCAATGCTTCATTCTCCCAAAATTGACGCAATATCAGAGTTGGTGGGCTCTTTTTTGTCTTGCTTTTCTCTCGCGCCCTCCCCATCCCGCCGCCGGGTTCGGAGTTCCACTTTTCAACTGGGTGAGTTCAAACTGCTGACATTGCATACCGTAGACAGCCCTGAGTTTCCCTGCATAAAATCGCCTACATGCATCAATCTACGATTATCCATCCCATGCATTCATTCAATTCACCTCTCCCCGGTTGAGCTAGACCGAGTGAACAACTCTCTCTCTCTCTCTTCCAACGGGGCTGTCAAACGGGGACGCGCATTGGCGGCCGGCCTATCGCAAGCTATCGGGTCCTCCCTTGCCAACCAGAAACGGAAACCATCAAACTTGAGTCCCTTTCAAGCCTTTCTCCGGGGTCTTGCAGTCTACACCGACTCGAGTCCCGCGTCCCTTTTGTTCCTGTCTGGAGGGGCGCGCGTTTGAACTTTGAAAGAAGACAGGTGCGGGACCTTGCAGCACCCATCTGCTCGGAAACCCCGGCTCACTCAAGGCGGTCTGTCTCTCTCAACCAATTGAGATGTTACAACATGATTCTAAGCACGCAACCACGCGAACACGCGCAGCGGCCATCGTGGTCGAGGCTCCCGTGAGCGGTGGTGTTTCTTTTTCTGTCTATCTGTCTCATTCGTCTTTTGTGTTTAGACTTGCGAGATTCTGAGGAATGCCACCTCAACTAACATGTGGTCTCATCGTGTCAGCAGCTGTCCGCTGGTTACATACATGCCCAGGATGCAGTCGAAAAGTTTGGCTTCTGATTGAGTGCCCTCTCTGACGATCTGACCCCTCATCTCGTGTTCAAGGGTTCTAATTACGCTGCGGCCCATAGACGTCTGGTCAGCATTGAAGATGGAGAAGTCAACGTTCGCGGCAGAGTCACGACGTTCTCACACCGCGTTTACTGTGACCATCTAAACTATATACGGTTTGTGAAGCTATCAAAGTGGAGACGGACGCTTCACCTTCAAGTACCACTCCAAGGACATTGCAGTGAAGCTACCAGTGGCAGTCAAGATGAGATATCCTCGTTTCGCAGAGTTTCGCAGAAGTGAACGATTTAGTTGCTTCTAGCCAATGACCTTCTGCTGAAGTCAGCTTGAAACCATTGAAGACCATGATGGTCACTTTGCTGAGATGCTAAACCTCAAATCTCATACCGTTCATTTTCTATAAGCTTCGTCAAGTCATACGTCAAGTGATGGTCCCTCCCAATCGGAAAGACTTCAACGCCAAACCACTATTCTACTCTCTTCCATCACCCTCATTAAAGTATATATAATCTCACTCTCCTTCCCGTCCCCTCAGCCCCCTCCACCATCCTCCGATTCGCCCTCCCCAGCGACCACCTCATCCAAAACACCGTCCCGATACACATGAACGAAAACACCATCATCAACAAGAAAGCAAGCAAATACCTCGGATTATCCGCCGGCCGAAAAAAATACGGACTCCAAATATTGCCCACCTGCGCCAACAAACACACGATCGACGTCGCCGTAGCCCTCTTCTCAGGCGTCTCGCTCGCCACGCTCGCCGCCCAGCTAAAAATCAGGCCCGTCGACGCGAACGCGCCGGGGAGGTACAGGAAGCTGGCAAAGTACCGTGCGGGCCGGTTCGTCGTCGCCGCCGAGATGACGAAGCCGAGCATGGCCACGCACACGGGGCCGACGATGTGGAGACCCCTGTCGGCGCGGCGGTCCGAGGAGACGGCTACGCAGAGGGCGACGACGGCGGCGAGGAGGTAGGGCGGCGCGGTGAGCATCAAGGTCGTTGTGTTGGAGCCTAGGCGGAAGCCTTGGACGATTGTCGGGAAGAAGCTGTTGAGGCCGTGGGAGGAGAGGTAGAAGGCCATCATGCAGACCTACCCCCAAGTCAGTCGAGAACATACCTCTTCTACTTTCACGTGTCTCAGGGGGGAATTACGCTGTCAAAGGGCGGCAGGAGAAAAGAGAGGAAAAAGGGGGGGGGGGTAGAGTCGACATAAACTCACAAAAGCCCACGTCCTCGCATCCTTAACAGCAAGCCCCAACCCCCTCCACACACTCGACTTCTCCTCGGGCACCGAAACCCGATCGGCGTCCATCCGCTGCGCCGCAACCTGCAGCTCCCTCTCCGACATGAGCCACGAGCACATGCCTGTTCGGGACCCGACGTAATCCGGCAGGAAAGCCAGCGCCGCGAACGCAGACGCGAAGCTGCCGGCCCCCTCGATGATGAAGAGCCACTGCCAGCCCGCGAGCCCACGCGCGCCGTCAAGGTGCGCAAAGACGGCGGCGGCGATGAGGCCGGAAAAGGCCGTCGCGATGAGCATGCCCGAGTAGAGGATTGCTGTGCGGAAGGCGATTTCTTTCTGGGTGTACCAGCAGGAGAGGACGTAGAAGATCTGATTCTCTCGTAAGCAGAGGGTTGGCAGAAGTCAACGAGTCTTTACCCGACGAAGAAAGACACCTCCAGCTCAGGTGCTCCTTAAAGGGGGTTTCACGAGAAGAGCAGAGGGCAAAAGAGAGAGTGTGTGTTACTTACCCCTGGGAAGAACGGGGCTTCGACGACGCCTAAAATCACTCTGATAGCGACGAGGCTCGAGAAGTTCTTTGCTGCCGCCGTCGATGCCGATACACACGACCACAGGAGCACGCAGCACGGCAGGTATATGCTCGGACGCACGCGGGTGATGAGCATGTTGGACGGTAATTGGGCAACCATGTACCTAATTCGCCAAGACGAAGAAAGGGGTCAGCGACAGTCCCAAACAGAGAGAGAGAGAGAGAGAGAGAGAGAGAGACGGCACAAAAAGATCCTCGAAAGGACTCACCCGACGTTGAATATCGCTACGGCGGTATTGAACTGCTCCCCCACGAGCCCGAGATCCGCCTCGAACTTGTTCAACTTGGCCTGCCTATACCGCAAACCACCATCATACGTCAGCGTACTGGCGACAAGCTCTTGTGCGGCTGCGAAGAGCGAAAAACCACTCCATTATTAGAGCGAACCTCGGGGGAGAAGAACGTACGCGAGATTATTCCTATCGAGGTAGTTGAACATGTACAACGTCCAAATCACCGGCATAAGCGTCATATCCAGCTTCCGCACCAGCCTCTTCTCCGCCGCGCGCCACTCGGGGTGTGCCATGGCCACTTCATCCGGGGTCTCGAGCCGCGGCGACGATGGAGATGCCGGCGACGAAGACGACAATGGTGACGCGTCGGGTAGAAGCCCCTTTTCGATCGTGTCGACAGAGACCTCTTTACTCGTAGAGGTGATTTTACCCATGTTGGCGAACTCCAATTCTCTCCCAGGCTACGATTATCAGAGCGAACAACAATCGACGGTTGTCTGAACTGAGGTTGGGTGTGTATAAGGGTGACAGTGAAGATGACCCGTTGACCAAAGAGTTTGAAGTGAGTGCGGCAGCTTTTGTCTTTTTGATATATCGAGTCGAGCCAACCCAGTCTCGCCTCGCTTTCGGACGTTAGCATGACCTGCAAAAAGGTTTGTATCTTCCCCCCCTCCCCTCGTCCACACACACATCCATCACTCACATGGCAGCACATGGGAGACTGCTCAAAAAAACAACACAATCAGCAAGACACCGATAAGCCGAAAACTAAACGTCCCGATAACGAGCTTGGCTTCCAGGTTTTGCCGGGTTGCCATTATGAGTGTCGAGTCTCAGCAATATCACCATACATGAGCGTGGCCTCACCACATTGGGCGGGGGAGGACGGGAGTGCTCATCCAACGTTCCAGGCTACAAAGTCAAAAAAAAAAAAAAGCGGTGATCCGCCGCTACCCCCGGGGCCCGAGATGCTTAATTTGCCAACAACTTAAGTGTATGCAGACTATTAAACTCTACGACGCGTCGCGGCTGCGACGTTGGGTGGGAGGGGTAAGGTTGTTCTCAGTAGGTCATCTTTGAAAGCTTGGACTTCAAGCTGAAAGTCTGACCGTCTCATACCGTCGTCGACTGTGGTATGGACGAGCGTGTGATCGGACGGAGACTTTTTTGACTCGGCCGATGCGCTCCCGTGAGGGGGCTAGGAGACTGGCCCCTCTAGAATCGTGACTCTGGTTTGTGTCTTTCTCTTGTGTACAGAGACCGGTGACTATCATGCGCGCGATGATGAGCAAGTTATTTTGCTGTGTGGTGGCGGAGGACGAGAGATGTGTCTGCAATACCAATGCATGAGTATACCCAACGGGTTTACATCATAAGTTACCTGTAGTCAACTATGACATATTAGGCCAACATTGGACATGTGAATTTGAGAGACTATGCCCAATACCGAAGCTATCGCATCAGTAAAACTCAGGGTAACATGCCGTATACACATCGCCCATTCCACCCTGAACATTGCGACGCCGTCTTCCGAAGCTTGCAGTGAGCCATGGGACCGCAAGATTATTCCGTTCACTACCAAACTTACATACGTACCTACTCATCCACATCTCCGACATCATTCCAATTGACACACTCACCGCAACGGCTCCGATGTTCTAGAAAATTGAACCCACGCAAATCCCGAATAAACTTCGGAAGTCTTCCATACGCAACACACAGTAACTCATGTCTATTATTCAGCAGGAAACCCTGCGAACCCAGCGAACAAGACGGGAATAACACCGGCCTCTCCATCGCCCAGTGCCGTACAACAGTACTAGCCCCCACCCCCCGGGCAACGCAACGTGAGGCTCTCTGAATGGCCAGTCATGTAAATAGACTACTCCCAGCAAGCCATTGCCGTCTGCCCGAAATGTCCGAATGGCGAGTTGGCCCTCATTTTACAACGGGTAGTCGTTGAAGAAAAAGAGGAAAGCTACGGGAATGTGGGGATGGAAATAATTCAACGCATCACTAGCACTAACTGTACCCCACGGCAGTTGCGTCATGAGGAGGCAAGATCCGTGGAATAATCTCCGGATATAAACTATTTCGGCGCGTCTTGGCGGATTCCTCGGACTTTGAACTTCTTCTCTCTTTGCATTCGTCCTCAATTCCATACGAGGTCAAATTCAACGTATATTGGTTGATATATTATTCTAAATCAATGATTCAGAGATCGATATCAATTAGGCTTCCATCACAGTCAATTGATTCAGCTCGCTCCTGATAACAAAAATGGCATCGAACAATGATAACGCCCCAGCCCCAATTTCAGCAGCAACGAAGCTGCGGCAACGCCTCAACGAGACGGACGACTTAATCCTCCTACCAGGCGTCTACGATGGCTTCAGCGCCAGAATCGCACTCGAAGTCGGCTTCGACGGTCTTTACATGGTAAAACCCACCTACAATCACACTCAGCCGCCCACTCTCACCCCCACACCTTCACTAACACCAAGAACCCCAGACCGGCGCAGGAACATCAGCCTCAAAACTAGGCCTCCCAGACCTCGGCTACGCAACCCTAGACGACATGCGCTCCCACGCCGAAATGCTCGCCAACCTAGACCCTTTCATCCCCTTAGTAGCCGACGCCGACACGGGCTACGGTGGGCCCAACATGGTCGCCCGCACCGTAACCCAATACGCCCGAAGCGGCGTCGCGGGCCTCCACATCGAAGACCAGGTCCAGACCAAACGCTGCGGCCATCTAATAGGCAAACAAGTCGTCGACACAGACGTCTTCGTCTCCCGCATCAAAGCCGCCGCCCTCGCGCGCCGCAAAATCGGCTCCGACATTGTCGTCATCGCCCGCACCGACGCGATCCAAACGCACGGCTTCGACGAGGCGTTGCGCCGGCTCCGGGCGGCTGTGGAGGCGGGTGCGGATGTCGCGTTCCTTGAAGGCGTGACGTCGGCGGAGCAGGCGAGGACGGCGTGTAAGGATCTTGCGCCGACGCCGGTGCTGCTGAACATGGTGGAGCATGGCGCGACGCCCTCGTGGACGGCTGCTGAGGCCAAGGAGCTTGGGTACCGCATGATGATTGTGCCGTTTGCGGCCATTGCGCCGGCGTACGAGGCGATTCGCGATTCGTTGGCGAGGTTGAAGGAGACGGGCGTTGTCGGGACGAAGTCTGATTTCTCGCCGAGAAAGCTGTTTAGCATTGTTGGGCTGCAGGAGGCGATGGAGTTTGATAAGGCTGCCGGTGGGAGCTCGTATAGCCAGGTGTGATGGACCGAAAGATTGATGACCACCGGGGACTAGATCCAATGGAGAGAATTGGACGACGTTCTCTGTGATCCCATATTTGCTCCTGTGGAATATACACCCGACCCACTCGGGCTGACTGCTTGCCTCTTGAATACTTTCCTGATGAGCACCTGCCTGATGAGTGCTTGCCTTCTTTTATATTCAAATCGAGGTCCCTTTCTTTCAACCAAGCCCAACTGATCCTCGTGGTCAGATGGTATAACGTCTAGCTACGTTAGTAGACAATATGAACTTGGTATGAAATCTCACCGGGAGGGGACGTAACGCGTCCAGTTCGAATCCCGAACTAGGTGCCTGAGCTTTTGCTTTTTTTGCCCTTCTTGATGCTACGAGGTACTGACAGGCTGCGGCGGTGAAGTCTCCATGCAATCGACGTTATTCGTTCGGAGATACACCTTGACAGGCTGACGCACATCGCGATGATTAATCTAGAAGAATCAGCAAAGTCAGCCCGTCAGATGTTTATGCCGGTCAATAATCATCGCTTCCCATGTGCCTTCGCACTCCGAGATTTATCTCCGAGATGCATCACATTCTGAAAACACTCTCGCCGGTTCCGTTGGGGCGGTACATTACGTGCTCGGTTTCAACCTCGCTGATCGGACCGTTCCGTTGACTTCCTTGTGGTGCGTAACCGCCCATTGAAGGTTCAAAAGCGCAGCGGACGATTCCCGCGCAACACCTACCCGAGGCCGAGCTCCTCGACCGAGATGCTAAGGGGGGGCAAGGTATATCAGCTTGCTTTTCCATCTTAACAATTGTTGGATACATCGGTTCTCGTTCTCGCTCGACCTCAAGATGGCAGAAGTAAGCCGATTCGAGCTACATCAGGCGGTGTGGTGATTGGATGTTCTTCATGTGATAGGCCCTTAGGCCCAGGCCAGGACCCGGTATATCCTTTTGACGCAATGCAGGGCTCGGAGTACCGCAAGTCTAGTTTGTAGTAGTATGCGCAAGCAACTGTGATATCAGTATCATTATACAACATGCTATAGGGGTTGAGCTTTGCCATGAGATGTTGTGAATGTCTCGACAAAGCATTCGTACTCCGAACGCTCTCCGCAATCACGCCCGAATGTCCGAGAAGCCTGCGTTTGAATCGATTCTATTGCAAAAAAGGGTCTCTTCGTACTGGTACAAGCCATTACAGGCCTTACAAGGCGCCGAGCTCCTTGAGCTTCGCAACGAGACCGTCAACATCCTCGACCTTGCCGCCGCCCTGGCGTTGAGGGGGCTCTGTGAAGATTCGTTAGCTCGCAAATCTTCCAGAAGAAAACAATGCAAATCCATTTTATGTAGCAGATGCATCGGGCAAAAAGACAACGACGCCGAAAAGAGCGCAAAAGAAAGACTCACCAGTAACCTTCAAAACCTTCAACCTCTTCTCAACACCAATCCCGTAGTCGGCCAGCTTCTTCTTCTCAAGCGGCTTCTTCTTCGCCTTCATAATATTCGGCAAGCTCGCGTACCGCGGCTCATTGAGCCGCAGATCCGTCGTAATCACCATCGGCAACTTTGCCTTGACCGTCTCCACGCCACCGTCAACCTCGCGCGTGACACTCACACTGTCCCCCTCGCCAAACTCCACCACGCTCGCCGACGTAGCCTGCGGCCACCCCAAAAGCCCAGCGAGCATCTGACCCGTCTGGTTCGCGTCGTCGTCAATGCTCTGCTTGCCGAGGATGACGAGGTTGGACTTGTGCTCCTCGGCGGCCTTGCGCAGCAGCTTGGCTACGCTTAAGGGCTCCAGGTCGTCGCCCTCCTTGGTCTCGACGTGGATCGCACGGTCGGCGCCCATGGCCATGGCGGTGCGCAGCACGTCGACGGCCTTGGGGGGTCCCGCCGAGATGACGGTGATGTCCTCGACGCCGCCGGGCGCCCGCTTCTTCTCGCGGATGCGGACCGACTCCTCGACCGAGAGCTCGTCAAAGGGGTTCATGGAGTGTTTGACGCCGGCCGTCTCGACGCCCGTTTGGGCCTTGTTGACTCGGGGCTTGACCTGTTTTGTCGCAGAACACATCCAATGTTAGCTGGAGGACCATAATCACAAGCCAATTTTGCGCAGGAACTGCCAATTGCGGTCGGGTAGCGTGGGCAGAGCTTTGGTAGACGTACGGCATAGTCAATCACCCGCTTCACGGGAACGAGAATTCGGAGGGCGGACATGGTTCAGGCTCTCTCTCTCGCTCTGCTTCTTCAATCGCCCGTTATTGATGCGTGGAGGGGGTTGCTTGTGGGATTGCGCAGATGGGAATTGGAGGGTGTGGTGGGAGCTCGAGGTCTTCAATGGTCAAGGTCCGTGTCGTCACTGGGGAAAATGGGACCTCCGTCGTTAGCGATACCGGCTAACCTCGGGTCACCGCCCCACCGTAAGCCCTTTTCGGTCATTCGAGCGTAGACGCCGACTTGCGGGCTCATAATCCCGAAGCTCTGTTGATTTTGGTCGTACTGCTCCTTTGGACGTTCCGCCCTCATCTGAAGGCATCTCGACTTTGAGATGTTCGTTTGTTTCAACATTACACATAAGGTAGGACACTATCGCAGTATCACTTCGAGGACCATGAGACATGCTCAGCTCCACCGTTGCAAAGTCAGTGACACTTTAGGCCACAGCGTCTCCAATCTCGAATAAAGTGATATTGCAGTCTAAATTGATATTCCTCAACTAGCAGGCCTGCCAAAGCACAACAACCGCTCACCTGCCCGCCCCGATCACACTCTTCGGACACCGTTTAACGCCCGACCTCACCAGTCATCCCACCCATCATTCTCCTTCTTCGTAGCCGGTGCCGCGGCACCTCCAGTCTTCTTGCCCATAGCAGACGTACCAATCGAGCTGCCGCTCTGCGTCTGCCTTTGGTCTGCCAGATTGCTAAAGCTGTCCCAAAAGTCCTTTTTGCTCTCATCCAACGGCGCCTGTCTCGAGGCTCCGCCTTGGCCCCCTTGGCTGGGACCGCCCTCAACGAAGCGGTTGAAGCCGTCGTGGGCATTGCGAGCACCCTGCTGCGCGGCGCGGCCCGCGTTGGCCGCCGCGATCTGAGCTTGCTTTGCAAAGTCGGATTCGGCAAGCTAATTTCAAGGAGGGCGTCGGATTAGTCCGGAGTTCTTCGTTCGGGCCGGCGCCGGGGGAGATATGATTGAACTAGAAGAGTCACCCACCTGTTTCGCTGTGGGCTGAATGTAGCCATCGTTGACCGTCTTGGCCGTCTTGGAGACGGTGGTTGTAAACCAGCCGAATCCCTTGGTCAGCGCGGCCACTGGATCCCTTTGCAGATCGTCCACAGTCGGAATGCCGCCCTCCTTCTTCTCGGGCATGGGACTGCTGCCGAATCCTGCGTATTTTCCTCCCTGACTGGGAGGCAAGTCCTCGGATCGGGAGGCGTTCTCGGCGCCGAGCTTGGAGAAGTATTTATCGTCCACCTTGACCTTCCTGCCGGGACTGGCGGAGCGGCTGTTCGTGCTACCGAGAGGTGTACCCGTTCGGCTGGCGGGCTTCGCCGCCGGTGTTGGCGCGGGCTTCTTCTCGCCGGGAACGTACTCCTTGCCCTCGACCTTGGCAGAGAGCCTGTCCTTCCACTCATCGCCGACCTCGCCACTGTATCGCTCCGCGATCGTCGCATCGTCCCATGAGATGCCCCTCATCTTTGTGTCCTCATGCTGTTCGAAGAAAGTGCGCCAGTTCTCGTTGCCACCCAGGCGCATCCGCTCGATCTCGACCTGCTTGAATGCGTCCATTGAAATACTGCGTACGAAGGAGATGTGCACACCGAGACCGCGGTGGACCCCGGCGCATGACAGGCAGATAAAGATGCCAAACTTCGGAGAGGCCCATTGCGGGGATGGTGCGTTGCAATCACAGCAGACGTTGTTCTTGGCCTCCTTTTGAATCGCGGCCAGCTGTGAGGAGACGTTGGGTTAGCGGCGAGTCGCGAAGTCGCAAGCGAGGCATTCGACTTGGGAGAGAACTCACCTTGGCGCGCGTCTCGGGATCGACCTCCCACATGGCCTTGGAAGCCATCGTGGGAAGGGCTCAGGGCTGGTAATTGGGTATGAACGGAAAATGCGTGGCAAAGGAGGACAAGTCGAGGTACGTGGGAGGTTGTCGCAGTGAGGAATTGTGGAGGGGCTTTCTTGATGCCGATAAGGGGTTTGCTGGCAGTCGACTAGGGTGCGGGAGTCTGGGCGTCTGGTCGGGTACCTTTTAGTGACTGACGTTGCCCTCAATTTCATCCTTGTATTTGAGTTCCTTGGCCCAGGGGAACGGACACGTGAGCTACCAAGTCTCTGGTAACACCAACCAGCCAGTATGTGCTTTAACGTCTATGTAGGTATTGTTATGCTCGAGTCTATGGATTCTCCCTTGGGCAATCGAGGCATTATTGTTTCTCTCTCTCAAGTCGTTCAGGTTGTTACGGCTCAAAAACAAGTTAGACAGGGGACTTCGACTCCATGGGGCTCTGCTGGAGACTCGACAGACAAGGAAAGGTCCAGACTTCGATCTGGGACACTTGGCTTTTGGGGCTCTGCCGCCACCCAATGGTAGTCCTCGAAACGCCATACATGCACCACTGAAACCAACCACGGATTCCCACCGAATGGACTACAAAAAGTGTCAAAGTCCAAGGAACTACATACTTTGTTTTGCATGGCCAACTCCATGTGCCGACAGTGCACAGCAACACTCTGTTATTAGCCGTTCAGACGATTTCTGCGAACTCGAACCACATAGTACAACCTTAAAATCACTCGACAACAATGATGCACTCGCTCAACGATTTTTTGGTGTTGCACCGCCCTTTTTGTTTTGTTTAATTTAACTGTAAAAAGCTACCCGATTTGAAACGTTTTGCGCCAAACTTTTCCTCTTCCTTCTAAGCCGCCTCCAGCTTAAGCTAATTTACAACCCAGCAGAGGGTTACGGAGGAAATGGGAGGTTAGGTAACAGGTACAGAAGAGGTGGCCGGTAAGATCATGTGTATTAGTTTAGGGATGGTGGCAGCCCTGCACATCTTGTTTGGCCTATCTACCGAGAGCGAATCTGGTCAAAAGGCAGACGTAGATGTCATTGGCCACCTTTTTGGTGGGCACTTCCAAAAAATTGAAATCGTCGTAACAGGTACCGCATCGTAAAGCTCGTAAAGGCAGTGTCTCGGGAGGTTGGGCCGAGACACATTGCCGGGGCTGTAGGTTGGTCGCCTACATTTAGGCGGTGGTGGCGGGAGCGGCAGCGGCCGGGGTCTCAGCAGCAGCAGCAGGAGCAGCCGCGGCCTCGGTGGCAGCCTCCGGGGTGCCGTTGGACTTGGTCTCCTCCTTGGGGGCGTTGGCCTCCTCATCGGTCTTGTCGGGGCTATCGATAGCGACCTTGACGGCGATCTCGCGGCCCTCAATCTCCTTGCCGTTCATCTCGGAGACAGCCTTCTGCTGGAGCTCCTCAGAGGCGAGGGTGACGAAGCCGAAGCCACGACCCTTGCGGGGCTCACCGCGAGCCTGAAGCTTCTTGATCATGAAGCGGGGGATGGGGCGGAGAGCGATCTTGGCGGAAGAAGGCTCGTAGGCGGCGAAGAGCTCCTTGAGCTATTGAAATGTGTCAGCACGGGGCAACAAACAAAGCGAATGATGAGATAATACCTTCTCCTCGGTCAGGTCGTAGGGAAGGTTGGCGACCATGACCTTGGTCTTGGAGGCAATGCCATCGGCGGGAGGGCCACGCTCGCGACGCTCACGGGGGGCACGAGCCTCAGCGGACTCGCCGGCCTTTTGGGTCTTGGCGGCATCCTTGTTGGTAGCGTCAGTCAGAGGCAGAACCTCAGAGGTAGCGGGAGCACCAGCAGGGACCTCGGCGGCAGCGCCCTCGATGGGAGTGCCATCCTCCTGTAAAATTGTAAGTAACCCCTCGGCGACTATGCTTTGACTTCAACTTACGTTGCGGCCACCGCGGGCACCACGACCGCCACGGCCGCGGCCACGTCCACGGCCACGACCGGAGGCGCGGCGGCGGTTTCCCTCACCAGCACCCTCACCGTTGGCGCCCTCAGTCTTCTCTCCAGCGGGCTCAGGCTTGCGGGCAAGCTGAACAGAGACCTTACGCTCGAGAATCTCCTTGCCGGAAAGCTCAGAGATGGCGCGCTCAGCCTCAGATGGGGTAGAGAGGTCGACGAAGGCGTAGCCAACGGGTCGGTCGGTGCGAGGGTTCTTGGGAATGGAGACGGACTCGCTATGGAAAAAGGCGGGTCAGTATGAGTTGGCATGTGTGACGCAAGTGGGTGGAATTTTGCGGGGCAGGAGAGGGATGAGAGGCCACGCTGCAACATCGTGACAGCTGAGAGAAGCGGTCTAGGCAGCAGTAGCAGCAGGGCAGAAACAGACACGACGCCCAACCTCGATGCATCGTGAGTCAAGTGCAAACGATGCAAGCAAGTGGGCATCGATGCGATGTCAGAAGCAGTGCCGTAGAGGATATGTGGGGAACATGTGCTTTGGGAAGGTACAGCTTCCCACGGGGACGAGCCTGAACTACCGCGTACAGCAGGCCCCAGGATGATATGACGACGGGTAGGGGACGACAATGAGGTCGGTGACGACTAAAGTGACGACGAGAAGATTAACAACAACTTACACAAGGTAACCCTTGAAGAACTCCTTCAACTCCCCCTCCGTTGTCGCGTAGGCCAGGTTGCCGATGTACAGACGACGTCCCTCAGCAGCGCTGGCGAGGACGGCATCGTTGTTGGCGGCAGGCTTGTCGGCGGCCTTGTCGGAGATAGTGGCATTGCTCAGAGCATTGGTAACGTCATTGACGGCTTCGGAAACCTTCTCGACGGCAGCAGACATTTTGGCGGTATTGGTCTGGTGGATGGAGACGGAGGTTTGTGGTGGTTGAGGCTGCGTTTCGGTGAAGTGCGTGATAACAGATGACGTGCGAACTTGGACCCGGTGACAGGAACGAAGATTCGGATTGATGGAGAATGGAAGTTCGGTGGATTAGAACTCTGAAACAATGAGGGGGAATTTTCTCAGGGTAGCTTGGTGCCCTAGAAAGCTTGAAAAAAGTTGACAGACGACGTTGCGTTGCGCGGTGACACAGGATCTTGAATTTGTGATGTGGAGGGAAAGGAGAGAGGAAAGGGATGGCTCAAGCCGCGACCTCAAATACAAATATTTTTTTTTCTGGTGAGCAGGGGGAACGGCGGACGAGGGTAAGCGAGGCGCAAACCCACCGGACAGCAGGTGCGGCCCACGTTCTGGGTACCTTGGGATGGCAAGAGCGGGCTCCTAGGCTGCTGTGGCGGTGCGGAAGGACGAGGATGTGGGTGGGTACTTGCCTATTGTGTCTGCAGCAGCCGGGCAGGGGGTATGGGGTAAGGAGAAGGGGGAAGGGGGAAGACACGAATGGAAATGACGGCAGGGCAGTAGTTTTCCGTATGTTTCTCGCCGGATGACGCGATGTGCCTATTGTTTTTCTGTAATTACTGCGTAAGATATATTTATCAATTAGAGCCTAAGGCCGAACAGTGCTTTTGTGCAAACTCGAGATGACAGCTTCGTTCCTACTTTAGAAGACGTCTTCAAAGCCTGATGGATCAAGTTGTTCAGCTCCTTCCTCGCGCGTCAACTGTTACAAAGGTGCACAGGTGCGAAGGTGCCTTATTAAGCCGAACCTTCCTGGAAGGTGGTCTCGCCAGTGATGAAGTGGAAGGAGGTCCCCTTACCAACACTGGGGGAGGCAAGGCGGTGGAATGCCCTGTGAAGACCCACACGATAGTGTTGAACATGGCAGGTACCTGACAGGCCATCTTTTCAAGCCACAGAGCACGGGCTTTTGGAGATGGGCCAGACGGCAACCCCTGCTAGGAGAAGAAAGGTGCAGCTTCTTCATTGCTTCTTTTTCTTCTTCTTTCTTTCCCCCCCTTTCCATCGATGTACCTTGCTGTACTCTTTACCGATGCCGTGACATTCGTTTTTATATCAGACCTTATCAGCCACATTGGTCGCCAATACAGACGATGACTGGCTGTAGCATATGCTGAGCAATCCGACCATCAACAAAAAAAACATGCAACTCAAACGAGAAGAAACCTGTGTGATCTGCCCAGGCGGTGACAACAGTATCGGCCTATCAGGGCGGTGGTATGACTCTTCCCCCGCAAAATGGTCGCGATGGGATCCCAGCCAAGCCAGGCCTGAACCAGTGCCCACCCGCTGATGTGCGTGTTCGTGGAGCCACTGGCCGCCGGAAAATGCGACAGAGATCTCGGCAGCTACGGTCTGGTCTTCCCAGAGGGTCTGGTCCCGACCTGTCTGTCTAGGTATCGGCCCAAAGTTCGCGGTTTGCGCCCACTGTGGTTACTCACGTGCGATGTTCAGTCTTCAAATCTTGGGGTCTGATATTCTGGCATCTTCAACATGGCCAGGTGCTTGTCGACCCGATTTGCTCACGTTTGCCGCATCCACAAATCCCGATTGGCCACCAGTATCTGTACCTCGCAGTTCTCCCCAACATCGGCAAGAGTTGCAACAATCAACGTGGCTTTTTTGGGACCCACCTGTCAACTATTGGGAAGAGTCACCAAGCGATACTCTCCTGATCCATCGCGACAGCTGTGATCTTCGAAGAATGCTCGTCTTTATCTGGTTACAACCCCTCATCTTTATGCTATGAGAGCTGCCGGATGGGACGCTCTCGTGCAACATCGTCTCGGAAAGCTCAGAATCAGCCCAACATCGGCAAATCTTGCCGGTTGGTCTTCTACTGACTGGTACCTCATCCTTCCTGGTACAGGTCGAAATCATACTCGTCCGCCGGAAGACGAGTGGATTCCTCTTGAAGCTAAGGCTGTGCAATTGCCGGCCTTGTCAACGATCACGACCAACCTTTCCTCCAGACTATTCCGTCCGAGAGACACATGTCGGAGATTTAAATCTACGGTCTGCGTGGACTAACTGCCATGCATGCGTACGTCCATCGAATGTTTCTGTCTTGCCTAACCTTTCCTCACTTTACCTGGCTCTACTCTAACTCAGCTAAAAACATCTGTCAATGCACTTTGTTTTTTAGGTCGGTCTGCACCTTGCAGTAGTCAACCAACTAGACTGGACGGCGGGACTAGAGCAAGCGACACAGTCAGCAGTGTAATTACACGTCGCCAATTCCAAGCTCCAGCCACGGCAATGCAATGGCACCTCGCACACACATACGAGTGACGCGACGGCTGGTCCGGCCGGTTCAGCAATGTGGCTCCGGCGGATGCCAATTCAGGGCCCGTCTCCCGTCCCCGGTCAACATCGTCCTCCCGTATCTATGGGACCGCGGAGAGATGCTTTGGCGTCCGGAATGATACAATTTCCCATGGCCCACTGGATCTCGCGGAGCGCATGAAGACTTTGGTGAGGGTCCCCTAGCAACCTACGCTAAGGCTCCATGGGTCATAACGGTCCCATGCAGGGGGGTAGCCGACAGTGCAAAGAAGGGACGAAGGCAGAAGTTTCCCCTTGTCCCTTGTCCTAGACTTAGCTTCTCCTATCAATCCCGTGCTCTCATGTCCGATATTGATATCAACACGAGCGAATATTCGTACTCAACCAACACCAATCAGCAAGGGAATGACTGTCGCGCGTACAGATTGACAGATAATCTCCCAAACAGGATGGTAATGATATCGTAGCGCAAAGGGCATCTGCCCGGACAGAACGGATGACTCTCGTCGTCAAAACCGCATATATCATTTCACTCTTTGGCCGGCATTATCAGCAGCACCCTGAGCTCGCGTGGGATTCGGTGAGGACGGAAACAGTCGTGTCAGCAGCTTGAGGCGTGGTGAGGCGGAGACCTGAGTCGTGAAGGTTTTCCCTGACTTTGCCTCATCTGTCGTCTCGCAGTAAGGCGCCTCAAGCTTCTCCACAGGAGCTTCTTCAGAATGGGGCATGTTGTCGCTCGCCTTGCCTGGTGAGTGACACCAGCGCCGACCTCCCGTGTGTGTGAGGTGGTCCCAGCCCGCCCAACCGTTACCTTGCATGCAAGGCAGCACACCGCCGCATCTTGAATCGCCGCTCTAATCTCGTTGGGATTAGTGACTTTCTAGGTTCCGGCACTGGGTCCTGGTGCCCTGTACCTCTTCGATGGGATTCTCTCGCATCTGTGGCGCATGCGAAAAGGTACCTACCTGAATCTTGGGAGTTGGGTCACTGGGTGTTATCCATGCTTGTGGCTGACTGTCACACAGGCCTTGACAGGCTACGCTCGCAGGAGCATTTGCCCCAGACAATGCCGGGCACTCGATGACGTTTCGAGGGTTGTCTCTGGACTCGACTATCACGACTTAGACTCGCTCTTTTTTCGACAATTGCATCTGAGTGAGAATACCAAATTCCGACTTGTGCCTGGGTAGCTCAAGACCATGCAAGTGCGATAACACGTGACTTCACAGAGCACATGCATTTTTGCATTCTCGCGCATTGAGAGCCCGAATGGCTCCTGCAGCTCCGATGCCGCTTGGTAGGCAAAGAAAAACGTTTCTGAGAAGCTGCACCCCCGCGCTAGCAGACCCGAGAGCCTCATCTTCTTAGAGTCACGATTTTTGAAAGGTTCCACCCGGACCGCGCTGCTGTTCACTTCAACGTTACAAGCACACACGGATGAAATTTGCCGTCAACTTTTCCCAAGTAACAAGTACCCCGCTTCGAAGTCGGTTCAAGAACATGACCGCCGAAACCACCAGCCCCGAGCCAGCCGTGGTGGCTAACCTGCCGGGCCGGTCCATGTTGGTTCTTTACGGCTCGGAGACCGGCAATGCTCAGGACATTGCTGAAGAAATCGGTCGCAACGCCCAGCGTCTGCATTTCAAGACGAAGGTTGATGAGATGAACGGGGCCCAGCTGGTGAGTTTTGCTCAAGTCTGTCAAGACAAAAGTGTGCTGCTGCGAATCCGCCTAGGGTCGCAGTCTAAGACACACGGATCAAAACTCTTTGGACATGGTGCCTTACATATGGCTGACTTCTCTGGCAGAGCATGTTACTCCAATATTCGCTAGTCGTCTTCGTCATATCAACGACAGGTCAGGGAGATATGCCCCGCAACTCGATTGCCTTTTGGAAAAGCCTTCTAAGGAAGAAGCTACCACCAGGCTGCCTTGGTGCGGTCAAGTTCACGACCTTTGGACTTGGCGATAGCCTGTACATCAAGTATGTCTCTTGGCCCTCTGGCTTCCCCCCCCCCTTCTTTCACTCCTTGGAGAAAAAGTTAACTGTTGTCGGTAACGATTCCAATGGCTGACATTTCCTGCAGATTTAACTGGGCTGCTAGGAAGCTGCATAAGCGGCTAGGACAACTAGGTGCCGTGGAATGTTATCCACGAGGTGAAGCAGACGAGCAAGACTCGGATGGGTAGGTTTATTTCGGTGCTATTTCGCTTCGCACTTGTTTCTTGTCTTCATCTCGGGAAACTCCCCAGTCGGTTCAGTGACAAAGTTGTCCACAACACTGAGATGCGAGTTCACCCTCACCTCTTGGGATCCTGTTCACGTGAGCTTCTTGAACACTGGATATCCTTCCAATTAAGCTTGAGCAAGCCTCGTAGTGGAGTTTCTCGTCAACCCGCTACTCATGCTAGAACATTTGTTTCAAATTATCGAAATGCGAGTGCGTTGGAAGAGGCCTATCTTTGGATTCAATTGCGCTTGAATTACTGTCTTGTTGGCCGAAGCCTATGATGACTGTGCCTCCCAGTCGTTCCGAGCATTTTGCGGAACTTTTCGACATCCCCTTGCCCTTCTCTCTTTGTCCTTTGTTACCCACTGCTGAACATACGGGAGGAAGGGAAACCCCTCTCTTATGTTGAGTATCCTAGCAATTACCTTTATCACAGTTTGCTTCAATGTTGGTCACTAACGCAAGAGCAGAGCGGACGAAAGATACATGCCCTGGGCTGCAGACTTGCAAAAGAGGTTACTCGAGCTGTATCCCCTTCCAGAAGGTGTCTCTCCCATCCCAGACGGCGCTCTTCTACCCCCAAGATACACGGTCGAGCTAGCCACGAGCCCAGAGACAATGCAAAACGGAACTTCAAGCAACAGCTTCGAGCACAAAACGAACGGGCATGTAGTAGAATCCGAAGGCGATGACCAGCCTAGCGGGACTTCTCTCAGCCCAGACACAACAGCCGCTGTTGAGGATTTGACACGCACGACCAATGCAATGACTATTACCGAGCCTTCGCCGACGGTAGACGAGCTCGCATCTCAAAATCAGACTCCCCCAACGACTCTCCTACCCATCCCTAGCGGTCATGCTGCTTCTCTCGAAGTCAATAACCGAGTGACGCCCACGACACATTTTCAAGACGTCCGCCTTGTCCAACTCGCCCTTGACCCATCCCCCAACGGACCTCCTACAATAAATCCTTTTGATAGCCTGACCATTTACCCAAAAAACTTCCCCCAAGACGTTCAGAAGCTTATAGATCTCATGCGATGGAACGCCATCGCAGACCTTCCCCTAACATTCACCTCCTCCTCTTCTAGGGGCACTGATCTCCCCCGTGGCCTCTACATCAACCACGACCGCCCGACGACACTCCGCGACTTGCTCACGCACAACCTCGACATCACCTGCACCCCGCGCCGCAGCTTCCTCAAAGAAATGTACTACTTCTCCGACGATGAATACCACAAGCAGCGCCTCCTCGAGTTCACCATGCGAGAGTACACGGACGAGTTCTTCGACTACACCACCAGGCCCCGGCGCACCATTCTCGAGGTCCTCGAGGAGTTCACCTCCGTCCGGATACCCCTGAGCCGCGTCCTCGATATGTTCCCCGTCATGCGCGGTCGGGACTTTAGCATAGCCAGCATTGCCCACCAAACTAGCCTCCAGCCCTCTCAAGAAACGACAATGACTACAATAGGAACGAAGACGAGCATAACCCTCCTGATAGCCCTCGTCAAGTACAAGACCATCCTTCGCAAAACCCGTCAGGGCCTCTGCTCCCGCTACCTTGAGTCTCTGACCTCACCGGGAACCCCTCTCTGCATAACCCTCAACCGCAGCTCCGCATCCCTCCACGGACCCGTCCACGCCCGCCGCCCCCTCTGCGCCATCGCAACCGGTACCGGCGTCGCGCCCCTCCGCCTCTTCATCGAAGAACGCCTCTCCCACCTCGCCTCAGCCGTGAGCGTCGGCGATACCGTCGTCTTCTTCGGCAGCCGTAGCAGACAAGCAGATTTCCACTTTAGCGACGTCTGGGAGGACCTCAAGGCGAGGTATACCCTACCTTCTTTCACTCCTACTACCGATGCTCCTACTCCTGCTATCGACGACGACGCCTCACCCACACCTAGACCCAAATTCGACGTCTTCACAGCCTTTTCCCGCGACAAGTCCACCTCGCGCGCCTACGTTCAGGACGTGATCCGCCAACACCCAGAGACCGTCCGCGCCATGATCGCTTCAGATGCCATCTTCGTCGTCTGCGGCGGCAGCCTAAAGATGTCGCGTGCGGTAAAGGAGGCTGTCAAGGATTGTTTGCGGGGCGATCCGGCTGCGGCGGTGAAGTACCCTGACGACACGGCCGTGGAGGCTGCTTTTGCTAGGTTGACTTGGTGGGAGGAGATCTGGTAGTGCTTTGCTTTCCTAGAAATCTGCGTTGGACGGTTTTCGTTGACGGAGGAGGCACCCTAGACGACCTTGGCATTTGACAGGAGAGATGATGGCCGTTGTTGAAAGGTCTGGGTTGAGGACTTTTGCTGATGTGGTTTTGCATTTCAACGCAGACTTTGCAATAGATTAGATGTTAAGCTATCCCCAAAGTAAGGGTTGGACGCGCTGTTGCGCCTTTCAGACAACGCATGCACCTTAATAGTGTTCTTTGAGGTGAATTCTCTCCTTCTTTCCAGCGACACCATCCTGGCCGGGTCCTCTATCCGTACTGCGTGCTTGGTATCGGGTGCTACGCTATACCTATGCATGCTCGAGGTGGCCTACTCTTGCTATCCATGGTAAAGAAAAGATTAATCTTGGCAATATTCTTGTTCCTTCCTAGCGTTTTCTAACCTTCATGGGACCCCGCGCACATGGAAATCACGGGGGAAAGAGACGGATCATTGATTTGATTTTGATTTTGATCTTGAATTTTTTTTTCTTTTTCTGTCTCTTGTGATACTGGAAGCTGAGACTAGACATGACAATGTCAGAAAGTCTTCAGAATGTAGTAGCTTGAGGAGCTTCCCCCAATCTGCCTATATCGCTTCTTTTTGAGCGTATCGGTAACAGAACTCAAGCTCATGTTCAAGTCTGCTTGTAGCTTTCCTCTGTATCCTCATCTTCAAATGGAAGATGGAGCTTCCCACAGGTAAATACTTTCCGAGCCCATTTTATGGGCACCTAAAACGCCGGCATGTCTGTATGCTGATACCCTTGTACCCCCCCTTTCTGGGGAGGCATCCTATCCCAAACTCCTTCGCTTTATTTTGATTGATTCACATGTGAGCAAATCAGACTATTGAGAAAAAGAAAAGAAAGAAAGAAGTAGAAATAGTGCCGGCCGCGTTCTGTGCGGTCGTACATTATAACTGGTTATTCGTAAAGATCAAGTTGTTTTGAAAGAATGGCAGGCTTTTGATGTCGTTAATTCTCCCAGCTGTAGCGTCGCTCTGCCATCTGAGGAATATGGATGAATTCGGAGCCGTCAAGACGTTGTAGGCTTCGTAAGGAGTTTGACTCCGCTTGCTGACTCCTCTCATCATCTGGTAGGCTCACTTGTCTCGTCAAATTGTCTTGAGCCATCAACTCCTCCTCGAACTCGGTCCAGTTGCTTCCCAAGGTATCGGTGGATAGGCGATGAGCGGTGAGGTCCTCGGGGACAGCAAGGCTTGTCCCTTGAGAGTATGCTAGCGGAGGAGGGATCACCTCGGGCTCTGGAAGAGACACGTTCTCTGGCAAAGGACCTAAGCAGACGATGTTGGAAGGGTCGATTGGTGCTCTTTGATGAGTCGAAGGAGGCGGTGACGGAAGAGCGGGCAGAGGTACGTTTGGCGGCATGGGCGAGAAGGTGGAGCGATTTGCCGTAAACGCTTCACTCTCGGGGGACACAGGTTGAGGCAGTGTGTTGCCGGGGTTGCTGACTGTGAAGGTTGGCGATGGGTACGACGGTCCTTCTGTCAGGGGCGATGGGAGATCGGACAGGCGGTTCGTCCATTCTCCTGCGCGGGGGCTCATGGGTGACGGCAAGGATCCATGGGTCGATGACGAGTTCTCGCACACCGTCGGAGACGATGGCGAAGAGGCAGATGCCGGGGACGAAGCGGCCAATAATCCAAACTCTTCAGGTCTGAATGGTGCGACAGGGCTCATGTGCTGCATCGGCTTCTCCGCAGGCGGGAAGTCGGCCGGGTTCTCCGGAGGTGAGTACGCCGGAACGGGGCCTTGCAGCTGAAACTCGACCTTTCTTCTCGCCAGCTCGTAGGCGCTCACATCTTGTGTGTCTTCCGTGCCGAATTCGGTGTGCTCATGAACCGACTTGTCGTCGTCTCCGTCCAGCTCAACCGGGCCTATCGGTGCAGGCAACTCGTACACTGCGTGGTTCGCATCAGCCGCGACCTCCACAGGTTGAGCCGTGCTGCCCATCACTTCGTGTGTCGAAACGCGCTGAGTCTTCTTTTTGCCCCGCACCTTGGTAAAGAACTTGGCCATGGGGCTTCTTGGAGACTCTGGCATGATTGATGACGCGGCATCTTTCCCATCTTCCAAGGACCTTGTCATCTCCTGCGTCTTTCTTTGGCGACGGCGATAGAAAAAGAAACAAGCGAGCATGATCAGGCAAGCGGCAATGACGCCTGCCGCAATGCCACCCATTTGCGCTGTTGATAGACCTGTATGAGTGTTCACCTGGGCCGGTGGCGGGAAAGGGCTATTGCTTGGCTGCACGATACTCTTCAATTGATATGATTGCAAAGGCGCGTCCGGGAATAGGGCCTGATGAAGAGAGAACACGCCTGTATCGTACTTGGTGATCAAGTAAGCTTCTTGAAGAAATGATCTTCCAATGATGAACGTGTTGGTCAAGTTGGACGCTCTTCGAAGAGGAAAGTAAGGCACGGAAGGTTCGCCATACTTGATAGTCTCGCTCTGGAATGGATATCGCAACACTTGCGCAAAGGCTGCAGCTGTGATTGTGATGTTGACCACGCCTGGTACGGTGAGAGGGTGACCAAAGTCGTCGCTGTTGTCGTGGCTAGAGAAGGAGAAAGTAAACGAGTAGGAAGATGCGCCGGCCTTGAAGTCAGCGTACTGTTCGTCGGTGAAAGTATATAGATTGAAGGTGTTGTTGTAGGTCAGATTGAATGCACTGGCGAATTCATCGCAAATAGCATCAGGGAGCCAAAGGAAAGGGGTTGAGCTGTCAATCATGGCACTGAAAGACGTGGACATGTTGGACAAGATTCTCGTCTTGGCTTCCCAACCGCTCGGCATTTCCTTGCTTTGAGGCACAGTAACTTCGACGCCACGGACCAGGGCGTGAGGCAGGCCATCGCTCGGATCCAGAGAGAACTCGTTGTTATGCGGGACAAAACGGCTTGCATCGTAACCTCCCAAAGTAACAGAGCACGGCGTGCCAGACATACCCACTGCAAGAGTCAGATTATTACCGGAGGAGGGGTTAGGTGGCATGCACTTACTGTAGTAGGCGCCAGCAGTATAGCCGTAACTGTAACTAGGAATCCATCCGTAATTCTTAACCGCTTGCGTTAACGGTGATTCGGCAACCTGATTGCCAAAACTTCCCTTGGTGATGCCGAGTCCGAGATATCCAAGATAGTAGTCGGTGCTGTTGATTGACGCAGTAACGATGTTGTCCATGCTCATTCCATCTCCAGTCAAAAGCGTGCTTGAAAGCTTGTCCAGTCCATAATCGCCGTTTCCACCATAGCCGAGATAATCAAGACCAAGTTGCCATGCGCCCAACGGATTCCAGGATTTCGAGTCGGCAATGGTGAATACGTTGCCTCTGGCGGTGTTGCACAGGGGCTCCTCTTGATGAGATATTAGTTCTGACAAGTCTAGGCCAGAGCCAGGGCTGGCATCTATAAGCTGAAGAATAGCAGCTGGAGGACTTACTTGCAAGACAGCCACCGGCCCCAATGGCCCAGAATTCAGACAAAGACGTGCTCGCAAGAACATTGACAGACTGTCCTGGCGTGCCGACCTGGAACTTTACCGTTGACCAGTTGCCGTCGACGCCGTACCTTGGTTCAGTTAGGTGAGGTTGCGGGCCAGTTTTGGGGTATCTCTCAGCGTACCAGTCGTTTGAAGGGGTGAGAGCCACTGCGGATTGACTCTGTGCGCAAACGATGCCAGCGAGCACCGTTGCGACGAAGATTGTTGGAAACATGTCGTCGATCTTGAGGCGGAACCCAATGGGTGGTTCATTCGAGGTGCGCCGAGTCACCAAGGCGTCTTTGCGGTGTGCATGAGCGTCCCGAGGGAAGGCTGGCCGTGCGAAGGGGCTTCACCATTAACCAAAACTGTCGTCGAGCCGTGTCTACGAATCGCTTTTCGTATCTTCGTATGCCGTGTGCCCGTCCCAATGCCTCACGGTATCCGAAGCTCAGGGAATTCGTGTCGAACGAGTGATCAGCCGTGAAGAGCAGAGAAATTGGGAGGGGAAGAGGGGGACACGGGCAATTGAACTCTGCGGGATGATCAACAGGAAAAACTAACTTCTGCCATCCATCGGATTGAGTGGGTGGCAGCCAAAGCAAGATAGCGTCCATGGTCATCTAAGCAAGGACAAGCCCGCGCTCTGCCAACTACGGCCAAGGGCTGTGCCGCAACAAGCAAGGGAAGGCCGGAAGGCCAAATGGCACGACGAGGGGTGAGACAAGGACCAGGCCCCCGTCCAGCACCGGTCTGGTGGTCCCGTCGTTC
The DNA here is from genome assembly GCF_030913485.1 of Colletotrichum godetiae. Taxonomy (NCBI): domain Eukaryota; kingdom Fungi; phylum Ascomycota; class Sordariomycetes; order Glomerellales; family Glomerellaceae; genus Colletotrichum; species Colletotrichum godetiae. The sequence continues at coordinate 638,697 of NW_026851251.1, read as the reverse complement.
TTGGGAAAGCTGGGGACCGGGGTACAAAGCAGGCATCCCTGTCTTCTTATCGACACACAGTGCTTTTGCCTGCTTCAGGAAAAGTGCAAAGTGCGGCAGAGCCATGACAAGCCCTCCCTTCTCAGCATGGCGCTGCCGCCGTCGCGCCTCATCGACGACCATGTGTCCGCCCCGCAGATGGATCGAGACCTCCCGCGCCGACAAGAATCAGCAGAGGTCCGAGGGAATGGCCGACGGGGCCTGATGAAGTAACCGTCGCGGGCGGCGGGAGGGGTCTTTCGACACGGTAGCGTAATGAGCCAGTGACATGGGAGGAGGGGAGCATCCGTAAGTTGACTGGTTCTGGAGACGACGGAGAGAGGCTCCATTTCCTTACCCGGTGAGCAGGGAGGATTGGGATTAGACGCGGTAGGCGAGGGCAGTGGAACCTCATCCGTTGATTTGAGGAGAGAGTCGAGACTTTGGACGACTCGCACTTCAGTCCGGAAGAGCCAGACTCAGTGTGGACGCCTTCCGTCTGCTGGCAATGGTCTGGCGTGTCTCTTGGTAGCACAGGCATGCGTCTAGCCCACCGATTCCATGATGGACTCTCTTAGAGTTTTGGCCATACCTGTAGCGGGACGCTCAACCGGTGGTGCAGGAGCATGTATCGTATTTCGTACATGCGTGGCCGTCTCCAAAGGCTACTCTGGCGTGTATGACATCGGTAAAGGATTCCATGTGAGGTAAAAAAAAAAAAAAAAAAAAAAGGGCCAGGAAACCCGCTAGTTTGGCCACAGTCGACTTTTCGACTGTCTGGACCTCCTTTGTCTCTATCCGTAGTGTTCCCCCCTCGAGATGCGACAGAGTAGCGGCAGTCGGGACAGCCGAGCGACTTGCTAGCCAGGCATGTTTGTAGACAGGCCACTGCAACGGATGATTCGAGGGGCAGCAATCTCGATAGACGTTGAAGGGTGGCGATGACAGTCTTTGGTTTATGACCAGTCACATATATCAAGTCGCCTGTTCAGCCTTGAAACATAGGGCGATAGGTTCATGACAAAGTTTGAGGAAGTGTCTTCATACGGACAATGAGATGCTACCGATGTAGGTCGGTATTCGTACGGATAGTAGTGTCTGTCAATGTGCCTCGTCCGGTTGTGTGGCGATGATCATATTGCCAAGGACGTGAAGGCGAGGCAATCTACCTGGGGGCATGGAGCTGAAGGTCCGAGGCGAGGAAGTCCCTGGATTTTCCCGCCGGATCTTATCCCCGTTGGCCTGCGAGTGGGCGACGGGTGCGAGGAGGCACCTTAGTATGTCCGTAAGGTACAAAGGTATCCTTGGTGTATTAAAGTAGGTGCAGATACATGACTTGGGATGCTTGGGAAAGAACGCTCAACTGTCTTACATAATAATGGGGAAGAACCGGGGAGATGGCGACAGCGACCCATGGGCTTCCCGCGACTTCCAACTTTTGCTCTTTCCCAAACCCCAAACGGCGCCTCTTCTACCTCAAGAAGGAAGGAAGCTGGTGACCCAAGCCATCGGTTGAACCGTGCACTCCCAATACTCGCACACACACACGGCAGGTGCAGGTTGTCGCTACGTACCTTGGTCACTGCCGCATTGATTGCCCACCCATGGGCAGTGTGCCAGTCAACCACACTTGGCCGGAGTCTCCGTCTCTTCCTCTCTCTTCCCCCTTCTTCCTGCATATCCAATACCTACAGATACTCAACCATCGTCATCAACAACGACTAACAAGACGCTATCTTCTCAACGGCACTGGTGAATCAACGGACAAGCCGCCATCAACATCTCGCGAATCACAGCTGATGTGGAGACGAGTAGCCGAGTGCAACTGCATCTTCACTATTTTCCCCCTCTTCCCGAGTCCCAAGAGATCCGGCCTGCGACACGCACACCAAGAACCGGACCACCAACCACAGTTGCGGCCACACGGCGTAGCAATAAATGCACATCACGGTCCCGCAGAGACGGGTTGGCCTCGACCCCAATGTGACGTGGGCCAACTGATGGATCCTCAATGCGCTTCTTCAATTCAATTGTCCTCGCAGGCTCGCATCATTCATTGCCAAACATCCGCGCCACAGCTGAGCGAGGACCCTATGTCTTATCACGCCGCTTATATGCTGCTCTCCAGGGACACCTCTATTCTGGGTTCACCTGCTTTCTCTGACATTGGATCGCGATTTCGACTTCGTGCTTCGCTTCATTCCATCGTCATCCTCGTCGCCTCGTCTCTTACGCTTTACCTCTGTGACTAGAGGTTGGGCAGGCGGTCATCCCAGAGATGTTCGTATGATTGACAGCTTCCGCTCAGACGCTTAGATGACTGCATTGCAGCCACACCTACCGCCACTGCCGACCGGCCCGCCTCCTCCAGACTGCCAGCATCGGCAACGAGGACAACGACAGTGCGTTGAGTGTTCGGCGCCTCCCCACCGGATGAAAGCCCAGTGCCGGGATGTGGAAAAACGCCCGCGCGTGGAATCTGTCATTGTCAAGCTCCACCTCCTGTCGATAACTTCAAACCTAGAGAATCTATCGGCTTCTTCGGACCTCACCTCACTTCTCACTCGCCGCCAATTTGGGTTATAATGAAGGCTATAGCTGACAGCCAAGAGCCGTGCGAAAGAGAGATCAACAAAACAAGGTTTTCACTTTCCAATGTTCGAATTTCATCAACATGATACACCCCATCAGCCTAGCCAGGCACAGAACCTACAGGACCACATGCACAACCTGGCCACATAGAGCGCGCTAGCCAAATGCAAGCGGAGAGAGGTTGCCGCGGAAGAGAAGTTGGAACTCAAGCTGCGTGTCATTCTCAAGCCTGTTGTTCCGCCCTCCGTCGGCGCGGGGCCTGCGTCTTCCGGCACATCCTCGCTTGCCGTCCCTTTGGACATGAACCTCCGGCGGCATCAACGACACAATTGCATCTGCACCTGCAAGGATTCGACAGTGAGGCTAGGCTTACATTTTCAGTATCAAATTTCTGTCTTCATGTCACTCACGAACGTACAGAAGTCGTTCCGTAGAGCGAACTGCAGAGGGCCGATTTCGACACACCTGACTCGCAGTCTGTGCCATACAAGCTGTCATCGGCAACGTCAAACTGATCACTCCTGCTACTAGGGTGTCCTGTCACAGTGCCATGGCTGGGCATTTTTCAACTGCATCAAGGTGCCTTGGCTCGTTGCATTGGCTGAGTGTCGCTCCAAAGCGCGACGCGATACACTGAAAAGAAGTCAAAACGCGTCATCTAGTACAACGTATCAGGCCGCTACGGCGCCATGGTCTGATGTCGGTCTTCACCGCAGCTGTCAAACGCAGGTCGGAAATGACGAGAAGCATTTCATGCCCCGGCGCCCGCTCATTCATTGCCCCCACGCGCAACGGTGCGCTAAACATGGAGGCCGATTACGGACGATTTGTTCATCATTTTGGAAAGGCAGAATTGGACACTATCATCCAATCTCTCTCCCAATGCCGAGCGGAGAAAATGCGCTAGGCCTAGCTTGATAGACCTGGGTTACCCTGTTTACAGTCGTTCTTGCACCGAATGACGAAGTCTGGTATATTGAGTCCTCGAAAACAATGCTCAAAGTCCGAATCGGCATTTTAGAAGATATTCAACTATCCGTACTTTGATGCCGAGTTTCCATACCACGAGCAGGATCAAGATTACAGTACTTGCATGCCATTCGATCAGCCCTATCTTGTGCATTATGCATGCCAGCTGCTGATTCATCCGACGGGACATTGAGCCAACCTGCGGCACCAGTACTGCAACATTTGCCAGCATTTTTGGCAGTCAATCTCATCCGGCTGATAATCAAGCCGGGCATCTCTGAAGTCTTGTCACTTTAAGGACGCACAAACAGTTCAAGAGGTCTGCATGTCCTAGACAATTCTGCATGTCCTAGACAATTTTGCACTCCGCACATTTAGACGCACATCTCCCGGACGCACGGTAGTTGCACCCGTGCACAATAAGACAGACTTCGGCGCCAGCGGGCCACGACAAATTGTCTCAACCCACAGTCATCGTCGACAACTATCCAAGGTGTCTCTCGGAGTGAGGACGACGTACGAAGCTAGTTGAGACTACCAACCAACCACTTTACGGATACAAAATGATATAGGCTTAGCCTTTCGAGCACTAGCTGCAAACGCATGGGTAACGAGTGTTTCTCAGTGTGCCTGGGCGATCATCCCTGGTGCCTTTGACATAATGTCGATCATCTCTCACCCTCGCAGCCGAATACTGTTAGCCACTATTGTGGCCAACAGGTCTTCGGTCCTTTTTATTGTCAGTCACGAGGGAGCTCTCTTGAAAATGGATTGCTCGTCACTGTTGTCACAAAACCACAATTGATCCGTCAATCGCAGACCTAAGTTGCCACCAAGCAAATCTGCGTGGCTGGCCCCTCCCTTCGATGGAGGCCGGATTGTCTTAGACATTTCTAGCTCATGGCCAGCACTGCCTTCGGTAGACACTAAATACTAGAAGGAGAGACACTACAGCACGTTTCTTGACTCGAACATCAACGAATGGATGCGAACCAAGACGATGCTTTTCAGCCGTCATCAACCAGCAATAGGTACCTAGTGGTCTTTCTGAGAAACTTTTTCTCCCTTGCAGTCGCACACCGTCTTCTTCTTCGAGGGGCACTGACGCCAAAGTCTTGCTACCTAGACAGAGCTCAGAGTTGAAGACCGAGTCTGCGAAGATGCTCTCCTGCTTCGTGCAACTCAAGGAAGAGCTTGGGGCTGGCAGTGCCGCCGCCGGTACCAGCTAAAGCTCCGGTGCCACTCTGTCGCGTCGGCCCCTTGTCCTTGAAAGGTAACTCTTGGTGGTCACTGCGACGCTAGAGGCCCAGCCGCGTCGGTTTTGATTGATGGCGGGCCATTTCAAATGAGATGGCTCCTGTCACTGCTACACTACATCAGTGGCACACACAAAGCCGGGAAGTTAAGGTGCAATGGTGAATGAACTAAATGGCTGGCTCCCCTGTTCTTCCCCCCGAAGTTGCCAGGTTACGCGTCGGCGCACCCACCTTACGGTCCGAAGACAGCAGAGAATATGAACCCCTTCTACGCCCTAATCGCCGCCCGGCGCCCGGCGTCCATGGCCGTTTCCTCACAACTTCATCGCCCGAGAATCCCGCTTAGTCTCAGACCTCGCAATGAGTGTGTGGGCTATACGTGACCACTCCAGAGCCACGAGTATTTGGTCGTTGTCGCCGCGTCAGTCCGTGTTTCGCAGTTACGAATAGGGTTGAACATCAAGGGGGGCAAGGATGCGTGGGAGAAGGACAGGCTGCGACTTGACGCAACACCTCGATATGAAACTCCTCAAGCTGGCGTTGCTTTCCCTGGCGGCATTCTCGAACCCAGTCCAAGCTCTTCAATTCGGTTTGCTGGCTATTCTCAATTTTATTTCAAAGACCGGAAGACTGACTGCGTGGCAGCAAATCATATTCCTCACAGTAGGAGACAGGCCGTCGGCTTTAACAGCACGATATCATCGGCCGCAACAAGCTCAGCACTGCAAATTACGTCGTCAACTACCAGCTCATTCATCCAGGCAGGAAACCCGTCAACTAGCACAGTCGGGACCGAAACTTTTTCGTCCGCTTCAACCAACCAATTATCAGGGTCTCAAAGTTCAAAAGGGTCCTCAGTACCAGCAGAGTCAGGGATAGGCGGCTCATTTTTGACAACATCAGACGAAACCAGTTCGCAGATCTCGGCCGCAGGAAGCACACTGACACTAGCCAATGGGACAACGCAAACCACGGCCCTTGTCACCACGACAGATGCGACGACCTCGCAATCCGGCAGACCATCTTCGTCCTATGGAGCCATCTCTCCTTCCATTGCTTCTACCCGAGCTTCGACGACAGCAGGTTTCAACATTGCGGCCTCGGGTAACCAAACTCGTACTGTGTTCACGTCGTCCTTATTGGCAACTCCCACGGGTATCAGATCTTTCTTTCCTATCAGTAACGTTTCAATATCCGCGTCACCCAGCGGAAACTACACGAATGGAAACTACAGCGATGGCGGTGGTGATTATGTGACTTTGACACTCAAGGGTGGTTACGAGCCATCCGTTGTCTGCATAACAACCACACAGGGTGCCGTACCGACAACTTGGTCAATCGTATACACGACAACGACGACAATCTATGGAGATCCGACGGATTACACTCCACCGGAACCTGACATCACGGTCCCAGTCACATGCAGTCCTCCTGCGGGCTTGGAAGGCAACAAGGGAAGACAAAAGTGTCTGCGAGTGTAGCATGTTCCTCGGAGGACGGTGTGGACATTTGCAGGACCGAGGCGCCTGAATTTCCAACCTTCAGTTCAACACTTGGTCCAGAAACGACGTTCACTTTCGTCACCACGGCCAAGAATCCTTCTGTCGTCTTCTCGCCTATCAGCACACCCCGATACGGCCACGATCCTGAGACACAGGCCCCGCAAGAAAGGCGCTCATCTGCGAAACCCACGGCAAAGCCCACGCCGAAACCGACGGCCTCGGTCCAGTCGCCGAACAACGATCCAAGGCCACCCGGCTCGCCTGGCTCGCCACGTGAAAGTGCCAAGGTATCGCCGAAAGCGACTTACATGGTTACCGTAGCGCCGACCAAGATCATCATCAACGACCAAACTTTTACGCAGAACGACCCCTCAGAGACAACCAAAGTGACGGTGAACGGCGATGAGTTCACTATTAACCCGAGTGAGGTCATCGGTGGTGGAACGGTCGTTGATCGGCCCGGCAACGTCGGTCGAAGCACCATGGTCCCATCCAGTATTATGGTGGGCGACTTGCCCATTGTGATTGCGCCCGCAGGAACGCAAAACGTTGTTGTCGTCGGTGGGACGACGTTTGGGGTTCAGGCTACCCCCATAACGGCCGTGGTGGAAGGCCAGACGATCACCATTGAGCCATCCGCCGTCGTTGTCCCGGATCAGAACGCCCCAAGCGGCGGTGCAGCTCCGGTAACGACGGTGGTGAAAGGGCAGACCATCACACTTGTGCCATCAGCGACCGGTGTCCCCGGGGGAACTGCTGTTTCATCAGGCCGTACTGCTCCACTGACGACCGTGATCGATGGACAGAAGACGACAATCCAGCTATCCGCAGCGGCCGTCCCCAAACGAACCGTTTCGATCAGCCGTGCATCCCCGGTGCAAACGGAGATTGTCGTGGCAGGCGGCGAGATGATTACTGCCCTTGGCCCATCCGTGGTTGTCATTCGTTCGACCACATTTACTTACGGACTAGTTTCAACAATCATTACAAAGATTGTAGATGACGATACTATTTTGATTGGACCCTCAGGGGTCTCTGTGCGCAACATCACCGTGGGAGGGCCTGGGGCCAAGGCCACGGACACCACGTACGAGATTGTGGGCGGTGCTTCAGTCACGCAAGTCGGGGCATCGGTGGTGGTTATAGACGGTACAAGCTTCACCGTTGGGCCAGGAAAGGCAACGACGACAAAGGTGTTTGGCGGCGAGACCATTACAATTGGTCCGTCTGGCGTGGTTGTTTCGACGATTACTCTCCCGTACCCGTTTGGGCCGACGGTGATTACGACAATCGACGTGCCTTCAACGGCGGCGGCGCCGTCGCCGGTGCCGTCTGAGACGAAGAAGAATGGTGGTGGTGCCGTCAGGCCGGCGAGGGCATTGACAGGGTTGCATTTAGAGGTTTGCATAGCGATCGGCGTCTGGGTTCTGGGGCACATGTTTTGAGACACACCAGGGACATGACATGTGCATGTGCACGTGCTACTGGCGTTGAACGGTTCTTTCTTGAGTATGGTGCAAAACAGGGCACGACAAGACAAGCGAGGGTTGTTTATTCCGTACACAGGGTTGGGAATGGGGCTCTGCAACCGCGGGAAGGGCTGAACAATGACACCTCCAAGGGGAGGGAAGGAATCATGATGGATGGCGCGATACGGCAGGGTCCGGCACAAGCGGAACGCGGGGTTCCGATACAGTGCGACTATGTGGTTAACGACGCCGACGAAAACTGTATTATTATAAACTTTGAAATGTAAACATGATCTACACGGTATATCACGAACAGCGAGAGAGAGGAGAAGCAAACAGGGCCTCCAGCATGGGCGGCAGCGAGGCCACACACGATCCAATGCACACAGCACACAGCCCTCCACGGCTGACAGGAATGCCAAAAGCCCCCACCCCCGTGCCGATGGGGCCGGTCTCCGTCGGCGCCGACGAGCTTTTTTAGCTGCCACTGGCAGGATTGGAGGGTGCCGAACGATGAATACCTTATGACGCGCATTATATCATCTCATCTTTGTGCGTCCCTTCCTGGATGAAAACCTGCCAAATTTGGGATGGAAAGCCTCTGGAAAAAGGGGCGCGAGTGATGTGATTGGTGCACACCGCGCCTTCGGGTCTATGTGCCCATGGGCTGGGAGTTTGGGGCTGAAGGCGAGGTGGTTCAGATGATACACTTGCGCGAGTCGAGGATTAGATGACGGAGGTATATTGGTCGAAGGTGATCGGTGAGGTGGTAAAAAGAGCCTCTTTCTTTAGCGGGTGTGATTGGTGGCCGAGGGCGGTAGACACGGTGTAAATGGTGTGAATGTGCTCCAAGCGAGGTGGATCTGAATTCTAATGCGGGCGGGAAAGGCATGGAGGGGGTAAAGAATGAGGGGTTTGAGTTCGGGATTCTCACATGGCTATAGACGTCACGGTTCCCTTGTCTCGGGGAGGACGAGCGACGGCGGCGACGGTGGCTTGTTTTGACTTGTGGACCCCTGGAAATCGGGGGGCACATCGCGACCGGTTGTCCTATAAAAGGATGGAACCCATGTTATTGTCAGCCTTGGTGGTTTTCATTGTGTCCATTGTCCCTCTCTCTCGCCGTCTGAGTCTCTCAGCCTTGGACGTGGAGCTTGACATGGGGGTGGTATTTGGTTCTATGGGATAGGGATCAATACCACGTTCATGGTCCCCTGCTTTCTCCCCTGCCTCTGCGCCCGCGAACTCCCGCGCGCGTTCTTTTTTGATGGAGGGATCTCGAGGACGGAATATCTGATGGATGGCTGAAACCACGGCCTTGTCCCCAAGCCTAGTTCGCCCGCTACCTGTGCTCTCCTCTTGCCTCCAGAAGAAACGTACAAGGCTAGAAAGGGAAGAAACCAACTCTCCAAACGAGTGTCAGAACGCGGACCAGGCTGTGGCAGTGAAGCATCTTGCGTGCTTGCATCCCACAGGACAATCTATCCACGACCCTCACTGTGTGGGGTAGGGGTTTCGAACGCCAAGGCATCTAGACTGGACTTGAACACTCGAACGCTATGCGTCCACGGTCCACATGCTTTTGATGGATCTGGAAATGGCTGGTGATGGTTTTGTATAGATTGGATATACACTCTCAGCCTTCTTTTGTCGTGTGAGGGTCTTGAATTATCCACTTTTCTTTAGTTGCTGTTCTGAGTTTGGGCTTGCAAGGCGGATGGGAGTTGCGACGTTGAGGCGTGGGTTTGGGGTTCTATTTTCTGTTCTTGGTTCCTGTCAAATGTTACTCTCCCGTCCAGACGAGACTTAGTTTGTGGGGTGGGTGTAATCAAAGCTCTAGGGGCATAAGAGACGGAGAATGAGACTGGAGGATATGGAGAAAAGGTTCTAGGACTTCTTTTCTTGGACGATGCCACAGCATAAGGTGAACGTTTGATCGGGTATCTGCCGACTTGGACCTCTTCCAAGAAAAGTTACCAAACCGCCTGATTCCTCGCGCCGAGACTCATCCCATCATGCCATATTCCTTAGGGGGTTTATTATGCTATGAAGACTCATATGTTAGCAGGAATGATATGTGCCTGATTTGAGAGGTCTAGAGTAGATTGATTTTCTCTTGGTATGGGGAGCTACGGGGTCCGGGGTCTGGGGTATCGGACCTTTTGAGGGCGCGGAGGTTCGGGCCGGGGGTTGAGGTTTAGGGACCGGTGTTCCGGGGATCGGTAGAAACTGTTCTCCGGGCATGGCATAGTGTTGTTCTTTCGGGTTCCGGGTGGCTGGGATGTTTCTAAGGTTAGGCGGGCACTGTGTTATTGGCAGTCTGTTGCTGTGTACGGACCTAGGGATATGGCCGGAGCCAGGAAAGTTGGTTCTCCGGAGAGAGAGGGCCAAGTCAGATGAATTCAGTCACTCCCGACCTTCTGGTTGCCATGTCTTTGGGTTAAATTACGAGTGAATGGAGGTGGTTAATGATCGGCGGTGAATGGTGGACACTGATGCTCTCTGGCATACTCTTCTCGCCTCTCGCTCCTTGCTCTCAATGTGACCATGATCAAATTGATACAATAGTGTGATGTTGGGTCGCGAACATTTTGTCTCCCCACCTCTTTTATAAGCTATCCAGTCTCACTCGACACAGAAAGATCGATCAACTACGGCGACCTCCTACCGGGGGGTCGCCTGATGAATTTGAGTATGCTGATGATACCCAGCGGTATGAGAGTTTAAGACTGGTGCTGACTTCTTGCAGCACCCACTGAGTATATTCTAGGCAAAAACACTTGATTTTGATGTCTATTATAGCATCGCTGAGATACTTCATCTTTGGCAGCTGGCCCCCAGACGTGGGTCATTGAGCTAGTAGTACAAGTAGTTTCTTACGTCTGGAGGCTTCCTCGACTGAACCCTTTTTTTCCCGAACGGAGGTTATGCCCAGTGGAGTCCCTCATGAAGTTAGTTTCCGTACCTCAGAGTCTAGCAGATTGAGATGATTTGGGTAGAAAGGCTTGACAAGAGCATCAGGGACGAGATTTCAACTGCCAGTCTGCCGGTGGCGGCTCTTGCTCGAAGAGTAAGTGAGCTTGAACGGGTAAGTACTTCGGTGATTCAATGAAAAATGCTCATTAAGAATACTTGGAAGAAAATGACGATTCGATACCATTCGGCTCATGAAGTACCAGACCTTCTGGCTCGACCTCGTGGTTCACCCGTTCCACAGAGCAGCTCAGTCTGGGGTCAGTGGCAGGAAAACTCGGAGTAGCTCCTGATATCAAAGCATACGTAGGCAGCTTCAGTACCTCTACCATTCCAAGCCTATATTATGCGACTGCTAAATGTGACAGGTGATTCTGCAGCATGATGCGCGCTGACCTGCAACGAGATGGCGATTCGTCGAGCCGTTCATGAGGAGATATGGGGACGATGTTCTGATCCAACCCTCTCACCTGGTCGTTATCTCTTGTATTCAGTTCCTAATAAAGAAGCATATTCTCCATATAGGAGCCCTCACGATGCACAGAGGGTCAGGATCTGTCCGTCGGCGCTGATTCCCAGACCTGCTCCGAAAAACCAGCACTTCGTGATCGACTTGCGTGCTTCAGATCATCACATACGACCATACCCATTGGAAAATTCGGGATCCCGTCCGCTCTCCCATAGACAAGCCAATGAGGGCCGGATTAGTAGTTGGGTCGGTGACGACCAGCGAATACCTGGTGTTGTATGTTTTTTTGGTTGACGCACGTTGAGGCTTCTCGTTTTGGTGGTCCACGATGTTCTTCAACCCCACTTCCACGCCCACCTATGCTTCAGGGGTACAACGGCACGTCAAGATTCAAAGTAATTGAGAGCGAGCATGCTTCTGATAATGATGATTGTATTTTGGGGTTTTCTTATGAGTAAGTATACTATTTACAGGACTTGATTTTCGTTCTGTGGTGGAGGTGAAGACTGTATTGTGGTAGAGACCGATCCGAGGAAGTACTAACTAATCATGATGGAATGTAGAAGCCCAAATGATCTGATATGTGCATAAGCAGCAGAGACCGTTCCTCTGATTCATGAGAAGCCCGTAAAAGAGTAGCCTGACCGTGTTCGACACTTCTGGCTAACGGCTCAGGTTGAAGCAGTGGGCTTAGTAACCCCAACACCATTTTGCGTATAAATGGTCTGCTTGCGACTGAGTACGCGGGTTATTTTTCTTCATTATTTTCGGCTTCCATCTTTGCTTCGGCCTCTGCCCGTTTTTTCATTTGCTCCTTGAGATGGGCTTCCGCCTTTGCTACGAGCTGGGCCAGTTTTTCTCTTTTCTCCTTCTGAGCGGCTTCTAACTTTGCGTTCCGGGCTTCCAATTCCTTAATTCTGTCATAGTGAGCATCGACTATAGCTCCCTCGGCCATGTCTTTGTCGCTCGAGTGATTGTAAAGGTTTCAGAAGGCTGGGATTTGATGGTAAACTGCGGCGCTGAACTGAATAGACGTGATTCAAACTTGTCGTTGGGTGTATGGTCCTTGCGGTATGCGTGCTTGAGTCCAGAAGCTGCGTAGAGGCGAGTTCAGATAGAGGGTTTGAAGCGTATGTTGTAGATATCTATTGAATGACACATGGTATGAGTATATTCATGGGTTCTTATAGTCGATGGGCCACGTGCCTGAGACTAGACGGGGCGGCTCCTTTGGGTAAGCTGAACCTGGAACACAGTAGTGGCAGCGCCAGGTGATTCAATGAACAGTGACAGCTGAAATCTCCTAAATGACAAAGAGAAGTTGTGAGGGCAAGGGAAGGGAGGCGGCTAAGTCCGTACGGTGAACTTCATCGGCCAAACATAACTAGCTTTCACCCAACGGAAAGTGGCAATGGAACGTCAAGACATCTACCGTCAAGATGTCTGGTGCATTCATGGTAAAGTAATTTGACTACTGCAAACATGATTGTACACCTGAATAATATGCTTTACCCACACAGCATCCCATAGGGCCTGTGGCTTCAGTCCGAAAGACGGAGTTTTTGGGAAGAGAGAAACAAAATGAAGCCATACTGGGAACTGTTGGCATACGCATCAGCAGATCACAGTCTTCCAGCTGGTACAAAGCTCAATGAATGTATATTGAAATGCGAGATCGAAAAGTGGAAGGAGGAAGAAACGGGTGAAGCCCATCGAGCCCTCCGAAGTGGAAGTAGGTGGAAAGGCCGTTCGCTCAGCCCGCATCTCCTTTATATTCCCATTTTTTAATGACTGCCTGACATTGCAGCAGAGACGCTCATCTATCAAGCATTTAAGATCTTTTATCTTGTCATTCTTGAACTTTCGTTTTGCTCTTTGGTAAAGGAATGTGGATGAGTATGCTGATGAGTATCCGGCTTCAGTTGTAACAATCCTCGTATGGAATGAGTGAAATACGCTTCCTTGCAGTTGCTCCAGTCTCATCTTCCATGGGATGATACCTTGGCCATGTCCGCATCACATCTCGCTTACGGTCTACATTGTTTGATAAGGCGCATGTCGCACCGTAATACCCATTTCCTCGCAGCCTTCTTCCGTTGTCCATGGCTCCTTGCCAGTTGAGCGATACATTCCTTTCCATGGTCCAGGCTTCCAATGATATCCTGGTTCTCAGGAACATCTTGCTATTCGGTACTAATTTGTCTAATCCCTACTACTGATATCTTCAATCTACTCCGAAGCAAGCTTTTATTCGCTTCCGGATGTGTCCCGGTTGCTCAAGTAGTCGCTGATGGTTCTCGATATAGAGACGGGGTATCAGAGTGGCGCGATGCTTCTTTCTGTCGGCGAATACGGGTTTGGGTATTGAAAAAGCTTGTGCCATATTGCCTATGCTTCTTGTTGTTGATGAAACGTGTAATGTGAGCTCGTCTGACGAAGCTCACTTCTGACGTGACGCATCTCAGCAGGATGGGAATTGCATCAGTGAGTCGATGCGTAGAGGTTGGTTTAATCTTGTTTCTTGTTGAGGAATCGAACGCATAGCAAAGGACCGATTAAGAAGGGCTTGAAATTGGCTTAAACAGTCGACATGTTCAGTCCCTTAACTTCTAGAAAGATATTGTAGACGTGAGAAGAAAGAGAGATGCCAACTGCTGTGGATAGGCACGCAGGACTTGGACTACAGCAGTAGCTACGACAGATTGGGTCAATGAATGTTTATGGAAAACTGAAGAAAAAGAGAGATACCGAGGTCGCGCTCCTGACCAGCATGAAATATCTTTGGTGTGGCTGTTTGCTTGGTGTTTATGCCGGTGAATCTTCGTCATTCAAAGGACCAGCTTTCAACCAAACAAAACTGGTGATGACCAAAACGCCCACACTCGACATTATCAATTCGTCTAATATTACACTACAGCAGCGCTTAAACCGCCACAGAGGCAAGCGACCGAGCGACTGTTCACCGTCGGCTGTTCGACAGCAGCGAACTTCCCATTGAGACCTGCAGGTAATGACTTTGCGTTGAACCATCCCCCTAACGATCAAGGTCTTTCGCCTCATGGGTCTGAAGTTGTTCTCCGCGGAGGCTCAGGCCATTCCTTTAATTCTAGGACAACCAGGATAAGAGAAATATGTTCTAGCCAAGATTTGTGGATAGGTACTGAGGTAGGCCGGGCTAGGAGGGTGGAAGTATAGCTTGGCGAACAATTACGTCTGAACTTGTCCCCTCCTCCCCTAGAAGTCTTGCCAGACGGCTTCTTTTACGACTGGGCTTGGTTTTTGAACAGTCTGATCTTATATCAAAAGATCAGCGTTTACCTTTACGTAGCAAGGGGTCACAGATCGGCGACGAAGTATAGCGATCAGAGAAGACCACTCTGGAGGGCCTGAACGGCAAACCGAAGTCCACTTCTTGCTCTACTATAAAAATGAACATCCGAGCTCTCTGTTTGAGTGCCATGCATCTTACTTTTCAGAAGTCGTCACGACGAGATATGGGAGTGATGACTGTCTGTTGACCCCCAGGACCGCCCTCCTGACGATGCCGCACCTCCTGCGGCACACACGGCATCGAGGAGTCGGCACAGACTGATGTGCCCGACATCACGACGCCATATAGTCTGCGCCGACGTGCCTGGGACCCCATCTCGCGGTATCACTACCACATTAACAACGGTATGCCCGGCACAACGACGCCCTCGTCGGTCAGCCCGGCATCCCGGAGCTAGAATCCTCAAAACCATGGTTCCACTCCCCGGGCATCGTCTGATAGGCGACATCAGTAGACGTAACTAACGGCCTGATGGTGAGATCAATGATACAAAGACGATAGTGTCGGTCCATCGGCAGCATCATCAGACCACCACACGCGGAGGATTTCGACGAAAAGCCCCTCATTACCAGGTCTCGTCCGCCGGAATAGCATCTAGTCAGTAATGGAACGGAAAGGAAACACATTATGCATCCTGTAGTTGCCCTCATGCTACTCATGTATGGTTTGAGATTTATGCATCTAGCCCTTCTCGCCAAATCAATGTTTCTTCTTCACGGAGAAACAGTACCACAGTATTGATATTCTTTGACGCCCTTGGTGGTCTTGTTAGGCGCCACGCCCCCTTGACCTTTGATACGTTCTTCCCAACAGAGATTTCCGATTTATCGCTCGCCCAATCATGGCAATACTTGCAACGACGTGGCTCAGTCACGCCTTTAAAGCAAATCTCCCGTCTCCTCCTCTATAGGAGATTACCTTTGCCGTGTCTGATCTGTATTTTGCTAGCGATCTGTATTCCTTAGTTCAAAACGGCTCGGGTATTCGGGGATAAGGTGACCGTAATGAAATGGTCGCATCCGATCTCGTATCCAAGTTTTGTGTCCACCGCGCTTTGGTCTTCCAAGTCTATATGGACCTTCTTAAGCCGGGCTTGACTCTCTTTATCGGCATGAGACAACGCTTTATTACTCCCCACTTCAACGCCTCACTCACGCACGCATGGCACATTAAAGGGCAGTCTGAGGTCCTCAAGAGGGAATAAATTTTAAGAATGATTCTTTTTCATCTTTTTGGGAGGTTTTCGACTGACGAACTAATGATACTAGCCACAGGACCCTGAAACGAAAATTACAGAGTCGCTGCAAGGGTCTGCTTCGAGCAATTTCTGCCTAGCCATAACATTACTTGAATAACGGGCAATTGCTTGTCACCTAGATGACTCAAGTCCAAGCTAGGGAGCGGCGAGCCGAGTGCCCGTCATCTGGCTCTGCATAAGAGACGGCCTTTCGCCCGAGGCATAAATAGCTCCAATCTCACTTTGCCTTCGCGTCAACCGCGATCTGCAACTCCTTCAGCAGTTCTGCTGCCTCCGCGATCGTGACTTTATCCGAGGGCTTGGGCCCATTGGCTACTATTTCATTGAGAGCCTCAATCATGCCATCGGTTGACTTGTTTCCAGACATGTTTGTCGTCGGGCGAGGGGCTATCGAGGTAGCTTCTGGCTAGCTGAGACAGCGTGGGAGGAGTCTTTTGGGGCTTTTGACGTTGGCGGATGGCTCGAGGCTTTTGTCCAAACATGGAGTATAAAGAAGGGATTGTGGGAGTGAGTGCAGTGTCCAAATAACGGGTGGCTCTCTGCAGAAGATTCGAGGCAAGGAGTCTGATACTTTTCTGGGAGAAAAGCTGTGAAGAAGAACGAGAATTACGGGACTGGGCATCGGGTCTTATAATCGGTAGGTTCGAGATCTGGAACCCCGCGGCAAGGTAGACATCATGGATGGAAGGCTGAGAGGAGAGAGCAAGCTGCTGTGAGCAAGTAAGACATTGAATTCAATGGCAATACCGCCAAAACGATTCAATGAAAAGTGGTAGATGGAGTTGTCGAAGAAGATGAAGGGCGGAGGGGGGTTTCATCAGGCGCAGTGTTCAAAGTTCATTGCGTCGTTTTGCATTTGATATTTGGGTCGGCAATCCTGCGTCACTCGGAGATGAACGGCCTTTACCCAAATTAAACCGAGGAACGTCTATTCTCATCCATGGAGATTCTCCAACGGGTTCTGGGGCTACACAGAGGCGGTTAAATCATTAGCAAAGCGTCTAAGAGGATGTTCATGGCGGGACTGTTAATTGCCGCGATTGCATGAACGCCTGACCCAAGCGCCTTCTCTCCACTGCATCAGATCCAGCAAATTGAAGGTAATAATTCCTATTTAAGTTGATGACTCCTATCAAGGGTAAAGAACGTGTTATGAGAACCGCCTCCATGAAAATACTGCTGAAGCATAACAAGTAATAAGCCCAATAAACTCGATCACCTCGGTATAGAGCAAGCGCGGTCGATAGTATGATCAATACCCAGCGGCTGAGATTGCTTATCACCAAGACGGCTTGGCTAGGTATGTAGCGAGGAGTAGCGGGCCGATTGACCATGATCTGGCTTTCCGTAGTGAATGACTTGCTTTTTGCCATGCGGCTTCATTTATTCTCTGGCGCCGATTTCTGTCGTTCATCCCAATCAACCAGCATGGACTTTATTAACCTTTCCTGGTTTTTTTCAATGTGAGCTATGTCGGCCTTGCAATCCTTTACGTTTTGGTCCGCAGCCTTCCTCGCTATGTTAACATCTTGAAGGTTTCTCTCATAGAATGCCTTGTTCTCCTTCGTAAGTTCGTTCACTTGCGTTGTAAGTCTGGTCGCCTCTGCATCTTGAGGATCATATGAGGGCCCAGCCATGTCTTCGTCGATTGAGTGGGTGTCGAGGTTTTAGAGGCCGAGAGGCGATGGAAAGACGCGATTGTATTTTTGTTGGCGAATTTTAGCTATTCTCTTTAGGAGCTTTTTGCTTCTTGTTATTTCTTTCTCACTGTTGGTCAAGTTATGGCGCTGAACTGAGTAGATATGGTTTGGTTCTGTCGTGGCGCAGTATGCGTGTTTAGATCCAACGGCGTTTTAGAGACGGTTCGAGGCAATGAGCTTGAAGGGCTTGTAGTAGAGTCTCAACGACGGAAATTTGAGGTTATTCATGAGTTCTTGTAGTCGATAGCCTTGGGACCTAGGACCTTAGAGCAAGGTATTGTGGAACAGGGACAATAGGAGACAGCTCCTTTGGATAAGCTGAACTTGAGAAGTGGTAGCAGCTTCAGGCGATTCGATGGACAGCGATGAATGGATTTCTAAGGCGATGCTGAATGACTGAGGGGAGGGGGTCATCTGTCAAGGCCAACACTAACATAAACTTAGCTACCCGAAGATGATCATCATCCACCTAATGGAAAGCGGTAAGCGTGCCTCTACCATCCCTTGTAATTGAAAGATTTCAATGCACAAAGGCAGGAAGCTGTCCGCACAGTCGTCTGAGTGAGTGTTTGTGGTAAAGCCATTTGACTGCTGCAAACATGGATGCATGCCTGACCAGTGTGCTTTGTCTGCACAACACCAAACTCAGCCCATGGCTTGGTGCGGTAAAGAATATCATGCGGGAATGAGGAACAAGCTGGATCCTGTTTATAGACGCTCACAAACCTACTGTAAGTAGTATTCAATTATCGTGTGATCTCGAAGTTTGAATTTCGTTCTTTAATAAAGGAAGATGTCGGAATCAGGGGACTAAGGTCAAGGGGTCATATCCTTTCACAAAACCTAACCTAGCTAATTGCCGAAAACAATTGTAACCCAGCCCATTGTTTGCACAGGAATAGAAGCATGGTATCGACCTTATTTGTCGTCCATCGTGGCCCAGGTAGACCCTTTTCTGGTGCTACATATCTATTCTACGGCACTGATCGTGACTAATCTTGTACGTAGGTAGTGAGAGGTCACAGATCAGCTGTGAAGCACGCAAATCAGAAGAGACAGAGATGAAAGATCTGGACGGCAAGCCTAAGCACTATATCAATAGATAAGCCGAGCTTCCTGCTTGAACGCCAGATATCGTACTCAATAAAGGTTCTGTCTTGGGCATCTGGGAATGGACACGCTGACGCAGTCAGACTTCTTCTTAGAAATAAGAAGATCGATATGGGAAGTATTGACCAAGATAGACGAAATGCGTTCTCTTGGGCTAGCTCACGTAGCTGCTTGGACGTCCTCCGCGTCCTTCTCTGGTTTAGTTGTCCAGGTATCGATGACAAAGACGTGGATGGATGGGCGCCTTTGGCATGGGCGATTCACAATGATCGTCCGGATTTTGTTCACACACTCCTATCAACTGGATCAGTCGATATAGAACAACGTGATCATAGCGGGAAAAACGGTTTTGTGTTGGGCAGTTTCATATGGCCATCTTTCGATTGTGAAAGTTCTCCTCCACTATGGTGCGGACCCCTACGCTGCGAGTTCTGAAGGAGTCACGGCTGTGCTGGTCGCAGAGGCTTCTGGTCGAAGAGATATATTAGCCGAGCTGTTGCGTGCGGCCACAGGGGTGACACCAGCGGGTGCCTGGCAAGATTCTACAAATTTCTGGGCTGCTTGATATTCGAAAGTCTGAATGGACAAGTTTAAAGATCAATAAAGAAGGAGTCTTTACTTTAGGTAGTATCTTATGCGATTATCAACCAGGACGTATCAAAAGTATGAGCTCATACGTGGACGAAGAAGCCAAGACGAGAATTGATACTCAAACTGGAGGCAACACATCAGAAACCTCACGCCACATCTCGGGATCTGTAATGGTCAGAGTTGGTCGTCATCGACAGGAAATCGAATGCCGAAAAGCTGCATCTCCGGATGAATACCAAATGTCACACGTTCCGGTCCTCCGGCCGCAGGCCGCCGCCGGGCGGAGTTCAAGTCCACGGGATCTTCTGCCTGTCAGATGCGGCCTGCGAACGAAAGGGCGCCCAATCAAGGTGCACAGAAACTCGGACCTTGTGCAGTCATGACAAGTGCCGTAGAGCCGCCCCGTTTGTTCGAGTTGGCATGTGGGCAAGAAGAAACTAGTCATCGCTTGATTATTGATGGCGTCGTGAGGGTAGGCGAGAATTACCTGTTGTGAAGGGATCTATGAATCTCATACAGTATCTTGCTGTGCCCAGTTGGACGTGGCCATGGCACTGAGATTACGTAGCACTCGCCTGTTCCTGTGGGCTCTGAACAGCCAGACCAACGAAGGAGCTCCCGTGGTAGGCAGTTATTATCGTTTACATCATATCGTCTCTGAACTAGGGAACATTTCCGGGCTTCTTAACGTAGACGTGCGCCATGGTTTGAAAGCAGACTTAATCAAGTACCAGTCACAAGGCTTCATGCATATGAGCAGGCGAATAGTTCTTATGCGGTTCAAAGTGCACATTTCACTGACTCTTGGTTAAGTGTATCCTAGGGTAAATATGCTAGTGGCCTAAAACGCAGAGTCTAAATTTGGCGTGTAGAAGGAGTGAAACAAAAGCAGTATCTGCAGTCAAGCAGGGGACAGAACGATAGCGAACCAAAATCACAACCGGACAAGATAACTCAACAGCCATTGCGACGACCTGAAATTGCGGACTTCACATTTTGCCCTTGCCCTTGCCCCGAGTCTCCAGCATCGGAAACTCCTCTTGCTCCTGCTGGATACCCAGGCCCGAGAAATCGTCGGCACCATTTTCCTGCAGACTCAGCTGCAAAGCCAGCTCTAAATCATCGTCTCGTGGCGCGGAGTGGCTGGTCGATCCAGCACTACTGAGCAAGAGAGCCAACTCAAGGTCATCGTCCCGAGGTGTGGCCTTGCTGGAAGAGCCTGCTTTGGCTCCTGCGACTGGCTTGTAGCTTGCTGGGGGAGACATGGAGGGTGTTCGTTTTATTGTCTTCTTCGCCGGTTTGGACTTGTACTTAATCGAAAATTCGAAATCACTGGAGCTGTTCTTGCGGGGAGACTGGGCAACATCATCAGTGGCCTCCATCAGAGAAAGTCGAAGAGCTTGCTGAAGCTGCTGTTCGTACTCGTCTTCTTCTTCGACGGGGGGCGGCGGGGTGAAGCCAGTGATACTGGGCTCTGGTGTGACTGTGTCCACAGTACTTGCGCTTAAGGATGATACCGTGTCGAAGCCAGCATCGGCAGCAGAACCAGTGTCGCTGGCGCTAGTATGACGCTGCTCCTCGAGTAGGAGTGTTTCTTGAGAGATCATCTCGGCATACTGGAGAGCCTCCTCCTCGGTCAAGTCACCGAAGGCGCCAACGCCAAACCTATTACGCAACCAGGCTTCTTCCTTGATGTCCTGCTCTTCCTCTCGTCGAAGCTCTGCAGTCTCAGCGGCAATGTAACCTGAAACATTCCCACCCTGGCGCCTAGTAGCAAGACGGCCGTGGACATCAGCGTGTCGAAGCCGACGTTTACGACCAGGCGGCTGGTGAGTGGCGCTATAAGACCAGTAACGCAGGAAG
This sequence comes from Colletotrichum godetiae, assembly GCF_030913485.1. Taxonomy (NCBI): domain Eukaryota; kingdom Fungi; phylum Ascomycota; class Sordariomycetes; order Glomerellales; family Glomerellaceae; genus Colletotrichum; species Colletotrichum godetiae. The sequence continues at coordinate 617,596 of NW_026851251.1, read as the reverse complement.
GCACCGAAAGATGTGATACCACGCAACACAGTAGGATCAGGGTCGAGATAGATGGCTCGAGCAGCCGAGTAGGTGTCGATCGGAAGCGCGGGGTTCATCGTCATCATATGACGAGGTACCCGTCCGTTTGAACGTCCATTTAGGGTACGCATAGGCTCGAGCGAAGATGCTAGCGGGTCCCATGCTTGCACTAAGCCATCATTTCCGCCGTGCACCAGGTATAAAGCCGTCAAGGCCAAGCAACTGATCTCGGGGGACTCTGTTTGAATGATGCGAAGAGGGGAGATAACGGATATACTGCGTTGCTCGCGACAATTCCAAACAACGACAGACCCGTCCTTGGTACCCACGGCTAGCATTCGAGTTCGTCGACCAGGAATTTCTGTCACCGATTCGGCCGTCTGTGGTGTCATCGTAGGAGTGGTAGCAGATCTGTACCCAAATTGGAGAGGGTCTTCTGTCAGTGTGAGAAGTGCGTGTGACGACAGATCAAGAGCCGACGTAGTGATTTCCGAGTCTCCATGATTGCCAAGCGACATTGTAGCAGCGGCCCATTCATCCATGGAATCGAGCTTTGCCTGGGGTGTCAAGGACCCGGACGAAGTAGGCGTAATATCGCCCTTTGCCGCAGTCTTGGTGAGCTTGGACTGAGACTCCTGCTTGTAATCTCTTCCCGGTCCAAATATTGACTGCTGCACTTGTGGAATATCCTGCTGGACGGCAGAAGCATCATCCGCGCTTTCTTCAGTCTGTCGCGGCGTCTGGAACATGGCTCGGACATAGCGAGTGACGCTTGGGGGGTGTGCCTCATCGAGCCCGCAGTCGATGGAGACGATAACCTCCCCGGCACACTCGGCGTCATCATTTGCGAAATCAACCTCCAGTCTTCTCCGCATATCCCAGCCATCACAGACCTTACGGAAATGCCACGGCTTGTAACGGAGAAACTTTTCGATCTCACGGGCTTCCGCAACAAGCTGCTCTTTGCTCAGATTCATCGCGTCTGCGGGAGATCGAGGAGAATAAGCACCTCGGAGAGCATGCTTGTCGAACTCATCAGGTCGAGCTTGGCGACGGGAGTCATCGATAAGCCGCCAATAGACTGAGCGTCCAGCGAACCATGCGTTCTTGGTAACATCTTCGCCTTTAGATCGCTCCAAACTCGTCTTCGGCACGTCCACCAGGTAGAATACCTCCCCCAACGCGTTGAGAGCCACAGCCCAGACGCGCTGGGCAGTCTTGCGCTTCTGAGTATACTGATCGTCGACTTTGACTGAGACAATCGGAACACCGGGGCTGAGCACCCATCGCGCTGTCATCTCACCATTAGGATGCCGCGGACCACTGCCGTCTCCGTGAAGCGCATACGTAGTGACGATTCCGAGGGTAGAGCCCGTAATAATACCGACCGTGGAGTGCGTGATGTTGGGTACAGCAGTGGATTTGGCAACCCAAACAGCAGAGATCGCTTCTGACAATTCAGGGATCTTAGGAATGTCGGGGTAGGTGTCGATCACGCCAGTGTCGCTACCAAGATACCGGCCATGCATTTCATTGATCGGGCGGTAGTAGGCACGACCGCCCGGAAAGCCTTCGCCGGAGAGCATGCCGTAGGGCTGGCTGACATCCATGACGTTCGGGCACGCGGCGGGTCCATCGCCGACACCGTATGGCTCAAGATTGGGGAACACCTCGTCTAGCTGTAGAATAGTGAAAGGGTCTCTGAATCCCCATTTTTCCACCTTGCCAATGAAAGAGTCACTCAAGGTCGCGGTACCGAGGTCGGCAGCACCGTGAATAACCCGAGGAGCCTTCTTGACAGTGAAGTCGGCGTGGATGTGTGTCACAGCCCAAGGCAGCTTCGAGTTGTAGGTCAAGACAGCACTTGTCTTCTTGCTGCTTCGGCCAGTTGCCCCAATGCCGCCGGGCTTTGTGCCCGGTTTCCCTCTGATGAGGCCCCGCAGAAGACGGGTCCGTAGTAGGTATTCGCTTCTCCACGTCGCAAGAGAAGTCAAGCGAGAAAAGTAGCGAGACTCTGAGCGGACGAATTCAAAAGAGTCATGGTCCAATGGCCCTGCGCGACTCTGCTCGTCAGACTTTGTGGCTAGACTATCGTGACCCGGGAAGAATCGAAGAAAGGCCATTCGCCACGCATGGGGCGTGGTGACAAGCGAGTAAAAGCGCTTTGACACGAGAGCTATCGCCGAGTGCGAATCAGGATGTAGGTGAGATAGAACATGGGTCAGAAGCTCTACAATCAATGCGTCAGCGAGATTCCAAGTGTATTCTCTCCCTCTTGTTCTGCATACCATTTGGGAAGTCTGTCAACTGCACGCCATCGGGTCGATTATCAGATCGCTTGATGACCTTGAAGCCCAAGGCTTGACGAGGGGTCGACGGAGTTTGCGCATTTTCGTAATCAATCACTCGCTGACCAGCGACGGCTGAGTAACCTTCGGCAGAGGCTGGATCATCAACACTCAGCCGACGAAGCTTCTCGTCGAGCTGGGCGGCGCTGACGGCGTCAGATGAGTCACGGTGCCCTCCATCTGGAACAGATCTTGGGGATGCGCTGCCTGTCTCCTCGCGACGAAGGACAGCGACGCCGTTGGGCTGCTGACGCGAACAAAAGCCATGCTGAACTGAAGTGGTGGTGTCCGTAGGGTTGTCTTGTTGATGTTGCGTTTCTGAAGACTCTATCGGCCAATGTTGCATAAAGCTGTGGAACGGGAGGTCGTGGGCAGGTGGCGGGCGACTGTGCAAGGACAATGTGCACAGTCTTGGGAGATGTAGATGCTATGTTCGAAAGAACAAGTATGCGCGGAATGCGGGGGAATTGCGAATCGATTGCTACTTGAGGGTGTGATAACGTGTCTAATTCGTGTATGATGCCTAAGTGAAGCTTTTCGTGGTCGCGTTTCGTGACGAAATGACCTACCGTCCCGGGAGATTGCGGGCGATGGAACATCCCCGGGCCGGTGCTTATCAGTGGCGGGGTGTAGCGGTTTTCTTATCGGAATCACTTCAATGCCGTCATCAACACCATCACCAAAACGTTTTGTCAATCAGGTCCACTTCATGTAGGATATAGACAGAGAACCAATCAACTGGTTGATACATTTGGCTAATCGGCCACATGTGAACGCTTGCTGTCATTTCACATCAGTCTTCGCTACTGCCACAACTTCGATGCGCCGAAGCAACCGCAGTGTCAAAAAGTCTTCCCGCGCTAATTGGCCTCAATGACTCAATGAGAAGGAAAAAAGTACCTGACGGAGCTAATGGATGTTGAGACCACCCGCTACACTATAGACGTATCAACTCTCACAACCAAGTCGAATGCAATCCAAGCATGGAACAAGAATCAAACATTCCCAACGCAGCCTCAGGGAGGAATGACAAAAGGTGAAGATGCGGCCAGTGTGGATTGAACATACGACCTTCAGATTAAGTGATTGAAGTTGACTTCAGTCTGACGCTCTCCCAACTGAGCTATGTCCGCCACGATCTTCGAATTGCGATGTCGGAATCCCTGGCGCAAGCAGAACAAGTCCCCATTGCAAGTGGGGAGCAATCTCGCAACGCTTAGTTGGTCTCCTGGAGTGGGACTTCGAGAGTTCGCCCTTCCGAACGTTGACAAGAAGAGATAGATCGTGGTGGTCGACTGTACCTGAGGGAAACACATGGAAATGCAGGAAGCACTCGGCAGGTGGCCTCCATCAAGAGGGCGAATTACAGAAAAAAGGGGGCAAGGGGTTTGCTGAATATTGTTTCTCGTCAGCTTCCCCCTCAGCTGTTTCGGGTTCTCTCCCGACTCCTCCAGCAGCCCCAAGGTTTCTCAGAAGAATTGACGCGCGAGTGCGGCAGGTTTGACAGTTTGCTTGACATGCCGAGACAAGGGACAATAACGGCTGACAACAATCTGACAGATTATTTACGACAAGTTCGCAACCAACAAGTCCACGCTAGCAGTGTCAGTCAGGGCCCGCCGCGTTGGTAAGGATGGCAGTTAATATCGGCCTCATCCTGCTGACCTGCTTTCGTTTGTCCCGGTCCACCTCAGCAATCGGGCCCTCTTCTTGAAACAATTTCAACTTTACGATGTTGCTCGACCGAGTTTCCTCCAAGTTCCCTGTCCGTATGCGAAGGTACTATTAGACAAGAGTACCGGGCCTCTGTGCCCCGGAGTGCAAATCGACCATGGCACCACCGAGCGGCCGACGGTCAGCCTGAACCGTGACAGCCACCGACCACAGCCGCCCCAAGTGGTATCATGGAATTCCGGTACGCCCCCAAAGACGGACCTGTTCCGATCCAATTACCTTGGTTCCGCCTCGTGTCTTCCCAAAGACTCCAAAGCGGCCTCCGGAGACCTTTATCTTCTTTCCCGCCTGCTGCGACACCAGCACAGAGTCAACTCTTAGCGGCTCAATTACCAAGTATCGAGCGTCTTTGCAGTTTGCACCGTCATCGTGGCATCGCCTCCCATCACCATTCTCATGAGAAGAAGCACATACGCCTTGCGGATACACACCCCCAACTTTTCAAATCTTGGACACCGACTCATCATGCTGCCGCAGTTCCGCACAACATGAGTCGCGCGGCCAAGGCAGAGCAATCTGGCAATCTCAGCCCGGTTACCAACACACAGGGTTCCCGGGGCTGGGCCGCGTAACGGTGCCAAGAGACCATGGCCCAGTCCCCTCCCATTTCCCATTCTCTCTTTCGCACCCCCCTTCGTCCCTGGGCCCTGGCACCTCCAAATCTCCATCTTCGGTGAAGCCCTACGAAGAACGAGTGGAAACCCTCCCCTGGAACTTGTGTGTTCGGATGTCAAGGGTCCTCTTCCCACACTCTCCCGCGCTCTTGACTCTCGCGGGTCGCTCTGTACGGAGTACTCTGTTCACGGGGGCGGATACTAACAAATCCCATCGGTGCGGTCCAGTTCCTTTTTTTCGCGCTTCAGCCGTCGCTATAATAACCCATGTGCGGCACAGCAGAGACTTACTTGAATCTCCGGGGCTATTTGATACGATAGACAGCTATTATGCCTCGGCGACTTCATCCATACAAACTCAGGGGTGTCAAGCGGCTCAAGCCCTCTCTCGATCATCAGATCATGGCATCTGAGGCAGTTTCCTCCACCACTGAGTCAGGACTTATCACTGTATCCCTCGATTCCCAGATTTTCTTGATGATCTCTCATCTATCACAAAGACCGTGCACTGTAGCGCACTGACAGTCAACTGAGCAGACACACAAAATATTAAGAATTCCCGACTTCCGGGGGCTGGCCCCGAACCACAAGATTCCAACATCCCCCACCGCATGGGTACCCAGAACGACATCCAGGATCCTAGGGTAACCATACAAATATCCACCTCCCAAGTCCACTTCATTCAAAAACGGCCGAGTCAAATCTGTGAGAGAAGGGAGCCACATCGTTATGGTCAGAGTGACGTAGGTCTCCGCATAGTCGCCCATTCCCTTGGGCCGCGCTTGGACGGAGAGGAGAGCGCAGAAAGGCAATTCATTCGGGCCAAGAGAGCGTCTCCATTATATCTGTGGATGTGGACATGGAGCCCACCATGAAAAACACCACAGGGCCCCTACCACAGATATCGACAGCTACCTAATCACACTCCGCGCTCCTCGCATAACAAGCCCTGGCCTCGACTCGCTCCAAAAGGCTGAACAATCAATACGGGCAGAAAAGACTTCCACGTAAGGAAAATGGGCAATGAGAGCATTCCCCGGCCTTGTCGGCACACAAACTCACAACATACGGATACACACATCTTACCAAAGACTACGGATATTAGACGTCCCTTATACGGTACGGGCCAGAACGACGGGGGGCCCAGTCTTGCCCGCGGGTGTCTTCTTTCCCCTTCCAGGTCTAGCGTTTTGGAGCCAACGCTGAAAGGGGCCCTGTCAAAACGGCTGTCAAAAAGTCAAAATGAAAGTCATCTAAGAAACTTCCCGATACGCCCAGAAGACTGCAGTCCACGACTCCTTAACCTAGGATCCAGTGTTTCCCTCTCCTGTGTGGGTTGTCCCTGACAAGAAAGTCTCATGAAGAAGGGATCACGAACCAGGGTCAATTGAACTTACTGCCCCTTCTGGGAAAACATTTCTGGTTTGACGCAGGTAAAATACTGTGCCAAGCCCTTTCAATGAGCAAAAAAGACATACACCATGAACACGAACCATCACCCCCCATAAACTCCTTGCAAAGTTGCCTAGATTCGTCTTAGGACAGGCATTCGAGATGAGCTCTCTCCCGCTGATGCCGTCGTCCATCCTATTTCCTCACGTCTAGTGTACCTGCCATGGCCACCGCAGCATTCCGTCTTCCCGCGGTCCAGCTTCGGTGCAGAGAGAGCAGGCAAAGCCTGAACATAACCCCCAGTTCAATAGGAACTCTGGCACTCATCCGAAGCTTCCTTACACTAAACTTCTTGCTCAGCCTTCAGGGGCTTCGTCCGAAATGGAGTCCCTGTCAACTTTGTAGTTCCCGTATGTACTGAGTCTGCAAGTGCAAAGAGAGTTACAATTTCAACGGGGCCAAAATGCAAGGAGACAAAACTCGCAATGCTGATCAGCAGTTGACAACGCCCTATTCAGTCTAAACCAGAATCAAAACATAGAAGACAACGACCTCACGCCAGTGCCCCTAGCGAAAGAACGATTTTCCCTTTCCCAAACCCCGACCCCCCGGTCCGGCGCCGCGGGTCCTCCCGCTCGCCTCTCAACGCCCTTCCAAACTTCCCTGGGAGGAACCCCGTTGCAAGTTTCAACTCCCTCAATATCCGCCGCCTGCCGGTCCAATCGACAGTGGTGCCCAACGTACGAACGAGCTCCATCAAACCCGAAAATTTAAGAGAGAACACTGGGGAATTTGGTTCTTCATCACACCGGTACGCAGGGAAGATAGACAAGAATTCGGACCCAACACACCCAACTTCGCCCTTGATCGCCAATATACTTCCCAGGTTGCATATAGTCGTACGTAACGGGTGACGGCGCGGGACATCACAGCCCTCTGACAGGGAGACACCATGAGCATGGTTTCCGCAATCAGAGGCTCGGAGCAGAGTCTCCTATCTGCATCCTAGTCACCTAGTGACATTGCCATACACGGATACAGCGCGTCAATAACGTCTCTCTGTTCGCTTCTATTTCCATAACCCCTGGCTGTAATTCAACGCGTCTACCGGGGAAGCCACGCGCTGCCAGTGTCGCACTGCTCGTTCGGTCGTCGCCTATAATTGTCGTCGTCGAATGTCGACACACCACAATAGGTGGGTAGGGATCTTTGCCGTGCGAAAGGATGGAGACAAGAACGATGCGTTCGCAACCACCCCACCAAAGGCGTTCAAACGAGCGACCTCTACCGCTGCTCTACGGCGCATCTCCCGACGTGGACAGTGCAAGACCCCATCCCCATCTAACCCCCCGAACTCCTGTCCCATTCGGGGCCTCGCAGGACTCCTCAACCGCCGCTGACCTGCCCTCTTGGGCACAGGCCGTGCAAGGCCCCGAACCACAGCGCTCTTGGCAAACAATGACTACTCCGTACGGAGTACAGAAAGAGCCAGCTATCATGAAACGGGACTTCTTTGCTAAAGCGGTCGAACAACCCTCCGGGGCACCGGGGTCGAACGAAGCCCCCAACAGAGTTCACTTTCATTGGCCCTCGACCACCCTGAACCTGACTACGGAACACAAGCCGTCGTTGCCTCGTTGGTGGGTGATGACTACCCAGTTCGGCGTTGCCAGCCCGTGTCGAATTCCGCGTTCCTCCCATTGGCGCGCTCCGTCGCTCTTACTGTGTCGTATGAAACTTCGTAAATCTCATAACCCCAACATGCCAGCGCGCAGACGAACTTCGGATATTCTTCGCAAGATTCGCACAATCAACGTCTGTGTGCATAAGTGTTTTGTCGTCCGATGCGTCCGCCCTCTGCCCAGTGCCGCCTGGGCAGAAAAAGTATACCTTACTGGCCTACGTGCTTACCAAGGCGCCAAGCCAAAAAGTCTTAGGACACAATGCCGATGGGGGGAAACAAACCCCAGGCTATCGGCGTGTAGACATGCTGTTGTAAAGTAAATCGGCCCTTTGCAAGGACGAGCGCATGTCGAGTATTGAACATCACTATCCTGAGGCCTGCCCCTGGCACTTTGACACAGGCAAGTGATCGATAAGGCACGTTCGGATGATCTTCACGGCAGTTGTACGTAGTATAGTAGCTAGCTGCTCAAATCTGCGAATGCCTTCATCACCAGCTCGTGATATGGGTCTCGAGTATCCGTAAAAATTGGACATCAGTGACTACAACTGCGGAAAAAGGTCCGAAGTTCCGGCTAGTGGAGCAGCACTTGTCTCGTAGCTGATGGTATCTACGGAGTAGCGGCATCGACGACAGACCCCTGGGCTTGCAACGTATCTCTTCACAACTGTCGTGGTTCTTCAAGTATAGAGGTTTTCAAGCGCATGTTCAAAAGTTTCAACCCCCCTTGCCTCTTTCAAGAGCAAATTGTTTTGTGTGTTGCCTTGTCAAAGTTGGATGGCATCCAGAAACGATAAAGAAGGCCTATGGGCCTACAAGTTAGGTAGCTGGTGTACAATCATACGTATAGACCTCGATAACGAACAGGTCGCGATTTCCAAACCCCGGTCACAATGGTGAGCATGCCTGGCGAAATGTCGCCATCGTGGTCTAGGTCCTCCACTCCAGCGCTGCGCTGCGCTGACAGCCCGGTTGCGAGAGCGAAGACATTCCGGATACTGAACAAACTCAACATGCAACTCTGCAAATTGTGTCGTCGTCAGCGCCGAGAATGAAGACAGCTTGTGTGGTGCACGAGCACCATATCGCGAGGCGAAGATGGCGTGCTTCGTTTCCCAAAGTGAGCCGCTTTGACAACTTTGTCAACGGCAATTTCGCTGGCCGAGAGAATGCCAAAAATTACGGGATCCGATTGCGAACTCTGCTGCCCCGGGCTTCTCTTCGAAGCGGTCATCTGAACGATATCCAGGGCCGAACAGTCCAAGATTGCCCTTTCTTCCCAACGCCCGTTTCGTAGTGAGTAGTAATCCACAATCTTCCGAACAGTCCGCCGTTTACTGCGCAATGCCCCAGCGTGGCCGAGATTCGAATGTTTCAGGGGAAATCGCATCGCATCCGCCGAATCTTCACCGTGTACGGAGTAGAGTTATCTGGTATTGCGAGGCGGCGAGGGAAGGGGACTCTCACTCAGGAGAGAAAGCCCCCTTGCCAAGGCCTATCAAGTCTTCGATATCAATTAGCCCCCAACCGTACAACACCCACGATAGCTAGCTGGACTTACAACCTTTCGCAGTTGCTATCAGAGGCAACCACAACTCTAATAGAGTTGCGACGCAGAAACTCTAAGCAGGACCGCCAAGACCCTTGCGCGCCACGCAGTGACAGTCGATAACATGCATCTGGTGGGCTGCCACGCTGCCTTCAAGTTCAAGCCTTGTGAACCTCCCCCGGAGCAGCAAGGATGCCCAAAAACTCTCGTCAAGCCGGACCAAAATTCGGGTCCGGATTCGCGGGGGTGGTGGACGCCAACATCTGGTAGCCGATTTACCGCCGTCCCAGCGACGATGATAATCTAAGAAGGCCCCCAAAAAAAGCAGATTAGAAATACAAAGCCTCAGAACTGGCTTTCACCTGGCAGCGGCCACGGTAATGATCGCCAACAAGGAAAAAGGGGAGTGGGTATAGGTACCTTACTGTGTGATTTAAGCCCTTGGGGGCAGCCCTTCTGTGACCGAACGGCGTTGACCTACAAGTCGGGAAAGTCACGCGAACCGGGCCGGCACAAAGGACAAGGGCCCCGGGGACGACGTAGATTCAAAAACCGGCGAGCGGAATACCCGCCATGCCGCTCATCTTTGCTGTTTTTCATTTTCTGCCCACCCCCCGACCTTGGTAATTGGCAAACGATTACACTAGAAAGTCGACAGGAGACCAACTGGTGGCGAAATTCCAATGCTACCATACTGTAGTAAAGTCAGAAGTCAAATTTCGTAGCGGTTCATCGTGTCAGACCCCGCAGAGGAAGGGAGGGGGGCCGAGGGGAAAACGAGTAGAGATGACGCTTCGTCTCGGCCCGTTCGACAGGGACCGGGGAGGCTGAGAATTCCAGAAGAAACGGTGATCAGACGAAACCCGTCAAATAAGTTCAACGACACAGCTGAGCAAGGTAGCGCCTTTAAGAGACGCTCTAGTATGTTATGCTGTGAAGATTGAGTAAACATGTTTGTTTGCGGAACTCATCGCTGGTTTGCAATCTCTAACGTCTGTCAGCATTTACTTGTTACAGAGGCGTAAGAGACAAGAGGAGAGTGTTTTCCAGATCAATTTCGGTATACAGCGGGTAAATCATGGGAGATGCTCAAAGGAATAACCATTGACATATGATTTGGAAGCTCTGATGGAGCGGAATCGACGCGCCCAAGCCCATCGCAGCCACGCAAAGGACGTCATCAATGCAACGAAGCGGTAACCCAAAGTGGAGGGATGGAGAGGTCTCATGACGGACGCCCCCCCGACGCCAATCACTACCAAAGACGAGCCGCCGCACCGAAACCGTTGAGAGCGGCGCACCGTCTGCTTGGGAATTTGGATTGACGAGTGGCGTAGATTGAGGTGGTGCGGTGTTCCGGAAATAACAGCGGGCGGGCGCGAAGGCGCCGCAGATTTGCAAGATCTGTTCATTCCAGGCACTCGTAGCGGCTAACGAGACTGGCGGCCGGGGCAGCTGTCGATACGCCGGCGGCCTGGTTCGGCGTATCCGTAGTCTGCGACCCTGAAACGAAGGAGGCGACGACGTTTTTGCCCCGCCAAGGTTGCAAGGCCGTAGATGTTGTTGATAGGTTCCATCTATCCCGTGGCATTTGGAATGAAGGGTTAGCTACATGTGAGATTATACGGCTTGGCCTAGGTCTCCGAGGATGGTCAGGTTGGACTGATGGTATGATGCTCTTAAACCCTAGGTCTAGGTCAGCAGTCTTTGTTGACGTTGTCGTCCCGTACACCTATTGGCCCCTTTGAAATGAGCTGAGCAGAGCTTCCTGGCGACAAGTTTGCAGCTGACTGAAGGATCACCTCCGAGTTGAATTGTCGGTTTTGGCAATGAAACTGTAAAAGACAAAGCCGCTCACGTAAAGGAGCCAATTGGGCAATCGAGAGGTCGATGTGGATCTGCCCTGCAAGCCTGGGCACGCGTATTGAAACCTATTGAGGTTTAAGCTGCCTCTTTGGGGGCAACTCCCTCTGATGCCCTGGTTGTAAGGATCCTTAGTTCAAGGTAGTCGAATTCCCAAGTCAATGGTTCAGCCGCTGATTGGCCTTGGACAGGTGGTGAGAGAGGAAACAGATCTTCTTTCCTTCGTGATAGAGAGTTTGCGAAGACACCGAAAGCCCCGGTCAATGTAGCTGAGAAATGAGGTTGGACGAGAGACACAGAGAGCGAACAAAGCCTTTGCCGCCCGCCTCACCAATCACTTGGTTGGGGTCTCTCGACCCTCTGGCTCAACTGCTCTTGAACCTGGCACAGTGACAACTGCAGTGGAATACGTCAAGAGGTACTCCGTAGGCCGAACGCATTCAATACTCATCGGCCCTGATCCACGTACATTCAATAAGTCTTTTTTTGGGTGTCGAAAACGTGCTCCGTAAATAGAGAAAAGGGGCCGACGGGTAATCAACACATAGGAGCGTCGATCCAAGCTAATCTCTCCGTAGCGCCACTCAAACCCGCAGACTTCATTAGTTGGCGGGTATGATCTGCCACCAAAGAGGCTCCATTTATTGCGACCGAGGTGCCGGTCTGTTGTTTGACCCTGCCCGTTAGAGCAAAGACGCAGGAGACGGAGCCCATGAAGTCCGAACCGATTCAGATAGCCTGTGACAGCAATCAACAAAGAGGGGAAGCGGCCGCTTTGCAGAATAATAGAAAAATCTTCCTGGTCGATACATGAGCGGGCATGCATACGAAAGGGTCGAGGAGATGTAGCCGCTGCAAGTCATTCGAGTCGTGCGTGACATGACGACACAAAACCGAGCTGTTTGAGTCTTGCTGTCTGGCTACTCTGGTAGAATTGTCGAGGGCTGTCCTTCCGCGGGCCCCGCACCATGCAGAGAAAACCGTTTCCAGTAAAGCTCGGAGCCGGAATTGAGGCCAGTTGCATCGATGCTGTCCACGGGTGGTATTCGAGCGGGGCTCAGGGAACTTCTTGAGAGCTTGGGACCGCTAACTCTAGGGGGTCGTCCCTCGGCTGGCAGAACTTCGATAGCATTGCTGAAGATTTCATCGACCCGACTGGCCAGATGGGTTCATTTTCTTTGGAGGGTATCATCGCCGTGATCGCCAACTCCGGCGGGCGGCGGGTCATATGCGGCTGCTATGCGGTTGGTTCTAACAGTCACTGCTCGTTGGCCAGAACGATCCCACGTTGCTCCCATTTACCCTGAGTCGGGGGCTGGTTGATGCACATGACGAGAACACCTGTCTGTACCTAATCCAAGGAAGGTCTTTAGAAAGTCCTGGTCGTCTGCAAAGATGTTTGCACCAATGGTCGCCCGCCTGCAGCGCCGGCGATACGCTTGATTGGATACAATCAGGTTGGCGGCAATCCGTCCACCAAGACGTGTCATCTCTCACCTGCCACTGAAAAGACCTCGTTGCAGCCGGTCTGCGTCTTGACTTTTGCCTCGCAGTCCGCATTGGGAACAGGGGTAACAGCTAGTATTCCCGTGTAATGGAGCCTCTGTTCCTTTGTCTGGCTAAGGCGGAACTTGGAAGTTATAGCTCGTAACCTGTCAGTTGCCGTCGGCCGAGTGGGCATGCTTGAGTCGTCCGCCGAGACGATGGCTGGGTCTGGACTAGGTAAGCTCGTGGATGGGATACATTGCAAACGCCTCAATCCAGGTGTGTCTTTTTGATGAGGCAGCCATCTCGAAGTTGGACCCGGCCGCGTGGGTAGAAGAGCGAGGCCGTCTTCGGTTCGCGTGTCGAAGCAAAGTAAATCGGGTGGCGTGGCGTCAGGGTTCCGTCAAATCGTTTACGGCCGATTCAGCCATATCTCCAAGCGAGAATCCCGCCCCCGCAGCGCGGACCCAGGGCAACCATATGGTGAATCGCCCGGCTCCCCGAGGCCGGCCCAGGAGGAGTGACAACAGTGGGTGTCACCGGTATGCAGCTTGTGGTGTTCCGGACCTGCGATGCGGTGCACCGCTGTGCAGCTGCGGGGTGGCATGATTATTCTTTAGTTATGTAGTGTCAGGCAAGTGGGCGAGTGCCTGAATGGCCCAGAAATACTCCCGTCTGCTTGTGGTCGGGTTGCTGCATTGCAAGGAGTAGACACCGGCTGTCCCTGGGGTTACCATGTATGTGGTGTAAGTTTGAGGCAAGTTGTATGGTAGTCAGCAGTCTATGTATCTGTACGGATAGCTGCACCCGTGTCTGATGGGTCAGTACTGGTGTTTGCGCGCGCCAAGACCCTAGGTTGACGTCGACGGCGACTTTGGCATTTGACATTGACACTGTCCGCCGTTCTGATGGGTAGTGACACAAAGATGAGTCGACATATGGATGCGTCGTTCAACGTGTGCATGTCAATAAGCAAAAGATGGCGTAGAAGCACGCATGGAACAATGTCGTTTTGGCGTAAGAGACCAATGAGGGTGGAGAGGACCCCATTGCTCCTTCGGCCGAGTTGGTAGGTGTGAAAGCAAGCAAGTGTCCTGTGGAGCCGTCCGTGGTGGACGTGTCTGTATTCGTAGTTCCGTACGAATAGGTATCCGAAGTTGGGGGCTAGAATAGAGCAAAGGCACCCGTACTCTGTATTCAAGTATATATCCGTAGGTAGGCATCGGCCTAAACAGCCCAAACAGGGCACATTGCGGGCAAAAATAGTCTGGCAAGCCTGGCGTTTTTTTTTGTTTTTTTTTCGTGGTTGCTAAGACTTTGCGGGCGGTGATGTCTGACCGCCTCGTGCATTGGCATTGATGAATCGATGATCCAACTGTGCCGTTCGCTGCTTTCGTCTCCCGCGGGCGATTATCCCAATGAGCTGGTTCGGCTTTGGCTATTCCCTGTTTGCCTTGGACCAGATCCTTGGGGAGACCTTGGTAAGGGAGGGAGAGAGAGGCGCGATTCTTGATTCTCCTCTGCGCGTTAGACAGCTAAACGCCCGTGCCAATGCTTCTCGAACAAAAAAAAAAAAAAAAAAAAAAAAAGCATTGTCGTGACCGCTGGGCTGGGATTGAAGAGGGCACTATGTACCGATAATGTGTATCCATGGCTAGATGCCCGTGATTGCGGCCGTAAGATGAGAGTGGGGGAGGAGAGCAGACCACCTATTTTCGCGTGGATGCCGCCCAAAAGAGAAGGCCTTTCGAGGAGTTGGAGGCTGGAGGGAGCATCAGGCTGGACAACCTGGAAACGAACGATGCCTTCCACACGCCTTGGGAGGCAACGCAGCACCCGCAGGGGCCCGGCTGTGATTCATCAATTCAACCGCCCGTAACTCCTTCTGCCTTGCTTACTGCTCATGATTCTTACCAATGCTGGCAGTTGCCACTGTCTCTGTTTTTGCTCCTGCTCCTGCCTTCGCACTCTGGTTCCTGCCCCATACATCGTGAGGTGGGCAGGCCCAGGAGGCTGGGGGCATCTGGCGAGGAAGGGACAGACAGTTTTGGGAAGTCGGTCCTTTCAGTGCTTGTTTCCACGGGCTTGGACCCAGGCCTTGCCCTTACGCAGTAGGTACTTCGTGTACGCCGGGGATACGGGTCGGTCCAGATCGCACCTTACATAATCCCGCGACTGCTCATGTTTGGTTTGTGCTGGAGAAGACGGGACGAAATGTGCAGTGCGCTTGCCTCGCCCCCGTGCTTGGGCTCTGAATCTCTGATGGCCCACGGGAAATCTCGAGTTCGTCTCTCGTCTCTCGTCTCCGCAGGCGCCTGGACCTCGATGCGCCCAGAGGGCGTGTCCCGTGTCCCGCGGCGAATGATGAATCCCAAGAGTGAGGTACAGTATGAATAGTGTTACTCCGTAGTAAATGAAAACCTAACAAAATGGCAAAAAAACACACACCTCCCCCTCGCACTGGGAGCTTCGGAAATAGTGGTCCTTACCAAATCCCAGGCTCCCCGTCATCCCTGTCCTTTCCGCCCAAACGTGAGAAATCCACACCAGCCCGTCCAAGGATCCAACAGCGCAATCCCCGTTCCGGCGCCGAGAAAACCCAAAGGACCACCGACCAACGCATAAGAAAGTGGCTAGTGCAGGACACCCAGATACGTGGGAGTCGGGACAGTCTATCGGTATCCGTACGGAGTACACTACAGTAGGCAAACGGGGTTGTTATGGATACCTCAGTGTTCAGAGACAGCAAAACAACTGTGACGAGAGTGAGACAGCATTTCCGATAAAGGAATAAGCAAACAATCCAACCGCTAGAAGAAGAAGAAGAAGAAGAAGAAGAATCAAGACGTAAATGGGCTTTGCTATGAGCAAGGGGAAACCCCCGCTGTCTGCGGGCTCGTGAGACCGCTCGCTCGTTGGGACACCAGCACACACACACACACACACACACACACACACCCAGATCGACTCATATCTGACACGTGCTGACTACGAAGAAAAATAAAGGAGCGGTAAAGAGGAGACATCTGACGAACAAACACGAGAGCGAACAGCAGGCTGGCTGGTTTGCCGGGTTTTGGCAACATGGATCCGCGAATCCTTCCTGTTGGTAACGGAAGTTCAATCCCTCTGTCCTTTCTCACCTAACCCTTACCTTGCTGCTTCGCCTCATCATTGCTTCCAACCTACACCTCCCCCTCGGGATTGTGGAACGCGGATTTTCCCCTTTGACGGATTTTTTTATCCTGGGTCTCGTCGGGGATGAATTGCTGGGATCGTCGTCGGTTTATGGACGGGAATACCATCCGACCGGGGGGTGGATGGGATTGAGATGGGGCGAGGGAGAGGCCTAACGGTTTGCAAGTCACATCGCGGCGCAAGTGAACCTCACTAATAACCCAATAGAGAGTTGTTTGGGTGGAAGAGACGGACCATGTTGTAAAAGTCTGGACTCTGAAGAGCACTTGATCAGCAAGGGACGGAGGAGGATAGACGGAGTATTGCCCAGTGCAGAACAAAACCGTCTTATGACATAAGTACGTATCATTAGCAAATCTTCTCCTCTCCAGAACCCCTCAGATGCTCGGCCATCAATCATGTCAGCCTTTTGCGCGCGTACTGAAGCAAAGCAGGAGACCGAGATGATGATAAGGTACGATAGATGCACATTGAAATGAACAAGGTGCAATCACCCGCATTTAGCCTCTCCTCGAAAAAGAAGGCCTGCCCATTCGTACCTGAACGTTTGATCGCTAGACCACGCGCTTGTCCTTCCCCCCTTCCTCACGATAAATGCACGTACGAACGGGTAGGTACGGTGTGTTCCTCTTTTGGGACGCTAGGTCCGAACATCTCGTTCCATTGGCCTGGCGTCAAAAGGGAAAGAGAGGGGAGGGGTCAAGGTACGTAGTGTACTTAGTGTGCATAGAGGTTGGATTTCCAACGAGGCGAGATGCCGTGATGCCTTACTTTACTTTAATCCTCCCTCCCACCCTCCTTCCTCTTGTTCTCCGACGAAGTGCTCAATCCCATTGGCCTGATTCTTGCGGATACACTTTCCAGCTTGGGGGGGGGAGCCTGAGCCACGCAACGCCTGTCGGGCTGTGGCTCATTTCTGGTTTCTCTCGCAGGTATTCGTTAGATGGTGAACATGGGGTTTTGTATCTCTTGGATGTTATCAAAATCAGCCCAGTCCAGGCCCAGTCGGGAGAACATATGTCGCGAATAGCTCGGATGGGAAGACGGAGGAGGTGGAGGTTTCCTCGGTTCATATCCGTACTCCCAATGAACAATACAACCCACGAGCTTCTATTCCCCCTTTGTTTGGTTAAGGGGTGGAGTCTGTTCCCGTATTTTCCTACGAAGCGTGGCCTGCATCTTATATCGCATCGGTCGAACATCCCCCATCACGCAGTGGAGGTTGTTTACCGTACCGTACCATACCTAGGTACCTCTCTACGTATGGATAACACTTTCTGTAATTCAAGAACCGCAGGATGGGAGATAGGACCGACGACGGGGCGCCGGGGAAAGCGTCCTTTTGTGCATCAATCTGGGCTAGCCCGCCCAGAAAGATTACACTTATATCCGCGACCCGGTGCGGGAAGGTAAAAAAGAAGGGAAATGGATAGGCCCGCCCGCTAAACCTTTTCGGGTCCGGCTTGCTATCAAGATGGCCCCCCCTCGTCCCGTTCGAACGATAGGTACGTGGATGGTGGTGCACAACATACCGCAGGTTGGGACTAGGCCAGTAACACAATTCGCAGTTGTCAATCCGTACGTACTCTGAAAGGTAGTTTCTTTTTTTTTCTGCTTCTCCCCTCTTTCCTCTGATTGCACCGAGTCGATCTAGATTTCCCAGCCCGCAAAATGATCTCTCGTATGGTGAGGTACCCAAACATCGCTTACGAGAAAAAGGTGTCAGCCAATTCACAACCCGTTTTCGAGTGTTTTTATATTTTTGTTTTTATTTTATTTTTACTCTTATTTTTTTCCGATCCGAGGTTCTGGTTGCCGGCTTTTTCTTCAACACCAGCTTTGCCGGCCCAGCCCAACAAACACGAAACCCCGTCTTTGCATTCCCTCTCTCTCCTGGGTCCCGTACGCCCGTTCCTTCCTTGGCTATTTACCTTCTCCTGAGTCTGGCCTTACCGCTCTTTCCTGTCCGACTCTAAGCGATCAGTGAGACAGAGTCCACAGGCCCGGCGGCTGGAATGCTAAGAAGGGGAGGGGGGACGGGAAGGCTGAATACTAATAGTCACATAGCAAGGAAGTTTGGAGACTCTCGAGTTTTTAATTACGTCCAACAATACCATATCCTTCCTATTCGTAGGTTTGGCTATAGTAATCCAGGGCTTAGTTGGCTTGGTAGGGTACTTTTGCATCAGCCACAAAGTTGTTTACTCGGAGGGCGGTCTTCTAGGTGGGAAAGAAGGCGACGCTACGGAACGCCTGAATATGAGCAATGGCGCGCGCTATCTTTCGAGGCTAGCTGATCGCTTACCGCCCTTCTCAAGTTTTCTTTCGAATCTGGGCGCGACCACGACCTGGGGACGTGGCTGCGTAGCTGCTTTAGTTAGAGAGGCACAGAGGGCATCATACCTAGCAGGCTAGCCTATGCCTGTCCTGAGCCTCTACCTCCAAGTTAGCGCACCCGACGATATGGGGGGACTTGTGATGGTGGTGTTTTTTGTTTATATGAGGCGTGTGAGGCGTTCTGTGTTTCTGTTCCTTTCTCCGCAGAAGCAAGCACGAGGCTTTCGAGAGACTCGTTATCCTTCAGACGTTCGAAAGGTCTCTCCCTGTGTGCCTGAGTTGTCTCTGAGCCTCACATGCAATGCAATCAGCGGTTCCAGACTCTGCACATCTTGCTTCCTGCTGCTGCAAGTTGGCAAAAGTACAATGTACGATGGGAAGGGTGTCTTAGCTAAGACGTGTATCATGGTTGTCAGACTCAGGAACGAACACACACCTCCAAGAAGTTTGGGTTCTTTGGGTTCCTCGGCTGCCCAGGGAGAGAGATACTTTGGACAAGGGAGACCCCCCTCCTCCCCGATGGGCTAAGCTCCGGACATATCC
This sequence comes from Colletotrichum godetiae, assembly GCF_030913485.1. Taxonomy (NCBI): domain Eukaryota; kingdom Fungi; phylum Ascomycota; class Sordariomycetes; order Glomerellales; family Glomerellaceae; genus Colletotrichum; species Colletotrichum godetiae. The sequence continues at coordinate 598,828 of NW_026851251.1, read as the reverse complement.
CAGAGCCAGCTCCGTGCGAATCCCCGGGCCTGTGGATCCACTTGTACCAATTCCCACAGTCACAGTGGAGGTCGTGCCTCTCAACTGGGACAGGGATATCTGCGACCTGGTCGTGTTGGACAGGGTTGCCAGGGTTTTGGTGTTGACTCCACTTTATGGGACACGGTTTGTGAAAGGCCCCCCGCTCTCCCTCCCAGTGCCAGAGATTCGCAGCTCCGGGAGAACGGGGAGGATTGGGAGTTCTGGGAACCGCAACATCGCAGAAACCAGAAAAGCTCGGACATTCTTCCCAATTGGAAGGTACCAGGACCCCCCGCTTCTCTGGGCCTCGCCTTCTCCACCCTTGTGTGCCAGCCGATGGTTCACCTTTTTTCACCAGTGACCACCTCACATTCACAGAGGTGAGAGGTGAGCGCAGAGACCAGGAGGATACTCCGTATGTGTTCGTCGTCGTTGTCTTCCAGCACCCTCGTCTCCCGTCCTTGTCGTCCAACCCAACTTCCCAAGAGAACCTGAGGTGGATCGTGGATTGTGGATTGCTGGGATAGGTTTCTGGCAGTACGTATCGCCTTCCTCCCTACCCCGTCCACAGTCCATAGTCCAGACACCCCCCCGGTCCCAGTCCCAGTCCCCGGTCCCAGGTGTCCCAGCGCCTGTGCTGACGCTTGGTATTCTTGGTGCTGGCTGGCTGGAATGTGTCTCTGGGCTGTCGGGTGTCTGTCGCAATTCTGGTGTGTCCTTCCCTCCGGTACGGCGAGGTACGTACCTATCAAACACTTTAGCAGCAGGAGGGGGACCCGCCCCATTTGTGGATCTCGTCTCCGGCATGGGGCCATTCCACCAGTTCCACTCGACGAGGAGCCATGGGAGCCACCGTGCTGTGACCAGTCACCAGTTTCCCAGTGAGGTGGGTTTTTAGTGTTACCACTGCATTGGAGTCCATGTTTGGTTTGGCCGCCGTCTGGTCTTTTTGTCGTGCCTTGGGCTCTGTCTCTTGTGGCCTTGCCCGGTCTCTTTCTCGCTACCCACGCCTCTGTTGTGTCTGCACTGCGTATCCGTACGCTATGCTGCGCTGCACTGCACCTGGGCCTAGTATGCGTACACACCTTGACAGAAATTCCTTTTGATACGGATACAGATACGGTGCTGCAACTTGCAACAAGTTGTCAAATCGACCCACTGGGCATAGAGCATGTAGCGTGAACAAGAGCATGGGGCGTGAACATGAACATGTGGTGCGGTGCACCGGGGGTGGATGATGGACGACTGTAAAGTCTGGGACCGAACTGGCATTGGGGTTGGTGAATGGATTGGATTGGCCGTGGTATCGTGGAGCTGCAACCCGACACACAAGACGCAACCTGCAAGAGAAGAAAGAGGCAGAGCCATCCGGTAATGAGAGAGAGAGGCCTAGGTACACATTGACACAGTAAACTAAGGTAAGTAGGCGTGGTAGGTAAGGTAAGGTTGCAAGAGGAGTTGAGGAGAGAGGTATCCGTAGTGTACGAATAGAGACTGCATGACTTGGGGTGGTGGCTTCTGGACTCTCAGTCAAATGGAATTCACCAAGGAAGTCCAACCCAAGCCGCCTGGCACCTGCCTTTCCACCCAGCACTAGCCTTTCTCGACTCTAGTCTCCCTCAACCTTGCCTCTTAGCACGCTGCACCTTGTTTTCCCACTTTTTTCCACACTTCCTTTCAACCACCTCCTCCCCGTCAACTTACCCAGCTTTCCCGTCCTTCTTCTTCCTCGTCTTCCCCCTTCTTACACAACACCTTCTTCCAGGCCGACTCATCCCGAACAACTAAAACAGTTCGTTCGCGATCCGACTTCTGCTCTCTCTCTCTCTTTCTCTCGCGCGCCCGTCCCAAAAGGTCACGGCAAGAAGAGAAGAAACACCACCGTCTTGCGAAGGATCTTGCTTTCGCCAGCACTCACATCTCGACTCGCTGTAACCGCCGACGATCGACGCCCAGTTAATCGCCTCCGGTCCCTGGTCCCATCTGTCTAAGAGTGCACCAACCAACATAACCCAACCACACAGCACCATTCCTCCCGCCCGTCTTCGCACTACACCTCACGCACGCCACCCGTACACTCGATTTGTACAAAACGACAATCCGATTTTTTTGTTCCTGTCAAAACAATTGTTCCTCTCGCAAACTCATCTAAACAGCAATCCTAGTCCTGCTCGATTGGATTTTAGTGCACTGCAGATCCTATCATCTATCCCCAGAACAGCCCACAATTGACCCAGGGATCCCACGTTTTCGAACTCGATCCGACTCCAATACCAACCTGCAACAACATCGCCAAACATGAGTTCGCCAGCACAGGCCGGGCCTTCGGTCCCGAAGGAGAAGAAGGGCTTGGGCAAGATTCTGTCTCGCGCCAAGACTGTCTTCAAGAGAGGCGATAGCTCCAAGCGCATGTCGACGCTGTCCACCACTGGTCAGCAGTCTTCTGCGCAAGCCGCTACCACTCCTGGGTAAGCAAGACATTTCGCATGCATTGTTGTCTTTTAACTGTTTCTGGTGTCACGGCACCCTGCCTGCGTTACCTATCTAACGTGCATACAGTCCCTCCACCACCCCCGCGACTGAGCAACCCGCCGCCGCTACCGCCACCAAGGAGACCGCCAAGGATACCACCAAGAAGGAGGTCCCTAAGAGCAAGTACGAGGATCTCGAGGGCGTCACCAGGGTTCCCCGATCCGAGCTCTTTGAGGAGCGCGCCAGGAAGTTGGGCGAGAGATTTGGTCTCGAGATCAAGCAGAGCGAGTGGATCTCTACTGAGGGCACCGCTCTCCGCGTCGAGAAGCCCATCCGCATGCGCGTCCACCGAACTTGCCACAAGTGCAATGCTACCTTTGCTGCCGCCAAAGAGTGCCCGAGCTGCCAGCACGTTCGTTGCACCAAGTGCGTCCGCCACCCACCTAAGCGGACCGAGGCCGAGCGCATCGCCAGCCGGGAGAAGCGGGCCGCTATTCTCAAGGCCCAGAAGGAGAACGCGCCTATCGTTCCCGACTACTCCTATGACGCCAAGAACGCAAAGGACATCGTCCTCAAGCGTCCCAGCAAGACTGGAGGACAGGATCTCATTTACAAGAAGCCGCGCCAGAGGGTCAGGAGAACTTGCCACGAGTGTCAGACGCTCTTCACTGCCGGCAGCAAGACGTGCTCCAAGTGCAACCACAACCGCTGCACCGACTGTCCCAGAGACCCGTATGTTGCGCCATTCTGTTGCGTATCGAGATTGACAGCTAACATTATCTCAGGCCCAAAAAGGACAAGTATCCCTTTGGTTACCCTGGCGACGAATTTGGTCCAAATGCTGTGCCGCACCACGAATGCCACAGGTGCAAGACGATATACCCTGGAGGTGTGGCCGACGGAACCGCATGCAAGAAATGTCAGCATGAGAAGTGTGTCGACTGTTCTCGTCTGAAGCCACGCAAGGTCGAACCTGAGCCCGACCCAGAGATACTCAAGAGCATACAGGCCAAGATCGAGAGTCTAAAACTCAAGTAATGACACAGCCAGCCATGACTTTTTACACCGTCCGGCCTGATTGAGTTGGATTGAAGGCGCTTGGATATGGCAGAGTGGTGGATGTTTACTAGCGAGCCTACGGCATTTACTGGTCAACCATCCTTACACAGCACACAAGACCTTCACCCGATTTGTTCAAGTCGCACATGCATTCAACATCTTTTTCTTTCTTGCACTACAACGACACTACACGACTATCCATCACCATCATCATCTGCATCACCTCATACCTTTTATTCCGCCGCTGCCATACCCCTCTGTCTTGGTCACCAGTCAGAGGGATGACGATGAACAAAAAGCAATCACGCACCACGCGATCACGACCCAGCATTGTCTCGACCAAATAAAGTACCTTTTGCTGCCGAGCGAAGCGACCTATACTTACTGCTTACAACTAGCCCTCGAAGAGAAAAAGAAAGGAAGAATTGAGGGAGAAGAGAGGAGACGTACCCTGACGCACCTGGATTGGGAGGAGGGGGTGGATCAGGCCATAATCGCGGAAGACGGGACGAATCGGAGTTTGGCGGCTGGAACGAAGCAGAGGAGTTGCATTGCAGCGACAAAGAACAGAGCAGTAATAAGCGTACGGACCAGAACCGACAAGACGGATCCAATCAGGGTGGGCGGATTAGCCTACAAGTGGAAAGCGAATTATTCTCCTTTCATCTCATCGTCACCTTCTTCCCATCTCTCACGAATCATCATTTACTTATACTACTACCACTTAGTACTTTTTATCAAAGTATACCCAAAGACGGGCATTTTGACCCCCAAACTCGCCATGCATAGGCTATTGTCCCCCTTTCCCTCGTGTCATTGAGACCGTGATCGATTCCTTGCCGTGAAATGTCCGAGACGTATTATCGGCCCGAATGTTCGGGGTGTCTTTACACTAAAAGAATAATCTCATCTGACCTTTTTTCTTTCTAGTGGTACCTAGGTGACGGAAAACTGAGTCGTTGCGGTTGTGCTTTTTTCCTCCGACGATGTCACGTAGTGTAACGTAACCTGTGGATGTCTTAACTCCAAAACTGTTAAGAACCAGTGTGTGTGTGTGTGTGGGAAAGCAAGTTGGCAGGAAACGGGATTTTGTCTGATTGAGTTGTCGGGTACCATGGTACGGGGGCTACAAAATTTCCAAGCACAGACCGACTGATGGTACAACAACAAGCTGCTTCAAAACCCGGGAAGTCGGTCGGCAACGGCTATGGAGGTTCTATTGGTGATTTTGCGTTTTTTTTGGGCACCACGAGCCCGTGAGCCCGGGAGGTGGTGGTTGAAAGGGGGTGGCGGAAGCGGGAATCGGGGTTCATTGGGTGCGGTGTGATGGAGGGGTGTGTGTGTGGTGTGTGGTGTGTGGTGTGGTTTATCGCATGTGTGTGTGTGTGTGTGTGTGTGGATGAGGCGGTTGTTGGTGTTCCATTGGGGGGCTGGGTTTGGTGAGCGGTGTTGTAGTGAGGGCGGATTGGACAAGGGACCTCGGGCGCTTTTGGTGGGAGGAAATAACGCTGAGTAGGGAGTAGGTTTTGAAGCTATGAATACAATGGCTTTGCCCTTTTTTGCGATGGTTCTTGGTAAGGGTGTCCATCGACTTGGTTGGTCTTTACTTACTGTGGTTGCAGATGATGATGTGTCGTTTGGTTGGTTGTCAGTTACATGTTTCCGTACACTTGTGAGTGTGGTGTGTGTGTGGGGGGGTGACCTCAGCCGACCCGGCCCTCCATCAACCCCCAAATATCCGTAAATCCGTATATTGCACCTTCTAGCTTCCCTTCTAGAAAAGGGGCCGAAAGGAAGGGTCTTGGAAACGTACACTTTCAAAAATGTTTTCTAGTGCTTAGATGGAAAAAGGCGTCAGTCAGAGTGTCCAATCTGAGGGGTAGGTTACGGCGCCTCTGCTGACGTGCGGTTTTGGGGGCCGAGTTCGTGTCTGCACGTGTACGTGTATAGCGTTGCAGAATTATAAAGAAGTGTAAACTGGTGTGTGTAGTGAAGTCAAGGTATGAGTGGCGTTCACTTGGTCCCCCATCATTCAGATACTTTCGGTCCTATCCGCCTGGGTGTGTGGGTGTGGTTGTGGTGAAGTGAAGTCCATCAGCCCCGTGTGTGTGTTCCGCGTCTGCCCCGTCCGGCAGTTTGGTTTCTGATGGATGGTTGGCTGGCTAGTACGATTGAGAACCCACGGAACGTTTCTTCTCTCTTTCTCTCTCTCTCTCTCTCTCTCTCTCTCTCCGTCCATCACACTCCCATCCCTCGCTTCATGGATGGTTCCACTCGGTCGGTCGGTAGTTATAAGACCATCTGTGGGCAGCTTATAGGATGTTCATAGGATGAGGTTCATTTAAGATCGTCTTGGGGGAAGGGAGTGGCGGAGCTGGAGAGATGGAGTGTGGCTGGGTTTTCTGTGCTGATTGGATGGTGCCGTTATTTCTTCTTAAGATGATGGCGTTTGTGTGTGCGTGTGTCTGCGTGTATGTGATATACTTGTTCCTCAAAAGCCGATATCTCGCGTTGGAGGTTGTGGATGTTGCGGATCCCATGTTGGACGTGTCACCTACCTATCTCGTCGACTTACTTTTTGGCGGCCATTGCCTCTTGTGAGGAGTGAGAATGTTACACTCTGGGCAAGGCTTACCGCCCGGCGTATCCGTCTTGGCTTGTTGTCCAAGGGGTATTGGCTAAGGGCTGAGATGAGGATGCGGTCTAGCCAGCTGTACAGCCTGGATGGTTCACATGAAAGTTCCAAGAAACGGAAAGGCACCTTCACGTCGACTAAACACTCCAGAGAACCGGATGGTCATATCAAAACCCAACGGCGGCGTCTATGTAGTATTCCTATTCTATACAGGGCTCTGTCCGGTGCCTGTCTATCCTAACAAGTACGGTCTCATACTCCTTTAACACTAATGAGACACATCTCTCCTTAACGGCGTCGTAGGCGTCCCGCCTAGGCACCATCCTCACGCACGGATTGCTCAAACTGGATCACGCTGCCCGGAGGCAGGGCAGGGCCGATAGTCTCGACGCGGGTCCGCTTCTGACCAATGTACGCCGTCTTGAATGTGTCGATGCGCTGGTTGAGTCGCTGCTGCACATCACGCACAATGCCTTTCTGTACCTCAGCAAGGACCTTGGCTTGGCCATCGAGCAGGGGCAGGAGCTTGTGCGTGGGGTAGAATCGGCCCTTGAGGTCCGGCTCGCGGAGGACGGCGTTCTGCTTGAGCAGCACGCAGCGCCAGCGGTCGCTCGCGGCAAACTTATTGCGAAACGCAATCTCGTCGCGCAGCGGGCGCGGGAGTTTGTCATCCGGTACGGGTATGCCACCCATGGGCTGTGTGTCGCCGGTGATGGGCTGGTAGATATCTCCCTTAAAGAATGCGTTACCAGGTGAATCGATAGGCGCGGTGCAAATCTCACGGAGGCCAAGTAGTGCATCGGGAAGACTCGCCGCCGCGGGAGGCACGCCTTGATCGGCAGAAAGACGCACGCGGAGGACATCCCCAAGTTCGATCCGCTCAGCGCCGAGGAAGATACCGTGATAGTCAATCTTCTTGCCCCCGTTTGTCTCAGAAAGGCGGCTGAAGACAGAGAATGACACACCCACCTTCTGGGCGGCCATCTTTGAAGAGTCGAGCAGCGCAACCTCACGACGATGCGTGTCTTCCGGAGTAATTGTCTGGAAGAAGGCGTCCCAATTGACCTCGTCGTAGGCCTTGTTTTGCAGCTCCGAAATGCTGACGTTGGGCACCGAAAATGCAAGGAACGGGCGCGTTGTCGATTCTAGCGTCTGGACTGGCGACTGATTGAAGTTGACGTGAGACATTGGGAGAATTTGAAGCTCGGCTTTATTGGTATTAGGGTTGATGATGTTTGTAGCAGCCACGATACCAAGACGCCAACCTGACGATATCTGGAACCAAACCAGTTCTCCAACGCGGAACAGAGCTGCGGCTATAATTCCGCCGTAAGGCTGAGGGTAAGGTAGGAATTGCGGCTGCTGATAGACTGATTGTGCCAGCGCTTGCACCTGGGGTTGAACCTGCTGTTGAGCCTGGGCCGGTGCTGGAGCAGATTGCTGCTGGATTTGCTGTTGGATCGGCTGCTGGACTTGTTGTTGAACTTGCTGTTGGATCGGCTGCTGGACTTGTTGTTGAACTTGCTGTTGGGGTGGCTGCTGGACTGGTTTCTGGACTTGAGGCTGAATGGGAACCTGTGATGGGGTTTGAGCTTGCGGGTGAACAGGAGTTGCCTGATTCGGCTGAGGAGTGTGCTGCTGCTGTTGTTGCTGCTGCTGCTGTGCAGTAGGCTGTATCTGAATTGGGGTTTGCACAGGGGCGGAGGCCGGCACCGCGCGTGAGGGTATCGTCGGTATCGGGACTGGAGTTTCCTTCTTCACCATCGGAGTGGGCACTGGCACAGGTGTCTCCTTCTTCGCGATAGGAGGCGTTGCCGCTGCCGCGGGGACGGGTATCGGGGACGCCGCGACGCCTGGGGGGATTTGAGGCGTGATCTTGCGCATCTTAGACGGAGGCTGAGTGTTATTCGCTGCTGGCAGAGATCTTGGGATATCCGATACCGTCAAATCTTCCAAGTTTGGCATTTCGCGAACGTTGCAGTGAATGCAACGGCAGTCACTTCGGTCCATCGAGCCGGACAAGAGCCACAAAACATGAAGACCAAATTCTTGCGGGCTCTTGTACAGCTTCGACTTGACTGGATGTCCCGAAACCCAAAGATGCTTAGATTTTTCGTACAACCAGTAGCCCCGCGGAAAATGCATGAGCCAGGGGAGGCCCTCTATGAAGGGTGTCAGTGAGCTTGCTTCTTCCTTTTCACGGACAGCATGCCTACCTGTGGGAGACAGTTCTTGCTTCAACAAGATCCCCAACTTTATGCGCCATTCCTGAAATCTTGCGTCGTCTTTGTCTAATCGCATCATTTGAGGTTTCGCTCTCGGTACCTTCTCCAATGCTGTCTTCTTCGCGTTCTTCGCAGCCGTGTCGGCAGGGGTTGGCCAGTACCCCACCCCATTGTCCTGGCCGTCACTCCGACACACGTTGACTACCGAGTATTCTACTAGGTCCGACATTGTGGATTGAGGTAGAGTTGCTCAGAGAGCCGACGGTAGGGAGGTATGCGCCGGAGCCGAATGAGAACTTCAGTGAGATGAATGGCCGCCTCAGACGGTCCTCAAGGCTCCAGAGGCAGCCTGCCAGTGATTGCGTGAATCGAATCGATGGAAATTAAATGACTGAGATGACCGAGAGATAAGCTGGATGTGCTAGCACATACTGCGCTCTGGTTGATGAAGTTCGTCGCAAGCTGTGAAGTGGAGCTGGTCTCGTGGTGGGTTCACTTTGTTTGCTGTTTCCCAGGCCAGTAACCGCCTTCCCTAATTAGCCTATCGGTACAATTCGAATCCAGTATGGCGACAAGAAATATTCGGAGTTAGCCAGGTACGATCAATGCGCAATTATCCACTGTTCGTTGCAAGTATTTGTTTGTCGTGAGGTTGAGCAATTCGAAGTTGAAAGAGGTTGAATGTTCATGGAGCTCGGAGGTGAACGTGCACGGCGCCTGATGCCTTAGTCAGCGGATCCACCCCTTGCTGAAGGTACCGCGATGGGTCCCCTCGCCTAATCCAACCTCCCTCCTTCGGGAAAGGACACGACCACGGAGGATTACATTCACCTTACTTACGCCACTCAACTTCTCCTAGGCATGTACTCGTCGTTCCCTCGAAAAGGCACGCTGAGAATCTTTGTATTTGTCAAGACCCATGATCTCGCTTCGTCCAGCTAGGCGACACGTTGATCTACATCAATTGCCGTGGTTTTTGCCAATTCACCGAACTACTCATCACAAGCCCGCCAACGAAGCCATGAATGCCATTGAGCCACGGGCAGCAGGGAATGAAATGGACATTTGGAGTGTCATTGAATGATTGTTCGAGGGCAGCATTCCTGGTCGTGTCTTCGGTTCTCAACACCAGAGTCGGATCTAATACCAGTTGAGCTATGAAATTTCCCTCCAATATTCAGCGCCATAAGATGTAAACCAAAGAGTCGTGATCTTCCTCTTGCGGATGCATTTGTGGTACTTCGTATTCTGCGTGGTCCTCCTCGGAAACAGCTTTTGGCTTTTCGACACGCTTCCAGTAGAGCTTCTCGGCTTCTTTGAGCAGCCGGTCCGCTTCCAATTCACGACCAGGCATCTGATAGAGAGCCTCTGAGAGCTAATAGATACTGTGGGCATGCTCTCCCACCTGTAAGTCCTTTCGCAATGTTGCAAATGCCATCGCATCTTGGAGATATTTCCTGTGCCGTGTTAGTAAAGGCAAGATATCTACTTTATCTCTCCCAATCTATACTTACACAGCTCGTTCCACTTCTCCTTCGAGTAACGCGCAACATCCCATGCGGTAGATTGTAGCCGCGTAGAAGTCTGACGTTCTGGAACTATTCCTCATGAGCCATATGCTCTGTACCTTCTGGAACAAGAGCTCAGCAAGCTTGAAGTCTCCTTCAAACATGGCTAGTCTAGCACGAGAGAACTGGCACCTGAGCAAACCACCGAAGCGTCAGTCGGAGCTGTCCGAAACCATTGAGATTAGGTTCACTCCCGGGGCCTCGAAACTCATTCTCCTGCCGTTCCCCAAATGACCGGCTTGCTTGTCATTATGTCTTCTAGAGACTCGTCTATGTGCCCTCTAGCTTCGTCGTACTTCTTCATGTACGCCAAAGTTCTTCCCTGACCGTATCTTTGGTTCGGATGCCAATGTGATTCAACGTTCTCAGACTTGACCCACTGCTCCCAGCACACCCTACTGATTTCCTGCCATTCCAGAGCGGCCTCATACTCGCCCAGGAAGGAGTAAGAGCAAAATATGTTGTTCGCCATGCAGCTCGAGTTTTGGTGATCTTCCTGGGGGGCCGTCAACTTCATTGTTGCGTGCGCTCACCATCACTTCTATCGCCAAACAGTAACGACCTCGACGTGCCCACATTTGTGCAATATACGTTTCCGGCGAGGTAAGGTTGTACAGCTCAGAGTTGCCAAAGCCAGTTTGCCCACCTCGACGGGGTCCTCAAGCTCGGGAAAGGTTTGTTGCTCCAATAGAAATCTAGAGGAAATTTCAGCTAGCATTAATGGTATTCTAGATAGAAGTATGCAAACCGTCCACATTGAGCCCACATTACACAGGTCTTCGTGCAAGCGTAGAAACCAGGATCGCGCCTCTTTTCCAGCCTGAAACAATTTTTGAGCTGCAATACAATAAGTGCTGTACCCACAGCTGACATTGCTCCCACATGTTGCACATCGTTGCTATCTTGCCGTCGGGTCTTTTTGTGAAAACGTTTTCCATTAGATGCGATGCCTCTATGAACGACTTTTGCCGGTTCTCTGGCGTCATGTAACGTAGAAAATGAGTCTGGATGAGCCGATGGGTGGAGTACGTCCCACACTTTCTGTCTCTTTTAACGAGTGCCAGAGTCAAGAGCTCTTCCATCGCATCGTGAAATCTACCAGGCAGGTTGTCAGCGACCATAATACTTGCAATTGACCGGGGCGTGGTTATCTATCCACATCTAGTAACCAGAGTAAGCTGCCGAAGAGGTCCACGGCTTCCTTCAAGTCAACGAGCGAATGCGGAATGCTGTCAGGAGCGCAGTGGCTGAAGGCAGCCAGCAAAGTTGCGCTGTTAGGCTTCAGATTTTTTGAAGAAAACTCCCCAGATTGCCTCCAAGCCGTTATTGAAGTTCAAACTACTTCCGTATTTGTCGAGAAGCTCGGAGATGTTCCAGGACCGACGATGAATGAGTCCGCTCATGTTCGAAATTGCCAGCGCATGGCCACTGAGTCTTTCGGCCAGACTGTACGCCGACTTGGCTTCGCTTGCTAGAAGATCTGTACTGATGTGACCGTCCAGCAGGTGTAGGAGGAACTTGGTACCATTCGCTGTGTCCCATGGGAGAACCTCGAGATCTCCGTTAGCTGGGTTCAAAGCTAGCGAGTGATTCCGTGTCGTAATAAGTGCCAACCCCTGACTCCCAGGCGAGGGCCAATTAGCCCGCAGGAGACCGAAATCCTCCACATTATCGTACACCAGTAACCATTTGCATTCTGTTCTCGTCAGCAAACCCCCAAGGGCCAAGGTGTTTTGCCGACTGACCCGTTTTCTGTAGCCATCTCTTTACAAGTAGTCGATTCTCATCATGCAAGGTTTTCCCAGCCCCGTTGAGTTCTAGCCTAAGAGCATCGTCGGCGAAGCTCTCCTGGATCGAGAACGAAGTCTCCGCACGGATCCAGAAGATGACACGTAGCCCCTTTTCTGCCTTCTTCTTCTCAATGTACTTCAAAGCGACATAACTCTTGACCCTTGCCCACGCCGCCCATGCCATAGAGTGCGAGCGACCGCAGACCTTCTTTCTTTTGCTCCTCAAACTGGTTGTCTACCTCCTCGATGACTTCGTCACGGTTGAAGAATCGATTCGTACTGGCAGGTGGTAGAACTAAGCATGGCAACTTGGCACTGTCAACGAAGGAACGAGGCGAGCGGGAAAGGAATGATAACTGGGCGGCCTGTCTCTTCCCAAACTTTGCCATCTTTTTGATGCGATTCAACCGCTCGTTAATATAGGTCTGAGCTCTGTCGTACGTGGCCGTCAGTTCAACCCACGACTCTTGCGCGTAGCCTGCGATGAATTAACAATCACAACCATTACTGGGGTTTGTAGATCATACCACGGCCGTAGGAGAGGTTGATAATATCTCCAGCTTCCCGTAGAAACCTAACAACATCCAAAAGAAACCTGGTCATCAATACAAGGATCTCGAAGCATGCCTCCTTTTCTCCTGTCGAGAGATTGGAACTCTGACGTGCATGTAGTTGAAAGTCTCCACAAGAGTAGCCCAGCTTGCTGAGCATTTGACCGATTCGTTTCATTGCTGCTTCGTGAGGCAGGACAATCTGAGATCTTGTCAGCCCAATCTAGCTCCGCCACGACTAAAACATTCTGGCTTGCCGTTAGAACAAGCCCGATCAGACCCCAAAGAGCCTTTGGGTCGAGCTTAGGGCCCAGTCTCGTGGAGAAGAAATTACTGAAGCCCTTGAGGTTCATCAGTCGCGGCTGGAGCATATCTAAGTCCTGGCCAGCAGAATCCGGTAGTTTATCATCTAGCTCCGCAAGAACGTTGTCGTTGACGTCGTCCAGATATCTGAAACTTCTGATTGTCCGACGATCATTTGGTTCCATACGGTCGGCTCCCAACGTAGAAGCAGACGCCCAGTGCCGCTCAAAATGAGCCTCTTTAATACATATTTAGAGTCTGTTACATCAAAAGATACCGTACAAGATGAACATACAATTCAGACAGCTCCGTCGCGAAAGCTGGTTGACTTGGTTCGATGTAGCTTGTAGATGGAACAGGACTATGGAACAGGACTATGGAACAGAAAGTTATCGCTGGTTCAGGGCACACTCGTCTGCATGTTGTCTGACCTGGAGCCTTGAATGCGGCATGGTCTCATTTCCATGCAATGGCCTAGAAGGTATTTGATTTGTGGCACATCAAGAGGTGGTTTCTGTCCCAACACCTGGACCACATTCCTCTAGCCTAGTCTTTTCTCTCCGCCAAATAATCATGACTGTTATTTATTCATAAGTAAAAGGAAACAAACCAGTTCTTGGATTTTCTGTTTTGCTGTCTGATAGTGTATAAAAGTACAATCGAGCCCGCAATTATCGGCCAGTCCATACCTTTCCCGCAGCGAGCAACGTTTTTGTTCGGCTATGTTCATCGAGGACACTGCAAACATGATCACAATGTTCGTGTTCCATTGGCTCCTGAGCCTTGTCTGGTGCGTTGGATGTTGATATAATATAGGGAAAATATGCGGACAGTTTCAACTCTCCGTTCGATGTTACCACTACCTAAGCCGAGGACAGAGGTTGACCTGGAGATGCAAAGCCAAGAGCTTCCATAATAAGAAACATCGCCCTCTTTCACAAATCGTATGAAGACATTGAAGGCCACCTTCTGTCTTCCAAAGAAAGACATTGACAAATTTCCGAGAATCCATGCGTACTGCGACTACATTGAATCCCAGTTCCCACCACTATTAGGCTCAGACTCCATACCTTTGTGGTCGTCGTCTCTCGACACAGTGGCAGGAGAAACAAAATGCTATTGGAAGTTTATGTACTAGGTAGTAGCTGCTTTGAAGTCGGCAGACAAAAACGCTAGTATAGAGGAGCTGGGAAATCACATTGTATCCTCACACGGAAATGTGAGAGATGCTGGGGACTCTCATATATCGACGGCTGTATTCGCTGCAATGTGCTGGTTGGCCCTGACAGTTCAGCCATCGCTGGATTTGGAAACTCCCGGCAACCAGGCTTCACTCGCATGTAAGTTTCCAAGCTTGACTGAGGGCCCAAGTATAAGCAGTCGGACTATCAAGCAGAGCCCGAGGGAGGCAAAGCGGCCGATCAAACGAGTATTTGAGTTATTCAGACGCAACGCTTGGGATGACCAGCCTCCAGACATGGATACTTTGGTTGGGGAAAATAATAATCTATACGAAGGCAGTCTGAATTTTGAGGTTCTGCTATTCGGGCGGGTTAGAATCCAGTGGGTAGACACGCTAAGTGAACATCTCATGTTCGACACGGTCAGCCGACGTCTTTCCATCTTTCAATTCCCGACATTCTGCGTTTTGTCTGCCCTGCGAAAGGAGGGAAAAGAGACACTTCCTATTCTCGTCAGGTAAACACACTTTCATGGATACAACCTCCTAATAGCCGTTCTAACAACGTTGTTGGCAGGATCAACGAAGGCTTCATGCCGACTTCCACGGAGAACCGGTACCAGAACTACGTCACTTTGGAACAAGAGGTTTTGGTCTCTGACCGCCTCCTCTTCGGACAGAGCGCTCGGTCGAGGAAGATCATCAGGTCGGATCTCGACAAGCTGGAAAAAAGTGGCCAGCCGTTCGACAGCCTACTACGTACTCTTTGACACCCGAAGAGGGACGTCGACAAATTGCCGCGCAACATCTGGCCCGTGGGGTGTAGAGACTTTGAGAAGGAGACGACGCTCTTGGAAAGCGACGTCTACAGCGCCCAGAGCGATTTTCCACGGCTGAGCTATCACTTGGTCAATCTCCAGAGGTTCAGCCTGCGCCAGAAGTCTCGCCGGTTGACGGATCTTTGGAGGGATCTCAGGAATCCCCTGCAGTGGTATACTTTTTGTGCAGTCCTGTGGGTAGGAGGTGCTGGTATTGTACTGGCCATTATACAAACGGTTCTTGCGGGTGTTCAAGTAGCCAGGTCTTGAAAACCCAAAGTGCATAATCGCTCGGCCAAAGGGAGTTTTCGGGCGAAGAAGTTGAGTTTGTTCTGTACAGGAGCAGCTTCCGTACCTGAGTTTAGTTGCTCAGCCTGAGAAGTAAAAGCATCTTAAGATATACACATCGGAATCACTCACAGGCAACGTTGTGAAGAGGCTTTGTGCAGCTTTAACAGCAGTAGTGGCACTGATCGGGAAGACAGCATCGATAACAGTCAAATCATCGACATCAGAATTGAAGTCAGACATCCCCCATTCTTCGGTACTTCTCAGACTTCAAATCACCGCAACGATGTAAATGTCTCTCATCAAAGAAACTACCGAATCAAGGGAGTTTCAAGGAAGCTTATTCTGACTCGCAGCGGCATCCCTCTAACCTGACAGCCACTTCGGAACAAATCCAGAGATCTGGGTCAAGGACCGTGACACCCACCACCACCTTTATTCACATAGGGTTTCCGGGTAATTTCTGAAAAGCTTACACATGCCACACACAAGCGCGCACAATGACTGAATGTGGAAGGCGGCGGCAGCAGCAGCGGTATCTTTAGAAAATGATGGGATTCTTGACTCGTGAGAAAATCGACTGTTCTGGCCAACGGCTGGCTGGCTCTGCACAATCGCCAAGGCCCCCTCAAGATATACGGTATGGAAGGGGGTTGGATTGGACTATTTTCTTTCTAAGGCATGGCTTGGCCGCTAGATCGTAGTTTAATCCCCCTAATGTGTGTGTGTGTCGTGACGGTCCTTTGGATCTCCGTGTCATATAAGACACTGAGAGATTTGTCATGTCATTGTGTAACTGTGGCTGGGGAGCCTGTATCGAATGCGGCGTTGTGCTTGAGCAGAACGGCTGGCGATTTGTGACTCTGATCGTCGATGATGTCTCTGCCCTCTCTTACCCCAGATCTAGGCACCCCCAGATGTTCATGATTTGGGACGCGAAGGTTCAAGCCCCGCACCGCCGGGCAGTCATCAGGGTTACTTCATCTGCTCGTGAGGGGGTTGGCGAGACCCCGACTCGTCCTATTTACCCGCACACCAAGTCCACAGAATCTAGCAAAAAGTGAATCAATAAGGGCCCTGAGCCCAAGTGGTATCATTTCGATCATAACTCGTAAAACTATTGCTTCGGGTACAAATACACATTCACAGGTTTCGCGGGCCCATCAGACGTATCAGACGCATCAGACCCAACAAGCGGCCATCGGTCGTCCTCGGCGACCTTTCTCGAGCCGTCAATATTCAGCTCCCTCAGCTGAATCCCATTCCCATTGGCCGTAGGCGTGTATAAGCCGGCATCGTCCGAAACGTACGGCGTCAAAGAGATCCGTGGCGGATACGTCAAGCTCCTCCTCCCCATCCCCATCCTCGAAGAAAACGCTTGCGACATTCGTGTGCGGGTGTTGCGTCGCTGGTGGTGGTGGTTGCTGCTCATCCTCCTACTATTCCTCTCGCGGAGCCGCCTCGGAACGAGCCGTGCCACCAGGTAGTCTCGAAACGTCTTAGTCGTGCCAAAAACGACAAACGTCAGCAGGCTAGCGGACACGCCGGGCAGAAAAAGTATGAGGTCTAGATGCAGTCGTTCCGTGCTGAGGTCCGGGCTCTCGCTCAAAGAGTCGCGAGAATTTTGTTTTGCGGATGAAACTTGAAACATGATGGTTACCACCTGGAAGATGCTTTTTCGAAGGAAGAACCACCCGGTCAGCTTCGTTGACCCAAACTACAGACTTTGAGGCTTGTTGAGGCTGTACTCACGCTAATGCAACAAAAGCTATGCTGAATCGTACAACAAGCCACCGATCGTAGATACTTCGGCGGCGCGTTTCGCTGCCGCTGTCGAAGACGAGCGTGTCGCTGCTTTTCGTGCTATTGGAGCGTTGCCCGTATTGAACATTCCAGGAAAGAAGGTTTCGGCGCGTGTGAATATATTTGACCAAGATGACAATGAGCAGAACTCCGCTGCCGCTCAGACAGAAGCCCACTGGGCAAAGCGTTAGATGGAATCTTTGAATAGCTGAATAATGAGACTTACTGATACCATCAGCCAAAACCAAAAAGGGCACTGTCTGTTTCTGGACAGCCTCAAGTCGTAGGATCCCCATCAAGATCGCGGGCAGCAAAATAGCAAAGGCTTTTGCAACGTAGTTAACTCGTTTGCGGGTGGACTTTACGGGCTCCAACTGGAAGATCGATTGAGTAAGAGCAACAGCCCAGAAGAAGGTCAGGGCTGCTTCAACATTGTAGCTGTAGAACTCTGTAGGGGTCTTGTCAGAGACAGACTTGGAACTTGTTGACGAGCTGGATCTTACGGATATAGAAAAGTACAAGGTCAAGACCAGTTGACTGGCCGGCGATGGCAAGCTCAGGATTGCCAACATTGGCGTTTGAATGCTTGAATTGTGCAAGCTTGATGTCTCTCCATCGTACAATTGTGTGAATCTGCTGGGCTACAGAAGCAGCCGTCGACAAACCAGTGAAATATGATACCAGGGCGACGTCTGTTCACGAAAGATGCAAGTCAGTGTCTGAATTAACTCTTGGTTCCACAACCGTAGCTACTCACAGCTGAGACCTTCACGATGGGCATACACCAGCCATGCCATGAGAACACTGCATGCTAGGCAGAACAAGGAGTAAAGGAGCACTCCTGTAGCTGTGCCTAGCTCTTCTTGAGGCAGCTGAATGGCCATATCACCCCCTTGGATGTTGGCCCAGTAGGCCAGACATGAATACGGAGCTGTTGACCACGGGCAGGGAACAAGGTGACGGGGGACGAGGAGAAAGAAGAAATTAAGAACTGGGGAGCAAGCAACGGCATGGCCATGTTTATCATGCGGCCCAGAGATCGATCCGCCCCCTGCGATCGACGCAAGGTTATCTCCCCGGACCCGACTGAAAAGTAATGGAAAGGGAACCCAAGATCGGTCGGCTTGGACACAAGCGCCGACGAACCTTGTTCAGGTGCTCGCAACAATATGAGGTGTGCTACCCAGGCGCAGGCGGTAAAATGACGAGTTGGGACTTCCCAGCATTCCAGAGACAAGGCAAGGGAGTTTGGGCCGACTTGAGAACCCCCCCCCCCCTACAGCGTATTGCCAGCGGACTAGAAATGTCTTGGCTGGGGATCCTACGAGGGGGTGGTGGCGGGGCCGCTCGGGATGGTAATGAAGAGTTTTACCTTGTTGTAGGGTGGATAATAAGGGTTGAAACACGATAGTGTGCGAAGGCGATCTCCAGAACAATATTACACGCAGGTTGGATGGCTTCGGAGGCTGTCCATTTGGTTATGTCAAGGCGAGACAGATTGACATTGTGACGGCATTCTAGCTGGCTTCTGGGTGCGATTCTGGCGGCATCTGCCGACCACAGACTCGGTGGCTTCTCGACCCGAGATGAAAACGTTGGACGCCACGCTCCGTCTAATAGAAGACATCACTAGTTTGCGTGGGTTAGGCCGAAGCAGCAGTGCGCAAGCGTCGTCGCAACTGCTGCGGAATACCAGTCCATAGGCCGACCAAGTGTCAAACTAAGGGCTGCTAGAGGTTAAGTGGCATGGCAACGTACGAGTTCGACCGAACTCTCCGCCTCCCTCATTGAGACCAACCACACTCGTCGCTGGGGTTTGAGGCAACGATGGCTCGAAACATGTCTGGTAAGTGGAGGCGCGTCCTCGAGGCAAGATTCGTTGCCGACTGAGGGTGTGTGGACGGACGGACGTTGCGGAGGGGTCTCCCGGACCAGCCTCAACCCGGCAGAGGCGACCGGGCCGATGGGAGGCAACACACTGCGTATGGCAACCTCCAGCAATGCGATGCCATTAGGATTGGCTGCGCTGTTGTCAACGGCGAATTCAAGTCAGTCGATGGCTGAAAACACATTCTCTATCTTCTGGAAGACAACGCCCCCTAATTGGAAGGTCCGAACATGTCAAAGTTTCCACCAGTTCGATACGATGCTCATCATATCATCTCATTGTTGAGCTGAGTTCGATGGCAGGGGAGCATGCCGCCTACCGAGTGCTCGGTGCTTGGGCTCATAAGAGGACAGGGTGATCCATGAAGGTGATTGGAGCTAGTGGTTTTGTATTAACCTTGTTCCTCCTGAGTCAGAAATGGACACGAAAGGCCCTTAAACCACTGCCCAATCTAGCCCGAGCGGCGGACGTGGCTTCGGGTGTTGGACCCAAGAAGGCAAGCTGCTGAATCCTAGTGCTAAACCAAAAAGCAGGTTCAGTCGCGGAGGCGCAGATTGTTGAGATGAAAGGTCGACGGCGTGTGGTGTCAGTCCTGCCATTCCTGCTAGATGGAAGGTTGCTGAACGTCTGCCGCGCGACACAATCTTGAATCTAAGGCATATCGAGTCTGCGTAACGGTCGGGCCACTCCCACGTGCTGATGAGTGAGCTGGCTCCAATAAAGAGCGAGTGCGAGGTCGTCAAGACTGTATTAAAGCTGAACCTTGGAGGGAGCCCGGAGGGTGTGAGTATGATCGGCAGTCACAGTAAAGTGCCGTGTCGTCGGCATGTGGCGTCTTGTAAGCTTGAGAGAGAGCAAGGTTCGCTGGAATGAACTTCAGCTGCTGCTCAAGTGAGCCATGCACACCATGCCCTTCTCCTGCCTGCTGCCCAGCAAGAAGGTTGGTGTTCAGGGGTTGAAGGATCTGAAAACTCCACTCGGAGCGAGTATCCCGTCCAGAATGGACCCAGAGCCACGGAGAGGCCCTGCCCGCTGGCCGATGCGCAATGCAATTTGGGAAAGGAAGATCTCATTCCAAGAAGATGGAAATTCTCCGGCGAAGTGCCGCAGTCTTTTTTTCCAGCCACTTTGTGGCTCAACCATGGTCCCACTTTACAATACGGCCCCGCTTTGGTGGAAGGCACGGTGGGGTCCCCAGAAGCTCTGGGCTTTCAATTAATTCCTCGCCAGCGAGGCGCGTCCAAGACGCGTTAAGAGGCTTCCCCCGCGAAAACCTGACCGACTCGCAAAAGCCTCTAGTACAATCCAACTACGGCCGTTATGACATTCTATCAACCCCCCCGGATACACGATTCAGTCTTAAGCCTTACCACGCCGAAATGAACATCGTCCGAGAACACTACAATGATGGCAACCGTGCCTTCCTCCAAGCCTTCCTGGCTCGGGGCACCCTCACCTACGAAGACGCACAACCTATCCTAGCCGGTATCTTCACCGTTGAAGCCCAAGATGGCGAGCCAGTCGCCCCCGAACAGGTCACGATGGAGGACTTTGACTCCTATCTGCAAGCCGCAGCCGAAGGCGTCTCATTCTTCGACTACGAAGTACGAAGCGCAATTCATCAAGTCACCAAGAAGCGCATCTACGCTCTCGTGAACACAGCCTCCGATCTCATGACACAACTCGCGACCACATACAACGCCGAGCAGATCGCCTTCACAAAAAGGCTATTAGACGCCATGTTCGAGACGTACAACTCCCCGCGCATGGAGCTCATGTGCATTACGGAGATGCAGGCTATTAAGTTGGCCCGCCCTCCACGACAGAACAATAACAACAATAATGACGAGAACGGAGAGCCCACGCAAACACAATCTTCCTCAGACAAGGGACTTAAGCACAGCGAAGTGGAAGACATGCTAGCGAGCCTGGTGTACCAGGGCTGGCTGGAGAAGTCCAAGGACGGTTTCTACAGCCTCAGCCCGCGAGCGCTGCTCGAGCTCAGGGCATGGCTGATTGACTCGTTCAACGATCCCGACGCGGCAGCGCAGGACTGGCAGCGCATCAAGTTCTGCGAGGCGTGCAGGGAGATCGTTACAGTCGGACAAAGGTGCGCGGAACGAGACTGCAACGCGCGCCTGCACAACACATGCCAAGAAGGGTACTGGCGCACTCAGCGGAGTCACAAATGCCCCAAGTGCTCAAAGGACTGGGACGGGGAACATTATGTGGGGGAGCAGGCCATGACTAGCACAGAGGCGTACCAAAGGGGCCGCCGGAGGAGTGGAGGAGGCAGGAAGAGCAATGTCGCAGACGAAACCATACACGCAAACGGTGAGGAGGAAGAAGAAGAAGAAGAAGAAGAAGAAGAAGAAGCAGAAGGCGAGGATGAGGCATGATGAAGCATAGAGAAAGACGTGAAAGCTCTACCCCTAGGATGCGAAGGGCAGTTTTCACGAAAGATACCCCATGATGGCGGCTAACTCAGCCGAACCACTCAATATTTACCAATAGCATACCTACATATTGTCCAAGACAGCTGTCAAATGAGACTCGATGAGCCGCAATGCTCTTAAAGGTTCTTCATTTCTCCATATCAGCCCCAACAAAAGAGGCGACATATGAACTGGTGATCATTCATGCTCTTCCATTGGATGCCTCCGGCGCAACCTCAAACAACCGCTCTTAAGCGAGCCGGCAGCTGGACCCGGGTCCCCACTCTTGCCCAATTGCACCGCCACATCGGAGGCCGCTCCAAGGGTGACATCACATGTGGCTGTGCAAGCTACCCCAGCTTGCCCGCTCAGCCAATCCAACACATGAGCTTGCACGACATGACGCCGCATGATAGAGTGCAGGGCCCTGGCCCAGACCCAGACCGCATGTGATTCAGAACAAGCGCTTGGCCGTTGCAATAAAATAAACCGGTTCCGACCGCCTCATTACAACGCCCTTGCGTCTACCTCTACAGGAAACTATACTTTTCTTGCCGTGATTCTTTGACAGCCAGATCACGACTTTGTATCAACTAGTACGCCCACCTTGGACCCTGTTGGTTTCTCGCCAGAGAAACCTCAGCTACATCACCCAAGATGTTGGAATATCTGAGCTACAAGAAGTTCAAAAAGTACAAGACGGAGAAGGAGGCAGCAGAGGGCGAGCGCGAACACAATAGCGGATCGCCAGCACCATCATCAGCAGCAGGCAAGCTTCACCCAGATTCGCGACCATCGCCAACTCGACGTCAGACGAGCTCGCAGTCCGTCTCAACGACAGCAAGCGCAGCAACAGGAGGCGGGGGCCCCGCGCCCCTCCTCAACCGCAAAGATGAGGCCTTCTTTAGACGCATCCTCGCCGACGCAAACGACGTTGACTCGGACGATGAGAGCGTCCGGCCCACTCTGCCCCCCCGCAGCAAGACGCCAGAGTACACCTGGGAAGACTCTGACGAGTCCCGGCGCACCGCCGCTACCGAAAAGCAGACGCCTAAGAAGGCCGCGACAGTAGCAGTAGACATCAAAGACGCCGCCGCGTCGGGCGCTTCCAAAATCCCCAGCAAAATCGCCTTCCTCTTCAACAAAGCCAAGGGAACAGACAAGGACAAGCAACTCGCTCCAACAAAGGCAAACATACCACCCAAAGAAGCCGCCCGCGAGGAAGATGACCTCTCCCGTGTCCTAGACGACCTCAACCTCTCAGCGCGCAACAACAAAGCCGTGCCCCTATCCGCAGAATCCTCCGAGCTCGTCTCCAAATTCACCCTCGTCCTGAAAGACCTCGTCAACGGCGTGCCCACCGCCGCAGACGACCTCAAAGCCCTCGTCGAGGACCGCGACGGCACCCTCGCAAAGACGTTTGACAAACTCCCCAATAGCATGAAGAAGCTCGTCACCCAGCTGCCGGACAAGTTCACCGCCAGCCTGGGGCCCGAGGTCCTCGCGGCCGCCGCGAAGGCCCAGGGCATCAACCACGCCGAATTCGCCGCCGAGGAAGGCATCAAGGGCGCCGCGAAGAAGATGTTCACGCCCGCTAGCTTCGCGGACCTCGTCACCAAACCGGGTGCCGTCGTGGGCATGCTCAAGGCCATTGTCAACGCGCTCAAGCTGCGCTGGCCGGCGTTTATCGGCGCAAACGTCATTTGGAGCGTTTCTATATTCCGTAAGTCTTTAACCCCTCGCCCCATGCTCTAGTTTCACGAATACGTTACTAATATGATTATCCCTTAAAAGTCCTCCTCTTCGTCCTGTGGTACTGCCACAAGCGCGGCCGCGAAGAACGCATCAAGCGCGAAAATGCGCCCGAGATCATCGACGGCACCGGCCGCATCGAGGAACTCCCCGATGACCCGGCCCTTATGGCGGGCCCTTCGCGCTCACGCACCGAGCCGGTGCGATCAGATCGCCCACGCAGCCAGCGCAGCGAACGTAGCCGGCGGAGCGGACGACACAGTTCCGGAAGGACGACGCCTCAGCGACGGGCGTCGCCTGGCCCCGATTCTCCGAGACGAAGGTCGACGAGGAAGTAAGAAAGGGTGGCCGCGTGCTCTGGAAGTTGACCAACCTCTTTTTGTTTCATGATTCTTCTTTTTAATGTCCTTATGGCTTGCGTCTCCTTCACTTTGCGACGAACGATTGGAAATGACGTATGAAATGGGACAGGCACAGGATGAGAACCCCAAGGATGTGAGGATGACATACACTCATTCTCGTTTTTTTGTAATCTGCCCAAGACTCCTTTTAACGAGTTCAACTATCTCCTCCGGAAAACTTTAGAGGCCTGTATGTAGAGAGGGACAAAGATCTCACTAAACGTCCCTCGCCCCCCTTGATAGTATAATGACAGCTATGAATTGGAATGCGCAAAGACCTTTGTAATACCAAAGAGTCTGTCTGGGGTATCTTCCGGAGCGAAAAAAATAAGAATCGCCTACTGTGTCTCTCAACATTGCCTCCTCCATCGGGGCGCATCCACTTCAGTCATCCTGGACCAACTCCTTAATCTCCTCACGTCCACCGGCCGCAAGACTGCCCGTCTGGCCAGCCTTCTCGCCCTGGCCGCCGAAACGATCAATGACCTTGCAGCCATCCTGGATCCAGAAGTCGACTTCGTCAATGATGTCATAAACGATATCCTCAACAATTTGCTCCGTGTACCGCTCCGAGACGGGCCGCACCTGATCCAAACCAGGGTACGCGGACGACGACGACGACAACGGCGCCGGCTTCTTGGACTCTTCTTGTCCGGCATCGATCATCGAGACCTCATTGTCGTCGGGACCGTCTTCAAGCCCGGGTGGCGGGAACCAAAAGTCGGGACCAAAGTTGACCTCGGCAGCACCGCCTCTGAAGACGCTCACGGCGGGATAGTAGCCGAGCATGCCGTTGTCGAGGCCCTCGCGAGCGCCGATTTGGCCTTGCGGCTTGGAGGCCGGGGGCAGGAAGGCCAGGAGGTCAGTGAATGGGGTGCCCATCAGCACACCATTCTTGTACACCTTGATGAAGGATCCGGGAAGCGTACGGAGGGCGGGAACGGCGTGGTTAGGGTTGGGCGCTTCGACCGAGTTGGCGGGGCCAGAGGACACGGGCGAGGGGTTCATGAGGTCCTCGAGCTCCTTGGTTGTGTGGTAGTCAATCTTTTCAAAGTAGATGTGTGACTTGAAGCGAATCGGGATACGATCGCGGACGATATTCGGCGCATCAAAGTTTGTGCTGTCATCGTCCAAGCCGGTATCAACCGCCGGGTTGTACTGACCAGCCAGGACCTTGCGCTGCAATCGTTCCGAGGGTAGCTGAATCTCCAGGCCGATGACATCGCCCTCCCGGATGCCCTCTCCCTCGGGGAAGAAGGCCTTGGGTCGTGACATGTACACCTTCTCGCCGCCCACGTCGCGCACACCGTAGCTGTATGCATCAAATCCGACCGGGGCATCCAGAGTCGCCTCTCTTCTCGCGAAACCCATGCGCACATGGCCATGCGATTCGTGCTTCTCATCTCCGCTCGTCTTGTCGACAATTCCTCTTGTAATCTTGGTCTCCCAGTAAAACCGTCCCTCTCGGATTGCCACATTCGCACGCGTCATGCGGAAACCCTTGTTCGTAGTAATATGGAGGCCCGTCCGGTCAAAGAACAGATGAGTTGCGCTGTCCTCGAAGCTGAGATGAGGTCCCGTGGGCTCTGCCTCGGTACCGCGGTAGTATAGTGCCGAGGGGAACCCGGGGTCCGCTATGCAGTGAGTGTAGTGGTAGCTTTTCTTGTTGTGAACACTTCAGCATCGTTAGAATTTTCAGTCAGGCGCATAAAGCTGGTCCGTAAACTCACTGCTCCGACGTCTCGTAGAACCGGATCTCGGTTCCGTCCAAAGCAGGGACGTCATGGTGATGGGTGAAGCTGGCTCCGCGAGCAGGTTCAAAGTCGGAAGGCTTAGGAGGCGCCAGCTTGTAGCGCATCGGACTGTAGTCGGACTGCTTAGGTTCGCGATGCTTGGGGTCCGGCGTGCCACGGTTGCTGTCGCCGCCAAAGGCACCCTTGGACTCGCGCTTCTTCAGCGACTCCTTCTTGTTGCGCTTTGCTGGCATCTCGTCGACGCCTAATGGTCTTGGTGTAGATCTGACGTCAGGGTTGAGTGGCGAAGGTACAGAAGGAGTGAAATCTTCTTCGAGAGCTGGCCTCTTCAAGGGGATTGCAGTCGAAGAAGGAAGGGAGCCGCCCGGGGTCGGCTCCCGTGGAGGAGGGGGTGTGCCTGAGTCGGAGGCCATCGGAACGTCCTTTCAATTCGAACGTGAGTTTCGTTGTGTATTCAAGCTGTGAAAGCGGTTGCTTGGTTGGATCGGTGGTGTGGTGGGTGGAGGAGTCGTGAACAATGGGAGAATACTGAGGTCTTGGTTCCTGTCGCGAGGCGCGTGTTTCAAAGGTCGAAATTTTGGAAGCTGGGCCAGGGAAGCTTCAGCACACCCCGCGTCAGTCATGGAAGCCCGGTCTGTCGTCACACAGGGGGTCTCAACGGGTAGCCAGGGGTCTAGTCCCTCCATTGATTACACAGGTACTCGGGCTAGAACCTGGCGGGGCAGGCAGGTAGGTACCTTAAGGTACTGCAGGTTGTTGTATTTGACAACTGGAGCTCGGTCATCCCAGGGAACCAACCCGGAAACCTTACTTCATTGCAGCCTCTCTCACATGTCTTTCACTCGAGAGCTCGTTCGCTTTGAGATATACCTCAGCTAGCTAGGTATCCTATCACAATACCTACGACAATTGCCTCAAATAGGCCTTGTGATGGTTCAGTCTCTTTGAGAACACCGACTTCAAGCCACATCGCATGCGTTGACTTCAGCTCTTTGTAAATCAGATCAGCACTTGAAGTGAGACTTGTCTTTCGCTCTATCAGCTCTCTATCGGACACCATGTCCCTCTACTATGCCGTCAAACGCCAGTCCCATGTTTATCCTTACAAAGTGTACAGATGGGGTTGTTTGTACAATGCCTTTTTTGTTTCTCCATCCAACCCTGGTATCACCCATTCCAGCCCCTACCTCCAACCCCTCCTTTAGATGGCGCGCTCCTGCTCTTCCACTGGTGGATCCCAAGTCTCTAATGACTTGAGAATGCGTTGATACAAGAACAGCATGGTGCCGCTCTGAATAAAAGTCCAGACGCCACGGGGACCCACGCCCCTGAACCATCCGCTGATACCCTCCGTCTGGTAAATGACCTTGAGACCTTCGATAACGGACGAAGTCTGCAAGTTGACCGCGCCTGGTCGCGGGGTATGCGTCGAGGGTGACGACGTTGAGATATTGCGCGTCTGGGATTTTGACGTGGAGGCGGGTGCGGCGCCCTTGGCTACCGGCTTCGCTTCCTTAGGCAAAAGATCAGGGTGTACCTGCGTCTGTAAACGCGTCTTGACGACGTCCAAAGGACATGTCATGATACCGGCCAAGCTGCCGGCAAGACCACCGGTAAGGAGCTCCAGCGGCACACCGACATCTCTGCTCTGCTTATAGGTGCGCGCCCAGGCGTGGAACTGCTCCCAGAACATAAACTGAAGTGCCGAAAATGGGAGGTCACGAGCCAGTGTTGCTTGGTAACCGTGAAAGAGCGCAGCCGGTCCTTCATGACGGACAATCGTCCGCGCCGCATCAACGGTGCCTCTATAGTTGTATCCCGACTTGAAATAGGGGTTGTTGTAGCGTCCTTGCAACTGCAAGCGGGTCTTCAACACCTCGGATGGAACGTAAACGATGGAGCCAGCCAAGTCTCCGAGAAAGCCTTGATAACAGTCAGTCAGTGTACGCCTCTCGAGAGCAGAGCGCAAGTATCAACGAACCAGCTGTGAGATAGGCCAGGTGCTGTTGCACACCATGGTCGATGAGAAATCGTTTGCTCCATTCGTACGTCCCAAAGAACATCATCGTGCCCGGAAGGGAACCACCCAAAGCCGGTATCCATCCGCCATAAAGACCTCGTCGGATGCCCTCTTGCCGCAATATTGTGTAATAGGATGAGCCCAGAGACGTGTATTTTGGCGGGATGTGCGGGTCGCCCTGTTGCCGCGTCTTGACCGTGTCCAGGGAGTGCATGAGCATGTCGCCCGTCGAACCTCCTACACCTCCAGCAATCATGGCGTGGAGGTAAGGCGGGCGGCCCTCCTCTTCGAAAGAGTCATCTTGAAGACTCATGTCCTTCTCTCTGAATGATTGTCCGACTGTTCTGATATCCGGCAAAAGTCCTCCCGTCTGTACCGCATATCTATCCTCCTCGAACGAGGCCGCCGCCGCCGGAGTCGCAGCCGAAATACCCCCCTGAATCGTTTGCGTGTTGTTGTCGGCAGGAGCTAGGTAGCTGACGATGCGATCAGCGGCGGACATTTGCGAGTGGTGCCTGTCGTAGATTGACCAGGCACTCTCTGGTCTGCGTCAAGGGTTCGGTCCCTCTCGATCCTGAAATGCTGACGTCGGTCGGTTTCGATGTCGAAGGGGGGAAGAGAGATTCGGCGTTGATACGGTTGGGTTCCCGCTGCGGAACGACAGGAACAACAACGCAGTGTAGGGGTTTTCGAGGGGAATTTGAAGGAGAGGCCTCCTCGTCGTTGATTGTCGCGTGGGTTAATTGGCGCAGGCGAAAACTTGGCGGCGGCGAGGAGGAGCAGCAGCTGCAGATAATGATATCGAAATTTCATGCAGGGTTCCAGCGACTCTGGAATTTTTGTTGGCGGTGCACAGACCACATGCAATGCTGCACTCCCGCTGCGTCACCGTCGGGTGAGCTCCCGTCTCTTTCATCAGCTGGAAGTGTCGACTGAATCAGCCGGACCTACATACGGCCCTGAGCTGAAAGCCCGGTCCCGAGAGCTCCGAGCTGCAACGCGGGACAGCCCGCGCCGCTCCAAAGATAGCGGGACTTGAAGGTTACTCGGACTTAAGAGGCCAGTTGAATGAATCGTCAAAACTCAAGCGGGAGTTGAAGATGAAAGTACAGTCATTGGCTGCTTCATAGTATACGTAAACTTTAAAGACCTTGCAGCCCGAATCGAGGGTTTCCTTACAGATATCCCGCCCACATGCTAATTCGTACACGAAGCCATTCCCACTTTAGTATCTATCCTTGAATTTGTGTTCTTCCCATCTCACGCGGCCAAACTTGCGCCAAGGCCAAATGTTCCACACGCATTTCCCCGTCACCAACGCCATAGATATAGGACCGTACGTATTGCTGTCCAGCGTCTGATCCTGCGGCCCATCTCCCTCCACCCAAATATGGCCCTGCGGTACCCTGACCACTCTCTCCGGATAAGGTGCTCTCGTCGTGACATATTCGCCTTCCAGCGCGACGACTCTCTTGATCGCTACAGTCTCGGGATGAAAAGGGCTCCTGCAAAAAGCAAGCAAAAAAGGTTAGCTCGCCGCCCAGCTTTTCAACATTGATAGAGGGGGTAACGGAGGGCCAGTGAAAACGCACCTAAACGTGACAATCATGCCTCTCTGCAGCCCGTAGGAGGGTTTCCACCTCCAATTGAGAACCATGTCGTTTGCCATCGTCGTATTGCGATCCTCGTTGTAGTAGGGGTACATGGAGCCGCCGCTGATGCTCGTGATGGTCGCGACATGGTCGTTGAAAGTGATCACGACCGGGATCCAGGTCGCAAGCCCGAGCAGGCGGAGCGTGGTGTCACCGAGGAAGCTCCCTCGTGCGCGCGCCCATAGCGAACGGGAAGCCATGGGCGCAGAATATTCTCAGGTTGTCGCGGAGGTCTGCCGCGCTGTGCCTTGGGAACAGCGCCTACTCTCCGGTTGTCAGGTGGAATGGTCGCGAGGAAGGTTTCGAGCTCTCTATCATCTCATGTTCTTATCTAATCTCTTATCTTATCGGCTTCATTGTTCTGATCTTGAGGCTGTCAACGACTCAACAACAACCTAATGTTGTCACAAGCCTTCCATGCTTAAATCGATCGTACACAATGCGATCGCCCGTCATATTATCATTGTTTCCCTTTACAAGAGAGTTCCTGATATTTTCCAGGGCAAAGAGTCAGGACTCAAAGATAAGTGACGAGTAGGAAAATCGAGTTGAAAGAGGAAGGTATGATGACCAACAGTGCTGATTATATGGGGCGATCTTGCCTCTGCTCAACTTGCCCAGGCTTCATCTTCCGAGTCGTCTATATCTCCATACAGGCAGGTGGCCGTTGCTCTTGGCACTCGGCAGACGAGAGGAAACAGGCGAGTCCAAAGATAGAATCATAACGACAAGCAGCATAATCGGATCCAAAAAAGAGTTCGCACCCCCCTCCCCCCGGTGCTGATTTAGGGGCTACATATCTTGGTGCTCATGCTGGAAACTTTAGTGCTCAGGCTGGGATTCGAAATCGTATGCGCTTAGCCTGTCATCGAGTAGGCTGGTTGGCGATTTGGATTGTTGACCATAAACCACTCCACCACCCAGCCAGTTTGACCTGACCCGTCGACCTAGACGGGCGCCTCCTGGCTGGTGATTGGAATGGAATTGGAGGGACCTATATGGGGCCTCCTGTGTGGATTCAGATGGGAAATTTTATCGGATGAAGGTTTTGGTGACATGGTACCTGGTAGGATGAACTGTCGCTCGCTCTTGCCCTCGTCCATCTCGCCTCACATGTAAGTCTCCAGTCACACCGTTAGTAGATAGCTTCCTCTGCTACGCACGACGTCAAACGGCCTTTTCACCGCAAGAATAATATCAACATTCGTCCCGACCAGATGGCAAGCACTCAAGCATTGTTCTATGAGTGTATTTTGAAGATACGGTCATCGAAGGACAACGTTGTCGACAGAACCATTGCTGAGAATGGTTCTACGTCGAGCCGTCAATTGCATGCAGGGAAAGCTGCCATTGTCAATTTGGTTGATTATATTGGTCATTCTCGTTCCCTCGCTGTTATAGTAGAGTGCCCCATCTTGTAGCAAGTTTAGCGGAACTTCATGATAACAAAGACGTCCATTATTAGCATCAGTCCGTTGCTCACTCACAATCAGCCAGGGGAAATAAGTTTTGAAATGTTTGGACTCTTTTTTGGTCGTCTCATTAGAATCACTCTGGATTCCCAGCCTGCCAGTACGCTCATTCTACCAGCCGCCCCTTTTTTGTTGTGATGACGTTGACTCCAAAGAAAAAATCTAAACCTCCGGGTTGTCGTCGCTCTCGGAGACACTCTCGTCACCGCTGACCTCGGCGTTCTCGCGCTCTCTCTTCTCCATGAGAGCCTGCAGCTCGGCGTCATCGCTCTCTGTAACGGCCTTGGGCTCCATCTTCACCACCAATGAACCGCCAGCAGCCTCGATGCTGTTGCGGATCTCGACAATGGCCTCCTCGAGGCGGGTAATACCGAGGTTCTTGTCCAGGCACGTGCTGGTCAGGACGTAAAGAGGGGGGGACACGAGTCTGACCTTGACCTGGGTCTGATCGTCGTTGCGCGCCTCGGCGGTGCGCAGGGCGTTCTTGACGGCGTCGATACCCTCGTATCCGAAGCAGGTGACCTCAACGTCGGCACGGACCTTTGTGGGTTGAGGGGTGAGACGCTTCGCGATATATGACTTCAACTCCTCGGAGACGGCCTCGGTGGGGAAGGTGGCGTCGTTCCAGACCTCGGCGTTCCTATCCTTACGCATCAGTATTCTTGTTTCCTCTTGCCATAACTGCAGATAGTCTCCAACTCACGTGATAGACAGCTTGAAGGCGTCAATCGCATGGCCGTACTTCTTGTTGAGGGGCCATGCGATGGTCTCGTAGAGCTGCTCGATCGGGGTAAGGGTCTTCTCGGCGACGTGGCGCATGATGGAGTGGACCATCTTGCCCTTGTTGTACCGCTCCTCGCACTTGATGATATCCTCTGGCGACACACGACGCTTGGAAAGATCGATATAACCCTTCTCCTTGTCGACACGTAGGACGACGACAACCTCGTTACGGCCCACACGGATGAGCTTCTGGATACTTCTGATACGACGTCTCGAAAGTTCGGAAAGCAGAATCATGCCGTCAATGTTGTCGTACTCGAGAAGCTTGACATAGGCACCCATCTCGGCAATCTATATCACCAGTCAGACCCGGACGTTGCCTCCCTCTTGTACGCTTCCTATCCACGGCGACCGGGTGGGTTTGGTCGATTCGGCTCGCCGTGTGCGTTGGGCTGGCGGGGCACAAACCTGCTTGACGTTGACCATGACGAACTCATCGATCTCGGGGTACTTGTTTTCGAAGTATCGAAAGTGACTGTAGTTCGGTTCCGCCATCTTGGCTACTGGTGCTCGAAGCCGTCGAGTACGAAGGGTGGTGGTGGCGGTTAGGTGGTGTTGTTGAAGGTGGTCGGCCGAAAGGTGTGGAGGAGGGGCGGGGTGCGAAAGAAGGCGCGCGGGCTTTTTACACGTTTCTCCGGTCTTTGAATAGCTTGTTTCCTCTGTGCTCGGTGGAGATTCCGCCTACTCGTCGGTCTCGATATCGCTTGCGGTGGGATCGGTTGCTCGGGGGCGACGTCGAAAAGCAACTTTTGGGGTTGAGCGGCGTTACGTTGGTGATTGGGCGATCGAGTCACAATTTTGCTACTGCGGTTCACAAATCGCAGAAATCCGAACAATGGTGGGGGGTGCTTTCGGGGCGATAGTCCCTGGCAGAATCGGTGCTGATTCGACCGATAAGCTCTGCTTCGCTTATCGCCACGTGAGCGCCCCTCCAACCAAATTGTTCAGGTAAACAGACCCCAGAAGCTAACATCCAGGTATACCCAGAGCTGCTTGTTGTTAGAGGCGCCGAAAGCTACTTCACCGTAAGAGCTTCAACAACAGAACAACAACCCAAAAATGGCACCTGGTGAGTTTTTGGAGGACCTAGACCTCGAATTCCACTCCAATAACATTGGCCAATCACTGATACTTCGACAGCATCCCAATTCGAGCTGGCGCAACCGCCTAGCGACGCCATCTCCTCGCTTTCGTATGCGCCCGAGTCGCCTACCAGGCTTCTGGTGTCCTGCTGGGACAAGAAGATCTACCTCTACGACACACACAGCGGAAGCGAGGATGCGCCAGGCGTACTTATTAAAGCCATTGAGTTCCGGGCGCCCGTCCTCGACGTAACGTTTGGCGCGACAGACAACGAGGCCTACGCGGCGTGTCTAGATCACTGCGTCTACAAGTACGGGAACCTAAGAAGCTCCCTCTGGCCATTGAGCAAAACTGACGCTTTAAATCTAGGGTCGACCTCGAGACAGAAGAAAAGCAAGTCGTTGCGCAGCACAGCGCACCTGCACGTTGTGTAGTCTACAGCCCGGAGCACTGTAAGTGATGTCACCGCCCTGCCAATCTGTAGACACGTAGTCTAATCAGACCTCGCAGCTCTCCTCATCTCCGCCTCCTGGGACCTCACCCTCCAGATCCACAACGCGAAGTCGCCTTCTGATACGAACATCAGCGTCCAGCTACCCGGGAAGCCTCACGCCCTGGCAGCCAGCCCCTCAAAGGTCGTCGTCGCCATGACCGCGCGCCTCGTCAACATCTACGACCTGTCCAACATTCCCGCCCTCTTCGGAGAACCAGGCCCCCACGACATCAAGCCCTGGCAGCAGCGCGAGTCGTCTCTCAAGTTCCTCACCCGCGCCATCTCATGCATGCCCAACGACGCCGGCTACGCCACCAGCAGTATCGAGGGTCGCGTCGCCGTTGAGTGGTTTGAGGACTCGGCGGAGTCTCAGGCTCGCAAGTACGCCTTCAAGTGCCATCGCGCGGCTGCGCCTGATGGCGAGGGTGATATCGTGTACCCGGTCAACGCCATGACGTTCCACCCTGTCTACGGCACCTTCGCGTCTGGTGGCGGTGATGGAACGGTCGCCTTGTGGGACGCCGAGGCCAAGCGCAGGATGAAGCAGTACCAGAAGTTCCCCGATAGTGTTGCGGCCCTGGCTTTCTCCAAGGATGGCAAGTACCTTGCAGTTGGTGTCTGCCCGGGTTTCGAGACAGGCATGGAGGACTACAGCGCTGAGGGCAAGGCCAGCGTCTTCATCCGTGAGCTTGGCGAAACGGAAGCCAAGGGCAAGGGCGCGAAGTGATCGACTACGGACTTAGGAACCTGTGATGGAATCTTACAGATTTGTGGGCGCACGGCGTTTGAGGTGGTTTACATATGCAAGCATTTCATTTTAACGGACCGGGAGGGTTACGGAAAAGCCTGGTATGTATTATATCAGATGATACCCATTGTATTGGGTGAGAAGCGTGGCTGTTGATATATCTTGGTCGTCTCCATCAAGCTAATTCTCCCAACAGTCTCTCAGCGAGGAAGCTATGTACACAACCACGATGATCAAGCATGTTTCTACTTCCTCCGCACTCCTGAAATTCGCATGCATAACCACATCTCTATTATGCTGCTAAATCGTACCCAGGCACGGCGAGTGTTGGCTTTCCACACCTCTGTTCTCGCGGGACATGGTTCCGACGGGACGAGGTCTGAGGTCTGCGAATACAACAGCCCACGTAGCCGGTCCTCCCTGTAGCACAGTTCCAGCCAGTAGTGAAGCGTCTGAAGTTTCGCTGTTGACAAGTGTTTCCCCGGTGCTCACGGGGCCAAAGGAGGTTTTGCGTTCAGCGCCTGGCTTCATCTTACTCGTGGTATCGGTTGGTGATGTACTCTCTGTTTCTGCCAGCCGCTTGTTGAGAAGCACATCGTCCACCAGCGCTTTACTTGAAGCTTTCCGCAAGATGCTCGAGGCGCCTACGTGAGAATCATCACGAGAGAATGTGCTCGCTCGGTTCGAGTCTAGTGTGGCGCATCTTGCGTGATCGGTTTCTTCAACAAGATCAGATAAGATGAATACGTTATCGGAACAGTGGCCCGATACTCTGCGCATTGGTAATACTTCTATGGTGCGCAGGGATGGCAACACTCTTGGGCTTCCCAAATTCCCTCTGACAGTATGCCTCTCGGTGTGGTGGGAATTATTCGGAGTGGCCTGTCCTGAAGACTCTGGCATCACCTGTGCATCGACAGCTGTAGTCGGAGTCTTGGCTCTGTTATTTCCTTGTAGATCAGGATCGATGACAAATCTCTCGCGCATTCTCGTACTCTTCGTGGTGTTTCGAAATGATGCAGGTTTGATGCCGCAAGACACAGCAAGGGAGCCTATTCCAGATGGCGCCGGAGATCTCTTGCGCCGCTTTGTGCCCTGCAGCTTGCTGGGTCCGTTGATTTCCCCTGTGTCGAAGCCATCCCTGATACTCTGATACAGCGGCGCCTGAGATCTTTCCGGTGCTGATAACGTCTTGTAGTTATCGATGGTCATTTTTGTGTAACATCTCAAAGAGGGCCTTCCGCGTTGTCTCTTGAAAGGGCCTGATTTCTTTAGCGCAGATGAATGATATCTTTTCTGAACCGGAGCATCTTCTGCCGGTACCCATGCTGGTAAAGCTGTCAGAATACTTCCACTTTCATCGCATGAGACTTACCTTCGTTTCGGTCGAATCGACTACTCGATTTTGGGAGAGGCGATAAAGTGTAATCGGAGTCGAGGGGCGTGGCGGGCATGGTGCTCCCCATTCTCTGGGACGGTGACTCGCCAACCGAAAAGCTTTCCTCGATGCTTGGGATCGGAGAGCTTCGGTCGTGAGTAACGAAATCCCAATCTTCGAAGCTCTGGTCAAGTCCTTCGACCTTCACGGATGCTTCAGCAAAGATGTCTGGATTGATGTGGCGTGGGAGGCCAGGCAGGCTTCGTCTTGCGTGACTGACCAGGTGCCCTTCTTTGACCGCATGCAGTATTCTAGGGGGCTCGGATTCGAAAGTTTGCCTTTCGATGAACGTGGAAATGTTCGTTGAAGCCAACACGCACTCTTGAATCCTGTCACTCCAATTAGCTAGCTCCAAGAGGCAGGCATCTAGACTCACGACGACATGGTTGTACAAGAATGAACAGCGTACCGCCAGATAATCGAGACAGTTAGAAGGACGTCTACGAGAGGATGTCCCAAAGCATCCAACGGGCCCGTCTAGGTGGTTTCCTCGGCTAGAATTACCCTCTTAGACGCACATTATTCGTCTCCTCTTCGCCAAACAATTCTCGAAGATTATTCCTGGTTAACGGTTTGATGGTTAACAGAATTAAGGCCGGAAGGATATATCATCAATCATGGCGGTTGGGAAATGTGAAGATTTGAAGGTATGGCATTGAAAAGAATATTCAAGTGTGGCAGGAAATGCCCAAAAGTTATTTTCAGGTAGGTGACAACTGACGAGTTGTTTGAGGAAAGAGCGAGTTATGGAGCTACTACTGCTTTCTGAGGACCTCCTGCGATATCCCACGCCACGCCTTCCCTGTGTTGCGAGAACAGGTACCAAAGGCACTACTCTCTCACATGGTACCAAAGTACCTGCGGTTAGTGTTGACATGAATCTATCTCAATGATTGAGTGGGAAGCAGGTTGATAAATGCCATGTAGTCCCCATCTAATTATACCGGCTGGATGAGAACTCATCTTGCCCGTTTTATCACATAGCCTCCTAGATCTATAATTAATTGCTTGGTTAAGACGAATATTTCTCCTTCAATTTACGGTCTGCAGTCATGTGCCGTCTTTGGTGGCTTCTAGTGGATGTATCATGCAATGCAAATATCAAGAGAAAGGGCACAGCACCTCGGTTTCCCAGGCGTCAGCCTTGATCAATTCTCTTCGTAATTCAATTTCTCAAGGACAGTAATGCCAGTTAAGGATATGCTTCATGCCTGCATAAGTAATTTGGAGAGAATGAGTGGTGATTGGTGTGCAAGGCAAGTAAGCCGCATGCTACATTGCAGAGCCTTGAACAGTCAACAGATTGACGACAGCCCCAGACGCCATCTGTCTACAATTCGTTACTACATTCGACATCACGAACCGGACCGGTACCTGATCAGAAACATGTATGAGATTGTACTAAAAGGTAGTTACGCAGCGGTTTTGGCAACCCACGTCGCTTCCAACAACCCCTCAGTAGTCTGCTGGCCGCCACCTTTTGTACTGATTCCGCACTCGATAGTACTACTTTCCGCCTTCCTTGGGTGCGATGGCCTTAGGCTCTGGAACATAATCGAAATTGCCTCCCATGTTCAGCAACCAGACCTCGCCAGGGTTCGACGGGACCTTCTCTCCCCACAAGAAGTTGTGAGGGAAGCCCATATCGAAAGGGACAGCTCCTTCAATCTCCTGAATTTCTTCATCGGAGAGATCGAGGGCCAACGCCTCAATGTTCTGCTTCAGATGATCGACAGTGCGGCCGCCGACGATAGGGAAGACGTAAGGCGTTTTTTGCATTACATAAGCCAAAGCAACACTCGTGATGATCGTGCCTTTGCTGTTGGCAATCTTTTCCAGCACCTGGCTGATCTTGATTTGCGCTTCGCTAGCCTGAACTTTGCGGCCCTCCTGGGACTTGCGTTGCTCTTCCGTCTTGAAAGCCTGTTTCGAAGTTAGTCCTGGTCTTCTATAAGAGGGTGACAGAATATGAGTTAGGAGTCCTCACGCCGCCGCCGAGCGCGCCCCAGGGTGCCAAGCTCATTCCTAATCAGAAGTCAGAGGATATTTTTCAGTTCCACTTTGAAGGCACTGCAACAAACCTTCAGCCTTGGTCATTGGAATGATCTCTCGCTCAAAGTCTCTTGAGGCTGCAGACCATCGACCTTGGTAGACTGAGAATTGACGTAGTCCATGATTTCTCGCGTATTCATTGGCCTTGCTGATGGGGAAGTCAGCCTTGCTCCTTTGACGGGAGTATGCTTTTGGATACCTACCTGACAATCCAAGCGGGAGTGTCACTGATACCGAGAAACAGGACCTTGCCGGTGACGACGAGGTTGTTGAGGGACTGCATCAGCTCCGGAATAGAAGTAGAGTAGTCCCACCAGTGCACATAGAGCTATTCTGTGTAAGTGACGTCACTTGAGAGACGAGAAACAAAGCCGCTCACCAGGTCAATGTAGTCGGTTTGCAGCTTGCGCAAGCTAGCCTCTACAGACGTGTGCAAGCTCTTGGATCCGTTGCCGGTGAAGTTGGCCATGATGCCCGGCGCGTTAGGGCCAGCTTGGAAGTTCGTGGTGTACTTGGTTGCAATGACTGGATCGATCTCAGACATAACTTCTCTTGGAATAGACGGCCGAACTTACCCATCTGGTCACGAACACCTCTCTTCTTCATCCATTGGCCAATCCAAGCCTCGGATTCTTCGAATTGGTAGTTGTTGGCGGTGTCAATGAAGTTGCCTCCCTGCTCATGGAAGAAGTCAAGAATCTCTTCGACGGTCTTTTGATCGCAAGTTCCCATGTATCCCTTCCTGTCAAACTTATTAGAAAAGGACGTATGAGACACATCTCGCCAGCATCATCTTACCAGGCGTCGCCAAAGTTCATGGCGCCCAGACACAGGGGGCTCACTCGAACGGAAGCCGTCGGGGAGAGAATGCGGTAACGCGCCAAGGGGGTCTTGGGCGGACCTGCCATAGGTAGGGCCGACATGATGATAGGTAGTGAGTGATGTATGAGGAATGAAGTCGAATGCAGCCCAGAACGAGAGAAGCTTAGGCTGGAGTTAGGTCAACGGGTTGGTCTGTGGATGAATTTGTGCGCTGACGAGGTGGAATTTATATATTTTACATGAGGGAGACTTCGACCAGGAAGGCGGGGGGTCATTTAACACCGACCGCTCTTTCCCCCTCCGGACGAAACTGGATGTACGGTAGGCGACATGGAAGGAAAGGAAGCAGGACCCCTCAGTTGGCAGGGCAGGTTGTAGATCAAGGCGCAGATGATCTCATGGTAAGGTAGCTCGTCCAGTGTCTTCAGACGCTGTCAGTCCAATTGGATATGTGGACATTTAGAGTTAGCTCCTGCGCCAGTCTCCAAGTCCGTGATGCTCCAGCCGGAGTGCCATGCATTAGGACCCTGCGCGAGTCCCGCATACCACCTTAGCTTGCACGGGAGACGCTTTGTGCCTAATCACCGGTCTTAACCCCGACGATTCGCACTACCGGTTGCGGACTGCAGGCGGCCGGGCGAACTGATTTCAAGCAATCGGACCAAATGAAGTCTCCGGTGCCCTGCAGGTCTGCAATATGGGCTTGTAAGAAGAATGTGAGCTGACGATGGGCCTTCTTCGCCGTGGGGAGATGATGATTGATAAGCCTTACATTTCTGTCTTCACTCTAGTACTAGAGCATCAATATTCCGGTAAAGTACTCTTGACTTCTGATGCAGTGGGCCTTGATTGACTCAACGCTTACTGCATGAAGTAAAATCTCTGATCAACGGCGATCACGGAGACAATGGAGCTTCTGAAATCTCTGAAATCTGCATTGTTGTCAGAATTACAAACGGATGGACTTTGCGATATGGGCCATTGAAGGCAAAGGAAGGGAGCTGGCGTTCGGGTTCGGGTTCGGGTTCGGGTCCCTTGCATCTCAGGTTCTGGTGATGACTAAGGCAAACTGCAGCGGAGCGGATCAACTCTAGTTCCCCTCCACCTCGATCCTGGGATCCAGCGCGCCGGGTTTGGACTCAGCGGGCGAAAAGCGACCGCATATCTTAGCAAAGGCCGAGGGTGGTACGACAGTGTGTAGATGTGACAAGGGTCCTTCAGCATTTGACTAGCATTCCCAACGGCCCATTGACAACCGCGCCCAACATCGCGATACCACCTCTTTCGAGCGATTGACCACTTCCGACTGCGAAATGATCCGATAATCAAGTTGCGAACGATCATGGCAATTGTCGAGCTCGCACAATGTCCGCCCCTGCCCCCGTCCCCTCGAAAGCCGCGATCCATGCACTTCGAGGTCTACTCTTCGGAACTTCTTGCTCTCTCGTCCTCTTGGCAGAAGAGCGTCGCCAGCGAATCAAGATAGCAAGGTCTGCGGTCGAAAATGGCAGGAGACTGAAGTCCTTGAAACGATACAGCACCAGCGGCGTCGCTGCCCTCGAGGCCTTCCAGGAAGAAGTTGCCACCGACCCAAACTTCATTAGCTGGCCAGCACGATCTCGGAGCCGCAATTCCTCACACGAACACGGGAGATTGGCGTTTGATAGCTCGTACTTGGATCAGAACGTCAACGGAAACGGCCCCGACGCACGACGTCCAACGAGAGCAACGAGCGAACGAGATCTTCCGCAAAAATCATCAGACAAGAGAGAGGCAACGCAGGAAAGTGGCCGGCCGGCCTCAACCGCTGCGCAGAGAAAGAGCCATGACCCCTTTGTGTCCCGTTTCTCCGCAGTCCCTGCGATACAGGACTTGTCTGCTGGAGACGGCATTCCAAGGTCACTTGGAAATCAACCAAACGGAGGGCCAGTACAAAGGAACGCCATTGCCCTGGCAGTAGAACGTGTAATCAGCAACCACTCCGGTGCTATTGCGCAGGCTGCTGGGCTAGAGGAGCTGCTTCGTAATTCGACGTCTATACGGCGCGAGACGGACATTCCACCCGCTGCCCTGAATCTCGTTGGCCGAGTCTACAAGTTTGTGGACCAGTCGCAAGCGCTGCCTGAATGGTTTTCGGAATTGTCTTCGCTGCTATCAAAAGCTTGTCATCGGCGGAGCGAATTTCGAATTGCCGGACAAATTCTAGAGTTTGGGGTCCATCATAAGGTAGCCACTGAGAACGACATGCTGGCGCAATGTGTTCTTGAGTTGGCTATGTCTTTGGTCTCCCCGACGACGCAGCAGCCTAAGGAAAACCCATCTGCCCCCGAAAGATTACAAGCAGCGGCAAGGCTGTACGTGGGCAACTTGCTATTGCCTCCGCTGGAAAAATCGAAAATACGACCTGGCTACGTGAAAGCGGGCAAGGACTTGATTAGCCAAGCCCTTGTGGAGGACGACTGCCCCATTGACGCTATTCAAGTATTTCAACAGATTTCTATTTGGAGTTTCGATAAGCTTGGAACCATGGTCTGGTTCATGAAGGAACTTTTCGAGCACGAGCAGCACGCACTAGCCATCGACACATTTACCGGAATCTTCGACGAGTTGAAAAAGACCTCTGCATACTCTAAGCGCCTCTGCATGGGCGTGGTCGATTCCGTTGTTGCAACCGGAGGTTACCGGTGTCGCGAAGTTCTCCACACGTTCAACCGACTGAGGGAGCGCGATGGATGGGAAATGCCATTGAAATGGCTAGAAGACATCATGTGGGTGCATTGGAGGTCGACACGTAATTTCACGAAGACGCTTCAGCTTTTCGAAGACGCAAGGGACAACGAATTTTACGGTATCCAAGACACCCTTAAGATTCGATCGAGGATGGTGCGAATCTGCATCGAGGCTCAACAAGCCGAGAGAGCAGATTTACTAATGGAGGAACTTATATCTATACACCCAGAAGCTCAAACCGATGTCAAGATTCTCGGCGAGTTCACCCTACAAAAAGCCAAGCAGGGAGATTGGGCCGGAGTTCTCAGCGATTTTGAGGCGATGAAGACGGTGCAAACGACCAAC
The DNA here is from genome assembly GCF_030913485.1 of Colletotrichum godetiae. Lineage (NCBI taxonomy): Eukaryota > Fungi > Ascomycota > Sordariomycetes > Glomerellales > Glomerellaceae > Colletotrichum > Colletotrichum godetiae. The sequence goes on along the minus strand of NW_026851251.1, from coordinate 558,247 downwards.
CCTCACAACGAAAGGCACTTCAGGCGCGTGTTTGCGGCAGTACTGGAAACTTATGCTAAGACTCACACGTGGGGCGAGGTCGAGACATTCATGGAAACGTACATCTCGGAATTCGGATTAGGCCTTGACCGCCATCTGGTGACATTCATTGCCGATAGACATGCAAAATGTCGCGATATACATGCACTGAAGCAATGGCTGGTGTTCTGTAGGGATTCCGGGTATACCGTGGATGATAGGTTCTGGAAGGCAATGTTGGTCAATTGCCGCCGAGACTGGAAGTACGACGTCAAACAGTTGTCCCAACTGTACCATGTCATGAAAGGTGCTGGCATCAGCACGGCCTTCCCCGGCCTCGAGCAATGCTACAAGACTCTGACGAATACGACAAGCCCGCGAGCCAAACAAGTCCGGCTGAGGTCTTACATGGCGAGCCCTGCCCACGAGGGGGGTGCCTTTGAATCCATGAGAGCGGACGCGCAGATCGGGCGGTGGAACAGTGTCCTGGCTCTCTACAAGCGTGCGCTCCACAACGGCATGGGACACACGAGTCGGTGTCTCAAGCTGGCAGTCAGAGCCGTCGTTGAAACCGAAGGCCCTCGAAGCAGACAGGCCATGGCACTCTTGAGCAGTGCGCAGTCCGAAGGTTGCGACACTAAGGAGGCCATGTACCCCATCGTCCTCGGTCAACTCGAGGAAATTGGAGAGCGCCACGCCGGTATGGCGGGCGAAGACGGCCGAAGCCCAGCCTTTCCCGAAATGAAGGCCGTCTTCGACGATCTCCGCCTCAAACACGTCCACATCGACGACGGCCTGTTTCACCGCGCCGCCCGCATCTGCGAGAAGCTCCGCCAGTACCGGGAGATGGTCCAATTCTGCATGATCGCCGCCGAGGTCAACGGCCGCGGCGACCTCTGCTACAGCGTCTACAACTTCAACAACCTTCTCGCCGCCTACGTCATCCGACACGAGTACGACAAGGTGCGCTGGCTGCTCGCCGAGCTCCGGACGCGCGCGTACCGCACTTCCAGGGAGGTTAGGTACCGCCTCTACTGGGCGGTGCAGTACCTCCGGAGGGCCGCCGAGTCCGACAAGGACGAGGCGCTCATCCAGTCCGACATTGAGATCCTGACTCTTGTCCACGAGACCCGCGAGGCCTTGAGAAAGGAGAACCTCGACCAGAAGGTGGAGGTTAAGGAGGTTCTTCTCGACGCCATCTCCCACAACGCTTCTAATACCAAGCCCACCGGCAAGGCTGACAGCCTTTCACCGGCGGCCTTTGAAGAGGAAGACAACATGACTTTTGCGCGTGCCTCTGCCCCTGTCACGCAGCCGACGCGGGCCAGGAGGGTCCAAACCAAGCGCGAGGGGCCTCTGGACTCCACGACGATGCCTGAAGGTTCAAACGGGACCGAGTCGCAGCCGGCGAAGAGAGCCTATTCGTGGAGATCGACCACACTTAGATAGAAATGACGGATTGGGGATGAGGGGAGGGGTTCTGAATGATGTGAGCCCCCGTGTAAGATGTCACGTTGGATTCATCAACACCAAGTGGCGGATAAAATATGTATTCATACAAATGCAAGCTTGTACGGCGACGATAAGATATTTACATGTAGAAATAGCCAAACATAGAATGCATATTCAACCACAGACCATCGGAAGCCAATGACAGCACCAGTCTTGTGCCAAATGTATCTATGACACTCGCCAGAATATTAGAGATATGGCGTGTTGGAACCCAGCTATTTGAGGAATGTATTCTGCTCACTTCACATCACCGGCACGAGACTCGAAAAATTGGTTCAATCCAAATTGGTATTTGCTCAGAGATGGGTTTGGAACGGTTACGCGCCCGAGTGCAAAATAAAGCCTTGTGGAAACAGGCTCGCCGGCCGCAAGAGCCCAGTGTCGAAGCAAAAACTTCAACAAATATGGTACACGATGCTACTTTGGCGATTCCAGCCCGCAGAGCCCACATACCACGATGGGACTTATCCTCTTTTCTTCTTTCCCCCCTCTCGCTTTCTCTCTCGCCCAAGGGCGCCAAGCGCTGGAGGGGGGCCCCTTTCTGCTGTCGGCGCACTCTGAAATGTCAACTTTGCCGTCCTGCACGACACGTCCTCGAAACAACCTCTAGCCACTCTCACCCCGGCGCACCTTCTGGCTCTCTAGCTAGTTCTGGTTACTCTTCTCGGTTTCCCATGTCGTGAACTGTGATAATAACGCCTCACCGCCCCCAAACTCGCCCGTCCGTAGTTAAAGCATGATCGAAACAGTAATCATCGCCAATCGTATCTGCAATCTGCCATGCAGTGAATGCCAGGGTAAACGCTCAGGATTCATCATCCGACCTCGCCGTCCCGGCAGTTTTCACTGTAGGTGATATACTGATCGCAATCTTTTTCGGGGCTGCTGTGCTTGACCGATCCGCAAAAGTCTTCTTCCTCCTGACCATACTTGATGTCATTGACGCATTCGACCCTGCAGAACTACTGTTTCGGCGCTTGTTTTGCATCAACTTCCCAAGCTCGTCATCGTCATCTTCTTCGCGACGTCTCTTCTCGGAAAGACGTTCTGGCGGCGCCACCGAGGATGATTCACTGCTCGTATCGGAGGCGCCATCAGTTCCGTCTTGCTTCTCTCCAGACGTCGGCAGCACCTCGGGATCAATGTTCTCGTCTACCTCTTCATCCGAAGGATAATCGACCAGCGGTTTTGAGGTTGGTGTGGACGCTGATGAGCCATTTGTGGGCTGCACCTTGTCAAAAGCCCTGCTCTCAGGTCCATCTTCGTCATCCGAGGTGTTGAAGTAATCCTCCTCGGCTTGATCTACAGCGATATGTTCCATCATCCTCTGGTTGGTGTTGGCGGCTGTCCGTCTCGCCAGATCCTCTTCTGATTCTGTGTAGAACTCGGCGGTGTGGCCTTGAGTCTGATCATAGAGCACTAGAACGTTACGGAAAGTTTCCGTGTAACTCAAGTCGACTAGCCGTTCCCGATAGTTTTGGACGAGGAACTTGTTCATGGCCTTTCTGTGCTCTTGCCCGGTAACAAACACGAAAAACTCGACACAGGCGGAGCTGAGGAGATTGTCCCGATGCATAGATTGGGAGACCATGTCAAGCAGAGGCTCCAAGATGCCATGTTCCATGATGAGCCGATCGTAGAACTCGTCTTGCATACCTGCTAGGTTACGGAAGAAGCGAATGGCGACTGAGATACATGATTAGTAAAGCAAGAGACCGATTGGGAAGCTGGTCACAAACCTAATCGGAGATATTTCTCCGGGCAGGCAAATAGCTGAGCAATTCGCCGGAGTAGATCTTGTTGGTGAACGAAGGGTCTGCATTTCGCATGGTGTTGCCTGATGAAGAAGCAAAGTATTTCAATGAGGTATGTGAACATTGACGCTTGTTGCAAGGGGAAAGCCATGTTGGTGCGGCCTCGGAGGTCGGTGAGGGGCCTGAAGAGTCGTATTGCTGATGAAGCGTAGAAGTTGTCAAGGAGATTTGAGTGCTGAGGATCCTGCATCGCCTGAGGCCGTCGGCCTGGGAACTCTCCGTTGGATTTTGCGAAAGCCTCCTGCGACTGAAGCGGAGGGCCCTGGTCAAGAAGGACCTTCAAGGCATCCGAAATCTGTGCCTTGACGCCAAGATCGACTTCTACCAAGAGCAGATCAATGAGCGAATCTGTCAAGGGCGGTTGCCTTTCATGGAGTTGTCGATAAATGGTGCCTCGAATCATGTGCGGATCGTGGTCTATTAGGGATACGAGGACGTCTGTCGCGCCCACCCGGACACTCACGTCAGGGTGACGCAGGCCAAAGTTGATGACCTGAAGCAGGCCGTGACCGATGAAGTTGTTGTAAAGAGTTTGGCGAGCCGGAGGCTGCAAGTTCTTTGCAATGGCGCAGCATTGCTGAATGAAGAGAACAGCTTCCTTCTTCCGTCTCTGATCTGTTTGCGTTATCTTGAAGATGCCGAAAAGTTCACCGAGGAATTCCCCGTTCCCTTGCAGATGCTGGACAATATCCACTTGATTGAAGAAAATCAGAGAGTTGAGAACGGAGAAAGTCGGATCGTCCAGTATGCGTGCCAACACAACGTCCTTCAAGTACTGGAGTCGGTAGGTCTGATGGATTTTCCTCCTGATCTGGTCGTCCTGGATCGGTACAACCTCCTTGTATCGTCCTTGGTTGTCTAGCCAGTGGCGATGGTTGGCTTTGTGGCTCGGGAAATCGGGGTCGTATTCGAGAGCGCCCACGACGCCAAGAACGCAATCGTCGGATACGGCATGTTCTATTATGGCGGTGTCATTGAGGAGAATGACGGTCTTCATGATGTTGCAAAGTCGGTGCAAATCTGATAGGCTCTCGAGATCTTCGGCCATCTCGACCAAAGGAATCAGCTTGCCAATGTAGTCCTCGCCCATGATGCACTTAGCCAGCGCGTCTCGTCCATTGACTGTCTGACTCATGATGCGCATGCTAGTCTCAATTTCCTGGAGGTTCCCTATTTCGGCTGGTGGAAGGCTAATAGTGCTGGGCATCTCCATAGCCAGATCGTCGGAAAGACTGTCGTCTGAATGGAAAACGTTAGATTGGGGTCGTCCAAAGCGGTCCCCGTTAGCACGCGACTTACCGGCAGCGGCCATGCCGCCCTGGAAAGTCTGTTGCACGCTGTTGACGAATTTCCTGTTACGAAGAGCAGTGGTGAGCAACAAACATCAAACGATGAAAATGCGAAGCCAGCGCTTACCATATCAGTGCACAGCCATCCGCCTCCTGGAAGGAGAGGGCCATGTCGATGCCATTGCTGGGTTCTGTCCAGACGATGAGGGTCTCTGGTATATCGAGTCAGCCTATCTGCGCCGCTCACAGAGGTGCCATGGAACTTGCCTTGCTGCTTCTGGAAGCCATCCTCTTTGCAGATCTTGGTTTCTAGTAGAAGCCTATCAGGGTGGTCTTCCGATTCGACTATGACTCTGGGGTCTCGAGGTTGGCCATCTTCCGCCTGACGAGCATCATCGGGTTAGCATTAGGGTTGGATATGTACATGGAGACATCGACATGGACGGCAAGGAAGGCGAGACCTCGACGGTGTAGAGGCGCGTGACAAGACATACCTGCATGAAAGCAGCGGTACAGAAACCGGTACCGCGATCGAACCAGTCATTGTTGCGCAGCTCGTAGACCTTGACGCGTTTCTTGTCCGTCGCATGATGAGGCACGGGTTGTGCCATCATCAATGGTTCGGTGCCCCCCTCGGTAGTGAGGCGGGGGTAGCTAAGGATATCGGGAGCGAGGTCGAGATGTTGTTGGAGGGAAAGCTCAGCGTCGGTCTGGGTGAGAATGGTGAGCGCCACTTTCCCGTCGTTCGGTCGCGCCTGGAATGGGGCGCGGCTCTCTAGCGAGAGGTCGGTCGGGGACGAGAAGTCTTGAGCTCGTGCGAGAAGAGGCTTGTCGTCGTCGATGAATGCGTGGCAACGAGATGTGCCCGGGTGACGTAGGGTCGAGATGATCAGGGAGCCATCAAAATGGGAGGGGGCGGTCGGGTCGCGCGATTGGCGGGTGCCGGGGGATTTTGAGCGACGCAAGGCACCGTATGCGTATGGGGAGAAAGAAGGATGCTACGGCTGACGCGACAGCGATAGCGGAGTACAGGCGACAATGATAAGCAACGCGCTTGCACGGATGGTAGGCGGCGAGACTGGAGTTTAGATGTCGTCGACTGCGGCGTCGCGGCGCAAAATTTTTGGGTTGCGTGGGATGGCAGATGATGATGAGATGGAAGAACTTTGAGGCTGTATTCGGTCGGTCGGTCGGTCGGTTGGTCGGACAGAGGAGGCAAACTGGGGACTGGGACTGGGAGCCTGGGACTGGGTACGAAGTACGGGACTTGACTGGGCAGGCACCTTGGGTACGCTGCTGGGACGGAAACTGGGCGGGCGGGCTGTTGTCGCTGTCGCTGGCACTGGGTAGGTAGGTGGTGGAGTGGAGTGGAGTGGAGTGGAGGTGGGCACCTCTGCGTGCTGCGTGCTGCGTGGCCGTGGATGGTGGGACGGAACAGTGTCCAATGCGCGTGATTCCCTTGGGCTGGCAGGTTTGCTGGTTGCTCAACGAGGTCCCCACAGTGTCCACCCACCGTGCTGTGACCCTACCGCTCATCGCTCCCACTCGCCGCTTTCTGGCTCGGTACCCGCATCGCACTAGCCGATTGTGGACTCGACGCACCTACCACCTCGCACCCGCGACAACCACTGGGGCAGGTGAGAGGTGGGAGGCTTGCGTCAACGTGCGGCTACTCGTTTAATTATCCCCTTTTGGTAGGCGCTCGCCTGCCGTTAATCACTTATGCATGACTAAGCATCGGACATCAAGCACACTACAAGTCCACCTCTTGTTTTTCAACGTTCCCATGAAAGGCGATGTCTAGCTATCGTGGACCCCTTCGTCAAACTACCTTATCCGTACCTTATCTGTACACTACTTGACAGAGACCTTCCATAAGGTACGTAAGGTAAGGTAGAGATTAGAGGCAGCAGTGATATCCTGCCTTCCTCATCCGAGGCAAAGCAAGGTACCTGGCAACCCAAGAAGAACGCACCAGGGGTTGGCGGCACCGTGAGGTCCCTGCAGCAGCGCGGCAGGGCAAGCGCCCAAGGTAATGTACTAAGTCTCGTTTCAATAGGTACCTTATGCTCGTTCGTGGGACACACCTTTATTTAACCTTATCTCAAAATTACAGCTCAACCTCGTCATTGTATGTTTCTCCTTTTCGATGCCAGACGTTGGGTCAGGCCGTTCCGTGGAACCAGCGTTTCTTCAACCAAAGACATAGACGGCCCTACCTTACCTCGAACCACTACGTCAGATGGGTAGAATTCTTCCCCGCATCTCATCTGCTTGGTGATCAATGCCTGGGGATCCCAACTGCCCGGAATGGAGCCGGGGGGCAACATTCCTCACCACCAACTTACGACCAGATTATCTTACCTCCAGGCCTCGCTGGACTTGTCAGTTATGTCGCTGTCGCAAAACCGTTGAGTCCACGTGCCGCTGATTACCTAGGTCCATCATACAAGCACTCCCATGAAACTATCTTTGCCAACCGGCAGGAGAGTACCAATCTACATATCTAGCCTTTCGAAACATCGCCGTTCCATTTCTTGGCAGAAAAGCATCTGATAAAGTGTGTGTACGCATGTAACAATGGACCCAGAGGAACCGAAAAGGCCCCAGTTCTTGCTTGGGTGTTCCCGTGCAGATCATCCCAAGAGCTCGTGCCACATCACTGGGGCATCGGAACGATGGCCCATGGGCTTCCTGGGAATCAAAGGTTAGACAGCACACGCAGGGATTCAGGGCTCCATCTTCACGATATCACATTTTCTACCCCCACTTCCGACATCTTTCATATTCGCTTTCTCTCCGGATGCCAATGCTGCTTGTTTATTTTCTCATGAACCAACGAGCTCTGATTGAGCTCTACAGGGGGGTGCTATCTACAAAGTGAATCGGCATTGATGTCATGTCGCAGGCCGGCAAGTTTAATCATCAAACGATACGTCAATGCGATGCGCTACACTTCTGCTTCCGCACATCGGGCTCCGGGTCAACACCACAGGCGCGGTTCACCCAACAACCCAAGTACGAACGTCGCTAAGGCCATTGCGCATTGGGAATATCCCCTCTCCAATGCAAGTGTCAGGCAAGCCACGACTGATGGCTGATCCGAGTCCATCTTTCAGCATGGCGCGCAAATCACGAGCCCCTTACGATCAGCAACAATGCCCTCAACCAGGACGAAAGGGTCTCTTGTCATCGTCACTGCGATGAAGAAAATCCTCGGCTCTCGCTAGCTCCTCTCAATGTCGTCAGAAGAGCCGACAGTGGTCTAAAATTATTTAGCCGCAGATCCCTTGCATTGACGATCTTGACGATTCGGGGTTTACCAGTCCGGCATACGAGTCCGGGGAAGCCAAGATTATTGCCATCGTGGACCGATCAACCGGCGCATCATTGTGTACATGTTGAATCCGGACAGCGCCACTTAGGCGGGCCCGATACGTTGGAAGATTATCGAAGCAGTCCTTGTATCAATTGAGTCCATTCGGACCACTTCGAGCTTGCGATGCTACAGTCGCGAGTACGCAAGGCCGATCAGCTCTAGTGGAGATGGTGCAGTGGCGCAGAAGGAAACAAAGAAAAGATGGACGATTCGGGTCTATTCCAACGACAGCCTACAGTTTCACGATTTAGGCTCAGCCGATTCTCCCGGATCGGCGTGCTTGATGGTACGCGAACTACCACCTCACAAGCGAGACTCTTCCGAATCTGTCAGCTGTCAATCCCCGCGAACTCTGGTCCGTCGCATTCCAGGGGATCTCTGGCCAAAAGTTAGCCCCGAATGACCGTACCAATTGCAGTTGACGCGTACCTACTCCTGATCGTCAGGGTTCGCATAGCGAAAGTTGTGGGAATAGAAACGACTAACGGCCTGCGCCAAGAGACCAGACGAGAGGAACCGAAATATTCACTGAGACTGGCATATGGTTGCAGCGCCTTTGCATCTTTTTTGCAGTTTCTCACTGCTGTCACTGTATTCGTTTCTCACGCAAAGCAATTTCGATAAGGCGATTGTGAAGTAGGGTAGCCTCTTGCAGTGAGATTTGACAACAAACACCTCAGGAGGCTGGAGCAAGGGTTCGCTTCTCTGCCAGACTGAACTAACCTGGAAACCTGGAAATAAATAATCAACGAACGGCGTCGGGGCCTAGCAGGGGATGAGGGTGGGAACCACAACCGGGCGGGCCGGGAATATCTGCTGGCGAAGCCTGAAGGGCCGCCGAACGGAGAAAATTCCACCTTTCGGGGGGTTGCGGCGCGCGCAAAAACCAGGGTCCTTGTCAACCTACATGGTTATAGGAAACTAGTGCGGCGCCTTGTTTAGTCCCAACAATCTTGATGATGCAGGACAAACAAGTTTTTTTTTCCCCTTTCTGTTCGGATTCTGAAGGAGGTCTAGATGAGAAGGAAGGGTAAAAAAAGGAGATGATATGAGATGAGATGGTGCTTTGATTCAGCCAGCATCTTATCTATGTCGCTGTCCGGTGCCTCGACTGAGGTTGCTCGCGAGGCTTTTATTCGTTCTGTGTTGATAGGTGTATGAGAGGGCGTTCTGGTACTTAGTTATGCATGTCAGACTGGACGATAGTACCTCGATACGGCCGCTCCAAATGTCGCGGAAGCACGCGTTTGTGACAGGGCGATTCGAACGTGGCAGCGGCATACGAGTCTGACTTGAACGTACGTGATCTCAACTTTTCAGAATGTGTTCTTACGTTGTACTCATTTGCGTGCTCTTGTCAATGAAGGTGTTTTACGACTTGTCTCTCCCATACATGTCCGTACGAAGTACATGATTACGGCTCGACGAGGGAATGAACTCCCATGGGATACAACGGAACATTATCCCATGGCATGGTAGGGTCGTATTGGGATGGCACAGAATATTGATAGGCAACGCCGCACCACCCATGCGTTGATCGGGACGGTCCAGCCACAAACTTGAAATAGCAACCCCCCCCCCCGTCGTGGGCCGTGACCGACTGAGACTGATTGAGAGAGATAGGTATCCGTACACACCCACGGCGAGTTTGAGACACGCACCCTGGAAGAGGTAGGTAGAGTAGCTAGGCCAAGATTGGATGGCTTCGACGCGGCTGACAGCCAACCGGTGCGTGGCAGCTCGCGAGTTGTGGGTATTTCTCGGTCGCCCGTCCGGCATTATCACGGCAGCTCTATAGAGCTTCCAAGGGCTAGCCTCATCAACCTCCTTCACCAATTTTCGAAACTTTACCAAGACGTCTAAGCTAGGCTTTCGCCCAGCTTTGGTACGGGTGCGGCTGGCTGAAGTCTGAGGGCATACGTCGTCCCCTTCGCCGACAAAAAAAAAAAAAGCCACAGATATTGTATTTTGGAGTTTCACACGGGGCGACGAGAAATGATGGTAGTACCGATTCTACCCTTATGATCACACTTTGAATGTGAGGCTGAACAGCCACTCTTCGACGCCAGACCCGTGAGACTTCTAGGGTCCAGTTGACTGGACATGTTTCGATGTCGAAAAAAGCCTACTTTTCGAGTCTACCGGTACAGCCCCCCACCCCCTGTGGCCTCATCTCGTTGCGGCGGCGGGCAGGGATCCTAGAGATAAGGAGAAATGTACAAGAGGTTTGAGTCCGGCGCCCGGTGATGCAACAGTAGCCTGCATGGCGAGTTCTATCTCTCGAATCTGGCGGCGATGGCCAAAACTCAGCGCGGGATGTATCTATCCTAGCCAAGGCTTTAAGGCAGTGGCTTCCCACGACGTCGACAAGGCTAGAGAAAAATCAATATTCCCAGGGCCGGGCTACTGGGGGTTCAAGATAGGGAAGTAGGTAGGCAGCTGAAAGCTCCATTTGCCCAAACTGAGCTGCGCGTGGCCCCAAGCGGGCTTCCTCCATGTACTTTGACAACGACTGCTGCTGCTTTCAGGTGGCCGAACGTTGAGCACACCCCGGTTCAGCGTGCTGTCTATCGTCTGCTTTTGGTCCAAACAACCGGGTCGGGCAGCCGGGCTAGGTATCATGCAAGAACATGTGCGTCGGAACGCGAAAGAGGATGTTGGCGACGGTCGGGGATTTTTTCTTCTTCTCTCCATGTTGCGGTCTGTAAGTAAGTATATGTACGTGGTGTGCCGGTGCCGAGCGAGAAAGCACGCAATGCTGGCTTGTTTGGGCGTTTATCCAGATTGTGCAGTAAGGAAGGCTGGGTGTCTATCCGTATCTGTAGGTGAAATGAAGGGAATTATTGAGTCATCCTAGTCGATTGGAATGAGATGGGCTTGGGACTGCGTCAAGGATTGTGAAAGTGTCCGAGTGAACGACAGCAACAATCCAGCCTATCCAGGTGACTTTGAGACGGCTGACTTGGCACCAGGAACCAGGCACCATGTGCCTTTAGTTGTTGATAGTCAGAGGACCGCCACATTAGGCGAGTTGATAGGTTGTCACGACTCACCAGGCTGAACTGAGCTCGATACAGACAGACGAAGAGGAGGACATGGAATCCTCGCATAACCCGGCTGTCAGTTCCGCTTTGGCGAGGCATGCCCTGCAGTTGAGAGACACACTGACTCTTGGTGCAAGAAGAGGAACCAATCATTGAAGCAGGTATGCACATATGCACATGTAGGTTTGTCCGAACTCATTGAGTGAAGACTGGATTCCAGATGATGAGAAGATAAAGATAAGATCAGTCGAGCACCTGAACGTTCCACGACCTAAGGGACCTTGGAATAAGGTAGGTAAGACAGGTAAGGTAAGCACGATGAATGAATCGCAACGATGCATACCTACATAATACCTTATCTTACCTTCCATGAGTGAGAATAAGGCAAAGTACGTACCGCTGGGATGCAGTTCAATCGCACCACATGGATGGAGGCAAGATTGCTATTCGATAATTCCTTCCTTCGTGAGTTCAAGTTCGGTTCGCCTGCCCTTCCTGCCTGCAGCAGGCCTATGGAGTAGGTAGGTACACCTCGTACTACAGAGTACGGAGGTACAAGCAGCTGGGACATTAGATTGTCCGTGGCGGCAGATGGTTCCCGCCATCCGGCCCCCCAACAAGCTACCTTAACAACTTACAATCGTCGATATGCCTCTTCGCCGTGTGGCCGTACCACCAACCCGTCTCACATCTTAATGCAATCCATGTTCATACCAGCTGCCTGGCCCTGCTGGCTATCCACCGGCACGAGCAAGCTTCAGACAGGGGTATAATCTTACATACATGATACCCTCCCACGCTCACACACCCAATGCCACGCCAAAACACTTTCAACGATTACGATGCCCACAAAAAAGCAAGAAATGGCAAACCGCCGTCGACCAAGGGGGATTTGCGATATCCAGCCGCTCCATGGTCTCGTTTGCGACCTGCCTGCCCTGGGACCTGTGGGCCTTGCTTCGGCATGGGGCCGAACCTTTTTCAAAGGAGCACTTCGTCGCCGTCTCCTTCACGCACTTCTACCTCATTCAGACGCCAGCAGTCTTGATAGAACAAAAGAATGCGGACGACACTGGATGACGACGACGAAGAAGAAGACGGGTAGCGGGAATCGGCCCCAGGATCGTCATATCCACCCAAAATCTCGGTCTCGTGCAACAAACAAGAGGATTGTCGTTGATGTAATGGGAAGACATGCCGAGTGGCGTATGGGGCACCTACGATGGGAGCCCAAAGATAGACGACGCTGCAGTAGCTTTCTGCTTCCCCCTCCCCGTTGCCATGGTCGGCTTTGAGAACAAAAGACCCGTCGACAAACCGTCAGACAGACGACCGCTAGTCTTACTTGACCTAGCCTAGTCGACGGCGGCGAAGACGAGGGCGATGCGTCGTGGTGGTCAGGCACACTCATGGTAGCGGTATTGGTGGTGATGGGAGGACGAAACTTACGGGACGGACGGGGGGAGGGGCACATTGGCACACCATCAGCAATTCGCCAATTCATCATCGGCATCATCCACCCTTACAGAGTACCCATCACCGGGCCCTGATTCCCCTGAAGCGGACCAGCGAATTTAGCTCAACATGCCCCTGTCCAGTGCGGCTGGGCTGAGTCCTCCGCTCATGGGGAATAACCTAAACGTGAAGCCAACGCCGACACCAACGCCATCAATCGGGGCCCTGGAATGTCCGCGCGAGTTTCCGTGCTGATGATCTGGTACTGGGTACCTGGGCGTCGCCTAGTGGCTTGTCTCCCACCGACGCTATCGAATTCCAACCAAAGACTTTCTTTTACTGCCACGATCACAACGCTCGTGCTGGAGCCGGCGCATCCCTGCAGCAAGGTACCGCTACCTGTCTCTCGAATACGAGGGCCGTTTGGTCAACCAAAAAAGGCACGGAACTTAGAAGGCCAAACGTCTTCTCTGCTGCATAAGCCTACACGTATTACGGGCCCAATCAAGCCCAGCAGAAGAGACAGCCGCCAATCTTTACTGGGCGACCAGTCCTTGCTGAGCCGCGCAGCTGTGATTTGCTGTGCAGCGCTGGGAAAAGACAGTAGGAAACTTGAACCCAACTTTGGCTACGGCACAAAACGAGGCGAGGCCAATGCCTACCAACCAGCCTGAGTAGGTTGTCACCAGGGTTCGGAGACGATATTCAAAGGCCCCGTGCCAGTCCAATCCTACACATCCTCAAAGTCCGGTGCCGAGCGTTGGTTCCAAATCTGTCAAAAGCTTGAGCTAGTGACCTTCTCGTCGGTTCATTCGCGTCCTACCTTGAACCCCCAGCCGCGAGTCGTCGAAAGACGCTATCTCAGTCAGCTTTCTGGACCTGGACCTGACCGTGCGATTCAGGGGTATCGACAGATGGACCGGGACGAACGAAGACGTACTCAAGTCTGACGGCAGCCCGGCAACACCATTGACACTATCGTACGGGTTCTTCTACCCAGGAAGCGGGACTGACGGCGGCGCCATTTTCCAGCGTCTTAGTTGGGATCGTCTTGAAGGCTGGACTCGCCTTGGTTGCCAAGAAAAGACACACATTGGAGCCCTCGGGAGCCAGAAGCTGCAGAGAAAACGAGCGAGCTGCACGTCGTCTGGGACCCCCGCTTGGGAATTGTCCCAATCCACGTCGTCCATGCACCCATCCCATCTCCTTCTGCCACCACCCCCATGCATATCCCATGTCCAACCCCAGGACACACACCACCGCCACGCCTTAAAGCAACCTGGGCTCCCGACCGAACCCAGCTTCTGTTCCGGGCTGCCTGGTGTTCCTCCCAACTCTCGCTCATCTATCCATATTACTCTGGCTTTTGCAATCCGCTTTCCCGGAGCAGCATTACATAAGGCTGCTTATAGTTGTTTGCTTATATCCCTCCCCAACCTGCCTCACCCGTGTTACAACCCTCGTCCAACTCTCGCTTCAACCTCCCTCCCTCCATCCATCCGTCCACCTGCCAGAGAGGCACGAGCCATCTCCCGCAACGACCGCTACTAGTGAAAGTGAACGGACGACTTTTCGCCAAGCCGACACCTTTCCCATATCGCCAAGTCAGAGAGTCATCCGAACTGGGATTTGGTCTGTGGTACCGCGCGAGTTTCACCTGTGCCGCCCGAGTATTGCCAAAACCAGTTGCCCGGGCTCGACTTATACGAAATCCTGCCAGTCAAAGAACAACAGTACCCCGGCCATTTATTATCATTTCACCTCCCACCAAACCGAGTCGAACCGGATACTCTTTCTTCTCTTCCAACAGAGATATCATCGGCTTCTTGATAGAAGTGCGGTTCATTATTTGACTGTTCACCCCGGCTATACCTAGCAGCAACCTTGCCATCTTTGGCCCTACGGCGCCAAATCAAACATCAAGATGGCTGTCTTTTCTCTTTTCAAGAAGTCTAGGCAACAGGCCAAGGAGCACAAGCAAAAGCAGGCAGAGAAGGCCGCCGAGGCACCAAAACAGCCGTACAAACACATTCCAACCCATGCTGCCATCGACGCACTTGCCGGAGCACCATCAGCCTTCAAACATGAGGACCGACCCAGGATTATGGAGCAAAACCGGCGGCGGAGTGCGATGGCCGCCAGCGGCTTGAGTAGAATGCCCGGCCCAAGTCTACCTCGCGTCTCAAGCAGTCTCTCGCACGTCACTTATCCTTCCGCTCACGCCAGCCCAATGGGTAACATGCCGAGGGCATACAGCTACAGCGGCGGACCACCCCCGATGACCTATTGGCAGGATCGCAACACTAATTCCGTCTATGGTGTCCCTGACGGCAGCCGCATCTCACTTAAGGGCTCACTCAAGGGCAAGGAGGTGGATAGGTCTTATGCCTCGGGACGTAACAGCCCGTCATCCGTCAAAGGTAAGCTGCGCTAGATGGACTTGCCAGTTCGCAAGACAGCCAAAGACTAACACGCGGCAGCTGAATCTCCCACGGGTAGCTCAAGTCGCTCGACCAGCTCACAGGAGGACTTGGAGATGAAGCCCGCTCGTCATGTTTCTATGCCACCTGCTGCCTCACAAGCACCCCGAAACCCAGTTGCTGCTGTTCACACACACAGGCTCCACCCGAGTTCTCGTCGGGCATCGGATGCATCGGAGCGTGCCGATAGCTCCCCGAAAGCTGAGCAGTCTTCGCCTTCCACAGACCGAAGCAAGCCGCCGCCGTCGATGCGCGGATTCAACGCCATCCCGGCAATGACGTCTCTTCCACCGATGCAGTTCGGCAACTCTCCATCAATCCAGCAAAACGTGGTTGCCTCGTCAGCCGCCTCGACTGCGAGCGTCCGCTCTTCATCAGGATTCTCCTCATTCAACTTCAATATCAACACTGGCGCGCCTTTTTCCGCACCCATGTCCGGAAGATCGTCAGCCGCCACCACCCCAGCAGCTTGTGTAACGCCCGAGCCAGTGTACGAGTCTGTTGAAGAAGAGGAAGAGGGCGGCTCCTACACATACGCCCCGCAACCCGTTGCCGCTGCGCCGTCTGCCATGAAGTCGAAGGATCGTCGCAGCACCTCAAAGTCCAAGATCACTCGGTTTACCGAATTGGAGACCATCGACTCCAACACGGAGAAAGCAGTCAACGTCGCTAGCATCCCCTACGAGAACACTCGCCGCGACACCACGCCGCCTCAGGTCATTAACAAGGCTGTCGCTGTTGAAATGGTCAGCGCCGCGCCCTCTGAAGTCGTTTCTAGCAACAAGCCCGGAAAGCGCCTCTCGAAGCAAGCGGGCTCTAAGCTGACTAAGAAGAGCCGTTGGTCAACAAAGAGCCCATCCGCCGTTGCAGTTTAAACGGTACTAAGACGTTACCGTCTACATCATACACCCTCATACGCAATTTTCCTACGTCAACATTTGCTCATGGTTTTGGGTGATAAACTATAGCCTCTTTTACAACAACCGGCGCGGGCGTTTGAGAGTAATGTCTTATTACAATGACGCCATAAGACTCGGAGTCTCTTGGCTTTGCACCATGCAACACTTTGGGATCGAAAAAGTTCGTCGGGAGGGCACCTTTCAGAGTTGCTGCCGCTGGACTTCAGCAACACTGGATACTTACAGGGACTTGAATATCTTCAGGGTCGGATCCGGGATGGATCCAATTATTTCCTTGCTTATTTGATGACCATATCATGACCACAGCTTATACCGATAACATAGACACTTTCCTTATCTCTCATATCACTATTCTACCACTACCACTACTACAATGTTGGCAAAATAGCGACCAACGGAATGAAATATCAAAACCTTATTCTTCAGGACCCCAAAGTATCTCTCTTGTTTGCTTCTGTGCTTGGCCTGATGTCGAGCATTATCTCGACTCGAGACAAAGATCCGCATTCACGTGGGGAAAGTCTTGAACGAGACCTTCGATCTTCGATGAGACGAGAGAAAAAAAAGAAATAAAGAGAGACAAAAATAAGCTCATAATCGTTCCTTTTCTTCATCCCTTCTAGTTCAAGTGACGTGCCCAGTACAACATTGCAGCGAAGTCTTACATCATGTTTAGCGCGTGGATGTGGGCTAGACATTGGGTGAGAAAGATAGCCAGGCCTTGACTGCGTTGACTGCCGAGAAATATTGAACGGCAAAAGGGCTGGATAGTGAGTGAGACGAGACGATTGTCTCGGGGGCACGGCACGGCAGACAGAGAAAGAGAGACACTGCTCTGATGCCTGCAACTTCCATGTACGCCACGCTAATCAGCTTTGCCTACCAGCCTAGTAAGGCTTGGCTTCCAGGAGAGAACCTGAAAGTGACCAAATATTCTTCCCATCAGCATCCAAGCGGGGGAAAACCTTGATTTACTCGGCGTCGGTTTAGCTACCTATCTGACCCTCTTCGGTTCCTGGCTAATAATGAAGCTACCTCCAAAGCCGCCGTCTGTCGGGACCGGACTAAAAGAGGCAAGGTTTAGTGTCTTTAGTGCGTTTCCCGAGATGGTAAGGTTAGTGTAGCAAGCGAGCAGCTGGAAGTTCGCCAATCTAGACCGCGATGCCGGGTGCGAATTGTGATCGTCAATGCTATTGATTATTCGGCGATGTAAATGTCAAGAAATAACCAAAAGTGTTACTTCCCGTCCGGACCGGACTGCTTTTCCAGAGCGGCAAGGACCCAGTACCACGGCCACGCCGATTGTCAAAGATGGGCGGATGCCACTGTCCGGATAGTGTTGTGTAAAAGGGAAAGAGATCGTCAGGGTCCACACGAGGTTTTTGCGTCGATGAACATGACCGGCAGGCAATGGCCTAGGGATCGTCAGGGACGAAGGGCTTTGGTGTATGGGTCTAGTGTAGATGATGAAGATAGAAGTTGGCGTGTCCAGGCGTGTCGAGCTTGATGAGGTTATCGACGCAAGAGGCAAGCCCCTCCTCAGCCGCCAACACGCGTGAATTCGGACACTGGGGGTGGAGACTGATGGCAACGCCAACACACGCGTTATCGAGTCCCTGCATATGCACTAAAGCCAGCTCATGGGGATGTTTTCCTCCGCAGATTTGACGGGTCAGATTTGGCGAAGCAGGCTGAGCGAGGTGATGGTTGGATAGGCGGGATCTTGTTGTCTCGGGTTCAAAGACCAACCAACTTGTCAATGGAACCGAGGTGAGGTACTGTGAAGAAACGGATCTGCACGATGCCGTCCAGCTGATTCGATGCTCGTTTTGCACCTCTGTAAGCTGCAAGTTCATGTTGTCGTCCGAACCGAGCAGTGCAAGCCTGTAATTGTCCTATATTGGCATGGGCACGATCAGCGGCCATCATCGCGCTGAGTCAACGTGTCTGTCAGCCAGTCTTCGGCCGAACACAGGCATGCAGGGTTCGATGAATTATTGAGTGATGGCGGAGGATTGTGCGCCGCATGGCATATGCGGTGCAACTCGGGCGCTTTTGCCCTGCCTCAGCAGCTTTAATCCTGTATCCGCTTTCCATTGATTAGGCACTCTTCAGTTTCCAGATAGCGAGAGAAATACTGGGCAAATGCAGCCCCGTCTATTGGCTCAATTGGGATGGGTTGCATGCAGGTTCTCGGACGTCTGGTTTGGTATAGACCGGCCCAGGTCATGTTGGCAGTCTTGGCTACCTGTCTGACCTGCATCGAGGAGGAAAATACCCATGCGGAGCGTTCGGGGTCCGAGTGAATGTTGAAGAGGATTCGCTTCTCTCTTCTCTCTTCGCTTGGGACTGTATTGATCAGTTGACCGAATATGGATAGGCTCAGGCTCGAGAGGCGCCTGGGAAGAGCACGGGAAAGGCTTGGGATGCAATTTCCACAGGATAGCCAACTTGCGCTCAGCTCTGGTAAGCCATGGCTTGAAGGAACCGTCTGGGCGGCTCTGGATGACCCCTGGTTGATCGTGCGCTCCTCGCGGGGCTGGGGTTCCGTGGTTCCTCAATTTTAAAGTTGACGAGAGTCCTTTGGCGCTCGTTTGGAGGCTTGTCAGATGAAATGCCATTGGTACCATGGATAGCTGGCCACATTTGTGTTTCTTGTCTAGGTGGCACGGGAGGTGATGATGGTGTGAGACGGGATGAAAGTACCAGATACACCTCTCTTCATGGCGAGCGGCTTCCCAAGGGCGAGCTTATGTGGCGTCGCGTGGCTTTGGGAATGCATGGCATTTGCCGGTAGTGACGGCGGCTTGCAGAGAGCGGCTCAGGTACCGCTGATGGAGATGACAACGCGCTTATTCTCTAATTATCTTCTTGTTCTACTGAGTAGGCCGAAGATGAAAGAATAGAGCGATCGTGGGGGTTTGTTGCAGACGAGATAATATATGCGCAGGTATGTCGATTTGATACTGTCAACCCAGCGTGGGGGATGAGTTGAGTTACGAGCCTGGAATGTGGGTTGGCCCCGAGCGCAACTGGTCTTTTCATGGCATTGCGATGTCTTGGGTCGGAAACTGACGCAGCATGTTCGTTGATTGTGGCTCGGCTTGAGGAGTGTCGTCGTCGTCCACCACCAACTCCACACGCAATCATTGAGGTGGAGGTATAGAGAAGAGATGTTGTCAAGTCACTCGAAGGAGCCGTTGGAGAGGCTTCAGTTGTCAGTCGTACGCAAATAAAGTCTGAATAGGTAGGGTTACGCTGGGGAAATGCAAGAAATGGCCTTCTCGGGCGGTGCCGAACAAACACGATGTTGCTCCCAAAAATAGGTATCCGTAGGTGAAGATTGCGATTCATGCCAGAGTCACATTTGCATTGGTTGTATGCTGCCCAGGTCAATCCGAACTTGCAATGGAAAGTGCTAATGCGAGGCTACAGTGTTTCCCCCACAAGCCGAAAATAGCGGGCAAGAGCATCCCCTCAGGGGACCTACCTAGGGAAGGTACCTAAAGAGGCACGCTAGGCAAGGCAAGTAGGCATCTACCCCTCCATGGCAATTGGGTCCTGCCATTGGAAAGTGCTTCAAGGGTCCAACCCAATTGGCCAGCCTCGTTAAGCCACAAAAGGGGGGCTCCCGCGAGCTGCCGCGTTCCGCATTACGTATCCCAGAACCCCAGAAACGGTGGTGCCGAAGCTGCTACTTCGTACATACCCGCCAATTCAGTCGATGCGTTCGTCTCATTGTCACTGACTTCAAGCTGCAGCTGCGGCAGTTGCAGCAATTTTCTTTCTTCTCTGGTTATTGTGCGTGCAACGGATACTTATTCTCTTTACGTCAGCTTTCTCGCAACACCCACTCTTTCTTTTGTTGGCCTTGACTAAAGGCACCTAGGTACTGTACCAGCCAGCGCTCATGGTCACCATCGCGACACTACAATGGATCAAATAACCCAGGCTTCGTGGCCGGCCCTTGGCGTCGCGCTGCTCAGTCTTGCCGCTATCGGTCTTTTCTCTGTAAGCTGGATCCTCCATATACATGGAAAGCTCGAACTTTATACCAAATATTGCCAATTGAACCCAATTGAAGCTGACAATTTGTCCTCGACAGATCTTCATTACCCTCCACCTCGTCGCTCCGAAGCCCCGCGCCGTACTCCCCTCCGAGAAAGTCTACCTCACCTCCTCCGCCTCCGGAAAGCCAGTCCAGGTCGCAGCCCCCTCCTGGTTCGATCGCTGGTCCGCCGAGCGCAGCGTCTCCGAGGCGCGCGCACACCTGACTGATCCTCGCGATGTCCCCGACTCGGGTGCGACAATCGACCCCGCGGACGTGCGCCTGACCGTCGTGCTCCCCGCTTACAACGAAGCAACCCGCATCCTCCCGACCCTCGAGGAGGCAGTTGAATATCTCGATGAGAACTTTGGGCGCCCCTCCTCCCCAACCAAACCCCTCCTCAGCCCTACCGCCCCGCGTCGACGCTACAAGAACCCGCCCTCTGAGGCACTCACCGGCTACGAGATCCTGATTGTGGACGACGGATCCAAGGACAGCACCGTGGATGTCTGTCTCGACTTTGCGCAGAAGAAGGGCCTCCACGATGTCATCCGCGTTATCAAGCTCGAGCGCAACCGCGGCAAGGGCGGCGCAGTCACACACGGCTTCCGCCACGCTCGCGGCGAGTACGTGCTCTTTGCCGACGCCGACGGCGCTACAAAGTTCAGCGACCTAGGACGTCTAATCCAGGGCTGCGAGGAGGTTGTCGACGGCTCGCACCGCGGTGTTGCTATTGGCAGCCGCGCTCACCTTGTCGGCAGTGAGGCTGTTGTAAAGGTATGCCGCTCTTGCAACCCCCTTAAACCCCTTCTCAATGCTAACATTGCCTAGCGGTCTGCCCTGCGCAACTTCCTCATGCGCTCCTTCCACCTGGTTCTCATGATCCTCACCCCGCCTGCCACCTCCCGCCTCCGTGATACCCAGTGCGGCTTCAAGCTCTTTACCCGCGCCGCTCTCCCTCACATCGTCCCGTACATGCACGCCGAGGGCTGGATTTTCGATATCGAGATGCTGCTCCTGGCCGAATCAGCCCCACCGGCTCCCGTTCTCGGAGAAGACGGCAGTGTTATTGGCACCAGCCCCGGAATCCGCGTTGCCGAGGTGCCTGTCGACTGGCATGAGGTTCCCGGAAGCAAGCTCAGCGTCATCTCGGACAGCATCAAGATGGCCCTCGGTCTGGCGATTCTCAGGGGTAGCTGGATGATGGGCGTCTATCGTCGGAGATTGACGTGATGTGAATCTGCATCGGGGTTCGCTTCTTTTGTGTTTTTATTCTCAACCCTCTTATTGGTCTTGCTCTGAAGGGAACCAAAGGTATCTAGGGCTCCCCTATTCTAGAAAGGGGTCAAAAGTGTTGGCAAAAAGTTTGTGATGCAGACTTTTGAATCTGCGCATATAGACTGGGCAAAGATGGTTTGCCCAACTTCCACCACATCGACGGGTAGATAGCCTGGCAAAGTCTATGGAATTCAGACATGAACCTTGATTACTCTGTTATGCTCATGTGAGATACGTGGCAGAATGAATCTAATTCCCCTTTATTCGGAAACGAGTTAAGCCAAGATCCCCCATGACGATTTGCAAAGTTCCTAAAAGACGAGAACCCGATTTCACCATACCCACCGCTACAAATCCTCGTCCGTAGTATCATCATAGCTCTCAACCGATTTCGCTGATCGTTGCTAGTGTCTGCAGGCAGGTATCCGTGTCCACGAAAGACACAAGTCGAACTACGATGACAGTTCTATTAAAAAGATAGGCTATCAGCACCAAGCCCGGGTTTATTACCTTATATCTACCGCCACAAATCATTACCCGCAATATCACCATGATGTCTAAGGACTTTAGTCGATCGTTCATAGGCAGGTTTGCCATCTTCATTCAAAGATCCAACTCCAATTACAATAGAACGTTTCCCCTAAACAGCTAAGCTAGAAACTTTCTTAGATAGATACTACCATCATGTATCGTCCCGTTGCTGCACCATATTCGAAGACGAACATATATATAATAGCTAACGACCACTAATAAAGACATTCTAGTGCCGTGTTTAATAACGAACGTACACATACCGACCGACACTAACAATGGATACATTCTTGCGCCGTATTCGAAGACGAACGTACATACACCAAGCGATGACTAACAACAAAGGAGTATCCCCCCTTCTCTACACTCCGAACACAGCGAGACATTTTGCACACCAACAGCGATGCATACCACACACACACACACACACACACACACACACAATAGGCGGTAAGCGGAGCAGACCAACCGGAGACCATGGAAGAGCACGGATGGGTATCGATTGCCACAGTCAAGTTATACCACTGACCGTCAAAAAATGTCACCAACGTGAATCCCCTACTGCACACAACGAGCCAGCATTGCAGAAGATGGAAGTCATTGAACGTAATTAATATTATGATAATGGTCTGATACACCTGTATCTACACTCGGGTGATCCAATGATCCGCTTCCATCCCAAATATGGTTTATCGTAACTTGAGTATATGTACAGCCCGGGACCTCCCTAACAGAAGACCTCGGGGCGTTGGGATATTACCCCCTTTTTGTTGCAGTTTTTTCTTCGTTGGCTCATCACTCATTCCGCCAACGTCTCTTGCTCATGTCTAATAACTCTGATGATCTCATACCTAGCGTTCTTCAGTTCAGCTCACGCCACATGACGGGCAAGAACACAACGCTCGCTCTCCAGAGAATGAGGATACCGTCGATGAGCGCCAACGGCGCCTTCAAGAAACCAAAGATGCTACCGCTCATGAGGTTGAGGGCGTTGAGCCAGATGGCGAGGAAGGCGACACTGAAGAAGTGGTAGGCAAGCTTGCCCGGCTGGTGCATAAGACCTCCCATGAGGGCCATGGGTTCGGAGGCGTGGCCGCGCTGGAAGTAGGAGAAGCATCCCATCTGTAAAGCGCGCAGCTGGCGGTCGTTTGCGGCAAACAGGGCGTACAGCGCCATGGCCAACACGTTGATGATGGACGTGAGGCTCTTGCGACGCCAGTGGAACTCGCGCAAGACTCCCTTCAAGGCCACAGGATCGGCGAGGTCGGTGACGCGCGAGGGGTGGAGCAGGTCGGAGAGAATTACACAGTCGTTGAAGGCGACGGTCATGCCACCGCCAGTGAGGGGATGACGCATGTTGAGAGCGTCTCCGAGAAGGAGCATGCCGTTCGCCGTCTGGCGGGATGGAGGAAGATAGGAGTTGGGCATGGATCGGGGGATCTTGCCGTCGGCAAGAGCAGCCTCAAAGCATGGCCGCATCTGGGGAGGTAATGTCGGCATGACGACGTTCTTGATGTAGCCCCGAACACCGCCAGCAGCGGGCGAGGCCTCGGGAATGTTGGCGGGCACGTCGATGAGCGCGCGGGTCTCGTGGGTGCCAATCTGGTACAGGAGAACGGGGAAGGCGTTGCCGATGCAAACATGGCCGTAGCCGGGCGAGAGCATAGGGGCGTCGATGAGCTCGAGGGCGTAGAACTTTGACTTGACGACGGGTTCTTGCGGCAGGTACTCCTTGCGGAACTTGGAGGCGTAACCGTCGGCGATGATGGTCAGCTGGCCAAAGAAATAGTCGTCCTTCTTCTGGCCCGTCGCGGCGTCTGTCGTCTTGGACCTCACACCAAGCACCGTATCCTTGTCGTCGCCTTGTATCGTGGCCGTCACCTCGGTCTCGACAACAGTGATGTTCTCCTGTCTCATGCATGCTATGCGGAGGTTGTTGATGAAGCGACCATGGTGGAAGCATCTGCCCTCCTTCTGCTTCGCGCTCGCGGATACGGCCTCGCTCTCTGAAGCGTGGATCATGCGGCCGTTCTCGTCAAATGAAGGGTAGGGGATGTCGATTCCGTTTCCGTGGAAGCTGACTTTGTAGCCGTAGCAGGGAATGGCGTCGATGCCCTCGAGGCAGTCGGCCAGCCCCAGTTGGCGCAGGGCGACGATGCCACCGGGCTGCAGCAGTTCGCCGACAATGCGATCGGGCTCTTTCATCCATCTCTCGAGTAGAAGTACACTTCTTCCCTGCTGGCCCAGTGCGTATGCAATGGCGCAACCAAAGACACCGGCGCCGACGACGACGACATCGGCCTCATGGTACTTTGTGCGGCGCTCGGCGCGGGCGTCGGCAGCTGCTGTTGGACTTTCGATCATTTCAATTCGACCTTCAGGGGCTGGTCTGGTAGTATATGTGATGCTGTTGAAGCGTAGGGTGGCGGGGAGATCGTGGTGTTGCCGATTGTCGTAATGTGCATGTGCGAAATGATGCTTTGATAGGAAAGGCAGCAAAAGGGATGTTGAAAGTCACCTTTGAGGGGAGCCTCGGATTCGGTCGTTGGGAGTGCGCTTGGAAACGTTGGGGGAGGCGTTTGGCTTTGGATGATAGGAAGAACGGGAGGGGAGGGGGAAGTATAGCAAGTGAGACTGGTTGCCGCTATCGGGTTTTATGGAAAGACCTGGCGAGATTGGAAGAGGTCGAGGGGTGGGAGGTGGTTAGACTTGTCGTTCACGTCCCGCCTCGAACGATATGGTGGCAGATGAAATCCAAAGAAGGAAAAGAAGCGTGATGAGTGGACGATTCAGTTTAGCTGGGGCCCCTGCACCATAACCTTTTGCCAGGGGGGGGGGGGTAAAATGTTTCTTTCCGCAATGGTTGTTTCCTCGTTGACTGACTGACTGACACTTCGGTCAATGCAGGAACAACTTAACAAGTCAAACAATTTCTAGTGTAGAGCTAAGTTATGGTACATGAGATGGTATGTATATCAAGGTAGGTACCTATTGCTGCGCTTAGTTTGTCAGTCGAGCCACCCAAGAATCCTCTGTTCAAAACTCCAAAGTCACAAAGACATGAACCCCCTGAGACTCCTCCCTCCAGAACAAAAAAGCGAAGCTCTCGGAGGATCCAGAAAAATTACAGAAGGCGATCTCAACGACAAGTCGTTCCATGGCGGCTCACGCCGTTGCAATCGAACCAATTGCCACGCTCCAATTAGTGCCCACACACCGCCCATTTCACGTGTCGAACCACGGTCATGCGTAATAGATTTCTGCTCGGTCCAAACATCAGGCACTTTGGGTATCCACCCTCTGGTATCTTGTTCCTGACTTGTGCTCTCTTCTACTGACACTGACAGGACCCCCAGATCTATCTACCAAGGTACCCTGCGTCTAGAGGCTCTTTATTGCCCGCGTAAACTTCAGCCGTGCCGGTTCGGAAGGGTTGGCAATTTGGGACGTAGGCAGTGAGCTGATGCGCCGTGACAACCCTCTGCTCAAATCGTACATCATCATCACTCGAACCCCCCGAACTTACAGTGGCCGTCGCCAGATGTTGGTCGACATGATCCATTATCCTCCGTCATGCGTGGGTTCCAGAGACTAACGCGAAAAAAGGGGGCGCTGCATCGCCCCATCTCAATGCAATCCATCGGTAGCCAATCACGACTCTAGCACGGCTTTTCAAGAAGTTGCACCACCAACAATCTCGAGAAAAAAAAAAAAAAGAGTTTCAGTCCCGCTGCTCTCAATTGGGTGAGCGTATCGAAGCATGTGAAAGTCTCTTATGAGAATAGCTGACTTCATGCCTTTTGCGGCACAGATAGCGCATGGTCTGATGTCAGGGCTGGTCCAACATCGGGTGGCTACATGTATTATACTGGATGCATGCCGTCTTGCAAACAGAACACCAGCAAACTTCAGAGTTGCAGTCAGTAAACCACCCGGCTGGTTCAGTCTGCGGAGCCGCAATGCTGAGACAACTCAATGGTTAATGCGAAGCGAATCTCGGGTCCGGTTAAGTGAGAACCTCGGCGCAATCTTCTGTGAAATTTTACTAGTCAGTCAAGTCGATTCGTAAATGAGCCTTTCGAGCAGTTCGGGCCCGAGACGACGGATCCGAGCTGTCTACTTTTGCAGTTCTGTTGAATATGCCAGTCGATGAAGCATCTTGAATTTAAATACTATCTAGCTCCAGAAGACAGTGACCTGAAGGAGACCAGCTTCCCTCCCAACCCACATACACCCATTCTCTAGCATAGCCGCAGAGAGATCGCATAGAAACGTCGTGATCACTCAAAGGCAAATCGAGCTATCAGACGATGAGCATCATCCACCGGATTCAGAGGAGGACAATAAGCGATGCCAAGACGCAAATCGTAAACAGTCATGATTTTCTATTTCTGGTTCTGATGCTTCATAAACTGCTTCGACCACCTCTCATAGCCGTCCAGCATCTGGTGCGTGATACCCTTGGGAACAGACTTGATGGCGTCCACGATATCCTCCATGCAAACCTGCACCTGCTCCGCCTCCCCGTCCAACCTGACACCGCCGCCGCCACCCTCCTCCGTGGCCCCAATATGCGTCCTGCTCAGTGTCTTGCTCAACGCCGGCTCCGTTGCCACGTTGACAATCTGCTTAATCTCGGCACCCGAGAAGCCCTCCGCCAACCTCGACAGCTCCGCCACGTCCACGTCCGCCGCGAGGGGGAGCTTGCGCAGGTACAAGTTAAACACGGCCTCTCGCCCCGCGGCATCCGGCGGACCAACGTATACGATCCGATCGAAGCGGCCGGGTCGAAGGAGAGCGGGGTCCATGGCCTCGGGTCGGTTCGTCGCCGCGAGGATAAGCACCCCTGACAGCGCCTCGAAGCCGTCCATCTCGGTCAACAGCGTCGTGAGCATATTGACGGCCCCCTGGCTCTTTGCAGCACCGCCACCGCCGCCATTACCGGCGCGCTGGCCGCCGATGGAGTCGATCTCGTCAAAGAAGATGATACTCGGGCTCGCGGCGCGCGCGCGCTCGAAGAGCTGCCGGACCGCACGCTCCGACTCGCCCACGTACATGTTGAGCAGCTCCGCGCCCTTGACGGCGAAGAAGTTGAAGCCGGACTCGGTGGCCATGGCCTGCGCCGACAGCGTCTTTGAGCATCCCGGCGGACCGTAGAGGAGGAGACCCTTTGGCGGTGTGAGGATGAGCTTCTGGACCGTCGGGTCGTTTGTCGTTGTGAGGGTGATCATGTTGCGCAGGGCGTTCTTGAGGCTCTCTTGCCCGCCGACGTCCTGCCAGTGGATCGTGGGCGGCTTGAGGTTCACGTCGTGCATGGCTGTTGGTCTGGTGGAGCGGAGGGCGTGCTCGAGGTCT
This sequence comes from Colletotrichum godetiae, assembly GCF_030913485.1. Lineage (NCBI taxonomy): Eukaryota > Fungi > Ascomycota > Sordariomycetes > Glomerellales > Glomerellaceae > Colletotrichum > Colletotrichum godetiae. The sequence goes on along the minus strand of NW_026851251.1, from coordinate 531,124 downwards.
TCGCGGGAGAGGTAGGGGGGCCCCAGAGCCTCCTCGTCGTAGCCTGCTTCGTCTGGGTCGAGGCGTTCTGCTGAGATGATCATTGCGTTCTCGATAAGTCTGTCGAGGTCGCTTGCGTTGAAGGCGTGTGTTTGTTGTGAGAGCTTGGCTAGCATCACGTCCTTGACCTCTGGTAGGATGGGTATTTCAAAAGATTTGAGAATTTCGAGCCGGCCCTCTGCGTTGGGTATCGAGAGGGGGATGTTCCGCTCGAATCTAGTTCTCTTTTGTAGCTCGGGAGGTACGTCCGTCATGTAGTCCAGACAGGTGGCGATGACCACGACCTTTGGTAGTGTACCGTTCTTGAGAGCATCCTCGGCCAGCTGATCGAGCTGCTGGCCTAACCGCTGGGTGATGGCCGTGGAGTTTGCCCGGTCTTTTCCAATCAGGGCCTGGAGGCCATCAATGAGAATGATGCTAGGCTGCATCGTCCGGGCTTGCTTGAAGACCTCCTCGACCGTCGACGACTTGTCGTTTTCTTCGATCCGGAAGACTCGACCCCAGCCCGTACTCGCTATCCGATTCAGGATATACGACTTGCCGGTCCCTCGTCCGCCGTGGATGACGATTCCACATGATTTTTGCTGGCCTTTGTAGACGAACTTTGCGTTGAAGCCGCGCAGGAAGCTCCGCAGTTTCTTTTCTTCCGCGTGCAATCCGGGGATATTCGGGACGACGAGCTTCGTCACGTCGCGAACTTCCTCGACAGGCTCCTCATCCTCACCCGAGATGATAGTGGGTATTGTTGAAACGACATAACGGGCTACGTTATTTGTCTGGCCGTCTACGGATGTGATCTTGAATATTTGTTTGGACCCAGGCGCCACACATTCAAATTTCATACCCGGAAAAACTTGTTCAGCTCGTCCTGAAAGGAGTCAGAACCAGTCTCGCACCAATACTGAAATGATAAAGAGGGCCATTTCACCCTGAGTACAGGGAGTGAGTATGTTGTCGCGCATAGAGGCCGTGAAAGAATTGTACGGAAAAGGCTGCTAATTGCGAAGAGGAGGAACTAAGTAACTCACCAAGATAGAACCGAATCACTCCCACCCACGCCCCCTCCCATGCGCTAATCTCGGCCTTTTCCCTCTCAGACGTCGTCTCAGGCAGAACGCTCACCGACTCAGCGTCAGGTACCACGGGACTCTCCGTCATCGTGATCGTAATTTGGTCGCCCAGCTCGAACCCGCAGGCCCTGCGGTACGCCTCGCTCATGAGTATGATGTTGGGGCTGATATTCTTGTCCGCGAGCGTCCAGAGCGCGGCCTCCCGGCGCAGCGGCTCCGCTGCCGTCCCGGTAGAGTTGGCTGCATCCTGAGTGGCGGTCCTCGTGACGACGCAGCGCCGGCCGTTGTCCACGCTCCCTGTGAGTTGGATCAGGGAGTCCCGGTTGACGTAGATTCTTGAGGCGCCCTTGAGCGTCGACTTTTCAAGTGTTTTGTCAAAGGGCGCCAAGGGGCGGACCTTTCCGTCGATTGCCTTGACCATCTTCTGTGCTATAGCCGACGGGCAGTGTTGGTATCGGGCCCCTGGTTGCCGTCGTCTTGACCCCGGTGAGTCTCTCACTGAGTGCTCAGCCCGCTCGACAAGCAGGTTTCGGGTCAGTGTGATTCGATGAGAGACACTAGGAAAACTTTAGATCAAGAGAAAGAAAAGTCGAAACCCTCCTGTTCCTGAATCTTTTCGTCTCTTGCGGCCTGTCGAAGGAATCTGTGTTGTTCAGACGACGTTTGCTCTTCATCCGTCACTGCCCACATGAGTTGACAATGGTGTAGGGCCCAGACCGGGGTATGGCATCGAGAAAACCCTGCGACAAGAAGATCCGGCAACGATGAGTTTTTAAGAAGCCACTGTGACAAGCACAATACCGACTTTTACTCAAATAGTATTTTCGAAAGTATCAAAGTCTTGAAGAAATCTCTCAAGTAATTTGTGTGATTTTCTATATTCTTCTTCAGCTCGTGACATGTAGATACGTCTTCGCAGTGAGTCGACCAATATTTCGTGTAAGTGAGCCATGAAAAATTCAAAGACCCCTCCTCCCTCCACCAGGACCCGACGCCCGACCAAATTTCCTCCAGTCAGCGGCCCCACACCAGCTCAAGTCGAGGGTACGTACCTGCCCTGTCCAACGTCGCATCACAGCGCGGACGAAAGTCAGGCCCAGCGTCCAAACTTCTTCCTTCACTTACAACAACTTTCACTACTTCAACCACAAAAAGGCTCAACTACACACGCCAACCGAAATACGAGGAGTCTCTCTCTCTCTATCCCCTTGTACGCCGACCCGACGAAGCCCAACTCCCTCCGGGCCCATGCAATGGGCTGACCTCCGAGGGCTGCGCAGCTCGACCCGAAGAGTTGCCCGGATGACCACAATCGCAGCCCGACGACGGCTCCCGCTGTTGCAGCAGCTGTCGCTCCCGCACACGACCACACCTACAATTCGACAGTCCTTTCGAGCAGATCACGGCCCCGGCACGCGGCTCTTCTCGACCCAACCTCAACACAGCTCCCCGGACCAATGGGGCAAGAAGAAACCGTCAAGAAGAGAGGAGCCAAAGTCAAAGTCGCCTTCGCTATTCGAGGAGCTATTTCCAAACGATGTGTCCTCCTCCTCGAATCGACGTAACAGTGAAAATACCAATGGAGACAGCAAAGGCAAGGTCAAGGTCCGCTTCATGACCTCCACCGACCCGGAAAAGTCCGAGGCGACAGAGTACAGATTGAGACAGCTGGAGCGCAAGAACAGATCAGGCAAGACGGGAGGCGAAGCGGCCGGCAAGATTGCAGACTTCTTCGAGTCGCGAGCTCGGGAAAAGGAGAAAAAGGACAAGGCCGTCGACGGAGAGAGCTCCTCCATTTTCAACGAGCTCTTCTCGGTACCGGGATCGGGAGCGGCAGGGGCAACGGCAGGGGCAACGGCGGGAGCAGCATTTGGGAAAGGAGGCGTTGAAGCCTTGTTGAGGAACTCCCAGGCCGATCAGAACCTATCCGAAGAGAAATCTGTAGATCACAACGACCTCCAGTCCTGGATCGACTCGCTCCCGAAAGACGACGCCGCCGCCAACACCGCCTCCTCTGCAGCAGCGTCCCCTGAAGCGGCGGCGGCCAAGGCAGAGCGCCCAGCCATGCTCATTCTCTCCAACGCCAGCCCGAACCTCCTGGAGACTGACTTTTACCGCATCGGTCCCCAAGGCCAACATCTCGACGGCTGGAGCGCCTCCATCCGCAAGGTGATGCAGGCCTATGACTACAGCACCCTGGAGCCCATGGACCGCTACTTCATCCTCTTCGACTCCCACACCGCGGCAGCAGCCTACCAGCGCGAAGCACAGCGCCTCCACGCCCTCGCCGGCCGCTCCCTCGCGTCCCCCGCCGCCGGTCTGACCTCAGCCGAAACATCATCCATCTCAGCGCCCTCCAACACATCAACCTTCAGCCTCGCGGCCCCATCCAAGACGTCCTTAAGCCTTCACCTCTACAAGCTCAACCGCGCAACCGAAACCCGCCTCGAGACCTTTAGCATCCAAGGTCTCCTAAGTATGACACCCGAACCGCCCCCGCGCGCAAACGCCCACGTCGTCCTCTCCCTCGACGGCGGCACTCTCGATCAGCGCAGCCTCTCCCACTGGATCCGCCGCGACGCTCGCGACCGCAACCTGGGCTGGCCGGTGCAGCACCTGCGTGCCTACTTTGCGCCCAAGGTGGACCGCAGGACGGTGACGGCGTCAGAATCACCCGCGGAGAGCGCGGAAGGCCTCGTGTACGACGACGTCGACGAAGCCCCGGCGGCGATGGGGGCTGACTCGGGACGGAGAGGCACCCCCGACGCGCTGGATGAGACGGCACCGTCTGCTCGGTTTGTGGTGTCGTTCCCGGACGTGCATGAAGCGAGACGTTTCGTTCGCGCGTGGCACAGAAAGGAGCTCGTCCTGACAAATGACCAGAGTGTCGTTGTGAACACGCACGTCGTATGGTGATGTCGCAGGTTGCAGCGACCATCGATGAAAGTGTATAGTATGGGCTCTGTTCCCTCTTGTATGATATACTAGAAGCATATATACCAAGAGGCTGAAACCCTCAAATGTAGAACATCATCAGGCGTATTGGGAAGCACATGAGAAAAAAAGTATGTATTATAGAAACCCAGAAATGTAAACCCGAAACTCCAGACCAGATATTTGCTCTCTAGGGGGGTTGATGAAAAGGCGCTGTCGGCAAGAAACCACATGACAAATAACCACACAGTACTTTCTTCCCCATAGGAGGCCTTGGAACAGGCAGGTGGGTGAGCGAGCGCCGTCGTGGTCTCGTCATCGAGCACACACGCACGCGCACGCCCAACCGGTCGGGCCCATCACGAAGTTTTTCCCTTCTCAGCCAATTGCCTCGCCGGAAGCCCCGGCCCTGCCTTTCGGTTGGCCCCTGTCATGTCCTCCTCTCTCTCACCGAGTTTCTCTGCGTGTCCATTCCGGCAGGCAGACCCGCTGTGAAGCCCCATATGCCCATGTCTCTCTCTCTTCTTTCATGCGCGTCTCATGTGCCTCTGTAGGACGACGCTGTCCCCTGGTGGCAGCGCGAAATCGACACAAAGTAATCAAATCTTGCTTTCGGAAATACACACAGCACAAAGTCGAGCGTCCCGTGCTCAGCCCCGTTTCGTTACTTTAGCAGCACTTTCCGCCGGCTCCACTTGACTCGCCGACGTTGACGCCCGAGGCGGCGGGTTGCTCGTTCTTCTGGTTGTCGATAAGACGCTTCTTGATATCGGCGGCGAGGGAGTAAAAGGCCTTGTCGATGTTGATGTTGCTCTTGGCCGAGACCTCGAGGAAGGGGATGCCGAGCTCGTCGGCGAGCTGCTGACCGCGCTCGGTCGAGACGACACGCTTCTCTTCCCAATCGCACTTGTTGCCAATGAGAATCTTGTTGACGCCCTCGGTGGCATGTTGCTCGACGTTGGCGAACCAGGTGCGGATGTCTGTGTGGAAGGGGTACACGTTAGTCTTCTCTTCTTGTAGAAAGGCTCCTGTCATCAAGGGCTGCTTTGGTAATGACAACTCCACTACACGGGTCGAGACGGAACCGACAGCAGTCGTGCAAGTGAGTCGCAATGTAAGGAAGGGTAGCGACGTACTGTTGAAGGAGCGCTCGTCGGTGACATCGTAGACGAGGAGAATGCCCATGGCGCCACGGTAGTAGGCGGTGGTGATTGTGCGGAAGCGCTCTTGGCCGGCGGTATCCCAAATCTGAAGCTTGACACGCTTGCCGTCCAACTCGATGGTGCGGATCTTGAAATCAATACCGATGGTCGTGATAAAGGACGGCGTGAAGGAGTCTTCGCTGAAGCGCAACAGGCAGCAGGACTTGCCTACGCCCGAGTCGCCGATCAGCAGAAGCTTGATCTAGAGTTCTGGTCAGCCACATGTGAACACGATGTCATGTTTGCCGCCCGTAGTGATTTCGGAAGGGGAAAAAAAAAGGGCAGCGTCTGCTCTTGGAATCTTCGAAAGGACGGAATTCATAGGGAGTGAGGGTATCTCGAGGGAAAGGGCGGGACGATGGTAAGGAGGGGCAACCGGCATTCGACACGTACAAGGAAGTCGTAGTTGCGGTTGCTCGACATTTTGGCGGCGGGTGTTGATGGGGGACTAAACCGAGGGGGCCGATCTGAAGGGGTGATATTGCTGCTCCGGGCGACGTACGTGCCAAGCAAGTTAAGATCGGAGGGATGCGAAAGAGAGGCGATTGTCGTGATCTGGTCGTCGGATTCGGGCAACGGTTGGGGGAGAGGCGATTGAGATGTTGGTAGGAAACGGGCCTAGGTAGTTTGTCGTAGTCAGGTAGGTAGTACTAGTAGCAGTATGTACGAATAGTGATGGTAGGCACGTAAGTGCTGGGCTGTGGACGAGGCGAGGCGCTGCGGTGTACAGTCCACTACACTGTGAAGAGGTACGTATCCCATACGTAGCGTCAAATCGCTTGGTCTCTTTGGGGGAGGGGGAGGTGAACTGTGGCGCCCTGCCGTCTGGGGTAAGATACTGGACCCGGCCTCTTGCTTGACCGATCCGACTTGACCTGTGCTTGTGCTGGGACAGGGCCTGAGGGATTTGGTGACTTGGCGATGGGTTTCGTAGACTATCTACCAGGTATCTAAGGGCACCGGCAATCTTGAGCTGGGAAGCTGGTACCTGCTGCAACGTGAACACCGCCGCGAAAAGTGTCCTGATGAAGTCCGCTGTTGATACCCGCAGTGGTCCACGATCCAAATCAGCTGCTTCCGGCACTAGGCCGCGGTGAAATCAGATAACTAAGGTAGTCACGACTCACGGTAGGGAGTTGCCCAAGGCACAGTGCCCGCCAAGGGGGAGAAGACGCGACGACGTCGGATCTGCGTCGGAGGGGAGCGAAAGGTTAAAAGAAGCAAAACTTCCCTGGTCGATCCAAGCACCTTGTTGCAGAAAACCGAGTGCAGTTTTGGGGGGGATACACAGCAATCCAGCGTCCTCCCATGATGGTAACCGCGAAAGGACGATTCGTCTTGGGTATGCAAGGCTCGCTCACCAAAGAAGTGACATGTCAACACCTCCTCAGCCACCAGATAGTACATGTCCACCAACCTACATAGTTGCTTTCTCGAAACTTGATGCGTTGTCTCTGCCGTGGCACTACACCCCTTTTGCTGCCAAATGTGCTCGGTCTCCCGCCTTCACCAGACTTGTCAGGACTCAGGAGGCTACCAACGAAGCCACGCCAAACGTCATCGCACTGTCTCGCCTCAGGGTCCACGTCCAGATCCAGCCAGAACTAGGTCACGCGTCCGTCGCCCGAGCATCTTGGGTGGCGGCCGTTCCATGGTCACAAGAGACGTTGTAAAGTCTCCCTCACATTCACTCGTTGCCAGTACATCACCCGTTCAATTGCGCTTCAATTCAACTTTTGGTCTAAACACCATTCCTAGTGACAAATGCCGCCTGCTAAGCTCCGGTACCAATGTGCGATGCTCCGTTGACAATTCATGAATGCCTCCAGTGGTGTACAGTTGTGGTACAGGTTCCACCGAAAAAAGGCCGTTCCCGCTGTGCGTAGTAAAGTAACCTGAATGCTGAAGCTCAAATCCGTAAGACCGTGTATCCATGCGAATCATTATTGCGCCCGAGGTTCTCCGTTGTTCGTTCTTTTTACTGTAGCCACCTGGCGTACGCCCAGCGAATGCGATCCAAAGCTCTAACCTGCACCTGAATTCCCTTCAGGTTTGCAAGATCATCCAAATCCTCGAGAAACTCTCGCTGCCTGTCGCGAGGTAGCACTCTCTGCATTAGGTTGCGCAACACGTGGACTTCGCACAACAGGAGGCCGTGGTCCTTGTAGGAGAGGAGGTTGTTCTGAGACGGCGTCGCCTCTGAAAAGATCCGGTCAATATTGCGCAGCACTCGGATGCTCTGTCCAGTCTTGCGGCTCTGGCGGGCTCCCTTGCGAGCACCAAATATGCCGCGAAGATACTGAACAATACCAATAGAGACAAGCACACCAGGCGTCAGACCCACAAACCCAAACACCAGTTCCTGGCTCTTGAGGAGAGAGTCGATGCCGCTGATGGCCACCTCTAGATCGACCTTAGTCTTCTGCACTTGGATGAGCAGTGATCGGACGAGGTCGCCCTTCACCGCACCAACAAAGGGAGTCCGTAAGTCCTTTTCGTATGCACGCAAGACCGGCGTGACGTCTCCCTCGCTGACCTTGGTACGAATGATTTCGATCTGGGCGTCGGTGAGGGACGAGCCGTCGCCTGCAAAGTGAGGCTTATCCAAAGCAAAGTCCACAACCATGCGCTCCAAGCTTTCCCGATCGGCCTTGAGGCTGTCTCGGCTCATGATAGCGATCTCGCTGCTTGTGTCGTGTCGAATAGTTCCAACAATCTTCCGTGTCGGTTCGATAACCCAGTTAAACCAAAAGTCTCGCATCGTAGATCCAATGTCCCGAATCCAGCTAATTATTTCTGCACGTCTATTGGCAAGAAGTCGAAGGACAGTCGTCGAAGACAGCAGAGCTGCAGTCGCAGGCAGCCAGTATCGGATGAATCTCGACGGACGGCCGTTCTCTCGAACAAGCAGCTGCGCAGACATGACGTGGTTGGGAAGGCCGTTATCCAGAAGGTTGAGGAGACGTCTAGCGAGCACGGAAGGCTTCTCCAGAGCGTTGGCGTCCTCGATGTGAATGCTAAGCTCGGGGTCCTCCTCGACTCCAGCGAATACCTTGTCCTCGAATTCGTTGACGCCAGACTCCAGAGTTAAGGCCTCCTTAAGAACCATGTCCATGAGAGCCACGCTTCGTTCAACCACGCCTTTCCAGTCATGGCTGTTGACGCCCGCTTCGCTCTTATCGTCGTCGTCGTCTCCTCCAAAGGTCAAACCTTCGTCGACGAGCACACCAAGGCCGCTTGCGATCATATCCCGCAAGCGTCTGAGATGTGCCAGTTTCCTCCGTGCCTCGCCACGGCTAAGGGCCACGGGCGATAGGACCTTGCGCTGAAGGGTCGTGATCGATGAGTCCCGAATGCTGTCCCGTACGATGCCGTAAAATTGTTTCCATTGCTGCGATAATCCTGTCCGTGTCGATGCAACAATATTTCCCGGCGCTTGGCTGAGATTTCGAATGCGGTGTTTGCTTTCGTGATAGACGTCCTTGGTCAAGGCCCACAAGCGCAATGGCGACGTCTGGACCGTGTAGAGACTGCTGTAAGTATACGAGCTCAAAACCTCGTCCCAGTACCACATCTCGTCACTGAGAGGGATGATCTGGTCCAGGAGTGTGTTCAAAATGATACCGTAAGTCTGAACGGTAGCCTTGCTGACGAGTAGCCACTCGATCTCCGACTGGTACGGGCCTCGGCTAGCCTCGTCATCCTGCTCCGCCTGGAAGTCCCATTCTGCAAGTTTGGAATCTTGCAGTAGAGAGCGAATCCTCTGAGCGGGGAGTAGGGAAAGCGAGGTTGAGGTGGTGGACAGAGCCCTAACAATATGTAGAAGCTCCTCGATCCTTGGCGACGACAGTGCGTCTACGGTGGCCGAGTGAAAAATGCCATGCTCTTCGGCAGACAGCTCGCCATCTTCTTGAGATAGGCTCAGACCCAGTGGAATCCGATCCAGCTGCGCATCTAAGCGGCGAACTTGGCTGCGTGCAGGGAAGGGTTGATGTCAACATTCAAATGTTTTGTTTGGGATGACGGGAAGTCAAGGAAAGTTGGGACGGAATACTGACTCGGCAACAACAGACATTATAGCTTCTCACTCAGAGAGCACTCCTCCTCCACTTTCATGGGTTTGATTTTGCGTTGAACACTCGAGGCTGTGAGGATTGCAGTCGTGTGAGGATGGATTTGATGGAAGAATGCAGTAGAAGTTTGGGTTAGACGTCATCAGGTAAGCGAATGCCCCGGGCAACTTGGGCGAGCGCCTGCAGCCGACAACGCGGTGAGCGGCGACTGGAGAGAACGTGGGATGACAGGTGGGGTCCCCTTGCGTGCCTTAGTCAGCCACCGCCGCTGACGGAGCTGGACCGCTGGAGTGGTATCTGCAGATGAGCTAATCATCAACCTTCTAGGTAAGGGAGGCCGTGTGTGCTGCGTCTGCTTTCATGAGAAGGCATAGTCAGGTCTTATAGAAAAGGATCCTCGTTTGCCTTGGCTATTCGAGCTCCTTACAGGCAGATCCCATTCTTCTAGGTCCTTTCGACGTCTTCAGGCAGTTTCGATTCGACAGTATGCCTGCCAAGCCATCCAGATCATATCGTTGAACAAACGAAGAGGCGTTGTCAGGAAGCAGATGATTTCCAAGTCTGAACGAAATCTTTACGGATACACCTACCAGATCCGATTCAGTAACGGCTATCTGTAACGACGCCGCCAAGGACCCAGCTCGTTCGTTACTCGCAAGTGAACGCCTCGTCGATGCTGAGATGTGAATGTCAAGCCACGAGAGGTCGTAACTCACCCTATACTCATGATAGATAACTCTCATTTTGCTGTGTAGCCGTAAATGGCTTTACAAATTCCCCGTAGAGTTGACTCCTGGTTCATTTCAAGAAGAGAAGAACTTGGCTGGACCAAAAGTCTTCAGCGTGTATTGCGCCTTGATCGCGTCTATGAGCCATGTACCCGCACATGACTATTCGGCATATGAGTGCTGCAGATATAGTAGCGTTTAGATGTACATTGTAAGGTAGGAGCAAGCTCGACCTGTCTTATCCAGCCGATGGACAATAGGTTCATGGCTTCCGCAGACTAAGGTGATGTAAGGACCCAGGGTTATCAGTCTAGCTTAATGTTAGGACGAGAAAGCTTGATAAGCTCCTGGATTCAACTTGTGTTCAACACAAAAGGGCGATGACGACTTTTGGAATGTTGTTGATTGAACATTCATACGCTTCACGACTACCAGCCAATACCGAGATAGACAATTCGAGGTGGCCTTGCATTGGATCAAGCATGACCGGAACACGCCATTTTGACATGAGCATCCACGGCACCCCATGCTTTGCCGTGCTGGAGCGGGGCTTTTGACAGCTGGGCCAGGGCCACGCCGCGGAGGAGGTCAGATGGATCTCATCGGCAATCGGATTTAGTAGATTTGAAGGCGTGGAGCATGTCACTGTCATTGAAGATTGTTCTGACTTGTGGTTTTTCTAGCATCTGTGTCCGAGCTAATGGGGGCAAACAGTTAGCGCCAGGCCAAAGCGAATTCCTTTGCCAAAGACGTACGACGTGCAGACCTGGAAACGTGCCCCTCCTTCATCGTATTCGTGTTGAGAGAGGGTACGTACCCGCGCAAAAGGTGACAAAAAGTCGAGGTGCGAGGTACTCCATGCATGGCGATAAGACAGCCCTGCCCACCTGGAGGGTGAGTGATATCGGCCTCCTTTGATTGCCCGTGACGGGGCGCAATGTTCATGCATAAGTGCTTCTTCTGAGAAGATGATGCTGACATTGGATCGCAGCTCGAGACTCCAATTAAGAGCTGAGTGAGTTCAAAAGGTTGACATTGAATTAGACTGCCGCCACCCAAATTCAAGTGCTTTACGGATACCTTACCTCTACGTACCTTACCTTACCTCAGCTTGCTTTGATGGAAGATGGAGGTATGGAAGCTTGGAAACAGCAGAAGAAAAAAGGAGCTTTGTCCCCATCCATGAATGTTTCCATGCCCCGTGCCTCCCGTCTGTTCGGCTTTTCCCCCCCTCGGCCCCCCTACGATCAGCAGCGAGGGAAGAGCCAACGCCTGGCGCAGCTGTCACACACCCTTTTGCCTCCCGAAATCTCGCACACCGCCCGACCCAGTCGCCAGGGCACGCCTGCTTCCTACTGGCCAAAGCCCACCACGGAAGACGGAAGGACCCACGAGCTGCATGGTTCGATTTCCAGATGCAGCTTCTCATTGGCTCATGACACAAGAATGGCCAAATCCCCAATCCACGTCCCCACGCTGTCGCCCAGAAAGGGTGAGAGATGCACAGGGGCGTTTTCATAGCACAATTTCAGAACTAACCGTTAGTTAAGGTAATAGAAGTATTTTTTTCTCTCTCTGTGGTGACTGACAAGCACCAAGACGCAGGTGCCATTTCCTTTCCCCGTCAACCGAAATGATCCATGGATAAAACCTCAACAAGACCCGGCCCTGAACCCTTGACCTTGCCGCCTGCCGTCCTTTTTTCCCTTAAACCTCCCATCGCCACCTAAACACCACCTCGGCGCATTGTTGTATGAGTTGCGACTGTCTTTTCTTTCCATCACAGCTTCCTCTTCGCCAACTTTGGCTTTTTTCCCATACACATCTGTAATTCCTCACTTGTTGAAGCCCCGAAGTCGCAAACTTGCGCTCCCCGCCATCATGGCCGCTTTCATGTGAGTTTTGCCCCGTTTCTCTCCCCGATCCACGGCGCCCCCTTTAGTCCCTCGAGCACGATCTTGAAGCAAACAGTCACTGACCTGGTTTGTGCGAAACAGCAACTCGACCGTCATCAACACCGCCTTCAACCACACACAACCGTACTTTAGTGTTCTCGAGGAGGTCTCCAAGTACAATGTCCAGCTCAACTACTTTGAGCGCCTCTGGGCCGTATGTTCACACCTCGTCGCGTGCCACTCATTGCCCTTACGATGCGACTGACACCTTCTTCTTTCTAGGCTTGGTATCTCTGGATGCAAAACGACACCCTCGCTACCGGCATCATGAGCTTCGTCATGCACGAGACCGTTTATTTTGGCCGCAGTTTGCCCTTTATCATCTTCGACCTCATCCCCTGGTTCCACAAGTACAAGATCCAGCCTGTGAGCAACCCTCCGCATCCTCTCGTCGTCATACTCTGGACTCATTCACTGACTCTCGAATAGCAAAAAATGCCGACACTAAAGGAGCAATGGGACTGCGCCATGGTCGTCCTCATCAGCCATTTCACCGTCGAACTTCCCCAGATCTGGCTCTTCCACCCCCTCGCCACGTGGTGCGGCATGGAGTACAACGTCCCCTTCCCGCCTCTCTGGAAGATGGCTATGCAAATCTCCATCTTCTTCGTCATGGAGGATACCTGGCACTACTGGTTCCACCGCGCCCTGCACTACGGCCCTCTCTACAAGGCGATCCACAAGCTTCACCACTACTACTCTGCGCCTTTCGGTCTCGCCGCCGAATACGCCTCACCGATCGAAGTCATGCTCCTCGGCATCGGTATCGTCGGCTCGCCCATCTTCTGGGTCACCCTCACCGGCGACCTCCACCTCCTCACCATGTACGCCTGGATCGTCCTCCGCCTCTTCCAGGCCATCGACGCCCACAGCGGCTACGACTTCCCCTGGAGCTTGCGCCACTTCTTGCCCTTCTGGGCCGGTGCCGACCACCACGATCTCCACCACGAGAAGTTCATCGGCAATTACGCCTCCAGCTTCCGCTGGTGGGACTACTGCCTCGACACCGAGGCCGGCCTCGAGGCCCACAAGAAGCGCCGCGAGAAGAAGATCCAGGCCATCAAGGCGCAAAAGTCTCAGTAAACGCATTGTTGCTGCGGCTGTAACGTCTTTTGCAGCATGAACAACGCATGTCGCCAAGCACCGGGCCTTGTGTGCGCACCCTAAAAGAGAGGATGGATGCGCTCACAAATGGTGGTTGAGGGCGTTGCTGGACACACCGGCTGGGAGTGTCTCATGATACGATGTATAGAACGCGGCAGGAAAGGAAAACCGCAAGGAAAGCGACACGACACGGACCTCGACAACCGAGGCCATTCATCAAAGTCACGTAATTATCATTGGAGCGGCGTTTGAAAGAGGTATTGACGGTTGTGCGAAAAAAGATGAACCACTTATACGAATTCTGTCGTATATATTGGGAAGGCCGCCCATAAAACTGGCATTGTAGTAGATTACTTAATCATGGCACAACATTCGTTCTTCTAATAGTCCACGTTACGTATTTGGTATATTCCACACGTGTTTACAGTATTGTACAAGGAAGAAGCCCAGCCAAAAAAAAAAAACCCCCCGGACCTAGGATCCGAAGTGAGGTTCACCATCCGGGCCACGGCTTAGACACACTACTTCTTCGGCGTACAACAGTCTCCAGCCGTACCCGCCGCCTTATCAGCCAGGCCCCGGATACCGCAGCTGACAGTCTCTCCGCCGCCGGTCGTGGCCTCTGAAGCCGGCACCTCGACCTCGCCAAAGTCCTTGGCCAGCGCGTCGCAGATGAGAGCAAGCTTGAGGTCCTTGTCCGACAGGCCCTTGGGGTTATGTGTCGTCCACCGGATAAAAGTTGTGTTGTAGACCTGTTCCTCTGCTTTTAGCCTTGCTCATGACTTTGGATGAGAGACTCTCGTCCTTTCTCGGGTATCTGCGCAAGTTGGGTGGGGAAGGTGAGAGGGGGTTTGAGCATACGTTTGACCACTCTGGGTGATGGTTGTGGATTTTACATTGTAAGCTCACGGCTGTCATGAAGTCCTTTTTGTTCATACTCGTCAGCAGTCGTTCTCTACCATTCTTCTTTTTCTTCTTTCGTAGACGTTTCATTACAACATGAGGAAATTGTAGCATATAGTATAAAGAGGTCTGTCAAGAAAGAAAGGGCATGGGATAAAGATACGCACCCACGTCTTTGCAAAGTTCTTAAACTTGAAGCTTCGCTCGACGGCCTCGCCGTCATTGACCAGCGCCCAGCCCAGTCCCTGTCCCAATAGCGTCTCGAGCGTCGAGGAGAGGGAAGTCTCATCGGAGCCCTTAGAGAAGCGCGGCGTGGGCGCGGCGGCGGTGGATGTGGTTGACATTGTCCTCTGGTACCGTTGCTGGATGATGCTTTGTAGTGGTGCAGGAGATGCTGTTGCTGTTTTTGAGAGCCGGGGTGAGTACGCTGAGGTGAGAGGTCGCGGGGTCGTGTGTGCGATGCGGCGGAGGAGGGTACGGGCTGGGGTGTTCATCTCTGAGAGGGGGGTGTTTGGTGTGGTGGACTTGATGAGGGCAGGGCGATGTGAGGGTTTTTGGAGGTGAGCTGCGTATATGTGAGGGTTGTGGTGTGGTTGAAGCTTTAGATGTTGTTAGAGGTGTACCCCTGTCGGAGGTGCTTGCGGTCGAGCTTGTGTGGAGACATGGGGTGGACAAGGTTGCCCGATAACAGTTGCTCTTCGCGGAATATTTGTGATCATGTATGGACTGTATCTCTGGTATAAAGATGCTTACACTGACTGCGATGATTTGTTTCAATTCTTCCTCAAGTTACTCGAAAGTTATTGGGAGACTTCGGGTTATTCAACAGACCAGATGTACTTTTCAGAGCCAGTATTTCACGGAAGTCTTCAACGGAGGTGTGCTAGATAGTCGGACTGAAAGACGGAGTGGCTCAAACGTACAAGATTCTCCGTACCTGGTAAATCAAGAGACCAATCCGCTGCTCAAGAATATAGATCCTCCATCTGAGACGATTTACCCTGCCATTGACATCTAGAGGAGTCGACCGTCCAATGTGCATCGCCTATGACTTTATACATCCCCGCCGCTCCAAGCCACTCCATCTTCATTAAGGTCATATCAAGAGGTTTGGGATAACGTGGACGACAGGTATCATCAATCAAGGACGAGCGTTCATCGTGAACATGTTCACGAGCAAGTCACACGAACAAGCCAAGTAGCTATGGTCGATGAAGAATATCGTAATATAAAGTTGACTAGAGCTATGTTCTTGTGTGAGGTATCGCCGACATACCTTATTCTAGGGTAGCTATGATATCAGAATGCCCGTTGTAGATCCCGGCCGGTCTTCTTAGATCGAGTTAATAACAACGACGAGAACCACGGAGACGGTGACGGCCATAAAGATCTCGAGGCCAAATGAGACGATAAACAGAAGAAATGCAGAGGGAATAGCTTTGTGGGACCCAACGCCCACGTAAAGGGCACACACCTGTCTCAAGCTGAGCTTACTTCGCGTTCCTACTTTTGGAAGGTCGGTTATCAGACCGTGCCGCTATATCGCATCCCCTGCATGTATCTGCAGCGACAATCCATTGATCAACTCAAGCGCCTGTACCAGGAACCATGGGTGGAGAGAGGGAGAGGTTGGTAACATGGTAGATTGCAGCAATGCAGAATGGTCAGGATTCGCTACCCCGCGCTCACCAAACCACACATATTCAAACTTGACTAAATGATGACACTCCGAACATAGACTTTCATGATAACGGTATGAGATGCGTAAGTCATACTTAAGTTCATCCCAAGTAGTTTCACCTTGGCTAATTGTTTGAAGCTCCAGCTCAATTGCGTGCGCCTGCTAGTGCTTTTGCTTCAAGAATAAAGCTATCTGCGAGCTGAACATATATTGACCTTTCAACGTCGTGCAAGTCCTCAAGATGCGCGTGCCACATCGACCTCAGGAGATGCAGCAACCCGTATCAACAGCACAACCGAGAGGCATCCCGCCTTCAGAAACCCACCAAGCCCAGACAATGGCCTCGCCGCAAGAACAAGAGGAGCCAGAAGGAGATCCAGCAATCACCCTCATCACCGCCGACCTCCTCATCCCAGGCCGCGGCATCCCAGTCCCCAACGCTGCCGTCGCCATCTCAGATGACAAAATCATCCACGTCGGCCCCCGCGACAGCCTCCCCTCAAAATACCGCTCCCTCACCCCTCTGCACGTCCCCGTCCTCATGCCAGGCCTCTGGGACGTCCACGTCCACTTCCTCGGCATCGACGTCGTCACCGGCTTCAGCGACGGCATCTTCAACGTCCTCCCCGGTTCCAACGCCCTCATCGGCGCCGTCATCGTCCAGGACCTCGAGGCCACCCTCATGGCCGGGTTCACCTCCGTCCGCGAACTGGGCGGCTACGCCGGCGACCTCCGTCCGGGGATCGACTCGGGCCGCCTCGTGGGTCCCAACGTCTACTCCTCCATCGCCGCCATGTCCATCAGCGGAGGCCACGGCGACCAGCACACCCTCCCCATGCAGACGGTCCTCGACTTTGCGAAATGCGGCGGCGGCGCCTGCTCCATCGCCGACGGGCCAGAGGACTGCACGAAACAAGTGCGCCTCCTCGTCCGCCGCGGCGCGCGCTGCATCAAGATCTGCTCCAGCGGCGGCGTGCTCAGCTTGCTCGACGACCCGGAAGACAGGCAATTCTCCGACGAGGAGCTGGAGGCAATCGTATCAGAGGCCAGCCGCAGCCGGCGCGCCGTAGGCGCCCACGCCATCGGGAAGGCGGGCATCATGGCCGCGCTGCGCGCGGGTGTCAAGAGCATCGAGCACGGGTGCTACCTCGACGATGAGGCCGTCGACCTCATGCTCGCAAGGGACGCCATCTTCGTGCCAACGCAGCACGCCATCATGACGCTGGCCGCGGACCCGTCGCAGCTGCCGCCGCCGCTGGCGAGGAAACTGGTGAAGCTCGTGCAGAGGGCCTCTGACTCGTACCGGCTCGCCATCGGGAGGGGCGTCAAGGTCGCGCTCGGGACGGACACGTGGAGCAGCGACCGGACGAAGCCGTTGGCGCACGGGAAGAACGCGCGGGAGCTGCACTGGGCTGTGAAGAACGGTATGACGCCGCTGGAGGCTATTGAGGCGGGGACGGCGAACGCGCCTGAGGTCTTGGGGGGGATGGCGCCGTTGAGCGGGCAGGTTAGGGAAGGATATGATGCGGATTTGATTGCTGTTGCGAGGAATCCGCTGGAGGATATTGAGATTTTGACGGAGAAGGAGAATATTACCCACGTCTGGAAGGGTGGGAAGTTGTTCAAGTCTTCATGATGATTGTGAGGATGCCTGTCGCATACCTCGAACCACAAGGGTCGGCTGAGTGACGAGTATATAACTCAGCCGTCAGCGGTACAGGTACTGTCACATTCAAATAATGGCTTCATGAATTCATTCTGCAGATCTTGACAACATTGGAACTGGAGTCTCAATGACAATATCGTGATTTGAGTACTGGGTTCACTTCAGTAAACGACTTGATGCTCCATATGTAAGGATCAAGTGTCTTATCACAACCATACCTCACCCGTTCTCCGTTTCCGTATATCCTCTATGGAATACCAGTATGATGGGTGGTGACAGGAACTGCCTGGAGAAAATAGGTTTGTAAATCGGTCGTAGCCGGCATGTCGATAGCCTCGGAAACTTCACGTGATACTCTCCAAAGGGTCGATTTGCATGAGACCACACTGAGCACTCGCCAATGCAAGCTCAATGTTGAACAAAAGAGACTGAGCAACGTTACAGTCAACTCAGTGGTGCTTACTGGAGTGCGCGCGGACTACCGCTCCATCATGCGATATTGACAGCCGCCTACATCAAACCTACCTTTCGTTAGTAAAGAATGAACAGACCTGCAACGTTGAAAGCGTCTCTTCTCCAATTCCAAATGTTGGGTTGGGTTTGCCAGTGACAAAGCAGCCACACATCCAAACTCGGGGCAGCAGTAGATGGAACGCATCACGCTGCGAGTAACATGTCCTTGGTTGAGTGAAATACATCCGTGTCTGCTGTCACGGTCGTCTTCCAGAACCGCGCACAGACTCCGCCATAGCTGCAGCACAGGGCATCTGGCGCCGCATGCCAGACGCGCCAAGCCATCGGGCTTATGTAAGTCAAACACCGGGAGTCGCGGTACGTGTTGACCGAGGAAAGCCCGCATACGTACCCATCCCTTCCCGCCGGAAGGAAAAGAGGGATTTCCTGGCAGCAAGTACTCCGTACGTACGGATACGACTGTACGAGTTGCCTTGCCTTAGGTAAACATCCGTACCATCCAGGTAGCTTTCCATGCCCTGCGTAAGCCACGGGGTGGGCGGGATATTTCCTACTCAAGCCTGGTACTTTCGTTAGAGGGGTCGGTTAATTATCTTACTGTCAATGGAACTTGTGGATGCTTACCTTTCCTCTGCTCTTGGGCTCACGGCCCAACTCGCGAGAGATGACCTAACTTGCGGGAATACGGTATTCGGCAAAGGCAAAGTTGTTCCACGATTGTTCTGGTCTGCTGTCTGCGGCCTGCTAGGGTGCCGAGTGGCTCCGGCGACTTTTCCAGTCGTCTCGCCCTACCTGTCATCGGCCATTTCGTAAAGTCCGTCGCGTCGCCCTTCCAATCACAAGTCGCTCTTCGGTCGGGTTAGTTCCTGCGGAGAAACTTGTTGGATGATGTAGACCGCAGTTAGGCCAATTTGGCCTGCATATAATTTTCCTCCCTGTGGTCTTGTGGATGAATTGTCGCAACTCGGAACGTCCCATTCCCTGAATGCTGACAAACCCGACTTGCTGACTGTTCAGGTTGAACGACATCAACTTGAACATGCAATGAATCCTTTGGGGAATGAATTGTCGTTGGTCCGCGGCTGACAACAAGCTCCGAACAGCTGATTACAGCGTGTTCCCACAATCTTATTCCTTCTGCCCCTGTTTCTCCCATCTCTGTCTCTTGTGCTATTTACCCACTGAACACTAGGGGGTAGGACTGCCTCACTCTTGTAGGATGGGAGTACGAAGAGAGACGATGTTAGGGATGGCGAGGACGGCAGGAGGGATGAAATTCTCAGGGCGGCCGACAGTATATCTGAAAGTTACTGAGCAGGTACCGCGAGGCAAACCGGTTGGAATCACGTGGCAGAGTCGTGCTGCCTGACACAACATCTTCGCCAGCGCCGGCCGAAGGAGAAAGTAAGGCTACACCGCAGATGTAAGTGTGCTGTCGCGGTGCGAGCACGCATGCTTTCAGCTCAGAGTTTGGACTTTCAGCTCCAAGCCCGGTACATAAGCACATAAGGTAAGGCAAGGTAAGGTACGGAGTACCTACTCCGTATATTCACTTTCAATAAGGTATGCGCAGATTGGCATGCACAGAGACAGCTCTAGCCTGCTTACCTATGACTCGAAGGGAAGGAAGGTCTTTCGTCTCTTCGTCGGGCAAGAGCTGCAGCATAGAAGCTCTGCCTGCCTTCTTACCTCATCTTTTGAGGTAAACCGTAAAGCCGACTGCTCGCATGGGACCTTCCTGCGTTGACTAAGGTAAGGGGTTTCCTGACCTGACCCCGTCGGCTCCGGGGAGTGCTTCCAGTCACCTTCCTCATCCCGCTGGACGGTACACAAGGCACCTCACATCGGGTCGGGGCAGGACATCCATTGCAGGAGGGAGGTCAGGTACGTACCTAGAAAAGGTACATGGCAAGCTCAAAGCAGGTACACACTCAAAGCACCTTGCCTTCCCCCGACAACCTGGAAGCAGAGAGCTGCCTGCACCTGCCTGCCTCCGCCCTACCGAGATTCCTCCTCGTCGCGTCCCTCTTCTTTCTTTCCCAATCAATCAATCAAACAACCAACAGATCCTTCATTCCCAGCCACGCGGTTTTTTTCGTCTCTGCTCTCTTCCCACTCGATGAAAACCTTGGATCCTTTTTTTCCATTGCAGATCCTTGGACCGAAAGACTGGCAGACAAGAAAAAACAGGACAACTCGATACACTCAACGCGTCGAACAGTGCTCTCCAACCACCTCTTCTCGGAAAGCTTCTCCCACACCTGGCTACACCTGGGGAAGGGGCACGCCAGTCACCATCCCAAGCAGCAGATCAGACCCGACGCAGATTGCATGCTTCTGCCGCGGATTACACACGGAAAAAAAAAAGAGGTCCAAGCTGCGCGACCCGACCTCTCTTACCTCCCATTACCTTCGCCTCACCTCATACTCTGGGTCCTAACCTCACCGGAACAGGTACGGTACCTACGGAATACCTTACGTTACCGCGTACAAATTACCCACACCCTCGTCAGGTTTCCCCTCCTCTACGACGCGCTAAGGTCGCAGACGATTACCTAAACATTCGTTGAACTGCCGCATCGGTACTCCGTCTCATCCAGTCTCATCATCCGGGCCCTCTTTATAAGTCCTGTCGGGTGCCTGTAGTAATCAATCCTCCGTTCCCTTCATGCTGAGTCAGAACCGGAGCTTGAAGATGCAGAGCGCTTCGCCCTCGTCCTCTGCGAATACCACCACTAACACAGGTAAGCTACTACTCACCTTTCTCGTTTCTCATTTCTCTGTTTCTCAGTTCCTATCCTCATGTCCAGTCCTATACACCCCACCAACTTGCCGTTTCGCCCGACCAGCGAGCGCTCTGCTAAACCCCGTCGATCCCGTACCGTTCCTCTCTGACCATTGCCCTCTCTCCCTCTTCTGCCTCTTTCATAATCCCGCCCTCCGGCAGCTGCCCTAGCCTTTTGCCTTACCTCATCTTTCATTCATTGCTCAGTACATTGTACTTGGCTCGGATCTCATGTACTTTGAGTGAGACGAACCTTTTTTTCTCGCTTTAAACTACGTTACAATCATCAATACCTGCTATATCCCAGGAGAGACCGGGCTACCTCTCACCAGCGTTGATATGTAATCACCCCCCAATCCCCCATCAGCTTCCTGTCCACCAGCGGCTACTGCAGGCTACCAGCCGTCCGAGATACAAGATTGCTCTCATTCGTTTCTGTATGAACAGAAGCTTGAAACAGAGGCAGATCGAATCAAAGACAGAAAGTCGGCTTATGCGGCTGTCGAATGGACCACTCTCAAATCTTCCCTCATCGTCTGACGGCGCATTTTCCACTCCCATATACCCCTGCTGCTCCGGCGACAACGTCGAACTTCAAGAAGCTCTTTTAGACTTCGATTTATCTTACCTTTTCAAGCCAAAACGGTCCCTGAATCTCACTGGTCTTTGATGACAAGTCTTGATTTTATACCGAACTTGGACACTGCTTGCTGACATGATATGTGCTGTCCATAGACGCCCACTTGCGCGCGCAGCTTGAGCTACTAAGCAAGCACACCGCGCCCGGCTCGACAGACAACGCGACCGGCCCAGCTCGCGGAGCTCGCCCTCAAGTTCCCAACCCTTTGACCGCGTCACCACCGCCGCCGGCACATGGCTATAGTAACGGCTCGACCTCGCCCACTGACGTCTTGCCGCCGATCGTTAATAACCAAGCCGACCCGGAAGCGCATATCCACCCTGATCTCCGAGCTCGAATCACGCACGCTCCAGCCGTCAACATGATGCCTGCCGGTGTACCAGTTCAACCGCAGCAGCAAATCGCGCCTCCCGTGACGACTGCCGGTCCTTCTACCGCACCTCCCGTTCATTCTCCCACAGAAATGGACTTGGACGACGGCGCGGAGGGTCGCAAGGCTAAGCGCGAACTGTCACAATCCAAGCGCGCCGCGCAAAACCGAGCTGCCCAGGTACGATAATCACAATCGAAAATGAAAGCGCTGGATCAATGGCGCGTGATATGCATTGCGCATGTCGCAGACGACTGTCGCAGCGCTCTTGATACATGGGAGACTATTGCTGGCTCGCCGACCAATCACTGCGACAGTGCCAACTGCATCCAGCGCGCCCACTCCAAAATCTCTAATATGACCTGATGATGAGCTTAAGCTAACTTGGATGCGCCACAGAGAGCTTTCCGCCAGCGAAAGGAGGGATACATCAAGAAGCTTGAGCAACAAGTTAGAGACTATATGGAAATGGAGGGACAGTACAAGACGATGCAGTCAGAGAACTACGCGTTGCGCGAGTACGTGATTCACCTCCAGTCACGCTTGCTTGATCTTCAGAGCGAGATCCCGCAGCCGCCGCCCAATGTCAACCTACAGCAACCGGCACTCCCGCCACCTTCGGTCCCGACAAGTGCCCCCGAAGCCCCGCCTAGCAATGCGGGTGCTGGTCCTCTCGAGGCCGTTGCGCAGGCAGTGGCCGGCTTGCAGGCCCAGGAGCAACTTGCGCAGAGGGATCAGTTCACAAGGCCCGAGGGGGCAACGAAGGAGGAGCCGCAACGTGAGGCTGATGGACCCATTGACCCATCGCTGCCGGATGGCCTTCCGGCACCGACTGCGTCCATGTGAGCGCGTCAAGAAAACGAGGACGTGTCGCATTTGAATCATGGTTTTCACGTCGCTGGCGTTGCGGTACAATGGTTTGTCAAGATATTACTAGTGGACTGGCGTTACCGGCATGGCTTCTATCCACCCGTTGTGGGTGTTTTTGTTTGCAATGCCCTCGGGTTTGATGTTCTTCAAAAGAGAGACGAAAGTAGGGATTTCGTAATTGTAACATTGACACGAGAGGCGAAGAGTGTCAAGGAGGGAGGAAATCGGGGACCTGAAGGAACTTGATACGAACCTCGAGGCGAAGCTCCGGCTTCGTCTTGAGTATTTACTGTCATTTATACCACTCGGGCCTTTACGCGACGTACATCGAGATCACCTCGGACAATGTTTCGTTTCATTACCACGAAGCCGAGGGTGACCTAGGCATCGTTGGAAAGTTTCATTGCAGATAGCTTCCGCAGAAATCCTTTTTTTGCATGGCCTCCTAATGAACTGTTGTCTTCTGCCTCCCCTCATACGATGCGACGTGTCAGAGACGTATGACCAAGGCTCGAACATGGTGAGATCATGAAGGGATAGCAAAACTCGGCTTTTTCTCTTTTCATCAATTAAACTGGTGGCAGACGAGTAAGAAGACGTGTTGAAAGTAACATAAGTTGATTGAAATAAAGCCCAGCATTTGAATTCTCCCATTTCCCCTTCCTCTTTAAGACGTCCCGTTCCCTAGCCATAAAACCTCGCCACTTGCTGCAAAGCGCCCCTCTCGATCTCTCTTTCTCCTTTTGTAACTAATTATACATATGAAGTATTGCCAAGGTCGTGTTCCTATGATCAAAAAATGTTAGCCTGTCTTTCTAGTTTCGAAAATGGGGGGATGGGTTTAAGTGAGACTCACCTTGAGATACTCGGAGCCCTTCTCCTGATACTCCTCCCGCGTAATCGTAGCAGCCTTCCAAGCATCCGACCCAGCCCACCCGGCAGCACCCTTCCACGCGTCAAGGAGGGCGTCCTCGGCGCGGCGAATGGCAAGCGGCGCGCCGGCGGGGAGAAGAGGCCTCAACCCCTCGCGGAGACGCTCGTCGAAGCCCTGGAACAGCGTGTTGCCGCCCGTGAGGAAGACGTCCTTTAAGAAATCGTCGCGGTTCGGCACGCCGCCCAGGCGCTGGTTGAGGATGTCGCCGACAATCTCGATAAGACCCCCTTGGTCGACGCCGGCAATGGACGGTTGGAAGACGACCTCGGGCACGCGGATGCGCTCGACGTTGAGGTGGATCTGGTTCAGCTCGGCCTGAGAGCCGGCGTCAAAGGGCCGCGGGCCACGCGCAAAGGCATGGAGCATCGAGGTCGACCAATCCGTCTTGGCCTCGTGCGTATCCTCGTAGCCAAAGTCCGGGTCGTAGCGCAAGAGGTCCTCCTCGTACGTCTTGAGGTTCGCCTCGAGGTTTTCCTCCTCCTGCTCGTCGTCGCTGTTGTCGCCGACGGTGATTTGGCGGTACACGCCCCAGTCGTCGTCATTTTGTCCAAAGTTGTCGTCGTCGCCGCCGCGGCGTCTCTTCTTGACCGGGTTGTCGGACGCAAGATTGGCGATGCTCTTCATGCGGATCTGCGAGGCGAGCGACTTGCGGTTGCCCAGGTCCTGCTTGAGGCGCTCGCGCTCCTTCATCTTTTGCAGCGTCACCTCGCGCGCCTGACGCCTCTCCTCGAGCCAGCCGTCGAGGTCGTTCTCACGGCGCTCCACGTCCAGCCGCTTCTCCTCCTCGACGCGGGCCTTTTCAGCCTCCTTTTCGGCCTTGGCGCGCGCGCGCGCGTCGTGGTTGGATTTCATGAGCTTTTGCTGGCGCTTGGCCTTGATGCCCGCGTCGTCGAGCTCCTCGTCCGGTACATCGAGCAGGTCGAATACTGGCTCTTGTTGCTCCTCTGCGGGGTCGCCGCCAACATCCTTTGTACGAGCCTTCTTGACAGCCTTCTCGAGGGTGGCGATGGCTCTCTCGAGCGCCGCTTCGTCCTTGAGGTCGTTGCTATCGAGCAGCCGCCTGACCTCCTTCTTGTTGGTCTGCTGCTCCAGCTTGATCTGGAGCTTTTTGTACTGTTCTAGCTCGTTCTCCTTGCGCATAAGCTTTTCAAGGCGCATCTTCGCAGCTTGTTCCTGTAACCGCCGGCCGCTCTCCTTCTTCCGCTCGGCAATGCGAGCCAACTCCTCCTCCGTCTTTTGCACAATGACTTCCTCCGTGAAGGGGTACTGGATGACAATGTCCCGGTCCTCTAGGCCGGTCCAGTCCAAGTAGCCTCCCACCTCGGTATTGTAGTCTTTTGAGACATAAGCATGGTCGCGCAGCATGTGCTCGGCCTGAGATACGTTGAGCTTCCCGTTGAAAGCAGGGTACTTCAGCCGAATCAGCTTCAGCAGGTACTCTGCCGCATGCCATCCTCCCCAGTTCAATCTTGTAGCTTGGCTCAGCAGGGCCTTGTGATTGTAAACGGGTATAACGTGTGTAGAGGTGTAGGATGACGAGACCACAATGCCTGTATTTCCCTTGTTGTGTGTGTAGGAGAACAGCGAGTCGATACCGTACGCTAGGGAGGGTGCGCCGTAGCATTCGAAGACAATTTCTGTCATAGCTTTGGATACGTTAACTGTTGGTCTTTACATGCCGCGAGAAGCCAGCTTACATTTCCGTGAGTAGGGCAAGTTGGCAACCGCCTCCGTCATGATAATGGGCATGTCGATGGATGAATCGTCTCCGTTCAAGCCGAGCTTCAGAAAGATGTAGTCGAGAACGTGCTCCATGACATCCCAGTTGCTGACAATTCCCGTCCCTTGTTCGTGCGCATATCGTGTGTGACTCCTAGCTGTCGTGTCAGCGTAGCAGTCGCTGCCCGCAAATGAATACGTCTTTCCGGCTTTTCGGTCGCGGTATTTGGCCATGATCGGTGGGATGTTGAGCCTCGGTTTCTCTTCAAACGACCATCCTGCGCGGACAGTCGAAGATCCTATTGACGGTCAGTCAGATAAGCTGCCTTCGCTATGTGCGTCTCTCGGAGACCTTGCGAGCTTACCATTGTCGATTACGATGGCCGCGCCTCGGGAAGACTGCGCTAGTGCCTTCTCCCGTCCATCCTGCTGCACCGGAATCGGCTTCTCGAACTTGGCTTCCTTGACCTGGAAGATCTTGGCGGGCGGGTACGTCCTCTCGGGAGGTCCTGGCAGAGGGGGGAGCTCGCCCGTTGCTGAGGGCGCCATCGCAATGTTCGTGTGTTGGAGGAAAGGTCTAAGGTGTCGCAGTGCGACGGACCATGCTGGGGATTTACGGGCAGTGGTTGATGTATTTTGAAGCTGTACAGCTGGCGACGTCTTCGACGGGGAGGATTGTCAAGGTAAGATGCGTCTACGTCACGTGCGTCGCGTTCAATGCGTCTACTTGATTACGGTTGATGAAGCTGCGATGCGCCGTTGTTGCGAGGCTGCGAGGCTGTAAATTTCAGTGGACCCTGCCCGGCTTGTGCTGCTCAGGTTGCAGCGCAGCTACGCGATCTTAGCGCAGCGAAGGTACGAGGATCTTGGGAAGCGATGTGCACCGTCTGACAACATTCAAATTCACTTGCAAGATCTGCCAACCTCAAAGTTTCCATGGCCTTTGGAAAATGGAAGATACTGCAAAAAATACTGTTTATTCAGGATTCTGAAGTTACTCTTCAGAATTGGCTTCTCAAGGGGTATCTGCTCTAAGACTTGTGAATTGCGCCTGGAAATGTCATCAATCTTGTCTCATTCCTCATCCATGCTCCCAACGCGTAATCACGGGTTCTGCAATCCTTAAGCAGGCGGCTTCAGGTTGTCCGTAGCTGGCTCAGAATTAGCATTGATTCATCATGCATCGTGACAGAACTTACCCTCGAGATGGAACAAGACATTGGACTGGTAGTTCTTGAACATTTGAGCGACGAGTTCAACGTTCATGTTCTCAATATTGATCTCCTGAAATCCTGCATTAGGCAAGGCGAAATGACATGTAATAAAAATGAGTAGCTTACCTGCAGTGACCTGTTCATGACCATGACGGCCTCGTTGAGTTTCTCCTGAGACTGTATAAGTCGATAACCAAGAGGGGGTCATTGATGAGAGCAACATACAACATTGGTTATGATGCGAGAAAGCAGCAGGTTCTGTTGGTGCTCATGAGGGCTCTCCTGTTTGTTTCATCAGAACATATTTCATACCGAATTGGGAGCGACCTTGTCCAGAACCATACCATTTTGACGGGCAGGTATTTGTGGTTGTGATGTGTTTGTTTACTCGGTCAAAAGGACCCCACCACAATCGCAGATGACTTAACTCAGACAATGCTCTGGGCATCACTCACCGAGTTCACCGAGCCCCTACCATAGCGGTGAGCACCGGCAGAATAAGCTACCCGGTCACTGCTTGCCTCGTGTTGCGCAACCGGCCATTCACCTCCAATTCATACAGCAAAGCCTCGAGATCGCAGCTCAAACATCCGAAACCGCACAATCTTATATCACAAACGAAATGGCGGCCCCGAAAGAAGCAACAGAGGCGCAGATAGCCCACCAAGCCCTCCTCGACGAGCTCGACATCCACTCCATCCACAAGAGCTTCCGCAACCCCTCCTGGAAACCCAACCAGCGCCGCAACAAGAACATCAAGACAATCCTCGGCGACGCCTCCCGCCGCGAGGCCTCGGCCCTGGCGACCCCGCAACAAGAGGAAGTCAGCGCCGCGGCCACGCCAGCCGGGAAGCAAGGCGACGACGGCCTGTCCACGAGCGGCGCCTCGACGCCCGCGGCCGGCAGTGCCAGCAACGGCAACAACAGCAACCCGAACCTCGCGCAGGCCTCGCGTAGTCTCTCGAAGCTCGTGCTCGAGAAGAGCCTGCGTCCCAACGGTGCCGCCGGTGGTTCGGGGCCGAGCGTCACGTACACCAACGTCGAGTCGGCGCCGTCGCTGGCGCACACGAAGCGGTATTGCGATATCACGGGGTTGCCGGCGCCGTACATTGATCCCAAGACGCGGTTGAGATATCACGACAAGGAGGTGTTCGGGCTCATTCGGACTCTGCCGCAGGGCGCGGCTGAGCAGTACCTCGAGGCACGTGGTGCACATACTGTTCTCAAATAAGGAGTGTCTACAGCTTTGCATCTTATGGACTAGCCAGACAACGGCGGCGGCAGCAGGAGGCAGGAGACATGATGGTGTCACTTTTCACGGTTCGGGCGTTACTGGAGGTCAAGACTGTGGTCATAAACCAAGTTTCGGAGTCACTGGGGGTTTCAAGCGGAATAAGTCTTTTTCAATCAAGACGATGAGTATATATCATACGAATGAGCTATCAGGTTTGGGAAATCTATGAATGTGCGACCAACAAAGTCAAATCTCAACTATGCAGCCCTGCGCCTTTCAGCATAGGGTGTTAGATGACACTCCGGCTTAATCGTGATAAACTGTTGTTCTTCGCCTGTGAATCGACAGATTACCGAGAACGTATGGGAAACGAAACTCAGTTGCTATAACTTGAAGCTACAGCCGCCGCGGCGGAACTGCTATGCAGTTGTGTTTTGCTTACCGTTGGGTTGAAGAGCATCAGACTTGCTTGAGTACGGTCGCAAGGGCGATCTCGCTCATATGTCAGCTGTACTGGAGCTGATGGTCTGGATGCCCTTTTCTGTGTCAACAGAGCATCGCCGCGATATTGCTGTACTCCATCGCGAGGTCCAGCGATTTGCTGGATAGCAATAGTTGCCCAACTAGTGGAAAACGTAGAGAAGAGTGATCCGTAGAGAAACTAGTTGCGACAAGTGTCAACGAATTTATTGACTAGGAAACGCATAAAAGTGTTTCCAAGTGCACCATGGGTAACCTCGCCAGCCGGCCGTTCCTGATGCGCGTGTCGTCGAGTTCTTCAGGGGCGCGTTCAACACTGGGTTGATGTTGAAGGAGCATGATGGATTTTTTTCCAACTGCAGCGCGGGTTAAATCCATCGTGGGAAAATTGAAGACACGACACAATTGGCTGACCTTCAGAAATGGGCCCACATAATCTTAGTAGCTTTTCGATGCACCGCGCACCCGTGGCACACACCCCCAAACCCCCAAGAGTTAGGTTCGTTCTGTGACGGCGCGGCCAAGCACCAAGAACTGCAGCAAAGACCCCTGCTCGCGTGCCAGCGGCCGGCACCTTTCCCCCTGGTGATCTGTTCTTTGTTTAATCAAAGAATATTACGGCATCTCAGTCCAACTATACGCCAATCCTCTCTCGCGTATCTCTCATCCTCTTTACGCGATTGCAACGCCCTCTTCGGATTCTTCTCATCCTACAGCTACGTACAACGAGCACCCCTCGAACGACCGAATTGAAGCTCTCCTCTTATCCGACCACTCCCGTACACATACACACATCCCTCGACCTCGAGCTCGAACGAAGCTAGGAGCATATACCCAAGATGGCGTCAATGTGGATGTCCGATTCTCAAAGTACGTCTCTTTACGCCCAGCCGTATGGGCAACACCGCACCGATTTTGCGCAGCTTCTACATGCCGTGTCAAGGACTATAGCTGACCTTTTGTTCACAGAAATTGGAGTAATATTTTGCTCCGGAGGTACGTTTTGCGCCATCGCCAGCAACGCTCTGGCGCATCGAGTAGCACACGCAGAAAGGGAGATTCACAGGAGCTAACTTCTCTGCGCTTCCGACAGGAGGTTTCTTCCTCATCGGCGGAGTCATGATGTTCTTTGACCGAGCAATGTAAGTCGTCTTCCTTGAGGACTTGAGCTCTTCCACTTGGAATTCACGACAAGCGCTAACATAAATCCTTTCTCAGGCTGGCCATGGGAAACGTACGATGCCCCTCCACCCTGTCTTCATTCTCCCTGACCACATCCTATGCAACCTACGAAGAGAGAGAAAAAAAAAAGCTGACCAGCCAACCTCCCAAAAAATAGATCCTCTTCCTCATCGGCCTTACAATCATCATCGGACCCCAAAAGACGCTCCTCTTCTTCGCGCGGAAACAAAAGGCAAAGGGCACGGCCGCCTTCTTTGGCGGACTCGCGCTCATCCTGCTACGCTGGCCCCTGATCGGCTTCTGCGTCGAGCTGTACGGCATCATGGTCCTCTTTGGCGACTTCCTCGGCACGATTGCCGCCTTTGCGCGGAATATCCCCGTCATTGGGCCGTATATCGGGACCGCGGTCGATCGGTCTGGCGTTGGTCGCCGGAACGCCGAGTTGCCCGTGTAAGTTCCATCGGAAGGCGGGTGATGTATCAACGTATCAATGATTTCGGGGGCCACTGGAATGACGATGCTCTTTTGGACGGGAGGGAATTAAGCGTATAGACGGATTGTATACCATTACGGTGCAGGTCGGGTCCTGACCTATGATTTGATAAGACTTGTAATTACACGCGAATTTGCTTTTCGGTTCATGGGACAAGGCGAGACCTTGGACTAGAGACGACGGACTCGCTCAGGGATAATGAATGAATGGGGAGACACTTCATAATTATCTGGCACAAGGAGAACATAAACACGCATCAGTGACACACAGGGTTGGCCGCGGCTAAGCAAAGATTCCGCCATTGGTAAACTCTTGCTAATCTAGTGTTCGTCGATTCGTATTGTCAACATCCTCGTGTGTACGCGGGAGCGAGATGCCCAGCCTGCCTCGCACACAGTAACTCCAGGGGTTTATTTCCTAGAGCTGCAAAAACCCCCCCGCGCGCCCCGCCTCACGCCATCATCTCTTCTCCCCGGGGCTGGTATTCTAGTAGCTCACACTGACGAGGTAGTCTGCCAGCTTCTCCACTGCCAGGGTAGCGCTGCCGGCCTGCGCGTTCTCGCCGTGGTGGCCGAGAAGGATGGCCTGGGTCGACTTGGCTACGGCGATGCCCTCCTTGCCCTGTTCAAACGATTCAAGTCAGCCCTTCTGCGGATGATGCCATGCTTTTGTGCTTTCGGTGTGTGGTGCGCCCAAACCTTTCGCGCGTAAATGGCACCCTCCTCGGCACGGGCCATGACGTATCTCTCGCCGCCAATGAACAGACCGTCGGCAAAGGCCTTGTCCTTGACGTCCGACTTCCCGGTAACGATGTCGGCAACGACCTTCATCTCCGTGGCGGAGAGCTGCATTGCGCAAGAAAGATTGTTAGTAATAGTACAGGTAGCAAAGGGGGGTCGTTGGTTTGGCGATTGAAGGCGGGATAACATACGGTGAAACCGGCGCTCGATGCCCACGTGCTGTCACCGGCAATGCTGATGATGGCGGCCTTGTCAATGTGGCCGGTGCCGACCAAGCTACAGATCCCACGTCAGTCTTTCCTGGTCCATTGTATAGCTCAACGATCCTCGCGATGCGAAAGCCGTGAACAAAATGCTGGTGCAAAGCTACCTGGTGTCAACGTAAGCTGTAGAGAGAGGTCGTTAGCTCATTCTGATGATTCTCGAGGTGGGGGTTCCTTCGGGGTTGGCTTCTCCCTCTCCCTCACTGTCTCCCTCCTGAGAGCTGCCAACACCCGCATCGGCCCCTCGTGGGGGTGGGAGATTGCGAAGTGAGCTTACCTTGCCACGACATGATGAAGGAAGGAAGACGGGAGGAAATAAGAGACTAGTGCTCGCTGGTGCAAATAACAAAAAAAGAGACAAGAAGCTTCTCTGTGTTCGAAAGGGGGTGTGCAAAAAGCTCAAGCTTTGACGCGGTGTGGGATATGGAGGGGAGGAATTTCGGTTTGTGACTGTTGATGTTTCTTGTTCCTCTTTCCTGCCTGACGTTTGCCCCTCTCTGCTCCGAGGAATACCTCCATTACCTTAGCAAACCAATTTTTAGGTCCAGCGGGCCGGGCGGGGTATCACGCTACCTGCTGAGAGGTCATTGCTTGTGCCAAAGTAGCGGTGCGGGGTA
This sequence comes from Colletotrichum godetiae, assembly GCF_030913485.1. Lineage (NCBI taxonomy): Eukaryota > Fungi > Ascomycota > Sordariomycetes > Glomerellales > Glomerellaceae > Colletotrichum > Colletotrichum godetiae. Next base: position 499,754 of record NW_026851251.1, on the reverse strand, counting down.
CTTTCTTCAGCATCGCGGGCATCGTAGGCGAATACCTCCGTTTCTCGTTGCTTCCACCCCCCGGCAACTGTAAGGTGCTTTGTTCAGGAAACGTCCAGCAATGTCATGCAGCTACACAGTAAGGGACTGCCAAAGAGTTGCTGTACCTTATCCGAACATTCTAACCCAGCTTCTGATTCCCAGCCTTGTCTGATGAATTGAGTCCCCCCCCCATCTATCTATCTACCTGTACGCAGTATTCCGTACCCGAGGTAGCTAATCCACTCGAGAGAGAGCTCAACGAGTCCACACGATCCGCCGGGTATTCCCATCACCGCCTTTATAGCCATTACCTTGCTTCAGGTAGGTACCCTACCTTACCGCCTTACGTATCTCCCACCTGGGTGCCACTTCCGGAAGCTGCCCCGCCAAACGCATTGTTGAGTCACGTGATGGCGGGGTGACTGTGCGAGAATGCCGCGAGAAGGCACAGTACGGACACGGCATTGTCGGTCCCACCCATTTGAGGGCCGTCACCGCCTCAGCTCGCCACATTCAATGCGCCACGGAAGCGGCCCCCATTTCCCATCTCCGCCAAGCTCAACACATCTCTGCCGGCGGCCCGGCAGAGCTCTAGCCCACCTTCCATCTCTATCGTCGTTGTTGGTATCAATAATTTTTGGTTTTCAGCAGGAATGAAGGAGCGAAACAGACGACTGACAGATAGAGTGTGAGGAAGGACGTGCAGAATGGAACCATTAGAAGGAAGGAGCTACTTCCCAAATATGTTTGGTTCGTCCATGCAAGAAGGAGCGCATATCCCATGTTAGCCACCACAGCTACTTCAGCCCGACTTGCGCTCCATTTTCCATTTCCTATCTATCTTTATTCTGTCTGCCTGCATGCGGTCAACAGATCTGCCTACAAGCGGCGAAGTCGAGCACGCTTGATCACCGACGGAAGTCCGCCCACAACGCACCTCGGAGTCCAAAGACGGGACGTTTCCGTCTTCAGCTCGGCCCTGCGCAGTCGCAGTCGTCTATCCAACCGATCGGGTCTTTGGACTTTTTGTCCCCATAACGCTGGGTTCCAGGCTGTACTGCATCTCTCCCAGGCTTTGGCCTCTCTTCATCAGACGGGATCCCGCTCGCCAGCGTACACGTCTGATCATCTGGATAAACTATCAGAGTTGTTTCCACTCGAGGCCTCTCACGGGATGCTACACTGTTAACGGATCGTCACCCGGGGCACCGCCTACGTTACGCTTGATCCGCTGCTGTCTCACACCTTAAATGACGGCCCTGGTCGTCTTGTCATCCCAACAACGTTTCCCGGCTCCCAAGTCCTGACTTTGCACGGATTCACGAATCCATCTACGGGCTAGGAAAGAATCGAAACAAAGACTGAAGTTCTTAGAAGAGACACAGACACCAAAGCCCAGACTTATTCTATTCGTAGAATAATCAGCCGGGAGGAACTGCTTAGCTTGGGATCGGTTGCCGCAAACCTACTTGCAGGTGCGGCGGAGGGCTCGGCTTACACGACGACTGGGTAAACTCAACCAACCATGCAAGGAACGAGCTGCATCTGCATGACATTATTCGTGAACATCACATGAGTGATGAAGAACACGAAAAGGGATTCGAGGCATCACTTCAGACGAACTTTGAGAACACGGCATGCTGTTCATCAAACCAGTTTTACTTTTTGACAGCAATGCGATCACCTCCTGGCAACAGGGTATGCTATCTTCGGAGTACCGGGGCACACTTGGCGATGATTTCTTCAGGGGCGTCTTTACGGCATCTCTTGACTGACGATATGTCTTGGAAGCGACCAGAACGACAGGGTGTCTTCCTGAAGGCCAGCAAAGTCTTTACTCGCGCTCTGGCCACCCAACGGACACACTGGCTGGCGGATTTGCAATCTTGAGACGATCATTCGGCTGTTCACCCTGGACGAGACAGTCCAAACCCAGTCGCTGGATAGCCTTGCTGCATCCTCCCATCACCTCTAAGCTCCTGATCTGCCCTGATACCTGGTCAGCCTTGTCACACAGGACTCCTCAATAGCCTGCGATTCTTTGGGGCAATTCTAGCCTCCAGGGCCTCGGAGATGATCTGACTGTGGGCCTATCGTGGACCGAGAAGAACCACAGGTGCTTGTCAGCGCCTAGGCCTAAGCGTACAGCACGTCGCACGCAGCCAACGCCAAAAAGTTCGAGAACAACAAACTCTCCAACGCTCGGCAACGCCCACCTCAGCAACAGCGCTCCGTGTCCCGGGAAGTCTGTTTCAATACGACGCCTTCTAAGATGGAGGGTGTTTGATTTCTCCCGGCTGACAGGACAACCTGTAAGGTCCAACAGCAGACACATACGAGGCACTAGGGCGTGTCGTCTACCAGATCCCCCCGAACGATGACACCTCGAGCGGCAGACTTATTCAGCGTCGGGCTCATGTAAGCTGCCAATTTCGTGTAACTTGGCGCGTCCTCTGTCAACCAACTTCCAAGAGATGTGAGCGGCTTGCATTGTCTTCGCAATGTCATTGCATGGTTGTATCAGGGAACACAATTGGTGTTTATGCCCGTGGGCTTGTTACGAGACCAACGTATACGGTATACGTCCGTACCTGTGCGGGAATGGACCCAACAAGAAGCGGTGGGAAAATGGACCAGGAAATAACCAAGATTTGATCAAATTACACCGACCAGCGCTGGCGTCACGCTGGATAAGCAGACCTTGTGTGAGAAGGTTATTTCCTTGATTGTGGACCATGGTTGGTGGGAAGCCGGATGAGCAACGATGCCTCTGATCCTTTCATTTAAAACGAGAGACCCGTTTGATGTCAGAGTGGGGGATCGGTACATGCGTGGACAGGGCGTTGTTAGCCCAGCGGTGCGGAGAGGATCCGCGACTGCAACGTCGTGTAACTCTCATTCGCTGACCGCATCGGCTGGGAGATTGAACTTCAAATGAAGCAATTTTCAGCCTGGTGACCGTTGGGCAAATCTTGGGGCGGCACTGGGCGTCAGAGGGGACGTCCTCGTGTTACTCATCTTGAGTCTGGGCCAGTCCCATCTTTCAGAGGCGATTCGGATCCCGGCTGTCCCAGTTTCTTGCAATGAGGATCAGTCCAGTTCGACGACTTCAACGGTCACTTTTACATTACCGCGACGCAGTGAAGGCCTCTCGGATTTGAGCGAAACGATTACATCGACGGACGAGGCTTGGGCCTCGGGGGGCCGACGACAACGAAGGCGAGAGGACGTGCGGTATGACAGGGACGACCCTGAGGCTTGTTCCCCCCGGGCTGGGGTAACCCAACCTTTCCAGGATGTCCCGCAGACCAAGCACGGATGCGACCCTCCCTCTTCTCTCATCCTTCTCGAATCCCTCCCCTCTTTAGCTCTCTCTAGCGGCAAGGTACGGCACGATACGACGGGGGGCACAACAAGGCATGTGGGCGTAGTCAATTTGAAGTCAAATTGCTTCTTATGAGCTTTCCGACGAGAAGCTCCAGAACGATAATACCGGAACCTGCCGCGGGTTGACGATGGAGTCATCCGAGGCTTCTCACTCAGCTCTTGACTCCCAGTCCCCCTCAGCCAGCCTTGACCCGCCACGCCGCACGGCAGTGTCAAAACAAAAATCAGACTATCCAGAGTCTCTAGACCTCTCGGTCACCCTGCAGATGACGACTCCGTTAATCATGCTTCGCCGCTGTGCTTCCCTACAGTTCTCGCTAGTCTGACACACGAAACCGCAAGACCTCCACTCGACCGCAGAAGATACGCGACTTATCGTTCACAAACGACCGGGACCCTCGATCCACAGACTGGCCCAAGGACAGGATGTCGAAGTTCGTCATCCTTGTGTTGATCAGCCCCCCCTAAAATATCCGTCCTATCAATCTCAAACAGGCGACAAAGTTGCGAGTCGCGTGCTGGAGACCAAGAACGAGGGCTTCTGGGCTCTGGGTCGACCCTGCAGAGGCGAAATCAGAGGGGATGATATCAAAGTAGAGTTAAGTCACAGTGTCCCCCCAGTCTACGGTCTGGGTCCTCTCCTGTTCTCTGCATATGGGCTTCGGGTAGTTCTCTGTCATCGGGTCTTCGGTCTTTCTTTCCAGCAACTGCCTTTCTACTAGCAGCCATATTTCTCATTTTCTCTTCTTTTGCCTCCACATTTGGCGCAACTTGCAAGACGGCCTTCTGGTCCTTCGATTCTAACTAGTTCCTGCGACCGCTTCCCATCATCTCCTTTTTCGAAACCGATCACCCCGCTCCACGTTCTGGGCATCCCGCCTGGCTCTTGCTCTTATAGCCCTGTCAACAAGGATCCGCCAAGCGCTAGCATTGCAAAGTCCTGTTCCGGGCCATTAGAGGAGCATGTTCAAATTGGTCAACCGTTCCAGATCTATGAAGAGCATGAGGACTGGTGGAGGGGCCCCCGGTGGTGTACAGACGCACGGCCCAGAGTCCCCCGTCCTGGGGTCGCCGGGTCTTGTGTCAAGTTTCCAACAGACCAAGGAAGACTCGAGCGCTTCTCAAAACGAGGGCGTGCCCTTCTTCGCAAAGGACGCTGCCGCCGACGCTGCCGCCGCTGCTGCCGTTGCCGTTGAAACTCGTAACACATACCGCCATCGCCCGCTACCAACACCTCCTCCATCCAAGGCGTCTTCGACCATGGCTGAGCGGCCCAGCACTAGCGGAGGTCTTTCACCTCATAACTACAGCACCACCAGCTTCAGATCCTTTGCTGATAGACGTATGTCCAAGGATGACCTGTACATCAGGCCTCAGTCTTCAGCACGTGGTGGTTACAAGTCGTATCACATCCCGATACGGGACAACCCAGCATCTCCGGTAGAGAGTCCTGGCGACTTCTCATACGACTTCTCGCCGGCGCGCACCTTTACGGTCAGGACACAGACGCCAGATTCAATGGATAGCAACATGGGAACGATAGCAATAGGCATGGCTATAGGAAGCCCGACACATCCACCTCCGGACTTCACAGCATCGCGCGAATTCCTTCCCTCGCCGATGCCCGCTCCGAGGGACGAGTGGCAACCACAGGCATCCAGCCTAAGCACGACCATGATGAGGGCCTCGCCAACACCAGAACCGCCGCAGGAGATCCCGGAACCTGTGCCCGCTCCAAAGCAGAAGTCAGGAAGGTGGAAACTGTTTGGCCGGTCAAAAAGCAAGAGACTTGCTTCATCCCCAGTCGCCATCTCACAACCCATGAATCTTCAACATCCGGCACCGACAAGGACAGACTTCGATATCTCACCGACGACGAACCAGGCTACTGACTTGGGAAGACGGAACACGGAGAAGAGGACGGCGGATAGCAAACCTGCCATGAAGCGCTCACAAACAGCTGGCCCGGTGGCCCCGCCGAGCCCGAAAGAATCAAAGCCCCCTAAACTACTAAGCAGAATGGCGTCCACACGATCGACCAAGAGCGTCAAGAAGTCAGACATATCTGCGCCGGTTCACGTCTCTATGGGAGTACCGGCTTTGCCGCCGAAACCGTCGGGTGGTTTCTTGGACGTAGAGATCCCCAGCATCACGATGGAGAGGTACAGTGTCATGTTTGGTAACGTCCTGGGACAACAGCCGAATGGACCACAAGATTCGACATCGGGACCACAAGGATTACAGCCTTCATCTTCGCTCCTGGCAAGGCGGCAAGCTACTCTGGACAGACTAAAAACGATCAACGACCAGGTCACGAGGGAAGAGGAAGAGAGGGAACGTACGAGGGGCCGGAGGGCAACATCACCACAGCCGCTCAAATCGCCCGCATTTTCGCTTTCCCTATTCCCAGCCACGCCGTCGGAATCGGCCAACAACCCGCCTCAGTCACCCCGTTTCCGCTCAAATACTTCGCCCGCTTTCCTGTCGTCCCCGCAGAGGGCAAGCTTTGAGCCAGCCGCAGAGGAAAGGAGCCCAGAATCCATCAAGCGCAAGACACCATCGCCCCAGATGAGCACACGGTCCAATCCCCTGGAGCCCTCCGCTGTACACAACTTCGTCTTTGGCCCCGAGCAGTCCGGCTTCATGCTTGACTCGCCAACAGACGACAACGAATCCGAGGAGATCCACCTGACAGAGCAACTGAAGCCGACCATCTACGAACCCTCATGGCAAATGATCACTACACCAGGCGAGTCCACCGCCCCATCGAGCGCTGCGCCCAGCGCAAAAGACCGTTCTCCCGCGTCGGTATCCTCAGTCCACACGCACGTCACAAAGCCGTCCCTTGACGAGTCTGAGCCCGACGACGCGCTCCGTGCTGCCGTGGAAATCTCGATTGCCCGACAGATCAGCATTTCCCGGCAGCAGCGGCGGATGCTCCGCCCGCTGAAGACGAATGCGGTTCGCACCGGCGGCAGCCCGGGTGTAAGAAGCCCGGTGACGACCATCACAGTGGGCAAGAACGAGCGGCTATCTACGACGAAGAGCGCGACACCGACGCTAATCAGCCACGGCGAGACGTTTGAGCAGCAGATCGCGCAGAATCGCAAGAGTTCGCGTATCATTGTTGAGGATGACTTGGCATAAACTCTGGCATAAACTCACATGAGTCTGCTTGCGGCTCTATGGGCATTGGACTCATACTACCACATTACTTTGGACATTCTTCTTCTAATTCCCTTCGTCCACATATACTGATGGTGCTCGGACACATCATTAGACTTACAACCACATTTGTTACTCAACTACCTTCTCACCCACGGATTTTGTTCCCTTACTCCGCCTTTTTTTGTCCACATTTTTCCCTTATTATTCTGGAGGACCATTTTGAAATATGTTTGTAGCGGGATTCATGCGCTTGGTGAAAGGGGTTTTCTTCACTCAGGTTTCAGATCTGGCGGGTTCGTTATGTTTGTGGGGTGTGTGTATGTGTGTGTGTGGTGGCCCTATCAGAAAAGCAAAGTGCAGACGTCTTTTTTGTCTCTTGCAAGCGAGTTTCCCGAGAAATCAAAACACGCAGAAGGATTTTCGACGGGTATCTGATTTCAGTCCCGAGTCTCCACGTCCTCCTGTACTACGGCCTCGAAGGTTCGTTTCTTTTGCGCGCAATCGATACCACTGGGGAGATTTTACTTTTTTCTTGTATCTTGGTGTGGGAGAGAGAGGCACGGCGCGGCGCGGCAGATGTCGGACAAAGGCCACAACCTGATACTGCCATGTGTCGAGTTTGGTTTCCCATCATGAAGAAAGCTTTTTGGAGAGTTCCTTTTCCTATTCTCTTGGATAATCCTAAAGCTTAAAAATAAACATGCCGTTTCCAGGTTCAATTTTTTTGAGTCAACACTTTCAGTAATAGACCGTGAAACGTCTTGACTATGTCCACAACTTGATACTTAAATGTACGTTGCAGACACACCTTAAGCCTCGAGGTAAGGTCGCTAGTGACGAGTTCTCAGTCTCAGTCAGCCCACGGCTACGCAGCAGTCACCAGACGCGTGGACTCCGCGTGGCGTTTGTAACTCCCAAAACCCCAGGCTGGAGCTGTAATTTCTGTCTTCCTCCCTGGAAGCCCCCCCTTCGTCCAAGTCGTTGAGTAAACTTGACTGGCAAGACCTCGGTGTACCTGGTTGGTTTGAATCTGGGGGCTCGCAAGACCACCACGCGTTCCCGTCTGTGGAGGAAACGACTTATAACTGGAGGAAGCGAGTGAAAGGGATATAGGTTCAGCCTCGCCTCCGTAGACATCGAGACCAATATTCTTCACACCTCAATGTTTTAGTATTCTAAATCGACTACACTAACGTCTGTGTGAGTACTCCAAACTTCACTCGAGCTCAGATTCTCAACTACAATATGCATGTTATACATGGTCTTTTCCCGTACCCGAGAGACCGGCATCTGTTGAACCGCAGGGGAACAGTCGTCAGAAGAAGCGATTAAGCGCCCCGAGCATTTCTTTGTCTCAAAACCATGAAGAAATCAGGCAACATGTCTCGGCTCGCTGCCCATTCTTTTACTGCACCTAGCTCGCTACATTGCAACAGAAAAAGATTTGTATTAATCCTAAAACTCTAGCCGTCCATTTTGTCTCGCAACTAGAAACAAGTTTGGCGGCCCGGTCCGAGGAGAAAAATATGAACACTGGTGCCTTGCCTGCCTGCCTTCCGTCTTCCCGCTGGGAGTGTAGGTAGTGCAAGAAGCCCCCCTCCTCCCCTGATGTTGTTGCAAAAAAAAAAGAAAAAAGTGAAGCATGGATAAATCGTTCTTGCTTGCGAAACCTAGCGAGCGTTGACACGGAGCGAGTGTTTATGCAGAGACAGAGAGTTCCAAGGGGGTCCAACGCCAGAACGTGTAAAGACGATTAACTCAGGTGAGGAAAGCTCGAGGCAATACCAAAAAAAAAAAGGGTGACTTCTTTTTTTACATGACGATGCAGCACGAGTTTTGCTTCTTTGCCTGCTGGTAAAACATCTTGCTCTGGGAGCTGAGGCCGTCGCTCTTGGCCACCAGGTCGTCAATCTTTTCTCCGCGCTCCAGGACGCTCTGGATGGTCTTGTGCAACACAATCTTGGTCTCGTCGAGCTCCTTTTGGATCTTGAGGATGGAGTCGGCCTGTTGCGGGTCTTGGTACCGTGTCAGATACTCCTTGAGCTCGGGGAGGACGAGCTTGGGTTCGCCCGTCGCCCATGTGGAGCGCGGGTGCTTGGTGAGGAACTCGTCAACGCTTTGTGGTGATTCCTTTGTTAGCAATGATGAGGGGAAGGGGAGGCTTGACGGCCCTGGGGAGATGGTGAACGTACATCTTGGAGAGGAGCTGGTGAGCGACGAGACTCGGGTATTGGTGATCGGAAATGATACTACAACAAGATGTCAGCACCATCCTTGGTGTATGTACGGCTCCTTGAGAAGACATATTTGAAGAGTCGCCCACTTACACGCCACAGATACCCTCGCTTCTTCCCACGCAGTGGAATGTGTTGTCGCCCTCCTCGATATCTTGCCTTTGACCAGGGCGCGTCGACTCGGCCACCTTCTTAGAGAATAGGCTCATGAACTCGGCGTAGCTGTCTGTGTTTGGACTATCGTCAGCCCAGGTTCAAGCATGGGGTATGGTATGAGGTCGAGGCCAAGTCGTCCGGCTCGTAGCTGGGTTGGCTCGTTGTCCATGCGCAATCGTGAATGGCTTACTTCTGGTGAATCGCGAGTATGCGGACAGCTCCATCTCGCTGCAAAGCTCGACGGCGGGCTTGCTGTCATTGCGGAGGATCTATGCGACGCAGGCATTAGTTGCGAGTGTCCGAATTGAATTGCTGAGTCGCGGGTGGGTGTTTGCAGGATCGCTCGAGGTCCCGAGTAGCAGCGATGAAAGAGAGACGTACTCCGATGTAGTGCAACTTCATTTTCTTGAATTATGGTGTTAGTCGTCGATCGTAGATGTCGCCGTTGAGGCGGTCTGGGCGATGAGAGGGGAGATCCGGCTGCGACTTACGGCGGAGTTTGAGGGGTGAGAGGGGTAGCGAAAAGGTGTAGTCGTGGAGTTTGCTTGTCGCGTGTTCGTAGGCAATTTACAGAGAAACGGAGGACGTCGAGTTCGGGAGAGCGGACTAGTTTATCGTGGGAGGGAGAGAAAGTCAGGTATTCGTAGGAGGAATTGGGAATGGAGATAATGGAGAAAGGAGACGATCCGAGTTGTAGGACGATGGAGAAAGCGTCCAGGTAGGTCTCGGCGTCGGTTCAAGGTTTACAGAGGGGCACCACCATAGGTACCGCGGGCACCTTGGGGAACGATTGGCTTAGAGGGGCGATACATCACATGCACCACCCACTATTAGGAAACTTGGCTCAGCGGACTGCCCCTCTAGGCTGCAGAGTAATTAAGGCATTGATGTACGGAGTACCTTGCTAAGCATTGCGATGACAGCCTGAGGTGCGGTGCCTGCCGCCTGCGGAGGCTCGGGCGCTCCCCTCTTCCATCAGTGTGGCGGTCAGCCCGTACCAAAGTACCTGTTTAAGAACTTTAGGTAAGGTACCTACAAAGAGCGAGGTGCGTGACGTGACGTGACCTAATGGGCAAAAAGTCTAGAACCCCCACCATCAACGGACGTCATTGGGTGCGGGAACGAATCGATGGAACTCTGCCAATCTGTGTGCCATGGTGCGTTACCTATGCTTACCTCCATAGGTGGCTGACAATAGAGGCCACAGTTGATCCGGCGGGGAGTTGGCAGCTGAAGGTACTTCCATCCCGCCCCACCATGCACCACGGCGGACAGCGACTCGGTGAATGACTCCTCCAAGACCGGGCCCGGCTTACCTACCACCGCTAGCCATCATCGACATTTTCGACCTCACAGGTCGTCTGTCTATGTGAGGACTGGGAAGAAGTTGCATCATTCCCATTTTTATTACTCTCCTTCTCCCATATAGCGAAACATAAAATTGAGAGTTCCAAGGATAACAACCCCTTGACGACCCAACAATGGCGTCTGCAAATCTCAACAATGCAGAGGTACAGTGGCGAGCCCAATTCGAAGCCATGAAAACGGCCTTGGCTGGTCTCAAGCTCCCCTCAGAACCTCCCTCGGATGTTGATTTCGACGATGAATACGAAGGCTACTCCTCAGGCAACGGTGCACAGGATGTTTGGGACTTTATCTCGGATGACGAAGACGACGAATACAGCAGCGACCAGCTAGACGGTCACGACGCCACCAACGGCGACGCTGGTTACGGCGCCGCCTGGTTCGTGAGCAAGTGCTCGTCCATTGCCGCGAAGAACGGTCTAGCCGAAGACGTGTTCCAAAACCAGATCATCAGCATCTTGACATCCGGCCAGGGCGATGAAGAGCTCCAGTCCCAGCTGGCTGATCTCGTTGGCTTTGACGACTTTGACTTCATCATCGAACTCCTCGGCCACCGCAATGAGATTGTCACGGCCGTGACCTCCCAGGGATCCCAGGAACCCAAAGGGAGACTCCTGAGCAAGGCACAACGTGAGGAGGCCTTGAGAAGACAAGACTTTGAGCACAAGAATGCGACCCTCGCGCCCTCCATGACCAGGGAAGTCCAGTACCCCCATGTGTACAAGGCATACAATGCCGGAAACTCCCTCAGTCATTCAGGCCAGAAGTATGGCCTCCCAAGCGGCAGTGAAAGGCTACTGTTCGACAAGTATGAGGAGTATGCCATTCCTGCAGGGAAGAAGGGAGTTCTGGGTCCCGGCCAGAAACTGGTCAAGATCTCAGATATGGACGGTCTGTGTCGCGGCACCTTCAAGGGCTACAAGTCTCTCAACCGTATGCAGAGTCTCGTGCACCCAGTCGCATACAGGACAAACGAGAATATGCTCATTTGTGCTCCTACTGGTGCCGTAAGTCGCTTCAAGTCTGTCGCGATAGATGCGGATTACTGACTGGACACAGGGTAAAACGGATGCGGCCATGCTCACAGTTCTCCAAACCATTGGCCACTACTGCACGCCCAACCCCATTGAAGACATGACTGCCACAGACTTCGCAGTCCATCTCCAGGATTTTAAGATCGTCTATGTCGCCCCGATGAAGGCTTTGGCCGCAGAAATCACCGAGAAGCTCGGCAAGCGGCTGGCATGGTTGGGCATCAAGTGCCGTGAGTTCACTGGAGATATGCACCTGACCAAGGCCGAGATTGTGCAGACCCAAATCATCGTCACAACCCCTGAGAAGTGGGATGTTGTCACGAGAAAGGGAACTGGTGATACCGAGTTAGTGCAGAAAGTCCGCCTTCTGATCATTGATGAGGTTCACATGCTTCACGATGAGCGTGGTGCTGTTCTGGAATCTCTCGTTGCTAGAACTGAGCGTCAAGTCGAGAGCACCCAGTCGCTGATTCGTATCGTCGGTCTCAGTGCCACGCTTCCGAACTACGTGGACGTTGCCGACTTCCTCAAAGTAAACCGGCACGCCGGTATGTTCTACTTCGACGCCTCATTCCGTCCGGTACCTTTGGAGCAACACTTCATCGGTGTGAAGGGTAAAGCTGGTTCCAAGGCGTCCAGGGAGAACTTGGACCAAGTTGCCTTTGAAAAAGTCAGGGACATGCTCCAGAGAGGTCACCAAGTCATGGTCTTTGTCCATTCGCGACGAGATACTCTCCTGACGGCCAAAATGCTTTACGAGAAGGCTATAGAAGACTTTTGCGTGGATCTGTTCGATCCGACAGACCACCCAAATTATGAGAACGCCGTACGAGACATGAAGCAGTCCAAGGCGCGAGATCTGAGAGAACTAGTGCCCAAGGGCTTGGGTATCCATCACGCTGGTATGGCACGCTCCGACAGAAATCTTATGGAGAGGCTCTTCGGAGAGGGCGTTCTCAAGGTTCTCTGCTGTACAGCGACTCTCGCTTGGGGTGTCAACTTGCCCGCGGCTGCCGTCGTTATCAAGGGAACCCAAGTGTACAGCGCACAGGAGGGTAAATTTGTCGATCTCGGTATTCTCGATGTCTTGCAAATCTTTGGTCGTGCCGGTCGTCCCCAATTCGAGGACACTGGTATCGGTATGATTTGTACCACTCAAGACAGACTCCATCACTACTTGGCCACCGTCACAGAGCAGCAACCGATCGAATCCAAGTTTTCCACAAAGCTCGTCGACAATCTGAATGCCGAGATCTCTCTAGGCACTGTGACGTCGATCCCGGAGGCTGTTCAGTGGATTGGATACTCGTACCTCTTTGTCCGCATGCAAAGAAGTCCAATGAGCTATGGTATCGAGTGGGCTGAAATCAGAGACGATCCCACGCTCGTTCAAAGGCGTCGCACGCTGGCTATCCAGGCCGCCCGGACTCTCCAACAAAGCCAGATGATCATCTTCAATGAAGTGACCGAGGAGCTCCGCAGCAAAGATATCGGCCGCATTGCCAGCCAGTACTACATCTTGCACACGAGTATTCAGATCTTCAACACCATGATGCGACCCATGGCCACCGAGGCTGATATTCTGAAGATGATCGCCATGAGTGGAGAGTTTGACAACATTCAGTCCAGAGATTCTGAAGAAAAGGAGCTGACGCGTCTGAAGAACGATGTCGTTCCTTGCGACGTTGACGGCGGCATTGACACGCCCCAGGCCAAGACCAATATCCTGCTTCAGGCATACATCTCGAGAGCGCAGCCAGAAGACTTTGCTCTTGGCAATGATCTGAACTATGTTGCTCAGCAGGCGGGCCGTATCTGCAGAGCCTTGTTCATGATTGCTCTGAATAGGAGATGGGGCCATCAGTGTTTAGTTCTGCTTACCCTTGCCAAGTCCATTGAGAAACGCATCTGGCCATTCCAGCACCCTCTACACCAGTTCGATCTTCCCAAGTCGGTCTTCAACCAGCTCGACGCCAAGGACAACATGACAGTGGAGGCAATGAGAGACATGGAATCTGCCGAGATCGGTGCTCTGGTTCACAACCAGAACGCGGGCAAGAAGATTGCTCACATTTTGACCAACTTTCCGACCATCAGCGTTGAGGCGGAAATTGCGCCTCTCAACCGCGACGTTCTCCGGATCAAGTTGTTTATCGAGCCTGACTTCCGCTGGAACGACCACATTCACGGGACTTCCGAATCATACTACATCTGGGTCGAGAACTCCGAGACATCTGAGATCTACCATCACGAGTTCTTCCTTCTTAACAGGAGAAAGCTTCACGATGAACACGAACTCAACTTCACCATCCCTCTTTCAGACCCCCTGCCCACCCAGATCTATGTACGCGCAGTTTCTGACCGATGGCTTGGCGCTGAGACGGTGACGCCTGTTTCTTTCCAGCACCTCATTCGCCCAGACACTGAGAGCGTGTACACTGATCTCCTTAACTTGCAACCCCTGCCCATCAGCGCTCTCAAGAACCCGGCTCTCGAGGAGATTTACGCCGAACGCTTCCAGTACTTCAACCCTATGCAGACTCAAATTTTCCACACCCTCTATCACACACCTGCCAACGTTCTCCTCGGATCTCCCACTGGTAGTGGAAAGACCGTCGCGGCAGAGCTGGCGATGTGGTGGGCTTTCAGGGAGCGGCCGAAATCCAAGGTTGTATACATTGCGCCCATGAAGGCTCTAGTTCGCGAGCGTGTCAAAGATTGGGGAGCTCGACTCGCTCGACCTTTGGGATTGAAGCTGGTCGAATTGACAGGTACGTTGCTCGTGGCGAGGGATATTTGAATACCTACTGACCTCCTCAGGTGACAATACCCCTGATACGCGCACTATCAAGGATGCCGATGTTATCATCACCACGCCTGAGAAATGGGACGGTATCTCTCGTAGTTGGCAGACGAGAGGCTACGTTCGGCAAGTGAGTCTCGTCATCATTGACGAGATTCATCTCCTGGCTGGTGATCGTGGTCCGATTCTAGAAATCATTGTCTCTCGTAAGTGTTGCAAATAAAGAAACATGACCAAGCAAGATGCTGACAGACTCAAGGTATGAATTACATCGCGGCATCCATCAAGAACTCTGTCCGCCTCCTCGGTATGTCAACGGCATGCGCTAACGCCACTGATCTGGGCAACTGGCTCGGTGTCAAGGAAGGCCTATTCAACTTCCGCCACTCCGTGCGTCCGGTTCCCCTGGAGCTGTACATCGATGGTTTCCCCGAGGTCAGAGGATTCTGCCCGTTGATGCAGTCCATGAACCGCCCGACGTTCCTCGCCGTCAAGACGCACAGCCCCGACAAGCCCGTCATCGTTTTCGTACCTTCTCGTAGACAGACGCGTCTGACGGCCAAGGACCTCATCAACTACTGCGGCATGGAAGACAACCCTCGCCGATTCCTCCATATGGATGAGGATGACCTCCAGCTCAATCTCGCCAGAGTCAAGGACGACGCTCTCAAAGAAGCCATCAGCTTCGGTATCGGACTCCACCATGCCGGTCTCGTCGAGTCTGATCGTCAGCTGGCCGAGGAACTTTTCCTGAACAACAAGATTCAAATCCTCGTCGCCACCAGTACCCTCGCGTGGGGTGTCAACCTGCCGGCCCACCTCGTCGTCGTCAAGGGCACGCAATTCTACGACGCAAAGATTGAAGGTTACAAAGACATGGACCTGACAGACGTTCTCCAGATGCTGGGACGCGCCGGTCGTCCGCAGTTCGACAACTCCGGCGTGGCCCGCATCTTCACCAAGGATGCCAAGAAGGACTTTTACAAGCACTTCCTCCACACCGGCTTCCCCGTCGAGTCGTCCCTCCACACGGTCCTCGACAACCATTTGTGCGCCGAAGTCTCTGCCGAGACCATTGTCACAAAGCAAGACGCCCTCGACTATCTGACTTGGACCTTCTTCTTCCGTCGCCTGCACAAGAACCCATCCTACTACGGCCTCGAGATCTCGGCCGAGGAGCACAACAGCATCGCCGCCCAGACCATGGCAAACGACTACATGATTGAGATGATTGACAAGTCCCTCGACGAGCTCGCCCGCTCCAGCTGCGTCGAAGTCTTCCCCAACGGCGACGTCGACCCCACCCCAATGGGCAAGATCATGAGCTACTACTACCTGTCCCACATCACCATCCGCCACCTGGTCAAGCACATAAAGCCCGGCGCTGACCTCCTCAACGTCCTCTCCTGGATGTCCCGCGCCACAGAGTACGACGAGCTCCCCGTCCGCCACAATGAGGACCTCATCAATGAAGAACTCTCCCGCAACCTCGTGTTTCCCGGCAGCTCTTTTGGCCTTCCCATGTGGGATCCCCACGTGAAGGCCTTCCTCCTCCTCCAGGCGCACATGTCTCGCATCTCCCTCCCCATCACCGATTACGTCGGCGACCAGACCAGCGTCCTCGACCAAGCCATCCGTATCATCCAGGCCTCCATCGACGTCACAACCGAACTAGGCCACCTCTCCACCTGCCTGCAGTTCATCACCCTCCTCCAATGCATCAAATCCGCCCGCTGGCCCACAGACGCCCCGGCCTCCATCCTCCCCGGCGTTGGCCTCGACACCCTCAAAGCAGACAAATCCAACCTCACCCTCGCCAAAATCTCCGCCCTCGCCTCCTCCCCCTCCAAAATCACCTCCCTCGCAAAACAGCTCTCCGTCCCGCCGCACCAACAACCCCGCTTCGCCAAAGCCGCCTCCCAACTCCCCAACCTCGCCGTCGCCGTCCCCGCGCCGGAAACCACAGCCCTCAGCGTGACCGTCGACCTCCGCCGCCTGAACCCCTTAACGGAGCGCGACGCCCACGTCTACGCGCCCCGCTTCCCGAAACCCCAAAACGAAGGCTGGTTCGTCCTCCTCGCCGACCCGACCCGCGACGACGTCCTCGCCGTCAAGCGCGCAGGCTGGTCCGGAGGGCCGGGCCGCAGCGTCGCCGTCGGCTCCAAGCCTACCGCGCGCGTGACCGTCAAGGTGCCCGAGGCCGCGCAGGGCAAGAAGCTTGAGGTCATTGTCGTCAGCGACGCGTACGTCGGGATGGAGTACCGCGTTGCCGTTGACGTGCCCGCGGCGCCGGTCGTGGATGACGACGTGGATAAGTCCAAGAAGGCGCAGTTTCAGCAGCGTGGTGACGGTGGTGCCTCTCGGGCTTGAGAGTAACGCACGTATTCACTCACTGTAGATCAAATTTAACCGGTAGCCTAGGACGGCGGGATTGTGCTCTTGACAGTGGCAAATGAGATTTGGGCTATATTAGATGCAGCATAGATGGAGAGCCGACCGCTACCTATGGATGCAGATGATGAGAAACCCGCCACTGCTGCTAGACATGAGAAAACCCCCATCTGAAACCGAAGAAGCAATATGAACAAGAAGAGAACACACCCAATCCCCATGCCTTTATGTCAATGAAAATCCGTTCAAGAAACAACAAAACGTGAACAATGCCCTCTCGCGAGAGATGATGTCCCCCTTCCTGTCCATGTAAAAAGCAAGTTTAAGAAAAATCCCCATGGAAGCGAATTAGGGGGTCAAGGTGGGAGGAGATTCAACCCCTCTGCCCAGTACCCATGATAACGAAAATACGAAGACATATCCTTCATCCGCAATATGTAGACAACAGAAAATCAAGACATGCCCCTTTCCCAAATGAAGCTCCTAAACAAAAAAAAAAAGATTCACATCCTCCTCCCGTTCCGTGTACTGTGATCCCCCAATGACGAGCACCCTTTGATAGATGCCCCGATGACCCAAAACAAAATTCAAGAAAACGCCTTCGCACCATGCTTGCAGTTCCTTCCCAGAGATCAAAAACAAGGTCGTGTTCGTCGGTACCAGTCCGGATGATGCGTTCCACTGCTGCTGCCTCCGAGTCGATATGTGACGTGAGTGATAGAGCACACAATGCTCCGAGTAAAACTATGCGCATCGTCTTCGTCGCTATCGTTGTCGTCGTCGTTGGATAATCCTCTCAGTTCATTCCCAATCCGTTCATACCCTCCGCTCATGTCGTGCCCGAATGCGGAGTCAATGCTCGTTGTATCTGCATTCTCCGTCCAGCCCTCTATCCTCAGATTAGGCAGCGGGGGAAAAATCATGCTCATGAGGCCCATGTTCCAGAGTCTCATCGCACATCTCTCGTCTCCGTATGCCATACTTCCTTCTCCGTAACCACTTCAACAGCACTTCCTCCGTGCCTTGCCAGCGCCCTCATCAGCATCCTGCTCCGTCCCGCCCTGCTCAACCGTGACAGCAGGCGAGAAATTCGGCGAGAACAACCAGCTCCGCCGGTCCCGTCCGACGCGGAAGCTGCCCCTGGGATTCATGCCATCAAAGTACCCGCCGTCCATGCCCGTCTCGTACCCCGGCGTGCCAGGCGTAGCCGTAGCCAACAGCAGCGCCTGCTGCATCTTGCGGTTCTGCTCAACGAGCTTCCTCGTCACGACGCGGAAAACCTCCTCGACGCCCTCGCCGCTCTCGGCGCTGATCTCATGGCAGGCATCCCAGCCGACCTCCTGGCCCCAGAACCCGGAACTGCGCTTCGAAGACGGGCTGCGCGGTTCGCCGCCGCCGCCGAATGTGCTCGTGCTCTGGTGGACCTGCGAGGAGGACTGGCGCGGGTCGGAGGAGGAGAGGAGGGAGGGCATGCCGCTGGAGGTTGCTGTCGGGGGCGGTGTCGAGGCCAGGCCGGGGGCGAGGTTCTCTGCGACGTAGGCTATACAGCGCTCAAAGGGGACTTCGCGGCGGGAGGGGTCGCGGGCGACGATGTCTGCTTTCGTGCCGACGACGTGGAGGACGACGTCGCCGGGGAGGTTGCGGCGGAGCTCGGTGAGCCAGACGCCCATTTCTGTGAAGGACTGGGCGTCTGTGATGGAGTAGCAGAGGATGCAGGCGTTTGCGCCGCGGTAGTAGAGGCGGGA
Source organism: Colletotrichum godetiae (assembly GCF_030913485.1). NCBI lineage: Eukaryota > Fungi > Ascomycota > Sordariomycetes > Glomerellales > Glomerellaceae > Colletotrichum > Colletotrichum godetiae. The sequence continues at coordinate 481,450 of NW_026851251.1, read as the reverse complement.
GATGGAGCGGAAGCGTTCTTGGCCGGCTGGAGGAGGGCGAAGGTTGTGTTAGTAAATGGAAAGTTTCTCTTTTGCGACTGCGAGAACGAAAGTTGACAGCAAGAGTAACTTCGTTATCGCAGCTGGGTGGTAAGGGTGGGTGGAGGTGGGAAAGGGGGGAAAAGCATACCGGTATCCCAGATCTGTAGTCGCACCACGGTGTCGGTATCGGTATCGACGACGCGCTTGGTCATGAAGCTCGCGCCCACGGTGGAGGTTGTCTGGGCCGGGTTGAAGGAGCCCTTGCAATAGCGCATGACGAGGCTCGTCTTGCCGACATTTTGGGAGCCGAGGACGACGATCTTGGCCTCGAGAGACGACATTCTCCCTTTTCTCTCTCAAATGCGCCCCGTATGCCCCGTATGCAACGGGGAAAGAGAGAGGGTGAGATTGGGCGGAGCAGAGGAGGAGTAGCGCGGAATGCGCTTTCTTGAGGAGGAGAGGTCGGATCGATCGGTAGGTTGAGAGAAGCGAATGTTTGACCGGATTCGTCTTTGGAAAGTGGTTCGATGCGTGATGCGACCAAGAGCGTGAGGGGTGTATGGCTGTGGTGGTGGTGGTGGTGGTGGTAGGTATCAGCAGTGAGGAGGGAACACTGGAATTCGGTGAGGGACAGCGCGGGAATGCTGGTGAGAATGGGTTTGTTGAAGAATCGTGGGGGGACTCGAGAGGGAGTGAAGCTCAAACGGGTGTGGCTTTCGTGCTAATCTGTGCTAATCCTCGATTGGGGAGGGCGATGTTGAATTCTTTGGAAGAAAAGGGTAAAGACAACCGTTTGGTTTCCAAGGGAGGAGTACTCGACGAAACGTTGGTGGTAGTGTTGGTGGTGGCTTCCGCTTGATGCGCGGCTTTCTCTCTCGTCTGTTGTGATACCCGGGGGGTACGGTACGGCTACGGTACCTGTGTACACGAAGGGAAAAACAAACACAATGCGCTCTTTTTTCTCTCTTTCTCTCCCTTGCTTTCTATCCAGTCTTTTCTTTTTCTAGTGTCCCTTTCTTGTCTTTCTCTGTTCGCTTAGGGTAAGTGCGCGAGTGCTAGATCGAAACGTAGTCACGCCGGCGCCAAGTTTAAAACGCAGGCAGCCACGAGGTCAGTGATCGACCGATGAGGCGCGTGGTGGTTGTGGTGGTGGGTGCCCGCCTTTTTCGGTAAGCGGGACAAGACAGATTTGGGGTGAATTGGATGGGAGTTTGAGTGAGTGTGCATGGGACGGCCGAGTTTCTGAGGTGAGATTGAGCTGTGTTGGCAAGGACGGGGATACTACGAGCTTTTTTTTCTGTGGTTGAAAGAGAAGAAGACCGAGAAAACAATCCTGGTTGTTGAAACAGAGAATAGGAAGTGGGCGATTCGGCTCCGAGAGGCGTTGCAACGGCAGCTAGCAACAGACGAGGATGTGGGTTGTTTGATTTCTTGGTGTTGTTTTGTTTGTTTTGTTGTTGTATTTCTTTCTCTCTTTTCTCGCCTACGTAACAAGGGGGGGATGAGACGGTAAGGAAAGGATCACGGGCGGGGGACGGGACATGATGTGGATTTCTCAGCTTTATTCTACGGGGAAGAAGAATCTTCTTCATTCTCACAGTGACTGTGCGCCAACGTGATGTGATTCTACTATTGCATTTTAGGTGGTTCAAAACCGAGAGATTGGAGTTGCATCCCACCTCCATTTTCCGTTTCTTTTCGAGACCAAGGTGCGTTCCGGACGAGCGTTACCACGTATGGGATTTAGTGGTTGGCGCGGGGGAATTGAGGCTGAGGCCGTGGGGTTAGCTATAGTATAGCCATCTCCTGTTGGGATCAGAATAGTTCGTTATCAGGAGAACTGCTGATAGATGCGAGATCCTTTGTTTTAGGAAGGGATCTTGCATGGACGGGCGTTGGGGAACATGGGGGGGGGGGGGGGGGGGGGGCATCTGATGTATCAGTGTATCATATGGTGAGCGATGATCCCAACTGCTGCTTCTTCTAGAAATGTTCCACTCCCAGGCACTTGGTGACCAAAAGCCGGCACCAGCTCCGTCTTCATACCCTACTGAAGCCAATGCGTGTATCTGGCGCGACCATGGCTGGCTCCATACAATAGAATGCCTCAACTTCACTCTCAAAGGATGCTCCAAAAGTCAGTCGCATTGTCATCCACCTGGTTGTCCGATTTGGAGATGGTCGCGTGGTGCACTCAAAGCGGGCCCTCTCTCCAAAAAAAACGCATAATGTCGTCATCGGGTCAAGGTCATAATCAAGATGGGCATCACCTCATGGGCCACTCTATCTATACCCTCAACGTTGTAGCCGTCAATTGATAGGGGTCACCATTAGTAGTTCAACATTACCTTCAGCAACATTACACAAGTGCAAGCTCACTCATTATCAAACACACAACACTCGGACCCTTCGTATTAAACATTAATTTTTCTTTTTTCTTTCTGGTATCTAATTAAGTATTGTCTAATGTCTAAAATTGTTGCTTCTTTTCTTTTCTCTAATCCCGCTTTCCAAAAAAATATATCAGAATTCGCTACATTATTAACGTTCCCTTTTCTACCGTTCTACAAGACAACGTGCACAGTCTTCGCAATGCTAGGCGTGCCCTGCGCATTCGAGACAAACAGGTAGTAGAATCCAGGAAGCAGGATGCCATAGTCCTCGGGCAACTTGGCAGTGAAGGCCTGACCGTCAACCTGCACGTTGTCAAGCGGGATGCGACGCTGGTCCGTGTTGGACGAGTGCGTGACGCTACCGGTACGGATAAGCGTGACCTTGCACCCAGCACCACCGGCCTCGACGCCCTCGACGGAGAAGGTGATCGTCGCGCCGGCCTTGACGGCCTCCTCGCTAACGCCCGAGACGACGGGCCGCGCGGCCTTGGAGCCGTCGGCGTTGTACAGGTACGGCGGCTCAAAGATTTCGCCGTCGGCGTGGTCGACAGTCTTATCGCAGCCGGCGGTCGAGCCCAGGATCTGCTGGACATAGCACAGGCCGCCGCCGCCCGTGAAGACGGTGGCGTCGGGCATGAGGATGGAGACGGAGTGGTAGTTACGCGGGACGGCCATGGGCGCCATCTGCTTCCACTCCTTGGTCTCCGGGTTGAAGAGCTCGGCGATGAGGATGCCGTCCGTATTGGTGAAGACGAGGGACTTGCGCTGGCCGCCCGTGACGAGGACCTGGCCGTCGGGGAGGACCACGGCGTTGGCGAAGCCGCGGGGGAAGGCCATGTCCGCCACGCGCTCGACCTCGGACGGGGTGCCAGGCTCACCGATGGTGGTGATGTGAGCGTGCACGGTGGCGTCGCTATCGGTGTAGTCGGGGCTTCCGCCGGCCGAGAGGATCTTGCCGGCGACAGCGTCGTACATGACCCAGGTGCCGCACATGGCGTCGTCGTCGTCGCGGGTGGCGGCCTTGGTGACGGAGCCGGTGCCCTCGATGCCAAACCAGTGCTGGTCCTTGCCTGGGCCGGCCTGGAAGATGCTGTTGTTCTTCCAGCCAAAGAGCCAGGCGTGGTTATCCTCGCGCCAAATACCTTCGTGGTCGTTGGTCAGGATCGGGGTGACGTCGGCGTCGGGCAGGTAGGTCCACTCATTGGCTTCGGGGTCGTACACCTCGCCGTTCTTTCCCTCGCGCTTGCCAGAGTAGGCTCCGCCAATTGTGAAGATCTTACCGCTGGAGAGGAGGGTAGAGGTCTGGTAGCCGCGGGCGACCTTCAGGTCGGGACCGCGGGTGAAGTTGTTGGTTGCCGGGTCGTAGATGCTGACGGCCTCAGCGTCGGAGCCACCCTGGATGACGATGCGGCCGTCCTGGAGCTGGCTGATGGCGGGACAGAACATGTCGTGGTGGGTATTGGCGACGGCACGCTCAGAAATCTGGCCGGTAGCGAAGTTGTAGTCACCGTACTGGGTCAAGCCGGAAGCACCACCAAAGGCGTCGACTCCCCACGAGGAGAAGAACAGCAGTCTGCTGGGCTCGGGGTAGGACGGGACGATGTAAGCCGCAACGGGGATCACAGGCAGACGGATGAGGTCACCCCACTTGCCCTGGACGGCCGGGTTGATGTTCTCGGGGACGTGAATGGTGTCGAACTGCTTGTTCTGGACCCAGAAGAGAGACGTCTCGGGCTCGGCAGCCTTGATATGGCAGACGTTGTTGATGTTGTCAAAGACGGCCTTCTTGCAGTTCTGGGTGTTCGAGCAGAGCTCGGCGCAGGCTTGGATGGTCGTCACATCCTGAACAATTTTGGCGCTGTTACCGGTGTAATCGGTGCCACGGCAGACTTGGTAGTCGGCACTGCCCTTGGGAACTCGGTAGCCCTCCTCCTTGAAGGGGCAGGTAGCGAGGAATGTGCCGTCGGCAAAGTCGTTTGTCATGCGGATGGCGTCGAAGCGGTCGTCGGCGGCCCAGTTCATCTCGTTCTTGGTGTCCTTGACGTGGCAAACCTTGAGCTCCTTGTCATAGACGGCTCTGTTACAGCGAGCATCCTTGTCACAGATCTGAACACACTCGACAGTGGTCTGGACATTTTGGACGTATTGAAGACTGCCACCGCCAAACTGGTAGTCAGAGCCAGGGCAGACGGTGTACTTGACTCCAATGGGCGAATCCCATTCGGCCTCATCGTTCGGGCAGGCCGTGATGGCCGCGGAGGAGAGCCGTGAGAAGAGAGAAGCGGCCGCGATGGCCTTATATGCGGTTGAACGAACCATGTTGATGTGTTGGTGTTTTTGGAGCTGAAGTGGCTCGTGTACTAGAGAATGTGGTTCCTCAATAAGACCGAGGTTGGATGTATGTTTGTGTGTATATGAGTGAGTGTGGTTATTAGACACGTATAAGCAATGAGAGACGTGTGTCTATAATTAAGGATAGCACAAAGAGTAAGGAAAGGCACGAGAGGCTACTCGTGAGGGATTGTCGATGAGAGCGGCGTTAAAGTAGAGAGATCTCAAAAGGGTAGATAAAGAGAAGAAACTCGACGATATGTATATACACAACTGCCTCGCCCGGCACATCGTGCATCACAGCTCCATCTGCGGCACTTCCGCACAGGAGAGGACGCTCCAAGAGAGATCCATCTTCGAAAAGGTGGAAACTCTGGAGCCTCCAAGCTAGGCTGCGCCATCCCGCAGGTGCAGTTATGGCCCGATAGAGTCTGCCGGGGAGCTGGTCCTTCGTCGACGCCGAGTCGGCGCTGGCGAATGGTAAGGCTTCCCGAGCCGCAATCCCCATCAAGAAAGAGGATAAGGTGGGAACCTTGCCCAGATGCTAAAGCCAGGCGCTGGCCTTGGGGCAGGGTGGAGGTCCGAGCAGGAAAAGTCCGTGATGTGGGAAAGGCAGGCAGAAGACATCGTGTGGAGATTCTGAGAAGCCGCCCGACCACCCATCAAGCCCGTCGTGTTCTGGTCCTGTCATATGAGGCCCATGGCCGCCCGAACAACAAGACGGCTGGCGGTCAGGCACGCCGCACTACGACGACGACGACGGCGGTCAACCTGAACCCTCGAGCCTCGAACCTTTCCCCCCTTTGACGTGCCCTTGCGCGGACCCGCAGAGAGCCCCATTGCTGTGGTTGCTGGGATCTCCCTCGGGCTCTCGCCGTGGATCGCATGAGTGATCGTCGAACACTGCCTCGAGCTTTGAGGGGTTGGAGTCTTGATAGAAAAAAAATCGTCTGAACATTCATGCTTGTCAAAGCTTTTCCCGTGTTTCCCACGAGAAAGCTGTCAAATAAGGTTACCCGTCGTCTGATGTTCTGGGGAATACACACATAACACGCACTTTAACTTTGGCCGCCTTGACGTAAACAACTGTGCAACTTGTCAGCATCATCCCGTCGGTGTCGTTCGTGTTGACGTTGACAACGTTGGGTCGCCCTGCCATGACCCTTGCAGGCAAAGAGAGGACCTCCTCCACGGCCAAGACCAGTGAGTAGATGAACGGAGAAGACCGAGCATTTCAGCGACGACAGCTGGGTCGGGTAGACGCCGACCAGTCAGCGTGGTCATGTTCGTCGTTGCTGGTCGCACGTATCCGTCCGCCTTGAAACACGCGTAGTTACTGCACAGATTCTTGAGGGACAATTTTGTGGTTTTTGGTGCTGTATTTCCTCGTATGGATAACGCCACATATTTCCCGAAGACCCAGATGGTGAGAGTTCGCGTCTTCGTATAAGGGTAGCGTGTTGGAAGATCAGCATGTGACGAAATAAAAGAGGGCACGGGATCGGCTCTCTAGATCGTCTGGGAACTCGATAGCGATGCAGATACGATGTCTGCGTGCCTGAGGAGTACCTGGGAAAGGGTTACTGCAACTCTGCAAGACCGGCACAGCCCTACGAAAGCTAGCCGCCGGTAATCTGCGTCGAAACATGGTTGGACGCTGCCTTATCTCTGAAGACGCACAAGAGTCTGCACAAAAATAGAAAGCCGTTCATCCGGTGTGGGAGGTACCCGCCAGGTTTGACCAGGTTGGGGAATAAGATGATAGGGAAGAAAAGAAAAATCTCCCCGAAGTTCTGGCGTAAAGTATAAAAAAAAAAAAAAAAAAAAAAAAGGCGTTGACGCAGGAACCCGGTCACTCCAGTGAGTGTTGTTGGAGAAGGGAAGAAGTTGGAAGGGAAGAGCCCAGTTGGCCGGATTCTGAAACGAGGAATACAGTGTGTCGATCCCGCCCAACTTGGCACTTTCACCCCTGCCTTTTTAGGATGTCGCTAAACCCTCCTGGGACGACGGCCAAGAGATCGTGGAGTCCCCCGGCTCCCCTTTTTCGCAAACCGTAATGTCTTTTTTGATTACATTAGAGCCTCTATGACTCGTATTCTTTACTTCTGCAAGCGCTGAATCGCTCCAACTTTTTCAAGTATACTTTGTATGCGTCGTCTCCTTTTCTTGGCCAAATATCCCCCGTAGCCTCACCATCTCAGGACAATGCAAAACGGATAGGACGGATGAACGTGCACATAAACATCGTATCCGCCCCATCTCCAGTACAAATCTCCAATGCACAATGCGTCGTCACTCGTCGTTGTTCAGACTTTGACGTCACACATTGGAGGCTCTGCCGTCTTCCCGTATGACTTACAACTCATCGCAGCGCTTCCACCGCATTCTATTTCCTGAGTGAACGTTCATCAACAACGCTATTGTGCCATCAAGATATTGATGGCTTGTGCCTCTGCCAACGAGGACTGGAGCTCGGCCCCAGAGCAATAAGTTTAAGCACTAATGGAACTATCATGAGGATTTCTCTCTTGAAACTTCGTGTTCACTAGCTTGCGGGCGCTATGAACGCTCCGGACCCGAACCCCGGAATGTCAAGCCACGAACAACGGGACGAGGCCGCGTGGGTAGTCGCAAGCTTACTTTCCACAGTCATTGCGACTGTAGATATCGCTGCTAGACTCGAATACCCCAACCAGGTGGGTCAAAATCACGAGTGCCTTCTCTTGAGGCCGTTGCCTCTTCCGGACCGGCAGCCTAGACCAGTAACCCGAAAGAGCTATATGGCAATTGCAAAATTTTGTTCAGCGTGCAAGAACAGCGAATTATGTTCTAGCTGATGAACTTTCCGCCCAGGTTCAGAAACAATGGGCATGGAATTAATTTCCGACGCAGAAACGCCCCGAAACTTTGCTGAATACGATCCTTGGAATATGCTGCCCAACACACCTGGATACGAGTTGGGAGTGGCCATCCAGGTGTCTTCTCATGGCTGCTCGTGTTGACGAAAAACAAATTCACCGATTCGTAGGCTCACCGGAGAAGCTTTGATATTGTTTCACCAGAGTCGCCGAGCAGAATTACTTTCCAAAAGCAGCTATTCCTCGTCACAGTACCCTGTAGGTTAGAAAAAGTGTTCACTAGCATCAAATCACGGATCGCTCGGGTCTTGCCCTTGCTCGGCAAGCTCTTTACCTGAGCTTCTCTTTCACAGCTCACGGAGCTGGATTCTGCTTTCCTGGCCCTCTCGGATAGTATCTTATATATATATATATAAATATCCCCCTTGTGGACGACGTTCCAAGTTTTGCTTAGTAGGCTATTTCAGACAAGCTAGAATGCCCTCGGGCTCTGACACCGTCGCAATGAGCTTGTCGAGTTTCCTGACTTGTGACGTCCTGCATCTGGATGACGGCAGTAGATTACTTTGTCAAGTAGTCCACGTTGACCAGTATGTATCTGGGTCCGTCCGCTGCCGTGGGGGTGATCTCTTCCATGAAATCCGTCCCGATCATGCTCCAAGGTTCAATGACAGAAAACTGAGGAGGAGGTAGTATTTTTAGTCTTGGGTCTACAGGCGGCATATACCCTAAACGACTTGATGTAGAGGTCTACGTCTTGCGTTCTCTTCGGCCAGAATACGACGATGGGTCGTGTGCAATAACCAAGATTGCCTCCAACAACCATTTTCTTATCCAAGCACCGGCAGTGAAAAACTTAATTCTTCCCCGCCTAGATTCTTCCGCAGTAACATATTGATCACAGAATATACTAGAGAAATGGAGTCGAAAGGAAGTGTGACCTTCTTATCTGAAAGCTGCCTCGTGATAGCATTATTCTTCTCACACCGTCGTTGACTAATCTGCGAAAGCTCCAATGCGAGAAAAAAATAGAGTTGAGAGAGCATAAGAAGATGCGAGATGGAAACTTGGCTCACCACCTGGATGATGCATGGAGATAGCCGACGATGAGTAACAAGCCGATGAATTTCAATAGGTCGACTACAGATATCCGAACTACTCAAGTCCTATATACGAGAGAGAAACTATGTGCCAAGGCATTCCTCTTAGGCCGTGAAGAACAAAGTCAAGAATTATTGACTGTCATATAAGCGCTCTGATTCTCCTGCATGGTGGTTGTAGATTTGGGCATCAATCGCTGCCACAACAGATGTATTCGTTTTGATAAGCCTGGCTCCAATCTCTGCTACTCAAGTCACAGTGGCTCGATTCAGGAAAAGTTAGGTGTGCAATATCTGTCCCCGTCCAAGGTGCCTGCTTCGCATGCCAGGCTACTTATGGTAGTAGGCAAAGGAGCTGTCAAGAGGAGGATCTATATACCACTGTTGGCAAGATTCTCATCTAAAAACCGCTGCCTGTTGAAAGCCTTTCCCATGCCAATCTAGCTCGCCCGTTCTCAAAGCATATATTTGCGGCTAATAGGGAAAACAGGAAAGGTCCAATTGGAACGAGACAGGTCGAAGTCTACCATTTCCAGGTAAGAGCCGAGGAGACCGCCGAGCCTGTCAAGAGAACTCCCAAAATGGTGGCAGGCGAGAAAACTCAGATCTAGAGAGTATAAAACCCGTCACATCAGCGCCCATCACGTCAGACAAGGCAAGGCATGCCTGCGGAAAATGTCGTATTGCATTGAAGCGGAGATGGTCGACGCAGAATTGCTACATCCTTTGTATCTGTCGAGGGTCCGTCGGCCTCATTCGTGAGCAATGCTACAAGAATCCTGTTGCCTCTACTTCCCAACTCATGGCCGACGCTCTTCCACAAATGTGTTCAGTAGAAGCATATTTTCCATGGAATACACCGCGGATACCGGATTCTGCACACGGCGAGGCAACTTTATCTGAAGCCGAACTTTTGAGTACGAGCGGTGGCCTCCAAGCCCTCCTTCAAGCTAATCGTGCAGCCATACCACAGAGGCGACACGATATAAGTGGACGCGAAACCAAGCGAGCCCGGCAGCCTGGTCGACGAAAACTCTCACTGAGCGCAAATCCGACCCGTTTCATATCAGTACATGGCTATATGACAGCGGTAGTCTCGAATGGTGTCCTACGTTCTACACAATAGAACTATTAACGAGATATATTCCTCGAGTTGAAGATTGTGAGTAGGATGACTCTCGAAAACGAACACGCTCACTTGAAGATGGAGCAAACAAGATAGATTCTCATGTGGAGAAGGATATTACTAGTGCCTTACACTCTGCAAATTATGAGTGTTGGCTCGTCATACGTCAAGGATGCGGGTTGAGAGAGTGGTCCAACATCAGTTCTAAACTACATTCCCACGTAAGGAGACTACTCATGGTGGTGAAAGTATGCTCCGTGGTACCATTCAGCTAGCTTAGCTTTTGGTATGGGAATCCCAGTACTTTACGAAGAGGCGGCCCCGAGAATAGTAAGCCAAATCCCCTCGTATAACTCCGCCGTAGAGCAAGTTGGGGAGAGATAAGCTCAAAGTGTACGGAGACGACTTCCTCCATGTGCACATACCGGAGAGCTTCAGGTTGCCCAAATTAGCTTCATACAGAACATCCTCGAGGACAACTTCGGTTCTTTTGGCTGAGACTCATCAGGAGCAAGCCCCCCCCCCCTCGTTCTGAACCTCAAGACCTACGCACAGAACGAAAGTCTGGTAGGAACCCTTTAGATCCCTCAAAAAACCTCACCAAATTGGACAGAGCGGACTACTGATCACAGTGCCTCGAAATGGGAAAACCAAGCAAAGACACCTCAAATGGTGACGCCAAATGGCCGTTTGTATCTTTTCATCATTACTGGGTATTGAAAACTCCTAAAAAAACCCCCAAGAGGTATCGTCATTAAAAGAAACAAACAAAAGGAACCTTCCACCACATCCTCCAACACCCCAAAACATCCGTCTTCGATCCCTCCCCCTTCCCTTAAGTTCCCCTTCACACAACCGAAGGTCGCGGCCCAGACGAAACCATAACATGTCCAACGCTCGACTGCCTAGACGCCTTCCTGCCAGAAGAGAACCTCTCAAAGAACCCAGCCGTGCCCGACTTCCTCCTCTCCCCGCTCGAGATGCTCGACCTATCCGAAACCTCGCGGACCGAATTGCTGTCGATGAAAGTCTGCGGGAAGATGCCCCAGACGCCCTTTGCGTTGGTGCCGGACCAGCACCAGTGATCTTGCCATGCCCCTAGAATTCTTGTGTGAGCAGACTGAAAATATCCCGTACGTCACCATGGAAACATTCTATCCAGGAAAGGGGAAAAGAAAGGAGGACGAGGGGGCGGAAAAAAAAGAAGACTCACAGCTGATGTTGGTTATCCTCTCCCCCTGATCAAATTTCAACCAGTCCCCGCCATCCTTCGGCCTCGGCGCAAACTTCCACCTCGCCACAGCAGAGATATTACTCGCCGTATCCGCACGAATCTCCCCCTTGGGCGGCGCCTCCAACTTCAACACATCCAGCGGCGCCGACCCAAAATTCCCCTCATGCCACCCCATCACCCACTCCCCATTATACTTTGCCGGAAACTCCACCCCGGTCAACCGCGCGCCATTGGCAAGCTCAAACCCAGGCGTGTTATCATACAACAGCCGCATCCCATACATCCTCTTGACAGTCTGCGTCGCCGTCGCCGTCGGCAGCTGCGCCAACTCGAGCTGCCGGCCCTCGATGCGCGAAGGGCGCGGCGGCGCGCGGAAGTGTAGGTCGTAGTTGTTGCGCAGGTGGAGCGGGACTTCCCCGCCGCCGGTGGTCTCTGATGTCTCTACGACTGTGATGCCGGGGACTTGCGGTAACGGTCGCGGGTGCCGGGCGAGGTGCTCAAAGAGCTTCTTTTGGCTGAAGAAGACTGTGGCGTCGCATTCTTCGAGGGTGTGTTGGGCGTGGACGCAGAAGACGCAGCCGTAGAGGAATTCGTCTGCGCGTTTCGTGGCGACGTGAGATTTTTGGAGGAAGCGGGGGCGGTAGGAGATTTTGTTGGAGTGGTGGTTTGCTTCCTCTGGGGGGATTTCGTTGTATTAGTAAAACTGTCCTACTAACATCAAAGATGGAGAGAGAGTTCAGTACGTACCAGCTTTGTTGACGTCGTTTTCAATCTGTTTGAAGTCGAGCTCGAACGAGCAGCTCGAGCACTTGGCGACCTCGTGGGCGCCAGAGAATCCCTTGTAACTAGAGTTAATCCATGTTTACTGCAAAAAAGAAAGGGGGTGGGGGAAACACTGGCGACTCACTGGTTTCTTAATCTTTTTAACACCAAGACCCCCGCGGGTAACCTCCTTGGCACCTTCGCAGAACCCCTTGTACAGATAAAACGAGCTGCTCAACCCGATATTACAGTCCTTTGGCCGAGACGAGACCTGAAAGGGCGGCTCCCTCCCCTGCGAAGTCGACGACTCCGACTCGACGGGGATCAGCCCCTCGCCGTCGCTTGTGATCAGGGGCACCCTCTCGATGCCCTCGTGGACGCCGGGTGGGAAGTTGGGCGGAATGATGGGCGGCCTCGACGTGGGGCTGAGCCGGCCCCCGTCGTGGGTCGAGGACGTGGAGGCGCGGTGCTCCGTCATGGAGGGGCTGATGGCGCCCGAGTTCCTCCTGCCGCCGTCGAATACGGAATCGTGGAGAGATTCTTGGGAGCGTTGCCGCGAGGCGTGCGAGTACATTGAGCTGGATTGCGAGTGCCGGTGCGGCCGCGGGGAGTGGCCGCCGTTCCGCGGGGACTGCGTCTGGTCTTCCGTGACAATACCTAGCGTTGTAGACGATGCTCGCCCGCGCGAAACGAGAGGGTGGCCCCTGTCCGTCATTGAGACCGGGGACCGCGTGAGGTCCTGCGGGCTCATCTGGTGATACCGATCTTCTTCCGAGAGGACGCGATCGTTGGGGATGTCGAGCCGGTCAAGCCGGTGATCGGAGCCGTGTGAGAGTCTGCTCACGGTTTTGGGGCTGCCTGGCTCAGAGATGGGAGAGCTCACGGAAATGGGTCGACGGCGCTCAATATTGACCCCGCCCATTGGCTCCTCCAGTCCCGTCTCGATCATGGGGCTTGGTCCTATACTCCACGGATTCGTCGGAGGAGGCGGTGGCGGCTGCTGCTCGATGACCTCCTCTCTGACTCTTGGCTCCGGCTCGGGCGGTGCGTGTTGCTCTTCGTGTGGCTGTACCTGGAAGTGATTTTGTCCCTCGTGGGATATGGTTAGACTTGTGTGGCCTTGATCTTGGGTCTCTATTGTCGAGAGAACCTTTGGTCAGCCATGATTTCCTGTCTCATGTTTGCATCCAGGGGGTAGTGGCTTCAATTACCGTGGGTAGCTGGTGGCGATGTTGCGATAATGGGAATGAGAGGCTGCTCCCGCGGCGCCGGCTCCAGCCTCATCCTCTTCAAGATCTCTCCGGTCCGGAGGCCGGCCCTCTTGCAGAGTTCCCGCAGCTCAACGTACTTTTCCTTTTCGAATGTTTCTGCATCGATTACGTCTTCAAAGTCCCAGATCATGTCAGTCATCTGTGACCTATACTCCGCGATCTCGTCTACACAAATAAAGATCAGTCAGTTGACAACTTCACCAGATGGAAAAAGTGAGAAGAAGAAGAAGAAGAAGAAGAAGAAGACGGAAACAATCATACTATCATCTTTGAGCGCATCTATAAAGTTGACACCAGACTCTTCCAAGTGGCGTAAGCACAGCGGCTCAATGATCTTGAGGATGCGCTCGGCGCCCTTGACCAGCTTCTGGCTCTCGGAGAGCATGTCCCGGTCGTCGCCCGCGTTCCCGAGCGCAACGGTCCCCTTCTCCACGACCTCCTGGAACGGCCCAGTCACCAAGTCCTTTACGACGTCCATGGTCGGCAAAGGGGGCCCGTCAAGTCCTACCAGGGGAGGTTGTAGTCGTTCTCGTCTCGGTCTCCTAGTGGGCGGCGGGGTTTAGGTGGAGTCGTCGGTTTGGTTTGGTTCAAGGTACACACGATGGGCTAAGCCAGCGCGACAAGTTGACAGAGGGTCATCCGAGTAGCAAGTTTGGATCTGAACTTGCGCAATCGCCAAGTGTTTTTGGGGGTTCACAATCACAGGAACTTTGGAGAATGGATATTGGCAGAAAATGTGATAGGAAGAAGAGGAGAAAAAGAGAGAGAGAAAGAGAGAGAGGAAATGCAAAGAGGACAACAGGAAAGGATAGGACAAGGCTGTAGAAAAGCTACTAAGCTGAGCTGAGCTTCGCTCAGAGTCACCAAGAAACCAGGGCCAGCTCCAGGCCGCAGGACAGATGAGCATGCATGGTGGCATGGTATGGCAAACAGGACGGGACGGGATGGGATTGGGGATGGGCGGCTGGCGGGCAAGGTAAGGTAGGCAGATGCAGGGCGCACCGCATGTCAGACTGGCCTCTCTCCTCTCTCTCTCTCTCTCTCTCTCTCCCGAGACACGAAGCGCACCTCTGGGCTGCCCATCTGTCTGTCACTCCAGAGATACCTACCTCGAGCGAGAGAGTGCGAGGGCAAAGAGTCACCGGTAGCCAACGGGCGTGGCTTGCTTCTCGGAACGCCGCCGCACTTCCAGTTCCAGTCAGGTCTTGAAAGTTGACAAGCAGGGCAAGGCGGTGCGGTGCGGTGCTGTTGCGCCCACCTTTGCAAGCGAATGCAGGTGAACCTCGCCCCGGTATCAGGCTAGTTTCTCGAGGGGATCGGCATGGCGGGCGATGAAAAGAGGTCAACATGTCTGCTGCATGTTCCAACGTGGAGGGGGGGGTGGAAGAGAAGCGCCAAAGGTGGAGGAGGAGGCGTTCTGGCGTTCTGGCGTCTTGGGCCCGAGGTAGGGCTGCTTAGCTGTCGCGACTAGCCTTTCGAACTTCCCCCAGGCAGACCCATTTGGCTTCATCGGCGTGGCACATTCCTGAAGCAGGCTCCGCGATTGGTGTTTCTCAAGCGAAAGGAATGTCGCGGGCGTGACGGAGCTTGCTGGGAGATATTGAGGGAAGAAATACGTTTGGTAGGGGAGGGGAGGGCAGGGGAGGGGAGGACGGTTGTAAGCGAACAACGTAGGTACCTACAGAGTCCACCAGGTGGGTACGTACATACTGAATAAGCAAGTACTTAAGGTAGGCTCATCAGATGAACGCTGCAGCCACGAGGTCCAGCACAGCTAGCGCAGAGGCGCAGCTCAATATTAAGCCCATCGACGTTCCCTGTTAAAGTAAAGAGGTTCTAACAAGCATTTGCATCATTGTACAAGACTACGCCCAGCTGTTTAAGCCTCCCGGTCTGCCTCGCCCGGTGCGTAGTTTGTTTTAAGTGGTCATCTGCCCACTCATTATGAGGTATTACTGAGTAAGTGAGATCAGGTCAGGAACGACTTGACGGCGACGGCACACCTTATCTCAGTCGGTCACCACATGCGGACACCGACGGGCCACATCACACCTGCTCCATCTTTCTTCACCGAACAAACAAACATTCAAAGGTTTGCCTCATTCTTATTTTGACCGAAATAAACGCCCGATTACACGCAGTAGATACCCCACAGCTCTTTTCGGAACACCCGATTAAAATATGTTCGCTAGCAATACACGCCAGAACAGGCATAACTCATATTCTCATCAATAAGGGGGTAGTGTGTGTGTGTGTGTGTGTGTGTGCTTTGTTTCTTATCCATCAGCCCGTCTCTTGATCAACCGTTGATGGCGACCTCTACGCCTTGGTTGAATTTCCAGTGATGCTCTGAGGATTCAATGTCAGAAGATAACACTAACAATTAAAGTGTACAGCGACTTACCTGAGAGATCAGGTTGCGGCCAATCTGGATGGTCTCGGCCATGCCGCGTTGGCGAAGCCAGAATCTGTACAGTCGTCAGCTCAAGTCTTCAACATCAAGGGCTACAACATCAACTTACGCTTCTTCGGCGCCTCCGTGGCCTTGCGTAGAGATCCTGCGGGCCTCATCCTCAAGAGCCTGCATGGTGATCATCTCCGTCTTCTCGATACCCGGAGTCGCGGCCTGATCCGAAACACCCTGGCCCAGGTTCTCCTCGAGCAGTCTCTTCTTCATCATGAACCGTTCCTTCTTCTCCCTCTGCAGGCCCGGGCTGTCCAGCTTCTTCATGACGAGGCGAACAACGAATTGCGCGCCAAAGTAGAAATGCTCCGAGAGGAGGATGCTGAGGAGAAGACCCCATGCCTGAATGCTTCCAGGGGTTCCGCGAGGTCCATCACCCTTGCCAGCAGATCTGCACAGGAACACGATTGAGGCGCTGGTGATGCTGCCCAACCAAGACAGAAATCCGAGGGCGTTGAGCCAGGGGCCGATCGAGTCGGCGCGCCACGGAATCGGCCGCCTGCTGCTAATGGCAATCTTGACAGCGTCCGATCTCATTTCGACCCAGTTGTTGACAAGGAAGCAGCAAGCAGTCAGAGGCCAGGCCACGGAGAAGAGTGATAGGTAACCGAACTGGATGACCATCTCTCGGTAGTCTCCGGTGACATCGTATGTCTCGAGCTCGGCTTCGTTCCTCACACGCTCCAAGAAGGCGGCCTCTTCCGGCTGGTCCTTGATTTTCGCGGCGCTGTCCTCCTTGGACATCTTGGACTGCACCTCTCTGACCTCCTGGAACACCTGACGCTTTACGTATGGCACAATGACCTCGGTAGCGAAGTTGACGACCTGGGCGGTGACGGTGAAGTAAAACATCTGCTTGCTAATTCTCTCGGGGTTGATGGAGAACTCCTGAGTCTGGAAGTTGACGTCTTTGGGTGTGATCTTCTGCGCAGTAGTCCGCCAGAAGTCGAGGTAAGGAGTGAGGTGGTCGCCAAAGGGCAGGTAGACAAAGGTGGTGAAGAACAGGGCCATGTAGGAGGTCAGGAAGTTGAGAACGAACTCCTTCTGAACCAAGGCCGCGTGGTGTGCGTCAATTGTTTCGTAGTTTTCCATCTCGGTCAATCTCGTCGCGAACTTGGTGAGCACGGTAGAAAAGGTGGGCGTCATGACTACCAGGATGACGGTTGGGAGGAAGGCCAAGTAGGATTGGAAAGGTCCGTTGTACACCTCGTTGATGAAGATTTCCAGCGAGTTGCAGGTGACAATGAGGGTGCCGAGCACCACGATACATGCTGCCGCGAACGGGATCTGGAGAAGCTGCGTCTGCAAGCGCTTAATGGGCGAGTAAATCTTGACGGGCTCTCCAGTAATGGGATCCTCGGCCTGGCGCTCGAACTCGAACTGCGGCCGGGGGTGCTGGATGTTGGAGACGCCGCGGACGCCCCACTGCACGGCGAGGTCGACTTCCCTCTGCTTCCAGAATTCGAAGAAGATGACGGACCACAGGCAACTGACCAGAGCGTAGAGCCAGGAGAACTGGCCAAGGAACATCCAAGCACCAAAGCCGACGGCGGCGGGGACGGTGAGAAACTTGAAGTAGGTCTGCATGAAGGCGAAGTAGAATGCGACGCTCTCGCCGAACTTATCGCGAATCTCGTCGAGGTCATTCTCGTCCGTCTGGCCCTTTGTGCTCACCCTCTTGATCCACTGGCGGTTGAAGGAGTGGTTATGGAGGGGGAAGATGCTGGCGACATGCTTCCACTTGCCGGACTCGGGGGTGATACCGGCTCCGCCCTCGTTCTTGGGCTTCACCATGAGCAGGTAGACGAGGCGGAGGCGCTCGGCGTCGGAGACAGGCTCATCGCGGAGGGCCTGGGAGAGGTCCTTGTCCGCGGTGTTGGTTCTAGCGCCCTGTAGCCAGTCCTGGAGTCTGGATCGGTAGACTTGGTCGGCGAGGAACTTGTCGGCGATCTTGATGAAGACCAGGACGGAGCTCTTGTCGCCTCTCCGGACCTCGGTGGTCAGGCCAACGTGGGTCAGAGCCTCGATAAGTTGGACGAAGGAAGCTTCGGCGCTGGCGCGGTCTGAGTAGGTGTTGGTCAGTTTAGGCTCGAGACATGGAGGTAAAAGGGGGCTCACCCTCTGACGGGATCTTGTAATTGATGACATAGTCGACGCCAAAGTTGGTGTCTAGACCCTTGGTCTTCTCATCGCTGTACAGGTCGCGAAGACTCGCCATGGCTGCTGCGGGCCGCGAGTTCGTCCCAAAAAGATCAGTCGGCGGGAGCTCAAGCACGGATGTCGTGTATGCGGGTGCAGCTTGTAAGGAAGACGTAGGTAGAGGTAAGATGCACTCTTGAGACAAGGTATGTGAGCTATCCAAATGCTCGAGAGTGACGGGATCACGATAAGAGGGATGTAAGTAAGGTAGTAGGGGTCGCGATGGTCTTAAAGCCAAGTGGGAGAATTGTAGCCAAGTGGCTGAAAGTAATGACGGTGATGTCTCGCTTGGCAGGTTTTTTTAGATGAACCGGCCGGGAGAGAAGGAGAGAGAGAGAGGAGCTTGGGCGTTTGGCTGGCGGGATTGAGGGAACCGTCACGTCACCGCGCAGGGCCTCGACTTGGACGGGAAGCTTTTTTTTCAGGGAACAAGCTCCAGCCCCTCAATGCCTCCAGTTGCCCGCCAGTCGATCCCCACCACCGCTACGCCAAACACGGATTGGCGCTGCCGTGTCGCTGGGAAATGTCGTCTACGGAGTACGTAGTACTTCCCACCTTGAGGTACCTAAGGTAAGGTAAGGTAGCACTCATCACTAAAACACTGTTGCAGTGACAATGGTGGTGCGTGGCTCGTGCTACCCTGGCCACCCCCCCTCCACCACTACCTTCTCCGTAACCCCCCCCAGCATAGCTGAACCGCCGCCGTGCCAGCTGCCGGCCGGCCCACCTCTGAACGTCCCCTGAACCACTGGCAATGACCCCCGTGGCATGTCATTGGATTGCACAAGTGCTGGCTGGTGCTGTCATCGGTGGGGTTTCAGCTGCAAGCTGCTTGGAGCTCTCTCTGCTCCCGGCCCCCATGTGAAGATCCGTCCGGCCAACCAACCTCAACACCACTCCAGAGTTCAACCTCATCTCACCTCAATTCACATCACCAATCTCACTCACCTCACACAGCAGCTCACATGGAAGTCGTATAACCCCAAAGACCCTCCATCCGACACCCCACTCACAGGGACACCGACGGACACAACCTCCAAATGACTTTCCTAACGGCCCTCGGCCTCCGCCGCAAAAACCCCTGGGAACCCCTAACCCTCATCGACGCCCTCCTCCTCTCACCCCTCAACCTTCTCGTCACAATCATCTACAGCATCATCCTCTTCCTCCGCGGCCGCCCCTTCACCCCGCCCCGCGACAAGCCCGCCATCCGCATCGTCTGCCTCTCCGACACCCACGACCGCACCGACGTCGACATCCCCCCGGGCGACCTCCTCATCCACGCCGGCGACCTCACCAACGCCGGCACCGTCGCCGACATCCAAGCCCAGCTCGACTGGCTCGCCGCACAACCCCACCAACACAAGATCCTCGTCTGCGGCAACCACGACAGCTTCTTCGATCCCAGCGCCCGTCTGCCCGAGGACCGTGGTAAGAGCCTCGACTTCAAGGGGATCCGCTATCTCATCCGCGATGCCGTCACGCTCGAGTTCAAGGGCGGTCGCCATCTAAAGATTTACGGCGCCCCTGATATTCCGACTTGCGGCGGCTCAGAGATGGCTTTCCAGTATGATCGTTCATCACCGCCCTGGACCAACACCGTACCAATCGACACTGACATTTTGATCACTCACACACCACCAGTAAGTCCAAATCTCATTTCAATCTCATCTCAATCTCATCTCATCCCATCTCACTTCATTCTCATTCACCCCCCTCCCCCTCCCCCCTTCAAAACCCACTCATCTAATTAACACGCGCCACCAAGAAAACCCACCTAGACCTAAACCTAGGCTGCCCAGCCCTCCTCCAAGAAGTCTGGCGCGTCCGCCCCAAACTCCACGTCTTCGGCCACGTCCACTGGGGCCACGGCCGCCAAACAGTGCACTTTGACGACTGCCAGCGCGCCTACGAGGCCCTCATGTCCCGCCCGCCCCGCGGCCTCTTTCGCGACCTCTTTCCCCACGCCGGCTGGCGGGACGCCCTCGCCGTCCTTGGTTACGGCATCCACGGCGTCGTCTGGAAGTGGCTCATGGTCGGGCCCGGCGGCAACACCAGCAGTCTCATGGTCAACGCTGCGCAAATGTACGGCAACACGGGGCGGCTGGGGAACCCGGTGGAAGTGGTGGACTTGTAATAGAAAAAAGCGTAAGATTATGACTTGGAATAATGAGGATGTTTTTGTATAACAACTACGTATAATGTTAGAAGGCAGTGCGCCCGTTGCGCTGGTGTGGTATCATGGCGATGTCTATGCTAATGAACGTGTGGTGAATGAAACAAAGCAAGGAAAGGACCAAAAGAGGAAAGATGAGGTGGAAAAAGAGAGACCAAATGCGCCGCCACTATGCACCAGGAACCAGCCCCCTTGGACACAATTAATCCCCTTTTCATCAGAAAAACATCAACGCGAACCGCACAACCGCAATAGCAACCCCCAACCCAACAGCCCACCCAAAGTTCACCTCCGCCACGGACGTCGCTGCACTAACAGACACCATGGACGGAGTGGGTCTCCCCGTCGCAGGCGGAGGAGTCGCCGCCGCACCAGTCACAGATCCACCGCCGGCCCCAATGGGCCAATACCCCGTCGCCGTCCCCGCTCCGGTCCCGGGCAACGCAACCACGAAAAACGGCACCGTAAGCGTAGCCTTATCCGCGCCGTCGGCACCACACCCAGCGCACGAAGCCACCGTCGTCGTCATCGGCACGCTCACGGCCGCGGGCATCCCATCACCGCAGTATTTATCGCACCCCGGCACCAGGATCGTGGTACAGTGCTCCGCGGCCGTCAGGCGCGCCGCGTCGGTCGCGCAGACGGTGGTGTAGGTTACCGTCGTCACGAGCGTCGAGGTGGAAGGGACGTGGGGTTCCGGGTCGCCTAGGGGCGGGGCGTTGGGTGGTACTTCGTCTGTGAGGCGGCCGTAGACTGTCAGGAGGTAGGTTGAGGGCGCGGCGCGGCGGTGGAGGTGTAGGTGCATGAGCGCGCGGCTACGGTGAGGGTTTGAGGAGGAAAAGGATGGTGGTAAGACGGCGGCGTCTCGCTTTTTGGAGGGGGACGTTGCGGTGGTGCCGCCGCAGAGTTGGGTGTTGTTTCCTGGGCAGGGGCTGTTGCAGAGGGCGCGGTCTGTCGTTGCTCTGGTGTCTGGGTCGAGGTCGTCTGCGCAGAAGCATTCGCTGAGAGGGTGTGTGTTAGTGACAGGAACAGAAGAAGAGGAGGAAAGAGAAAGCGTTACCTTTCGCGTACACCGGCGTATTTCCCGGGCCTGCAGAGATCAATACACTTGCCCAGCGTCATATCCGCCGCCGAGGCCTTTAACAAAAAGCTCTGGAACCCTGTCCCGGAGCCGAAGCAGCCGAGGTACGCGTACTCCCCGATCGTCGCCGGCTCGCGCTCCGGGACCAGGGGGTCTGTCGAGGGGCTTGGAGGTGCCGTGGCGGTCGGTCCCACGACGGTGGACAGGACGACGGACGATACCTGGGACTGCACTGTGGCGGTGGAGACGATGACGGTGCCGTTGTGCGTGATGCTCGTCACGATGGTGGCCGGGTTCGGGACCGTGGTGTAGATTGTCGACGTGAACGCGATCGTTGTCGTCGTTGTCGGTTCGGACGGGCTGGCGGTGGTGTTTGTGACGAGGCCTTGTTCGTAGACATCGATGTAGTTTACCTCCCAGTACCTTTTTCCCCCTCTTCCCGTCAGATTTCCAGAAGTATGCTCTAGGAGGTTCGATGACTTACGCGTTTGCGAATGCGGTAGGGTTGTTCGCCACGTACTCAACGCACGTTGGCGCCCGCTGGTTACATGTATCCCCGTCCTTGCCCCAGATGTTGGCAGCATAATCACCGCAAAAGTTCTACACACATGTCTCGCGGGTTAGCAGACGTAACTTGCAAATATCCCCTACGCAACTTCGCGGAAAAGAAACATACCGTCTGAATCACAATACTCATATCCTTAAAGTACGTATCCACATCACACGTCGACGTCCCAAACAGCGCAGACGGTAATCCCCAACCAGACGGATCCGGGTTCTTGGCGACGATATCATCCGGGATACTCTGCCGCGGCCAGTGCCAGATGCTAATGGCCTCCGAGGTCCACTCGAGCGCGTAGACGCCGCCGCCGACGGCGTTGAAGGCGTCTCCGTAGGTGTGCGTGTCCGAGGCGGGGGGCAGGTAGTTGCAGCCGGCATTGTTGGTGGTCTAGTTTGTTTCGTTTGTGGTCAGCGAGAGAGAAATACAATCGTATCACGGAGATACGAAGATGGGACAGTGCTTTGTTGAGGAGATTACGTACACCTGGACTTTCGCAGTCGAGGAGAACAGGTTTGCCGGCGGCTGCGGGAGAATCTGGAATACGGCATCCTGATGTACTAGGTCGTGTTAGACCCGAGCTTCGAGATGGTAGGGCTACGAGAGGAGACTCACGAGTGTCCGGAAATAATGTTCTTCGTGGCTTGGTTCGCGCCCTCGATGATATCAATTTCACCACTAGTAGGCCAGTCCGGCCCATACATCCAGACTATCCAATCCAATGTCAGCTAATGAGCCAAGAAGTAAATCGCTACCCGTTCAGCGGGTCTGAATTCCCTCAAAATTCGAAGAGATGAACAACCAGGAGAGAACGTCTGACTTACACGCAGGCCACAACCCACAAACCGACGGCGGCATGTGTGCGAAATCTCCGATAAACAACCCATGATTATACTGCCTCTTGCTCTCCAGCCTCAGACTTGGCCGTCCGTCACTGAGGCCGAACGTATTCTTGTTGTCCACGCCCAGCGTCACGGCCTGCGTGTCCGGGTCGATGAAGTAGAGGCCCTTTGCGAGGGCGTCAGGCTGGCTCTGATACCTGTTTTTGTTCACATACTTGCGGTCAGTTCATCTACATCCAACTCTATTCAACAATAACGGGACTTGAGACCGATCTCTGTTAATGAGGGCAAAAGACGTACCTTACGAAGCCGTTGGATGGGTCGGCATAGTTGATAAAGTTGAAGTCTGAAATCAGGTTCGCGCCGAAGTACGACTGTGATAAGCTGTACGCCATCTTGGCTTCTCTTTCTCTTTCTCTCCTACAATTCCTTTACACCTTTCTTCGTGTCTTCTTGAGCCTTTGTTGTCTTTTTGTCGCGTTACCGGATTGAAGAGTGTATATAAGCGACCACTCTGTAACAACTTGAATAGAGCGAGCGAGAGAGAGAGAGAGATGGGGTGCGTCAGTGATTAATGATCGGAAACCGATGGGCACACACACACAACGAGAGACTCTGGTTGATTCAGATAGACAGAGAGAGAAAGAGGGAAGGAGAGGGAAAACGCCACGACTCAGTTTCGATGATCGGAACAGAAACCAAAAAAATGTCATGAGATTCTTCTGAGAAGGGGTGTAGTTTCTTTATAACCCTTTGCTCATCGGAATTATCCCTTGCGACTGATCCAGGTACACAGCTATCACCAGAGAAAAAGGCGCGAAACCTCAACGACTGGATGGCAACTCGTGAGCCGAGTCTGAACCCTCCTCCACAGGAGAACCACACCACCATCATCGCAGCCCTCACATCCGGCGAGGAATGCCACTGCTATACCGCCCGTCTGGCCAAGGACTTGTCCAAAAGACCAAGCCTCGGGAGATCTCGAGTTCCATCTCCCTCCCAGCCTCCTCCTCAAGCAGACCCGTTTTTTTTTTTAAAAAAAAAAAACTATTTTTTTTAAAAAAAAAAAGTGACGTTTGCTTCTCCAAAAAGCGTAGCTGCTCAAACGGGCGAGCGAGTCCTATACCTATTCGGAAAAAGACACAGAACCAAAAAAGGACAAGAAGCTAGACCAGTCTGGTGGGAAAAGGACAGAGAATCCAATACCAGACAATCCATTTCGACAAAACACCAACCACACAAGATCCACCCCCGAAAGAGAAACGCAAAAAAAGCGAGGATTCTACGAGTGAGAAGGGAAGATGAAGGAATGCGAGCATCGCTAGCTTCAGTCAAAAAGCTGCCTTCCTCCCCATCCGTAAAAACCTCCGAGCGGTGGCAGACTCTGTAGACC
Source organism: Colletotrichum godetiae (assembly GCF_030913485.1). Lineage (NCBI taxonomy): Eukaryota > Fungi > Ascomycota > Sordariomycetes > Glomerellales > Glomerellaceae > Colletotrichum > Colletotrichum godetiae. The sequence continues at coordinate 457,640 of NW_026851251.1, read as the reverse complement.
GAGACATCCTGACGGCGAGACAGGAGGTGCCGCCCAGGCAGAAGAAGTGGAAGCAAAACCCGTCCAAAGAAAAGAAGTCCAACCAACGGTGGATTGAAAAAAAACGTGAAACCCAATAGAGAACATGTATCGAATGCCAGATGATGAAGAAAGGGATCGAGGGGGGCGTGGGGACCACCACCGCCCCGATGTGAGACATCATCCCCTCCATTCCAATCGGTGGAGGTATCCAAAGTCCCGCATTCTTCAAGCCCGACCCTTACTTCCACCGGGTTTCCACCTCCGAGTTTCTCAGAGCCAGAAGAGAAAAAAAAAGAAAAAAAGAAAAGAAACACGGACGCTCTAGATCATGAGTGGGTATATTATTCATATGATGTATATGGCACACGGGTAACAAAAAAAAAGACAAACTTCGTGACCCAAACGCCGTGGCCTTTTTCGGCTCATGCCCACCACCTTTAAGCAATCCCTCCCATCAATGCTCCCCGACTTTTTCTCGTTGACATACATGTCCGTACTACTGACCCCCAAATGCCCTCCCGATAGCTGTACTAGTCCTACACCATGATCCTCCTCAGCCCCTCCGTGCCTCCCAGGACGCGTCGGCCAGTGACCGCACACCGCCCCTGTCCGCTCTCCCACTTGCCCTCCTTGTCCCCCATGAAGTTCTCCTGCATGGGATGTAAACCCTCCACCCACCGGTGAATACACGTGTAGCAATATACAATACCCGTCTGACACGCCGTCGGCGTGACAATCGGATCCTCGCAAATAGGGCACAACGCAGAGTCCTCAGGCGCAGTCACCGTATAAATAGGCAACAACGAAGGCGTCGCAATAGGCGCCGTCTCAGCCGCCGGAACAGCCGCGTCCGCTGACTCGTCGTCGCCACTAGCCGCCTTCTCCTTGCCCTTGCCCGTCTCGGCGCCGCTCTTAGCAGCGCCCGCTCTTCCAGCTCCTCCCTTGCCGGTCCCCAAGCCCGAGACCACAGGGGGTGGGAGGTCCAGCGTCTCGGACGCCTTGCGCGACAGCTGCTTAGCAAAGTCCGACGCGTGCCACCACTCGAGAAACTTGAGCGCAAAGATGCTCATGGGCAGCAGCAACGACAGGCTGGAGAGCACGCGCGGGCCCATCTCGCGCGGGGAGAAGAGGGATCTCCACCCGGGCGGCTTGCCGGTCGCCTTGCCGCCGCCGCCGCTTGTGAGGGCGTCAATGGCCTGGTAATCGGCGCCCGTCATCCTCCTCATGCGGGTGCCGATGAGCCACAGGAACGGGTTGTGGTACTTGCTGTTGTCAAACAGATAGGCCAGGTTGAAGGACAGCAGCGCAAAATAGTAGGCCGCGTTGACGCTCGGGTAAATGTTGCGCAGGAACCAGCGGTAGTAGTGCAGGAAGCGCTGCTTCAGCGTCGGGTTGGGAGGCATCTGGGTGTAGGCGGCGCCGAGAAGCGCCCGCGGCGCGTTCACCTCGTACCCTTCGTCGAGCTTCCTCTGCAGGTAAGGAACGCCGACGGCGACGGCGAGGTTCATCCATATGTCTCTCGTGCCGAGCTTGAGTGTGTCCCGGACGACGGCAGGCGCGGAGGCGCTGGCGCGCGGGATCTCGGCGTGCAGGGCCTTTTCGCGCTTCAGGCCGTAAAAGTTCTCGGTGAAGCTACCGCCGCGGGTCTTTAGGTAGTGGCGCTCGACGAGGAGCATGAGCAGGGCGTAGAGCTCATCGAAGGAGTTGAGGGCGCGCAGAAGGTAGCGCGGGTATCGTTGGGTGGCGACGGTGAGGAGGTATCGGATGGTGGGCGGGAGGAGGGAATTGAGCTGCTGTTCGGAAATGAGCTCGAAGAGGGAGGGTTTCTGGTCGTCGAAGGAGCCCCGGAGGGCGGTCATGAACTCCATGGTGGGCGAGGGCGGGCGGGCATCGAGGTTGTTGTGATGGCGATCCCCTCAATGGTTTCTGTTGCGGGTACGCGGATGTGAGGGAGGGGAGAGAGATGCGGGTTATCTGGGCATAGCGATGACGGATCAGGTGTGTCGGGTGGGTTGGTGATATTAATGGAAGTCTGCTGGTTGGTTATCTTATCGTCGGCGGATGGTTTGTCAGAAGTTGGAGGTTGAACGTACCGAAGGAGTTTGCCGAGGCAGTTCCACTAGCGTCCCGAGGGACCAAGAACCCGGGGAAGCCAGCGGGGCCATCTGCTGTGGAAAGGGTACCTTTTCTGAAGTACCCATTCGAACCCCCGACCGACGACCAAACTCAATTGAATCACAGCATCAACAACTCAATCAGTCTGATTTTAGACGGGTAGCTGGCTTATAGATTGCCTGTATATTCATTTGTAGCCTTCTGGTTATAATTCGTGACATAAGACTCCATCGATTACCTCACTTGATTTATCCTTCTTCTATTGGATAGAGCCAGACTCAACTCACTATCAGCGTCAAGCAACACTCACTTGCTCGTCTCACTCTCACTCTCACCCCAAAATTCACACGACGGCACTTTGTTCATCATGGGCATCCCACCTCAGTTCAAGTCCGTCTTCGAAGCCAAGGCAGGCGGAGAGCGCATACAAGCCTGGCTCAACCTCGACAAGGACGACGCAGGCAACTTCAAGTTCGGCGTATGTCCCCTTACCTCTCTTCTCATCATATCTCACTTCCAAGTAAACACACACCCACAATCAACCACCTAGCTAACATGAGACTTCAAAACCCCAAGAACTGGATGGGCGCCCTCATCCCCTCAATCACCCTCCTCTCAACCTCCCTCACGCCCACCCCGCGCGCCACCTTCTCCTTCACCGTCCTCCCGGAGCACTGCAACCGCGCCGGCAACCTCCACGGCGGCGCCGCCGCCACCCTCTTCGACTCCCTCACCACCTTGCCCTTGGCCCTCGTCAATGATAAACCGGGCTACTGGCAGTTCCTCGGCGTCTCCCGTACCATCAACTGCAGCTACCTCCGACCCGCGCCCAACGGCGAAGAGTGCCTCGTCGAGTGCGAGATTGTCCAGATTGGCCGGACGCTGTGCCAGCTCAGGGGTACCCTCAAGAGGCGGAGCGATGGGGTGGTGTTGGCTACGTGTGAGCATCACAAGTTCAATACTGATCCTGTGAGCAAGTTATGATTGGGGAAAACCTTGTTCATTCTTTTCTGGAGGAGTGCGAATGTAGGAGTATGGATGAGTGAAAATATACGGCATCTATTACCAACGCGGTATATGTACAGTTGTAGAAATTACACACAAGCTAGAACAAAATACGTCAAGCCAAATGACCAGATACCCTAAACACCACACCCCTATCTCACTGCTCTATAAGATGATGCCCATTTAACACGAGATCCATAATCTCGAGATCTGGCGCCGCCAACGCTGCTATATCCTCCACCAGCTCCTCGTCATCAATGTCCCCATCATCATCATCGTCCTCCCCCCACTCTCCAACCACAAAGTCCTCATCATCATCCTCGTTGCTGGCCAGCTCCGCGTCAAAGTCCATGATGGGCAGGAAATCGTGAATGTCAATCTTCTTGTCGTCGCCGTCCTTGGGGCCCGGAGCCCGGTCGGAGACCTTGAAGTAGGCGCTGGGTCCGCAGGGGCCGTGGGGGTCGAAGTCTCTGTAGAGGTCTCTCAGATTAGCATAGACCCTCCTCTCGCTCCGCGTTGTCTTCCTCCATGCATAGATACTAAATGTAGGGAAGAAGGGGGGGAGTGCAACGTACGTATCGAACCAGTGTCCCATGACACCGCGAGCCGACCCGACACCACCAATCTGGATCCCCTCGCTCCGCCACCGCGCGTGGCCGTTGAAGACGGAGAACGTCGTCCACCTCACCTCGCCCTCCTTAGTCATCCGGACCGTGCCTTTGATAGCTAATCAGAATCAGTTGAAACCAGCAAAATCACACAAAAAGCAAGAAAGAAAAGAAAAAGAAAAACGTACCACGAAGTTGAGAATGCGCATTATCATCCCACGAATCATCAACAGACCTTGACAACCCATGAAAATGCACAACAGGCAACTCCTTCCCGTCCTCCTCCCCCGGCGGCTGCACATCAACAACATGCATCTTCATCAAGATAATCCTCGTCGCCTCCCCGACATCAAGCGGCGGCCGCTGCACCTCAACAGGCGGCACCGCCTCCCCAACAGGGAAATTATAATGAAAAAAGTCATTATAATCAATGAAACAGACAACCCTTAACCACGTCCCCGCAACGCCATACGGATCCTCCAAATCCGAATCCCGAATGCCCCTGCCCGGCGAGGGGACATAACTCCCCGACCACGACCCCGCAAACGGCTTCTCCCACAGGTTGGAAAACACTTTGGCCGTAAGGCGCTGCGACTTGATGTTGCTGCCCAGCACGATCATGATGGCCTCCATCTTTTCCCAGTCTACCCTGCCGGAATCGTCGTCCCGAAAGGGACCCCATTTCGTCCGCGTCGTGTACTGCCGCATGTCGTAGACTCTGCACGCGGCGTAGGGATAGACCCGCGACGACCGCGTGCGGCCAAAGTTGAAGATGGGGCGGCCGTAGAGGCAGTGGAGCTTTGCGCTCTGCTGGTGGAGGTCGTCGGCGGCGTTTGGGTTCGTGCGGGAGGCGGAGGCGGGGGCGGAGGCAGAGGAGGAGGAAAAGGAGGATGCCGAAGATGATGACGACTGCGGACGGCGAGTGCTCGTGCTCGTCGAGCGTGCTATATCGCCGCGCGCGCGGTCAAAGATGGAGGAGCGGCAGAGGAAGGCCACCCGCGCGGGTTCGTCGCGGAAGATGTTGGCTAGGGCGGCGGCGTTGCGGGAGACGGCGTGGGTGCCTGTGTCGTTTTGCGTCTCGCCTGTTGGGGAGGCATGTTGTAGCAGCCTGTTGACAACATCGGATACGAATGGGAGATCGTCGCGGGACTGGGCAGGGGGTGCGGATGAGAATTGGGAGCTCGTACTTTCAAGTGTTCTACCCTCATGACGGGAGAGCGGCCAAGGGGGGGGGTTCTCTCTTACCTTTTCGTTGACACTGTCACTGGCGCAAACGCGACCGAGTCTCACGAAATCGTGCAGTTCCCTCTCCCAATCCAATCCATTCTGCTTAGGTGTATCCTGTTTGTGAAATTACGAATTAGACCATATTCCCCTTCAATACAGCCTAAGGCAAGGTGAATAGTGGGGAGATTTCGTACAAGAGCATTCAGATAGACGTCCTTGCAAAGTTTCTGGTTCCCCTTCACGTAGGAGTGCAAGAATCGGCATGTGCGGGGCAGACGTCCGAGGTCGCGGGGCTCGAGGCCCGAAAAGATGTGATGGAGGATCTCTGCCGGGAGCAAACTGATATGCAGCAGCAGCTGCTGCGGCGGTGGCGGCGACATCTTGGGCGACGACGCCCCTTCGGCTACACCCATGTGGCAGTGACCGCGGGGTTGATGCTTATCGGGCGGCGGCGGTTGTAGTCTTTCGATGCGCGTTCACGGTTTTTAAGAAAGGTGAAGTACCGTTCACGAGGGGCGAGATGTGTTGGGGAACAAGGTGTGAACGAGGGGTCTACTAGTCACGATGAGAGGGAACGTTTCCTTGGAGTAAGGTAGGTAATGAAGGTGGGAAGAATGGAATAAGGTCAGGCAAGGCAAGGTAGACAGCGGAACGGAAGCTTAAACTTACGTTGTCTATCCGGTTGGTCAACCGCCACGAAAACCTCCCACGCGGGACCTGGACCAAATGCAGCGTTCGTGCGGGGATGGCTGTGTACAGGGAACCTACCTATCCCAACCTCAGGGCGGGCGGGCGGGCGTGTGTGGGTACCGCCTGCGATCCGTGAAGCTTTGGAGAATCCCCGGAGGTTAGGGTGTGTAAGCTCCGGCGTATCAGCGCAGTGGAGAATGACGGGCACTGTGTGTTGGGTAAACTTATGCCTTTGAGATGGTTCGCAGATTCCCGACCAAGGCTCTCAGCCGCCCACGGTTCACTACCTATTGATCTCTCGTAACACAACAGTTCCTCGGTTTTCCCGACTGTGCCGTCCCCCAAATTGTTCTCTTTGGCCAGATGCCCCTCTCTTGAAGCCATGTCTGCAAGTCACTTGAGTCAGTATAAGTCATCATGACGTAAGGTACCTAAGGTAAAGAAGATCACTAATAACCATCCTTACCTAAGGTAAGGCATGGCAAGGTACCTTGGCAGATGGCGCTACCGGATTCGTAGCCCCGCACACCGGAGCCGAAAAGTGGACCCATCCGGCTCCGGGCCCGGAGGCCTACCTGCCTTAATGTCGAGAGCAAACGAAGGCGGAGCACAAGGTCCACAGTTCCAACTCATGAATATCGCCGGATGTCCTTGCTTGGCAGACCGCTATCTTCACTGCATCAGGGATCAAAGTCATTCCACGGCGCAGAGAACAGCAATCGGCAATTCCCGTACATGGCCTCGTCCCCAAGAGAGAAAAGATGACAGGGACACCCGATGCACGCCCTTATGCTCCAATAGCAGCCTAGACTCCTGCCCACGCCCCGTCTACAGAGACCACATCATTCGTGAGGGACCTGAATCCTAGGTGCCCGGATTGCCTAATCAATGGAGAGAGATCCCCCCCTCTTGGCAAACACTCCAGACCAAGGTTTCTTCCACTGACTTGGACTCGGATAGGTGGGATTTCTAATGCCTCGGACACCTCACGTTCCGTCCCCACCTACGTCGTTTCCTCCTTGTGTGACGGAGCCGTCTGCCGCAGCTGGAAAAAGATGGCGTTCACAGATGTCAATGCTTATATTATAGTAGAACATGAAATGTGATCAGGTAAGAATAGTTATCAATGTACTCTCTCCGAGACCCTACTTTTTTCCGTCTCAGCGCTAATGCTGCCGTGTCACGAAGAATCCATCGCGCTGCGGTAAGGCGCGCGCATCAGAGGGGTATAGATACAGTACAACACACACAAAAAGAAAAATGCTCAAGCGTAATGTCCACGTTGGCTCTCAGTTGTTCGAACTTGTCGTCTGAGGCCTTAATCCTCCCATCATGTAATCGCAAGAAGTGGTATAATATTTCAAAGTCAATCCCCCAGTCGTCAATATGTCGTGCCATTACCATGTGTATATCCTAGTAAAAATGGCTCGAATGCAGTTTGGTCGTCATCTCGCAACTCGCCAATTACATCGTGGTAGCCCCAGCGTTCAGCTGGAGACAGTTGCTGAGCAGATTGGCGCCCTCATGCAACAGCTCCCACCGGGTGGTTTCGAATGAGTCCTTAAGCACTAGCAGCATCGCGGTGTTTTCATTGATGCCCTTCATCGCCTTGAGCTCGTCTGGCGAGGACGCGCCGCCGTATTTTAAGAGATACTCTCGCATTTGTCGTACCTGTTCCTGCTTGGATGTCGGGAGCGGGACTTCAGGACAGGGGCCTTCTAGGGCGAATCCATAACACCATACGACAAGGGCAGCAAAATACAGAACCCAAGGCCTGTTGAGCAGTACGTCGTCTCGTGCAGTGTACGGCTCATCGTACTTGAAGCCATTGGGTTGATGCGGATGGCCACCATCGGGTATGAGAACAGAGCTGATGAACTTGAGGGCATAAAAGGTCGCGTCGCGGGCCTTGGCGGTTGGCGCCCAAATGTCCTTCATCCTCCGTTGAGCACTGTTGAGATCTTGCTGCCCAATAGCTCGTCCAAGAAGCCGCTTTGCCCTAGCAAAGATTTGGCAGTCGACAATGTCAACGTGCATCGCCATATGAGCAAGATGATGCAGTACGGTGCGGCTCTCAAACACGACGTTGGCGTCATTCTTCTTCGCCGAGTCAAAGCGGTAAGGGTCAGAAGAGCCTTCTGTCCTTGTGAGGGACTTGTCGAAATCCTCCTTCCAAGCGTCAAAGGCCCTGGTGAGTGTTCCCCGCCATTTGTCTCTGCCGCCCAGTGCCTGAGACACGCCGCCGCCAAGAACGTTGACCTGAAGATCTCTTTGATTCATGTGCCAGCTAACACTGAGAAGGCCAGCCATGAGAACCATACGACCGAAGGGATTGGTCTGTACGCCCTGGCCACTGAGGGTTCGTTTCAGACCCTCTAGGAAAGAGATCGGCTTGACACCGTTGGACAGCAGATTGGACTCAACTCTGCCGACTTCTGCACCGCTCGTAGCCTTCCACAAGGCCTCATCGCAGGGCAGAGGCAACCTCATTTCATGCGTGACCATGACTGTAGAATGGCCAAACATGGTAGCGTGGATGGAGTCAATGACAAAAGCAGCAAACGCAGCTCGTCGTGTCGACTCATTGGTGATCCAGTGATTCCACCACTCGTCTGCGGTGTGGGCCACGCCGGATGCCGAGGAATGGCGCGAGCTGTTCGTCTTGTCGTCCCGAGGGTTGGGTGGCGAGTCGAGAGATGATTTGCCAATGAGCGATCTTCCGCGGCGCATCAGGGTAATTGTGGTTGCGTGGTGGATGTGGGCTCGCTCGTGCAGTTCTCTAGTTGAGTACATCTTTTCGTACAGTTCAAGAAGTAGAAGTGTCTGGAACAGCCACAGCTTTGCCGGCGGCCTGAAATTCGGATCCATGAAAATCTCCCATCTCAGGTGCCAGGCAATGAAATTGGACAGCTGAGCACCCGCTTTTGTGACCTTCTGGCCATGTGTTTTGTCGAGGCATGCCGCACCTATCGTCATCATTGCTAAAAGAAGCAAGTTTGGAGTCCGGTCAGGCGAGAATGTAGGCTTGTGAAGGATGGGAATCTGGTCACTGAAATGAACCCAGTATGAGCCGATGTAAGCCTGCATCATCCGCTTGCTGAGCATGTGGTCGCCGTCGCTGCGGTCACCCTCCAAGATGCTTTCACGCTGTCGCATCGCGGGAGCTTCATCGTTGTCGTGAAACCTTTGGTTGATGAAATCATAAATCTCTTGGCTCTTCTCCTCAGATATCGTGGCCTCTGGAAGATTCTGGTCAAGCAGGTTGTTGACAGCCATGACTTGATGAGGGCCCGAGGGGAAGTATCCCATAGAAACACCCTCTGTTCCCACATAGGGTACGCTATAGGGATTCTGGTATTCGCCGTAGCTGTAAAATTGTTAGCGTGGTTTCTGGCCAAACGAAGGCCTAACCAACTTGTGAACGTACCCGGGAGCCACCATCTGGCCCATGGGTGAGCCTTCACCTCCTTGTTGCGTGTTGAAGAGGTAGGCAACGAAATCTTCGGGGATTGTGACATATGGTGATTTGCTCAAGATGCTGTCGCTTCCGAAAACGGGGATCGTCCCAGGCATAGACATCTGATCGAGCAGCATCATCTCGCCTGACTGCTGGGGATGACCCTGTTCACTGTACTCGGCCGACGTGGTCGGTGCATATGTTTGGCCCTCGCGGGGTACGTTACCCGCGCCGTTGGAGAAGTCGGAGGGCGGCAAGTTGAATTGCGGAAAGTTCTGCTGAGTTGTATATGCTGCAGACTGAGGGGTATTGTGCGGCTGGGTGTGGTAGCCGTGTGGATTGGCAACCGGGGACATGTAAGACCCGTTGGGTTGTCCAACCGGCCTTGGTCCGCTCGGAGACTGTTGCGAGGGGCGATGCGCCTGAACGCCTCCGTACCCATTGTCGTGATGCATGTAGCCGTCCATTCCACCAGGGTGCACACCTATTGGGTATCCCGGTGGTGTGTTGGTTGCCTGAATGAACGGACTGCCAGATACGTCCTTGGGCGACTGATATTGCATTTGGGCTTGCCGCATGTTGGCGAAGCCTGTTCCCGGCCGACTAATCTCGGGCGAAGCAGACCCAGGCAGTGGGAAAGGTGGGCGATCCGTAGTAGGGGAGATGTGGCTCATCATCGAGTCCTTACGGTTCAAAGCAGACCCCTTGGCTGTGTGACGGTCTCTATGGCGGTTACACAAATCAAGCCGAACGAAAGTACGACTGCAATCAGGAAAGTCACAAGCGTATATCTGCTTGGGCGTGTGGTTGAGCTGGTGACGGTACCTGAGGAGTTGTTAGTTAAGTAAGGCACCGACTTCAGACATTGCCACGTACAAGTGCTCGGCTCTGGAGTAGCTCTTTCCACAGCCCTCTTGAGGGCATTCAAACTTTTTGTCCAAGCCTTTGCGACTCCTCCGTCTTTTCCTAGCAGGACCACCTTCCGAGTTGGAGGAACCGGCTTTTCCTTCGTCGCCATCGTCGTCCATGATGTCGGCATCCTTATCCTCGGAGACTTCCCGCAGTCTCCCTCTCCCCGTTTCGTGTTCTTGCTTGATGAAGTGCTGCGGACTCGTTCGCGGGTCGTGTTTTGTCGCCATTGTCGCAGGGCCGGCAGAGGGCAGCGAATTCGAGGCTTTGAAAGTAGCTGGGTGTGCGGGTAAAACAGAAGTCATGATTTTTCAGACGGCAGCTTCCTGTTGTAGGTGTCGGGAAATCCGAGGTAGTTGGCGGCGCGGGTCCTGTCGCGATGTAACGGACCAAGACGCAGAGACACCAGCTTCGTTGCGCTCGAAGCCTCTTGTCGCAAGGGTATTTAGACTCTTGTTTTGCAAAGCCTAGAAGGGGCAGTCGAAAAATGATCTAGTAGCGCGACTTTGGCAGTCCAGTTGGATCAGTGTGCTGGACGTTTCGTGTTCTTCAGTTTTTGTAATGTACAAGCTGGGTACGCAAAATCGCACTCGACTTTTCTAGGTTGGCCTCTCCAAAGCCAATTGGAGAGGATTTTCAAAACATGACTGAGAGGAAGTGACACCGGCCAGCAGAGGTAACGGTAGCGGCAACGGCGTGGCAAGAAGGTAGAGCGCGATGCGTGAGGGAAAAGTCGCGGCTGAGAGCGCAGTTCTCGAGGACAGTGAGATGCTCCTTCAGTCGAGGTACGGAGACCCTTGAGGCGAGATCAGGCAAGGCAAGGTAAGCAGCTGGGAATGGTTAGCAGGTGGATGTTGGTGGAGATGGTAGTATTAATGACGGGTCTGCCGCCTGTTGCGGTAAAATGGACGAGCGCTGCACTGCATGACAGAGCGAAAGAGAGGGTAGGGGGTGGATGTCAAAAAATAAAATAAGAGACGGCAAGGTTGGAGGTTGCGGATGGGAGTGGACCAGGGACCCAAGGGCTGTGGAGTGAGTTGTGGACTAAAGGGCGATAGAGATGGACCAAAGCGTTGCGTCCTAGGGGGTGGGTGTGTAACAACCAAGAGCCTGGCCTGGCGCCAACAACTGTCTCTGGTTCTCTCTCTGGTGCTCTCTCTCTCTCTCTATCTCCATGCGGATAGATCTTTGCTGAGTAGACCGAAGGAGTCCGATGCACTATTGCTTTGACGTTGGGCGATGACTTGCAGACAAAGCCACAGAGCCTAGCCCACGGCCTGGAAGGGAGTGGTCGGAGAAGCGCAAGTACCGTGTTCGTAGATGAAGAGCAGCTGAGTGACGAGGGGTGGGAACAGAGACGGCGACGGGGAAAAAGATAGTTTCGTCTTTTCCCTCCTCTCTCCCTATTTCCTGGGGGAGGCGTCGCCGCCGTTCCAGTTGCACAAGCTGTCGTCCGGGGCGGTCCAGCCTCTAAGAAGCAAGACAGGGAACCTTGAGTGAAAGGATGGCGGGAGACGGGACGAGATGGGGAATGTACCGGGTACGGGATCTGGTGGTGGAAGCGGAAATGGAGTGCAGTGATTCTGGTCCAAGATCAGGTACCTGGAGCTTCGGGGTACATTGGGGCCGGACGGCGCGGTCCCTTGAGTGCGAAGTAAACCGAAGCGAACCGTTGATGTCCGTCAGTGGCATTCCCAGCTAACCTGAGGTTAAGGTAGGTACCTCAAACTCAAGGACAGCGGCGATGAAGTGTACGTCGGGGAGCGCCGCTGGGCAGATCGGTGACCAGCACTTGTGACGACTACAGCAATAGCTGCGGCGGCAATAGTGGCCGATCGAGCTTGGTCGCATGTCATTCAGCTGAGGCATCGTCGTCCCGAGTAACCCGTGGCAAGCTCGATTCATGGTCCTAGCTGATGGATAGTATGCAGCACTGGAAGCTGAATGGACCCGGGCATGGCAATTCGTCGGTCCTGATCCACGGCGGCATGTCTGACGGGTACCAATGGAATTATCTCTCAAATCCCCGGGGGGTTGGATTCGAAATGCCGGGAGACATGGGAAGGGAACGGGAAGAGAAGAGAAGAAAAATGGAGGGCGGGAAAGAGGCGACGGATGACGGAGAGACAGAGAAACAGAGAGGGAGAACGAGACAGACAAAACGGATTGGAATGCCTCACCTGAAGAAGATTTCACCTCGCCAAGTCGATGGATGCAAGGGCTCTCGCTGGACTGTGAACGGCAGTGCAGCGCAAAGCAGAACAATGGATAATCGTCGTTGGACGGGACGCGCCGTGTGCGTTTGTGTTGCTGAATTCAAGGCAGGCAGAGAGAGAGAGAGAGAGAGAGAGGGATGGGGGCGCACGCCAAGGCAGGAAACAATGTCGCCTTTCTTCTCGAAGCTCGGATGACAGGGCAGAAAGATGTTTGCTGCCGTTGAAGATTTGGGCCTCGGGGATGGATGGATGGCAAATCCAATGTCTGGGTTATCCGCAAGGTAAGGTAGGTAGGTACTCGATAGGTAATATCGACTGGAATGGTGGTGCGTGGGTGGTGCTTGTGTTTGGTGTTTGGTGCTGATGCTGGCCCACCGCGTTAGTAGGTATGGATAATGGCGGCAAAGTCCTGGGGAAGTGGGTTGAATTGGAAAAAAAGCGTTTGACCATCTGGGCAGACGGATGGAGAGCGCAGAGTGGGAGTGTGGGGGGTCTTATGCCACCTCCCACTCCCACTTTCTCTCTCTCTCTCAGTCCCAGTCTCTCTTGCCTCTCGACTCCCTCCAAGCATCCAAGGTAAGGTAAGCTCCCCCCCCTCTTTGCTTCCATGCTGTGCAGGGCAGGGCAGGGCAGGCAGGCAGGCAGGCAGAGTGTGCGGGTTCTACCCCCCCCGTGCCCCCCTTTTCCCCCCTCCACCCTTTCAGCCAAACCCGGCCATCGGTGAACCCAGGGTGTAGCCAAGGTGTGAGGCCCGCCGGCGATGCGATGCGATGCGATGCGCAGAACCCAGATGACCTTGACCAAGCAGATGCTAAGCTGTACACTCCCATAGGAGCAGACATTGACGGTAGAGCCGTACCATGCAAAAAAGGTGTGGTGGGCCACGCCATTGGGGAGGGGTCCTTCATTAGTGCGCCTTCGAATAACCGTACAAAGTACTCCGTACCGGGAATAATTAACATGGCATGTTGCGGTTGGAATGCTTCTTGGGTGACTCCCCTTTTGCGACCCTTCCTTGACACAGTCTATTACAGAAAGGTCTTTGAGGGTGCACTCGGAGAGGGGGGGAGCTTGAAAGATGATGCGGCCAGGCACTCATACCGTATATCCCGTGCATGTAATGATTGCCATGGTACTGCGTACCTCGCCCCGAGCAGGATAGACGCGCCGAGGGAACGGCCCTCGCTCAAAGTGTGGTGCAGGACAATATCGGAACTTGAACAAGGGCAACAGGCCGTGTAAGCAGAGGGAGCATCCGGCTGGTCTTCGGTACCGTTCGCGAGAACCCGACCAAAAAAAGTTGACAAGTGACCACCTGTGCATGTGCGTTCCTGCGCCTCGTCATTTGCCGTCATGGAAGAAAGAGTACGGTATCCGTCCGAGGCAGCCGCACCATGCTCCCGTACGTCCTCGGAATGAGTACACGGAGAGAGAGGGAGAGAGAGGCAGAGGGAAAAGTGCAATGAGCCCAAGAGCCTGGTTGGCCGCAAAATCCCGCTCCAACAGCCGTCGCTATAGTGCTAGCCGAGGAAAATGCAACTGAACATGCCCAGAACTACCGGGCACGGCTGGCTTTGGTTGTAATCCATGTATACATTTTGTCGGGTGAGAAATCTTGACACCTCTGACCTGCTTTTTCCCAGGGAGCGGAGATCGATCTGGTTGGCGTGGTTAATGAAAAAGACTAAGCCATAAGTAAATCGGGTCAGGAACTCACCCCCAATTCGCAACATTGCTCACCTCGTCTTTTCGGTTGACGGATATCGGTCGGCAAGCCGCTATGTTGAGCCATGGTCAACGAAGAAACTGTGACGTTTTGTCCTCACAATAGCTCCACATAGTTCCGAGTAGCGAGGTAACGGGGCGGGTCAAGCTGAGAGGTTGCTCTCATGACATTTCCAAGTGGTGGTCTCTGTTGTCGTACGACCATCAACTGGACGAGCACAGCAAACATTGACTGGCCCCTTTGAGCTAGAGGGTCCCCGCCCAGAGACCCCCAGAGACCCCCAAAGATCCCCCAAGTTCTCCTCGCTCGCCTTACGACAAGCATGCCCATGCCGTCCGTGACTGGCGTGGCTAGCTTCTGCAGGGATGGCCGGTGTGCGGATCCGTAGCTCACTTGGAGAAGACGAGACGTGTGGGGATGGGCACGGTCTGGAGCTTGGACAGTGGGCTTCACTCTCCCGGGGCGCCATACCCCCGGCCAATCGACATGGTTGCGTGGATCGGCCGCCGGTGTCACCTAGACTTCTCAAGCTTCTTTTTGGGGGTTTATTCCTGCCAGCCTTTGCCAACCAGCGTGTGCATTATTAGTTGGTTAGCTACCCACAGACGGCACTGTCAAAATTTTGCCAGAGATCGTTCTTGTTAGTGTAATTGCCCACGTAATTTGCTTCATAACTCTTTGCCGCTCTGTGGTGCGTCGGCGTCAATGGTCGTAAGAGCTGCAAGATTGCTCCGCTCGAGGGTGGTGTTGTGTTGACAGGAAGTAAGACAATGTGAGAGAATACATGCTGAGCGTCGAGGAAGACGCAGAAGAGAGGCAAATGTGCGCCACACAAGCAGCACAATATTGCTGCAAATTGCCTGTCAATCACCTGTCACCGTTAATCTTACATGTGGTTATGGTCGTGGTAGGTCGCGCCAGACCTACAATCTACCCGCTTATCGCGTCTAAGCTGTTGCTGTCAGACCGAAGCTGCAGCACTCACTAATGAAGCTCGGAAATAACCATGCTGTGACACTTCAAAGGCCAAGCTAGCCGCCCATCATACGCGCTTGAATTCACCCAAAGGCGGATGCCCTGTCGTTGTCGATCTTGTGCCATTTATCAACCCCACGCTCTGAGGCTGAGATGCGTGAGGCACATCAGGAACAAATACCGCATTGTCGGGTGGGGCGTGGGTGAATCTTCCAAGTCGGCATAGTCCAGGTGTCGAGGCAGACGGATACGTTCGAAAGAGCATTTCCGGAGTCTCAGTCGGTATACCGGCCATCCCCGTTGATGCACTCCCAATTCCTTGGCTGTTCTCATCTCGTAATGGGTTCCCAATCTGGTATAGACCCTAGAATCGGAAAGGCAGCACACGACCCTCTTCGTCGTGACGCTGACAGCCTAAATTTGCCTGTGAGCAACCATCCACGCCCTTCTTCCATCGCTGCCGGCAGTCGAATGGGCTCAAGTTGCAGTGCTTCGGTCAACAGATTGGGGGTTAGGAAGAGATATTCGATCCAAAAACGACGTAGGTCTTCGGACTCACCACCCTGGTACCCTGTACCTTGGTGACCAATATCTATGTATCTTCAGCTGCGAATGGTGGGTTTTCTCTTCACCCTCGCAGTCACGTAGCGAAACAACTAGTTTGAAATGGCAGCGCCCCAGCTAATTTCTGAAGGACTCTCTCTAGGCAGGTTCTGATGGCATCTGACGTAGAGAATCTGAGGTAGAGAAGGTTGGTCAAGGAAATTCGGCGTGCAAGTTGCCGACTAGATGTTGTCGATAATAGACGTCATGTAGAACTGTACTTCAGCCTAGGGCCGAGGCGACTCGCAAAAAGTTGTGGTGGAGGTGGTTGCAGGGATATTTAGCTGATCGTCGGTCAGCACCTGTTGGAGGAAAACCACAGACCGTCGGCTCCACCCACGGTGAGCTTCGGCAGGGACAAGGGCTCCTTCGCAAGCAGTGGCCCCTCAAGGGGGAGGGTAACAACTAAATGATCTCCCTAGTAAGCCACAATTCGGAAGTATATTCAACGAACAGCAAGTTGATGGTTTTCTGTGGTGGTTTTGGAGTTGAGGTTCGTTCTCTGGACGATTCGTGTAGTCATTCCATCAATGTTTTGCGAGGCAATAGCGTTGGTAGATCTTTATGGCGCCTACGGCGGGCAAAGGGTCGTGAAGGTACAGGTTTCTTATCGAAAGCGTGCCACTTGCGCATGTCCTTGCGGGTTGGAGCTGTAGACAGGTTTGACACCTGACCAATCCGCACGCCGATGCGTGTTCGAATGAGGATGCCCGATCATGTATCGATTGGGTAGCCAGCCCCCCTTCTCGAAGCCTTTGGCACGACCGGGGCGCCTCAGTCAGATGACTCGGCGAAATTTCGAGGCCTCAAAGCAGACAGTATTCCTTCTTGTCTGGCCTGTGCAGTTAGTTTCGATATTAGTTGAGGAACAGGTAGAGCAGATAGAACGTCGTGGGGCTCCCAAGTCTGGCGTCGAAAGAAAGTTTGGGGGTCTCTTGGTCCACCTACGTCTCGACGTGGGATGACCCTCGTGCAAAGACTCAATTACGTGCGAGATGGTAGCCCAAGCTACCGGGCCAGCCACACCTAGTGTTTCGTACAGCGTGGGGGATGGGAACCCAGACACAGTTTCGACGGGCACATCTCGCGGGCCGTACTGTGACTCGGGTATCTGTATGGCCGGGAGCCCTGGAGGTCTTGAAATGCCCTGGCAAGCTGGCTCGATCAGGAGGCCAAGAATGAAGGAGAACCTCCCTTGTTGCTTGCTGGCGCGGCTGATGTGTTCGTGCAGCCAAGACTCGGCCTCCCTCGATGTGGAGAAATTGGGGTTGAGTTTGTCAATGGGGATTTCCCCGTGCAAGCAGACGTCAATCCATGGGCGTACAACGGCCTTAATTCTCAAGCTCTGCTGGATAGGTACTGTGTTCTGGCGGACTGGAGTCTGTCCAATCGAAAGCTTGATACGCTGAATCTGGATTTGGCAACTTGTCAATCCAAGTCTCCGTTCTACTCGTCGGTACGTGGCATGCTAGTCACTGGCTTGCGGCTGAAGATAGCATAGTGAATCGAGAGCATTGCTTCCATGTTATTCATCCGTAGCAGATGATGAAAGTCGAAGCTACTGAGTTTGCCTCGAGGTTTGATATTGTTGGAGAGCGTCTGATTTCCACGAGTCCGAAGTAGCAGAATGTGTTTGCTAATGAAAGGACGGAGTGGGATAGACGCCATGAACTGGGACCGCGCGGAAAAACAATGAGGGGCCGATGGAACTTCACACCGAGGAGGGTCCACCACTGCGCTATCCCAATTAGGCTGGAGCTGAAAATTTGCTCCGGAGCCGACTTAGGTACATATGTACTCCGTACCTCCACTTAGGTAAGCAGATCAGCCTGAGGTGAATGTCGGGGATGGCATTTCAAGCACCACTTTCGTATACGTACCGATGTCGCACCACATTGACGCCAGCAACGGGGCCCAACTTTTCCAGGCACAACCTCTCCAGCCGTCCAGTGCTCGCCGTTCAGAGTTCACGCCAGACCCCGAATTCCGCCATGCCGCCAGTGGCCGCCCCGCAGCTCGCTCCTCGAGGCAGGCAAGGCCCTGGGCAACCAGCAACCAACAGAGGCGCCGCCGGCTGTTTGGTGCCATGACGTGAGAAAAAATCCCCTTCTCGTCCACGCATCCACGCTTTCACTCTCCCGCCCCGACCCTGCCTCTCTTCCCCCCCCTCACACCGTTTTCTCCCCAGTCTTCATTCTCGAGTACGATGTGATACCAAGGCACGCCTCTCTACCTCTCTCTCCAGTTCCTGCGACCTGTACCAAATCAGCTCCGACAGTCTCGGCAAATCCTTATTCCATTCCTACCACCGTCATGGCACCCAAATCTTCAAAGGTCGCTCACGATGACACAAAGTCCGAGAACACAAACACCAAAGAGAAGCACACGTCTGGTTCTGGTGGTCACTCGAACGGCAAGCTTCGTCGTGTGGCCAGCTCGACGGGTTCTCAATTGCGAGAAGTTACAAATGCCAACGCTCCTGCTGATGCTCCCACCACGGCCAAGGAGGCTGCTCAAAATCCAGGCGTAAGAATGCACCTCACTCCTTCAACCTCACCATACCCACATAGGCAGCATCCCAGCCTCGTAAACCTACCGGCTAACACTGTCATTTCCAGATTCAATGGAAAACCTTTGAGCGAGACACACTCCATGCATACCGTCGCGAGCATCACCTCAATACTCCTACCTCTTTCTCGTGCTCGTATCGTCAATTGGTTCTTTCGCGACCTGGCGGAATTGGCCTACACTCCCCAACGATGGCTCGAAAGAAGGAGAATAGACGGCAGAGCAAGGAACAACTAGCGATGACGGTGCGGAAACACTTCAACGGTGTCGGAATACAAGAAAACGATGTCATTGTCGACTTTATTCACAAAGTAAGGAGCCAGGCCATAACCAAAAGCGACCGCCACCGACGATCGAATTCGAAATCGCACGACGCTTAAAGACCTTAATGACGGAATGACTTTTATTTGGGATTTACACGCATCGAAAGAAGTTGGTTGACGGGTGCACTTGTGTCACCGGAGCATAGAGCCACGCCGGCCGTTTGGGCGATTTCGGACTGCATAATGATACCTTACCGTGGGCAGGAAGCCCCCACGACGATAGACGACAAAGGCAAAACCACCTTTGTCTTAATTTTTTTACTATCTTTATCTTTTATTTCCACATAGCCATGATCTATCACAGTAATGATATATGGAGTTTTGGATCGGGAGAGTTTTCCAGAAATCTGCAATTATTCGAACACTGCGCGCCTTGATTTCCTACGGCTGCTCCTCCGAGGCCCGGCGCACCGAAGGCTTTCATGCACTGTACAACGCGCATCCCCAGAAGTAGTCGCGAATTTCCACCTGTGGGCTGTGGGGCGTGTTCGCGAGCCACTTAGAGCCATCCCAATTGCTGACGTGAAGCTTGAGGTGCAGCAGTTACCCCCATTTTACGTACCCAAATTACCCCCGGACCCCCTGCACTCACTCACGCCCTTCTTGCTGCAGGTGCCTGAGGCAATCACCGTCTTTCGGCTTAGCATCGGGCCAAAAAAAAAGTTGATATCATCCCGTCTTCAATGGCATCGAAGGGCAAAGAATTTGCGGGAGAGTTCCACTTGGACGTTGATGCTTTTTCCGCATCCTCAGGTCTAATTTAACCCCCTAAAATCTACGACACACTGCTTTCAGATGATTCGACAAGCTTCACAATGAATGCAAGCATTCTTACAAAGGCAGCGGCCCCGGGCCGTCTGCTGTCCAGCCGTATTTCTAGGCAATCCAAGCTCAAGGACTCTGTCTGCAAACGCGCCCGAATCCACACCGTCACTTGTACAGTTAGACCCACGAAGCCTCTAGCTTCCCGGGTGACATCTCGAGCTCCCTCATCCAAACGTGTAAGTCATACTGCTTGCTAGAGTGTCAAAACAGCTTGCTGAACATTCACTTCTACAGGCATTCCATGCGACATCCACCACCCTCGCACCGAGCGACCCCTACAAGACCTTGGGTGTTGACAAATCAGCATCTGCGGGCGACATCAAGAAGGCATACTACGGCCTAGCAAAGAAATACCACCCCGACACGAACAAGGATGCCGGAGCGAAGGAGAAGTTTGGCGAGATCCAGAGCGCATACGAGATCCTATCCGACCCCAAGAAGAAGCAGCAATTCGACCAGTACGGCGCTGCCGGCTTCGACCCCAGCGGCGGCGGCGACCCGTTCGGAGGCGCTGGCAACCCATTCGGCGGCGGGTTCGGAGGGCAGGGAGGCTTCGGCGGCGCCGGCGGCTTCAACTTTGACGACATCTTCTCCGCCTTCACGGGCGGCCAAGGATTTGGACGCCGCGGCGGCGGCGGTGCCGGTAGAGGACAGAACCCCTTCCAGCAGGAAATCCTGGTGGGCGACAACATCGAGGTGCAGTCGAGCATATCCTTCATGGAAGCGGCCAAGGGAACGAGCAAGACGATCACGGTGACGCCCCTGACGGAGTGCGGGACGTGTACAGGCAGCGGACTCAAGCAGGGCACAAAGAGGTCGGCGTGCAAGTCGTGCAACGGAACGGGCACCCGGGTGCACTTCATGAACGGCGGATTCCAGATGGCTTCGACGTGCGGGAGCTGCGGCGGGACGGGCACGACGATCCCTCGCGGGTCAGAGTGCAGGTCGTGTGCGGGCAACGGCGTCGTGAGGGAGCGCAAGACTATTACGGTCGATATCCCCGCCGGCATCGAGGATGGGATGCGGCTGCGCGTCGACGGCGCGGGCGACGCGCCTGTCACGGGCAAGAACGCCGAGGCTGACATGCGGACGCAAAAGGGCGACCTCTACGTCTTTGTGCGCGTCGCGACGGATCCGAAATTTCGTCGTGCGGGTTCTGATATCTTGTACACGGCCAGCATCCCCATCACGACGGCGATGCTCGGTGGCGAGGTCACGGTGCCGACGCTTGATGGGCAGGTCAATGTCAAGGTGGCGACGGGAACAAACACGGGCGACAAGCTGACGCTTTCCGGCATGGGCATGAAGAAGCTCAACGGCAGAAGGGGCGGCTCCGGCGACCTCAAGGTGGAGTTCCGGGTGAATATGCCCAAGTACCTGAGCGCGAATCAGCGTACGCTGGTGGAGATGCTGGCGAACGAGATGGGAGACAAGACGGCGCGGAAGATTATGAACGTCACTCCTCAGGGGTGAGTTTTTTTTTCCTTCTTTTTTCCCCTTCCTTGCGAGCGAGCTGCCGTTGCCAGGCTCTTTTCTCTCTTCTCTCTTATACAGTCCTAGATCTAGGACACCTCGAACGCCCCGTTTTGTACTAATTCCCGAAAGTAGAACCCAGCCAGCTTCGCCCGACGACTCCGAGACCCACAAGAACGAGGGCTTTCTCAAGTCCATGTGGCACACCCTGACGAACCACCCAGCTCACCAGAAGCCCGGTGATGATGCAGCAGACAAGTCGACAACGGAGAAGAAGACGGACGAGAAGAAGGACGAGTCAAAGTAGGACTCTGGCTGATCCTTTTGAGTCCGGAGTTGAGTAGTAGTCCTTGTACCATATCTCGGGCCTCCCTGCGCGGCCTGGCCTTGGCGGTGTAGACGCGAAACTTTCTTCCCGGTTCGGTCATAGAAGAAACGGAAAGTATTGGAGGATCTTGCATGGCAGGTGTTTACAAAGGTTTTTGTTTCTGGCTTCTCATCTTGTTCTTTTATAACCCCGATGTTTCGTCGGCAGAAAAGAGAGGGGAAGGGGAGGTTGCCAGCCCATGTTTGTTTGGTTTATGGAGAAAGCCTCATTGCTTTGCTCGATTGTATTATTCACATGACTTAGAAAAGTGTACAGTGTAGTATTAGACCATAGGAGAAGAGAGAAGAGAGGAGAGAAAGGGGGAGAGGAGGGGAGGAAAGAAGGATAAGCCAGCTCCCCGCGGAGGCCACTCACCTCAGATTATTTATAAAAGGACCACACCCAATCAATGAAGAAAGTATATAACCACTTCTCATCGATGACATTGAGAATGACATGCAACGGGAGAGGTTCGAAACCTGAGATGGCGCCTGGTTGTGACGCGGGGCGCTTAAAGATCTAGACGATGAGACGCATGAAATCCATGTGAGCGCCATGATGCGCAAGGAAAAGTATGGTTGATTTCGACCGCAGACACAGCACAGCGTCTTGCCGCGCAAGAAGGAACTGAAAGCAACGGGTGGCTGTTGTGGAAAGACGGGGGCCCTTGCAAGGAGCGGGCCGTTCGGGCCTGTTACCTGGTCCTGGCTCGGGTCCCTGAGAGTGGGGCCACGAAGCGCCGGCCGCCGGCGACCAATGGGAGGCCCGGGCGGAGGGGTAGCTAAGGTACGGGATATTGGGTGGCCCGTCACCTGCATGAGGGCCGGAGCCAATGTGGTTGCGGAAACGTGGGTTGTCGAGGCTTAGGTGAAGTGTGCTTGTGGGTGTTAGTGGGATTGCGGATGGGCTCTGCTGGTATTGAAGGGGCATAGCATCGTCGAGCTGCATTTCTCTGCGGTGAAGGACCATGGTGTGTTTTCTCTATCCCGATGTATGGTTGTTGGGTTGAGTGGAAGAAAGTGCGCGTGAATTCGTCGCGCTCGCTTGGATTGTCAGATCACCGCTCTTCGGCGAAGCTGTGCTTACATGCAGAAAGACATCGGGACGTACATGTAAGCAGCGATGGTACCGTGATGAGCAGACGGTGCGGTCTGGCCAAGGTGGAACGAAACGGAACCACATGGATATCACGAGACGGCCAGGCGAGAGTTAGCTTGGCCGAATTGTTCGGAGCGAACTATCGGGAGTGGAGTGAGGGAGCATGCGAGAGACGGAGGAGAGTTGCATTGGGCAACGTCTCACTGTGATCCCGCCAGAGATGAGGGATAGGTCATCTGGGCATGTCGACGCGATAGGCGAGGTAACCTGATGTATGGTGAGATGATTGGGACCCCAACCAAAGGTGGATTTGAGGTCTCATGGTGCTTGACGTTGCTTGGTGATATCGGCACCAAAGAGTCGGGATAGGCGCGTTTAGATAGATGCCCGATCGAGGGTATGTCGAGAGCGCTTGGCTACGGCTGATCTGTCTGGTGGACTGACGGATCATGGAGAACTACCACTATTCGCCCTGCGTGAGGTGCCGTGATTTGGGTTGAATCAGTGGAAGTGTAAAGAGTTGCCTAAAGAGAAGTCATGAAAGAGGGATAGAGAGTTTACTCCGTACTTACGGAGTACTCTCCTCACAGTTCGCTTGTGAGTCAAGTGCGACTGACGGTTCGCACCCTCGTCTCGGCCCCCGCCAAAAAGCCAGGAATATCCCCGGCTCGAGGTGGACAATTCTCACTGCCTGGCGGCTACGTAAGACAGCCCAACGTACCCTCTCCCAGTAGCCGTGAGGTACACGTTATGCGCCAACGTCAACACCACTCACACGAGGCTAAGCTGAGCAGTGCAACAAGAAGGCGGCGACGAATGACCAAGGTGCAGACGTTTACTTGCCTCCATTCTCCGAGGCCTGGGCGCTTCGTCAACCAAGCATATATCACCGACAATCCGGTACCGCCACCGCCAGAGGCGCAACCTGGGGTGTTTACCTTGGGTGTTTGAAGACGAAAACGAGACGCCTGACGACGCCGAGCCATCTCGGTCGGACACACGAAAGCTGCCCCGCCCTTCCCAAGAAGCTCCTCTTTAGGCCCTCTGTCCAAATTACCGTCCCCCAGCATTATGACCTCACAAGAACGCGAGTCTGATACATTTCTTCACAAACAATAGCCAGAGAGAAAGAGAGAAGAACACAACGATATTGTTGCCACCTCTGCAAGACAATTCGTCGCAAACTGTCGTACTACCACACCAACATTCCTCTGTCAATCTGCACCTCATCCTGAACAGGCACCAAAACTTAAGGCCGGCCGCAGAACAGCAACCCACATCAGCCAGCGCCACCAGCTCCGCCGAGAGCAACTACCCGACGACGACGGCGGGCATCCTTCTCCATCAACCAGCAGCCAGCAGCACCACAAACCGGGTCTGCCTCTGTCCACCAGCAACCGAAGACACGTACTCCCATCCCATCGGGTACCTGACGGTTTTGACCTGACAGAGAGACGGAAGTACGTACTCGCGATTGAGCTTGGGTGCACTGACTCTCAACTGCACCCGACTGAGCTGCCACCATTCTGGGCTCCTTCAATCGTCGCTGCCCGCCCCCACCCCGCACTCCGCCCGCCACGGCAAGACAGACAGCAACCAGCAACTAGCAACCTACCCAGCGACCTGACCGGAGAGCTGCATCCGTCCACCTCCAGCCCGTCACCTTTTTCTTCCCAAGGCCACCTCTGATGAGGCCCTGTATGCCACCCAATCATCAAGACATTTGAACGAGGCTGCCCATCACAGCAAACTACCCCTCCGACTGCGATTTACTGTCCCTCGCGACATCCCCGCGATTCCCCGGGCCGAAACCTCGTCTCCGGAGCTGGCCTCGTCGCCGTTTTTCAAAATGACGCAGTCGCCCATGATCTCCTCGCCTCTCAAGGCTACAAACGAAATCGACTGGGTCACCCCGCTGAAGGACTACATCAGGGATACATACGGCGATGATCCAGAGCGCTATGCTGAGGAGTGCGCCACCCTCAATCGTCTACGACAAGACGTGAGAGGCGCCGGCAAGGACAGCACCTCGGGCCGCGATATGCTCTACAGATACTATGGCCAGCTCGAGCTCCTCGACCTGCGCTTTCCTGTCGATGAGCAACACATCAAGATCTCCTTCACTTGGTACGTTTTCCATGGCTCCTGCTGTGTCTCGCGGCCCAACGCGCCGTTGGACCATACTGACATGTAGCGCTTCGCAGGTTCGATGCCTTTACACACAAATCGACGGCCCAATACTCGCTTGCTTTCGAAAAGGCTTCCATAATATTCAACATCTCCGCCGTCCTATCATGCCACGCCGCCCACCAAACGAGATCCGAGGAGTCAGGTCTCAAAGCCGCGTACCACTCTTTCCAGGCCTCCGCCGGCATGTTCACTTACATCAACGAGAACTTCCTCCACGCACCTTCGTCCGATCTTAGCCGCGAAACCGTCAAGACCCTCATCTCGATCATGTTGGCACAGGCTCAAGAGGTTTTCTTAGAGAAGCAGGTGGCGGATCAGAAGAAGGTGGCCTTGCTGGCCAAGCTCTCCAGCCAGGCAGCATACTTGTACGGGCAAGCTGTTGAGGGTGTCCAGGACAACTTCAATAGAGCCATATTCGAGAAGGTCTGGCTTCTCATGGTTCAGGTAAGGATTGCTAGCACAGACTCTTCCACCACTTCTGTCGGGGGTGGTTTGCAGCCATGTGTCGTGGCGTTTGCTAACAGACCTAGGTGAAATTCAACCTCCTGAGCTCCATGTCGCAGTACTACCAAGCCCTCGCCGACGACGAAGCTGGTCAACATGGAACTGCTGTCGCTAGACTCCAAGCTGCAGAGACTCATGGCAAGGAGGCAAACCGCATCGCCACCAATTTCCCCAACTCAGTACCCCCGAGCTCGAACCTCGGCGCCGAGACCGGTGGGCTTTTAGTCGACTTTAGCAAACGGCATCTGTCGACTGTCCAGGACAAGCTCAAGGAATTCAGCAAGGATAACGATTTCATCTACCACCAAACCGTACCCGCAGAGGCTAGCCTTCCACCCGTCCCGAAGCTTCCTGCGTCGAAACCAATCCCTGTCAGCGAGCTCTACGCCGGCCAAGATATTCAGCGCATTACGGGGCCGGATCTTTTCTCCAAGATTGTGCCCCTGGCTGTGACGGAATCGGCCAGTCTCTACGACGAGGAGAAGGCCAAGTTGATTAGAGCCGAGACGGAACGAGTAGACACGGCGAACAGTGAAATGGCAGCAAGTCTGGATTACCTGAGGCTCCCTGGTGCTCTGCAGGTTCTCAAAGGTGGTTTCGATCAAGAAATTATGCCGGATGAAGAGTTCAGGACCTGGTGCGAAGACGTTGCGGGGCATGAAGATCCCGCCGCCATTTTCGATATCTTGAGATCCGACAAGGATATCATTGTGAACACTCTGGATAAGAACACGAAACAGCTGGATATGGAAGAAAGTGTGTGCGAGAAGATGCGTTCCAAATACGAGAACGAATGGACCCAACAACCAAGTTCGAGATTAACGTCGACCCTGCGAAGCGATATCAGGAACTACCGAGAAGCGTTGGAAGAGGCAGCGAGAAGCGACAACCAATTGGCAGCAAAATTAAGGCAGAATGAAGGCGAATTCGAGGAGATGAGGGCGGCAGCCACCCACGGAAGTATCGAATCCCTGTTTCAACATGCCGTCAGCAAGGTGCGCGGGAAATCGAGCAATGTTACGAGTCCCTTGGGCAACGAGCCAAACCTGCTAGATGTCGACTTTGACGAAGGAGGCCCGAGTGTCGTTGATCAAATCCACAGAGTGGAGGAGATCATGAAGAAGCTGAACCTAATCAAGAGGGAACGCAACCAAGTGTTGAAAGACCTCAAGGAAAAGGTTTGTCGTTTGGGAGTTCTTGCAGGAATCTGAACATTGTACTAATATCCACAGGTTCACAACGACGATATCTCTGAAATTTTGATTCTGAACAAGAAGTCGATAACCAACTACGAGAACCAGCTTTTCCAGTCAGAGTTGGAAAAGTTCCGCCCGTATCAGAACAGGTTGCTGCAGGCTAATCACAAGCAGTCAGCCCTCATGAAGGACTTAACGACCAGCTTCAACACGCTGCTGCAGGACAAGCGAGTCCGATCGGAGCAGAGCAAGTACGAGACAGTGCAACGCCAAAGAACATCTGTCATGAACAAATACAAACGGGCATATCAGGAGTTCCTCGACCTGGAGGCTGGTCTTCAAGGTGCCAAGACGTGGTATGCTGAGATGAAGGAAACCGTTCAAAGCCTCGAGAAGAACGTCGATACGTTTGTCAACAACAGGCGGTCGGAGGGAGCTCAGCTTCTCAATAGCATTGAGCAGGAGCGGTCAACCCGCAAAGACGCACATGCTGAGCTGGAGCGGGAGCGTCTGAGGGGCTTGATGGAGCGCATGTCCATGGAACCTCCTGCGCCATCGCCCAAGCCTGCCTCGAATCGGCCAACGCCGTCGCCCTTGAATTTCGCCAACAACTCGACCCCACGATACCCCCAGACCAACTTTTCGGGTCAGTACCAAGTTCCTCAGTCTCCGCCTCCAAACCAGCAGCAGTACCCGAGCTTCGCCGCCCCTCCTACCTCGCAGTCTTACACGCCTCAGCCGGGGAACACATACGGCCAGCCTGCATACAATCCGAGTCAGTACGGCCGCACGCCCGGCCCTACATCACCACCTCCCCACCAGTCTACGTTCGGTCCAACTGTCCTGCGAGGCCCAGCTTCGCCCCCGCCAACGCAGACCTCATTCAATCAGAACCAGCAGTACGGCAGTTTCCCTAACCCACAGCAACAACAGCAGCAAATGCCTGCTGGGTTCGTCCCGCCGCCTCCGCCTCCTGGTCCTCCGCCACTGGGCCCTCAGCAGACTTTCTACGGTCAACAGGATTATCAACAACAGCAGCAACAGCAACAAGGCTATCCACAGCAAAACCCCCAGAGCGCTTACCCATCAAGTGCGCACCCCCGGTCAGCTCAGCCTCAACAAGGGGGCGATCCTTGGGCGGGTTTGAACAACTGGAAATAAGAGTGGCTGGACTGGTTAGACTATGATGGATCGAAAGCTGAGCACGTAGACAGCACTTCAAGGGGTGGTAGCTTTCGAACGAAGCACGCAACTGAGAATTTGGTAGCTGCTTAAATATAATGCGAGCAAGTGGGTGTTGGTTCCAGGCAGGATGGCACCGCAAAATTTATGGGTTGAATAGGCCTCGTGTGTGTTGAAGCTTGCAAGTAGGTACAACAGACTGGCAAGACGTGTTGAAAGGGGGAAAGCCGAATGAGAGTGGTGGTGAGCGGCTTATAAATAGACCAAATGACCACAATTGCATAAAGAATCTCCCACTCATTGATGTGACGGATGCCGAGATAGTGTATGCTCCCATCGCCTCGAGCTCCTAGAATGGTGTATACCCTCCCACCCCTGGGTAAACACTTTTTAGAATTATCAAAAAGGCCCAAAAGGCAAAAGAGTTCTGACCTGACCCTCCCAAGGGGGGCTGCCTGCTGACTGGTGACTGGAATGGAGTTGAGGGGGTATATATGGGATTGTTGTGTGTTTGGGGGGGAAGGTGTGGTCTGGATGGTGCCTGCCTAAGTATGAGTGAGGTAAGGTAAGGTAGCTGGTAATGGGTGAGTGGGTGAAGCTATGAATTAGGGGGTCTGTCTCGTCTACGGGTCTTGCTGAGGTCGCCCCTAAAGATCTTGAGAGGTGGAGGGTACGAGACGCGCCTGGAGTTTATATGGCCCGGTGATGGACTGGTTGGATACCTGGTTTCGGGGAGAGGTTGTGAGTTTCGAATGTGGCGGCCTGGCACAATATCACCGGCTGCTCATGGTTTGGGTTACATGCTTACTGTTTACGTGCCTGCCTCTTTCACCTTCTCTGTATGAGGCATTGACGCTGCGGATGAGCCTGCAGCGGCTATTAATAATCACACGGCAGTCTGGTTTTATTATAGCATTAGCCGGCCATTCCTGGAGCTCCTTGTTTTGCTGGGCCATTGCAATTGTTCGAAGCTCTATCGTAACCGACGGCCGATGGTAAGGTAGGCAAGACTAAAGTGAGACTACAAAAGTACTACATCTTAAGACAGAACTTGCCTTCTCTTCGGTTTTTGGTCTTCCTATATCGGGTGGTTCCATTTATAGGAGAATATCTAGGAGATCCTGAGGACGCAACTAGTTACTAAGTAGTATATATATCTATATATGTATGTATCTATAGGTTGCTTCTACCCCGTAGAGCTTTCACTAAGAAAGGATATACCCGTCTAGCCGTACCAATAGCTATACTACTTATGTGGCGTAATACCTGGGCGGGTAGATGGCCTACGGCGGCGATGTCGTCAGGGGTCGGAGCCGCCCAAAGTTGCGCCGCCATACCTTTTGAACCCTCTGGCCCGTGACACGCCGAATCATCCCCTACTCTATGTTTCGAAAAAGAATAATATTCTATCACCAAGGCCTGTGATGTAGCGTAGAATGTCCTAGGTTGAATAGCTCCGTACTCCTAGGTCCCGGGTTCGAGTCCCATACATTTACTTGTAAAAGTCCTTGCATCGTTACACCTGAGGCTGGTAAGAGTCTTCTCGGATCTTTCGTAGGCTCCCCATTGTAGGGGCCGAGCTTTTTGCGCTTTTTCGTCTGGTTGTGGTCGTCGTCTCGTGTGTGTGTCCGCCTTTCTTGGATATAATGGGATTAAGGCCCAATGCTGCGGTTGCTAGTCACTCGCACACATACATCTCCGTCCTAGGTGATTTGCATCCACAAACACAGCAGAAAGTAAGGCATACACCAACAAGGTTTTCATGCGTCGCCGATATATTGTGCTACGAGCAGGGGCGTACTTGAGAAGCTGTAGTATCTACCTAGCGTCGCTGGGTCCTGGCTTGCCACAGGGAGCTCTTCAAGAGAAATGGAGAGGAGGAGATTTTATACTGAAGAGCTTCCTTGGTGAATAAGAAGTCAACTGTGACTTTGGCTTGCACACTTGGAAGGTTCATGATCTACTCTGGGGAGCCATGGTCACATACTGTTCGACTGAAGCGCTGTCCAGCATACCGCCGGACTACACCCCAGTCTGATCCACGTAGATCGTAGGAAGCTTTCGGTAAGTTTCTAACCAAGTTTATCCCACAACAAACGACGAAACTCACTACATCTACTATACTACTCCTAGCTATCCTCACTTGTTCTCCCGCAGCTAGACGTCCACCGCTAAAACTTCTTAGGTCGAAGCTTTGGTAAAGGTGGCGCCTGAAAACCCAGTGAGATTCAATATTCCACCCACAAACCAGCTCAAATCGGTCTTGCGTGGGATCGAGCGCGTGCAGCAGTCATCATCACCTTGGCCCAACCCTCTCTTTTGTGCCTCCTATTCCACTCCCACTCGGCAAACCCATCATACCCATCCAACTCTTCATAGTCCATGTCAGCCGTAGCACCTATATCGTGTGGTAAATCTCTTGGGAGAACACCGAGGCTGACCAGCACTTGCCTCTCCATCCGGAGCTCCTGTATAAGATACGCTGCCACATCCATCTCGCGTTGCCGTCGCACATATCTCATTCTTTGCCTCATTGCTCCGTCGATGCTTTCGCTTCGCTTTTCCCTTTTTGTCCAGGTTTCCCCTTCCCATCTCCTGGGCCGTACAAAGCCCAGCTGGGCCAAATCTGCCCCTGCTTCTTCAACAAGAAACCTGATCATAACAAGAGACGATGAAACCCCGAGAATTGCAGCAGCCAAAATACTGCCATAGTCTCCGAACTCCAGGTATGCATTGACTTCAGCGCCGTGTTCAATCAAAATGCGAGCACAGTCCACTTTTCCTGCCGATGCAGCAGCTGCCAAGGGGCTGCCATACTTGTCTTTGAGGTTCTCCGGGTTGACTTCTGCTCCGTTGCCAATCAGGGCTTTTATGGTGTCGAGATCGCCCTTATAAGCAGCCCTTGACAGGGCACAACCGAAATTGCAGTCCCCCCCAGAACCGGTATCATCGGTATTACACTTCATGTTGGGATCCAGGCCTTTCTCCAGTAGAGCAGTGCAGTACTCAGATCCATTGTCCGCTGCCAGACAAGCCAGAGTTTGGTTTCTGAAGACGCAGTCCATGTTTGCACCGTTACTGAGGAGCAACTCTATGATACTAATCTTGTGCTGCTCTACTGATATCCACAGTGGAGGAGGGTCGTCAACAAACGCGTTGACGTCGCAATCCCGACTGATTAGGAATTGACAGACGTCGTAGTGGCCATAGTAGGTGGCAATTTGCAGCAGGCTCAAGCCGCTCTCATTTCTTAACGAAGAAAGGTCGAGGCCTTCGTTCCACCACTCAGGCAGGAGCCGATGAAGACCCATTACCACAACGCCAAAGGCGAAGTTGGTAGTTGGCATGATATGAGACCCTACAAACCCACGCGGGCTCCATCGAGTACCTTTCATGACGCGGCTACAAAATGCCTGATACGCCCTCGAAGAATGCGGAGGACGTTCTTCACCTAGGAATCGTTTCAAAGCAAGGGCTACGTCTTCAGCTCTGCCATCTTGTTCTGGAAGATCGTGGATGTGTGTGAGCCAATTCGTGTAAATGTACACTTGAAGTGGATGCCGAGGATTCAAAGGCCGGACATGGTCCGCTCCTTGTGCTTCCCTTAACCAATTGTTTACTGTGCTTGGTTTTTCCTGGAGGATTGCGTTTAACCACGATGGTTCAACATCTGAGAGTGGCCAGTAGGAGCCGTAAGCTGCGCAGCTATCCCTCAAGCAGTTGATCAAGACAATTGCTATCTCCGCTGGCGCGTCTTTGACCCACGGCTCTTTCTTCTTATCTTCAAAGTATTCTCTGACCGATGCATGAGAATACCTCCAGACATTGAAATCTGGGTCCCTCACGATCAAATGTCGGCAGACAGTTTCTAACATTTTCTCGGTGAGATCTGACTTGTCGAAAGCCTTCATGTCGTCTCCATGCATCTGTTCGCTTTCCACTCTAATAGCTGACAGCAACGTACAACTGTCGAACGGCTGGCGGGCGCACAGGACCCATCTCACCGCTCGCTGCAGCATGAAAAGCTCAAAGCTCTTAGGTTTGTACTTATCGTAAATCTCGTCGTAGGCTTTAGTTAGAGTTTCGGGAAGGTCTTCAAGCTTGGCTTTGACACTGGTATTGGTGTCAAACTCCTTGAGCTGTTCCCATTGCAGGTAAGTCCATCTGAACCTAATTTGTACCAATCAGCTTAAGTAGGTAAGGATGGTGTGTGAGCTAGAACTCACATTCCCGCGCTCTTCTCCGTAAGCTTCTTTTTAACATCCTGCTTAGTTTCAGGGCTCCAATCCACAGTGAAGTTATCCACCTCTGTATTGACAAACTTCTCGATGTCGCCCTGATTATCAGAAGTGTTGATTGTGACCGTCGCCCTTAGCTCTTGGAATGACCTCAGATAGTCACCAATATCGTGCTCTGGACGGCTAGCGATGAATATTTTCAAATGACTATTGGTTTTCTCCACTAGACGTTTGAAGAGCTCAACAATCTGCCGTCTCGTGTCTTTGTTGCACTCATCCAAGGCGTCGAGTATCATAACAGTTCGAGGATAAGTCTCTATCATCTCGACCAAAGCTGTCTCGCAATCTTTGAGCGTGATGTCGCTTTGAATCCGTTTCTTCTGGTATAGATTGAACAATGTCTGATGAATGCCCTCAGGATGACCGGTCATCTCGCCTAGTTGTCGGATGTAGCTTCGGAGAATGGATTGAATGCTTTGCCGATTCTGATCAGAGCTATTGCAGTAGAAGAAGGCTAAGCCAAGGTTGGGCAAGCTGGGAGATTGACTAGCAAATTTGTCGTGAATTCGATAATGATCAATAACTTTTGAAGATAGGAACGATTTTCCTGTACCGACTGTAGAATAGAACCGTGGTCAGTGCGTTATCAACAACACATAACAGCCTTCAAGCTTTGATACTTACTAAGACCTTGCAACCAAAGCACCGAAGTGTAATCAGAGTCTTCCCATTTAAGGAATGCAGAATGGCTGACTAGCCATTCGCATGTGCCTTTGGTTCTTTTTTCGACCTTCTCGTTATGATGAGATCCGACTGGAATGTCACTGACGTATTCCATAGCCTTGTCTCTTTCCTGCTTATCAAGTACCTTAAGAATATCTATGACATTCTTGTCGGTTCGTTTAATCGGCCCTGCAAGACTTTCAAGTAGTCTTCGATGCTTGTAATCTGCTTTGGCCTTGCAAGGACGAGTTGCAAGCTCAAGTTCCTGCTCAAGTGCTTTCACTGCTAATAAGCGGTTTTCGCCATAACCGGGGTCGACGAGCGCGTCGAAGAATCGGCGTAAATCACCATGCTTCATCTCTTTGTAGACAAAAGCAAGAAACTCCAAGCATTTCGCGTATACCTCAACCAACTTCGTTATCAAATCTTCCTCATATGGCGGCCTAGGCGATATGGAGTTACCAATATAGACCTCCTCGTACACTCTACCACGCCTCACGAGGCAGAGGACTATATCGGTACATCCCATAATAGCCACAAGATCCTCGCGCTCAGATACGTGGGCCTGCAAGATCATTAGATCATAGTGTCGACAAAAGTATGCTCATACTTTGCTGTAATACATACCATCAGAAGCACCTTGACAGCTGACCACACGGCCATAGAGGGCGTCGGGGCAAAGTTGATAGAAATATCTCCAATTGCAGTCACCACAGGGACAACTCTATTCGCATAATCCCTCCACAAAATCTCCCGGTCGCCGAATTTGAGCTTCAACGCCTCTTCTTTGTTTTTCTTTTCGCTAGCGCGAACGAACTCCGCCAGTTCACTTGCAGGATCTTGGGCATTGCCTGGTAGAGGAAGACTGGCGATCCATGTCTGAGTTTTCGCGTCTACCTTCTTGTATGCTTCCTGCCATAAATCAATGGATGGAGTAGAGCCGCCCATTGCAAATGGTCCTGGAACTTTGGAAACAGGAAAGAGTAACGGGTCATCCGCATTACCAGTAGAAGATGTCGCGCGTGAGACGCTTAGTAGTGGGTCAGGACGCACGATCTCGGGGTCTGTAGGCCCAGGTATTCCATCATAAGCCGGTTTTGACGCTGGTAGGGCGTCCGCGCCAGTCGCAGGAAACCCGGAAACGTCATGGCGCGGCTTCTCTCGTCTCTTGAAGCAAGAGCATAAGGCAGAGAGGCAACCGCCGTCAGAGTGGCGGGAGTCGGTCATATCGCAGTGAAGGATGTCTATTTGTAAGTCACAAGGTTGAAAAAAAAAAAGAGTTCAGAAAGAAGATGTGTTAATAGCATAATGTTGGGGCGAAAAGAATGCATGGTCGGATGCTAACCCCTTTACCCTGTTCTCCCCTCAAGTCGAAGTTCCTGCAGCTGTCCGTTTCTGAAGTTCCATGCAGCCTGGGTTGCATCTACTGCGTCTGTTGTTGATGAAATATCCCAAGACCCTATCAAAAGTTCGACCGAGGCACTTAGCCCCCAACAGCTAAGACCTGCATCTGCAGTTGGACTCGATTAGATTGTACTGATTGGGCCTCAGAGTCGCAGGTGTCCAATAGACCCCTACAGCCTTTGAAGTTCGGGCTAGGTGCTATGGGCCTCCCAAGCCAATGAGGCCTTGGGAAGAATTCCTGTTTTCAGGTCTCGCTTGGTTGCATCTGAGATCTGACCGCTTTGTCGGAGTGGGCAGAATCATGTTGCAAATGTACTGTGGGATGGCCCTGCAGAGAGTATTACCCTGGGCCCATGAGCTGATAGAGATGTACGAGCCCTTTTGGTGAAAAATGTGGACAAAGCGAGATGGTGTGTCCTAATGATTGGCTTCTTTTTTCCTAGTAACATTTATGGTTATGCATATCACTAGACATAGATTGTGTCTCCATGCGTCGTGGCCCTAGACCGTATCACCGTAGTTTGCGATTGAGGATGTTCTTCACCTTTTTGAGCGCTTGCCTCGTCTCTCTAATGCGGATGAATGAATAGTGCATGCACGGTCGTGAATCATCATGAGGCAGACGAGGACGAGAATACGGCTGAGGACGTAGGTGTAGATAGGGACCATGATACCCAAGGCGGTAATCCACCAAGTACTTTGTTGGAAGCAGAATACGGCACGTTAATCCGTCGTAGCTAACAGGTTGAGAAATTTGTCTTTAGCGGTGATCTTGCTGTCAAGGGATAAGTGTGGAAATGGCTATGAAGCTCAGTGGATGTTGAGGCTCTGTATGAGGGCTTGTCTGCCGCTACCTTAGAGCTAGACTTTGGCAAGCAGGTTGCGTGGTGACTTCCAATGCACGCGAATCGGTGACGATAGAAACACATCAGGATAGACTTCATGGTACCGGTCGAAAGGAACGATTAGATTGAAACTTAATTGACGTTGACGGCTCAATGGCGTACCTAGACACACGTGTGTAGTTGAGATAAAGAAGGGGCAATCCCGCACCCTCCTTCGGAAGTGTAGCCGCGAGTATCCGTATCAGCAACGGGTTCCAAGCCGAAAGGGACGGCGAGGAACGGACACACTTTACGGGCAGATTGCGGTTGGTGTGGTTGTCGCAGTCCACGAACGGGTGGGTGGGCACGGGTTGTGTTTCGGGGATAGCCCGGGATGGAGACCGGTAGCAGTTTACACCGAGGAAGCGCAAGTGTGGAGGACGTCACCGACAGATTACCCCGCACCCCATTGACCCGAGATGGGCCGCTAGCGCTGCGCGGAAGCCACTGTGGGGCGCGGCAGTCTGCGACGGTACAATGAAGAGCGAGCTGATGACCTTTGATGGGTTTCGCCCCCCGGCAACCACCTCTTTTCTCCAAGTTGAATCCCCCCCTTCAAGAAGATACCTCCCCCAACATTTCCCACCTAGTAGAACTTTTTTTGGAGTCCCGATTCTCGGACTGACTAGCGAGACGACACATACATCTTTTTCTCTTCTTGGTTCCAGCCCCTAGATCTGCTTCGGCTTCTCTTCCACTCTTCTTCTGACCGTCATTGGTGTTTGTAGAACGTGCTATTCCCGGTCCCCTCTGATTTGAAATACATTGGATTCGACTAGACCAGCAACCAAGCCACCCATAAATCAAACACTACCCCGTGGAGAAAGATCTACCTATTTTATCGGTCTTTACCCCGGATTTTCCAACCTGTCGATAATCTCCAAATTTACTTTCTTCCCTTCGTCCGGAACCACGACAATCGCAGCAAACAGCAGGCAAAATGGGTTTGAAGGGCGACGATATCGCAAAGCACAACAGTGCCGACTCTTGCTGGGTCATTGTTCACGTAAGTTGTGATTAGGAGTTGATTTGCTGTCAATTGGCAGGCAATTGACAATGGCAACCTAACAGGGCAAAGCCTACGATGTGACGGACTTCTTGCCTGGTGAGTTACTCTTCGACGGCCCCCAACTGCTGTCTTTGCTAACGATGACCCTCAGAGCACCCCGGTGGCTCAAAAATCATCCTCAAGTACGCCGGCAAAGATGCGACGGAAGAGTTCGACCCCATCCACCCGCCCGACACCCTCGACAAGTACCTTGAGCAGTCCAAGCACCTTGGCCCCGTCGATATGACCTCTGTAGTGGCTGAAGAGAAGGAGGAGGACCCCGAAGAGGTTGAGCGTTTGGAGAGGGTCGAGCAGAAGCCGCTGCTGTCTCAATGCTACAACCTGATGGACTTTGAGGCCGTTGCGCGCAGAGTCATGAAAAAGACGGCTTGGGGATACTACTCGAGTGCAGCCGACGACGAAATCGTAAGTCAAAGCCGAAAATTCGCATCTAAGCGAGGACCAGGCGCGATTTCTAACTCACTTTTTCTGTAGACATTGCGCGAAAACCACGGTGCCTTCCACAGAATCTGGTTCAGGCCGCAAATCCTCGTCGACGTCGAAAAGGTAGACTTTACCACCACCATGCTCGGCGCAAAGGTCGACATGCCTTTCTACGTCACCGCCACCGCCCTCGGCAAGCTGGGCCACCCCGAGGGCGAGGTCCTTCTCACCCGCGCCTCCCGCAAGCACAACGTCATCCAGATGATCCCGACACTGGCCTCGTGCTCCTTTGACGAGCTCATGGATGCCGCCGAGGGCGACCAGGTGCAGTGGATGCAGCTCTACGTCAACAAGGACCGCGCCATCACGAAGAAGATTGTGCAGCACGCCGAGGCGCGCGGTTGCAAGGGCCTCTTCATCACCGTCGACGCCCCGCAGCTGGGCCGTCGCGAGAAGGATATGCGGTCCAAGTTTACCGATCCGGGCGCCAACGTGCAGTCGGGCCAGGCGACGGACCAGAGCCAGGGCGCCGCGCGCGCCATTTCGTCCTTTATCGACCCCGCCCTGTCGTGGAAGGATATCCCCTGGTTCAAGTCTATTACCAACATGCCCATCATCTTGAAGGGTGTGCAGCGCGTCGAGGACGTCATCAAGGCCATTGAGGCCGGCGTCCAGGGTGTAGTGCTCTCCAACCACGGTGGTCGCCAGCTCGACTTTGCCCGGTCCGGAATCGAGGTCCTGGCCGAGACGATGCCGGTGTTGCGCCGCATGGGCTTGGAGAACGCTATTGAGATTTACATTGATGGCGGTGTTCGACGTGCAACGGACATCATCAAGGCGCTGTGCCTGGGTGCCAAGGGTGTCG
Organism: Colletotrichum godetiae; assembly: GCF_030913485.1. Taxonomy (NCBI): domain Eukaryota; kingdom Fungi; phylum Ascomycota; class Sordariomycetes; order Glomerellales; family Glomerellaceae; genus Colletotrichum; species Colletotrichum godetiae. Next base: position 420,756 of record NW_026851251.1, on the reverse strand, counting down.
GTATCGGTAGACCTTTCCTGTACGCCATGGCTGGGTATGGCTTCGACGGTGTCGACCGCGCCATGCAGCTGCTCCGCGATGAGATGGAGATGAACATGCGTCTCATTGGGTGCACGAGCATCGACCAGCTCAACCCGTCACTGATCGATACGCGGAGTCTGTTCAACCACGGCTCTACGCCATCGGATAACCTTATGGGTGCTGTATACGACCCCTTGGCGACGCCGGTTCAGAGACCCAAGTCCAAGTTGTAGAAATGCCCCTTTGGAAACAGGTGCAGCCGTAGTGTTAGCGAGTGTGGGAGGGCAAGGTGTTTTGTTTTTAAGAGCGATTGAGACTTGTCATGAGACCTGATCTTTGCATCAGATGTATGATATATATACTACCTATATACAAGATACTATCTACTAACCAATACCTGAATCATGCCGAATACCAGTGACGAGACGCCCCACAAGGATGGCAAATGGTCGGAGGAGCCGCTCTTAGGATTCCGCCTTTGAGTCAACGGGTATCTGTCGACCGTTTTCTGTCTCATGCTTCAACCACGCAGAGGCTAGCAAAACTTATACGAGCGATATGGCCACACACTACTGGTTGTTTCCGGGAACTCGGTACCACTTCTTAACATGTCTTAGTCACACGAGCATGCACACTATGTACGTGTGGCTGAATTCCCTGAGATAGGGGGATCCGGCCGAAGAGAGAGCGTATTCTAGATTTTGACTTGGTCTAACATCGCGAAGTCTTGTCGTTCGGCCAGCTGACACATGTCTTGAACTCTCCAAGCTTGACTTTAGGCGCGGGACGCTGCGGTGTTCTTTCCATTGCGAGAGGCAGTTGAATGCGGAATGTGACATCTCAGCTGCATTGCTAGTGAGCTGCGGCTGAGGAAACAAGACTCCATTCTTGGAGAAGGACGTTATTCCTGCGGTATGTGAACCAGCTCCGGTCAAATATTCTCATGAGACAGCAAATTTGCTCGTAAGCTGGACCATGCGGCTGAAGATGCAGTGAGAAGTAGTGGAGGGTGACAGGTACTGGAGCCTAGCTGCTCTCGTCTTGATGATATGTTCAGCACGTCTAAGGTCTCCATATCCATAGTCACGACAAGCAAGATCTCATGGTGATGTCGTTTATACTTGTACTAAGCCAAGAGGAACCAAATAGGTTGTAACCTTGGCTACTCCTACAATATAATCTCGAGCAGCATGGAGCTCTCGTGTTCGGGCATGGGGAGAGTTTTACACCCCTAGAGTAAGTCCTCGCATACAAGATGGAAGCTTCCGGTGTAAGATACTCAAAGCCCTGACCTCGACTGCCCCCCTTTCATATCTGAGGCCATGGAAACACCTCTGAGACTTTCATCAAGGGAGTTTATCTCCATCTACAGCCCGTACACTCGCTTTCAAAAATGACAGGCGATTTTTTGAAATGTTTCACTCGCAGCAACTTCTCTCTACAAATTCGATCATAGCCGACATTTGCTTCACCATGCTTGTTGAAAGGAAAAAAGAAGAATAAGAAGAAGAAGAAGAAGAAAAAGAAGAAGAAGAAGAAGAAGAAGAAGAAGAAGAAGAAGAAGAAGAAGAAGAAGAAGAAGAAGAAAACATCACTGAAGGAGGAGAAACCATGAGAATGATGCCGAGAAAAGAATACATGGAGGTTTGACCGGCTTATTCCCCTGGTGAAGAAGACAACGAAGCAGACGTGAGGTTCTTCATCTCAAGAGGTCTCGTGTACAGACACTATCCGACACGCTTAGTATTTCGGATAGAAAACTCTGGGGCATTGTAACTGAGGCAATTAAGCAGGGGGGGAAAGAAGTTTTTTGCTTTTATTCAGTGGTCCAGTCCTTGCTAACCTGGAAATTTGTCTTCTCGAAGCTGTCAGTGTTTGTTGTGTTGCCGAAGCTTGCGGTGAATATGGCGAAGGGGAAGAAATAAGCTACTGCCATTTTTGTGGTTCAGAACGGACACGAAATCCACGTGGCTTGTCATGCGCACCGCTGGGATGTTGATGAGTCCTTCGTCACATCAATGTCAAAAGATGAGAGAGAAGATTCATGATGGAGGGGAAGTGACTTCTGTTGAGTCCGTTGATATTGTGGTGGCCAAAGACTAAGTCTCCGAAGCGTGCGTATGTCGAGGGTTTTCCTCCCTCCAGACCTTGCGGCATGCCTTTATACTCCCACATACCATTGAGGTCGACGACTGATGTCTTTTGTCAACCGCATTCTCGAATGAGGATTCCCCAGAAACCGTTTGAGGCGTAAATCTGGGATGTACACTGTCCTGGCACACGACGACATCGAAGTTGGCTGGCCACTGGGTCAAGTCAGAGCAGTAAAAAGCCCCAGTGTAAAGAGCAGCTTCAAATGGATACTATCCAACACCCAGATTCACCAGCTTATTCTAAGATGAAAATACCGCCACGGGGGGAGGATGATCTGGTGAAAAAGAATTACTACCGGTCATGAAGTAATGGATCGATCTTGATAGAACGTCCTTGTACTTGCCATTCGCAACGACTTGATACGGACGCCTCTCAACATCTGCTCGGGCGCCCGGTCATCATTCATTGCCAAGCTTGGTTATTACGGACACGTCGACTTACATACTATGAACGAGTTACCTTCGGCATCGTCGCCGCCACCGCAACTACTTCACCAAGTGTATATAAGAAAGCAAGGTAGCGCACCAAGTTGGCTCATCACCGCGACATGCTCTGACACTGTATTTCGGGCGGTCACAGCTGAACATTTCGCCCGCGAAATCTACATCAAAGCAAAGGAAACCAAGTGCACTATTTGCGCTGCGATTAATTTGGTTGCTTACAACGTCATGGAATCACAAGGAAGTAGCGCGCATATGAAGTAAATTAAAGAAGAGAAAACAATTCCTCAGTCAAACGAAAACCTGCATTCTCGATCTGCTAACCGCTTGGTATGATCAGCGTTGGCACTAGCCCGTTATCTCACCCTTCATCGCAACTTGTCTATCCTAGGTACAAGTTGGGAGTAAGGACGGTCTCTCCGGCGTCGTTAATGCCTTCAATATCTTCGATGTTCAGCAAGGCGCCAACGGAGGCCAGCGTGATCTCCTCCTTGTTGATGCAGGCGACAAGCTTGTCCAGGTCCATCGCGAAAAGCTGCGACCATCCGTACCGCTGCCCGTACATGTAAGCCGCATCTGGTTCTCTGCAATCAAGACATGAGCTTTGTTCTCTTGGCTCTTATGGTGATATCAGTCTTACTTTAGGTCTACCTTGGGGTAAGCCTACCTCGAGCAACTCTACCTTGCGAAACCATACTCTTTCCCAATCTTCAGCATCCCCAGTATATTCCAAATCTAATAAGCTTCTGGGCGATCAAGATGTAGAAGAGCTAGGATAAGTGTATAAACTATATTGTTACCTTATAGTCCCTCCCCGTAAAGCGATATGCTCCAGAACGAAAGTGAAGCTCAAGAATACATGGCTGCCCTTACGATTTTCTGGAATCAAATGAATGAGGAAGAAGACAGAGGACATCATCGCCTTCCACTTCACGAAATAAATAGTCTCGACAGATCCGGTTTCGACCTGTACTGGTAGAATATCCATGTCTCCCTAGCCCCCCCCCTCCATTAAGGGCTCGCCAATTTTGGTCAGTGTCGATCAATCCTCATACACGTCAATCTAATTCTCATATTCAGAATGAATCCGAAGCTGCCTAGACTTCCAAGAAGTTGGAGCAGCCTTTTTGTGCTTTCCACTACCGGCATACTTGCAAAGAATAATAGCATCTTACGCCTTTCCGTTTGCTCAAGTCACGAACATGAAAAAGAATTCGGTCACAAACCACTATGAACCGTACTTCTTTCTTCATTGGTCTCATCTGCTCTGACCTGTACCGTCCAGTCTTTCCTCGGTACATGGGCATCGATCCGGTCCAATTCAAATCCATCTGCCCCAACCAACGGCCGTAAAACGAAGCTAGCTTTCTCAATCTCTTCGCATGTAAATATATAATGATAAAAGCTACAGGTCGAAAACAAAACACCAGAAAACAAAAAATGGGGGGACAACCCCCCCCCCCCCCCCCCCCATTTGAGGTTTTCTTCATGCGCGCCATATATCCATCAACCCAATCCAACCCTGGAATCGGACCCCCCCTTTCCAACAAATGCTTCGCTATGCTGATACTTCTGTACACTCTGTACTGTGATGATTCTTTCTTCTCTCTGCAGGAATTTGTGTGTGTTGTGCTGCTGTTGTTGATATTTCTCTCCACATCCAATTCCATCCCGTCCATCATTCCCATTATCATCTCGGCCCTGCTAACATGCTTTCATTCTTCCTTCATAGGTGCGATTCTTTTCCTCATGGACGATCGTCACCCCAGGCCTTGGCCGCTTCAGCCGCTGCTTCCGCAGCAGCCGCCGTCGCCCTAGATTCCTCCACTTCGTCCTCCTCCTCATCGCTCTCCTGCTGTTGTGGCTGTTGCGTCTTGGTCGGCAGAGCGCTCGCGGCCGAGGCCGGGGCAGACTCTCCCTTCTTCTCCTCTCCATGAGCCTTAGAAGCCACTGTCCTAACGGTGCTGTTATCCCCGCCATTCAACTTGCCATCGGCCCCAGGGGTAGCCGTCTCGGCAACCACCTTGGTGGGCGGCGCGACCTCATCCTTTGACTCTGGCCTCGCGTGACCAGCAGGCGTCTCCGACTCGATCGACCCCGTCGAGAGAATCGACTCGGTATACGACCCCTGCGTCAGCGGCTGGAAATCATGCTTCTCCCCATGCGGCCTCTTATCATGGATCTCCGTTCCCGCAGACGAAGTAGATATCCGCGACCCTGAGATCGAGGCAGAGTCCCTGTCGCCGTTACCAGCCTTACTGGCGTCCGTCTTGGACTTGCCCCATCCGCGGCCCCAGCCGTAGCCTCCGCTGGTACTCGTCGTCGGCGACGTCACGGTGCTGTTCCCGCCACCGCTGCCGCCACCCCACCCGGCCTTGCGCTTCTCGCCCGCCCAGGTGACCCACGAACTCACGTACGAGCTGGCTTTGCCAGAGTTCCCCGGTGCCTTGGCGGCTCCCGCCTCCGTTGACGCAGCAGAGGCGGCGGGCGCGCCGGCCTTCTCGGCCTCCACTGCAGCTGCTTCCTGAGCCAGACGCTGCTCCTCAGCCCGTTTCCTCTGCGCCTCGCGGAGCGCTTCCAGGTCAGAATAGAATTTGTTAAACATGTTGGACGCCTTCTCCTTGCCCACGGCAAAGTTGCGTCCAAGGACTTCCTTGCCGACGGCCAGACGCTCGTCTAGGTGCATGTCCTGGACTTGCTGGGCGATGCGGCGCTGCACGTCGTCAATCGTGAGACCGCCAGCACAGGGGTGCCGTGGCTCGACGACGTCGAAGAGGTGGGAATCCGTGTTGCCGTTCCAGATGCGGTGGTTTTCGGTGCGGGACCAGTATTCGATGAATTCGTTTCCGTAATCGAGGGAGGGGTCGCCTTCAATGTGCGGGAGGAGCGCACGTGGGTTGTTCGGGTTCGCGTGGAGATGATTGCGGTATTTCACCGAGGAGACGAGAGATAGTATGTACTCTTCAAACTGGAGCCGGATAAACTCCTCGCTACCGACGTAGCCCATGGTGTTTGGACGCTGGGGGTTGGCGTCGTCCCAAGTGTCATTAACTACTTGGGTGATGTAGTCGATCCAGCGGCGGTCTGCGGCCGACAACGCCAGAGCGTTTTTGAGAGAGGAGGAGGTAACGTTGACAGTGTGCTCGTCGAGATTAATTAGAATATCGCTGTAGCGGTCCCTCTGCTGCAGGAGGAGCGAGTTTGTGCTGCCAACAATGTATGACTTGGTGCCAAAGTCGGCGAGAATGTCAAGTTGCTGCAGGGGGGTATATGGGCCAAACAGACTGCCCTGTTCATGTCGTCAGTTGGAAGTCCTCAGCTAGGACAGTAACAAACATACCTTGCCGAAAATCTGCAGGGGCAAGCCCATGTAAGTGAGCAAAGAGTTACGATCGCTGGTCCGCAAGCTTGTGGGCCGCGCCAACCTCTTCTCGTAGTTATTCAGCTCCGGATCGGCGCAGTCGACGAGATTACGAATAAGTCCGGGTATCAGAGAAATAAGAGAAAACTGCATCATGCATAACCTTTCGCATCGTGATCCGAAGAAGAGCATCTGCACTCATTGGTTAGCTCCCACTTCGAGATGTCTGCCAGTTGAGCACAGAAAAACGCACCTTTGGCTGCAATAAACAACACTTGAACAGCATCAGCGTCTGCGACTTGAACTCGTGCACCAGCTCACGCAAGCTCATGCCGAGGTACTGGTCGCGGCTCTCCTCCTCCGTCAAGAACCCGCGCTCCTTCTCCTCAGCCAGACTCTCCTGGAAGCGGCGCAGGATCTCCGTGTCGGTGAACTCGCGCTGCGCAAACCAGGCCTGCGTGACGACACTGAGACGCTCACGCATCATGCCAAAGTGCTGCGGCGTGTCGGCGATGACGACGACGGCTTTCTGGACCGTCGAGCGCGTGACGTCGGCGGGCCGATTCAGGAGCTGCGAGGCATCGAGCTGTCGTGTGCAGGATATGCCGAACAGGGACGTCGCAGGCCCCGTGGCGGTGGCCGGACGGAGAAGCGTAAAGTAGGAGAAGTCCTCGCTTGATCTGGTTCCGGTTATTAGTTTCTGGTCCTGCTCTGAGAAGTACGTAGCGACTGAGCTCTAAGCAGAGCTTCGAATCACCAGCTGCGATACGATGAATAGGGGTGATACTCACAAATGCGCACCATCGCTCAACGCCATGAAGGGCAGCAAGCCCCAGTCGTACTCAACTGCCGGATCGGTACCCTCCGCCGCGCCAAACCACATCTCAACTTCGGGTCCGCGGGCATGGTGGAAGTCGACAACCGTTACCAGCGGAATAAAGTCTGGCTTGGCCGGCGTTGACGGCACAGTCAAGGGTGTAGCGGCGCCGGACGTCGGCGTCGCAACCTCGGGCGTATCCATGTTTCCCTCCTTTTGATCGTGTCTGCCTCTCTGTCTGGGTGGTGTGTTTTACGGCCGAGGGGTGTACATGCGTCAAATTTGCCGTTCGCGTAAGAAACTAGGCCTGGGTTGCTTCGAAAAATCGCCCAATTCCTTCACGAATCCCTCAATTTGTGTTCGTAATTCGACTTTTTTGGCGCAGCGAGGCCCACTCCTACGACATTGCCATGTATTTCCTCGATTCCTAGTCTTTGTTTTGCTTCTCTTTCACCAGGCCCCGTCGCACGTTTCGTCGCAAGCTTTGCTTGCGTAGGTCAATCCTTTTTTCCTTTCGGTCTGCGATTTGCCGCTTCGCTGGCAAAGCCACGCGTTGGGAGGGAAGCTCTTCCGTCGGCGTCGAAATCTCTCGGGGCGGGCGTGACGTTCGTCTTTGTGGTAAACTAATCGACACCCCCAAAAAATGTCGAGGAGGGGTTGCGGATTTCTATTCTGACGTAGTATCGAGATTTCCCCGTCCACTCAAAGGGGGGGTAGTGTGAGACAAGCCGCCGGGAAAAGTTGATCTGCACAGAGTCTCCAAGAACAAGCAATTGGCGGGTTTCGGTTATCGTCTTCTATACGAAAAATTGGTCGTCAAGGAAGGTCCAGAGCAATGTGACTCTCCCCGGTTGTGGGAATATGTAGGATGGACAGCTTCTATACCGCCTTCGTTTTCGTCCCTCCTCGAAATCGGCCGATAAGCTACCTCTAGCGTTGCCACGCAGAAGCTCACAGAAAGCGGTGACGAGTTCTGTCCCTCTCGAAAGAGCGCGGTCGCGGGCGCGCGAATGGGCGTACGTGGGACTGTGAGCTGGGAAATCGGGTCGTACCGCTGTGGAGTTTGCCTCGGTGATTCGACCGCCGCCTCGTAGTTGCACTGGCGAATTAGGGACTCAGGAAGGACGTTTGGTAGTAGCCGTAAGAATGAGCGGTCGGGCCTGCTAATACGAAGTGTCGAATGGCGGAGAGAACAGTTCGCCGCCTCCTTTCGGTGGAAAAAGCTAAAGGTAAGGAGGACGTGAGTGGGAGACCGACGAGCGGAAGAGGGTAAAAGTAAGGAAGATGGAAACCGAGGAGCTAAGGGGAGGAGACTCGAATGCTTTCCCACCCACACAGCACGGATGTTCGCGGTGTGGGTTCGCGGTAAGGTAGGCTTTGTATTGGACCGGAGGCGGGCAACGATACAAAATGAGACTGGGTTCGGGAGAGTGGGCTTGTGGATGAGTTGTTGGAATTAGTGCTAATGCACTACGGCAAAAAAGTATAGTAAAATACTTTATTACTACTTCCAGTCTCCTCCTACTCTCATTGCAATTTCCTTGCCATCTACTCCTCGATTCTCATTTGCTCATCTTGCTTTTCTGTTTTTGCTTTCTGCCCGCGATTTATCAGAATGTTCTTATGCGGACACGGGACCCCTTGAAAATAGAGTCAAGTTCAAAGGTCCAGACAGGACAATTGTCGGGGATGGGTTGCAATTAAAACGAACGACTCGTCCCACATTGAAAAAAAGCACGACAGGTTCAGGGGTTCGAGATTCCAGCGAGGTTCGAGAATAATATGGGGGGGGAAGGGGGGAATAAAAATAGGGAACAACACCTCAGAGAAAAAGCCGCCTACGGTAACCCCGCATGGCCCCGGTTCGAGAACAAATGCCACTCAGATATCCGTCTCAAGGCAAAGATACGTTACTTTTTTTTTTTTTTTTTTTTTTTTTTTTTTTTTGAAATGCACGCTGTGACGCACACACAGACATCTTCACTCAGCACCAGCCGACGCGGTAAATATTCAACGGCTGGAAGTCGATTACCGTCGTGAATCCTTCTTTGACACTCTGCTATAGCCACTTAGTCTTGACCGGGGGGGGGGGGGGGATTCACAAGCCAATATCGCGGCGGGGAGAGCAATCGAACACCCCTCCCAGAGTCCCATGGAAGTCATCGTCAGTCTTCACTTGTAAAGCAACAACCTCATAACTGACAATAACAAGAAAAGCACACAACACCAGCCAAGCAGACCATGTACACACTCGTTATCTCCAGACCATTAACACCCCTTCCCAAACCCCATCCTCCAACCAGTCTAGCGTCAAGGGCCGGACATCGAACGTCTGTGTGTCCGGTCGTGTGGTCCACCACAGACACGTCAACCATGCGTGCCATGCACCAAAGGAAAAGAAAAGCACCGACCACGCCTTTTCTATCCGTCACCACCAATCCCACATGGCACGTCCCTATCAATCACGATTCACGGCTTCACTAGTCACAATCGTGTTGTCTTTCCGCTACTTTGGTTTCTTCACTTTCCCGTGCTACACCCTTCTCGAGGACGACCTCGTTCTGGATTGGCATGTACAGTGTACTGCCTGTAGGTCCATCTGTTCAACGACGACAGAAGAATGGTGAGGAGAAATAAGGTATGAACAACGATCACAAGCCCCCCCAAATCAACAAACCTGTTTGCCCCAGCAACATCACAAAAGGCAGCCCATAACTAGTATAGGCTGAAAACATCCGGAGTCAACTCCTAGTCTCCTACCGATAACCCAAAATGCCTGTGACCGATCACCTTAGCGAAGCAACGCAAAAAGTCGGAGAGGCAAAAACACCACGTCAACCTCCCTACCCCCAAATACCGTACATCTCAACTTAACCTCAAGCACCGCCAGCGTGTCATGCATTGCATGAGAATGGGATTTCTCCTCTCCCCTCCCGAGTCCTGTCAAATCACCATCCCCACCACCTCCCCTTCGGACCACCTCCCCTTCGGACCACCTACTGTGACCTACACCGTCCTGACTGTGCCGCCCGCCCCCCTCTTGAATCTCACCTCACCTCACCTCAGGTCACCTATACCTACTTCTGATTATCATGAAGTCGATTCCTTGTAGTCCAGACAAACGTTACAACCCAACATACCATAAAACAGTTCCGCTCTGCTCATGTGACGATCCCAAATCCGACAGATCGTGGCAAAAAGTCAGCCACACAGAATGTGTGTGTGTGTGTGTGTGTGTGTGTGGCTGAGGCAACCCTGAAGCCACACGTCCTGTGGCGGTGGTCTGTACGTACACAACCACACAACCCAAGCCACATTCGCCTTTGCACCGGGTGCCCCCCTTGGCAGGTATCATCATTTGGTTTGCTTTGGTTGTGGTACAGGTAGATCACAAGCCTCGGCTGTCCCTTTGAACCGATTTCTATGGTTGTCTTTTGCTCTCTTTCTCATCGATTGCGATCTGCCGCGGCTTTTCCTGCTAATATGCCCGTATTCATCCATGCCTCCAGTGCGCATAGGACGTCCCATATTCAAGTATCCTGTAGAGCGTACGTCATCCTGATTGGTAAAGCAAGTCCTCGTTATCAGGGCCTTGAAGCCTATTGTCAGCTCGTCGCTATGCCCTATGCCGCGGACTTTATTCTAACAGAGCCCGGAGACCCAGGAAAAGGAAAATTCGTTGGAACAAGATGATGAAAAAGAGAAAAACACCTCCAAGATGCATGCCATTCCTTTATATCGCGTATACTGTTGGCCCTTTGCATTGTCAACGTTACAATAACCGATCCCCTCTTCCGAACACCATGATTGCGTGCGAATGTACTGGAAACACGTGCCGTTCTGGTTTTGCGTGGTATCATAGCCTCTCGCCTCCTATTTATCCTCGCTCCGCCCCTGAACCCCTTCATCTATTGTGCGTTAAACTGCTCTTCCATCTGTTGCGCGGATGCATCCACGTTGTGGTAGTCGAGTATTTCGGAGTACCTGCAAGTAAAACCTCATTAGCACATATATCACGACCAAGTCAAATGGCAGCGGCTTACATCATGATCTTCCATGTATCCACGGGCAAATCAGCATCGTTGAAACTCCAGTCAAACTTCTCCTCGGAGACGGGCTCGTCAGAGGGGTCATGGTAGGGAGCAAGGTAGTCGTGCGAGAGCGCCTCAGTCGCCGTTATCCGCTTCTTGGGATCAAAGACCAGCATTCTCTCCAAGAGATCAATGGCGGAGGGGTCGGCGTTCTTGAACTTGTTCTTCAAGGGTTGCCTTTCGCGCTTGGGCAGGGACTTGACGAAGCGAAGAGTCTTTGTCCTTGTCAATAGATAATTCAATAATTTCTTCGGCTCTGCATCAACTTACGTTCTCACTGGCAATGCCGTTGATGACATCGTCAGGAGGAGTGCCCAGAAGCTCGGTGATGATAGAGAACTGGTTGACGTGGTCCTTGCCGGGGAACAGAGGCTTGCCCTCCAGCATCTCGGCGAAAATGCATCCCGCACTCCAGATATCGACCTCAACGTCATACTTTTGCCACGTGAGCATGATCTCAGGAGCACGGTAGTATCTCGTCGAGACGTAACCTGTCATCTGAGGGTCCTGGATGCGGGCGAGACCGAAGTCGCAAATCTTCAGGTCACAGTTCTCGTTGACGAGGATATTGCTAGGCTTCAAATCACGGTGAACCACACCAGCAGAGTGGACGTATTTCAGACCTCGCTACAAAACCATGTCAATTCGGTTGTCGGAGAAGACTCCGGTTAAGGGCGGACTTACCATGATTTGGTAAAGGAAATACTGGATGAACTGCTTCTCGAGGGGTCTGGAGGTGAGCAATCTGTGCAAGTCGGTGCCGAGAAGCTCTGTGACGAAGTAGATGTCCTCAAGGGGAGAAATGAAGATATCACTGAGAGAGATGACCTGGGTGGATATCAGCGCATGTCGACCAGAGTGCGTATAGAGAGGCAAGCAAAGGCCGGGGCAAACGTACGTTCTCATGTCTCAAGTGCTTGAGCAGCTTGAGCTCACGGTATGTTCGCTTGGCAAGAACGGGAGTGCTGAAGGGCTTCATAATCTTCTTGACGGCGACATTCTGGTTGGTAAGTTGGTCACGGGCGGAGCTGGCAGCGTAAAGACGTGTCAGCAAAGACGAACGAATGGTCGCAACGATAATTCGATGCGATGGATGGTATTTTCTCAGACTAACCAAACGAGACCGAAGGCTCCCATACCAACGGGTTGCAAGTCCGAGTACCTCGAGGTGATCTCAAAGGTAGTACCGAAAATTTGTGCTCTAACGAATTCGGCCATTTTCGTGTGATGATCGATCTACCTGATCGAGAAGGATTGGATTTTCGGATTGAGCAGCTGGAGAGGAGAAGCAGAGAGAGAGGGAGGCCGATCGGGGAGGAGGATGGAAATTGGTCGTCGCGCGGCGGGGAGGATTAAAGAGTGGTGAGGGGTGGTGGAGTAGAAAGATGACAGCCGGGAGATCGACGGGTCAAATTATGCTTCTGGTGACGGTTCTGCTGTGATGAGCGAGAAACAGGCTCGATGATCAGCTCGAATTTGACGAGGTGAGGGAATTCGAAGAGGAGGTTGTGCGGTATGTGAGGTGTGTGATGGGCAGCTTTCCGTCTGGTCTACGTGTGTAGGGAAGTCGACAAGAGAGCGGGAGTCGGCTGGATTTGAAAGAGATGCAGCGACGGCGGGGGAGCGAGCTCAAGGATTTGTTGCGCGCTGGAGGGGGCTGTTCGGCGGGGCGGTCCTGGTCTTAGGCCTGGTTCTGGGACGTGGATTCTTTGGGCTGGTCGTAGACGGTGGACTGTGGACGGTGGACTAGGTATGGACGTATGGGACGTATGGGACGTGGGACGGTGGGCGTGGGATGTGTGGGCGCGAGGGCGTGTGAGTGCAAAATCGCAGCGGGGTAGGTGGGAAGCGTGGGCAGCGAGTGAGCGCACTTCTCTTTCCGTTTTGTCCTGTCATTGGGGGAAGGGTGGACTGCCTTCAGGTACGAAGTACTGCTTCCGCGTCTCCTTCTTCCCGTCTGCTTCTGGGCCTTCTCTGGGCTGGGCTGGGATGGGATCCGGAGCAACCTGAACAATGTGGCAACGGCATTAGCGAGACCTTTTTTTTTTCTTGCAAGGAAGCAAGAAGTACGCAGTACGGAGTACTGTAAATGGCAGCGAATGCAGCTAGGGGGGCGACAGTAATAGCGGAACAGGAATCTGGTTTTTTTTCTCGATCCTGGCCGCCCATGTTTATTCTCCTTCGTCATTCGCCGTTTTTGCCTATGCACATTCCGTTTGTTCACCCTTCTAGAATTGTCGACTTTCGGTGCCAAGGGTGTCCAATTCCACAATTAACCATGCCGGAGACGGCGTAGGCGGCAGTACTGTAGTACAAGAACGGGGGAACTTATTCGGTGCAAGGGGGAGGAAGTATGATGACAAGGACCAGTGGGAGATGTTCACGATATTCCCCGGCACAGCATTCTGGTAGGAGGGTTTCTCACTTATAGAGTTGAATATTTCGGCGATGCTCTTTTCTTATCCTCCGCGATGTTGCCCTATTCCATTTGTTTATCCAAAGGCGTCACCCTTCCGCTTTTCGAGTTCCTTCGGAATCAAGTCCGGGCGAGAAAGCTCAAACCAAAAGATGGCCGTGGTGATGGGTGCGCGAGTGACGGGCGCACGTGGGGAATGCAGGTAGCAAATCCGCACAAGTGTCGATCGGGTCGTCGTTCTCGTCTCTCGTTCGCTGCTGCTGTGAAGCTGAGGATGCCGCCGGAGGGTGGATATACAACAATAACAACACCTGTCGATAGATGTGCAGGAGGCAAGGACGCGTACGAGGCTTTCCGGTAGTGGCTCTGATATTACTTTTCGAATTGCCTTTGGAAGTGTATGTGAGTTATGGAAATAAAATAGACGTGAGTATCCGGAAACGCTTCTGGCTTAAAATGCGAGAAAACGAAAAGTCAAGCAACACACATGAGCAATTCTCGAAGGGGGAAAGTACTTTTGAATGATTCCTAGGAGGCGCGGTTGAGTGTGTGAGAATACCTAGAGCGGAGCAAGTTCAGAGGGGGTCTATGCGAGGGGAGAGGGGCATGCACAAGTCAGCCAGAAGACGGAGAGACACTGGCTGGATCTGGAAGTGACATTGCCCAGCGTGAAAGACGGAAGAGCTTGCACGGTAAGCGTGGTAGTGAAGACAAGACAGGGATATCTGTCTGCCCCCGCTGCCGTCTTCCTGTCCAATAATGTAACGAGCCAGACGGGTTACGGTTGAATGTTACTGGCGGGGAGGCGGCGGTAAAGACTACACAAGTATGTGGACAGACTACAGAAGGTCTGGCTGGACGGAGAGGCGGGCTAGATGGAGACGGCAACTGTTAACGCAAGGTACTTGAATGTGCACAATAGACAAGGTTAAGTAGGAAGTCACGGGTGACCAAGTCAAAAGGAGTTGACCAAGACTGAGATGAGACGACGGCAGCGGCAACTTCAACCACGTAGAGGAGCAGAATGTCCGGTGTGACTAGGGAGTGCAGACTGCGGAAGTAGAGAGACTTGCTTTCCGATCCGATCTCTTAGGTTCGAGGAGAAACAAGTCGAGATGAGGCTGAACTTATGGTTGTGTGAGGTTGCGTATATTGTCTCTTGCCGCGAGCCTCGGTCTTTCTGGCTTGCTGTTTTGGGAGCGGCCAGCAACACCATGAGACGATGGGGAGAACTGCTGCAAGATATCTCAAAATGACCGAGAGACAGCGAAAGGTTGACCTGTCACAAGCGGAGCTTCATGGAATGGTCTGAGCATCAGCGGCACCGCCAATTTCACTTTCTGCTCACCACGGGCCGAGCTGGGGAATTCTTTCTTCCACAATGTCGTGCCGTGAAAACAAGATTTTGACCAACTCGCTACTCAGACAAGACAGGCAGGAGAAGGCATCTCTAGCTGTTGTTGGTCGTGATGATGAATTAGACAAGGCGCCGCTCCAGCTGGGCGCAAGTCACATAACTTTCCACTCCCCAGACCGGACGACATGGTTTTGGCTTGTTTTATCTTAGCGGCAAGGCAGTCGCGAGACAGCAAATCACATTGTTCGTCAGACAACTGGTCAGGGAACCCGCGGCAGGGAAGGCAGCGGTGCAGTATCAGCATGGAGTTCTAGGTAGTGCACCTTACAGATACGTACTCGTGGATATCTGGGAGCGGTCCAACAACAACAGATCGACGATGATGGGCTTGGCTTGCACTTGCTGTGTGCCCGCCTGCCTGGAAGTTACCACTGCGATAACACAGCTGGCAGCTACTAGTTCGTAGTTCCTTCCCCGACGGTCCAATCTTTATCCTCACCTTCCCGCGCCCCTTGCGCGAGCATAGGACACCCATGAGCAGACAGAAGGCACGCCAACGGGAGATTGCCCACTTGTCTTGCCAAAATACCATGTTTTTCTCCAAGGCACTTTTGCCGTTTCCCGTCCAAATCCCTCAATTGCCGTTTTGCTCCTCCTCACCTAAATACCACGGGGGATTCTACTATCGGACAACGAGCCCGTGGTCCCCCTTGCTACCCCCCAGCAGCCTCAAGTTACCTTACCTTAAGATACGGTAAGCAGTAAACGGTTTCAATTAGCCCCCAACTTCACTTCCTCTTCTTTCTACTGGCACCCCTACCTCAGTTGCAGTATTTTCCTTCCCCGTTCCCCATCATCATCCCCTTGCACCAAGCACGACCAAGCACCTTGCACCACTGGTCGATGCAACTCTCGAATTACCAGCATCATGGATTCAAGACACCATACCTCCTTCTCACACGGGGGCTCGAACTCTGTTGCAGGAGCATAATCCTCAGGTGCGCATCCAATTCCCATGCCAGATCAGATTTACCATCCGCAACGCGACACCTCCGCCGCTTGTGCATGTGCTCAAATGTGCATTCTTGTACAATCATCGAACCCGCATAACTAGCATTCTTCTCCTTCGACCAACCTCATCAGTAGAGTCCTTGCCGGTCTGTTCCGACAAGCTACCTTATATCGACTATCAAGGCACATCTAAAGGACATCAGGGGACTGCCAGGACTCCATGGCGATCGCATCCACCCAAAGGCGCTTCCTCCTACCGACTGCACCACGGCATCCAAGTATTCGTACCTTCAGAGCACATCAGAGGGGCCAGGTGTGAAAACCACCACGAAAAGCAACGCGCCCTCTGACGTCATTTTGAGATCGCATCGAGATGGTGCCGGGGTATGGAAACCTTCCTGTGTCGTGTCACGTTGACGGGCTGGGGAGGGGTGCGTATGTGAACCGTCCCGCTAATCCAGACTCCAGAGTACCTCCCAGCCGCCCCTGCTCTCTCTCCACCAGGTCGAGTCCCTCCTGTCAGCTTAGCGTACAATGGGATGCTAGCCGCTCACTGTCCGAGTTTCTAGCGCCCCGAAACGTCGACCTTTCCCCCTAACACGAAATTCGTACCTTTGACACCGTCTCGCAGGGAGGAAGCGACCATCCCGGCAATAACGCTATTCGATCGACGGTCCCAGTCCCTCCTAGTCTCCTCCCTTATCCAACATCGACCTCGCAGGCGAAGATCGAGAATCGAGAAAACGGTCACAGCTCACCCAGCGCACATAACACGCCCCTCCTTATCCTCCCCAGCGGTATAGAATCCGTGTGACCGCCGCAAAGCAACTGCGGTAGCCCAAAATTCCCGTCACGGGGCTTCCCCGGCCACAGTAGCCGCATGTTCTAGACTGGCCTGAATATGCCCAATTCAGCGCATTACCTGCTGTAGCTGGACATACGTCCGGCCCCATTGATTGGGCTTCGAGGGGAAGAGTAATACGGAATGGATCCCATCAAGCCCTTCCGCGGCACGGGAACGGGTAACACCTCTCTGCATAAGTAATGCTCTTTGAAATTCTCGATACTGACGGAACCTCCCAGCTGACTAGATGCTCAAAAACAACAAAGGAGTCTAAGCCCTTTTCAAATTGGTTGTGATATTGAATCTCGATTCACCATCATCGGGATAGAATTGTCGATGGATCTGGGAGGCTCGACAAGAACCGGTTTTGACATGTTTGTAACAAGTCATGCTCTCAATCTCTTGACCGTATCGGCGATTGAGAAAACGGAATCACATTCACAATTCATCGCCCACAACGGGCACCCACCAGACACGACACGTGGATTTACAATGTTCGGCTACCATTCTCGGCCAACTCAGGCACGACGATGCACAGCAGCGGCATTGGTTTGCTTGTGTGGTTGCAGAGTGGACACCTTTGAGTCAACAATTACCTTTCAGATCCGTCATGATGGAGTAAGATCATGACAAGCAGCACCATCCCACCCGGGAATTAGGAGCTTCCTAGGAACTCTGAGGGTGACATGCGTACAACTTTTGGCACCTTGCGCCCTGGATTCGCTGCGATGGATCTCGAACTGGACCCTTCATGCTGGGAACCTCCAGGGGTCAACCTGTGTGTAGTCCGTTTGGTGATGCTAATCTGAGCCGCAGAGAAGAAGAAAACGGCGTGGTGCAGCGCAAGCCGGGAGAATGTACGGAAAGGACCCTCCAACTTTCTCCCTACCTCATGCAACCAGCAGATGTACCAGAAAAGGACGGAGTGGCGGGAACACAAGCACACGGTCCAAGGACCCTTCAACCTCTGGACCCTGAACTCTTTCATGTGTATCGAAGATCATCCCGTTCACTTCGACCTGTCAACACGCTGATTCGTCAAACTGTTCCCAACAACGCTTCTTTTCCGTGATCTAGAGGAGTAACCAACACGAGGGCAAGCTCGTCGGCCTTGAGCCGGCGTTGCGGCCGGCGTTATCTAAGCTCCCGGCCGGTGCGAAAATAGCGCTGGAGGCCACGAGGGTTCCTCTATTGACAACAGAATCCGTAGCAGAGGGCGGCCGTCTAACGATTCTCTTCCGACGCCGAAATAAGCGCAGATTGACCAAATAACCTCTTTACACGAATCATTTCCTCCACATGGGAATGCGGCTCTGAAGCCAAAATCACATCCGCACGCGTATTGCTCTACCGAGAGCCACAACCATGTTCTGAGCATACCGTACTATGTCCAACGTCTATATCTAATCGTCAGTATCAAAAGTCTCTTCATTACTGGCCGGCTCATACCGTTATGACAGATGAGGGGGGGTAAGGCAGGAATCAGGGACCTGGCCAGGGCCAGCATTCGTTCCTGTCGTTCCTCTGATGTCACTATGCACCTCTCCTCCAGTCTTGCTCTCTGAAGGCTCCAGCAGGGCTGGTTTTGAGTTGGTCCCTTGGTTCACCACAAAAACATATCTGTACGGTGTACCCAGAACCTAGCAGGAGAGAAAAGCAGGGTCTCGACTTTTCCACATTTGCAAAGATGACGACAGTAGTCAACCCAATATGAACCCGACCTTTCTCCCCGGAGGTTGTTCCCCGGACCAATCTTACTCGCTGCCGACATGCCGTAACGAATCGGTATTATACGCCCCAAACGGAGACGGACGCCGGGCAGGCGGTCGGCCAACCCAAATGCACACACTTTTTGCGAATACACGCATATGCAGCACGTAGCAAAAATGTATTTTTTAAACTTGTTTCCATTGTTTCGCAAAGGCATGCAGCAAGCACGAAAGGAATCTCACACCTACACTACAGTCTACTATTCGCTTGCTGATCCGCCCACGGGGTACCGAGGAAACAAAGTCTGGAACATGCACGTTTATTTGGGGATTGGATTGGGCAAAACTGACGGGGTTGCCTTCCAAAAGGCAGGAATCTAAAGTTCCAGAACACTTTTGCTAATCAGCGACGAGAAAAGTTGGTTCTGGATTTTCTTTGGTTTGGTGATCCTTGACCGCCCTTTTCTCGCGTGCTCGCGGAGTCGCGTCCTTTTTGCCGGAAGCTTGGAAGTAGTACCCGGAATCGATCCGTCCCAGAAGAAGGCACTCCTTGGAGCAATTGGAGCCAGAGCCACTGCTGTTGACCCTTCCCTGGCCTATTGTGCATTTTCCCCTTGGTCGATGTGGACGACGTCCACATTGCCGCATAATGACGTCAGTGAAGCAAAACAGGCGCCCCATTGTTTCCACTTCCCTTGTCGAAACGTTCACGTTGCAATTCCACTTGTCACCCTGCTCCGTTTCCAACAATGGTCGCCGTTCGAGGCCGTTCCAAAAAAAAAAAAAAAAAAGGCAATAAATCAACACATTGCTATCTTGGTTGCTTAGTCATCTGGCAAACAACACAGTCGCTCACTTCACAAGCAGACACCTCATGGTTTCAATAGCTGCGGACACCAGTCTTAGGGCATTCTCATAAACTATACAAAAGAAAGATATTATCTAGCACTGTTCGTTATAGCCCCCGCCTTCTTGAAGAGTTCCGAGTGCAATGGTGCAATAGGTACTCGGTTCCGTGCACGCCTGACCAGCCACCCCCGTCTAGATCATTTTACGCCGTCTCGGTCTTGTCTTCGTAGCGCCATGGTCTAGTCTAGTCCTCGACCTTGAGAGGCTCGACATTCCAGATCTCCTCGGCATACTCATTGATGCAGCGATCACTGCTGAAGAAGCCCATACGAGCTACACTGGTGATGGACTTTGTGATCCACTCCTCTTGGTTCTTGTACGCCTCATCAACAAGGTGATGCGTCTCAATGTAGCTGTTGAAGTCGTCTGATACCAAGTAGTAGTCTCCGTGGTCACGGACGGCCGAGACTAGCGCATGGAAGTCGGACACGGAGCCGAATGTGCCACTGTCGATGGCAGAGAAGACCTTGGCAAGGTTTTCGTCAATCGAGTGGGTTCCGTAGTTGTGCGAGTGGCGGAGATCTTCCACATCCTCGGCAAGGTTGCCAAAGAGGAAAATGTTGTTCTCGCCAATCTCACGGGTGATCTCAATCTAGGCCAGTGTTAGAAACGATCGTCCAGCCAGTTCCATTCCATCGGGTTCACTTACGTTGGCGCCGTCGCACGTGCCGATAATCAGGCCGCCATTGAGGACAAACTTCATGTTACTCGTACCAGAAGCCCTGCATGACACGTTAGCCGAGACGCCGTCGGCGCTGAAGATTGGGGTTCACTTACTCGGTACCGGCAGTGGAGATGTGCTCGCTCAGGTCAGACGCAGGGATGATCATCTCCGCCTTGCTGACATTGTAGTCCTCCAGATAGACGACCTTGAGAAGGTCGCCGATTTCCTCGTCATTGTTGACTACCGAACCAACGCTGTTGACCAAGTGAATAATTTGCTTGGCCATCCAGTAGCCAGGTGCCGCCTTTCCTCCAAAGATGGATACACGGGGAGCAACCTTTTTGCGTTCCTCGGGCGACATGGCCTTGAGAGTAAGGTAGCGGTGGATGACACCAAAGATGTTGAGCTGCTGACGCTTGTACTCGTGAATACGCTTGACTTGAACGTCAAAGAGCGCCGCAGGGTTGACGCTGACGCCCGTCGTGGTCTTGATGTACTTAGCGAGGCGGACCTTGTTGGCGTACTTGATCTCGGCCCATTCCTTACGGAACTCCTTGTCGTTGACGCTGAGCTCAAGCTGGTTCAACCTTGTCAGGTCCTTCAGGAAGTCGTAGTTGCCACCAGTCTTGGACGCAATGAGGTCAGACAGGCGAGGGTTGGCCTGGTGCAGCCAACGTCTCGGGGTGATGCCGTTGGTGACGTTGGTGAACTTGTCGGGGCCGTAGATGTTGACAAAGTCCTTGAAAATGGTGGTCTTGATGAGATCAGAGTGCAGCTCAGCTACACCATTGACCTTGTGAGAGCCGACAATTGCCAGGTAGGCCATGCGCACCATCTTGGGCTGCGACTCTTCTATGATCGAGACCCTGCCGAGGATTTCGCGGTCGTTGGGGAACATCTTTTCGACACTCTGAAGGAAGAACAGGTTGATGTCGTAGATAATCTGCAAGTGTCTAGGGAGCAAGTGCTGGACCAACCCGACGGGCCACTTCTCCAGAGCCTCGGGCAAAACGGTGTGGTTCGTGTAACCAAACGTGGCAGTGACGATGTTCCATGCCTCGTCCCACTCCAGCTTCTCGAGATCAATCAGGATACGCTGCAGCTCAACGATGGCCAACGTGGGGTGAGTGTCGTTCAGCTGGATGGCAACCTGGTCGGGGAACTCTCTCCAGGGGCGCTTGGACTTCTTGAAGCGACGAACGATGTCGTAAAGAGAGGCAGCACACCAGAAGTACTGCTGCTTCAGACGAAGCTCCTTTCCGCGCTCAAGGTTGTCGTTGGGGTACAGAACCGCGCTGATCGTCTCGGCCCGCTGCTGATCGGCAACTGAGCTCTCGTACTCTCCATTGTTGAACTTTTGGAAATCGAACTCTCCGCTGGCAGCCTTGCTGGACCACAAACGCAAGTTGTTGGTCGAGGGTGTGGCGTATCCCGGGATGGGCACGTCGTATGCCACGGCGGTGACCGTCTCACCACCCTCCCAGCTGGCAACAGTCTTGCCATTCGAGTCTGTCGACTTTGTGACATGACCAAAGAATTGGATCTTGAGGATTGTCAGTATTCATTCGAAACGAAGGTTACCCTCGTCAACTCACATCGACAGTAACATCGTGACGGGGGAACTCCCATGGATTGAAGTCAAGCCAGTAGTCGGGCACCTCGACTTGGTAGCCATCGATAATCTCCTGCTTGAAGATACCGTATCTGTATCTCAAGCCATAGCCCCAGGCGGGGAAGTTGAGAGACGCAAGACTGTCGAGAAAGCAAGCAGCCAAACGGCCCAGACCGCCATTTCCAAGAGCAGCGTCATGCTCCTGCTCAATCACGTCCTCGATGCGGAAACCAAGGTCGTCAAGACCAGCTGCACGGTAGTGTTAGTGTTGTGTCATTTAGACATGGTTCGGCGCCTCCTTGTAACTCACCCTTGGCAACGTCCTTCAAGCCAACGTTCAACATGGCATTGTCGAGGGCACGGCCCATAAGGAACTCGAGAGAGAAGTAGTAGACACGCTTTCCGTCCACAGTGGTCTGGCGCTGCTGAGTCTTGTTCCATTGCTTGACCAGGCGGTCACGGAAGGCCAAACTGGCGGCAGAGTAGGCAGCCGTCTCGTCGCAGTTGAACATGCTGCGAGCCAAAGTGGTCTCGACGTGGCGGACGACCTCCTTTTCGAACTCATCCTTGGTCTTGAAAGGGCCGCCCTGGGCTTTGGACCAAGCCTCGCGCTGAGGCTCGGGGATAGAAGCTGTTCAGAGGCCATTAGCTTGCGATTCGGTATCGGCATTGTATTTTGGTGGTGCGACATTGGTGTAGGTGAGGATGTGTGGCAGGGGAAAACGAAGCTACTGGATCCTAGTGTGGCGTGATGGAGCTCGCGACGATCAGTGCGGGGTACTTTGGGCCCGGGCTGGAGCTGCCCCTCCAAGCTCCACGAGAGCTGCGCGAGAGCTCGCCTGCCCACATCTTTCGGAAGCTGGCGAGCACATGGCGTCTGCCCCTCTCCCTGGAAGTCATGCAATTGAATGGAGAAAACAGAATAACCCACCCTCGACGCTCTTGATCTCTCCAGCACCGAAACCGGTGAAAGTTCTCTTGTGCTTGGGACGCGAAATGCCGGCCGGGCCGACAGAGCCCTGGATATCGACAATGGGGGCGCTCGTCGAGGGACGTCGCTCCCGCACAGGGAGACGCTCTTCCGTAGCTGCCGACATCTTGAGTAGCTCTCGTACGAGAAAATAAAGTGGCGATGAACCGGGGAGAGTCAATTGGCTCGATCAAGGACTCGAACCGGTCTGGGAAACTGTCGTCTACGTTCAGTTAGCTATGCTGGAGGATCCTCCTCGGAGAATACGAGGCACAAGAATGCGGAAATCGAAACACCACTCGGTCGTACGTGATGGGCGAGAAACGAGGGGGAGGAGACGGAGGAGGGCGAAGAGGACGAGGCCCAGACTGTTTTGACGGGCGGAGCGAACGGGACGTACAGGACAGGCCCAGGATGTTAGTGGGGAGAAGAGCGGGGTGTGTTGGCGGTGCCTGAAGCTCAGTCCACACCGCTCGCGGCCGGGATTCGTGCTCAGCCAACAGCGGACGAAGCGTCTCAGCTGAAAGATTGGCAAAGCTGGGGGACGAGCTTTGCTGTAGGGTTGAGTTTGAAATAGCGTTCTCGAGGTAGGGTTGTTTGCAACGGGACCGTCCAGGACGAACTAGAAGAATACCGATAGCTCTACGGTGCGACTGAAGCTTGGTAGAGGCGAGGTTACAGATGGATGATGAGGGGACTCCTACAACTGAGAGCTTTGTAGATGGAGGAAGGGAGGGGAAGATGGGGGAGGAGTAGGGGTAAAGTAGAAGGAGAGGTCAAGAGCTCAGGAACAGGAGGAGGGGGGACGGTGGGACACTTATTAAGAGGAAGAAAGAGACGGGCAAGTCGAGGTGAGGTAGGTACGGAGCATCTCTGTTAGCTACCTTACATCCCCCTAGGCAGGGCATGCAACGGACGACTATACCCGATGGACAAAGGAGGAAGAGGAGGAGGAGGAGTAGCAGGAGCAGCTCTCCATTCATCGTACAAAGTACCTACCTGCTGTGCTGTGCTGTGCAGGGTAGGTAAGGAGGTAAGTAAGGTAAGGTAGGTACGGACGATTAGTCCCAATGGATTGCTCAGGTTGGCAATTGCTAACTGCTACCTTCTTACATGGAGATGGGGAACGGGAGGTATGGAACATCGGGGGGGGGGGGGGGGGAGCATGGGCAATGGCATGGTCTGGTTGCTATATGCGGACAGAGTGTAATGTATTCGTACACGCATGCTCTTAGGTATTTGCCTGATCTTCTTGCACAGAATGCGCCAGTCTCGCTGTAGGTATCCGTACCGAGCCAACAAATGTGGCACTCTATCCCAGAGTGCCAGACAGATCCAGCATTATTCCAAGGTCCAAGGTCTGAGGTTCCAGAGAGGCCAGACTTTTTTTTTATTGGGGCTGATCTGACAACCCGCACACACCACTGAAGACGCGATGGAGCTCTGGAGCTATTGAGCCCCATTTTCCCTGTCCAGTTCCCCATCCAGGTCTTCCCAGGGTGTCAGGATGTTTGGGTTCTTGCTGGGCCACCCCTGGTCATTTGTAACGGAGAGGAGAGAGAGACAGAGATAGAGAACCTCTCAGGCGGAAAGAAAACCACCTGATATGACCTCATCTTGCGGGATAGCAAAAGGTCGCAACTCAAGCCTGGGCAATTGACAGTCGAAGCTCGACAGGAACCATTGGATGGGCTGCGGCTTGCTTTGGTGCCTCGAGCTACGGTACCTACTGCGATTGAATGCGGGGTGACTTATGTGACGCACGGTGAGCGACCATTCTAAGAGCGCAACCCCAACAACGGTTTAACTAACATGGAATGTCGCAGACCTTGGGGCTTACTTCTCGAGTCTCCTTCCCATAATGCTGAAGCTGACGCCTGAAAGTTAAAGGGAAAAGGTAACGTAGTGGTAGTGCAGCAGCAGTCTTCATCTCTCTGTACGGGGGTCTGGTGTTGTCGAGGACCAGCATACCTACCATGGTGCTGATGAGACGAGATGGAATTAGGTTGGCCAACCAGCCCATCCCAACCAAGCTCAACCGTCCCACTACGGTGAAGATGTCGGTCAGAACGCGGTGACCAGAAACAGTCCATTGCCCAGTTGGTGTGGTGTACCTCAGCAACCTCATAGGCTCATGCAGCCCAAGGAACACCTTTGGTGCGACTGCGGCAGCCACCAGCCTAGTGATGCTGCAGTGCATCAGATAAAAAAAAAAAAGATAAAAAAGGGCGGCAGACTAACACCAAAGTTGTCTCCAGAATCCAAACAATACGCCTGGCGAACGTGGGGAAAAGGTAACCTTGGACAAGCGCCCCCCGGAATGTTCATCCCCCATTCGGTGCTTTCTCACACTCAGGCCGATACATGTCGTGCCTCCCCTGATGTCTTGGTATTACCTACCTACACACTTGATCTGTGGCTTCCTTGACAACTCAAAGAGAAGGACGCCATGGGGGATGGGGAAACAGCTTTAAGATACAAAACAAGGCAGGTCGAGATATCAGGATCTGGGAGATGGTCCGATTCTGACGGGACGACAAAACCGCAAGCCCCGGAATAGGTAATCCGAAGGGGGAGGGAAAGAAGGTTCAAGAGGACCCAGTAAAAGCTGCATCCACATCAAATTGCGCACTTCTGCTGAATGGGAAGTTGCACTGAGTCTGCTCTCAGCTTCTTATGCCATGCCATGCTCGTGAGAATATGCCGCTGACTCAACCACTCACTCGCTCACTTATTCACCCAGCTTTGAAGCATCTCAAGCCTGCCGCAAACCGCATCGTGCAATTAAGCATAGTCCGCCCCCTTCAAATTCCTCAATGCTCCCAAGGGGGCAGAACTTTTCAAATCTCTCTAGCAACCACGTTCTTCTTGCCGCCCACGGCATGCAGTATCCGTACCTTTGCCCCCTTCCCGCCATTCCAGCTGCAAGTCGCCTCCCGGGTGCGGGACACAAGAATGCCAACACCCCGGTAACCCGCCCACGGCTGTCCGGCCTACGAATACCTTCCTCGCCTTACTCTTCCACACCTTCTGCCTTCAGATTCACCTTGGGCGAAGGGACGGACGGCGTATCCGTAAGTCCTGCCTCACTGTGGTAAGTGAGAACATGGTGATTCACCAGCCCAACCGACTCCCCCTCATGCCTACCCCCCGAGTTGCACAACAAGAGGGACTCCTCCTCACACCGGCGCCAACTCTGCTTCGTCGCCCGGGGTAAATAGCTTGATGGCTGGCAAGCTTGACTGTTGGACCATGACGGTACCCAGTACTCCATAGAATGGAAGCTCTCCGCTCTCGCCGAACATCCCGTTTGCGACTCTGTTCCAGCTGGAGCCCCACCACCGCTTCCTACTTCCTCTTATTCCTGGCAGCTGGGTGGTGTTCTTCAGCTCCATTCTTCAAAAGTCTGATAAACCACCCCCCCAGCCTCTCGAATACGGGCTTAGTCTCCATCAACATGCATCACAAAGCTCTCCCCACCTTTCCTGTCGTCCAACGACCCAGACAAGAGTGAGCACGACATGGCTGGCCTGGGCTAACTCGTCCCACGGGTCCCAGTCGGAATGCAATGTAATGACATCCTCCCAAGGTGCCAATCCACCACCCAGAAAAGTCTACATCAATACATCACCTGATGTTCCTAGTTCCCGCCCACGCAGCACATCTCTTCTTCTCTCACTCACCATAATCCTTGGCTTTTAAGGGCCCACTGAAGATATCACAGAGTTACGGGTTATCTATCATATTTGGTATTGTTAGTAGCTATCATTGGCGACTACCCCTGGCGTTCACAAGGCTTCAACGCCAAATATCACGCATCAAACAGTTTACAGTGAAACGAATAAGTGAGAATAAAAGATGCGACCGCTTCCAGCAGCGCACATAGCCTTGCTTGCATGATTAAGACGATAATAGTGTACAAATGAGGGAAAAAGAAAAGAACATCATCCGCCGCAATCGCGAAGCTTCAAGCCAGCGTTCTGCGGGGTTTTTCTTCTCTCTTTCTCGTGAGCTCGCCCGATCCCCCCTTCTCAACCTTCTTGTTCTTGTCCACGACCTCTCTCTCCATCGTCGTCGTCCCCGTCCGACGACCAGAAACCTGGGATGGGCTCTTTTTAGAAGGTATTGGCACGTTCCTGGCACACGAATGGTTCGCATATAGAGAGTTGTGCTTCATTTCGCTGTCGCAACTCTCTCCAGCTATCAGTCAGGCCCATACGCTACCGCTTTCAAGAGGGCAGATGCTGCCGCTTTCCCCAGTTTCGAGCATCATGCCAAAATAGAGACAAAAGAAAACGAACGGCCAATTCATCACATCATCTTTGAATTTCCCGTTTCCCATACCATACTCCAACCCACGGCGTACTTTTCGTCCCAGAGACGCTTTCACATGGACATCTCTTCCACCACAGTAACCCGGCGTATCTCGCGTAGGCGGGCAGCAACCGGTTGCGAATGTCCATTTTCGAGCGATTGGTTCCGTGATGCAAATGAAATGGAATTGCCGTGACGTGCCGTCCTCGACCAAGGCACTGACCGACGATTCGCTCGCACCCGTGTCGTATCGCAAGCGAGCGTATAAACAAGAGTGAACGCCGTCCAAACGAGGTGCCGCCCACAACGCCCGGCAATGCTGTAAAACGCTGACCCGCAACAGAGGAGATGAATCTAAACATTAAGGAAAATTGGTAGCCGAGGCGACTGGTAGTTTATAGGATGCCAGAGTCCCTAAGGGCGTTGTTGAGGATCGTCTCCTTGACGGCCGCAAACACCAATCGGATGTTGGATGTGTCGGTTGCTTGAGTCAGGCTACAGTCGGATTAGCCCCCGCCCACCGAAACAATGACGCTTTCACTTACTGGGGATATAGGTTGAGGTGTGCTCGATTGACCTGATTGAACCTCCAGAGGAGGTACTTGGCTGCCTTGTTGACATCGTTACCGCCTGAGTAGTCGGGGAAGTAGTTGCCCAGTGGTGAACGTCCGAGCTTCTGCTTGAAGATATCCACCTTGTTCAGGAACAAGATGATACTGGTGCGCATGAACCACCGCGAGTTCACCACCGAGTCAAACAGTAGTAAGCTTTCCATCATTCGGTACTGTAGCCGTTAGTACACGGCATTGAGTGGGAGACGGCTTCGTGGGATGACGTACCTGACTGCTCTCCTCCAGCAAAACTTGGTCGTACTCGCTAAGGGCAACGCAGAAAATAATTGAAGTGACATTTTCGAAGCAATGAATCCACTTCTTTCTCTCACTTCTTTGACCGCCAACATCAAACATGCTGTAGAACTTGTTAGTATTTGCAAAGTGCGCACAGTCGATCACAGAGCCTCACTGTATGCTGAGTTGTCCCATCTGAAATCTTGTCTCGTAGATACCGGTCGTCTTCGTTCTGGCTCTAAGAACATCCATTTCGTTCGGGAGGTAGTCTGGTGCTACGATCCGCATGACCTCCTGGAAGAAGCTGTCGCAATCTTGTTAGCGTTTCTTGCCCCGACATCCCAAGTGTCCAATTGAGCACACTTACTACTCTGCAGAGTCCATCAAGTAGAACTCAGTCTGCCTCTCCATGAGCTGTTCCCTTGCGGGGTCGCTCCATATTGACTGGATGGCGATGCCAATCTGGGGATCGATGTGTGCTTGGGGGCCAGATTCGGCTGTGTATTCCATGAGGAAAGTGGCATACGCCTTGTTCTCTTCGATTACCGGTTCAATGTCGAATTGTCGCATGGCCTGGATCACTGCTTTTGCGCACTCCACCAGGTTCTTGAACACAGTCGGGCGATAGTTGTACAGTTCATCTTCCGAATAGCCCTTCAAATGGATAATCTTCATCTGCTTCACTATCGTGGATTTGCCACTTTCTCCGGATCCTGCGTGGTTGTCAGCAAGCCGGCTCCCCATCGAGATCCCTCAGAATTGAACTCTGGCGTCAAAACCTACCGAGCAGGAGAATCTTGCATTCCCGGCGTAACCTCTTCGAATCCTCCTCTAGTTGTCGGTCGATTGCCTGACTCTTCTTTTTCTGTTCCACCTCCTCATTGTTTGAGCTCATACAGGCACCCATTTTCGACAGAGGTCGAGGCTTCGGTCGAGCCGCTGACGGGAAGAGTAATGGGATTTGGGTGCGTTAAATGTTCGAGTGCAGGGCTCGTCGAGCCGTCGAATTGATTTAAACGCGCGTGAGGTCCCGAATGAATGCACGTTAAATGCCCATAGCAGTATTAGATAACGCTGGCGAGAAGAAAATTAATGGCGAGGCTGAGATGGATCGCAGGGCGTCGTCGATTGGTAGTGATGGTCGTTCGGCGGAGGACTCGGCGGTAACGTAGGCGTTTCGGATCAGGAGGCTTCGAGAGGACACAGCGACGACGAGGATCGAAACCGAAAGCGGTGAGTTGTTGGAAATGTTTATCGGACGGAGTGAGGATGGACGGATGATGAGCGACGACCCTGAAGATCGGGGATGGGCGGGAGTTGTCGAGGGAGATGGGTAGCGAAGGACGGAAGACGAGAGTGCGACCGGGAAGGCGGGCAAGGACAGTGTCGGAGGAACAAATGTGGGTATCACCAGGACCTCGACAGGCGGGCGGGTAAGTGCAATTGGGTACGGGCCTAAGCTAAGGTAAGCACCGATGTACCTTTGGTACCGAGAGCGACACCTTGGGTACCTTTGGGAGTACCTTGGCAGCGGAGGAGCGTACCTATTGCGTGAAGAGGTTGCCCGGATGGGTGGGTATATGGGGAGGAGACCTGGAGACCTGAGCCTTGTAAGACTGAGATCAGAGAGATGGCAATTTGGTATTGGAAGGTGATACGGATAGACAGCCTGGGTGTGACAAGAAAGCGCGTTCGGCCCAGGGAATGAATGGGACAAGAGATCAGGCCGTCCTGGCGGTTCGGATCTGATCTGTCAAGTGACGAAGGGGAATGAACTGTGAGGGAGATCGGAAAAAGAAAAGCAGCACAGAAGACTGGAAACGAGTTGGAGGGGAGGAAAGGGCCAGTGAGGAGAGCAGGTGTGGGTAAGAGGAAAAGGAATTCTGTCGTGCGGGAAAGTGTAAAGTTGATGCTAGTGGCAGGCTGGCCTTCGTGGAGTCGCAAAGAAGCAGCGGTATCGATGGCCAGGTACCTCTGCACTACGATCTACGGATACGGATACCTCTTCCGCTACCTCTACCTCTACCTCACGAGGTAAGGTACTTACGGCACTGACTACAAGAAGTGAGAGGATCAGAGAGACGGAGAGAACTGGGCGAGGCAAGACGCACACACACACACACACACACACACACACACACGCAAACACGTCCCCAATCCCATACGCAGTCAGCTCAGACAATCAGACCCATTCGGCCCAGACACCAATCACCCGCCTCCCTTCCCGTCGGGGTCCCTCAATCCTCAGTGCTCACTCCTCAGGTATGCGGCGGCATGGGTGACAGGGACACGTTCCCAGCGCAGAACTAAGTGGTGCAGCAGGCCCCGGCAAAGTTGGCAAGGCAAGGCCAGGGCGGCGGGGTGCGGGTGCGCGTGTGGTGTGTGGATCTGGATATGTATGGGTCTTGTCTCTTGTGCTGTGAGTGATGTGAGTGTGCGCGCGCGAGAGAGAGAGAGAGGGAGAGAGAGGGAGAGAGAGAGGAGAGAGACAGAGAGAAAGAGAGTGTGAGAGAGTGTGTGTGGACGGACTCGGCCTATGCCACCTGCGGACAGCTTCTTCAATCGACTTGGACAGGTCTTGGCCTGCCGGAGAGGGAACAGGCCGAGCAGGGAGTAGCCGGGAGAGGTATGCAGTGCTGATGGTGTAGAAACGGAGACGTGCGAGGGTGCGGCGTGTGGCGGGAGAACAGACAGGCACGAATGTACCTAAGGTCCTCCGTCAGGTGGTCAGTTATCCACGTCCATTGCTCAGCTTGCTGAAGCACAATTGAACGCCGGCTGACTGGTTGTGGGTGAGTGTATCTATGTGAGGTGGATGGAAGGCATCGACCACTTGTGGCTTGTTGGTGGACGGGATGCTTGGAACTAGCACATGGACGTATCCGTAGATACTAGGTAAGCACATAAGTAAGGTAGGCAAGCTCAGAAACCTTCAGGTGCAAGACACGAGCTGATGATGACGGACCAGGGCTTCAAGGTTCGGGGAGTTGGATCTGCTAAGGAACACCTTGTTCGAATCGTGGGTGTGAATATCTTGAGTGACTTGGAATTGAAGGCAAGGCAGAATATCCCACATGTTGCAGAGTACCAATACTGCGTATTCTCGAGAGTTGACACGGACTTTCCCTCAACCTACCTACCTCAAAAGGCAGGTATGGTAATCTTAGGTAAGCATGAAAAGGTACTTGGCAAATGGTCGAGGTACTTGCAGTCTCGGGTTGCTATTGGGGGCAAGAACAGAGCAGAGAAAAAGAGCAGGAGCTCTCTCCTCCAGTCCTTCGACTTGGGCAAGAGCCTACGAAGTACCTACCTTACCTGACTGCGGTACCGCTAAAAGGACAGACCAGCGACGGTATCCACTCGTTTTAGTCTCGTCTCCTCCCTCTGCCGCATGCATGGCATTTAAATCACTCTCATTGGATGCACACCCTGGCGACCCCGGCCAACTCAAGCTCTCCCAGATATTTACAGCTCACGGTACGTACCGACTTCTCATCTCCAGGCATTTCGGGATATTTTCTGCTCCTTGTTGTTCTTGCCAATCCCGACTGGGCTGGCGCTTGTTCTCATCCCTTTTGATCAATTTTGATTATTTGACATCTCCCCCAGGCGGCCCCCAATAGAATGTAATATGCGAGGATGCCGGCCTTGATGGGGATTGGCGAGGGAGCCTCAGGGAGCGTGAAAGGCTTGAGGTAAGGTAAGGCATCAGGCAATTGGAGACGTGAAATAAATAGATGAAGCTGTTGTGAAATTGGAAATTTGAGCAAGGGGCAGCTTGTCCATCCAAGCTGAGGCACGGCATGGTATACGCTATTAACAGGAGGTACTCACGCATACGGATACAGATATAGCAAAAGGCAAAGTGCAAAGTTTAATGGGCCGCGCTCCTGGCCTCAACCTTTTTTAAATCAAGGTCCACGTGCGTGCCTCTCATCCCACCACGTCTGACGGTCTTGCACTTTGCGGTAAGGTATCGCGCACCTACTGATCCGTACGAGGCACTTAGCACTTTGCAAATTGGCCTGCGCCGAGAGTCCATCCGACAACGCGAGTCCATCAGACAAGGTTCCGCCTCTGAGAAGGGCATCCTCGTCCCGCAACACGACAGAAAATTTTCATCCTCAAATCAGATTGATTTACGCTTACCGCCTCATGGTTCGTACTGGCAACGGAACATGATTTCAGGCCGCTCTTGAATTTTCTGCTACGTTACTACGGACCAATGGAGTAGGTATTACCCTCTCTCTCACTTTCCCATTCCCGCCCGACCCGATCGGTATCTGCACCCGGATGTCATCTCCTGCCATAATCCAGATTGCCGCAACCCGCACTTGCTTTACCTTACTTTTGTTACTTTTGTACGGAGTACCTATTCATCAAATAAGGTAGGCACCATTGTTAATCGCATGTCCTGAATGCTCTGTACTTTCAAGGTGTAATTCTGCCCTGGACAATCAATTTTATTCCTCGGCTTCCTCTCTCTCTCTCTCCACACACACACAGGCCCTCAACAGAAGCGGGAGAGGCCATAAACTTCACGGTACGGACGGATACGGATCTTGATATCGTTTGGATACTCAACCTATGTTCTTGGCCCCGAAAAATTTGGTCCATATAGGAAAGTCACAAAAGATTCGACCGCGCCCGGCAACGCGTCTCCGCATCCGGCACCCCCAGACGCACTGAACCAGCGAGCGCCGTCTTTTGCTGACAGAATGGAAGAGGGGGCCAGGCAATGGAACAAGTGTTTCAGTCACCACTCCCGAGTAATGACCCTTCCACAGCCCCCAGTCTAATCCTGACCCGCCAACATTTCGAGACGTTGGTTTGTCGACAGACCATCCCTTCGCTGCATAATTGGATAATTGATATTGGATGAAGTTACCGCTTCTGACCAAAAAGAAACAAACAGCGAATGGGTTCATTCGCAACATGCGACGCAAATGCAGATTTCTTCACCAACGACTCTGGCTAGCGACTTAACAGCCCTGACACGAGGCTTTATGGCTCGGCAATGATCGATGATCTTCTTCTATCTGGCGGTAACGAATCATCAGACCTCAATTTGAGGCGGGCTAAGAATGAGTGACCGCCATCAATGACGAGCTAAGTGGCATTCAGTCATCCCGAAGCTACAGTTTAAGCAGAATAGACGGATAACCTCCACCCGCCGACTAGGCGTCTGTGGCGTGAGTCCGGGCTTCTTTCTTGCCAGTCGACTGTGCAGATCTACCCATCCAGCATCGGCTCGTTTGCCATGTACGGGTTGATACTGCTTCGGTCACCGCTCCGCATCACACCGAGGAATGCAACCCATCTCACGCACAAGTCACAAATGCACACAGGCGAGGCGGAACATGTAAGCTGCACGCGGCCAGAACGTCGGCGATGCTACGGTTACGATGCGCTTGCGAATGCAGATACAACAAGACACAAAACCTTCTGTCATTGTTTGACCGGCTTTCCGTCTAGTTGACTTGCGGCCTACCGGCCACGTTCCAACGTCGCAGTGTTCCACCATCCCAGGACTCGGCAACTCAATTGCTCGACGAGCCATAGACCTCTCCCCCTTAAACCCCCCGAACCACTTTCAAAGAGATGGTTGTACGGCCCTAATCGTCTGCTGTTACACGGTGCCCAGACTCTCCTCGTGAAGCAATGGGGGTGAGGTATACGAACACCACGGCAATTGACCACATCCAAGTCAGACGCGCAGAATTCGGACCATGAAAACCTTATACACGCTTTGGGCACTTTCGTCGCTCCTCGAATTCCAGCATGGCTGCAGCCCCATCCTGGCTCTTGGCCCTTCTCACCCCAATATGAGGCTGCATCTTCGCCTTGGAAGCTAGAGGTCATCGAGCCCAGCCAAGCTTGTACATCAGACTCTACAGGTCAACATATGTAATTCGATCCTACATGGCCTGAGGGTGAGGCTATGAGCTACCGTAGGTACGAGGCTGCACGAGAAGTTCTAACTTGGGGCCCCCGAACTTCTCCAATGTCTGATACTCCTCTTCTCAACGTCAGTCTAGCCCCTCGACAAAGGGATTTAATACTGGCTTGAGCTTAATGGTCGACTCCGCACCGGAATTTGCGTCGTGACGGCATTTCATATTTCACGGCAACTCTGCCGTATGAGTTTAACAGGCTGTTTTCGTGTTAAGCCCGACCGGATACCTCTCAAGCGTTTGCGGGGGCATCGGCCACTTGCTTTGATGACAGGACAACCCTGGTCTCACGCACGCTTTCGTCAGAAAATCGACACTGATTGGGCCCAGTGTGAGTGTCTTCTGAGCGCCTTATCCAATCGGCTAGCGTCAATGGCCTGGCGGTTCACAGGCCCTTTGGAACAGATATCGGCAGGGAGCACACGTGGGAGAAGGAGGCATCAAGTCTCATCTTCTCTGATCAGTTTGAAGGGCCGGACACACAGACATGGGTCCGTCAACAAACAACCAAACGGTCCGCTCGCCATTGAGCATTTGTTTGATCAATGTTCGCCAGGCCTTGTTTATACCACGTCGAGCTCGTCGGATCATACCAGCGTGGCCACGGCTACTTCCAGCTATTCCACGTGCGTCGGTTCTTTCGGCCGGCCAGGGCAGTCATTCCAAAGGATCGCAATCGTATTTGAAGCCGTGGTCGGGGAGGAGCGCCCTGCCATCGAGACAGCACGACTGAGAAGTGCATGAGATCTTCAGCCGAGAAAGCCTTACACCTGAATACTTCTCTGCAGCGACACTGATACTCTCGTCGGAATCCCCTGTCAAGTTTTTCTTATCAGCTTCCCGAAAAAGACAAGCTCCGATGCACGTTGACTTCCCTGGATGCCTTGCCTCTCGTCGGCGTAAATCCAGCTTTCATGCCACTGCTCGGCGCTTACTGTGTAGCCGGATGGTCTGTTCTCTTAGCCAGGCACCTCAGGCCGGGATGCAGGACATTCTCCGATGAAGACTTTCAAGGTCCGACTTTGCGACAACGGCCCACTCTTGAGCCGGCAAATCATACAAACCTCTCAACAGTACTCCGTAGTTGAAGGATGAATTCCGACCGTAGCCAATTTCCCTTGGCAACGCGGTCTACGTGTCCGTGCTGACTCTAGGGGCAAAGGAAACAGCCGAAGATGAATAATGCCGTTCCTAAGATCGCCATACAACACCTCAGCGACATCGCTAGAACGATCTGTTTCATAACATCCGGGACCACTATATCCTCCATGTGTTCAAACAGGAGCAAATTCTGCTTCTGGAAGCTGCTTCGAAATGTTTGCAAGTAGCAACAATAGACGGTCGGTGAGTTGATCGGATAGTGCCCTCGATTGTCTTAGGGTCGTCCCTTTTGAGGCTTCCTGAGTTTGGCCAGTATACATCCGGACTCCAACGGACAACGGTTCTGGTCTTTTCTGGAATATCTTCAGCCAAACCGGCAAGTTCAGGCGAATGGCCTTCCTGACTTCATCGGCAACGTGTCCCACACGTTGATAAGTTGAAGAAGGGTGTGCTGAGCTTTTTCGTGGGTGTCCTGGATGTTTCACGTCATCTCATGAGGAGCCCCCTTTCTCCCTGAGTAATGTTTTTGCCCACATTACGGAGATCTTACTCTTTTCTGATTTCTGATCGCATTCTGCCGTTGAGGAGTTGGTAACCCTTTTTTTTCCTTTCTCGCAGGGTGATGAGATTGTTCATATCTGGGACGAACGGAGGCTCCATCGCGCATGATTCGCTCTAGAGACTCGCCACGTCGTCCCTTTTCCACAGAAACCTCGGGTTGTGGAGGGTTGGTAAAGCGGCATGAAAAAAGGTTATCGTCTTTCGGGTTCGTGAAATGGAAGGGTGTGGTAACATGGCCAACGATTTGATCAAGCTTCTTTTTTTGCTCGCCACGTGCTTGAGGGGATATTGATACTGGGATGTGTCGTCTTGCGGGTTCGAAACAACGTTTTGGGATGTTTTTCTCGAAAAGGAACTTGTAAGCCGCCGCCAATGAGCTGAGCTACGGCTTTCTTGTCTCTCTACACCACAAAAGTGTCTGGGGAGGTGTCAGTCTGTTGTTTCTTGAGACGTCATTGTAGGTGTGGGTTGGATTTGACTTGGTAGCTGAGCATCCTGGCTGGGCAGAGGACAATCTGGGATAAGTAACTGCGTAGGTATTCGGGACCGAGCAGCATGTGTTGGAGCGAGCAGAGATGTGGAAAGTCGTCTGGGAGGTTGGCTATTCGGGCAGTTTATACGAATAATGTCCGTAGTCCGGCGCGGCTCGTCAGTGACAGCGGTTCGGCGGGATACCCAACCGGGTGTGAGGTTGCCCGGACCATTCGTCCGGCACGCGGCCGAACAAGAAGGCCCCATAATTCCGGGCACAATTATACGTGAGCCACGACGTGGCTTGCATATACGGCATACCAAAGATCCTTTTGCCAAGGGAGAGAGAGAGGATTTGTGAGGTGTTCATGATGGGTATTTCCAAGCGTGACAAAGCTGATTATGCTTACTACCCTTACCACTGTTTTTCTTGAAATGGCAGGACGACGGGGTTTGTAGTCATCTGCCGCGCGGGAAGAGGGTTCTTGCAGTTCTGCGGTTAGGAGGATCAGCAAATATGAGGTCTTTGAGATTGGTGATGATTACATGAGGAGGGAAGTTGTTTACGAAAGATGGATTCAAAGGTTTGATTCCGCTTTCTGGGGCTTGCGAGGTTGGTCACGCCAGATGGTCCAGAGCAAGCCTCCTGCTTCGTGTATATCTCGGGGAGAAATGGACTTGTGTGATGATATCATGGGTGAAGGGGCATGGTGATGCTTGAAGACGCGCCTAGACAGCATAGCATCGAAGCGAAAGATTCGATGTGCGGGGGGGGATCCTGGCGGATGTTGAATGCTTTGTTGGACTCTTGACGCGAAGGAATGATAAATATCATGATATCCTACGTTCTAGATTTCAGGATATCCGTCTCGGAATCATCAGACAGGAAGATCTTTTACAACCAATATCAAAATCAAACAATTCCCACAAACTAGTACAGACACGACGTCTTGAAAGACATAAACCAACATGATTGCCGCAAAGCCCATCGTTCTCTATGGCCACAGTACGTTTTCCGAACTTGGCATCTTCATCTCACCTCATGAACCTGGACTAGATACTAAATATTCTCATTGCAGGCTACACCCCTAATCCGTCCAAAGTGGTCATGATACTCGAGGAACTCAAGATCCCATACGAGCATGTAACGTCTCCCTTGCCTTCGTCGACCTTTGCATGTCGTATTTCCATCCCCTCCTCTCCGTCATGGTATACCCCAACCTCAGCCACCGCAATCCACACCCCGGCCAAGACCCAGCATCTGTCCAAGACACACTTACACACATCTACACTTCGTCTTGCTGAACCGAATACACTTTCACCTAGATCATCATCGACCTCGCCGTCGTAAAGGAGGAACCCTATCTCTCCATCAATCCAAACGGTCGCCTCCCGGCCATCAAAGACCCCAATACGGGCATCACACTCTGGGAATCGGGTGCCATTGTCGAGTACCTCGTTGAGACGTATGATGACGCAGGCGCGCTCTCCCTCACTTCTCAAGAGGATAGGTTCCTCTTAAAGCAGTGGTTGCATTTCCAGGTGTCTGGCCAGGTGCGTTTTTCTTTCTCTCACACATAAAAGCTTGCATATGTGCTCCGACCGTTTTACTGCTTTGGTTTCTTCCCCCCTCCCCTTGGCATGTACTATCATGACTGTTCTTGATAGTAGGACGGATGACTTTTTTGTCGGAAAATAAACGGCGACAAATAGTTGACCGTGGTGTTTTGCTCATGTAGGGCCCGTACTTTGGCCAGCTTGGCTGGTTCAAGCTCTTCCACTCCGAAGATGTCCCCAGCGCCAAGGAGAGGTACGAGGAGCAGACCGTCCGCGTCCTCTCGGTCCTCGATCGCGCCCTCAAGGGCAAGAAGTACCTCGTCGGAGACAAAGCGTACGTTTGTTTTGAGAGAGAGAGCGAGAGAAAGAGAGAGGGAAAGGGAGACCCCCATCCCGTCCCTGCTCCCCTTTCCCACTTCCCACTTCTTCCGCCCATCACCCCCTTTTTCTATCTGGATCCATCTATGAATAGCAGGTCAACTCCCATACCTCTCCACTTTCCCCAGAAAAGAACCCACTATTCCGATGCATCCAGAGTTCTTCCATGATTCTATACCACATTTGCACGCATTGTAACTGACGACGGGCTGTGCTATGTAGGACCTACGCCGATATCGCCTTCATGCCGTGGGACCAGCTCGCGAGAGTCCTCATCGGCGAGGGGTGGAGCGCCAAGTGGGAAGTCGACTCCAAGTATCCCGACTACGCCGCCTGGGCCGAGAGGATTCGCGCCCGGCCTGCGGTCAAGAGTGTACTGGAGACCATGGGAAAGCAGCGGGCTGCTGAAGAGAAGCAGGCTAAAGCCCAAGAGTGGGTGGACGGGAGTTGAGCCATACTTGAGCTGGCTACATGGACGTATGCAGTTGTCAAATAGGGAGTCAGCTTAGGGAGTCAATAATTATTCTCTTCCTAGCAGAGGGACCCATATGATATTGTCTGTATATGTGAATATGTGCAAATGAAAACACGGCGGCTTTGGAGAAAACAGTCCATTATCCTTCTTCAGCCTTCCGTCCCGCCTCGCAAGACGGCAGGAATATCAGAGCCGGTGCCAAGAAAAGGGCCGCGAAGCAAACCTAATCCTCCCAGATGGCAACTTTGGCCTTCTCGGCCTCCTCCAGCCGGCGCTTCTCAGCAGCCTTCTCCTCATCCCTGCGTTTCCGCTCCTTCTCCTTGACAGCCTTGTCGTAGGCCCTCTGTTCCTCCGTCATCCGGGGTACCTTTACGCCCAGGGCGCTGGCAATCATGCGCCGGGCCACGGCGTCCGTCTTTTCTGGCCTGGGGCGTGGTGAGGCAGCGTCCTGGCCACTGCCACCACCCGAAGACGCACCGGCACCAGCGGCAACGGAGTCGACGCTGGCGTAGGGGTTGGGGAAGGACCTGTCTGCGGCGTTGTATGTTGGTGAGATGGGGGTTGGCGGCGGGGCCTTGGCGCCGTCGCTTTGTGGCTTCACGGCTTGCTCCTCTTCCTCCTCATCCTCGTCTACGTCCTCGTCTTCCCAGGAGTCTGCTACTGGTTCTTTGGTTTTCTTGGTGGATGGTGTCTTTTTGGAGCTGTTTATTGAAAGCTTGGAGAGCGAGGACGTAACGTCTGACTTTTGATTCGACGAAGGCATGATGGTAGTGTGTATATATGGATAGATATTAAGATGTAGAAGAAGAGAGAGGTGTGTGTGAGAGAGAGAGACGACAGATTGTTGCTTGAGAAGAATAGGAGGTTGAGATGGCCAGGAACCCGGGTACGGTTCCGTCGGGAAGCGAGGTAAAGAGTGGGTAAAGTTCCGGGTAGCAGGGAAGGTCGATCGGTGGACGACGGGGCGGTGGTCTTTGGACGAAGCCGATGAAGGATCAACAAGGTGAGGTACAGCTTGCAGCTGGAGTGATGCTGGAGATCTGAGAGGGCTCCGTCGAGACGACTCTTGATAGAACCAGGGTCTGATGAATGGATGACCAAGTTTCTGTGCGGTGTGAAGCTCCTGGAGAAAACAGGATGAGAGAAAGGAGGAAGATAATACCCGTAGCAGGAAACAAGTTCTGATAAATACTAGATTGATGTAACTCGAAGTGGCCTCGGCTCCTTTCAGGTGTGCGAACGGACTGCTGTTAGACGGGCACGACGGGATGGCGGGACGTGGATGGGCTGTTTGTGCTTGGAACCCTTTCCCATTGTGGGGTTGGGTTGGTGCCCCTTCCCCGCAGCGAGTCAGAGGGACAGTCTGGAAGGCGCTGCGGCAGCGCGGGAGATGGCATAGGCAAATGGTTCATGTATCCGTACTGAGGTGTTTTTCGCCGTATATCACAGCATAAGACTATCTCAACCCGGTAGTACTATGGGCAGGTGACTGTACACGATGAAGATATATTACAGAAGTACGGAACTTGCACATTATAATTGTACAAAACACGGTTGCCCCTCGCCGAGCCAAAAGTTGATGTCTCTGTACGGAATACACCTCAGTGACGGGTAGCTGCGGCGCCAACCACTGCCGTCTCCAGCTTCGCCAGCACCAGCCACTGGACAACTCAATCTGTGGGGAACGTCGTCCTGGAGGGACCTCCTTAGGTAAGCTGCCCCGCCGGCAAACGGGGCCGAAGTTCTTCCTGGTTCCAGAGCCAACTCCCGCCTCCGCCGTGCGCTGAGTGGCCAGGCACGGGAGGCAACGTCAGTGCTCATTGATTTTTTTGGTGATGTCGTTTACTCTTTAGTCTCCCCCCGACTGTCTCCATAATAGCTTGAAAGCCTACTCAACTCACCTACACTCTGTATTTGTAAGGCGTCAGGAGGCGATGCGCATTGCGATTTAGGACTCGGAGTCCTTTTCACCACCCTTCTACACAAATACAAACACCTGCAACCCTTCCAATTGCATTCCCCCAATCTCTTTTGTTTTGTCAACGATTCAAACAATACAGCGGCACACCTTGATTCGCCCTCGGCCCTGTATTACCCGATCACCACGTGCCGCGACCGGAGCTTCTTCCTCCCCCAACTGCCGGCAACATGGTGATGCGATCAAGCTTTCCGAGGCGTCTGGCCCTCGGTCGCTCAACAAACTACCTCAGAAACCCCTACGCGGCCTCGAGTAGCAGGTTACCCGTAGCGAGTACTCCGAGGAGCTCCGCATCCACCTTCGACCGCCTTCTCCTCACCACCCGCCCATCCCAGCGAGCCGTCGCCCCATTCTCAACGTCAACACGATGGCTGAAGGAGGAGGACAACAGCTTCTTCGACCGTGCTGTCGAGCCCCTATCCGAGGAAGAACAAAAGGCGAACCTGAAGCACCAGCGCGAGCTCGAGGAGAAGGAGTTGGCCGAGGCCAAGAGCTCTAACTCCGAGTCATCCGCCAAGGGCGAGGCCTCGGGAGCTGCACAGGATGGCAAGGCCGGTAGTGCGGCTGGTGGCTCATCAGCGGGATCCGGCGGCGGCGATGACAAGGGCGACGGCAGCGGCAGACGCGGACGCAGAGCCTCTGACAAGAGCCTGCAGAAGCCCGTTGTGCCCGACGTCTACCCCCAAGTCCTCGCTATCCCGATTGCGAAGCGACCACTGTTCCCCGGTTTCTACAAGGCTATCACCATCAAGGACCCGAACGTCGCCGCGGCCATCACCGAGATGATCAAGAGAGGCCAACCGTATGTCGGTGCCTTCTTGTTCAAGGACGAGAACCAAGACGAGGACGTTATCCGCAATGTCGATGACGTCTACGATACCGGTGTCTTTGCGCAGATCACGAGTGCGTTCCCCATGCATGGTGAGCAGGGCGCCCTGACGGCTATCCTCTACCCTCACCGCCGTATCCGCCT
This sequence comes from Colletotrichum godetiae, assembly GCF_030913485.1. Lineage (NCBI taxonomy): Eukaryota > Fungi > Ascomycota > Sordariomycetes > Glomerellales > Glomerellaceae > Colletotrichum > Colletotrichum godetiae. The sequence goes on along the minus strand of NW_026851251.1, from coordinate 379,770 downwards.
TTCGAGCTTGCTGCCGCCGGGAACGGAGGACAAGAAGCCGAGCGAAGCCAAGGTCGAGCCGGTGCCCGAGCCGATACCTTCGAAGCCCACTGATGAAGAGGCCCAACAAGAGAAGAAGGGCGACGTCGTTGCCAGCTTCGAGGAGAGTGCCGTGGCCCCCAAAGTCGAGCAGGCGGCGGAGAAGTACGAGCCCACCGCGTTCCTCAAGAGATATCCCGTCAGTCTCGTCAACGTGGAGAACTTGACCGAAGAGCCCTACGACCCCAAGAGCGCTGTCATCCGTGCCGTCACAAACGAGATTGTCAACGTGTTCAAGGAGGTCGCCACGATGAACAGCCTTTTCCGTGATCAAATCTCAACATTCTCAATGAGCCAGTCCACTGGCAACGTGACGTCCGAGCCGGCCAAGCTTGCAGATTTCGCCGCCGCCGTGTCTTCTGGCGAGCAGGGCGAGTTGCAAGAGGTCCTGTCGAGTCTCAACGTGGAGGAGAGAATGCAAAAGGCGCTGATCGTCTTGAAGAAGGAGCTCATGAACGCGCAGCTCCAGTCAAAGATCACCAAGGACGTCGAGAGTAAGATTACTAAGCGTCAGCGGGAGTACTGGTTGATGGAGCAGATGAAGGGCATCCGTCGCGAGTTGGGCCTCGAGTCCGACGGCAAGGACAAGCTGGTTGAGAAGTTCAAGGAGAAGGCCAACAACCTGGCCATGCCTGAGGCCGTGCGCAAGGTGTTTGACGACGAGATCAATAAGCTTGCCCATCTCGAGCCTGCAGCGTCCGAGTTCAATGTCACGCGAAACTACCTGGACTGGCTAACGCAGATCCCCTGGGGCCAGCGCAGCGCGGAGAACTTTGGTATCCAAAACGCCATGACGGTCCTGGATGAGGATCACTACGGGCTTAAGGATGTCAAGGACCGCATCCTGGAGTTCATTGCTGTTGGCAAGCTGCGTGGTACCGTTGAGGGCAAGATCATCTGCTTCGTCGGTCCTCCCGGTGTTGGAAAGACGTCCATTGGCAAGTCCATTGCCCGCGCCCTGAACCGCCAGTACTACCGATTCAGCGTCGGTGGTCTCACCGACGTGGCCGAAATCAAGGGTCACCGCAGAACCTACGTCGGTGCCCTGCCCGGTCGCATCATCCAGGCGCTCAAGAAGTGCCAGACCGAGAACCCCCTGATCCTCATTGACGAGATTGACAAGATTGGCCGCGGCTACCAAGGTGACCCCTCATCGGCTCTGCTTGAGCTGCTCGACCCGGAGCAGAACAGCTCCTTCCTGGACCACTACATGGACGTCCCCGTCGACCTGTCCAAGGTACTCTTCGTCTGCACCGCCAACATGACGGACACCATCCCGCGACCCCTTCTCGACCGCATGGAGCTCATCCAGCTGTCGGGCTACGTCGCCGACGAGAAGAAGGCCATCGCCGATAAGTACCTCGCCCCGGCCGCCCGCGAAGCCGCAGGTCTGGCCAACGCCGACGTCACGCTCAGTGAGGAAGCCATTGAGGAGCTCATCAAGTCGTACGCCCGCGAGTCCGGCGTCCGCAACCTCAAGAAGCAGATTGAAAAGGTCTACCGCAAATCCGCCCTCAAGATCGTCCAGGACCTCGGCGAGGAGGTTCTCCCCGAGAAAGAGGCCCTGACCGAGGAAGGCAAGGAGGCGCTCGAGGCGTCGGAAACGAAAGCCGAGGAGGCGCGCGAGACGGGCGAGCAGCCGGCCGAGACGCCGACCGCCGAGAAGCCTCGCGTCGCCCTCAACGTCCCCGACACGGTCCACGTCACCATCGGCAAGGAGAATCTCGTTGACTACGTCGGCCCCCCCGTCTTCACCTCGGACCGCCTCTACGAGGTCAACCCCGCCGGCGTGGCCATGGGTCTCGCATGGACCCAGATGGGTGGCGCCGCCATGTACATCGAGTCCATCCTCCAGGCGCCCCTTCGACCGAGCAGCCGCCCCGGGCTCGAGATCACGGGTAACCTCAAGAACGTCATGAAGGAGTCGACTACGATTGCCTACTCGTTTGCCAAATCCCTCATGGTCAAGGACTTCCCCGACAACCACTTCTTCGACAAGGCGAGGCTGCACCTGCACGTCCCCGACGGCGCCGTCTCCAAGGACGGACCCTCGGCCGGCATCACCATGGCCACCTCGCTCCTTTCCCTCGCCCTCGACACCCCCGTCAACCCCACCGTCGCCATGACGGGCGAGCTCACGCTCACAGGCAAGGTCCTCCGCATCGGCGGACTGCGTGAGAAGACGGTTGCTGCGCGCCGCGCCGGCTGCAAGATGATTATCTTCCCCAAGGACTGCATGTCCGACTGGCTGGAGCTCCCAGAGGTACGTCCTACTATCTACTACAACTACGGCGCACACTTGGATCTCACAGAATTAATGCTGACACATCACTACAGAACATCAAGGAGGGCATCGAGGGCAAGCCCGTGGCGTGGTACTCTGACGTCTTTGACCTCATCTTCCCGGAACTCGACCGCGAGGCCGCCAACAAGTGCAAGACGTGCGAGTGGAAAAAGGACCAGGACGACAAGAAGAAGAAGGATAAGAAGAAGAAGAAGAGGGACGACTCTGACGATGAGGACGACGACTAGATGCATCGCCCGCTCTCAAGCGCCTCCCCGCGAGGGAAAAAGAAAGGAGCGGAAAATCTACAAACAGATTTTTTCACGACATTGTTCACGCGATAGATGGTTTCCACCCCGTTGACGCATCCTGTTTCCCCCAATCCCTGCAAGGATGACCCCCCCCCCCGCGCGCCTCAACCCCCCAAATCCTTCACGCCCTGTGGGGGCTACAGACGCGTCGAAGAGAAGGGAAGGGAAGGGACCTGGCAAGGTGAATATTGCCAAGGGGCGACGGATGACAGACCGAATGGATGCAGTCTGGTGGAAAAGGAGAACCAAAGCCGGACGATTAGACGAATCCGCATAAAAATGTTACGGCATATCAACAACAACAACCACAACACACACACACACACACACACAACCCTCCCTCCTCTCGATACCGCATCTCTACTCTAGATGGTTCATTTTTTTATTTTAATTGTTTGGCTGGTTGCCGTTTTCAGGCGGTGTTTCGGAAGAAACAGCCGGACTCGGCTTTGTAAGACTAGGGTCGCAGCGACACCCAATTGCATAGGATGGTTAGATTGCGCAGCAGTCAGTCTCGCGCATAGGTAGTGGCGGCTGTGTTAGGAAATAGCAGGGCGCGCGATGCTTGCATAGGGTATGGTAGCTAGCTTTCGGGACAGGCCAGAGTAAGCGAATTCTTGTATATTACCACCACTTGTCGTGAGCCGTCCGTCGTATGGGCACTCGGCGAGCAGCCACATATCGAAGCTTGTTTCCTCCCCAATGAGTACGCCGCGGCATGAGTAACGGTTCGTTAGTGCCAGCATTACCCTTCGATTGGTTTTCCGATGAGCGGGGGGTGTGGTGACCTCACGCAGATGCCGTTCGAGGCGAGCAATAACGTGTGGAGCGGTAGCCAAGGGAGGATAGGACCAGCTTGCCGGAAACGCTGTCGCTTGCAGATGCGGCCGACCTGGCCACCGTGTATGTAGTATGTACGTCAACGGCCGCAGCGATGGTGTTGGTGAGACGGCGGTGCCGCGCATTTCGGTTGCCAATCGCGAGACAGCGTTGTAGCCTCGGGAGTATCGAACGGTGGAGCGTACGTCTCCGTGCTGCCGGAGTGCAGGACACAAGTCTTCGCGTTTGTGATATATGATGAAGGTTACAGTACCGTCAGTACGATATAGAACCGAGTCATGGTGACATGTTCTGTGTGCCTGATTGTGGCCCAATTCGTTGCAGCTAAAGGATGCGACGACGTCGACATCGAATGTCGTCCAGATTGGTGACAACGCTTCTAGCTCCCTTTTAGCATTTCGGTTTGACAGCGAGGTGGGGTGGGTTCTTCTGGGTTGCTCAGGGTCTGACCCGGTGTGCCACGCCCATCCGTCCACACGGGATCGGTGGGGTTCGCGGGATGACATCCAGACTGGCTGGGATGTGTGAGTGTCAAGAGGGCAAACGACACGACCCTTGCATTATATTCTGCCCTTTCGTTCTCGCCACTGATCATCGATCGTTCATCTCGAAAGCCGGCTATTCAGTGCACCGGACACGGGAGATCTCCAGGTCGGTTGAGATGCGGCGCTTGACGAAGCATGGCTATGCCTGCTCCTGGCGCTTGGAGTAGCGAACAGGATGGCGGGTGAGGTTGCAACGACATAGGCGTCAGCATTCGGGCTTCCAGGAGCTCCTACGTAGTTACTTGAAGAGAGCATATGTCGAGCAGGCGTCTGCCAAGTTGAACACTTTGATGTCAGCGTGCGCTTGACGAGAAATACAAGCCGTCCCATGGGGCAGTTTGCCAGCCTGTCAATAACACGACAGCCTCATTATTTGGGCTGCGTCGATGCCTAAATGCACGCAGCGTGTGGAAGACGCACCCCTGACCCGGCCGCTGATGTTAGCCAACAGACAGTGCAGATACCCGAGGCCATCCGACACTTTTATTGTTATGGTTTCCGTAAGCTCCCTTCATACGCATCACCGGCTCCGAGATAGGCCGCCATCGTTGGTTCGTCTCCATGAGCTCTGAATTTTCGATGAGATGGTGGTACTGCAACCGACTTGTACATGGTTATGCTGAATGACGCCGGACCAGTCCGTTCGTTCGTCCATGTTTGCATGCATCACAGTGCCATGCTGCGGTTCCATCGTCAGTAGTAGTCTCACTTTATGCTGTGCCACATAGCAAAAAGTACAGGTAGTGTAAGTCAGTGGAGGTTGAAAGTTTGTCCAGCATCGTTGATTGGTGATGCGCTGGTCTCCGGACTGCGAATGAAGATGCTGGGTCGTGCAGCAGGTGGCCTTGACGCAGAGGAGCGACGAGCACGTGGGTAAGTCGTCCTTGCTGCTTGATGCTTTGAGGGGGATGGTCCGACGCGGTTCGACGCAACAAAATGGAGAAGATGCATCAATTGCGAGATTGCGCAATAATGGAATCTTTGGCGCAGGTGGTTAAGCGAAGAGATTCCCATTGAGCCATCGTTCATTGGAGATATCGGATCAAAATAGCCCGTTGGCCCATTAAATGGAAGCATTGGTCAGAATAGGAGTTTTCGAATCCAGCCTGTTGTCGTCCTGGAGTCGAGCTATCTTTGACTTGCGCAAAGAAGCGAAATCGGCCAGACCCCCTGATCGGATCTGTAAGATGGGCAGCCCTTGAGCGATTGACTCATCAACTGAGCAAGGTGTATGTAAAGCATTTCGGGGGTCCATTATGACATGCCCTCCTGGTCCCTGGCCTTGGCGGCACCGATCGTATCATCGAAATTGCTGGGCGTATCTGATCTTCAAATGGTGACAGTATGCGTAGTGCCGTACTCCGTACCCATGAGTGCCATGGTATTTTCCTATATCAAGTTGTGGGTCGAATATGGAACGCAAAGGGCGGTCAATAGATGGATGATTGAATGCGAGGCCAATTGATTGAGGGTTCTGGAGGAATGCAGTCCCCAGCGACGATGTGGATGTTCGCAGGTCTGAAAGAAAGGGCCCGGATGCGAGCCCAACGAACCCAACGCCCACAGAATCACAAGTCGGGATCCAATCGCCAGAGGAGGGCTGGATTGAGAGGTCATCGTACATGAGACGAGATGCGCTAAGAGGAGCAGCATGGGGAGAAGAGTTCGTGAAGGAGGGCAGCCTCGGGCTGCAGCTGAGTTGTCGCTCTTGATCCCGCGGTCCCGGTCTCAGCTCGCCTTGACTTTGTCTGTGGATGAGATATGCGTTTTCGGAGAAAGGATTTAGTGACGATGATGGAAGAAGGATGGACGTCAAAGTGTTGTAGTCGTACTCCCTGCCTTGGCATGACATGAGGCCAGGGACCATGGAAGGTTCACGACACGTCTGAACCAACCTAAGACGGGCACTTGGAAGGCAACGTCGATTCTAAGCCCCTCAGGTGGTAAGTAAAAGTTTCGTCAGCTCCAAATCAACGGCGTCTGACGCCCAAGTGGAAATGTCGGGACAGCCAGCGCATCAGAGTTGGGAAAGTCCCACCCGCCTCTTCCAGAAATGGCCAAGCCTCCCCGCCAGGAGTGTGCCCTCCCGCCTTAGTAGCGCAACCGTCCATCTTTGTCTGGGAAGGTACGACTACCTACTTGGTATGGAAGGTATACTTCCTCAAGGTAACTGCCTTCGAGGAATGAGCCAACAGACACGAGGGAGGGAAAAGAAGAAGGAGCAACTCCAGAAGGAGAGAAGCCGTGAAATCACCTTACCTACTTTGTAATGCTCGGCTTACATGGAAGTTGAGGAAGGCGCCGACTGGGTAAGGTACCTAGTACCTACCACTTCGTACGGTGCTCAGGAAAGTGAGGTACGAGATACATGCATCTGCCGCATGGTTGGTGGGTTGTCACTCAAGTCACAGCATCAAGCAAGCGCCTTAGCGTCCGCTCATAGGTCCTTTCCCGTCAGCCATCGACATTTTAGACTCTTCACTATCACTGGCCACGTCTTTTTCTTCTCCCTGCCTTACCTTATGGAACACTCTCAATACCTAGGCAGTGACTCGTGCCTTCAAGAGCACATATTCGTACATTACCGTACCTTAGAGTACCTTACCGTATCTGAAGAGCGCCACTAGGACTTCCGCTCCTCCAACCGACCTTTCTATTGGCACGGGAGCTTGACAAGGCCTCACCCGGTGCCCAGCCTCCCAACCTCTCATTAGAGTCGCAGCAAACCAGAAACACGACCGGGTGGGACCCAATATTGTCCTCGCAGGCTCGCAACGGCCCTGCTCACTTTCGCGCGCTTCTACTGCATGCGCCTGCACTACGGAGTACTCTGGATACCTTACAGCTCCTCTTTGCAGATTCGGCTTCGTACCTTGCACAGTACCCTAAATAGAGAAGGAGAGAGAGGGAAAAAGGAAAACTGCAAAAGATGCAGCCGCTGAACGACCCCACGACCTCAATTGTGTCCACGGCAACCGTCAACGGTGCCCCTCCCCCTCTTCCTCTTCTCGGAAGCCCCCGGTCATCTTCTTGCCGCCCGATTTCCATACAAATCATTGCAAGTCCAACGTTCGCCTCACCTCATCAAGCCTGTGTGCCTGCCAACCGCCATCAACCACCACCAACACTGCCGCCGCCCAGCTGCTCACGACGCACGTCCGGTCAACGCGAACCCAGCCATACGTATCCAGACCCGACTTCAACAGTATACGTCTACGGATACCCATCCACCATCCTCGTCAATCAATACATATTTCTCCCGCTCGCCTATCTGTCCCTACGTCGACGTCGTCCTCCGTCGTCTTACCCCTTCTGACGCTACCTATTCGTACATCCTCTATCAGCCCAGCCGCAGAGCGATCAAACACCACAGCTCTACTCCCGCAGGCTACACTGCCACCCCGCCTTGGCCCAAACGAATCACATCGCTCGCCAAAGTCATCGCCTTCATCGCCGAGGAAATAAGAAGAAGCAAAGCATATGCAGACGTGCAGACGTTTAGACGAATTATTGCCGCCATCTCTTGCTTAACTGCCATCCAAACTGAGCCCATCCGAGCTTATTCAGTGCTTCGGACTCGCCAAAACTCTCTTTCGAGCAACCCCGGACGAAGAAGCACATGCGCCACATCTAGCTTCTATTATTAAGGATACGCACACCACTCAACCATCGACGACGTCTTGATTTGGGGGTTCGAGATCCCTCCAAAAGGCCCGTCGAGTACCGGCCAATCCCTCGACCCCCGCCACCGTCATTCTCGTCTGAACATGGTCATCTTCGCCCTTGCTTCTCTGCACGTTTCCATCCTATCTCGTCACAGCGTCTGATGTCCCATCTTGCCTACGGTTGCCTGCATCTACTCCGTCACGCTTGAACTGCAACTTTTCAACGTCCACAAACGACGCCCGCCGTCATTCTTGTCTCGCGTTCCCCGCGCCCGGACACACCCCAGCCGCTGCCAGCCCAATTTAGCTCCGACCTGGCATCAAGCCCAGTCAAAACCAGGCTGGAGGTTGACCGTCTTTCGCTTCAAGGCTCATCCTTGTCACCCGCCTGGTTCGCTCCCGGACCAGGTTTGCGGGACTATCCATAATTAACACCTCGTCCCCAGAACTACACCGCTTAGAGCCTCACCTCACACCGTCAGCGTCCTGAACGGTTCACCTTGACGACCTTCAAAGTCCAACCGAGTTGGCGAGCTGTACACCTCACTCAATTCATCATGGCGCAACCAAACATGGCTTCTACAGAGCCGCCGCCTTCATCGGGTCATCAGTCCACCAGCTTTCTTCGTAAACTCTTCGGACGAAACAATGTGGCCCCGGCATCCGTCGGCCCGCTCCAGACCAGGGAGCCCGAGCCCGAACCCGAGCTTGACCCCGACTCCGACGACCAGCAAAGTACTGGTCTGGTGCGTCGAGTCTCGAGGAAAGTCGTGCCCGGACTCCCTCGCGTGCAGACCTTCAAACGCCAACAGTCGGAGCGCAGGAACAACCTCGCACCAGTTGAACCCTCACCGGCAGAGAGGCGTGCTCTATCGGTGGACAGGCGCGTGCAATCGTCACTTACGGCGTCACAGACTCAGTCCTTTCCCCGAGCTAGCGCCCCGGACTTTTTCGAAAGTGCGTACGAGGTCCAGTCTGCCCCATCTGCCCCCGTCAGCCCTGTCGAGGAAAAGGCCGAAGTTAGTCTTGGTCAGGTGGTATCCCAAGTTGCAGCAGAACCCACGACAGACGAATCCCATGCGCATGAGGTGCAATCAAATTCAGACGCCCACTCAATAACAACATCTCAATCTCACTACGAGGCTATGATTCACGATGAGCTCGAAAATGTTTGGATTCTCAACCTCAGCATGCACTTTCGGGACAAGTCCAAGAGAGAGAAGTTTTTCGTCACGTACCGAGAAACTCCAACCCACTGGCGTAGAGTAACCATATCTCTCGACTATCGGAATGCCCCCGACAACTCTCTCGAGATGGACTTGCTCCACACCAAGTCCCAACGTGACAAAAGTTCCAAGATATACGAAGCCATCAGAGACAGTCTGCAGGACATCCAATTTTACCCATCCGTCACCAACTTGAAGCTCCAAACCACCGAAGGCCGCCTTCACGTCCACGTGGTTGAAGACGTAAATGTGAGTTGATGGGCTCCAAGGGAAATCAGTCAGTGCTAATATCCGGCAGGAAATTATTCAATACCCTACCTTCCGCCAAGTACAACACTTGGGATGTCGCAGGATAAGAGAGAAGGACATCGTCTTTGATTCTCACATGTCCGGCTTCGTCTACAAGGTGTCTGTAGGGGGAGAGGTGCTCATCAAAAAGGAAATTCCGGGCCCCGACACTATTGACGAGTTCCTCTACGAGATCAACGCTTTGAATCGGCTCCGGTACTCAAGAAACATTATTCGATTTTATGGCGTCGTGGTTGATGATGAAGACGAACACGTCAAGGGGCTGCTCATTAGCTACGCCGTTCATGGTGCGCTCATTGATGTCATTTACGATAACAAGCAGGACTCAGAGCTGGGTCTGCCCTGGCCGATTCGTGAGAAGTGGGCACGCCAAATCGTACAGGGCCTGGCGGATATTCATGAATCTGGCTTTGTGCAGGGGGATTTCACTCTCTCAAACATAGTCATTGACGAAGATGATGATGCCAAAATCATTGACATTAACAGGAGGGGCTGCCCGGTAGGCTGGGAACCCCCTGAAGCAACGCCTCTGATCGAAAGTAACCAGCGCATTTCCATGTACATCGGGGTCAAATCCGACCTGTATCAACTCGGCATGGTCTTGTGGGCATTAGCGGCACAGGATGACGAGCCTGAGGCCCAAGGACGGCCACTACAGCTCGGAGACGAGTACATGGTCCCAGATTGGTACCGGCAAATCGTAGACATTTGCCTGAGCGAAGATCCGCGCCTTCGATTGCAAGCCTCATCTCTAATGTCTCTATTCCCGGAGCCTGCGATCGGAGACGACATGGAACCCCCGTCAATCTCGGTGGACGATGGCTATACCATGCAGGAATACTTCGTGGACGGCAACCACGGCTATGCCAGGGTCAAGACCGTTCAGCCAGCTCACGACTGGTCGTACGTAAATCTAGGCCAACCGTATGTTGACGAACCGACGAGGGGCTTCTCACAGGACCCGTACTACTACACCAGAGGCCGCTCTCCGCCTAGCCCCCTGCCGAGTCATTACGGGCGTTGCGACTCGCCTAATATGGGACGCAATATCTCCAGCTGGGCTGAAGCTAGAAACATTGCGCCTTCATACAGCGATATTGGAGCAGACGAGGTTTATGATCAGAAGAGCGCAACACCGACAACAAGCAAGGACTCCGTCGTTACGCCCGAGCCACTGGAAGAGACAAGCAAGTCAGTCCGGCAAAAATTGGAAGCACTGCAGTGGACTCCCCTGTCCAGTGACCTCGCCGCCCTTGATCGGGCTGAACTCGACCATACGCCAGGGCACGATAGCAAGAGACTCATTGGGGAAGGACTTGCCGACACGCTGAGGAATGATAAGTTGCAACCAGCGTATGCTTCTGTCGATCCTGTCGAGACGCGACCTATGATGGCTAGTCCCATGACGATCAAGCATATCGAAACAGATGAGAGAGACGTAGAGGAGGAGGGGGTGATGATGAGCGAATCTGAAGGCACAAAAGAGAGTTTTTCGAACGAAAAAGGAATTGCAGGGCAATCAGCGCCCGGACAGACGGGGGAAACAGAACCCGAAGAACAGAACAGTACCAGGCAAAGTAACGTCACGACAGCGGACTGGACAGATATGGGGCCTGCTATGGACGACCTAAAAGTCACCGAGACTGAGGTCGATACAGATGTCGCGCATCCGGCCGAACCGGGACTCGACCCTACAACGCAAGAGGTGCCAACGGCGGAGCCACCTGCTGCTGCTGAGGTCCCCGCGGCAAACGAATCTGTGAGAGCTCAAGAGGTGGACACACCAGAACTTAAAGGGGTTGGAGCGGTACATATCAACACTGACGAGCAAACGATGCGGGAGAAGACGTCTCTTGATGATGACTTCTCAACGGCAACAGCAGCGACTACGACAGATGCCCAGAAATGATGTAAGATTAGGAGCTGGGGAAACTGCAGGCGATTTTTGCATAGGCACGGGTTGATTGTCCAGGCATAAGGAGGCGCCATTTCTTCTTTTCTTTTACTTGATGGAGGTACTGCCGGCTTCAAATTCATTTGGTGGTCACAATGGTTTTCATTTTATGCGGCATAGCATTGGTGTAGAAATCCAGGGAACACTGTTCGTGGAATAGAAGACGGCCTTTGAACATCTTCAATCTTTACCGAGACTCGGGACGTGAATAGAGTCGCATTTTGAGATATCGTGAAATCAGAAAGTTGTGAACTCGGAATGTCGTGGAATCAAAGGCAGGGCTCTAGCCGAGACTACCCAAGTTGGGTGAGAAATGTGACGATGTATGCGTTCATGACTTTTCAGCATAAGTGGGTAGTTTGTCCAAGGTGATGCCTCCGGTGACGACTCTCGCGTCAGCCACATGAAGTTGGCCAGTAGTTGTCTCGTCCGAGCAGGGATGGCCGTTCGTGGGTTACTCGCTTGACGACGAGATCACTGGGGAACGCGAGTCAAGTCATTGATACGTGTAAACACTCCGTAGATGCAAGTGCTTCCTGCAATCGATTTGCCACAGCTCGGCAGTCTTTGGAAGGGAAAGAAACGGCCTAGATGCTTGGGTACAAATAAGCAAAATTGGTGAGTCTGGATCTCGAAAAGAATGAAGCGGTGTGTAGGCTGGTCGTCTTTACCGATTTTGGGGTAGGTAAGGTGCGGCAAGGAGCTTGGAGCTTGGGTCGCCTCACACATCCATCAGGTGCGGCTACTGATAATAAGGTACGGGTGCGGATAGAGAGCTCTGGGCAGCGGCTGCAAAGAGGATGGGATGAAAAAGGAGTGCGTCTCTCTGTTCCCTTGGTGGTGACTGGTGACGGGGATTGGCAGGGCGGATCGGGTGTGGCGTCGGCCAAGTGCGAGAGGGGGCGCCTGGCCAGATCGGGTTAGCATAGAAACATTCCAGAATGGTCAGCCCAACCAGCTGAAGACTCGAGAAACAGGCCCCGAGTCCCCTTTTGCGATTATCGCAGGCCATCGATGTATCAGTGTGAGAAGACACACGTGACCATCGCCACCGCCGTGAAGGGAGCATGGAGATTGCGCATGGCAAAAAGGATGGCCTTCAAAGAGCCACGAGCAGACAAACCTCGGGACGATAGCGAGGCAAAGACAACTTTCATCCCTGTTGTGTCCTGCAGCACTGGGGCGGAGGATTGCGGGGCAGGGTCCTGTTTCTGTTGGGGATGGGCCGGGATGCCGGAGTGGGATGAGCGGATGTCGTCTTTCTCTTTAACCAAGATCACCGGGGAACGCGAAATCAAGGGCCGGACTGGGTGTGTCGCGAAATAATGGACCTGAACCTGGAATTGCCGAGGATGCCTATCCCACACCGAAATCGAGCTAGCTCGTGGGTGTCATCGGTGATTTCTCGCCGTTGACCGAGAATGTTCAAGAGAATGACCGTGGAGGCAAGTGGGTGAGGTGGTTGGCGTAATCGTGAGTTGAACGATATGGTCGCCTCGGCGATAAGGAAGAGAGAGACAAGGCCAGCCCCTGTCGATGGGGGAGCCCAAGAGCCTTACCACAGGACAGCTCGGGGGCGACGAGAGACTTCCGTCATTGTATGGAGCTCTGGTGGGGAACATGTTGAGGGCGAACGTGGACTGCACAAGCCGCCGCCACTGTTGATTATTCCCTTCTTTTGCTGGTTCTGTCTTCCGAGCCTTTCTGCTGCTCCGGCATGTAAGTTTCTGCGCATGATCCAGCGGGGACATAGGTAATGACAGTGTGTAAATAGGTAGTTGAAGACATGCCCATCAGCCCATGGGGATGAAACATAGATGACAGCCAATTCAGAAGTTGTGACTAGCGAATCGCCTTAATCAGATCTCTGTGTTCACGGCTTCTTTGTTTTCGTACGCTCTGGTCCGAGAACTGGCCGTTGCCTGTAGTCGCCTGAAAGGCGGTAAAGAGCTGTTGATGAGATAGATGTGCTAATCAGCAGTGTGATGGGCGGCTGCAGGTACAAAGGTACAGCGGGGAGTACGGTGAGACAGAACATAGAGGGAACGTGAAAGTCCAAGGACCAAAGTCTTACGGCGCTCGACGAGGCTCGAAACGTCTTTCGATTGCGTTGTAACTCGCCTGGGAGCCGAGCGCCGATAGTGATGTACAAGACTTTGCCACCGTCATGGGGATCTGAGGATAGTACTTCGTACGGTAGCAGAATCAGAAGCGATCCTCAGTCTGGGTATGATGATCGAGACGATATGGTAGATGCGAAGTGTGTACTCCGTACATGCCTGGTGCGTTTTCTGAGAGAATGGCAGGTCTTCATTTCAGCCCTGGAGACACACATTTGAGGATTGGAGTCGTGGGATCTGGAGGTAGAGTGTGGAGCTGACTTCCGAATGGGGAATGGTCAATACCAGCCGCCCTTCCGCCCCAGCGGCGGGCCACATGGCAGGGGCTACTCCCTGCTTCCGCCAATGAACGGGCCGCCATAGTGAAAAGCGTTGGGGAAGTTGTTGGGAGCCGGGACATTTTTTTCGGACCACATCTCGTTCGTGCTTGCCAGCCCAGTGATCCATTGCAGATTGACAACCTCATGGCGAATAAACCCCAGAGCGTGCGGGACAGGCAGGGTGTCGTAAAAAGCCAACGGAAAGTGTGACCTGATCTGGGGCCCTTCATCGTCCTATCCTCGGCTGTGCGGAGTGTTCCTATGCGTTGGCGGGCTCCGAATTTGCTTCTGATTATCATCTGTCGGGCTGTTCATGACATGTTCTTTTCCTATTCGCGTTGATATTGATGACATTGAATCGGTTTTTGTTGGTCCAGTTTCCGTGTTGAAGAGTTCCTCTACGGGATCTGGATAGGAGTTGGGACTCTTTCCAAGCTTCAAATTCTCAGTCCCAACGAAGAGAGGTACGTACGTCTTTTGATGGATGACGATGTTCTACAAGTGGGCGTGAGGTTAGGATGTATGTTGTTGGATGCTCGAAAGTCAGGCCAGAGGCGGACGGACGGAAGACTTGCATGAATTGAAGTATCCAAGTCTCAAGGTCTCTCAATCACAAGGTATTCGTAACGCACACTGATCATTCATCACTTACGACTTGCAGAGGTAGTGTAACTGGGTGGTTCGTATGCTGATTTGGATCATTGGGTGTAGCTGCTACCCAAAGTCAGGGAAACTACCTGCTTATGCATAGCTGTTTTCTGTGATTGATGTAAGGCAAGGAGAAGGTCACTTCCTGTTCTGGTCGGTTTGCAACGCACACTCATTGGGGCATCTGCAAGGGGGACATGGACTTGCCCAATCCCCAGGTTGCAAGCGAGGTACGGAGTACCTTTCACACCTTCCGGCTTGTGGCAGGAAGGAGACATTGGAGGAAAGTACATTTCTCTTCAGGCGGTTCTTACCCTGCCTGCCAACCTGTTTTTCTTACCTCGTCGAGAAGCGCAGCATGGTACGGAGTACTCCTCCGTCCATACCTTAGCTATCTTCTCCGTAAGGTCGCCTGCAGCGAATGGAAGGAATGGAAAGTACTGATGAGAACCCTTGGTGTTCCCGCCATTTGATACACGCGTCGTCCGGTACCTCTCGGGAAGGAGGCAGGACAACGAATCCTGAGTGCGGGTCTCGCGAGGAAGCTTCTTCTTCCCCCTTCCCATCTGCCCATTTTCCGCCTGCAAATCCCGGGCCCAGATCGAGAGGGTCCCGCCCTTTCCTCCCATACAGCGGCGTATGGCGTGCCAGCAAAGACAAGACCAAAAAAAAAGTCAAGTCAAGTCTAACCCCACGGCCCACGAAAACCATCTACCTTTGCATTTTTTCGGCTGATTGTGACTTGACCTGGGTCTAAACTAACTGATCTGATTCACTGACCCCCCCTCCCCACCACCATCCCACCCTTTCCACTCTCTCGTTTGCTGGGATTTTGAACCTGGTGGGTGGCGGACACCTCGCCCAAAGGTACCCCGGCCTCCGTACCTGTTCCCTCCTTACTGGGGCCCTTTTCAACCTATCCTTTTCCCTTTATATAATTCATTGCTCTTCACCCACCCCTTCCACTTTGTAACTTCCCCTTCAGACCTCTTCTTCCTTCGAGAGTCCCTTGCCCATTTGGCCTTTTGATCAGCAAGTCTGGTTGTGAACGTTGCTTCTACACCAAGCATCGTTTGGAGTTGTCTACCAATAGACACTTCGGATTACTCGCTTTTCGACTACCACCCCCGATTCTCAGATTTGCAGCCTGTTGGCTTCGTTCTTCAACATGTCGGCGACGACTTCATCTTCCGACGCCAAGGTCACCAAGGCCGAGAACTTCCCCGATGGAACCTCCGACTACGTTCCCACCCGTGCCCGGGCCTACGATATCAAGAAGCCTCACATGTACGTTTGGCTCGTCCCCAGCATGACAGTCTTTCATGGCAACTAACATAATAATAGCTCAACTCAGCCTATCACTGCGAGCAACTGGTACAAGCACGTCAACTGGCTGAACACGACCTTCATTCTGATTGTCCCTTTGATTGGATTCGTCTGCTCCTACTGGATTCCCCTTACATGGAAGACCGCCGTCTTCGCGGTTGTCTACTACTTCAACACCGGTCTCGGTATTACCGCTGGCTACCATCGTCTTTGGGCTCATCGTTCCTACAAGGCCAGCCTTCCCCTCAGAATCTACCTCGCCGCCGTCGGCGCCGGTGCCGTTGAGGGTTCCATCCGATGGTGGTCTCACGGACACCGTGCTCACCACCGATACACCGACACCGACAAGGACCCGTACTCCGTTCGCAAGGGCCTCCTGTACAGCCACATTGGCTGGATGGTTATGAAGCAGGACCCCAAGCGTATGGGCCGTACCGATATCTCCGATCTCAACGAGGACCCCGTCGTCATGTGGCAGCACGTCCACTTCATCAAGTGCGTCCTCGCCATGGGTGTCATCTTTCCCACGGTCTTCTGCGGCCTCGGCTGGGGTGACTGGCTCGGCGGTTACGTCTACGGTGGCATTCTTCGCATTTTCGTCGTTCAGCAGGCTACTTTCTGCGTCAATTCTTTGGCCCACTGGCTCGGTGACCAGCCCTTCGACGACCGAAACTCACCTCGTGATCACGTCATCACTGCCTTTGTCACCCTCGGTGAGGGATACCACAACTTCCACCACGAATTCCCCTCCGACTACCGCAACGCCATTCAGTGGTGGCAGTACGACCCCACTAAGTGGTGCATCTGGACCTGGAAGCAGCTTGGCCTCGCCACTGACCTCAAGCAATTCCGCCAAAACGAGATTGAGAAGGGCCGCGTCCAACAGCTGCAGAAGAAGCTTGACCAGAAGCGCGCGAAGCTCGACTGGGGTGTTCCTTTGGAGCAGTTGCCCGTCATCGACTGGGACGATTTCAAGGCGCAGGCAAAGAACGGCAGAGGTCTTGTTGCCATCGCTGGTGTTATCCACGACGTGACCGACTTCATCCAGGAGCACCCCGGTGGCAAAGCCCTCATCTCTTCCGCCCTCGGCAAGGATGCCACTGCCATCTTCAACGGGGGTGTCTACCTCCACTCAAACGCCGCCCACAACCTGCTCTCTACCATGCGTGTTGGTGTCCTTCGTGGCGGTTGCGAGGTTGAGATTTGGAAGCGTGCCCAGTACGAGAACAAGGACATGACTACCGTCACTGACTCGAGTGGCGAGCGCATTGTTCGTGCGGGAGATCAGCTCACTCGTGTGGCTGTCCCCGTTGCCAGCGCTGATGCTGCATGAAAGAGATGACGGATGGGACAGTTTAATGACTTTGGGAGGCTTGTTTGAACAAACAAATCGAGGCGGAGTGTGGGAGCGCTTGACTTGCACTTCAACAGATTGGTGGAAACGGGCTGGCCCTATGGGGTTGCTCCGGTGAAACCATCGTCATCACGGTATATCTAAGCCGTTTAAGTTGACACGCCTTTGACACTTCAGCTTCGACTGATGGTGAGAGCAATTGCCAACCTCACACTTATGGGACATTTTTAGGCGTTTGCGGGGTTAGGCATTGCAGAGGGCGTTTACTAGAACAGTTACGAGAAACTGTTAGACTAGAAAAACGGAAAGCTCATCGAAAGGGCGAGAATGACAATAACAACCTTCACTTCAAGCAACCTTGTACATGCCACCACTTGTGATTATAATTAGACGTATGAGACTTGGTTCTGATCAGCAACTTCGATATGCTACCGCCTGACTGCTTGAAACTCGTCCATGAGGAACTCGAAGACTCTCGACTATGACGCCGCCACTATTGCTAAAGGCTCAACTCTACTCACGGGTCCTCTCCCCACCTTTGAAGGGACTCCTCGTCAGTATTGTCGGTGTCTACACTAGTTGATACTAGATAACGTCCCACGCTCTATACAACAGAGCCGCAATCACATGCTTTCCCACCTTCATTGCCTTGCCCGTACCTTTCCAATATGTACCGAGCCGTCTGACGAGAGATGCCCCACACAGCCTAGCGCTTGGAGGATAAGGTAGTACGAAGTACGGAGAGAGGAGGCAGTCAACAACAGTTTTTTCCCAGCCCCAGGTTGGGGCGGAGACCCGGACGAACGGGGCGCGGCACGCCGCGGGACGGCGCTCTCTCTCTCTCTCTTAATGCCCAATGCCAGCAATGCTTACCACTGTGCCTCACCCCGGGGCGACTAGTTGAAAACCGCAAAGTGACACCCAGTACTACAACCTTACTTCCCCCCCCCCCCCCCCCCCTCTCAACAAAAATTCCTTGAGTTCGGGATTCGACTGAACCACCCACGGGAAAATCAAACTACTTACAGAGTACATGAACTGAACTCCACAAAATAGAGAATCATCATTCATGCGGGTCATTTCGTTACCCGGCGTAGCAAGCCTCAGGGCGTGCCCACCCCAAGACCCAGGTCAGATTACCTTACGCGCCTACCAACAAGATGATGAACAGGCGAAAACAGGCGAGACAAACACATGATGTTTACAATTCAACTTGCCGTAGCTTGGATGTTTACCTCGGGTGCAGGGCGGGGGGGCTATTCAACACTGACATGCTCAGAAACAGGGATGGCCCTACGATACGCCGCCTCCTTCTCATGGCCCCCCTTCTATATACATCCGCGCCACGTTGTAATATCCCCCCCCCCCATCGCCGCCATCTTTGCCGCGTTGACGCCCATGTTAAGACTGACATGGCTTCTCAACAGCTACGTTGGGGTTCAACATGGAATTAGAATGCTACGCCTAGGGTCCTCGGGCAAATGACATGTGAAAGCACCTTAGGTCCACGAGGCATCATGAACTCCCATGCTGTAGAGTCTCTGTTGCAAAATTTGTACCATTCATTTATCTTCGACTATTCGAAGGACGTTCGTTGCCTTCCGCAAGAGCAAACATGCCTACGTAGGTCTAATGCAATTCTAGTGACACACAACATTGACATAACCATGACCAAACCATGGGAAGAAACGATTCGAAGTTTGCCTTCCAACTCCTCCCTCTCAACGACCTTGTTCCCGTTGCCCTCACCATCGAGTCAGAAAGACCTTGAAGCAGTGGTATCGATCGCATTGCCACGCCGTTAAGTGCGCGAAAGTTGAGATTGCCTCCCTCCCCGTCCTGACACCGAAACTGCAGCCACCGAATAAGATTGTCGTGAGCTCATTCGTAGGCAGCCGTAGAAAAAGAAAGAAGAAAGAAAACCGTTGAAGCCTTGGCCTCGCCCCACTCCATTGCTGGATTCCTGCTTCCCTATACTCCCAAACGCCACGAAAATATGCTTGCACAAGCCGAAAATTTCACACCGCCGATTCGATGGAGAATTACTTGAAGAGACTTCGCAGATCCAGAAGTCTCTGCCGGGCCGCTTCGCTCTTGTCGAAAACTCTCTCCTTCCGGTCCATGCTGAGGGTCGCCAACTTGTTCTTCTTCTCCTGCAGTTCGAGCATCTTCTCCTCGAAGCTGTTTCTCATAATGTAGCGAACTGTTCGAACCGGTCGCTTCTGGCCAAGACGGTGAACACGGTCAATGGCCTGAGCTTCGGCCGCGGGGTTATACTGAGGCTCCATCACATAGACGCTGCTACCTGCTGTCAGGTTCAGGCCAAGGCCACCAGCAGTGATCGATACTAGGATCACGTGAACAGAGTGGTCTTCCCGGAAACTATCCATCGCCTGAGTTCGAGCGATACGGGTCATGCTGCCATCCAGTCTGACGTACGTCACACCGACATTGTCAAGAGCCATTTGGATCAAGTCAAGGTGAGAGGTCCACGTGGAAAACACCACCGATTTGTACGGCGGCTCATCGGGGTTCGCATCGCTGTCAGCCTTTGACTTGAGCAGGTCCTCGACCAGTGCCCTCGTCTTCGTGTGCGGACCTGTATACTTTCCAAAGCTCTTGCGGCCGTTCGTCGCAGTCTTCTCCTTGGCAGGACCCTCGTGCTCCACCTTGAGTCGAGATCGACGAATGTCAACGTAGGCAGGCTTGATCACAGCGGAACAGATGGGGCAAGGTCCCATGGCCTGGCCGGGAGGGAGCAGTCGTCTAGCTTGTTCCTTAACACCCTTAATGCAGGAACCGCAGATGATGTGGAAGCAAGGCGTCATGTAACCAAGAATGTCTTCCTGTCCCTCAGACTCGATGCTAGCGTCGTCGTTGGATCCTAGTTTCTTCGAGCAGGCGCTGCAAGCATCCGAGTTCGTCTCCTGCATGAGCTCAAACATCTCGTATGCTTTCCGATCCGACAAGCCGGGCTTTTTGTCCTCATCTTCGCTATCAAGGTCAATAGCCATGTCAGCTGTCATGCCCTGCAAAGCCTCTAAATCTTCCTGATTCAAGAGATCCTTGCCGTGTGCACAGAGGAGTCGAAGTCGGAGAATGGATCGAAGAATGTGGATGTAGGTGTGACCGCCCAACGCTTTCTGTACGCCGTTGCCAGCAAGCACCTTGACGCGATCTTGAGCGTTCTTCTCGAAGAGATTGTAAACCTCGCGCTCCTCGTCTGTGAAGTCGAGCTTGACAATGTGGTCGCTTCGGGGCGGAAGGTTGATCTTGTCCTTCAACCGGCGGAGTGTGACACTGTCAACAAGCACGCGGAGTTTCGGAACAATCTCCGTGTCACAAGCCTTGAAGGGGTCCACGATGAAACGGTTGAACTTGTTGCGGTCGTCAAATGGCTTCAACCGGACAAACTGAAGGAGAGCGGCCAGGTCCTCGAGTCGGTTCTGCACGGGCGTGCCAGTCACAGCCCAGCGACGGGCGGCCTGAAGACGAACAATGGCCTTGAACTGCAGAGTCGCGACTTCGCGAATCATGTGTGCCTCATCCAGCACGATTCGGAACCAACCGATCTCCTCCAACGGATACTTGCCAGACTTCCGCTTGCTGCGAGCGCCTAGCTCACTAGAGACAGAGCCATACGTGGTGATGACCAAATCAAAGTCGGCCAACTTCTCGACATCTTTGATTCTATTCGAACCGTGATAGATATAGTAGCTGATCTCACCCGGCGCGATGTGCTGCTTGATCTGCTCTTCCCAGTTCGTGACCGTACTCAAGGGACACACGAGCAATGTAGCCCTGGCGTTCTTTGCGATGCCTGTCAGGGGCAGGGAGCTCGAAGCCGTTGCCTTGCCTCCAGCTTTCTGGGGTGGCATCTCGGGCTGGACTGGAGTGCGACCTGCCCATTCCTTGGCCTCATCCAACGAGCTGGCAATGAGGGAGAGGATACTGAGGGTCTTTCCCAAGCCCATCATATCGGCGAGCAAACCGCCGTGGGTGTCTGCGGGGAGAGTCCGCTCTTGGTGGCCGGTGATGACGTTGTAGTAGAACTTCTGTCCAGTGGGCCCGATTTTGAGTTGCCACATGGACCCCTTTACTCGTTCTTCGGCCGTCGATTCCTTTTCTCTCGCAGTCATGAAATAGAGGCCTTGTTTCTGATGCTTCAGTAACTCTGTGATGACGATAGGAGCTGGGTCCATTTCAGGAAGCTCATCGGTCTTGCCCATAGAGTCAAAGACGCCCATCACGTCTGATCTGATCTCTTCGACGGTGCGCGGGGTGGGGTTAGTGTAATAGGTAGACGAGGAGTGATTGTTGTACTGGGCGAGAGCTCCGGCCAGGTTTCTGGCACCAGGTGCTGGGTTAGGCTTGTTGTCGGTATGAACATTCTCATATCTGACGCCTTTGTCAACTCTATTGGGATGGCGCAGAATAATCTTGAATCTCTCAAAGTGCTTGCCCACGGCCTTGACGAATCTGTACTGGCCGTACAGTGTCATTTCCACGGGATAGGATCTCGATATCGCCTGGCCCGGCTGCTCATCCGCTTGCTTTCTACGCGCAGGAATCTTGCAATCGGTCCGGAGGCGCACGTTGGAGTCCAGCAGGGGAACGAGAGCATTGGCTGTATTGGCATCCACATTTCCAATGATATCGCGCGTGTAGTCGTATGCCTGGATCTTTTTGGTTGAATCCCCGATTATTCGCTTCAGAACGATCTTAACGGGTGGCATGAAGTCGGCTCCGAAGATGCTCTGCGTGCCCGGTTTGGCGGAAGGAACCTTGTGGCAGTCGAGGAAGCCGGTGAGCATGCCGTAACAGACCTCTTCGGTTGCGGGGTCCTCCACCATGACCAAATCGTCGCCCTCCTCAGTCAAGTCCACAGTCTGGGTAGACACCTTGGAATTCTCCTTCTTGCCTTCGTCTTGCTTTTCCTTCACATAGGCGCCAAGCATTCCGCTACCGGCAGGTCCCATCTTCTTCTTGTTGCTGTCGGCGTCAGACTCGGGGTCGGGGGTATCGAATTTTCGGCGCTTTGGCAGTGGCGCCGCAGCGCGATCCTGAACGTCGTTCATCCTCTCGATCATGTTGGCCATCCCGTATGGTGAAATGCCGCCGTCGTTCACGGGAGTTGAAGCGCCCGAGGTGAAGCTGGGTGTCAGAGACTCGCTCGTCGTGTCGTTGGGACTCGCGAATTGGAATACAACAGGGTTGTTGGTGGCGTTATGATTTCCCGGAGTAGATCGGTTCGCCAAGTGCTGAGGTTTGGGTGAATTGCGCCTCGAGGCAGCATTCGAAGCAGCGTAGGATCGAGGGTTCAGCAATGTTTGCGCATTCCACGACTGTGTTTGCGGCTGGGCGTTGATGTAATTTGCTCGGCCTTTTTGGAGGAAAGGTTGTAAGTATTTGGAGGTCCCATATTCATGGGCAGAAAGAGGCTGTGGTTTTGACAGAGGTTGACAGAGGGAAAGAGCAGTCGACCTAGGGCTTGGAGGGGTAGGAAGCCGATCCATGGCGGGGCTCACTCACCATTTGACCCGTTTGGTGATGCCATGGCTGCGTCTCAATACCAGCGTCTATTTGTTATTGTTCTTGTTGTTACTGCCGTGAAGGAGGTGCTGTAGCTTGCACACGGAGGGTGGGCTTCAGTAGAGCAGTCTGAGAGGGGTGGTTGCGATCATCACAAACGAGAGCGAGAGATGTGGAGTAGCTGTTTGATATGGGCGTGACAATGAAGAGTGGTATTGTAGATAAGTCGACCCCAAATCCAGGAAATATGTGAAAGAAGTGGCAGAAGCAGCCAGCAAGGCTTGGAATAACGAGTGTCGCTCAAGGGCATAGATTGAAGGCAGCGACGATGCAGATGGTGAGAGGAGAGGTGGTGGTGAGGAAGGCGCAAGGCTATATTGCGTCTGAGAAGTTGGTCCGGGGGGGTTGATGAGAGAGAGGGTGATATTAGAAGAGTCACTCCCGCAATGGTGAGCCGTCGAGTGAGTGAGTCGAGTCCACCTGAGGTGATATGAGGTGAGGGTACTTTGGGCAGGCTCAGCCAGGATCCAGAAACACACAAGAGACGTAGGCGGAGAAGGTGGATGACGCGAGAAGTCGGGGGAAAAAGGAGGCCAAAGGTCGAGTCAAGTCTGACGCCTATTCACAAGTGTCGTTTGTTCCATATCATTGTTCTTGCCTCCTCATCAGAAATTCGTGTGGCGGTTGAAGAAAGTTCTTTACAGGAGCGGCGGCGGCGCAAGGCGAAATGAAGAAAGCACTTCAGAACGAAGAGACCAATACAATAATACCCCGGGCGGTGGATGGAAGCGCAGGCTAAAGGAGAAAAATAGAAAAGGAACCCCAGGTCGCGGTGAAGGTGGTGGTAGACTGTAGTAGTAGTGGTGGTGGTCGTGGAGGTAGGTAGTGTTAGGAAAAAAAAAAAGTGAAGGTAGGCGCGGCACATGGAATGTGGTGCAGCCAGTTGGCTGCAGCCTTCTTGCAGCTGAGGTCACTCCCACTGCTCCCTGAGTTCCCTCCGCCTCTTGCAGCGGGGCACCTGCAGTGGAGACCCTCTGTTGATTCCCGATTTCCGATTAGCTACCTGGAAACTTCACATCCTCACGTGGCCACCCTTTACCATCTGTGCACCCCACTTTCTACCATCTCGGCCCAAGCCTCTCCCACTCCCCCCTCTATCTACCTACCTTACTCCGTACCTACCAGAGGTAACTAGGGAGGTACCTCCTCTCTCTCTTACACTCAGAGGCAGCCTGTGAAAGGGTGCATGGTCACTTGACCAAACAACTTTTTTTCTTTCTTGTCATTTGTATGTATCATGATGGATGTTCCTAATCAGGCATATCCTATTTACCAAGCCTGCCTTACCTGCCTTACCACAGTGTCACCCGAATCTACCGGGAAGAATACATTTTATTACACACTCCTTAGTATTCATCAACACCACCTAAACAGTCAGCGTCACCACCTCCCAATCCGAGACCCGGCTATTAGTCCTACTCAAACCTGAATGTTTGAATCTTTTGGTGGTAGTGCCTCGCGTGCGCCCCAAGATAACGCGCCTGGCCCATCTTTGACGTGGGGTCCCCTACTCGCGGGCTGTTTTCAAGTGCTGCCCACCCTCTTCAGTACAAGCCATTTTAGATCGCTCTCACCCCACTACCAGCCGGACAATGGGACATGATACTGGACTTCCACACCCATTCTCTCAATCTGCCCAACCGGGTCGGTTTTACCGTGGCCCTGGATGCCTCGATGGTTGTCTTGTGTTGATCTGAGTTGTCCAAGACATTTCCTTCGTGGCAAGGTCTCATCGGCGTGCTTATAAACTCCCAACGACCAAACGACTAGCGCCAGGATTCCCGAGAGTATTGCGTAGTAGTCCATAGCACACCGCAAAAATCCCATGTGAGCGGTTGCGTGATGGGCTTGTAAAGAGATGTTGCCTGCTTCTCTTATTTAGTCCATTTTGTTGGGCTTCCTTTCATAGTTCTCCCCCTGTTCGCATACTCCCATATCAGCTGACCATCAGACTCCAACGGATTGATCCACCTTCTTGTGTGCCTGCTCAACAAGCAAGAGCCGAGGCAGCTGATCCTTGGGCTGGAACATTTCCTTGGTTATGGTATGTGTTCGGCTCCGGCTCCGAGTCCTGTGTCGGCGGCGTCGGGGTGGGGCCTGCTGGCGGTCAGGCGACCTAGACCGAGAGGGGCTCTGGCTTCGTCGCCGCTCCAGCAGGACGACGCGGAGGAGACGCTTCCTCATGGGAGACACATCCGTGCTCGGCATGCCGACGGCGACGGCGGCGGCGGTGGCTCGTGAAGAGGCTCTCGACGATACCGGCGTCGGCGAGGTTGATCGCCGACGGGGTCGACCCCGGAGCGTGCTGGACTCGCCCGTGCCGCCGTAATGAGTGGCCTCTAGGTCACATCTCGTGAGGCTGCGGTGCCTCTTGCGGCCGCGGAGAGGATCTGATTCGGGAGGAAAGGGGCTCGACGTTACCGAGCGAAGTTTGGCAATTGTTTCTAGGTGGGAGGTCATGTTCATTACCGAAATATTGATCACAGGTGAGCTGATGGAGACTAGTGTAATCGTTTTTGATGTAGAAGTCACATATGGGAATGTAACCTGAGCTGCTGTGGAAGAAGAAACTGGGAGGGTGGAGCGGGTTGAAGACTTGATAAAGAACCCCCAATACTGCGGAAAGTAACTAAGCAAGAAGAGGAGAGCAAATCACGAGGTGATTGGAAGATGTGCGCCGGGCGTAGCAGAGGATTTTGACCTGATCGGGATCTCGCAACACACCGAGAGGCTTGACGTATGAAGATCATTCGGGTTAGACGGGTCGCTTCAATCGTCCAAACCCGCAAGCAAATAATGATAAGGATCTGTCAGTCTGCAAGGGGGGGAGCAGGCTTGATCAATCACCCAAAACTTACACGATGCGGGGATCAAGAAAGCAGTTGGGACTGGATTGGTCAGGTCGTACAATCCTACCTACGCAATGAAAACGGACCCTTGGCCCGGGACGATCAAGTAAGAAGGCCGCCCATCGAAAGGTCGGGTGATGAATCGAACCAATTCGCGGGGGAGGAGGAGGAGGCGGAGGAGGAAGAGAACCAGCGTGCCGTGTGGGTGGGGTCCATGGGCTGCAACCCGAGAGTTTGGGGGGAAGTCTGGGGTGACAGCCGTGACATTTTATTCGACTGAGGAACAGAACTACCAGTAGCTTGGCCACTTGGCTAGGAAAGGCCGATATGACTTTTGGGTGTGCAGTCGACGGCTTTTGTCCATCCTGCCCCGGCATGTCTGGTTGCCTGCAAAGCCGTTATTAGATCGAGGATGGGGATTTGAAGTGGTTGATCAGAATGCCATCCATGGCTGGCTGGTTCAATTTTAATACAGACTATTTAGTCTGCCAATCACGCCTGCTGGCTATTCTCTTTTCTTACACAAGTTCCAACGACGAGCATCATCCCTCGTAGGTTATTGTGTCAAGTCGGCATGAAGACGCCCAAAGTTGGCCGCCTGTGTCTCACTTTAGAATGGCACCGCCGCTCTCAGACTGTTGTCTCCCCAGTTCACTGGCTTTGGTCAACGTTTGGCAAGTGTCCGGCCTGGAATCAGCTGACCCGGACGGGACCAACTCGTATTTGCTGACAGCAGTTGCAAATGAGATTGTAAGGTACGGACGGGCAACTCTTCCTCCAATTCGCATGCAACGTCTGTAGGTCCTTGAAGCGTCTGAGCAGCTACCTTAGTCACTTCTGCCATGGAGCATCCCAATCAGAAGAGAGCACCTTAACGTTGCTTCCTGGCAGATTTGCCTTGAAGGTATTACCTAAACTTGGGTTGAGCCGGGTAAACACTGCACCCGTTCCGTGTACCCCAATCACCGGCCCAAGCACTAGCACGGGGAAGCTCGGAGGCAAGGGGCCGAATGCCCTGTGCTGAACCGCTACTTACCGCTATGGACGCGTAGAACTGACTACCTCGGTGCCTCTCAGGCGGTCTAGAACTCAAAGCAAGCAGTAAGGTAAGGTACCTTTGAGAAGGTACCAGGGTGACAGCAGCACCAGTTGCACCCCAATGACAGCATCGCGGTCCGCCGAAACCACGGGTTCCTAACGACACATGCTCGACGACGCGACTCGCCGAGAAATTGCTCTGTGTCTGCCACCATCACGAGCACCACTCCAGCCCTACCATTCTACTACCCTCTTTTGCTTTCATCGCCAACTTGCTGCCTGTTGTCTCCCTGACGCTACCTTTGTTTCTACAGTGCCATCTTTTTTTTTTCTTCTTCTCTTTTCTCCCTGCTGAGGGTTAGACTTCGTGGCTTCCTCCATTCTTAGGCCAAGATTCCGCATTCCCTTTGCTAGCACGATTATCGCACCCGAACGGAGATACAGCCGACCCAGCAGCATTCAAGCCCTCTCGATCGCGAGTCTCATCGAATCTTCTGCAAACCAACCCACATGGCTCTGACTTCCGGCTCTGCCTTTGCTCGATAATTACCTCGCCCTTTCCCTCGCCGAGACAGTCCCTTCATCCCTGCCTCCAAGTCCACGATGCCTCGATCTCGACCCCCGACGACGGGCTACGAGCGCCTCGCTCAAGCCGATGCCCTCTCCTCCGACTCCGAAGACGACGATCCTCTCACCCAGTCATATGCCTCCCTCCAGCCGGCCTCGGCCCCTCGCTTCGCACCCATCACGCAACCGCGGCCCCGTTCGGGCATGACAACCCCCAAACCTGTGATCGCCGGCCCTTCCAGACCTAAGAATCGCCGTCGCGGCGGCAGTAACTCTGGTGTCGACATAAAAGCCATCAACGCTCGACTAGAACGATGGGCCGATGAGATTGCCAGCCGGTTCAAGCGCACAAAGGGGCGCGGCAAGACTGGTGATGATGAACATCTCGAGATTCATCATTCAGTATTCCAAGCCCCCGAGGGTGTCCGACCCATTACCCCCGAAGGGCTGGCTGCGCCGCAAGATGTCATGTCCAAGTCGCAGTTCGAACAGATCGTGGGCAGCGTCAGGCAGGCCATCCTTCAAGGAACACATCCTCGAATGATCGCACAGGGAAGCTCCGGCAGTTACTTTGCCCGGAATACGGAGGGCAAGGTCGTGGGTGTTTTCAAGCCCAAGGACGAGGAGCCGTACGCGGCCGGCAACCCCAAGTGGAACAAATGGATCCATCGGAACCTGTTCCCTTGTTGCTTTGGGCGAGCATGGTATGATAGTGTACATTCCATTTAGGAGGTCCATGGCTAATCGCATCGCAGTCTGATTCCCAACCTTTCATATGTCAGCGAAGCGGCGGCATACACATTAGACTGCCAACTGCGCACCCACATGGTGCCTTACACCGACGTCGTCTGGTTATCCTCAAAATCCTTCCACTACCCGTTCTGGGACCGCCGCAGCTTCTACAGAAAGCAAAAACCGCTTCCAGAAAAACCCGGAAGCTTCCAGGTCTTCCTGAAAGGTTTCAAAGACGCCAATGTGTTCCTGAGAGAACACCCATGGCCAGACCAGTACTGGTCCGGCTTCAGGACGAACGATCCACACCGCAAGCGTAGGAGAAGGTGGGCAGACAACTGTCGACCAAGCAGTGCAGCAGCTTTAGATGACATTGAGAGTGACGATGAAGGTAGCCGGGAACGACTACCACCAGGTCCTGACAACTTCGTGTGGACCGAATCTTTGAAACAGTCGTTCCGCGAAGAGCTTGAAAAGCTGGTCATTCTGGACTACATGATGCGCAACACTGATCGTGGTCTGGACAACTGGATGATCAAGGTGGACTGGAGCACACAACAAGTGTCAATCGTGTCGGAGCCGCTTCAAATGAACACGGAAACCGGTTCATCAGAGAGCGGCCCTCGCCCGGTGGACTTGAACCAGCGGCCTACAGCAGAAAGCCGCTCGTCGTACCCCTACAGGACGCAACAACCAATGAAGGCATCTAGTCCCAATCCAAGCACACAAGATCCTAAGATAACGATTGGTGCTATCGACAACTCACTCTCCTGGCCCTGGAAACATCCCGACGCATGGCGAAGGTATGTGCCTCCCCCAGAAACTCCACGTGTCCTCTGCGATTTGCTTTGTGTAAACAGTAATGCGTGTGGAAAGGAATGCTAATCACTTATATCACACAGCTTCCCTTTTGGCTGGCTTTTTCTTCCCGTTGACCTGATTGGACGGCCGTTCTCGCAGAAGACGCGAGATCACTTCCTCCCCCTCCTGACCTCAACACACTGGTGGAGCCAGACACAACTGGCGTTACGGAAAGTATTCCAACTGGATCCCGACTTTCAGGAAAAGATGTTTGCTCGGCAGATCGCGGTCATGAAGGGCCAAGCATGGAACGTGGTAGAGACGCTCAAGACACCGGATCACGGTCCTCTAGAGCTCACACGGCGCGCCAAGGTCTGCGTTTGGGACGATCTCGTTGACGTGCCAGTTGCCGTGCCCATGCGGGTAACGTCCGCCGAGATGATGCGCGACGCAGAGCTCCGACGCTCCATTGACGAGGGCGACATTGGCCAGGCCAACACGTCTGCTGCACCTACCCACCGCGTGGACGAGGACCTGCTCGGCTTCGCTAGCCCCCCGGCCGACATGCCTCATCCGGGCAGGTTTGAGCTTGCCCTAAGCCCGACGGGCGAGGGAGCCCAGTCACCGGACGAGACGTCCATGAGCGGTTCGGGTATACTGGCGTCATCTGCACCGCTAGGCAGTAAGGACGCATCGATGCAGCGGCCCAGGTTCTCGGGACAATCGCACCGAGAGAGCTACCATGGCACGCGCGCCCTCAACATGTATTCTCCCGCTCGTCAGCAGTCTCAGCAGCAGCAGCAGCAGCAACGGCGATACTCTTTCGCGACTGCGGCCGGACGGCGTAATAGCGGCAGCATCGCGCAGCACCTGTATGGCTCGCGCCGGAGCATGGAAGATTATGATGAAGAAGACGACGTCGAGGAGGGAGACCTGGGCTATGCGGCCGCCGAGGGCATGGAGGGCAACCAACGCAAGGTTATTGTGGAGAGGCTGGAGCCGGTGAAAGCCAGGAACCCGGTTTTCACCTGCTGGTGATCCACTCCATCCACTCCCGGGGGGAGGGGGGGCTGCATCGAGCAAAACGTTACGGGGGGGGGGCGGCGGCGGCGGCGGCGGCACGGAGTTGGAGAGGTGTTGGAGCTGGGTTATCGGTTGGTGGGGTCGCTTTCTGCCTCTCTCTCTCTCTCTTGCTCCGCCTGCCGTTGTCCCATGCAAGGGAAGGTGTCCCGGGGTGGAGAGGAGGGGGAGGAGGAGTCGAGGAAGCGGCGTTTTCCCCCCTCTTCTTACTCCTTCTTTTATTTGTTTTATTCCCACTTGCTTGCTTTGGGGCAGTTATTACATTAACCACCGAGGACGAAATAGGGGAGTAGCCGGGGAGGGGAGTTTGTTGGGTTCATTTTCGGATCGTGTGTCTAGAATAGTTGACGAACCCCCTCCTACTCCTCCTTCCTCCCATCCCAACCCATCCTCCTGCGCGTCAGCACAGAAGAAGAAGAGAGGAGAAATCATGATACACATGGCATTCGGTGGCGTTTCTCGTGCATTCATCCCTTGACTTGGCGTGGCTGGGCCGTATGACGGTATGAGAGAAAGAGAGAGTGAGAGAGAGAGAGAGAGACAACGAGTTTGGGAACGAGACACGAAACGAAAGGCGTACAACAGCACAAGACATGATGAGGGAGGACACACACACACACACACACGATGACAACACGACACAATCATCACACAACACGCGAGGGAGAAGAGGAGACGTGGGTCCAACAGGCCGCAGAGTCAGACCCATGGAACAGCAAAGGGGAGAACAGGACTCTAGGGGAGCACACATCGTGAGAAAGAACAAGGCTTGAAGGGGGGATAGGCGACAGATGTGAGAAGAAGACGAAGGAAGAAGGAAAAGCAAAGAAAAGGGGAGGCTAGCTATGGGCCGTGAATTGAGAGGGGAGCGAGACAGAGAGAGAGAGAGAAGGGGTGGGCAGCATAACCGCAGCAGTTGTATCCGTACCTACATGGCTATTACCTTACTGTTGCATTTGATGGTCCTTTTTTTTCCTTTTTGCGGGAGGTTGGAAAGAGGGTAAGGGGAAAAAATAGGGCGCATGCAAATGACCTTTTTCGGCAACTAGAAAAAAAAAGGTCCCTTTTTTTCTTGGGTGTAATCAGGCAAGGATTTCCAACTTGGCCTTGTCACCTTAGACCTACCTATCGGTACCGTTTTCGCGCGCCCATCCGGTTCAGGGGATGGGAAGAGGGAGGGGGCTTATGCGCCAACCGGCGTGTTCTCGTAATTCCAAACATGGTACCAAAAGAAGAAGGGGAAAAGAAGCAAAAATACAGAGAGGACTTACCCATAGAAAGAGCCCAAGTGTTAATAGCACGGCCAGAGGCTGCGAGACACCTTGTAATGACACAATCTTGCAGGACGAGGACGAAAAGAGACAATGCAAGATGCCACTAGAATAGGAAGTGACTACTCAAGTTGCACAACAGCAGGCCTGGTTGACTGTTGGGACGATGGCGGTCCACTCTCGACGAGTTGCGAGTTGCGCCACGGGCTGTCTTTCCTGTAGAGGTTGACCAAGGCCATTTGAGGCTTGCTAAAGGTAGGTATTCGAATCCTCTCGAGGTTGTCATCCATCGGTCATCAGTTGTGGTCCAAAGTCACGTTTCACGGAGAAAGGAGATGGCGGTAGCGGCGCGGCCGCTTCCCTTGGTCGTTGCTGGCCTGGAGGGCCGTACATATGTGTGTGTGTGTGTGTGTGTGTGTGTGAGTGCCAGGGTACCGCCCAGCCCGTGATCTGTGCGCGCAAGAATAATATTATAGGAGGGGTGGGCGTCGGTATTACATCCAAATTCCGCATCGTCGGTAGATGGCAGAAGAGATGAAAGAGGAAAAGTCGATTCATGTGCCCATGACCGCAGTAAAGCCGCAGTCGCAGCCGCAGCCGCAGCCGCACCTTTCATCTCCTCCCCTACGAAAACCTGGTAAAGAGAACGCAGGAGGTAGGACTCGCCGGCTCATAGGACCGGCACCGCGCGCTCCATGCCTTTTCAGAAAGTCAGCTCGCAACACCATGGTCTTCTAGAAGCATTATGCCCCCCCGTCCTAATGAAACGACAGAGACCTGGTCCTTGGATTTGTTCTCCGTAGAACCGGGGGCCATTGGTGGACGATTGGATCGTAGATGGCAGGTAACGCCGCTCGTCATCCAGGATTCAGTAATAGGGGGGAAGCTCAGCTGGGTATCTTTGTATCGCAGTGTCATGGTATTAGTCCGTAAGCTGTGCACCTCTGGTCCCGTCAGCAAGACGGGGGTCGTAGGGGGCCGGTTGGCATCGATAAGGGGGACGATTATGCCCCAGCATCCCGTCCTATTGGAACCCGAGAGTACGGTTCTGTTCAAGAGGAAAATGAAGACGGAGGAACCAGCAGGGTGCTTGCCGACTAGGGTTCCCTGCTGGCGGGAATGAATGTGACTCCTCATCGACAGCCAACTCATCTCCCCCCTCTTTGCATGGGAAGAAGACAAGCCGTTGGACGAGAGAAGGAGAAGCAGACCACCGGCCCAATTTCTCTCATATCGGGTAAAGCGAGTTGTGGAATACTGTTGTACGTACCAAGGTACGGATACGCAGATGCATGGTCCGCAGCCGTGCAGACGAGAGGCCACAGTCAACGGCCGCCAAGTCACGCTGCTTTCCATTTCCTCTCCAGACTCTTGCTTGTCCTCATCAGACTCGTCCAAGTTGAGTGGCTGGGAAGGATTATTACACACAGGAGCAACCTATAGAGAGATGGGTCGAATGCTCCCCTCTGACGTGCATCATCTCTGACAGGCTAATCTCTTGCCTGAATCCCCGATGCGAAGGAGTGGCATGCGTCAGTCGATGAACAACAGCCACCTCTACTTGGGTAGCTGCTCGGTAACCGCATGCGCAAAGAAACCATTTCGTTCGAGTTGCCGAGTTATGGATTGCAGCCCTGCTCCGAACTCCATTCCGTGATCACTTGCTGGGTAGGGCGGTGGCTACCCAGCAAGCCGTAGGCGTCAATTTGCCAATTGCTTGTCGTGCAGCATCCCGGCCGTCACGATATATTGGGAGTCGCCTTATAGCCGGTCTTGCTTGTTGCAATGACATCGTCTCCCACATTCGGGATCGCCTCCGGACCATCCGCACAGCATACTCGGCAACGCCATATTCCCAATCTGCAGCCTTTCGTACGGCCGCGGCCAAAGAGCTCAGGTAGGTCTATATCGAGGCCGGACACGTCTGTCGTACCGCTCGTCTTGACGTCAATGATGAAGGGTCAGGACCGCGTTGGGATGGTGAGTTGCCTGGTGCCCAGCAAAACCACAGTATGTCGTCGTCTCAAAAAGTCTCTCTCTCTTTGCTTTTTTACCCGTCCGCCATGCAATGCACTGAACCCGTTGGTGCAAGGGTTGCAGAGTGCAGCGAGTACGTGGCCGCTGTGGACAGGCATGGTGCTCCCAAGCACCAGGATGTGGTTTCCTCCGACAAGGAAGGGTTGTCGACCCTCGCTCCTCGGTTCCCAAATAGCTGGAACCAGGAGAGTTTTGTGGCTCGCGTCATCGCGCCCTCTCCCGAAACTCCACTGTCCGAGCCAGCGGCAACCTGGTCAGCCAGGCCAGGCTCTTCTCTGTGTTAGTTTCAAACCTGCAGAGCGGCCCGCCGAGGGGTTCGTTCGTTGAATTGGCCCAGCCAATTTCTTCTTCCAACCTTCATCAAAACCATCCCCGCTCAAGAAACATTGTTGGCTTGTCCTCCGGGAGCTCTACTTCCAAAAGTGCGACTCGCCTGCCAAACAATTAGTCCAGGGTCAGAAGGGATGAGATGCTTGAGAAAAGTGACCCAGAAAGGGAGTGCCATAATTAAACCTTCATCAGCACGTACCCGAATACGCCAATGTGTCAAGAAGCGCAGCAACACAACCCACCAGCCAAAAGTCATGCCCCTACCTATATTTTGCAGACCGTTGCCTGTCCCGTGCATATTGTACCGCCATCCGACCGAATTATTACCATCATGGTCTCGGAGAGGTGGTGTGGTGGAGGCCTGAGGTCGCAGGAGCCAGGCATGCGTGCTGAGCAGAGTAAAGATCGATGTTTCTGTCCGAGGCGCCCGTCTCCTCCCTTTGGCCGTTGTCGTGAGGTACGGGCCTGGCGCGGGTCTCACTTTTGCTGGCATCAGTGCAGATGATTGTCTGCTTTGTGTGTGAGGATCAGACCATGAACTCCGCCTTTGGTCGCTGCCCGGCTGCATATGATCCTAGCCTGCTTAATGCCAGACAGGTAAAGAAGCATGACTGTATTTTCCGTCTTCTTATCGTACGAGATGATTTGGCTCGGACGAGGTAGCAATCGCTTCGCAACTGCGTGCTCGTGGCCTTCCTTCTTCTATTCGTTTTCGGGCCGTACAAGTCGCCAATGAGCCTAATGACACAGAAGGATCCAAGTCCGTGTTCTCGGGAAATATCAGCAAGTGGAAATCACGGAGTTATCGCGAGAGACAGCAGAAGTGGCGCCAACGTGATCCCTAGTTCGACTCTGTATCCTATCGGGAGTTGTGCAACGCTGCTTTAGCTCGACTTCCCACCACCTGTAGCTGCTGTGTCTTCAAGTTCAAGCCAACGACCGGTTCCTTGGGACATGGGAACCGCCGGAATTTGATTATAGCTCCGCGTGCGATGGGAGCGGATCGGCCATGTAACCCCTCCTTTGAGCAATGCTCCTTTTCAACGCGAGGTAGGGGGAGGGGGTGATCAGGAAACAAGGGATGGAGAGCCGTGTTTGCTGAAGAGCTTCCCATTGCCTGGGCACTGGCGGGAGGGTTACAGCAGGAATTCGTATGTTGGGCCCAGTACTCGGGCCATGCAGTTGGTCTCAAGACAACATCCACCACTAGGCTTTGTCGTGGGTGTGGGTGCTCTGATTGTAGCAGCAAGCACCGGTATATTCGCCCGACTCTGGGGTGGCGGCGGTGAGCCGCTCAAAGAAGCTCAAAAAGCTCATTGTCCTGGGTAAACAGAGAAGCCACATCCGACCCTTTCGCAGCCTTGTGGGATGTTGGTCTGTGATGGTGCGTCCCGCTAGACAACAACCA
The DNA here is from genome assembly GCF_030913485.1 of Colletotrichum godetiae. Lineage (NCBI taxonomy): Eukaryota > Fungi > Ascomycota > Sordariomycetes > Glomerellales > Glomerellaceae > Colletotrichum > Colletotrichum godetiae. The sequence goes on along the minus strand of NW_026851251.1, from coordinate 345,085 downwards.
GGCCGTTCAGGAAGACAACCGTCTACCTGGCTTCCGGAACAGCCTCTGAAGGGAAGCTACGGTTAACGGGATCCATGGATCTGGCGACTGGTAAAAGCGGTGTCCAAGTTGCTAGGATGGGCTGGGACCCGCTGCCACACTCGCCCTATGCCACTCACTGGCCTGGGATTAGCACGTCTTGGTTGTCTGCCGGCTCCATTCTCGAATTTTCGTGTGTACAGGGGGGTCCGGGGCCAGCAATAACAGCAGAGGACATATCCATGTCACCCGAAGACTGCCTCGTCCGCACCGCACCGCGTACCAAAGAGTACCGAACAGGCTCCCAACTTTTCTAGTGTAGGTCGTGGTGTACTAACCCAAGATCGACAGCGACGTCGTGGGGTGTAGAAAACAATGGCCGGCCAATGTCGAGTACCCTTCGACTTGACCGTTGTCTCCACCTCCGACGTAGTAGGCAGTTAATTTTATGTCTATTAGACACGACTGCCGCCTTCGTGAATACCCCTGTGATCCGGATATGGCTCCTTTGACGGACTTTCGGGTTTCGTCTGTGGGCAGTGCTTGAGAACTAGTCCTTGTCTTCCGTCCCGTCCTGGAAACCTAGGAACAGTGCCTCGTTGGAGCAACGTAACCACCACATACAAGCTCTTGTTCATCCCAATATCGAATCCCAAGGCAGACTTTGGACGAAAGACACTCATCCTAATCGAACTTGTCCGTAAGAAGAATCATTCTATTGTGGTTGTCGACATGGCAAGGTATTGCAGGAACTCTTCTCCTCTCGCGCAGGATTCCTTTGATCGCTAAACCGCTGCCAGTGATCCACAGACAGTTCCCTTGGATAACGCCTTCCTGGAAACCATCACGTATCAAGGTAGAGAATACCAACGATACGCAGTTGACAGTGGAGCATACTTCGCGCCGATAGACGAGGTAGGAGACATGTCGCCCCTGAAGACACCTTGCCTTGCTGAGTGTCTTTTTTCAAACCGACTATAGGACGAAGTTGAACGCTTGCAAATGATGCATGTCGTACTCTCCATAGTATTCGAAAATCGCCTCCTTTTCCCACCCATCAACAGACCCCGGCGAATTCTTGAGTGCGGCTTCGGAGCCGGCGACTGGGCTATCGACGTTGCACAACAACACCAGAACTGCGAGGTATGTATTGGAAGTACCCAAGTCTTTTCCCTTTCGCGGCTGTACAATAATCGGCATCCATCCCTTTGACGCGTTTTGTCGGTGGTGCTGGGATGGCCGAGCCCGCAAGCCGGCTGCATCCATCGTCAACGCGTCATGCGGTCGTCTCCCTCTTCTGCCTCTGTTTACGTGTAGCATACTTCATGCTCTGTGGCCGAGCAGAAACTCCTTCTCTTTGCTGCATCGATACCATGATGATGAGTGGATGGAATGAACTCGTCGCCTCGCTGTTCCGGTTGCCGTTCCGGTTGCCGTAGCGTTAGCAGTGCTGATTTTGTCCGATAGGTAGTAGCCATCGATATCTGCCCGCACATCTGGCCCGACGAAAGCCAGACGCCAACGAACCTGAATCTGCAAGTCGATGACCTGAACAGCAGGTACGTTCCCTGGCGAGTTTCGGCCGGAGACTGAAGTTCCCCTGGCCCAACTGACTCGGCCTAGATTTACCTTTCCATCGAACCACTTCGACCTTGTACATAGCCAGATGATGGTAGGCGGTATCCACTCAAATCGATGGCGAGATTATCTTCGAGACATTCATCGCGTACTTCGACCAGGCGGCTGGTGTCAAATGGTGGAGATATACTTCAATGCGCAGTCAGACAACGGAACGTTGACTCAAAGTAGGTCGGATCTCCCCAAGGCGCTGAACCCCTCCACTGATCGCCTGCTTCGTCAGATCACGCCCTTCGTAGGTGGTCGAGACGATACTTGGATAGCATGCAACCATACAAGGATCCCAGGGCGCCAATGCAGATGCAAAGTTGGATGCAAAGCGCTGGATTCGACTCGGTGGAAACCCAAATGATCCCTCTCCCGACTTGCGGCTGGTCGAATGGTATTCAAACCTTGAAACCGGAATGCAGACATTTTAACCTGATTTTTTACTAGACCCGAGGCAGCACCAAATCGGCGTGGCTAATAGAGAAAATGTGAGGAGGATGCTTTCATCTCTGGCGATGTATCCCATGACAGAGTTTCGAGGGTAAGGGGACTTTCGTTTCCCGTTCTTTGCAGTCTGCAACGCCAAGTCCGGATCAATTTCAACTGACTGTGGCACTGTAGGATGACATCCCAAGAGTTCCAAGTCTTGGTGGCTCAAGCAAGGAGCGAGGCCGATAACCCGGCGTTCAGGGTGAGCTCCCATTCATCCACAAAGTGCGTCTTCTCTGTGGAAATGTCTGCTAACGTCAAGGTTCGGCTCAGGCGTATTTTCCAATGTAAGTGGCTGCCCACTCATCCAGCCGCCCAAGCCCTTAGTAATACTGACGTTTCTGGGCATCAAGGTACGTTTGTATAGGACGAAAGCCTCGTCGTTGAGACGAGCAGAGAAGGCCATATAACGATGTTGCTTTCCAGAGCGATTGATGTGTGGCGGCGTAGAGCGTTGTTTCCCAGCGAGGATTTTGATGGGCATTTTGGACAAGGATTACGATAATGACCATGTGACGGCAGCAAATACCCCGTGTCTAGCTCGCAATCCTATTTGATCAAATCTCTGTTATAGTGTTTATTTTTTGTATTCTTCTTTGGCGGTGGTTGTCAAGGATTGTATGATGGAATTGTGAGAGTACAGATGAAATTGCCTTGTCTATACGCATGCCGTTGTTGGATCTCGAAAGGCACTCGTCGATAATGTGGGATCAGACAAGTGGTGTACGAAGCGAAACGCAAGGCTTTTGTTGCATCGGAAAGGGCGTGGACTCGACTCGTTCCCTGGCTGGTCATCGTGATCGAAGAGGGCTGAAACTGAGAAGGAGGAACCAATTGTCGATGACCAGAAGACAACACAAATGAGGCGGGGAGAACGAAGATAAGTGATGTGGATCAGCGAGGATGTAGTTCCTTTTGTCTCGGGATGAACGGCACTTCATACAAGTCAGACGTGGAAGAGTATTTGCCTTGAGCAGACAAGGTCTGGGTGTTGAAAGCAAAAGGGATGGACTTGTAGTTGAAAGAGGGTGAGGCGCATGTGGAGAGCGGCGGAAGCTAAGGCAAGTGCCTTATTGGTGGTGGCGGGAAAGAAGAGATGGGAAAGACGATGGCGGCTGCCCATGTCCATGTTTAGGAAGGTACCTACTTACTTTACGAGGTCGGCAAGGTGAGTAGGTACTGTACAATGTATACCTGGCGGGCGTGAACATATAGTCAGGTAAGGCCAGGATGGTGGTGATGAACCCCCCCCGCGTTGATGGATTCGGAATGGGACGTCTTGGAGGTGGAAGAAGTGAACGGGAACTTGGAAGGCTCAAGGAGGGAGGGCAAGGAGTGTGTCAGTACGAGTCCTTGTTCGACGGAGTACTTCCCTACTTTATTGTCCGCTGCTGCTGTTTTATTTGTTCCATGTTGGGTTAGATTGGAGGGAGGCAAGACGCCAGGCCTTGCCCAGGAACGCAAGAGGTCTGCAATCTGCATGGTTTTTTACTCGCTACCGTCTCCTCGGGTTCTCGGTGAGGACCGAGGTGGACTGCAGATGAACAACTCACGTCACATTGAGCCTGCACAATCTCTCTCTCTCTCTCTCTCACACAACACACCTACGGAGTACACGCAAGTTACAACGCCACTACGGATACCAATACAGCTGGGCACATCGAACCCATGTCACAATGGAAGGGAATGGACTGTCGAGTCGCGTCTTGACTCTTGCGTTCTTGACAAAGAGGGAATCCGAATCCACTTTCATCTGAAGATAGATAATTTTCCTGGCGCCATGCCACATTTGCGGCCTCCGCACTTGCTGCCGCCCTCACAAGTTCCACGCCAGCGTCCACGCCGGCATCCACGCCAGTTCCCACGCCGGTGAGTGCCCAGAGCCCTTGTGCCATCTAGGTTCCCCGGCTTCGGAAACTTCCTCCCTAGCATCATCAGGGGGCACAGACATTTCGGCTGACGATTCCTTCTTGACCCAGAAGTTGCTGGGGCAGAGACTAAAGTATACTACTACGTATGCACCAAGCACGGAGTGCGGATACCGGTACTGCCCCTGGTATGCCACGATGCCAGGAACATTAACTGAAGCTGTCACGATGATGAAGCATGCAACGGTCAAACTTTCTATGCATGTTGATCAGATGGACGCACAACCCCCCCCCCTCCCCTTCCAGCTTGGCTGGCAGATTGACCACCCGGCCGAATCGACATTGGTGGCAGCTGCTGGAACTTGCGAACCTGGAGCCCCCGGTGGATGTGATATCGGGAAGCTTTTGCGGATGCCCCGACCCTTGTTTTCCTGCAGCTCCCCTGATCTTCGGCACATCAGGTGATTTGGGCCCCGGGAATTGCCTAGGCTTCACATTGCTTCACAAAACCTCCAACTGATCCGCGAGCTGTCACCAACACGGCCATCGACGGACCGCGTACCCCCTATTTATGCGTGTTCCAATGGATTGGAGCTTGGAAGTTGGAACACCCACAAGGTTTCCCTCAACGCATACATAAATGTGTGCGGCTGATTGTGTCATCCGAACCACCAGGCCTCCATGTGGCATGGGCCTGTCAATCTGGCATCTGGAATCTTCAGCCAATATGACACCCCTCAAAAGTGTAGAATGCGAGGGAACTACTGCCAATAGTGTGTCCAATATGTCAAACACTTTTATTCAACGGCCCCCCCACCAATGCATCCTCACGGACGCTACTCCCAGACACTGGTGCCACTTCGCGCCACCTGTAGAGGAGAGGGTCCGGGGGATGTTCCTGCTGCCGTGGACCTGGCCAGAACAGCCAACTGCTGCTGGCCAATGAGAAGCTGTGCCGAACATTTATGCATTGGAGAGCTCCCAGCAATGGAACTTTTTTTTCTGGACTGCAACTGAGAGGCGGACAAACTTGACGACGACATTGTCCCGCTACCCAACTACCTAGCTGTCTGAACGACCGACACAAAGACCGTCCAACTGAGAAACATCCACTCATCTCCCACGATCACCAAAGCCCAGGCACACGAAAGCCCTCCTCCCCTCTACTCACCATGGCTTCCCGAAACTCGGTCCGCCTCTTCCAAGCCCTCCGGCCAATGGTGCCGGGCCGGGCCACCCCCCTCCGGACGACGATCCGCCTCTACTCCGATGCCACGCCGGTCACACCCAAGCTCCTAGCCACCCTCAAGACCGACCTCAAGACCGCCATGCGCGCAAAGGACGCGCCCCGCCTCTCCGTCCTCCGCTCCGTCCTCTCCGCCACCAACAACGCCGCCAAGACAGACAGCCCCATCGCGACCGACGCCCAGCTCGTCGCCCTCCTCCGCAAGACCCAGCGCGCCACCCAGGACGCCGCCACCCAGTTCCGCGCCGCCGGCCGCGACGACCTCGCCGATAAGGAGGATACCCAGGCCAAGGTTATGGCCGAGTACATTGCCAGCAGCGGCGTCGTCACCGTCACCGAGGCCGACGTCCGCGTCCTCATCCAAAAGGCCGTTGAGGATTCCGTCGCCGCGGGCAAGACCGGCCTCGGCGAGGTCATGAAGCTCATCAACAAGGCTACCCAGGACAAGGACCTCGAGGTGGAGAAGAAGCGCGTGGCAGAGCTCGTCAAGGAAGCCATCAAGAAGGAGTAGAAGGGGGGAGAGAGAGAGGGTTTCCGAGCTGTGTTTGCTGTTAAAAACAAGAAACATGTACCAATCTGTACCAATAACGTCGTGTATAATACCTGTATACCCCCCCCAAAAACGAAATTCTGGCGGATGAAGAAGAATGGGCGAGCTGGGGAGAAGGGAAACATCTCTTCTCTTGAATGATACTTGGACGAATGAAATAATGTTACACTACTCGTGGCCACGGCGCAATATGTGAAAGTGAGCTTGGAAAACCAGCATTATGGGAGTCTGGATAATGTGTCAACATATAGATAGGCTTGGGTACTAAAAGGTGCAAAGCACCCAGTCAATGGCATTGGTATCTGTCTAGCAAAGTCCGGCCGCCTTTTCTCTGTCTCTCACACATACACCACTCACACAGGCTTTTTGCAAGTAGTTGTAACTGCTCGTCCTCGCTCTTCTTCTCATCTCCGTACCTTACGCCCCCAATAAAACGCCGTCAAAACGCCTGCGAAGCCATGCGCCATGCCATGAATCTCTGTATTTTGAAACATAAAGACGTCCTTCAGGAGGGGGGGTATACGTCGGGTTTACGCAACACTGTCGTCCTCGTTCCTCAACCCCGCATACTCAGTCCCCTGATTCGCCGTGCTCAATCTCGCGCAGAGACTCAACAGGACAACCGTCTCCGTCGCGGCGTAGTGGTTCAGCGCGTCGAGCAGGATCTGGAGGTGTCTGCTGAAATTGCCCTCCCACTTCTTCATGATCTCAAAGAGGTTACTCACGCGGGCCTCTTGCTCGGCGGCACTCACACCACCGCCTGCCGAGGATGTCGAATCGTTGTGTGAGGTGCCCGCCCCTGGGCCTGACGAGGGCTTCTGCGTCCTGACGGCCTGGAAGGCGCGCCACTGGTCTGCCGTCATGTTGGGCGGGCGTGTGGTGCCCGATAAGTCTGGGTCGGCTTTTTCTAGCTCGCGGGAGAGCCAGTTGGAGTAGGTGGCAAAGACTGTGCAGGTTTGCATAAGTTTGGAGTGGATCTGTCCGAGGTTTGTAAGTAAGCTTGAAGACTGATTCACGCACGCGCGAGATTAAACAACGGCCAGTAAGACAGAGAGAGAACATACCCTGAGAAGCTTGCTGTTGGTGAGCATGCACTCCTTCAAGCACGTATCCAAGAAATCCACATGGTCCTGCATCAACTCGTCCACCGTCCGCGTTGGCGTCGTGCCCCCGGCCGCCGCGGCCTCCTGGCCTTCCTCACCGACTTTCAACCGGGACATGAACTTTGCCCAGTTGGGCTCAATGACCTCAGCCGTGCAAAAGTATAGCAGCTGCTGCACAAAGACGAGCATGCGCGCGCGCAGCGTCCACACGCGGCGCTTCCAGATCTCGAGGCCGCGCGAGGAGCTCTTGTGCGACCACGTCAGGCCCGAAGTCTGCGAGTACCACGTAGTCGAGAGCTGGGACTCGAGATAGCGCAGCGACAAGAGGTACCGGAACAGCGCCTGGTACCGCCACACAGTCTTGCGGCTGATGACAAGAGAGACAGGGAAGGGGACGGTGTAGTCGAGCTGGAGGGACGTGAAGCCGATGGCGTTCTTGTCGTTCTCGATAGGCTGCTGGTTCGCGAGCGGCTGCAGCGTCTCGCCCTGCTCAATACCCGTGATGTTGACGACCCGCTGCAGGGATTTGACGAGCGTGATCTCGTTCATCTCCACCTTGACATCCTCCTTGAAAGGGTCCAGCGAGACGACGCTGCCCGGCTGGCGCAGCACCAGGTCGAGCAGGGACTGCAGCTTGCCGGTGTTGACGGACTTAACAGGCTTCCGCAGCTCGGATGTGCCAAGCTCGAGGAAGTAGGAAAAGTAGTCGGACGGGTCCAGGAAGAAGTAGTGCTTCAGCGACCGCAGTCTCATGGGCAGCGAGTGCGTCGTGAGCAGCAGCTGCATAAGGGACTCGTTGGCGTGCGCGTACGCATTGTTGACGTTCTCCAGGAAGCGGCTGTCGTCAAACGACGTGGGGACGTCCTGGACGACCTTGCTCACGTCTACGCCACCACATTCCCTGACGACATTGAGGTACTTGCCCGCCAATAAGACCTTGTCCTTGACACCTTCCAATTGAGGGGGGATATCGTGCTCCCGGATCGTATACCGTCGCTCCCAGTATTCGTCCGTGTAGTCCTGCTCCAGCCGTTCTCTCCGAATGCTCTTTTGCTCCTTGACCAGGAACTCGGCATGCGCGTCGTTGATACTGCCGTGGTGCAGCCACTCGTTGAGCATCACCATGTACGGCCTACTGGCGTCGCGCAGCAGCGAAGTCAGCAGCGCGCGCGCAGCCGGGTCTCCGGACATGGACTCGAGCCTCTTTGTAATGAGACCCAGCACAACGCCGCCTTTGCAAATCTTCTTCCCCGAGCCCGGGGCGAGATCGCCACCCTCCCGCAGCGACTCGAGGATGTTCTCAAAGTCGTCTGCGCTGTCGCTTTCTTCTTCGTCATCGTCGTCTAGGAGCGCGTTTCTCTTGAGCAAGTCATGCGCTAGGGAGTATAGATGTGACATCATCTTGCTTGTCGGTAATGTGTGAATGTTCAAAACGTGGAGAGTAAAAGTCTCGTTGGTTAGGAACTGTGTCTCCAGCTGCGCAATCATGATGAGGTAGTCATGTAAAAACTTCCTGATGGAGGCGCAAAGCGCGTGATTCACGGCGCCAAACTCGTCCCTACTCTGCACGTCGACGAACATCTCAAGGGCCGAGTAGTACGTCGCCATCTTCAGCATCGACAGTGTGAGGTCCTGCAGACTAGGGTCCAGGCCCGGCAGTATCCTGAACGTGGGCCCCGACAGCCGGTCCCTCTCCTCGTGCGGGTTGTACGTCTTTGCAAAGCGGATGTATTGCCCCTCGTAGCCCATGAAGACGAAGAGGAGATCCTCCAGTATCACGGCCTCTTGCGCCTCGAGAGACAGCTCGTTCAGCGGTTTCGGTTGCTGAGGCTGCGGCGCCTGTGCTGCCAACGGCGGTATTGATATTCGACACGCCAGGGGAGCCGATGTGTGAGGTAGTAGCGTCGCCTCTGGATTCCAGGGTGCTGCAATGCCGTTCAGTCAGACGCCGAACACTCTCTAACATCAACGGAACCACGCAGAACTCACCTTGCGGGGCGTCAACCTTGGCCTCCTTGGGCTTCGCCTCAGCCGTCCGCGACTTGGCCTCGCCGCTCTTCCCCTTTTCGCCTCCGCCTCTCACGGGGCTCCTCGTCCGCTGCGTCATGGTCTCGCGCTCCGTCACATACGTCCTCTCCGTCCGCCTCTCCTCCACACGTCTGTCATCGTGCATCCTGCTCGTAGCCCTGGGATTCCCCGACGCAGATCTCTTGTGCGCATTGCCCCCAGGGGAAGCCTCCCTCTCCCCTCTCTCGCGCTGCTGGTGGTGGTCTCGCTCTCGTTCACGTTCACGCTCCCGCGGCCTTTCTCGTTCCCTCTCTCGTTGTCGCGCATCGCTTCTCTCACTGCGCTCGCTCTTGAAGCTCGTCTGCCCGCTACCGGTGCCCGTACCGCTGGCCGCTGCGCCTGCTGCGTTCATGCGCGCCGTTCTTGAGGGTCGTTCCTGGTCGACGCCGGCAGCTGAGCCGTTTGCGCGCCGCTCATGGGTAGAGACCCTGGTGGTGCCGGACGACATGTCGCCGACTGCATCTGAATTGTGGAAGACTGGTGGTTGTTCCCATGAAAAGGCGTCGACTCGGCCGCGGTAGATTGAGAGGGGGAATTGGTGGTATTTCGGAGGAAAGTCGTTGTTTGGTCGTGTGGTGTGTGGTCTTTGTCTCTCTGCCCCTCTATCACGGAGTCGCAGTCCTACACTCCGCGTGTGGGTTGGGCTGGCTCGCTGCGTAGGTACGGTACCTTAAGGTAGCTAGGTACTCAGGCACTCTAACGCGGTAAAGGACCATTAATGTCAAGCGCGTCTAGTCGGAAAATCCTGGCGTGTTGTTGACCCCGGTCCCGGATGTGGTGTACCTCCCCTGGAATATTCCGGGTTTAGCGTGACGGCAGGTGTTGGAGGGGGACCCGGGAGTGACCAAGATGACCAATCATAAAGCTTCCACTCAAAGAACAGGGGGGCAGTAGGTAGACCGTAGGCGTGCCTGGGGCCCGGTCGCTGTCGGTTCCAATTGCTGCTGGGCCACACCCCCGTGCCCCCCAAAGGGAACCTGGCACACTGGAAGCTTACCCAGGTGGTGAGGTGCGGCTGCGTATTCGTAGGCTAGGTGCTTGCCTAACCACGCCTGCCATCTCAGCCTTCCACCGTCACCGTTTGTTACCTGGACCTTCCCCCAAGCTCCCCCTCCATCCATCCACACCTCAATCCAAACCACTCAGCATCCACGCAATCCCCGAACCACGACAACCTCAACCCGACGACGGCCCAAGCCATTGAACCTCCCGGTCCGAATACCCCTCATTTCCTCTAGGAACTACACACACACATCACCGCCAAGATGTTTATGGCAAGATCTGAATACGGTAAAGCACCCAAACCATCCAAATCACCCAAACCAAGCAACCCAGCTTCTCCCCTCCCATCCCTCCTTCGAACCTCCCCCCTCCCAGGAAAGCTGTCTCGTCTAACAAATAAACCCCTTCCAACCCAATAGACCGAGGAATCAACACCTTCTCCCCAGAAGGCCGCCTCTTCCAAGTCGAATACTCCCTCGAGGCAATCAAGCTCGGCTCCACGGCCATCGGCGTCGCCACTGCAGAGGGCGTCGTCCTCGGCGTCGAGAAGCGCGTCACCTCGACCCTGCTCGAGACGTCCTCCGTCGAGAAGATCGTCGAGATTGACCGCCACATTGGCTGCGCTATGTCCGGCCTCCAGGCCGACGCCCGCTCCATGGTCGAGCACGCCCGCGTAGAGTCCCAGTCTCACTCCTTCAACTACAACGAGCCCCTCCGCGTCGAGTCGTGCACCCAGGCCATCTGCGACCTCGCCCTTCGCTTCGGCGAGGGCGCCGAGGGCGAGGAGACCATCATGTCCCGCCCCTTTGGCGTCGCCCTCCTCATCGCCGGCTACGACGAGGACGGCCCCCAGCTCTTCCACGCTGAGCCTAGTGGTACCTTTTACCGCTACGACGCCAAGGCCATCGGTTCCGGCTCCGAGGGTGCGCAGGCTGAGTTGCAGAACGAGTACCACAAGGTGAGTCCTTTTCTCTCCCGCTTGGAGTTCCAGAGTGACACAGTGCTAACATCCTCCATAGTCCCTGTCAATTACGGATGCCGAGACATTGGTGCTCAAGACGCTCAAGCAGGTCATGGAGGAGAAGCTCGATTCGAAAAACGTCCAGCTCGCAAGCGTAACGAAGGAGAAGGGCTTCAGAATATACACAGACGAGGAGATGGCCGCTGTGGTGGAGAGGCTGCCTGCGAACTAAGGGGGAACCCCCGTGGTGTTTGCAAGATGATCTAGGGTGTAACTTGTCTCGGTCTCGGCGACTCGAGGAAAGAGAAAGAATAAACTCAGGCCGGGGTGGGCGAGGGAGAGAACGCGAAGAAAAGAGAGAAAGCAAGAGACCCAGAAAGCACCCGATTACGAAACTTTGGAACCTGATGTCTAGACGAATTTTCCCCCTCGAGAACTGTATCATTATTGTACTCAACGTGACGATGGCTCCGTTCTCTGAATCTCATCCATGGTGGTGACGCTGTGAATGGGCATATTGTATTTACAAAACGTACGACTATGACCTCTCTCCAAGACGTTGTCTGAGGTGCGCCTGCAACCGCTGTCACGCGTACGCTCACGCTCACACTAATATCAGCGCCCACAAGACTTGCTACCCAAGGTAAGCAGTTCACCGCCGGGAGTTGGACCCCTCTCACCCCTCATCCTTAATCACCAGCCTCTCCATCTCCTCTTCCACGCTAATCAGACCGAGAGCATAAAACGCCCTCTCCGACTTGGCGACGACGAGCACCGTGTCGTCGCTATCGAGCTGCTCGATGCGCGCGCCGATCCGCCGCGGGTTCGACCACACAGACGGCGGCACCACGGTCTGCAGGCTCGGGTCGCGCGCGTACGGCGGTCCCCGGCCCATGGCCGCCGCCTTCTTCCACCCGGACTCGCAGCCCTCGGCGATCTGCCGTGCCGACTGCCAGCCCGTGAGGCGGGCGATGTCGTGCATGCGTCTGACGATCCAGTGGCGTTGGGCGTCGCTTTGGTACTGCGGTGAGTGTTAGCAGGCATGGTAAGTACGATAAGTGAAAGGATACTCGGGGGGGTGGTCCTTTGCGCGAGAAAGTGCGTAGAGCAAAGAGGGAAAGAAAGGGGGGTCTTTCTCACCTGAATAGCGCTGACGAACAGACAGAAAGAACTCTCAATCAGCGCTGCGCCGACGAGGGTGCTAATCTCGAGCACATTGCTACAATCGTCCGTCAACCCGGCCGCGATCCGCCCAATCTCCATGGCGAACTTGGCCGTGTGCTGCGCCTGGATCCCCGCGGCGATCATAGCGGCGGGCGGCATCTTGGGGTGCGCGCGGTAGAGGTGGATGAGGCCCATGTAGTAGTTCATCCAGATGCCCGCCACCGAAAAGGTGCGGTACTGCAGCGTGGGACCAAAAGGTGAATCTCTGCGGTCGGCATACTCGGCGCCCAGGGGCTGGAATTCGGGGCCGAAGCGGGATCGGAGCATCTCAAAGGCCTCGCGGAGGGAGGTCCATTCGCGCATGGCTGCGTCGGCGGCTGCGTCCGAGTCGAGGTCGTCTTCCTCTGGGGCGTCGGGCGGCGGCGGGGAGTCGTCGCGAGGGGGGCTGAAGCCCATTGGCAGCGTTACCTTTCCGAGGTTGGGAAGCATGCCCGGGAACATAGGCGGCGAGCCACCGGGACCGCCGGGGCCCATTCCCGGCGGCGGCCCCATTCCTGGCGGTGGTCCTCCCATCATATTTGGCGGCGGCATGCCCATCGGGTGGCCGCCGGGAGGTCCACCCGGCCTCCCTCCCATCATCCCACCGGGCGGCCCCATCCCTGCCGGCGGCCAACCTTGACCGCCTCTCGGTGGCCCACCCGCACCCGGTGGTCCTCCTTGCGGTGGTCCTTGCGGTGGTCCTCCTGGAGGCCCGAAGCCCTTAAACGATTTCCTTTTCCTCGGGAGATCCTTTGATGCGAAGCTGCACAGGCGCCCAAGCAACAGCATGAGGTGGTCGTACGTTCCGTATCTATTGTTTGTCAGCCAAGTTGTGCCTTACACATTGCGACATGGGCGGATTTACATGGCCTCAAGTCGACCCATAGGCGCTCGTGGCGGACATTGCGTCCAGTGCTGGTAATCCATGCTATTTATGCGTGTAAGCCAACCAACCATTTCGACTGCATTAGTGTCAAATTCTTATGAAACTTACAAAGGTTTCCCTCCGCCCAACATGCTCTGGTACACATCCATCTTGCAGTACCACCAGTACAAATCTCTTAGATGTTCGTAGTGCTCGATATCGCGGTCCGTGTAGTAGTGTGGAGACGGCTCGTCGTCCTCGTACGAGACGTGCTGGTTGGTCAGCTTGCTGAGGAAACCGAGATCGAGATCGTCGAGATCGTGGCTCATCATGTGCGTGTTGTCGTGGCCCATGTAGAACGGGTCCATTGGCTGATTCTGGCTCTCCTGGAACAGCGCCCTCCTCACCCGTTTCAGCGGCAGAATGTTCTTTGTCATTTGCCTGAAGGGGATCTCCCTAATCAAGAGCCTGGAGCCAAAGAGATGGTTGCACCACTTTGTGTGATCCGAGTTCCAGACCTCAAAATACCCGAGCAAGAGGGAGGCGGCCAGTGTTGCTGGCGAAGTTCTCCTCTTAGGACTCCGTAGATTCTTTGCGATCCTGCGGATGGCGAGGTGATAATGCTTCATGGCCGCCGTCGGCGGTATTTGTTGCAGCTTGGCGATTTGTAACGCGCCCAATGCAAGCATGGCCTGCAGGAGGGCAGGATGTGTAAACGATATAATGGGAAACGTGTCTGATCAAGAATTAGTCAAGGTGGAACAGCAAGAACCGCAGTCTTATCAACTCACAGGTCCAAATGTTGTGTCCTGCTTTAGGCACAGAGGCATTGTTTGTCAACTTTGAGTGGTCGAAAGGATGCCGCTCGTATAGCGACATGCTTGGCCCTGTGACGTTGATAAAGTGCCAGAACAAAGCAGCAGTTCGTTCATCGTTGAGTGGCGAATTGTTAGGCGTGGGTATGTACGATGTGAGAATCGTCTCGTCAGCAAAAGCCGAGAAGGACCTCATCTTAGTTCCGAATCCATCCCAAGGTCCATCGTTCCGGCTCTGCACCAGTTGGCCGTACGCGCTCTCTTCGCCCATGAGATCTTCGAATGCGTCCTCGGAGTCGGGCATGGAGGCGTCGTCGTCCGAGCATGGGTACTGGAAGTCTGCATCCTCCACAGGAAGATTCATCTGAGGAGCGGCATTGGCACTAGGATACACATCCATCTCTTCCACCCGCGCTTGAGCTCTCGCCGGCTGATGTTTCCATGGTTCTGTCGGACTGTGGACAAACGCGCCACTATCTGTGTTGGGGCTGACCAGGTTGCTCTGTTGGCCACCAAATTGCGCCTGAAATTGACTGGCTGGTGAGATGATGGAAGAGCTTGAGTGCATGTGTTGCTCGCCATACGGGAACTGATTGAAGTCGAAAGCACTTGGAGGAGGGACCTGGTTTTGGTGTTGACCAGAGAAGCCTTGACCATATGGAAACATCGGTTGGCCCTGGAAATCTAGATGCTGCGGCGGCTTAGGCGCAATCGGTGCCAAAGGAGGACCGTTAATGGACTTGGGTGGCGGGTTGGGCAGTTGATTGAAAGACTGGTTTGGCGCCTCGGGAGGATAGATGATAGGACCGTAGCTGCCATTGAGATTGAAGCCAGCGATAGGTTCTTTGAAAATGACACGCTGATTGTATCCCTCGCAGTGCCTTTTTGACTTGATGCAGTTGTTACAGATGGGCCGGCCCTCATCGCATTTTATGCGACGTTTGCGACATGCTTTGGAGTCAAGTCAGACTCCGAGACCTAATGTCAACGTGAGGAAGGGGAGGCAGGAGGAAAGGAGGTGGGAGGAAGTCAAGGGTCAAAATTGGGGGCTCAACACATGGAACATACTGAGACAGCCGGTTTTCGTCCTTTTCCGCACGTTAGCTTTCTCTTTCTTGCGGTTCGCGTCTTCATTCTCATTGTCGTCATTATTGTCGTTGTTCTCCGAGGTCTTGGAGGGCGACTTGTCGTCCTCGACGACCACGTCGGCGGAATCCATCCTAGTAGATGCTAGTGCGCTGCGAGTAAGATCGGAAGTTGCGACGCGGCTCTTAATCCATGAGTATGTTGACGAAGACAGGCTGCATTGTCTAGTAGCAGTGGTTTGTATTTCTGCAGCGCGGTGATATAGCGAATGTCTCGTTCCCGCAGATGGGAGGGCCCCTCTCTGAAATTCGTGTAGTCCTAGGTAGGTATCGTGAAGCTAACAAGAATGGTTACGAGACAAGCCAGGTTCCGAGGCTTGAGCCACTGTCGAGAATGTGAAAGACTACAGTACTCTCTTACTAGCCACCAAGCGTCTGGGTGTGTTGTTGAAAAGTCTAGCGGCAGCGCAACGAGACACTGTGGATAATTCCCGTTTATTGTGCGCGGCACCCGGATCGAAGGAGAGAATCAAAAGGACGCAGGTATGGGGCCCCAAGGATGTAGATGAGTTTTAAGCAGCCATAGATGGTGGAAGGAAGTGAAACAGGCCGGTGCTACTTTGTCTTCGGCGAATGGGTTGTCATGGGTTAGACAAGATGCATGGACTCGTGGGGTAGGACGGGGGTAGAGGAAGGGTAGGGATGTCTGCAGCAGTTGGGAGAGAGAGAGAGAGAGAGAGAGAGAGAGAGAGAGAGAAGGGAGTGTTTGTCTCTTGCTCACGACACGACACGAGAAACGAGGATTTGGTATCCATAGAAAGAGAGAGTGGGAGACACAGAGACACTTACCCACCCTAGACAAGGAAGGATAGACTAGGAAACAAGTAGAGGTCCCAAGGCAACGTATTGTGCCTTGAGTTAGGGTCTCTGATTCGAGGCTAGAGCAGGCCAGCGTGGGGAGAACAGATGGCCACAAACAACGGGGGAGCCGCCAAGAAGCAAGTACCTTCTCTCTGGACTGAGAGGAGGCCGGGATGACCGGGGTCGGTAAAAGGACGACGAGGAAGGAAGCCGGCACCTAAAAAGTAGTCACGGCTTAGTAGTGTACCTTATTGTCGTGACTGGTGAGTACCTAGGTGCATCGAGAGTGAGTGTGAGAGAGAGAGAGAGAGAGGCACAGAACTAGACCGCTAACCGCTAAGGCGAGAATGGAGAACAAGATAAGAGAGTGTACGGAGTACGTCTTGTCTCTATCGTGTGTCTCCTGAGCTGCCTCGCTCTCTCTTTCTCTCATTCTCCTCCTCTCTTTCTCTCTCTCTTCACACACTCTCTCTTACTCTCACACTCACTCTGTGCCTCTCTCTGGTAGGCGCGCGGGACAGGGGGTCATGGAAGCCGCCAATGTCTCTCCTGCTGCTATTGTGACTCGAGAAAGAGAAACATAAAAAACGCACCAACAGTTTGTATGGGATCGCTCCCGGGACTTGGATGGATTATTCGAGGGGATGGGATGGGATGGGGGAAGCACAAGAGAAGAAAGGCGCAGCTAGTGAGCCAGCCACAGCAATGAAGGTGACGGGGGGTATCCTTGAGTTATTCGTGGATCATGTTGGTGGTGCGGCAAGACGACGGGAAGGGAGGAAACATTACGGTGGCTTGCGGACGCCGCACAGCATTGCAACACAGCGCAGCACACCCACATTGGATCTTCCCGCTGGCTGGGCTTGCTTGCTCTTTGGTTCCTTTGGTTCTTTTGGTTCAAGGTCGGGTTCCATCTGGTACTGGATATCCCCTGTTGATGGTGCTAAGACACTGGCACCAACTCCATGAATAACCTGCAAGGTGAACACCTCAGCACAGACAGAACATCTGAACCTCGTACGGGATACCTTGTCCTCGGGCAGGGCAACCAGCCGCGGGAGAAGATTGCTTGCTTCTTTCGCATTTCCATTCTCCCCGCGGCGCCAGAAGGGAATCAAACTGCCACATCAGGGGGGCGCAGGGTGGTAGATAGTAGTGAAGATGGTGTAGCTTCGAAGCTCCGTCATGATTCTGGCCAAGGTTCCACGCTAGGATGATGCGCTGCTGCACTGCTGCTAGGACGCCCAGACTTAGGCCGTTTAGGCCTTAGGGTCCCCTCGGTTACTACTGGAAGAGGGGCCGACGGCGGCGGGCGGCGACGGCCATGTACTTTGTGCGGACACCTCTGGTCTCTTCCCTCTTCCAGCTTTCCAGGGCCCAGGGGTCTGTCATGTCCCGGATGACAGCCCATCGGTGGATATAGCGCGCGGCACTAATTAAGGTAAGGCCAGCTAACGTGCCTTCGTCGCTCAGGCAGTCAGCCTACATATACGGTTGTAGTCTGTCGGTAGTGTAGGTGCCGGTAGGTAGACCAAGACTCTACGGAGTACGGATACCAAGTACCAACATCCCTGGCCTAAGAAGGTTCTGACTGACCTCTGCCGGTTGGGCTCAGTCGAGGTAAGTGGGTGTGCTGAGGCTGAAAGAGTGAGAAAAGTAGAGGAAACTCGGGGGAGCCAAGACCTGCGCGGGAATCCGGGAAGGCATTCGAGGCACCCACGGCACCGAGCCTCCTCGCGCCTCGCGTGGCTTCTCTTCTTCCCCTTGGTGACAACCCATCCATTCCGATGAGCTAATCTGTACAGATGCAATTGCGCACGGAGATTGGGAGCCGTAAGAGCTTGGATAGGGGAGCCGCCAAGCTGAAAAATCCAACGGCCTCATCCAACAAACTTTGTCCTCGCATTTCCGGGTGTCAGGCCAAGGTCGACAGGGCGTGCCCAGGGCAGTCCGTAGGACCGTAGGTACGGATTTTGTGGACAGTGGACGACGGCACGAACCATTGGGTTGCGTGACCAGGTACCGTAGAAACTCGAGCAACTCGAACTTGCGCTAGCCCGTGCCAGCCCTGCTAGCGGCCCACACTAAGCCCTTTCGAGGGATCAGTTTTATCCGATTATATAATCGACTAAACCGTATACGGAAGGCGGTAAGTGATTATTTTCCATTTTTTACTCCTACCCAACTGCCCACTTCCACCGATTACATCACCGATTTGACCACCAATTATACTGTCAATTATACCTCCAATTACACCTCCACCACGGGCCTCGTCGACGTGCCCACGATGCCCTCACGACGGGCCCTTGCCGAGAAGGATTCGAATACGGCAAAAGTGCCAATTACACCTCCAGCAGCTAAGCGCCGCGGGCCTGCTCCTACCCCCATCAAAGACCGGAAATATACACCGCGAAGTGGCCCAATCAAGCGCCGCCAGCACCACTATACCCACGATACCAAAGTCAACGTCCTGATGTTTTTAGAGCATCACCGCGTGAGGAAGCTCGACGAAGAGTCGATTTGCCCCCCGAGGCTGCGCCAGGGCGAGACCGAGCTCCCAGGGATATACAGACGTCCCACATACCAGGAAGCCGCAGATTGGTTCAAAGTCCCTCGAAGCACGGTTATCTCCTGGTATCAGAACCGCGAGTCAATCGTCAATCGGTCCTCCAACTACGCCTACCACCCTCAGTGGCCAGAGCTCGAGACAGCGCTATACGGCGCCTTCCGCCAGCGACGAAGTGAGGGAAAGCTCGTTAGTACCAGTTGGTTCAAAAGGACCGCTAAGCGGATTTTCGCCCAGCAGAACCCGAACAGCAAACATCTTTTTATTTTTTCCCCCGGTTGGTTTCGTGGCTTCCAGAATCGTATGAGAATTACCCGACGTCGACTTACCAAACAGGCAACGAAGTTACCCACTGAGTACTTCAAAGTTGTCAACAGCTTTCTTTCCTTTATCCGACGAGTTAATCAAATGGCCCTGGCTAAGGTGAAGCGGTCTAACGTCGGAGATTTACTCGGAAGTCCAGCCCGTCGATTTCCTAACTCGCGAATTCTCAACCTCGACGAGACCCCAGTTCCTTTCGAATACCTAGACGGTTACACATACGACGACGTCGGGGCCAAAACCGTGGCTGGCAAGAGCGACCGCAGCGGTTGGGGCAAGCGGCAGGCCACATTAATACTCTACATCTTCGCCGACGGCATACAACGAATTAAACCGAAAATAATATTCCACGGCAAGCCCGCAGAGGAAGGGGGTCAATTATGGAAAAAAGAGGGCCTATTATACGCAGAAGGAGTGACAGTTGAGTTCAACAAGACTGCCTACAACAATGAGTACTTGTTCAAAAGATGGATTGAAGAGGAATTGGTAGCGCTGACTAAGGGAGACGAGTACCTATTGGTAATGGATGTCGCTTCCTTCCATAAGACAGATTCCATCCTTGCGCTATTACGTCAGCACCACATCACACCCTGCCTCATACCGCCAGGGACCACTTCCCTCCTCCAACCTCTCGATACCGCAGTCAATAAGCCCTTCAAGCAGTGGCTTTCAGAAGCAACCGACGCTTACGTACTCGACGAGGAAGAAAAAGCGCTGAATAAGCAGGAGGAGCTCAAGTGGGAGACGGGTATGAAGAGAATAATGGTCACCAAAACAGTCGAGACGGCAGCCGCTAAATTGGCCCACGAGAAGGGCTCAATGGTCAGCCAGGCCTTCCTGCAGTGCGGAATATCTATTCGGCCCGATGGCAGCCAGGTCGACGAGATCCGGATCAAAGACGTGCCCGCCGAGGCCATCGATTACACTGGGTGGGAGCTCTTCGACGTAGAAGCCCACATTGAGCAGGAGACGCTGCAAGAGGAGATTCCAGACTTCGCTGTTCTGAACGACGGGTTAGAGTACATTTTCACAGCAGAGGAAGTCCGTGATGGCATCAATGGGCAGTTCGTCGACCCGACAGTCCAACCGCCGTATGAATAGGGGCCCGTTGGAGGCAGTGGGCCAGGGGACAGTCAGGGGCTCGGTTGCTTACGTACGACTGCTTCCAATTGACACTTTTGCCCTTTTTGCCAATTCGACGAGAAAAGCTCAAAACCGACGAGAAAGCCAAAATAATTATTGAATTATATCAATTGTGGGTCCGGCCTCGACGGCGAGCTCTCATTGGTCAGATCGATCGAAATGTTAACCTACGCCAAAAATAGGTGGCGGCCGCATTTAACCACTTTAGGCAGTATTACGATTCTGCCAGAGCGCTAGCAGGGCTGGCACGGGCTAGCGCAAGTTCGAGTTGCTCGAGTTTCTACGGTATCAACATGACATGCCGTCCGAATAAGACAGCCCGCCTTGAATCGCAGACTCGCAATCTCTCGCAGAGGACATGGGGGCAAGAGATGTAGATGCCGAATCTGATTTTCGTCCGAGGTTCGAGTGGTCTGGACTCACTTCCCGACAGGGTTGCCCAGCCTGCCAGCCTTCTTCTGCCCCTCACCAATTCTCTGCCCTAAGGTAAGCAATGACCAAGCGGTGATCTGGTGGGGAGAAAAAAACGGTCGACAGCATGCGGAATTCGTCGAGGCCTTGCGCGAAGGCTCTGGCTCGGGATCGGTCTTCCTGAGCGCCCGTCACCGTTGAGATTTACGAACCGTCCGTCCGTAGTTCTGAGGTTGGGCCTCAGCCAGGTCTGGAGGTCGACATTGTTGAAGTGGCATCTTGACAAGTTCTCGGCCACCGCCGAAGGCAGCGCGCCGGTGGCGTCTCTGTCCAGGCGGGATAGATCCACTTGCCATGAGCCGAATTACCATGTGCCGAGCGGGAAACTAAGGTTTATCCCCCCTTGGTTTTTCTGCGAGGTCGGGGTTTGCACAGAAGCCGTCTCGTTCTTGTTACTTGCAAATGGAGGGGCATGATCTGATAATCCATATCGTCGTGCACAAGCGTTGAGAACAGCGGCACGCGTGGCAGAAGGATGGGCCTAGTGTTCGGGTGTATGTCATGTTCCCTGCCCGACTATCCGCACTTGTCATCCAAGCAACGTCAGGGTCCATATCCGCTGGCCGCGAGCATTTCGCCGGGACGCACTGGATGGGAAATTAAGACGTCGGAAACAATGTGTTGCTGAAGGATCCCGGCAACATTCGCCCGTCTGAGGATGCTTTCAAATACATCCGAAATCCATGTCGGGGGCCAACCGTCGCGTTTCCGACCTGCTGGATGGTGTGACCGATCACTGGTCGCAGCATCGTTGACTGGCATACGGTGCAACACAAACGTTGCGCATTGTTGAACGAAAGGAGGCGTGCTGATCACCGCGAGCCGCCTTCGCCCATGCTCTCCTAAACGAGCCGGTCACATCCAGCTCCCTATATCGTCCATGGCCTTGTACACTCCCGATGCCCCTCGATACGCGCAGGAACACACCGCACCTTGGCAGATTTCCCCAGACGTTTGTTTACTCTATCCGATCTCAGTCGAAGCCCGCAAAAACGGTTGCTGCAGGTCAGAGATGCAACTTGCCTTCTCGCAGCCGCAAAGCCCGGCTCAAGGTCTGCATAGCACCACCCGGAAGAGCAACAGCTTTCGGCCCTCCTGAAGTACGTTCCGGGATGCTTTTGACAGTTTGATTCGCGAATTGTCTGTGGACTTGGGATCGGTACTTCGCTGGACGCTCCTCGCATCAACAATCAGAACAGACATTCAGTCTTCCGCCTCGGCGGTCAACGTGGGACTTGTGTCGCAATCAACTTTTCAGAAAGCTGACGGTAGCATTCGAAGGTTTCTCAGGAAGCTTGTTGTTCGCATTGAAGTCTTTTAGACATCTCCAGCTGGGCTCTTCGAAAGAGGGTGATCTGAAAGACAGTTCTCTGCGCTCGAATAGGTAAGGTCCTTTGACCTGCCACACCGTTTCTCCCCACCTCGTCTCTCTTTCGCACCGAATGTAGCAAAGCGCCCATTGACAGCCTTCCGTTGAACCGGGCAATACGCCGTACCCATGTTTTCGGGCCAAACATCGGTGCTTCTGTATTGAACTGACCCATGCCGAGAACCTGTTAATTATCCGCATGCCAGTCGGGTATCAAGTGTCGGAGCCTTCCTCCATCGGGTAAAAGAGGTCTGATGGATTAGGTCCTCCCAAGGAATGCCTCCCGCGAAATCGTCTTGGAATGGGGGTGCAAGAAGCCCTGTGGTGATGAGGGTTGCTGACGTCTGACCTGGGGATCGAGAATTGCAATGCACATCCATCCCGTTTCACCGAGTCGATGTATAAAGCATGCGACCAAAGGCTGATATCTTGGATCATACCCCGTCAGTGACTCGGAGGTGTCGAAATCCGGCGCCAAAATACACCCTACGAGTCGGGCAGGTTGTTTTCGTCTTCTGAGTTGCATGCGGCCGGATCCGGGAAGGAGTGACTGCTGTCTGAAGTGATTGGATTATCTTGCAGCGCCTCTCTGTGACGACTCGTAAACCGTTTCTCGTTGACGTCGATGAAGGCTACGTGCAGCAGATAAATCGCCGGTCAGATGTACTTGCTTCTTTTCTCTATTGTTCCAATCAGCACTGTTCTTGAGCTTGTTGCAGCCGCAACAGTATGCAGCTTGATTACTAGTCAATGTGGCCCCGGCAGCGTTGCCCAGAACTGCAAGTCAGACGAGGTTCCCAAGTCGTGTTGGCATGGATGGTAATAAACGCGGATTCGTGGCTCCTGAAGACCAGTCTGAACTCTCGAGTCCGCAAATCAGGCCATCACCCACACAGCCAGCTGCGAAGTGTAGAAACATTTCCAGGGGTTTCTAGTGTGTTGGGCTTAGTCCGAGGGCATCAACGGCCTAGCTCGCCAATAGCGTGTTCCGCAATCGACTGGCTGTAGTTCCCCCGGGGCGACATTAACAAGACGGAGTGCCGGGCTGCGCAAAATGCCGCGTTTGCGGGTATTTCTTATAGACAGGAATAAGGTCTAGGAATTCCAGCCGGCACCGTTGGATCGACTTTGATGATTGTTCCGCTGTGGCGACGACCGTTGAAACTATACTACCACACTGGCAGTCAGAGCAAGGATATCGACCGACAATGGGGCTAGAATGTTAAGCAAGAGCGAAGAAATTGCGGAGAACTACTCCGTTGCACTAAATGATTCGTATATATCTTGTTGGAAATTTGGATGAAGCGTAAAGGTCATGAGTAGATGGGAAGGGAAGTCAAAGACGGGATGCAATTGTGGAAGAGGAAGCAGAGGAAACAGAGGATGAGCGCACGGCCCACCCATCTAACTCGACTCATCCTGGCGTCGATCAAGGCGCAGGGGTGCGATAAGCGACCTCTGGGGAAAGAAAAAAAATTCCAACGTCGATAAGCCATGAGATTGAGCCATGAGATGCGCATGAGCTTCAAGCACCAAACTCGCTCACCACCACATCCTTCTGTTCTCCTAGGCGCGACAAGACCGTCACATATTCCGGTGATCTATAACATCAACTTTGGTAATACAAACATGTTCGCCGTCCCAGGATGGTCCGTCGCGGCCGAGGGTCTCAAAACCGAGACCCAGGTAAAGAAGGCCAGCAACCCCGCCAAGGAGAGCAAGAAGCGTAAGAGAGCCAACAAGCCGGAGAAGAAGGAGAAGAAGGCCCCTAGCTCGGGCGCAAACTCCGTCTTGGTGAACCCTCGCGTGTTTGGAGAAAAGAGGGACGAAGCTCCTCCCGCGACCGCTGAGGCTGGCCACGATGGTGACGATGCGGATGAGGCTGAGGCCGAGACGCCCAAGCCGAGCAAGAAGCAGAAGAAGGAGAAGAAGGAAAGGAAGAGTGAGGGAGGAGAGAAGGCGCAAGAGACGCCCAGATCCGACAAGAAGGAAAAGAAGCAGCGAAAGGAAAAGTCCAACAACGAAGAAGAACCAGCCACACCAGCAGCAGCCGCAGAGACGCCGTCAAAGACACCAAAGGCCGCCTCGACAGACAACAAGCAAGCCAAGGAAGAGAAGAAGAAGAACAAGGACGCCGCCGCCGCCATCGCCGCCTCCGTGCCCCCCGTCCCGCCTGCCGCCGCCAAGCTCACCCCTCTCCAGCGCTCCATGCGCCAGAAGCTCGTCTCGGCCCGCTTCCGCCACCTCAACGAGACGCTCTATACCCGCCCCTCGGCCCAGGCCTACCAGCTCTTCGAGGACTCTCCCGAGATGTTCTCCGAGTACCACGAAGGCTTCCGCCGCCAGGTCGAGGTCTGGCCCGCGAACCCCGTCGACGGCTACATCCGCGACATCAAGCTCCGCGCCAAAGGCCGCTTCCCCAACGCCGGCGGCCGGGGAGGAGGACGCACAGGCGGCGCACCACCGGCCGCCAACGGCCCTCAACCTCTGCCCCGTACCGACGGGACGTGCTACATCGCTGACCTGGGCTGCGGCGACGCCCGCCTCGCCTCGACCCTCGAGCCCGAATCCAAGAAGCTCAAGCTCCAAATCATGAGCTACGACCTCCACTCCCCCGCGAAACACGTCACAAAGGCCGACATCGCCAACCTCCCCCTCGAAAACGACTCGGTCGACGTCGCCATCTTCTGCCTCGCCCTCATGGGCACAAACTGGCTCGACTTCATCGAGGAGGCCTACCGCATTCTCCACTGGAAAGGCGAGCTCTGGATCGCCGAGATCAAGTCCCGCTTCGGCCCCGTGTCCCGCAAGAACGCCGTCGTTTCGCACAGCGTCGGCAACCGCAAAAAGGCTGCAGCTGCTGCTGCCGCAGGAAAGAAGACAAAGGAGCCCGAGGAAACGGAGGAGGACCGCACGGCTCTCGCCGTAGAGGTCGACGGCCACGAGGACAAGCGCGGCGAGACGGACGTCTCCGCGTTTGTCGAGGCGCTGAGAAAACGCGGCTTCGTCTTGGCAGGCCAGGGCGAGGGTAATAAGGGCGCCGTGGACCTCTCCAACAAGATGTTTGTCAAGATGCACTTCATCAAGGGCGCCGTGCCTACAAAGGGCAAGGGTCTTGCCGCGGCCAAGGCCGCCGGCTACGTGGAGAAGAAGGAGAAGCAAAAGAGGTTCGTGTGGGAGACGGAAGAGGACAGGGTCGATGAGACGGGTATCCTGAAGCCCTGCGTGTACAAGATCCGGTAGTAGACTGACCGGTTGTGTATTGTTCTTGCAAGGTTTGGTTGCATAAAAGTTGTCTTTACTTGGGGCTAATATCACGCTCGTCGAAAAAATGCATATATTTTGTAATTGCGACTGTCCGTTCTGCAATTCAGCTGGGTGCACTGTGACTATTGTGTAGAGGACTACAGCGAATACTGTCAAATGTAATGGTTCAAAACACACGAGCACGGGCAAGTTTCAAAGGCTCAGGTGGCATTACCTGAAATTCAGAGTGCCGAGTGTGTCTATCAAAACGCTTTAAACGCATATCATGTCCAGCTGCGCATGCATGATACGACGACTCCAAGTCATCCCTCCTCTCCATCCTTAGATGTCCCATAACCGTGCGATCCGACCATGCAGGCCCATTGCAACCAAAGAAAATCCGATACGCCCCTAGTCCAGTCTATGCCCCGAATAAGAGACCAGCAGCGAACTCGACATTGCCACCTGTGGCTTGCAAAGCATTGATCGCGGCTTCACGTGGGAAACCCAGAGCCATCAGCTGGTTGATGTGCTCTTCCGGGAAGGTTGGCGTCGTAGGCTGCTGCTGCTGCTGCTGCTGCTGGGGTGCAGGACGACCCTGCGGAAGGGTTTGCTGCGTCGGCGCGGCAGCAGCAGCGCCCTCGGGACCACTGACAACACCAGAACGCTGACCGATGGTCGTCCCAGCTGGGCCAGGCAGTCTGGGTTCTTCCTCCAGAGCCTCCTCACTCTCCTTGGGAATCTCCGCTTCACCCAAGAACGACACTTCCTCGCCCTGAATGATTAGCTTGTCCTTGGCTAAGTCAATGCTGGCTTGGTAGCGCTTAAGCATGTCGAGGCCAAGGAGAAGCTCGACCTGCTTGCCCTCCATGACGGTGAAACTGCAAGGCAGGAACATGGTGCCGACCTTGATCTGGGCAGAGTGTACGCGTCCAATGATGTTAGCTGTGCCCACACCACGAGCCACGCCCGCAAACCGTTTGTCGACGAGTCTCATGATGCCGCAGGCTTCCGCACATGAAGGGGACATGATGGTTGCCTGTGCTCCAGAATCGACCAACGCCTTTACTCTATGGCCGTTCACCTCGACGTCAACATACAGCATGTGTACTCGTCCGAATACTATGTAGTATTAGCCTTCAGGCCCGCACTTGTTACGCGTTGGGTTGTCTGCCATACCTTCAGGGTTGTGCTCCATGGCATTTTGGAGGTTTTCCATAACTCTCTCTTGACGAATCATCTCTTCAATTTTCTGCTGAGCTTCGACATCGAAAGGATCCTCGTTCAGGCGTGCAATCTGCCTCTGGCGCTCTTCGCGGTCTCGCTGCTCACGGTCGTAGCTCTGGTTGAAAAGTTGGGCGAATCTCTGGGGATCATCGAGCACGGCGGCGAGCTGGGGCTGCTGGCGGGTGGCTTCTGCACGTAGGTTTGGGTCGCCCAGGATCTGAAGGCGAATGAGCTCTGGATCCTGTCCTCCTGGTCGCCGGCGCTGCTGCTGCGGTGCCCTTCTGCCCTGATCCGGCAAACCAGTGGTTCCTTGCATGTCCCTCACGTGTAGCGCCAACATCTCGCCGTCGGCGATCTGCAGCTGTTCCATCGTCTGAGTATCATCTTGAATCAAGCGACCGTTGTGGTAGAGGTGTTGGGAAGTGGGTGCGATGTTGGTCTCCGCTTGGATAGCTTCGCGGAGTGTGGACATGGGCATGTCAGGAAAGATCTCAAGGGTTAGGAGATCCTGGTCCTCGACCTCGGGGTTCGTTATGCTAAGCGTGATGCGCCTGTTGGAGAGGAGAGCAGTCAGCGGAGAACGTTTCCAGTCCCGACAAAGCATCAAGGCTTACATGATGGAATCTTGTTCCTGGTGCACAGGTAGGAGCTGTTGGCCGCTGGCTTGATCGGGTGATGAAGGAAATGGACTGGCGGCGAGAAGAATGAAAGAGGCCGGTTCTGATCCAGGGAAAGCGTCGGGTTTCACTGTTGCGAAAGCGAAGTTGAAGTTACCCTCAGCACGGAGCTGCGGAGGAGGGGTGTAGGAGGGGCCGAAATTCAGGCAACACAACAGTGACGTCTCATCCGGAAAGTAAACAGCTGCTAGATGGACGATTGGACAAAGTAGAGCTCCGCGAAAAGTTTCGAGGTGACTGCGCAGTCTTGTAGCGGTGGTGAACGATTGGATAGGTGGTATCTGATGTGTTGAGAGACACTTGGTCTCAAAGGTCGGATCTCAAGGTAAGGTGGAAGAGAGCCGGGGGAGGTAGGGGAAGGTAAAAGCAAGGTAGAGCTCGGCTACTTGGGGGGTACCTTTTTGAGTGTTTCGTAAGGAAGGTGGGTGCAGTGACGAGACCCCTGGGCTACGTTTCCCCGTTTGCAGTGGCTCAAGATGGGGTCGACGGGGAATCAGGACGGGGAATGTATCCGTCCTACCTATTTACTGCGAATGAAGTACTAAGGTAAGGTAGAATGGGGCGGCTGGAATACAAACACTGTGAAGCAAACCTGCGTGTTCCCAAGGAATACCTTACTTTTCCGCACCGGTACCTAAGAGACGGGAGTGAAAGCACTGGCCACGGAAGGAGATGGTGGACAGAAGCTCATGGAAGGCTTCGGGAACTTCTCCGCTTACACCTTACCTTACAGATACCCGACTGTGTGTTTCCTGTCAGCCAGACGCATGCTTTGTTTTGTTTTCTTCACTCTGGGCATATTTGCGCGTCAATCGCTGCCGCTCAAGGCATCTATGTACTCACTTAGCCGCAGCAAGGAGGTCATTGATTACTTGAGCTTCCCAGTTCCAAGGTTGCTGAGGTCACAGCAGCACGGGCAGGTTCCCCTACGGCATATCAGCCCCACGAGCTAATCGTTGACTAAGCTGTCAAGTGTCTCCAAAGTATCTTTGACTGGAAACCAGGTGGGAGATGGTGCAATCGAGTACTTGGCCTATACCTGCGGCAGCTGCGCGAGCCAAGCAAGCGACCTCAACAACCCTTGCAATCAACTCGTGTACTTCCTTCTGGACCAGGTACAAGAGGTGAGAATCCCCTCTTTGTTTCTATTCTTTCTGCACTTGGATCTTTTTCCTTTCTTGTGCCGAACTGACATGTCACAGATCCTCAGATTGTGCCGCCAATCGATGTCTAGCAGCGACATCTCCTGCCACCTCCGCCCGTGGGTTTCTGTGCGACGATGACAAGCCTACGAGCACTTAAAATTGCCGCTGCTCGAGGCAGAGAAAACACCTGCTCCCTCGCTTAGAATATTCGTCCGTTTTTCTTCTCCTCTGGAGCCATGACGAAGAACTTCTATCACGTCCTACCTTAATGTTCGACGATGGGCGCGGCCTGAAACGGAAATACTGCATCGAGTTTCTTCTTCTTCATCGCCCCATGCTGAAGAGGTCCCAGCATCGACCTGTCTGCGACCTCACTGCTCACTCTCCACTCGGAGAGCAATCTCGCAGGTCTGGATCGAGTCAATGACAATGCATAACTTGTTCAGACGGCGACTGCAAGTACCGGGGATTTTTTCCTGAACGGAATGTTCATGATCTGACGGCACAGAATCTTGATTCCAAGCTGCCATGGCTCCCACTGATATCTCGCATGCGGCCTTTTGAAGGCGAGCAGAGATCGGCCAACCAACCTCGCTTCGCTGGAGGGTCGGAACTGCAGTCAGCTCGGATGCCGGCCTTGAAGTCGGTCGGATCCGGCTTCCGGTGGTGGCCGCATTCCGGGTTCTCGACGTTGTTTAGTTGCAATGCTCCGCGTCCTCGTACTTGGTGCAGTATGCGCTCTCAGCCTCTGCAACCCACACCAATTCATTAGGAAGGTCCATGACCACAGCCCAAGCGGGTTGACTCATAACGTACAACTCAGAAAGCCTTCGGACTTCACCCATCTGACATGGTGCAAAGCCCCAAAAGTGCCTCAGGGCCCTTCCTAGACCTTATTGAGCCTGCTGCATATGCTGCATTGCGGCGGGGCAATGCAACTCTGGATCGCCGACCCGGAAAGATTCTCGAAGTCGATGCTGCAGTTATGTCCATTTCGGTGAAGGCCTGCAGCTGTCAACATGACACGGCGAAAAGTTTTTCGTCTGCTTGCTTCGGCCTCGGGGTTGCAGCTTTCTTATTAGCCAAGATCCAGACGAAAGCCAAGGTCCATGCAGATCGACAGGCTCAGGGTCTTCTTGCCTACACAGTATGGTGTTGCTGCGGATATTCTACCTTCGTATCCAAAGATATATTATCGCCTTCTAGTATGGAGTACAGGTTCCATACAACTCAACGGTGGGCTGTTGTGCCGTACAAGTGTCAAGCACACCGCAGCAGCCGCAGTCAGGGGAAAGGAGCAACAAGCATGCCGGCCAAGACCTAACTAAGGTCAGTCGCTCGCCCATCCACGCGAACACAAAAGTCTGATTCTAAATTGCACCGCACTCCTCTTTTCAAACTTTGTCGTTGCAGTCGCTGACAGTGCCTAGATCTTGTTCGGTTTCTGTCGGCTGCATTGGCCAGAAGCAGCCTCAACCTGACGGGACGGACCAACAATCAGCGGTCTGGAAGAAAACAGCGCGTTGCTCAGTCCGCCAAAGACCAGATATTGCATCGCTAAAATCCCAGGAAAATCGTAATCATTCACTCTCCAGACAATATGCAACCCTGAGGTTATGTACTCACAAACTCTGTGCTTGTACCCTGACAGGCGTAGGCAAGACTGATCTCACTGGCAGCATAGGAGCACCGGAGCATGGAGTGATGTTGAAGTTGGCTTACTGTGGGGAAACAAGTACAAGTCAGGTCACTTTCTCTCTCTCTCTCTCTCTCTCTCTCTCTCTCTCTCTCTCTCTCTCTCTCTCTCTCAGGTCTTCCCTTGATCCCAACCGACTTTGCCCTATGTGCAAGCCTTTTCAAGCACGTTTTTCAGTTTTACCCTGCCCTTGGGCAATGACCTGGGTCGAAAGAAAGCAACAGTACCCATTGTTACCCGCTATGCCCTGCAAAGAAGACCTTTTCCGCAATCCCATCTCAAAAAGCTGGGAAGCCACGTGAACAGCGCCATGTCTCTTTCGCCAATGCCACAACTCGGAGAGGTTTTCTGGGAAGAGTGGGAAATAAGATGGAGCCGGGCAACAATTCCAGAGTCGCCTGGAAATACCCATGGGCTGAACAGGCCACAACTGTGCCACTGCGGGTAGGTCAGTCACGCGACAAACACCTCATAACCACAACCACACCTCACACAGAGTGTCCAATGATGGAGGGGTGTTGCTCTGCCATGGCCCATGGCAAGTCACTGAACTCCAATTCCCTCCAGTTTTCTCTTTGGCTGCTGCAATACCAATCCCATTTTCTACCAACTCCATACCTTTCTGTTTGGTCTACAGCCAGGTTACTCCTCTTTTTGCAATCCCGTTATCGCCTTCACAGCTCAGGTTCACTTGACTTGTCCCAACGCTTTGTCCCCTCTCCGCCGTGGACCACCTAATCTGACCTTAGCCTTTCTGAGACGTCTTCCCTCCTCCGTTGTCCGACACCCACTGCCCCGAGCTAAGGTGCTCACTCGGCCTTGCTTATCGGCACACACCGGCCGGGCATTACTTGACTCACAGCCCCGTCAGGCCCCGCTCTGCAACGACAGCGCCGAATCCAACGGCCGGCAGCACCCCGATGCCCCTCCGGAGCTACGTGTGCACTCGCCCAACCAGCCCCGGAAGCCATCACTGCAAGGAACCAACAGCACCCGCCTCTTCTGGTTGATACCCTGAAGCGTGCTCTTGCCTTGTTTGGATCATTCAGTCCCTCTGTCTACCAGCTGACGGGGGTAATTTGACCGAACAAGCTGCCCTCTAGTTGATTCCATCGCCTCGCTTCTTCTCTCTGTGTAACCAACAACTCCTCCCACTTCCAACTCCCATCTCCTCCATCTTTGCCCAGCTCTTTGCAAAAGCCAATACGTCGTCCTTATTCTCCTCATTCTCATACCCCTCTTCCACTACCACATTCTATCCCTTACGCATCATACAAGTCTCGCGCGATCCTTCGTCATCATGCCTGACGAGAAAGACCCCCCGGTCGCCAAGCCCGAGGAGGCGTCCGACTGCGCCATCGACAGTTCTGATGAGGCCGACGACGAGTACATCGAGGCTCAAATGTCCCAGTCAGAGCTGAAGAAGAAGCAACAGACGCAGCGTCGGACGATCCAGCATATCGTTCCTTTCAAATGGAGCCCGTTGGTGTTGCCTCTGACCGAGTCGAACCTCGAGTCTTGCGTCGCTCTCGAGGACGCTGCGTTTACTGACCCGAGTCATCGCGCTACCCGCGTCAAAGTGAGCCGATTTTTCCTATATTTCTTTTCTCCTCGCTTTGGTCTCTTTACCCAGTCTTAATTTCTCGTGCCCTCGAGTGTCGGTTCGCTGAGCATGAAACTACGGAGGACTCAACTCATTCTCGCATGAGACTTATGCGAGCTTCAAGCCTTAGCGGGCAGACAAGTCGCGTGGCATCTCACGGACAAGTCACCACGTATCAAGGCTCACCCTAAGCTTACACACCTCATCGCAGTTCATGTACCGCCTCGCCACCTGCTCAGACATCTCCACAGGTCTCTTCTGCAGCGTCGTTCCGGCCGAGGCCGAGGCTTTCCCCCTCTCGACCATGACCGTCGCCAGCCCCGTCGAGACAGGTCGAGCCAACGGAGCCAAGCTGGTCCTACTCGGCCACGCCGTCGCGACCCTTGGCGATGGCTCCGTCGTCAGCGACGACGACATGGCCTATCCGGACAACTGGCGCGATCAAAAGTCCGCCAAGAGCACAGATGTCGGCCATAAGATCATGGGCCGCACCCTGTGTCTTCATTCATTCGCCATCGACCCCAAGGTCCAGGGCTTGGGTCTCGGTAAGCTTCTCATGAAGTCGTACCTGCAGCAGATCAACAACTCTGGCGTTGCGGATCGCGTTGCGCTAATCTGCAAGGACGTAAGCTCCTCTAGTTCACCGAGTGACCCTGACTCTTGGATCTTGCAAAATACTGACGAATCGGCAGTGGTTAGTTAGCTACTACCAGCGCTTCGGCTTCAAGCGCGTCGGTCCCAGCAAAGCGTCTTTCGCTGGCAGCGGATGGAATGATATGGTGAATGCTCATACTGTCTACCATCCCTCGTGGCGAAACGACTAACACCCTCCCAGGTTATTGAACTCTCAGGCCCGCCCAAGAAGGGTCCCGATGCCCTCAAGGCGCGCGCCGAGTAGTGCCGTCGCCGTCACCGTCGCTGAGGTCGTTCTAGGACTTTTCTTCATCTTTTTTCACAGTCTTATCCAGTGAGTCTCGGCCATCCGAGCTCTAGACGAGACACAAATTTCTGTCTGTTTTAAGACGAGCTAATCGGAAAGAATGGAGAGTGGTATACTGAGTGGGTTGTCAACTGGGACAGCCTCATACTTGCATGATGGCTTTGCTTTTTTCTTCCTTTTTTTTTGTTGCCCAAGTCAACGTTGTCGAGTTACCACGAGATCTTCAAATCTCAAAAAAGGGTGGTAACATCATGAGGACGACAGGGCCGGAGACTACCTTACGATGAGGACATGACATAGAATGCCTTGCCACCCGGAAGGGAAAGAGCAAGGCAAAATTAAGATACAATCTTTCACAGTGTCCCCTGTTCAGCCTATATTCTATACGTGAGGTTTTGCAGGTGCTGCAAAGTCACTTCCCAAATCACTTTTATCATCCTATGCGCCTTGACCCGAGGGGCCCTATAAAGTTCCCTTCATTCCATCCATCCATCCATCCATCCCTACGAGCGCCAACCGTTGAACACGATGTTCATGATATCACGCCTGCCCAAAAACCAGACTACCAAGGCCTCAACATTTAGTCGGTGGCCTTGTACTTGGCACGGTACTCCTCAGTGCGCTTGATATCCTCAGCAGACGCAAAGCTCTTGGCGCCCTCAATAATGTCGTCGAGCGTCAGGATGGCAAAGATGGGAATGCCGTACTCCTTCTTGATTTCGCCCATGGCGCTAGGGCCAGGCTTGCTGTCGTCGCCGTCCGCAGCAGGGAGCTTCTCCATGCGATCGAGCGCGACGACGATACCAACAACCTCGCCGCCCTCCTTGCGGATCTTGGCAATGGCCTCGCGCTTGGCGGTGCCGGCGGTGATGACGTCGTCGACGATGAGCACCTTCTTGCCCTTGAGCGGCGCGCCGACAATGTTGCCGCCCTCGCCGTGGTCCTTTGCCTCCTTGCGGTCGAACGAGTAGCACGTCGTGCCATAGTTTTCGGGGTCCAGCTCGGCGAGCTTGTCCGTCGTCGAGGTCGCGA
Source organism: Colletotrichum godetiae (assembly GCF_030913485.1). Taxonomy (NCBI): domain Eukaryota; kingdom Fungi; phylum Ascomycota; class Sordariomycetes; order Glomerellales; family Glomerellaceae; genus Colletotrichum; species Colletotrichum godetiae. The sequence goes on along the minus strand of NW_026851251.1, from coordinate 311,890 downwards.
GCGGGATGCCCTTGTAGGCCGGGCCGAAGACGATGTCAAAGGACAGGCCGGAGGACTTGCGGGCCTCGATGACGGTGTGGGCGTAGGCGACGGAGATGGCGCGGAGGAGGTCGGCGCGGTAAAAGTCGCCGGCGTTGAAGAAGTAGGGGGAGATGCGCTTCGACTTGAGCTCAAAGGAGCCGAACTTGAGGACGCCGCCGGCGATGGCGGCCTTGAGGAAGTCCTGCTTGTAGGGGGCGAGTTGGGAGGACATTTTGGCGGGATTTCGGTGCCGGAAAGGGGGATTGGTTGGGGGAGGGTTCCTTAAGGGAAATGTGCTGGTCTTCCAGGAGTTTTGCTTGTCGGAGGCTGGAGGATGAAAGATCTCAAACTTGGAGGGAACTTGTTCCGCGGTCGGATACCCCTCCATTCAAGTCTGCCCCGCGGAGAGGCCCCACCAAGCAAAATTTATTGCGATAAAGTTGTGATAAGAGGAGGAATCCGCACTGCCGGACCCTGCAAGGCTTCAACCAGCCGAGACGGACTCTCTGTTGGTTTGATCTACTGGGGCAATTTAGACCGCACTTGTATCAAGAAGTTGACAAACTTCTGGAAATCAATCATCATACCTAGTTTTAATAGTGCGGTTAAGATACACCCTTAAGTGGGCAAGGTACCTAAAGTAGTTGTGACCATCAGCGTTGACTCTTGAGTGCACGACCAAAACCTCTGAGCGGCCACTAAGGGGATGGGGTCCCCCGCCCCACCTGTCCGTGCCGATAAGATAAGCGAACGAGAGAAAAAAATTCGAGTGCAGAACACCGCCCCCCATCCCAAATACCTTCGCGCAGTTCACCGACGGTGCATCTTGACCGATCGCAACATCTGAGGACTGCTTCAAGTTTTTTCCCACGCAGACCCCCAGCCGCCCAAAATGAAGACTCAGTAAGTTATGACCTTGCCACATGCGATCACTTTCAAGGAGGAGCGACATTGCAAAAAACAACATTACCAGTCTTTTGCTAACCATTGCTTTGCGCGGACAGGTGGAAGGATCTCCCCCCGGTCCCCAACTCGCAAGAGTTCCTCGACATTGTCCTCTCGCGGACGCAGCGCCGGCTGCCGACCCAGATCCGTTCTGGTTTCAAGATTTCCAGAATCAGAGGCTTCTACACCCGCAAGGTCAAGTTCACCCAGGAGACCATCAGCGAGAAGCTCGGCCTGATCATCGAGTCGTTCCCTCGCCTCAACGACATCCACCCCTTCCACAAGGACCTGATCAACACCCTCTACGATGCCGACCACTTTAAGATCGCCCTCGGTCAGCTCTCGACCGCGAAGCACCTCATCGAGACCATCTCCAGAGATTGTGCGTAGATCCAGCTCTTTAAAAGTCATTCCACCCGTGTGGGGGAAAAAGGCGGTTTTCGATTTTGGGAGGGGAAATGCAAGTGGCTAACTTGGTGCAATTTGTATAGACGTTCGTCTCTTGAAGTATGGCCAGTCTCTGTTTCAGTGCAAGCAGCTGAAGCGCGCCGCGCTTGGTCGCATGGCGACGCTCATCAAGCGCCTCAAAGACCCTCTGGTTTACCTCGACCAGGTTAGACAGCGTAAGTGGCAATCCGACGACATTGGAGCACGCACAAGAGTTTTTTGTACTGACTGCGAGAACAAACAGATCTTGGCCGTCTTCCCTCGATCGATCCCAACACCAGAACCCTCCTCATCACGGGTTTCCCCAACGTCGGAAAGTCTTCTTTCCTCAAATCTGTCTCCAGAGCCGACGTCGATGTCCAGCCGTATGCCTTCACAACGAAGTCGCTCTTCTGCGGTCACTTTGACTACAAGTACCTTCGTTTCCAGTGCATTGATACCCCTGGTATTCTCGACCACCCTCTCGAGGAGATGTAAGCAAAATCCAGACATTCATAACTCAGGAGAGGGAACCCCAGAATCTGACAGTCCTCACAGGAACACCATTGAGATGCAGTCCGTCACCGCCATCGCCCATCTGCGATCCGCCATTCTCTACTTCATGGATCTCAGCGAGCAGTGCGGCTACTCCATCCAGGCTCAGATCAACCTCTTCCAGAGCATCAAGCCCCTGTTCCAGAACAAGATCGTCTTCATCGTCGTCAACAAGATCGACGTGGTCAAGCCCGAGGACCTCGACGCCGCGACCCAAGCCCAGCTCCAGGGCCTCCTCAAGTCGGGCGAGGTCGAGATGCTCCAGCTCTCCTGCAACACCCAGGAGGGCGTCCAGAACGTCAAGAACACCGTCTGCGAGCGCCTCATTGCCGAGCGCGTCTCCCAGAAGCTCAACGCCGGCACCAACGCCAGCGGCAACATTGGCGGCCGCCTCGCCGACGTCATGGCGCGTATCCACGTCGCCCAGCCCGGCACCAGCCAGCCCCTCCAGACCTTCATCCCCGAGGGCATCAAGAACATGAAGAAGTACGACAAGGAGGACCCGGAGCGCCGGAGGCTCGCCAAGGACGTCGAGGCCGAGAACGGTGGCGCCGGCGTCTACAGCGTTGACATGCGCCAGGACTGGCTCCTCGCCAACCCCGAGTGGAAGCACGACAAGATCCCCGAGGTCTTTGACGGCAAGAACGTCTACGACTTTGTCGACCCGGACATCGAAGCCAAGCTCCAGGCCCTCGAGGAGGAGGAGGAGCGCCTCGAGAAGGAGGGCTACTACGAGTCGGACGAGGACCTCGACGACGAGGAGGAGGCCGACATCCTCTCCAAGGCCGAGATCATCCGCGAGAAGCAAGCCCTCATCCGTAACGAGGCCAAGATGAAGAAGCGCCTCAAGAACCAGGCCATCATCCCCCGCAAGTCTCAAAAGGTGCCCCTCTCCCAGATGGACGACGCCCTCGACCAACTCGGCGTCGACACCACCGACATTGTCAACCGCGCCCGCGCCCAGTCCCGCCCCCGCGGTCGCTCCTCCGGCCTCTCCCGCGCCGGCACCGAGGACGTCGACATGATGGACACGGACGCCACCCCGCGCGAGCGCCTGCGCTCCCACAGCCGCGCCCGCAGCCAGAGCCGCGCCCCCATCGTCAACAGGCGCGAGGACGGTGTCCAGGACGACGAGGCCCGCGACAAGGCCGACCGCCTCGCCAAGCTCTCCCAGAAGAAGCGCAACCGCATGGCGAGACAGGGTGAGGGTGATCGTCACACCACCGTATCGCTGCAAAGGCATTTGGTAAGTCTTACTCCACCCATAAACTGAAACACTCTATCCAAAGTTGAAAAGCAAAATGCTAACCAAATTTCTTCTTCTCTACTACAGGTTGCCGGCAAGCGTGGCCTCGGCAAGAACCAAAGACGTTAAGAAATCCCACCATCACTGCCATCGCCAGCAGCGGGAAGGCGGGAAGCCGGGGAAAAAAGACGGTAATGGATGTTTACGGAAAGAGAATAAAAGTAAATATGCTTCATTATTTTTCGAAAAGGGAGGCATGGAGGGCGTTTTGTGGTCTTTTTTGTTTCGTTTGCTGCTGCTACTGCCTTGTTTGTGTTTTCTTCATTCCTTCAATTCTCTTGCGGACACAAAACCACATCACATCACATCACATCCGAAGAGGTCGTCGGTATGAGGCTCCTATGAGTTGGGAAGCTACGAAGGAGATGGGAGAAAAGGAGACGGGGGAATTTCTGCGATGTCTTTTTTTGAGAAACGTATATCAAAAAAAGCGTCGTAGCATTACCAGCTTTACGTGTGTCTAGATGTTTGTTGGCTTTTCCAAAGCTACAAATCAAGGACCATTGAATACCCTGAATGAGAAACCTAAAATAAATCACCAGAAGACTTGAAGTGAGTCCATTTGTGAGCACTGTACTGCAAGTATCATAAAATGTTGCACCAATTTTTCAGTTAGATGGGACCGAAAATTGCAGTAAAATGGCTTGAATAACTTTGAATAGCACCACCCTCAGATGTTTACGTCCAAGATAATATATATCTACCCCGGATTGTCGTCTGTTATGATGTGCGAGGACTCAATGCCTCTCAGACTTGCCCCCTCCTCCCCTCACCCGCTTTGAAGCAAATGTTCCAATAAAGCATCCCTTTACGCTTACTGCTCATCCGCAACTTGCAGACCCTCTCTCAGACCCTCAACCTTGAGCTCCTCACCGGTGGCGCGGCGGTAGATATCCTTGACGTCGTCGGTCGTGCTCTCGAAGTGACTGCTGGCGTCGTAGCTCTTGGAGACGAAGACGTTGTCGCCGGTGCCGTCGTCCGTGGGCTCGTAGATGGGGATCGGGGCGCCCTGAAAAGAATTATTAGCATCCTGTATTTTACACGACGCGGGCTTGGGCTTCTCTCTTACCATGAACTGCTCCTCAATCTTGCCGAGGCGCTCCAGACCGGGCTGAAGCTCGACGTGGTGGTTGGCGTTCGACTCGGCAATGGTTGAGACGATGGCAATCCAGTAGCCCTTGGGGCAAACGTTGTGTGCCGATGAGACGCAAGCGATGTAGATATCTAGCTTAAGTCAGTTACACATTCAGAGCCCACTGTTCCAAATACCTGAACTTACCGTTCTTGCGGCCAATCTGGGATTGGGGAATGATGAGCTGGGAAGAGTCGGCGTCGTTGGTGCCGGCCAGGGGGTGCTTCAGGATGCAGATGGCGCGCAGAACCTGTCCCACAACCTTGACCTTTCCGGGGAAGTAGCTGGGGTCACCAAGGATCATCTTGGCCTTGGTCTCGAACTTCATCTCCTCAACGCCAGTCATAGTGGCCTTGATACCGACAGCCTTGCCGCCCTCGTACTGCACCTCGTCGACGTTCGTGTTGAGCATATAGGTACCGCCGTAGATGGCCGAGAGGCGGGCAAAGCCCTGGGGGAGCTCGCCGAGACCGTAGAGAGGGTAGATGTAAGGAGACTTGCCGTAGCGGGACACAGAGGTTCCGTACAGGCGGATGCACTCAATGGCCTCCGGGGCGCCACCAGGCTTGGTGAGGTACTCGTCCGTGGTGAAGAGAGCCATGGCGTGGCCGATAAAGTCACGGGTACCGGTCTCGAGACCAAACTTGTCGTAAACCTCCTTCATGGTGACCTTGTTGATGTCGAGGCCTAGCGCATAGTTGTCAGTCTAGTCCTACGATCTCTCGATGCCTCGTAATGCCGCAACTCACCCTTGTGTGTGCCGGGGTCCTTGCGGTCAAAGGTGCCGATCCACTCGATGAAGCTCTTCATGCGGCGCTTCTCGAAGATGCCCATCAAGGGCGAACGCAGAGCCTCGCCGGCATCGGAGGGAACCTTGGCAACAGTAGCCTTGGAGCTCTGGCCCTGCTGAACGTAGCTGCCCGCGACCTGCTTGAACTCGAGGTATCGTGTCACGTCGGTCGAGACGAGAATGTTTGTCAACTCGCCCGCGGACATGAGGAACTTGGGCACGAGATCGATGTTCCAGTCATTCAGACGGCCATACTTCGTCCAGGGCTCCTCGCCCTTTGCGTAGTTGCCATACTTCTTGTAGAGCTGCGAGCAGATCGGGTTAGAACCCCTGTCGACGGGCGGGTGGGGAAGAGTCGTGGATGTCATACCGTCTCGAGGTTAACTGAAGCTGCCTCACTGGTGAAGTTTAGCTGGGTTCATTCTAGGCGAAAGGCCAGATCGCGGCCTTAAGGAGCGAGACTTACCCGCCATAGTGGTCGTTGCGGTCAATGTGGAGGACCTTCTTGCCCTTCACACTGAGAACACTGCGCGGAGAGACAATGGTTAGCAGAGCACACACGGGTGGGCGATGGCGACGAGAGCTTGCTTACCCAGAGAGAACACACTCAGTCAGGCCTAGAAAGAGAAGACGGAGAATCGACCAGTCAGCCAGGAAGCTCTTTCGAGCAGTCGGGAACCCCACAGGCCGACGAGCGACGATGCGGGGCAAATAAAGGAGGATGGCGTAACGTCACTTACCAGTGCCCAGCACGATGACATCGTATTCCTTTGCAATCTCATCCATGGTTGCGGCTGAGGGGTGTATGCGTGTGTGACAGTTGTTGTTAAATTAGAGTCAGTCGGTGGTTTCGCAGCAGAGGGAGAAGGAGAGAGAAAAAGTATGAGGTGTTGGATGTCTGGAGAAGTAGTTGCGGTGATGTGTAGGAGGGACATGGGGGAGCAACATGCAGCAAAGGAGGATCAAGTGGGGGGGCAAGAGCCACCTACTTTGCCGTAGATTGCTAGAAACAGTTGGGTTTTGGAGGGACATGGAGGGGTTCAGCACATCAAGCGTGTCACTGGGGGCCAGTGGCCAGTGCCTACGCAGTATACCCGCCGAGGGCCCGTCCTGGCTCCAGTGTACCTCTGAATGGCCCATGCAAGGTCCGCTCTCCGCCCGCTCTTTCTCACTGCAAACTATGCTGGCCACTTGCTCACCGCTAGCAGACTTGCAACTTTGCGGCCTCGGTCGGTCCATGTCCAAGTACCTTAGCTCAAATGGTACTTCGACCTTTCTCTGCTCTGCGTGTACCTGGCGCACTCGGCGGTGTGAGTGGGCTTGTCCCTGCTACAAGGACCCAGCTCCCGCCCTTCCCCGTCCCAGTTCTGTAACATTATGCGAATACAAGTCTCATCTCTTATTCAGTTTCTCTCTCATGCAAGACTTTCTGTAGATCTTATTCAATCCTAATTCGAATTGACCACGGCAAATGTTGCCATCAAATCAAGCTCTGCGTCCCATGCGACAGTTGCAAGTCGCCAATAGTGTCAAGAGTGAGAATGTTTCCTTTGGAACGGCTTCCTTAATACGCCTGGCACAAAATATTCGTATCGTACAAGATTCTATACATGTCTGGATACAATGGTACATGACTCTCCCGTCTACGACCCTCGCGCTGAACGGGGAGACAACAAACAGCTACGTGAGCTGCTCAAATCTTCGGCTTGGGCATCGCCGGCGCGGGCTTGCTTTCAACCGGCTTGCTGGGCTTGACCTTCTTCGCTGGGTGCGGTGGCTTGACCTTCACCTCAACCTCAGCCTCAGCCTCTGGCGTGACAGGCGCAGCTTCCTTCTTCTCTGCCTCAGGCTCAGCAGGCGTCTCGACAACTTGAGCCTCGATAACTGGTGACTCGACAGCCGCGGCCTCGACCTCCTGAGGGAGGTACTTGTTGGACTCTTCCGTGTTCTCGTATCCTGCCAACGGCGTGTATGCCTCTCCTTCACCAGAGAGATTGACCTCGGGGTCGTTCTCTGCCAACCTGCGCGCATCCTCCCAGAGGTAAAAGCGTTCGGTCAAGACGTGCTTGATCGCCTTCATCGTCGTGACAACCTAAACAAGTGCCAGTCAGCATCCATCTTATAAAAGTCATGTGAGAGGCAAGATACGAACCGTCTCGTCCCTGTTGTTGGCCTCGAATCCTCCGAAACCGACTTTGCGTCTCTCACGTTCGAGGCTCGTCGTCGCAATGCGGTTCCTCTCCTTCAGACAGACATACCACAGCGAGTGGAGGTCTTCCCAGTTCTTCTTTCTCAGCTCATCCACCGTCCATGCACGGCCGTGAGACTGGTCCTCTTTGGGCGTGTTCAAGAGCTTGTTCTTGCCGTAGAAAAAGTCCCAGAGCCCGTGGTTCGGGTCCGTGAGAACCTCACGCTTGTGGTTCGTCGGCTTGGGTAGCGTCTCCCATGATACGGACAGCGGCTCACGAGGACCTGATCTCTTCATGGTACTGACGCCTCGCAAGCGGTTGTTGTCGCGAGTCTTGCGCACCGAGTGCGCAGCCGAAGTCGAGAAGCATGCCGCTGCGGTTCGGGGTTGCGCAGCCGTCGTCGGCGTCGTGGGCAGCCATTGCCGAGTCTCCTGGAGGCGCAATACGCGACCTATCGATGGCCGCATCGCATTGGGGTTCGCCATCTCTGGCAATTGGTTTCAACGTGGGTGCTGGTAAGGATCACGAATCCCTTTCCTAGAGCTCGTACTATTTCGCCAGTTTAGAAATTTGGCAAAGTCTCTGGCCAATCAAACGCTGAATCGTTGCGGCTGCGGGTGAACGAGCTACCGTGTGGGTCTGTGCGCCTGTCAAGCGTCCTCACAGACTTGTGGCTTGACCAGCCGGTGTGGCTTAGGTGACAAGTTCCTCTCCTTAATATCCCACGATCTCGCTGAATCCAAGCTTCACCCAACGTTTTGCATCTTTACTTCTCTCTTTCTCGCTGGTTGCAAATTCTGAAGGACTCTTTATTTGTAGCGAGGAGATTGGGAACAGAGACCAGCGTTTTCCTTCTACCTACTGAGTGCCCTTCCTCCATTGTTGATCTCAACCCCAGCAACCACCCACCCCTGTTTGGTACGAGGGACTTATGGGAATGGGCAAGCGCAAAGGTGAAACACTTATTCAGTGACATTAAACTAATTGAAGAGTACCAGAACCAAGTGTAGAGACTAAGTTAGCAGATAGCTCATGGGGCAAAACCAGAAGGTCAGCGATTAGCGAACAGCGATCAGCAGGCATCAACTCCCTCCAAGACTTTCAGGAGCGTAACATAATCAACATGCGACTTACAACTTCATCTGTTGCTTACCAGACTTCCCCAAGAAGGTCTTACTGTCGGAATTTCTCTTGATCGATCATCAAGGCCATTCAAGTAAGAGTCAGTGACTACATCTTGTTACAAGTTGATATTTGCGTCCCAGAGTGCCAGTTGATGCCCAATATTCTTCCTGCTCTACTCAGAAGAAATAGGATGAATATCAGACTAAAAAAAGCGCATACAGGCCCCGCCAAACCCATTTCTGTCACCAGTAACAGCAGGCGCCTTCCTAGGTCGGTTGGTGAATCATCCTCGCCCTGATGGCTATAGGGGGCTCTTCCTCGTGTCAAAATTAAATAGGAATATGTAGAGGAATACGCAACACTCACCCCGGCCCAGTACCCTCATATTCAGTCCCAGGGTCTCATTCGTCAACCAAGCCCAATCGATCCTCATGGTCGAGCGGTATAACGCCCTGGTCCGTTAGTACAGAACTTGGTGATGAAATCCTGCGAAGTCTTCTCAGATGGAGGAATTCGTAGGGTTCCCAGTTCGATTCACGGACTGGACACCTGAGCTTTTGACCTTTTTGACTTTTTGAATAAACTGGCAAGGTGATGGTATGGTCAAACATCGACAAACAATTACCCCCCCCCAAGGACGAGCACAGTAATAACCGCCAACAGATGTAGCCACACCGGCGGTGAACTCTTTGTTGCCCCCTCTGTTCATTCAGATGCCTCTGACTTACATGTTTTATTGCTATCACACGACAATTAGGCCAGCAGCTAAAACATTGATTTCTCAAATAAGCAGATATGTGAACATGCTTGATGTATATGGAGGTACAGAGGGAAGGAACTAGACATACCGTCTCCAAAATCTTTAAGAAATTGCGCTACAACCTGTCCGTTACTCAGAGGATAGGGAGCGCGCACTTTGCCGTTTGGAGGCTCTCCCTGTGGCTATGGTGTTGTCCTCCCACTCACCTCACCACCGACAACCACAACCAGCTCCCATCTATGGCTGCAAATAGTCAGGTAGCTCAGCAATCGTCCTCATGTTCTCAATCTCGATAGTAGGTATGGCTGATGCCACCGAGACGGGATTCTTTACGCATCCTTGTCCTCGACGCAAAGGTCCGAAATACCCAATCTCCCTTATTTTTTGAACCGAAAACAACGCCATTTCCAGCATCCTCGAAGAGTAAACTGTGCAAGTAAGTAACTAGATAATTCGAACAAAATGTTCCCACACACTCCGAGCGCTTTATATTCTTCTCCGCGGCCACGAACTTCCTGCGCCTACATACCTTTTGCACAAAGCTTTTTTGTTTCGTGACCTCCTGAAACGCCTTTCTAAGATTAAAAAAATAAACCATGTCTCCAAGAGCTCTGCGGTAAGAGATTCATCTATATTTCGTGGAAGTGACACGCTTGCTTGCACGCCGAGCTCACTCGCCTATCTCAAGACTGGGCCTCCGGCGGATGTCATCCGCACTTTAGGACTTAAGCCTTGTGAAACCATCATGCCGAAACCAACGCGGTCAATTCGGAAAGACGAGAAAGTTAGGAAGAAACATAGAAATATAGAAGACGGGTTTAGGCGCGAGCTCTGAAAGTTCAGGATCGTGGACAGAGGCTTGACGTCCTCCACGTCCCCACTGTTTCCATCGCCCAGAGTTTCGTCAACCAATGACAATCAAGCCTTTTCCAACATCAGAAACCCCGTCCCGTCAACTCATCCACGCAAAAAAAAACTGCTTTTCATCGCTACCGCCGCGTCCAACGTCCAGCCCTTCACTCGAACCGGAGAGATCTCGCTCGTCTTGTCTCAATTCGCATCAAGTCCTTCTGAGTTCATCTTCTAATAATTCCCTCCAGTGACTCTACTGAAAGCAGCACACCTCTCTATCAGGACCCCCCCCCCCTTAAACTACATACGCCAACAGCCCGCATTCTCTCAAAACCACCACCTGTCTCCTCTCTCTCTCTCTCTCCATCTCACAACACCCCTCCCCAGCCTCGCCATAGACCAGATGTTCAAGTAAGCTTAACCACACCCTGCCCCATCACCTCCCCTTCTGTTCCCCCCTCTTCCCGGTCCTGCCCAACGGCCCCCAAACTCAGGAACCTGAACGCCCCCCTTTCCCTTCCCCATCCCCATCCCAATGACGCCAAGGAACCAAACAAACATAATACTTACAGCCCCCATCCCCCCACAGAGCATACAAGAACCTCACCCCAAAGACCCGCCTGGGCTTCGGCGTCGCGGTCCTGGCCTGGGGCGGCGCAGGTCTCTACTACTCCGACCGGGCCGAGGAGAAGTACCAGCCGACGCCCGAGGAAAAGGCCGTCGTCGACAAGTACGTGCCCAAAGTCACCGTCGTCGACAGGTCCTGAGCGAGCAGACATCGTTCCCGGCGGCGGAGGACAGCCCGGTTGGTTTTTTGTCATCGAAGACTACAGACGAATGTTTGTAGAGAGCTGATGATGGGTAATGTGCGACCCAATATCGATTTGGTTGCAGTGAGGTTCACTGGATGTAAAATTATGGCGAAGGTGTTTAGTTTGTACAGTCGAGTCGATTTTTGCAGTTTCTAATGTCTAAGTTCATGCTACTAGTTCAAAAGAGCAATGGAAAAAACTGTGCTGGCAGTGGTGCCTCTGCATCTCGTTTGTTTTTCTTCGTTGTCGCGATAAAACAGGGAAAAAAAAAGCACGAGTACCACCCATTTTGAGGCATCTAACATTAGACCAGACCAGCCTAGCCACGCAAACCGCCGAAACAAGTCATTATGAGCGAAAAGCCATGAATAATCGTGACAACCTCGTCGGGCCACCGCTGGTGCCACCCGAGAGCCTCCCAAGTTCTATCTGATCGCAGTCTAATGCAGTGCCAACTCCACCTCCCCGTCTATCGCATGAAACCACCCGCCACAAGATGCATATCAGAAGTAACCACCGTCAATCAATCCGGCTTTGATGCAAGAGGGAATCGAGATGCTTTTCCGCAACAAAGCATATGAGTTGATGAGAACGGATCCGTGAGGAAACAAAACAGAAAAGATGAAAATGAGTAAAAAAAACAAACGCCGACCAAATGCAGGTTTTTTTTTTTTGTAAAGTCAAAGCATGCCGCCGCCCGTTGTGCCGATGTTCGTTTGCACAGAAGGTATGCCTGGATCCTCCACCACCGCCGGAAGAGGTTTGAAAAGCCGCGCCATGTCGAGTGTCAGATTTGACACTCCAAAATCCTTGTCGATCTCTCCAACCGATCCCATATCCTCACCCCTAGACGCCCCGTCCGACATTACCCACGCCTTCACCGACTTCAGCAGTTGCATAACCTGCATGAAACGCGCATCCGATTCCATTTGCAGCTCTGATATCCGAGTATGCTTCAATAGGTACTTTGCAAGCCAGTAGAAATGGATGCCGTCCCTAGAGAAACCATACCTACGGACGTTCTTCGCCGATCCAGGAGGGAATTGGTTGATCATGTCGGTGTCCCAGTTGGTCTTGAACTTTTGCAGAGCCATGCGGAATGAATCGTGCACCTGTACCGGAATGCCCTGCAAAGCTGGGTCAACAGGTGTTGCCCTGCCGCTGGAAATGCCATTGTCTGATCCACCATTCACCATCCAATCGCTCATTGGTGGAGTGGCGTAACCCTTCATAACGGCACTACCGTCCAGTTGAGCTCGTCGGATCAAGGACAGAATGGCGTGTATCATGATGAATTTTCCGTACAGATTCGTCCTGCCTGGTTGGATCTGGTAGGACCCGTGAAGTAAAGCTTGGAGAGCATAGTCCATTTCCGGTTGCTTGCTGCGCCGTGTGCCATTGGGATTCTTTTGCTGTGCCAACTCGTCTCCGTGTAAGCCCAAAGCATCTTCGCAATCCTTCTTCGTCCGTGCGTCCCACGCTGCATCATCAGATGGCAGCGGGATGTGCATCTCGAAGCTGTCGAGTTGAGACTGGGCGTTGAAATAGAGTTCCATGGCGGAGTTGCAGAGAAAGATGATGTGCATCAGGCGTATCCGCTTTTCCTGTTCAACCCACACACCCCAATCGAATGTGGAGACATCGTAGTTCTGAGGGGTAAAGTTGCTCTGGTGCAGCGGACTGAAGAGGGGCATGCTGGTGGAGACCTCCAAGAGACGAAGACGACGAGTCTGCTCCGCCATTGCTGGGAAAATCTCACGAGCGCTCTCACGATGCTGTGGCGTACTATTCCAGATCAGCAGAATTTGGAGCAGCATCACAGACTGGAGTTGCTCAAGGTCCCGATGACCGTTACTTGAAGCACCAGCGTCAGCGTTACCATTCTGCTGTTGGCCCACTGAGTTGGCTAAAAACGGCACGTCGCGAACCAGTGCGGACCTGAGGAAATTCATCATGTCGCGCACGTGATCTGGGGAAAGACGGTCAGAATAGCAAGCGCCCATGCAGCACATGCCAGCCAACAAGCCAGTATAGGCTTCCACAATACGGAACGTGGGTGTATGGAGAATGGGGAAATGGACATGGAAATGAGTGTACTTTTCCAGGAAATCGCGGATGTTTTCGGCGGAGAAGTATAGGTTGAAGCCGGCGCTTTCGTCGGTAATCGGGGAACCTGGAGGGTAAAAGAAGTTGAGGATCTGGTTGGAGAGATGGGTAAAGGGATCTTGGATCGATGGCGATACGTCCCAGGTCGAGAAAAATAGGGAATCGGGGTGGTTTGGGTGGCCAGGCGGACCTTCTGTACTTTCGACGCCGGTATTAGGCTCTGGTTTGGTTGCGATCTGCGTCTGTCCAAGATTAGGGGGGAATTGAGTATGATTTGCGTAGGTTTGTTGCGCACCAGCCTGGAACATTTGAGACCAATCAAGGCCCGATTGTTGGTTCGAGTTCGACCCGCCATACATGGACATTCCATTTTGACCCGGGGGCATATTGTAGTTTTGCATCTGTTGATTCATATTGGGCGTCATGGAGCTAGGGACATTGCCGTTGTATGCCTGCTCGAAGTTGCCACCTCGGCCAGAAGCATCCATGACAGAACCTGTCAAATCCCGTCTGTCTTGGTTACTGCCATTATCAAGCCTAGTCAGGCTGCTGGCGCGCGACAACTGATTCTGGTCGTTTGCCAGGTTGTTCATCCCGTCCGACACAGGCATCATACCAAAAGGCTGAACCATGCCATCCGCAGGCATGTTACCCAAACCATTGAGGTGGTTCAGACCGCCATCCTGACCAAGAGCTGCCTTCTGCTGCTGCGCAGCGTTCTTCTTGACATGAGCCTGAGGGTGAGACAAGTGACTAGCACCAGTCGGGTTACCTCGGCGAATGGAGCACTTCTGGAAGTGACGCTTGAGAATGTCACTTCGCGAGAAAGTGTCGCGACACAGCACACACATGTAGGGGCGGTCGCCCGTGTCTATGGATCATCCGTGTCAGCTAGGGGGATAAGCTGCGTGGGTTAGTGGGTTATGACTTACGGCGCAGGAGATGACGCTTCAAGTGCTTCGCGTGCAAGTAGGTCTTTGTGCAGTGAGGGCAAGGGAACTTGCCATCGGCATCCTTGACCGGAATGACGGTGCTCTTGGTGTTGCCAGCGCCAGCGGGAGTAGCGGCAGGGCGACCAGGAGCGCTGGGGAGAATGCCACGGCGACCCTGAGAGCCGACGACGTGTGTAGGCTGATCGGCGTCACCCATGCCACCGGGCATGACACCGCCAGGGCCATAAGGAGAGTTCATACCGGGCTGGGGCATGACACCACCGGCGGGCATGGGACGCAGGACGGGAGGGACGCGTCCAGACGCGGGAGCAGGCGCGATGGGCTGCGGGTGAGAAGAAGCCATCGTGGTCTGGGGCAGCATGGACTGAGTGCCATAGGCCTGGGGCGGGGGAGGATACTGGCCCATCTGCTGGTAAGGACCGCGGGGCTGCTGCTGCTGCTGCTGCTGTTGAGGCTGGTACGGCGGCATGTTGTTCTGGGAGCCCGGAGTGTTGGGAGTCGCAGGAGTGCGAGGAGTGTGAGGGTTGCTGCCGTACATTTGGTTCATGGCGGCGGAGGTCTGCGGCTGCAAAGGCGGCAGAGTCTGGTGAGGCAGCGGGGAGTTGGTGTGCTGAAGTTGATGAGGCGTGATGGCGGGGGGCGACGGGTAGGAGGCCGACGTCGTGTTTATACCATTGGTAGGGTACTGGGAAGCGTCCATGCTATCCGCGGCAGGTCTGTTGGCCTTTTGTCGAGACAAAGGCGCACAGAGCAGCTTGCTTGTTGCGAGATCAAGACGCGTTCTCACGTCTGTACGTACGGGACTCGTCGAGGGTCTCGTGGAAAAAGTTTTGTGGGACAAGGACAGTCAAGTCGCCGACCCGGTTGAAGATGATGCTGCAGGGTGAAAAGAAGTAAACTCGAGTGTAGTGATGCACAGTCGAGAAGTTCTTCAGGATAAGCTTTCCGCCAGACGAATGAAGGAAGTCGCGAACCCAAAGAGGACAACACGCGCAGAGAGTGTTGTTTGTAAGGTGGACTTTCTGTGGTGGGATGAGGCTCCAGTTGATCCCGTTTGGAGGTGGTTTTGGGGAGGGTCGGGAGTGGAGCAGATGGGCCCCGATCCTTTTTATTTTTTTCTCGCGTTGCTCTTCGGCAAGAAAAAAAAAACTGTCAGGTACCTGGCGCCGCCGAGAGGGGGGTGTTGCAAGGGATGGGGGGTATCTGTAAGTGGGAAGAAAAAGTGGTCTTGCTGGGGTGGGTGCCGAGGGTGTGCGAGGCAGGAACCGTTGAGCAATGGTCACTCTGTCCAAAGAGGTGGAGGGGGGAAAAAAGGGAAGAAGTGGGTTTGGACGTCGCCCCTTCTGGGAGGAGTGGATCCGGCTTGGTCTTTATGAAGGGCCTTTTTCGGAGAAAGTGTGGGAGGTTGGCCGTTGGTCGGAATCCTGGTTGACGGATAATGGATCGGTAGGTGAGGAAGGGAAAGGTGGGCAGGAAGGAGACCAGGGTGGGACGGTGTGTACCGGTGGATTCTTCTTCCTTTTTGTGCAAGGAAGGCACGAAGGGTAGGATACTCCGATATTGTACAGTACGGTATTACTGCAGGTGACTGCGAATGGCAAGGACTTGATGTTTCTGCTCAAGTTGTTTACGGAGTAGTAGGTAAGAGATGACAAGTAACCTCGAGTGCTTGGGTAGCAGAGAAGAGAAAGACTTGGCCGAAGCACAACAAGAAAGTTGGAGGTCACCGCGGTCCAAGATGAAAGCATCTGAGTGAGGTGCGGACGGCTGGACAGTACAAATTTTTTAGGAGGGGTGTGTGGATGGCGGATGCGAGTGAAAATCAGTGTGGTGGGTGACTGGGAAGGTGTGGGAGGGTGACCCGTTTTGCTTCTTTCCTTTTTTGCACTCAATCCACTTTGGGGCTAAGGTAATAAATATCAGAGGATTTGCCGGATTGTTGCTTGTGTGTCCCGTTTCGAGAACTGATTCTCGGTGATGGAATTTTCGTCGAGTCAGAGTCAGCCGTGCAGTCAAAGAATAGGTCAGCGGCAGATTGATGACGAAAAGACGAAGAGGCGGGAGGTGGAAGGCACAGGTAGGAAATTCCGAAAGAGAAGGAAATTTTCCCATGCACACATACACGCAGAAGCAAGAATAAATTACACAGACAGCCCAGGACCGCGCAAAAGAAGAAGAGAGACGGGGAGAGACCGCGCGACAGTCTGGTGCGCAGCAAGCCAGGAAGGTACAAGCACCCATGTTCCTTCCTGATTTCCGAGGGCAATTGAGAAAATTTTGAGGAAGCGCCTGCCAATGCCTGCGTCTGCCTGGGCACGCCTGCCTCGGAGACGGTTGTTGTACACAGGGCGAGCACTGTACGGTCAGATCTACTGTGTACGGGTACCTTGGCTTGGGTACGCAATAAAAGCAGAGACGAGGCCCTTGAGGAATACCTGAGGACGAGGTACGCGATTCAAGAGACGGTGGTGTGTGCTGGGAAACAGACAATGCGGGAGGGAATGGGAGAAAAAGGTGAGGTAATGCGAACTTGGGTGCTTGGTTCGGTCGACGTCCATTGTGCAGGCGAGTGTCAAAAATCGAACTAGCTGCACCTAGTAATCCATTCATGTCTGTTCGCCTGAGGAAGGCGGTACGGAACAAGATACCTGCCCGAGGGCACCTGTCAGTATTTGCACAGGGTTCACGCCTACCGTTACCGTGGTCTGCCAATAGGGCGGTGACGCGAACCCTTTTTTTTTTTTTTTTTTTTTTTTTTTTTTTTTTTTCAAATACCCATTTTCCCTTCCGACATGAGGTGCACGCGGTCTCGCAGCTGGGATAAGGTGCCTCGTCAAACGACCGTATTTGCGCTGTCCAGGTCCGGAATGAGCAGGTACCTACGCAGGAGGTGAGCCTGGGTGCGGTATTAGTTTGGCGCTTCGTAATGAGAGAAGACCGGGAAAGAGAGGAAGTAGAAATTAACAGGAGGGAGAAACAGGCATAGCATTGTCAAGGCCTGCATTAGATCGGCTGGGCTATGCACTGCTATATTATTATGCTCGACGCTGCCATTTTCACCTTGACTCTAAAACGGTGGGTTGTGTACCTCTTCTTCTTTTTTTCTCTGTGCGCTCTGCTCTAATCTATTTACCTCACCTCACCGTATCTACATCGTGATTGAGTAGCGAGTAATGATCGAATGGTCCAGTTGGTGTCAAGTCACTTGTCTCACCGTCTGCTTTTACCGCAATATCAGTCTAATTCCCCGAGCAATGCTACATGCCTTGCGTTAGGTTCGTTATTAAACGCGGTTCCAATTCTCCAGGGAAACCCTCCCCTGAATGGTATCTTATGACCTCAGCCTTCACAGCGTCCCAAGAAAGTCGCAAAACCAAGAACGGGACATTTAAACTTTCTCATCATTACCATCCAGATGACAACCTTTTGCACGATTTCAGGGAGGCAAAGGTGGCAGCAGACAGGCTGGTACCTTGGCGGTTGTGTACAGAGTTCCATACGTTTCTTCAAGACGGTTCTCCTGCGGCATTCTCATACCATGCCAACCATGCCGTGCTAAGCCAAGGTGGTAGCGTCTGCCTGTCCGCCTTCCTTGCTTCAGAGGCCCTGCCCTGGCGCTTGCCATGTCTTTTCATTGCCAGTTTGCCGTGGGCATGGGCGGAAAGAACTCCGCATCCGCACACCTTCCTGAAAATGAAACCGCATTCGAGCAAAAGGACTGGCACGCTGGTTCACTGCACCTGCACCACTGTGTCGTGTCGCATTGTATTGTATGTCATCGTAAGAGCCTGAGGTGATTGAGGGAGGGAAGGCACAGTACGGATGTTCTTCGTAGTTTCGTACTCGTCGTCCGTACTTCATACTCGATGCTATCTGTGCCTGCCGAGCATTTGTGGTTCCTTCCTTGTCGACTAGGAAGATGAAGTTGCTCGAGTCTTGTCCCGGTTTTATTTCCCTTCTTCGAATTCTTCCAATACTTCCACGACCCCCCTTTTTTTTCCCACTTCCTTTGGTCCCCGTCCTGGTTGTCGTTCCTCGTGCGCCTTTGCCCCGAACCAGCAACAAAGCACCCACCACCCTTCCCAGCCCCCGGGTTCGGGAAGAGTACGTCTCCAGTTGGTACTCTGTCACTCTGTGTATCCGTAGAATATTTGCCCTAGCCAGGCAGTGAGAGTGACCTGACCACAATTCCCGCCGTGTACGCAGGAGAGATCCATCTACTTCCCCCCTCCCCCCGGGGCCCAGCAGTGAACAGCGTCCACCATTGCATACCTTACCTTACCTCGTAGGCCCACACACCCCGAACTATCCCGTCTGGCACTGCCGCCATGCCGCTGTGGTTCCCACGCTGGCACGTTGTTGGCGGTGTCGTCTAGTGGCTTCTCCCCTTAAAAATAAATAAAAAAGAGACATGCTCTGTGCAGACTGCAGCATGCACTCCCGCGAATGTGGTCCTAGTCTCCCACCTCATGGCCATGCTCCTCTTGATTCCCGTCCAGTCAGTGGGAGTGAGGTAAGTACGGGCACGGAGGTTCCCCAAGCCCAAGGAACACACAAAGGTGAAGTATCCGCCAGAAGGAGCAGCCGCCCGCCTGCCATCTTGACCCCTCCTCGTCCCTTCCCGTCACGGCGTCGACCCCAAAAAGACCCCCCTCCCTTCACAACTCCCGTTTCTTCAGGATGAGAATACCGTACGTGCGTGGGTGGATTCCAGGTTGGATTCCACCTGCAGGCCAGCACGCGCCAGCAGATGTGATGAACCCTTATTCTTGTCTCAATGCTGCCAATTGCACTTGAACATATCATACTATATCCTGACGTTCTCTCACCACCATCACAGCCAACGCACAGTTACTCGAAACAGCGCTGTCATCCTCTCGGGGCCCTGCTGGCAGTCCGTATCTCGGCCTTCCTGGATGCCGCCCGTCTGTTTTCTTGTTACAATCCACTTGACACACCCACGACACACGATACACGCGGTTGAATCGCTCCAATTCGTCTTCTGGCGGCCTCTCCTACACCCAAAAGACGCCGGGAAAACACTCATCATTACGTCAACCCCTGTTAATCCTAGCATCAGCGCGAGCTTCGTCGCTCTTTCACATGGCTGACAGCCTGGACCATCCATGTCGCACCGCCCAAGTGGCCACACACAAAGATCAGAACTATCTTCGACGACACCCACACGAGCTCTCATCACCGACATTGACGGTTGACCAACCTACCATACAGATTACAAACCATGCCACTCTGTATTCCTCTGTACAGTACGGAGTACACACGGAAACTCCGCCGCTTCCAACGGTTCATGGCCATGGGTGTCCTTCCAATTGGGCAAGGTAAACGTCTCTAACCATGTTCGCCAAAAATTGATGAGACGATTGCCAACCCTGCAAACGTCACGACCGCCGCACGCGAATCGACGTGGTATCGTTACTCTGCAGTCCGGCCACGGCACGCTCAATGTATGGGTACCTGAAAAGGGCAGGGCAGGGTAGGGCACCTTGCTGCCCACTGCCATGCTCGCCGCCTCGAGATCCGAGGTACCCGCCAGCTGCATCTTACGAGGATCTGCCCCTGCTCTGTGGATGCACCAACCATGCAGACGCTCGCTGGGCGTGGGATACTGGGCGGCATTCATACCTCTCTTCTCATTCGGGAACTCTACCTGGCGGCACCTGCTGTCTGTCTGCTGCAGAACAAAAACACTCGCCAGGGATTGGCTGCATACATGGTACATTAAAACCGCGCACAAGTCAACCTTGATCTCATCTTCCTAGCCGTATGGATGTACAGGCGATGGTCGGCTCGTTCTGACATCCCGATTGTGCAGCAGCAGCAGCCTGCACGCGAGAGAAATAAGAAACCCATAGGTTGGTTAGGATATACGTCCGGTGGCCGGAGTGCGGACGAGCTCCGAGTGGCCTACCTACTCGACATATGGCCCATGGGTCGACTCAATCTCGACTGTCCAATGCGGCCGGCATCACACCGGTTGCACAAGTATGGATACATCACGACAATGTACAAGTAGCGGAAAGCGGAGTCCTCGGGGCCGATTACCGACGAAATCACCATGAACCTCCACGCCAAGCGTTATCAATGAAGCTCCTGGCCCCCAGGAGCATGCAGGGTCACGCTGCTACGAACACGAATCGTCTGGCGCCGTCGAAGAATAGACGGGCGATGGCTTCTGATGGACCAGAATAAAACGTACACTGCTCAGGGTGATTCGCTACGGCAGTTCACAGCAGGCGTAACCGCCGCACCCTCCAAGTCATTACGCTTCTTTCACTTCGACAGTATGACGTATGTCAAAATCCAGTGGCATGTTCTGTTGAGGGCAATGTTCGGACACCAGGGGCCGAAGCGTCCCAATCACACTCTATATTCGTACTGTGCAAGATCGACCATGGTGAGCTGCCCAGCTGTCAAATATTGTCAACAGTCCCTACCACTCCGTCCGTTTTGTGCACTTACTGAATGCTACGAGCATGAATCAGCTTGGTATGGTCATCTATTACTCGGGCTTTGCAGGTTTACCGTCACCTATCGTCCAAAACTACTGTTTCGAGCCATCATGCCATCCAGCCTTGGAATTACACGATGGCCCAGCACCAGCAGTGGCAATCACCTTGGAAACAAGGCAATCCCTCGTTCGTCGAGCTGAACACCCGAGTCCAGAAATTCTACAGAACGTCCAGAAACCCAGTAGTTCGAGAGCTTTGAACTAAGGAGGCTGGGCAAACCTTGCTACCACGCTACTTGTCCTGGGTTTTCCGGTCCTGTTCCAGGGAGAAGGGGGTGGTAGCGTACGATAGTGAAAGATTAGAACGGCCGCCGGGAAAGCTCTTGATGATCAGAAGACACGATATCAAGGTCTGCTGTCCATCCCCCTTCGCGCGCTCATGGCCATGAGCCAAGGTATACACTACGGTTCCATGTCGTTCTTGGCATAACGATACGGAAAGCTCAGGATCAATATCGCGCACAATCACCCGTTCTACGAAATACAGTATCACAGTATGAATCCTCCACCGGTCCAGAGGGCGAGCAATTGCCGTCCGCAAATCGCTACGTACCTCTTTTGCCGCTTCTCCTGACATACTGTGTGCGAGAAATACAAGGCTACTGTTACCTCATGACGGATGTTGGGATGTTGTGCAGGATCCACGAGTCAAGCGAAACGGCCCCAAAACACACATTTCCGTACAGTAAAATCGGACTTTGGCCGAGTCACCGCTTCACTGTCAGCAACAGTCGCCTATGTCCGACCGACCGTCTATTATGGCGTCCGCCTGTCAAATGCCGGCTAGTTTTCGTGGCATCAGCACCGAGGTTGAGAAGGATGGATGGAAATGCACAGGCACCGCCACGGAAAAGAATGTCTGAAACATGTCTACAGTCGTCAGTTCAATCAACAGTAATCGCGGCATGGACGTTTCTTTTGGATGCCCCAAAGAAAGAGCCAGAAGAGCCTCACGCCCCATCTCTACCCGCGCCCGCCGTCCAATGGGCAGCTTTCGCATCATTTTCACAACGGGACGGGGCCATCTCAGATGATGGAGAACGGGGCACAGAGATCGATCTCACTGGACCCATCTCAGCCATGACCACAAACTCCTTTTGTTGCGGGCTGCAGATGTCAGAAAGCGACAGCTCGATTGACGTCGTGGCATGGCATGTCAAAAGCCCAAAAAGAATGTTCAACTTTGGCAAGCCAGTTCAGCATTCCGCGACCTGACTCGACACGACACATGTCGCATACAGCGGAAATGCTTTTTCCCCCTGAGTGTCGACTTTGGTTTCCGTTTCTGCTTGGTACTGACTGCTGCCTCGAGAGCAAGCTCGCTCACTTGTACTGTGCAATTCAACCATAATACATCCACTACGCAAGCTTCCCCAGCCACTCCGACTACATCAATTTACAGGGGTACGCGAAGTCCAAACAATTGCAGGACCCAAGAGCAATCCTGATTCCTGAACCTGCTTCCCCCCGACTCTCTTCCGCCTATGAGGGTGTCTTTATCAGACACCGCATCACGCGGTCGTCGATTCGAATTGTGAACAACAAACGACACGACGCTGGCTTGGGGGCCGCAGTCGGAGACGCTGTCCTTCTCCGTGCAAGAAGTATTCCGCATCATCATCACCATCTATAATGCACGGTTGAAGGGGTTTGCTAACACCCTTCGCCTGAGAAAGTTAGAGGCTTCGCTGAACTGGTGACCAGCTTGGGTAACCAGCGCAAGAAGTAGCGACATAGGTACCAGCCAGTATGCAGATTATACCCGGCTCAATTATACCCGGCTCATCGGCATAGTTCACTCTTATTCGGCTACCTGACAGCAACCCCTCACACCCCCATGCTTGGTGGCGTCGCTGGCTGCATTTTGAGGGACACCGTGGGACGCATTGGACAGCTCGAGAATCGTGGGACGATGACGCTCGAGCATAGTGAAGTGAGGGTCCACGGCCCCATTCAACCCTTCTTGCCGGTATTCCAAGTCTCCATTATTCTCTTCTAGAAGCACAGGATCTGGAAGCTTTGGCCATATCTCGAGATTCCATCGTCAAGATGTACGACTTCGACAACTTGACATCAGACGGTGGCGCTGCAATTCTTCCCAATCCTGATGTGTTCCAAACTCTGTTGCAAGCCATTCCAAAGTGACGAATCACTCACGCCACGCTTGCATCATGAGCCCTGGGAGGGTGCAGAGATTTTTTTGTGTCCGAACTTCCCCCGATCGAGAGACATGCTTGCCATGGGATACTTCAGGACGTCGTGCTTTGGCCTGGTTCCGGCATCAAGGTTCAAAGGAAGTGAGAGGAACGAACTCGCAAGAGGCTTGGCTTGAAGGCTGGGAGCGGAGAGATATCCGACAGTTACAAACACGGTCAAGCGGCTTCCGTCCGACACCATCGTCTTTTTCTACCGTCTTTACTCCGTACCGGTACGGATACTAATATAGAGTCAGGGCTTTCCATACAGGCTGCGGGCAATCTGTTGTCAGCCATGTGTAAATCTCGCGTCCGCGATCGACCACCATCTCACAGTTAGCTCCGAAAAGCACCACTTCTCTCCCGCTGGCATATGGCGACCAAAGCTTATTGCCATCCTACAATCGGCCGAGAGAGATGACAAATGTAACTAATTACGGTCTAGCTCGGTCAAATTGGGAATTCATGTCCGCTAATCTTGTGTGACGAAGCCACGGTGCGACGAGTCCCACGCTGTATTCGCGGCCCCCAACAAGGCTGCAACGAATACTCTCTCAATGCGAGGGAAGGACAAAACTGACAGCAACGATCAGGTGGTAGAAATGGTCGAGTGAAGACGGGCTCTTTCCGGGCTGCAACAGACATCCCAGTTGCGACGACTTGGGGCATGTTGCAAGTACATTGGGATGGGCAAATTGCGTACCATCAGGCGATAGGTGCTACTGCGCGCACAGCGAACGAGAACCGAAACCAGAGCATCTCCTTGTGGCAGATCCCTGAAAGACGAGTCGGGGTTTGCTTCGTGAGGTAAACCGATGCTGAGTTGTGGCTGGCGATCTCGGCAGGGATTCGCGTCAGTGCCTCGGTCTGATGGAGGGGATCAACTCATCATCGTTTATTCAGCTACCAACGTTTTGTCGTGTCAGAAAGAGAAAAGCCCTGCTGGCCAAGGCCTTCCAGCATTGGCAAGTGTAGGCGCCGCAAGTTCAAGGTTGCCAGAATTGCTCTCACTCTCAAGGTGAGTTTTATTTCTTCCACCTGCTTGAACAGCAGTGCATGCTCGCGGCTTACAGCGGGTTTAGGGAAGTAAGTTTAAAGAACCTATTCATGAATTCTCCGCCTCCTGCTACCCATTGCTGTGGCCTGTGGATGGGATACAACGGTCGTCCAGCCTTCTTTGCGGGGCATGTGGTTCTGGCAACCTAGTCCCTTTGGTGTTCCCGGAGGAGGCTGTCTTGAAGTTGGAGAATCATCAGCAGCGGGATCTCAAGCATCTTCATCAGGGCGTCGGGACCCTCCATTCGAAGAACAAGCGCATTGTTGGTGGAGCTTTGGTCTGGTCTCCCGCGTGGCTTCAACAGAGTTGAGGCTGTTTTGCGGTTCCCCTGAAGACTCCACCATCAACCACCCACCTTGCGTCGAGATGGCAGCCGCAGGCCTAAGCTGAGAACCCTGTTGCTGTGCGGCACAAGCTCGATGCGACTGATGTTCTCGCGCGGCAGTGTTATCTGATTGCATCTGCCCCAACGCCCTGGTCGGACTTCAGGACGGCGGAATTCGCCGTCACATACCGTACGCTCATTGACCGCCATTCGCAAAGAGGCCAGCAGGTTTCGAGACTAGAGAATCGAATGCGCAGCGCGCACGTCTTGCAAGATGACGAGCAAGGGTGGCTTCTTCCCCTACCTCACGCGAGTCATGAAGGATAACTACGTCAACAGATCGCGTCGCTTCCGACCTTTTGTTCAACACTATCCGTACACTAGCAGCCCGTTACGTTTTCCCTTCTATCAATCCACTAACGAAGAGAATTCTAGCCATCCGTGAGTTGGCTTCAGTCACCGTCACGGAACTACCACACACTATCAAGCTCTGACTCGCTCGTATCCGAAGGACAGCTCGGAAGGCCGTGAGCCCATGTCCATCCAGTTCCGCTCAGCCGCTCAGCGGAAGTACGTACACACAAAAGTGCCGGCCGGGAATCCCAAGTTCTCTCGCTAGTCAGGTTTTGACACGACGAGGAGTGTTTCTTGCTCCAAATACCCCTCACGAGGCCTTTGCGAGTTGGCGGCGCGGCGGCACCCTGGGATCGCTCCATCGAATCAGGGTCTTTGCCTGCAAGATTTGGCACAGTGCTGCTAGTGCAGTCGAATGGGACGCCAGGCCGCTTGAGTCGACAAGTCGAAATATCCCCGAGACTGCAAGGATACGGAAACCAGTCATTTTGCAGCGACAGCTGGACTAAGACGCTACGAACACGGCTGGCATGGAAGCATTTGTTCCCGTTGACCGCGCCCTAACGCAGCAGTGACAGCGCTGGTCAAACTTTCGCAAACCTATTGTCTTCTTCCGAGAAAGACGCCGTGGCCGCTGCCGCCGCCGCTACCTAAGAAGCAGAGACAGACCTTACGAATACATAGGCTCACAATCACTCAGTCGCTCTGGATGACATGGCGAACCATGACAAGGTCGCGTCAAATCTCCACCTCGAACAGCAGACCCACGATAGTCCACGTGGGAGCGGTATGCGAATCCATGCCCGACCGTCGATGGGAGGTTGAGGCAATTCCTTCTCGAAAATTCGTTACGTACGGTTACACAATAGTTATGCAAGCATCTGATGGGACACACGTCGCTGGGTGGTCACACCACTCTCTCGGCGCGGTTAGCTCTAAGCTGAGGCCTGAAGCTGAGTAGGGCTGCCCTGTGACACACCACTCCAAGACGCCTCCTACAGAACATGTACTGTATAAGCGAATCGGTTCGGGTTTGTGCCAGCGAGCAGAATGCAGTTATGCCCTGCGCCGGGACAGACTTGTAAAAGCAGGGCTTCTGCCGGATCCAAGTGGGGGGGCAGTCGGGGGGGCCTGTTTTTCGAGTAACTGGCGCGAGAAGCGTCGGGAATGCAGCTCGTCTGATCTGTCGTTCGGGCCATTGTCTCCAGCTCCAGCCTTGCTTGTTTCATTTGTGGCTGCGATGGCTGAGAGATTCAGTGCAAATTCGCAAGCCTTATCTGTATTCCGTGTTGCAACTTTTGGGCACCGTGCACCCGCCCAGCGAGGTGAGCCATGCGTCTCTCTATTTCGGCAGGCAAGGGGATCGTAACAACGTCGACAATGGATGTTCCTGCAATATCAAATTGTCATTTTGAATGGCAGGTAGCATCTCCGGTCCGTGGTTTGAAGGACGCCTCACGTCCGGGATGTGCAACTCGGAAGCCGTTCACGATTCAGTCAAGCCCGGGTATGACGACAGTCTTTGAGTTAAAGGACCGACTGATTCAACATGCTTCGATATGACATCTCGGCCGGATGCCGATCATGGAGCTTTTGCCAAGTTCATCTCGCCAACTTCGGCCAATCTCACGGCTTTGAAGGGACGACTCCTGACCAGCCTCAACCCCGGGTCCCACGGCCGTGTATCACAATCTTTTTCAACAACGCGGCGCTCTTCCGGGCGGGTCCCCCGCGGGTTGCGGAGGGCTTGCGGACTTTTTTTTTTGGCTGCAAGAGATTGGAGGCAGCGTTGCAGTACGGATACGGATATCTATCTCAAGATGCAATTGCGTCATTTGCCAACAGTTCACGACTTAAGTAAATGCGCCAGAGGGTCTTGCAACTTGTCAAGTCAAATTGACGTCATAAGCAGTAATGATGGTCTTGAGACTCTGCACTTTATGCAGCAATCACGATGCTGAAGGACGGTTGAGACCTACTTCATACAGATGCCAGCGGTTGAGCGCACCCGTTCCGCGTTCCGCTTCTCGTTGTCGACGATGATTGCGGTTCCGCTTGCGGCAGCCATCAATGCGCAACTTCAAGAACGAGCATCCTTGACAGACTCGGAGAAGGCATTCTACCGGATATTTGAACAGAATATAGTCTGTGTCTATGACTTGGGAGATGAGCTCCGGTCGCAATGCCCGTATGCGAGATTGGCCGCCATTACTTTACAAAGGTTTTAGTCTCCTTCAGATTTTCACAGTGTCTATAAACTCTAGCATTCTTCAAACTACCATCGAGAAATAGCTCGCGTTGCGCAAAGAACGAGAGTAACATGAGGACTGCTTAAGGGGGGCCCAGTTCACTTGATAGTCCAGATACATATTGCGAGCAACGCGCCGCATTGCCATGGCATGAATGTTTCGGGGACTCCCCGACCGACATACGCGCGATGACCTGGCAACTAACCACGTCAAATGGCTCCTGGCGATCGGATTGGGGGAGGGAATGCAGCAAAGACAAGACTATGAATTGTTCTAGCCGAAACAGAACCCCTATTCTGTCGCATCAAGGAGCGCAAGACGAGGACGCGCACCGCCCTAGTAAGGGTTAGGGGAGCAAGGGCAGCACGTCCGGCGGCTCTCCTCAAAACAGAACTTCTAATTCGGGATCCAAGGTGAGGGCAGAGCGCGTACGAACTACAACGTATTCCACCGTACACACGTCGGTGATGTGTAATACTGTAAGGATGTCTCCTGATGCGTTTTGTTGCGCTCAGTGTTGCTGCTATCCGCTGTTTCCGCCGCATGAGCGTTGCTAGCGCTCGCCACGACCAGTTTCGCCCCCTTACTACGGTGCATAGTGGTATTCGTAGGGTTTTGTTTTATTTTTCTTTTGACAACGTGGACTCGTGGAGATGTCAAGCAGAGGCTAGAGCTTCGATCGAGCGTTTCCAATGTTCTAGAGGCGAGGCTATGTTGCGCTATGCGATTTCGAGACCCGCACATGCCGCGTACCGGGCACAAGCCGGATGAGAATATCAAGAAACACAGCACCTGGCACCTGCATTGTGGACATCCCGGGGGAGGAGACTGAAGGGGAGGAGGAGGTCCATACGGATATCGGACGACGAGATGGCTTCTCGCGTTGACCACAGTTGCCGATTCCCCGACCTCATTCGAGATGCCCCAGGTCAACGTGCGAGCCTGCTGTTCCTCTTCGACGAGGGGCCACCACACTGTACAGGCGGTTGTTGCCCCCTTTGCTCCCTTGATTCCTTCGAACCGAGACCCCGGGGTTGATGGAAATCGGTGGGTAGGTGAGAGAGCGGTCGCCACTTGACAAGGTTATGTGGAAGACTGGAGGCTCTTCAGCTTTCGTTGCAAATGGGCACACTTTTTTTTTGCTGCTAGAAGCCTGGGATACCAAGGTTCTGGAATGCCGTATGCGAGGTATTTTGTGGTTCTTTGGCACTCTGGCAGTTTGCTTGGTGTACGGAGACTCACGTACTGGATTGTGAGTCTCTCTGTGCGATTACTGAGTGAACTGACTGTGTGTACCTGTGTCTGATGTTTTTCCCCTGCCATTGTTGAGGCTTGTTTCTTGCATGACGGACCGCGTTTTTGTGGGTTCTCGCGCGGCCCCTTGGGTAATGTCTCGGGGGTGTTCTGCCGCGCGAAGAAGAGGAAGGGGGGCAAGGCTCAAGCAAGGGAATGAACCGGAGCGGAGAGAAGGACTCGAAAGTCGAGCAGAGCAGAGCATGGTCACGGGGTCACGAAGAGGTGGGGGGTGTGCGCGAATGTTCGAGACGACGAGCGGGTTCTTGGGGAATTTTGGATTATCTCGGGTACAGCGAGAGACGAGACGAGACGAGATGGATGGTTTGCTTCTGGCTTGGTTTGGTTTGGTATCGGTGGTCATTTTTTATTTTATTTTTCCGCTTGAGTCTCGAAACGCTTATTTGGTCGGAAATTTGGTACTTGCGTCTAGACGTAGGGAAGCTTTTGTGGGAGATGAGTTCTGCGTTTTTGTGACTCGAGTCCTCGACGACTTTGAGCTAACATTGCAGAAAGGACGCAGAATTGACGGTGGGTACGATGATAGTGTGTTAACCTGTGCGTGCGAATCGTGATATCGACATCTAAAAACTGCCTTTGCAAACTGAAGGTCCTTCTATCACCAGAGAACCCCATGCCTGGACACTTTGGACTCTATCGCCTTGGAGTGTGAAGGACAGACACACTGGAAGCAGATTCTCTCTCGTGGAATTACGGATATACGGACTTGGCATTCACAGTGTGTAACTGTGAATGTCTATATCTGGTTTATCACCCAACCCCCTTCTCGAGTCGAGTGACCCGACCCAAGCCCTTGACCGCCGTCTCGTTGTGTTTTTCTTTTTTTTTATGTGAACCTAGGTCTCTCTCGATAGGGGTGTGTGGCTCACGATCGTGACCTCCTCTCCTCCTCCTCACCTTACCTCATCTTCGAAAAAAGACCGCGTGACTAGAAAGCATCGGGACGTGCCCGCCCACCGCTTCTGGTTGGGGGTAGGGAAAAGAGGGGTAAGTGTAATGCTGGTGAAAATTCTGCAACGCGCCTTTTTTTTTTTTTTCTACTGATTCTCGTCACTTCTATGAATGAGAGAAAGAAAGGACACAGTAACGTAACAGTCTTGGGAAGCAAATTCGGAGTCTGGCGGGTGACGAGGTCACGATGAGTTTGTGAAGAAGGAACGAATGGGGAAAGTTGATGTTCCATGAGGAGGGCGACGGGTCAACAAGAAGGGATGAATCCTTTCGTTGATTTAAACCTAGTACTCAAAGTACTGGGTGAAAATAGGCGTCTATATAAAAATGAAGTTTGATAAACAAAAGATCATTGACCAGCCTGGGGGTCGAACCCAGAATCTCCTGATACCTTTGCACTTCTCCCACATGTTCCTCGTACAGCAGAGCCGCACGAAACGCTTAGTAGAAAGAGTCGTAGTCAGACGCCTTGCCATTGGGCCAACCGGCCGTTCTTATTGGAACGTGTTAGGTTCAGCTTGCGATTTGGATTTGTCTGGCTCCCTTTTTTGCGGAGGTGGATTTAATCTCTGTGGGCTTTTTAGGTCGCGAAAGTTTGTTCTGTTTGTGGACTCGAAGGGGGGCAAGCGCGCGCGCGCCGGCGCGGGAGGATTTTCTGGTGGTGGACCGTGGAGGGACGGGAAGGGGAATGTGGACTTCTGATGGAGATTTACCTTGGTGATCTGATGGGTATCATGGAGGATGTGCGTTTTGGTCTTGGCTTTGGGGGGGGGTCCAGTTTCGGTATGGAGTTGTTTTGGGTTACTGGTGACAAGATCACGAGGCTGAGGTTTGTTGGGTTTGGTCGGTTTAGCTGGCAGGACTCAATGGGCTCCTCTGTAGGATCAGACGGGATGATAATGTATCGATTGCTCGCTCTATTTTGGTTCCAGTATCTCTACTCGAGCCATATATCGTTTGCTTCTCTGCCTAGACTAGAGTGGCAGGCGTGGAGTCCGTGAAAGGGGCTTGAGTGAGGGGCTGCGAGGCCTCTGGTGAAGAGGATAGCGGCCAAGATCTCTTGACGGCGTGGATCTACTCACCTCTATCACTCCCATAAGTGTTTGACGGGACAAGGATATGGGGTCGTCCTCTCCGGAGGCGCCTCAACATGTTCAAGGTGCGCCAGAATCACGAGAACGGCCGCTCCGGCTTCTCGACGAACTCAGGTATCAACCAGACCTAGAGATGGACCTTGCTTTCGTCGCGGCTCTGTTCTCACTGTTTGTAAGGTGCTAGCATTCCGGCGTAGATGGGGATTCTGGGCGGAAACACTTCGCTTCCCTCCACTGCGCGATCCATGCGGATTTATACAACTCTAGAGGCTTCATCTTGGAAGACTTGGCGGCGTAGACTCTGGGCAAGGCTACGCTATCGAGACGTTGAGGATGAGAGAGGGCACGTAGACTAACAGGTTGACAGGATTTTATGCTAATGGCATGTTCTCCTCGGCTGGTAGTTATCCAAGAGCTTTTTGTTGCATGAGTGGTATGATATCTAGAGAACCACATACATGTAGAGGAATCCTCCGTACGAGTCGATGAAAAAATCAAGGTCCTTTGAGGTGGCAACGCTGGCATCGACATTTGATGAGCAAAGGCAAATGTACGCCTGGTCTTACTTAGTTGCCGATCCCGTGGTTAATCACTCGGATGGTTTGGAAAGTTGTGGTTTCGTGTTTGAGGTTTTACATTATTTCGACTGACGCAGCTATGCTACATGGCTCAAAGAGCTAACTCAGGAACAACTAGAAAAAGCCGAGACTGACTAGAGAGCTGTCCTACCTTGACATCGAGCCACACCAAAAGTGACGAGAAAACTCATGTTTTCTTCTCAGTGTGTATAACCATGTTCAACAGAGGCGGGATAGGACTGATGGTCGACTTAGAGCGGCTGTTATATTGGGTTTGTAGAGCATCTCCTCGTATACGAAACACGGCAAGGAGGAGTTCGAGCATCCTATCAAGTGCTGAGTTCCTTAATTCATTGTGAGGTCAACGATGATGAGAATCGTAACCACATGCACGAAGCAGAAGTAATTGGCCCGCCAACGCGGTCACAAATAGCATTGGTCAAGCATAACGTCACATCATGAGAACGTGACTGACAAGTAGCTGCTCCTCGTATCTACTAAGAGATCAACTATGAAGATAGCCTCGAAGCGGGCTTTATTGCCGCAAAGAAGCGGCGGTTGAGTCCATCTCGTACATGATTCCACCTGCAACATGGATATCAACCCCCCTATCGCAGTCTCGAACGTCCACGTGACCAACTACATCGAACATGAGAGTGAGCTGACCACGAGCCTCGTAAGTTGTTCGTGCCCTGCCCTAGAACAGTGATGCAATTTTCATGCAGTGGTTGCGTTTGCTTTTTGTGGTTTGGCCTCCAGTCTTTTGGCAATCATTGGCGCTGCTTCTTCTGAAAGTCGGTCTCGCTCGGCTTTGACCATCCTTCAATTCCTCGAGACAGTCTTCCACACACTGATACTATGGGTAATGGCGTAGTCCATCCTACACCCTTGAATATAAGAAATTGAGAGAGAGACAGCAAGACATAGGGAGATTGAATAGGCAACCACATCATTTCCGCATTTCGTTGTATGGGTGGTTGATATCTTGTTCCCGCATATCAGTCCATCCACATCAGCGACAGGACGTCGTGGATCCCGAGCGCTACCTTGTGTGCCTCTATCTACCCGTCAACCGTTGCCAAAGGGGATGCGACCAAGGTCTAGGAAAAGGTTCGTCTAAACTTCTTGCTTACCTCGTCTCGCAGGGCCATCATGACCATGAAGACGCGCTGATAGCCGCATAACGAAAGCTTTTCGGGGCTTCGACAGATTCCAACTTTGGTCTCTACTTCTCATTCAATCTTTGTGCAAGCAAGTCACCGGGGGGACCATATGCCCAAACAATCATGAGATACACTCATCGTTAACAGCATGTAGGAAGTCAAGAAGCACATGCGCACCATTTTTCCTTTCCTCGTCGTTGCGCTTAGCTCGATTCCGAGCGTGGATATAGATTTCCCAAACGGTAGATATTCCCAGAGAACCAATTGCGATCACCTCGGAAGAGATATTTTCGTATCGTGATGATTCCGATAATCCGTTCAGTCACTCATGGGCGAAGTATCTACCCAACTCACATGGTATATACTGAAAGGTAATTCTCATCCGTCCAGAGACTCGACCTGAACCAGCGAAAGCTACGTGTCCAGGGACTAGGTCCCTCTGCCAGTTAGCGAGCACATCTACACACCTTGACAGCCCAGTTGGCCCAAATCAGAAAGAGAGCATAATCACGGACAGAGATCCCAAAGAACACCCACTCGCAGACCTCTCTTACAAACAAAAGAGTAAACAGATATTGCGTGAACGCCCCTCTAATCACGTCCATCCACTCCAGCAGCATATAAATTGGCCCTGAAATGCTCCTTAATCTTGGTACCGAGACCTATTAAAAGCCACGAACCTACCCCAAGAGCTCTCCATATGACAGACGCCTTCTATACACTGATGCGTCTACTCCCGCGTCTGTGTCTTTTCAAGCGAGTCTCATAGATGCCCCCCAAGTGCCCATAAACTTCCACTTGTCAGCACGACGAGATGAGATTCGGGACTGAGTAAGTCATTCTCGACGGAGACGGTACCTAACATGGATACATAGTCACCACCAACTCCGGGACTAAATAACCTCACCTTCGACCGCGAGAAATGAGCACGAGACTCTGACTAGCTCCCTACGCACGAAAAGAGAGACCAATATACCAATTACCTCCCTTATGTCTTTCACTCTAAGTATTTCCTTCTCCCTTCGAGAGGTACAGAACGAAAGCCCATAGAGGAATAAAGAATGCAGAAATAAAAACCAATGGAGTGCTTCGAATGTGATGTCGAACCCACGAAATTTTCAATAGCCATTCCAGATAGGACAGTCGCACGCCAGCCTACCACGGGGAGCTCTGAACCGCTGGACACTCTTCAGGCGGGTACTTCACTTCCAGAGGTGAAACCATCTTCTTCCTCTCTGTTTGTGTCGAACTGCTTGGGCCACTTTTGATCCTTATACATTCACGCCCTGCCACCACTCCTGGGCCCATCCTCTACCCTTTGGTCCTGCAAGAATCTTATACGACACACAAGCAAACGTCGCCGGCAACGGAGCACCCCCTATCTCTCCATCAGGAACCGGAATCAACGAGACCTTGACACAAAGGCCAGCCTCGCAGTACGACACGCGCTTAGAGGAGAACACGCCGCAAAAAAGAACACTTGCAAAGTCTGAAGGATTCTATACCTATCCTGTCCCGAGTATCATACAGGTTGGGCTGCCAAACCCGTCATATCACAGACGAGTAAAATCCTAGACGAAGGCCAAGAGAGGATCTTCGTAGGCTCGCTCGCAGCTATGTTCCCCCCGAGATCACAAATCTCTCTCAACCCCCCCTGTCTCTGCTGGTATCCGTTCCACTTCATTATCAAGCAATAAGAAAACGCAATAAAAAAGCATCCCCCACGCCTCACACCCCGAGGTTTTTTGATATGTCCCTAAAACTCCAGAACACAATGTGTGCAGCCTTGTCACAGTAAAACAGTGAACAATGACCTTTGAGACTGTCAATGTCACAACCAGATATAATTCCCATGCCCGCGCTGTTGCCGCCGTAGTCGTCCCGGAAGGTAGTCTAACCCCCCTGAAGGATTTGATGAAAGAAGAAACCTGTCGTTCCCGACTTCGCGCGGGCCAAAAGCTTGGAACTACTTGAGCATGGAGTGGGTGCGGATACCCTTGGGGCCAAGCTCACTGCGGAAAGGTTAGTAAAAGGGTCTAAGGCTACAATGAAACGGCCAGTGGAGGCAACGGAGAGTAAACATACTTGTAGTCGACTCTGCTCAGGCTAGCTTGACGCTGAGCCTCGAGACCGGCCATATCGAGGTTGTGCTGGCAGAAGGCGATGCGCGCGGCGACCTGCGCTCCAAGGAACATGGCCTCCTCGAAGCCGTTCTTGTTCCACTCGCTGAGGTAGGTGGGCAGCGTCGCCAGCTTGATACTAGTGGGCGTCTGGCTGTGGAAGTGATGGCCCGCAACGGAGTGAGTGCCGTTGGGACCCGCGTCGCCACTAGGACCCGGAGTGCCCTGGTTCTGAGCGGAAGCTGTGGTAGCGGCCTGAAGCAGGGGGTTAACGCCCGAGGAGCCGGCGGCGACATTGGCGGGAAGCTGGTGCGGGGCACCCGTAAAAGAGCCCGTAGGAGTCTGCGCGCCCGTGCCAGTGGGGGTTGCGATGTTGGACGGCAGCTCCGAGGTGAACATGGTAGCCGTGCTGGGGGAGATGAGGTGGCGGGCCAGCAGTGTCTGGACAATGTTGTCCTTTAGACCGCGGAGACGTGCGCCATTGCCGACGAAGACGAGGTTGTCCCAGCACGGAGGACGCATGTACATATCGTCGATGCCTTGAACAGTGCGGTAGATTGTGGTCACGATGCGATCGATCTCGCCACGGTCAGCAAAGGTGAAGCGCTCGAGGCCGACCTCAATGTCGCGGCGGATGCGCTTGGCCTGCATCTGAGGGGCACCGTTGGTGGTAGCCTCTGCAGGGATCGTGGCGGAATGGCCGTCTGTACCATTCGTCTCGGGGGCAGTGACTGGGGCAGTAGCTGGAACTGCAGCATCTGTCGGCGCTGCAGGAGCCGAAGACTCTGCGGGCTTGACGTCGCCCTCGGTGGTCGTGGGAGCTGTGGCGTCGGCGGGCTTGGTGCCATCCGTCATCTCAACGTCCTTGGATTCAGTCGCATTTCCTGCCTCTTCCTTCTTGGGCTCCTCCTTGGTCTCTGGCTTGGGCGGCTGAACCTCCTCCATGACGACCTCTTCGAAGTGGAAGGTGTTGTGAGTTCTCTTGGAGTTGGGCAGACGAACCGGCTTCGCAGCCTCGGCTTCCTGGGTAGCCTTAGCCTTCCTGCCACCCTTTTGCTTCTCCTTCTCCTTCTTGGCGAGGAACTCGCGGGCATTTCCGCTCGTGACAATGGACGCCACATCGAGAACACCCTCCTCAGCCGCCTTCTCCTCAATGTCCTCCTCGGCGGCAGGAACGACCGGTTGCGCAGTCGGCGCGGCGGAAGGAGCCGCCTCGGTAATGGGTGCGCTGGGAGGAGCCCCTGCCGTCTGAGCTGTCGGAAGGTCCATGAGGATAGAGCTGTTTGGCGCATATGGCAGAACCTCGCAGATGTGGCTCTTCTTCAGCTGCTCCGCCATGTCGTACTTAAAGTCCTTGTCTTTGAGCTTCTCAAGGAGCTTGCGCGTGAACATGTCTCCGCCCGAGATAAAGCGCTCCGGGGTCGGGGAACCGAGCTCTCCATGGTTGACCACGCGGCCGTCGTGTATACATGTGACGTCGACCTTCTCGTAACCAATGTCCACCACGGTGAGACTGGGCCACTTGAGGCCGTATTGGGTAGCGATGCCGCTGTGGATCATGCAAAGGGAAGGAGTGCGAGTCTTTTCGAAGATGTAGCGTGCGATCGTCTCGGTATCGGGGCGGCACCATTGAGGCGAGGCCATGAGCATAATTGGGGTATTGTGGTAGGTGGTGGTGAGCATGCTGTGAACATGATCGAGGAACGCCAGGAACGCCTCCATGTTAATGATGCGACCGCCTGAAATAGGACACCAATTAGCACCCCAGATGTGAAATAATGCAGTAGCAACCGAAGAACCATACCTTGCATAGGGTAGACAGCGCCTTCATCCGAGTCGGTATCCTCAACCCATTCGTACTCATCATCGTCGGTCCGCGGACCTTCGATAGCAAGCGCGACATTAGCATTGGCCTTCTTGCGCTTGAAGGTGTGGAAGGGCCGCCACTCGTCCGTCTCGGCGTCCTTGAACATGCGTGTCGGGATACGGTGGACGGGCGGGGTAAGCTCGCCGCATCCCAGCTGGGCCATGGTGGTCTTGCTGCCGGGACAGATGATGAGGACCTGGTCCTCGCGGAACTTGCCCGTCTGAGTCGACATTTTGCCGGCGCGCGAAGCTTTCTAAGCACCGCTGGGAGTGTCCGTCAAATTGTCGTTGTGCGCGAGGTTTCCTGGCGTGCGCGGGGTTTTGGCAGCGCCTTTTTTCGGAGTCTTCGTGGGCGTAACGGGGATCGTGGGCGGGCGAGGACGCGGACGAAGTCGAGTCGCGTAAGAATTGGCGACGTGCTCAGAGTCGCTATCGCTGTTGCTGCTGCTGCTGCTGCTGCTGTGGGCACCTGGGCTGCCACTGCCCCAGCCAAAGCTGGAATTGGCTGGATTGAAGGTCCCCAAGATGGTCCGTGCCACAGGCATCGCATCATTGTTTCTCCGAGCCTTGCAGCCATTGCAGGCACATCCCACACTGGTGTGTGAGCTGAGTCTCATGATGAAATGTGTTGGAATTGTGGTGTTTGTGCTTGAGGAGAAAGAGGTCGATGAGAATTCCGTAAATCTTGGAGTTTTGAAAGGAAAGAAATAGGGTTTAGAGAGGGGCATTGAGCAAACCACTGCCTAGACGGACCACACAGTCGGAGAAAGGCACCCAGCCCCTGACCTCGAGCCGTGCCGACTTCACCTTCGTACGCAAGGTAAGGCGTGTGAACACGTGACTTCATAGTCTTAACGCGAGATCTGGCTTCACGGCTAATCAGGTTGTTCTGAATGATTGTTCATTATCTTTAGGCAATAAGTCGAAGACTAGGCTATCTGCGCTAGGTGGCCAAGAGCACCCCTTTTATAGCAGTCCAGCTCCATTGAGTTCTTTCACAGCACCTTGCAAGCTGCAAAGCATCGCCCGATATCTTCACACAATCCGGTCTCCAATTCTCTTGACCTCGGTGACCCTCAGGTACACTACTGTGTCTAATCTTCCCCATGGTATGGTGTTGTTGGTGCCTCCTTTTCCCGGTCACTCTGTTCTGTACATCCATGAACGCCTTTTGCCTGTCATAAAGTTGGTCGTTATGTATAAACTGTTTGGTATCCTTAACCGAGGATGCCAGTCCCAAAATGTCCCAAACGCCTGGTACACACATCTTGAGTGATGAAAGGAACACCTGAAGGGTCCCCAAAAGGTGCCGCGGCGCCTGTGTCGCTGAAAAGACTAGAAATAAACAAGAAGAAAGTGAATGGTATCATGCGACATTGACTGTCTGGGGAGTGGCGTGTCTCGACTCGAAGCTTGTAGTTTCCCTCAGGGGCGTACCCATGGGGTTCATGAAATCTCCCTCATCCGGGAAGGCTCCAGGTGCCATGGGCGTCGCTTGCTCAGGTTCCATGATTGTAGGGGTTTGAAGGGCAGGCACATCCTCTGTGTGTTGCTTCTCGGTCACAACAGAGTCTGTCTTCTTCATCTTCTCCTCTTCGGAAACGTCAGGGGCCGTCTCTTGGATCGACGGAACGTTGTCCATTCCGCTTCGGATTGAGGATGAGTCGATGGACTGTCTCGGCGAGAGAGTGAAAGAGGCCTGCATAGGGCTGTGAAGATGGCTGACATCGCCAATATCGCTCTTGCTAGCACGAGAGGTTCTCATAGGGCTTCTAGCGGGAAGAGGCGGGGGAATCCTCTTGGGTATGGTAACCAAAGCGCCCTTGGCGTGGATGGGAGCAGCCATGACGACTGCAGCGGGCTGGACGGCTGCAACCTCAAAGATGACAGGCTCTTCAAAGTCCTCGTCTTCCTCCTCATCCTCCTCGTCATCAGCATCGGCGTCTGGCTCATCGTTCCGGGTATCCTCCTGCTCCTCGTCGTTTCTGGAGATTACGCTGGCATCGTCTTTCGTGTAGATGCTTGAAGCCTTGGTAGCGGCGTCATCCATAGTGCTGATATCGGTGCGCAGGTGGTCGTCGCTGTCAGTCATGACAGTTTCCTCTATCGAGTGGCTTCCGCTAATTTGCCTCAACGGGGTGAAGTCAATCTTGGTGTAGTCAACCTCCTCAGGCTCCTCCTCCGGCTCCTTGAGAACAGGGAGGCTATTAATGGAAGCGCCGTCTTCGCTCTGGCTCTGGCTCTGGCTAGGCGATGTGAATGGCGTCCCGGTCGGGTTTGACTGTGTCCAAGCCTCAGACATTTTGGTGCGGCTGGTCTTGGTAGACATTAGGCTGCCTCGGTTACTCTTCGTCGTAAAGGTTTCACCGCTCTGCCTGAACTTCGAAAATGCTGGGCTGGAGGGAACAGGGTGGAATTCAAATTGGTTGCTTGTGGGTCGGAGGCGTGTGCCAGCCTCTCGGATCTCTAGTCCTGCCATCTCCAGAGCCAAGACACCGAAAGGATCAGGGTCCTCAGTGTTGGGAATGCCGAAGGGAGTCTTCG
Source organism: Colletotrichum godetiae (assembly GCF_030913485.1). NCBI lineage: Eukaryota > Fungi > Ascomycota > Sordariomycetes > Glomerellales > Glomerellaceae > Colletotrichum > Colletotrichum godetiae. The sequence goes on along the minus strand of NW_026851251.1, from coordinate 273,579 downwards.
GTGATGCTGGCGAGCTCCGGGGCGTTTCGATCATGGCGTCTCCCGGTGCTGGCAATGCTGAAAGCTTCCTCAAGATGGCTTGGTCGGCATCGATCCTTCCTTCTGCCTCCTTGATTACTTCGAACAAAGGGCGTGTCTCCTCCACGTGCCTCGACACATTGCCTGCAACTACGTCCATCGCTGTTACGTTGCCACCGTAGAACCTCTCATTCTCGTTGGCTCGTTCCGTCAGGATGCAGCCGTTCAGGTTGACGGTCTGAGTCTGTCCTCTCGCCTTCATATATGTCAAAACGGTGTTGTCGAGGTCCTTCCACCGGCTGTCGACTTCTGTGGATTCCAGCGGAACCAGCGGTCCAGCAGTCAGGCCAATATCCTCGCCCAATGTGAGAGTCGGTTTAGTTATTAATGATTCGAGAGCGGCAATGTTATTGATTACCAGGACACAGTCGTAAATGTCAATGCCCATAATAAAGCTTAATGAAGGCGTGTGGAGAAGGATACCCGAAGGTGGCGACCAGGTGCCGTCAGCTTTCCGAGCAATAAGGATGCCTGAACCGCCTGATCCGGTCATCCATAGGCCAGATCGCATGCAAGTGAAAATGGCGATGCCAGCTGCATTTTGTAGGATACGTGGGGGGATCTTTTTGAAAATCCGTGCTGGGGTTTTCGGTTCGGCGTTGGCGTCGCTGCTTGGTTGTTCGTCCAAAGGCGCGAGGAAACCGTCGGCTAAACGAGCACGGTTGTGTTAGTGAGGAATCGCGGGATGATGCGGCCGAGCTTCAGCAACGTTGTAATTCTTGCCAGGGTATACTTACAGCAAAATGACTTCAATATGCGAGCTGCGCGCTCGCATTCACCGTCGAGAGTAGCCGGCCAGAAAGCCTCCCGACCAATTCGTGACGTTGTCGCTGAGACGAGGGCGTTGGTGGTAAGCGGCGCGGGAGGCTTACTGGACCAGCGGAAGACCTTGTCGAGGGGAGATTTGATACTGCTTGCGGTGACCACACTGCTTCGGCCGTTGCTCGTAGTGCTGGCGTTGCTGGTCCTCCTCCTGGCTTCCCAGGATGGGAGAAAGCTCGAAACTCGTTGCATGGTTCTTGGCCCAGAATGGTGGTGGGCTTATTATGAGCGTTGGTGATGTCTTCCTGTCCCCGTTCGCGGATGAAGACGGGGTAACGAACGCAGCGACATGCGTCGAGATATTCTGCGGTGTTGCTCATTCACAAACACCCAGAAACTCCTGCTCTCTGACTAGATCCCGCCGGTATGGGAAGGAGTTGAACAAGTAGGAAATAAAAAGCAGGTGAGATTGGGGGAGGAATTGGGCTTTGTTAGACAGGATCAGTCCAGGTCCACTGGGTCAACTCAGCCTCCTCCACTTTGCGAAAGGCCGGGCGAAGCAGCGATTTTTGCAAGGTGCAGTGCAGGAGCGACAGCGGATGGCATACAGTTTGTAGCAGCGGCAGGCTCACGGTTCACCACCCAAAATGCAGCGGGAACTTGAGGTGGGAAGGGGAGGGGGGGGGGGGGTGTCGCGGGTGTGTGGGAATAGTGTAGGTTACGGGCCAAGCGGGGAGCAGTGGGTGTGTGTGGTTGCAGACGGGGTGGGCGGAATTTTGCTGCTTGGGTCCTTGAGAGGGGCGTGGTTTGCCGACAAGGGAGGGGACGGGAGAGGCCTTGAGAAAGTTGGGAGAGAGACTGGCGAGAGGGAAAAAGGAAAGGTCTGAAAGTGGTTGCGCGCAGGTGACGTGGGCGACGAGGATGACAAGAGACGAATGATCCCTGTCCACCCTTGTCCGTTGACGGCGCCGGGCCAGATGGGCCATGGCTCGCTCGGGTCCAGGACCAGCATTTTGTTTTTTTTTACACCAGACCAGACACCAGACCAAGTACTAAGACCAGAACCAAGACCTGGCGGTTCGTAGGCTTTGATGACTCTTGAACCAGTTGAACGAACGGCAGACCCGGTGCCGTCAGGATTCCGAAGAAAGCGCCCGGTGGAGGCGAGAGACGCGCTTCACAACATCAAGAGAAATGGCGTACCTACATACACAGTACCTTGGAGTGAGGCGAGTATCCGTAATGAGATCGGGCAGCTCAGGTTCTCATTCTCAGCAAGGCAAGCCCGGGACATTGAGGGTGCTGTAAGTTTGACAAGGTCGGGTACCTCCACTGTCAGACTGTACTTAGTGACCTGATAACCTTACAGAATTGCCCTGCGCGTTGAGTAATTAGGTGTTGCCTCGTGCGCAGACAAGATGATGCGATGACTGAGACCGGGGTCAGGGGACCTGTACGGCAGAACGGGAAGATGGCGGGATGCAAGAGGTGAAGTCCTTGAGGTAAGGGTGACCACACGTGTTTCTCACACGATTCGAAATGTTGCCATGTTGGTACCTGTTACGGATACGGTCTACCTCGTCAAGTAAGGTATCTACATCAATACTACATCGTAGGTGGCTTGCGTGGGTGAACTCGAATCAGGCAAGGCGAGGAGAAGAATGAGGAAAAATGGGCGAGCAATTGGCCCCAAAGTCTGGCCCGATTCAGCGCATGCTTTGCACCTTTCAGGCGTGCACATGTCCCGGGGTACGTCTACCTGAGGCGGAGCCAAACTCTCAGCTGAGGTATTCGCAACCTGACCAGACTGTAGGTATCCTCTACCCATACCGATACCTGGGACATACGTCCATATTTGTGCCTTACACGCTGCGTACGAATACCTCAACATGCTAAGGTAGTCACTACACGAATTAGTACAGCCCACGACAAACAGACCCACGTTGACGATGAGGTACCAGTATCTGTACGCGAGACTGTGACTGGGCCAGAAAGCACTGCGTCAGGTACCTACCTTGGCCGGGGGTTGTCATCAGCGCTGCAGCTCGAGCATCCTTCACTTGCTGGTAGCGCCAAGGTCTGCAGCCTGACCTTGCGAGCCGTGGAAGCGAACTTGGCTACAACGGGACTGACAGCAAAGTGCATGCATTGAAGGATGACAACACCGTCCACGTCTGGCACCCAGACTAGTGTGACTAAGTTGCTTCCTCCCACTTACATCGAGATGTGAGGGGAAGAAAACGAAGCTATGCAGTGCTTGACCGAGTTTGGGGGCGATATAGCGGATTGTATAGAAACGTGCAAGCAGCAGCCCGGAACCTCTCGGCAAGCACTGGGCATTTGATTCATGGGCCATGCCTGTTTCCATTACTGCATGAGAGTGAGTCTGAACGTGAGTATGATATGAGATGTGTTGTATGCAGTACCGGTACGTATGTATCCGGACGTTACGCTGGCAACAGCTCAAGCACGCACTGCATCCCGAGCAGGAATCAAGTACCCATCACGCATCACTTAGAAGTTGGACTCGGCCTCAGCGACTCGAATCAACATGCAGATCGCGACCTGAAGAAGATGGAAGAGACAGAGACAGGATCCAGGCTAGTGAAGCCAAAGGAGGATAAAAAAATATTGATAAAGAACATTGAAGAGGAAGCAAGCATGGCAGCCGCCCGCTAATCCGCCGCCGCCACAGTAAAGTTGAGAAACAACAAGAAAGAAAGGAAAAAGACACCATAACGCCAATCTAACCAACGTCCCCGATCAAGTACGTTCAAAGACACGACTAGCTAGGTAGTCCTTCCAGGCTTGCCTGGTTTGCTCGGGCTGCATGGCCGCTACGCTTGAAGCGCCAGTGTCTTCAATCTAAAGCGCCTTTACCTGCATCGCCGGCCCCATTGGGTGAGGCCATCGAGAGGGTTTCCTGGCACGCTTGGGGTAAAGAGTAAGCGCAGGGAGAGAAACTTCTCCTCCCAAAGCATATTGAAATGAAACCTTGTCATTTCATTGCGAGCCTGAGCCCCAGTCGGCGTCCGCAACTTCGCAGCAACTCCGTTATCCTTCAACAGACCCTTTCTTCGCCCCTGATTGTCCCATTCGCCCGTCCGTCGTCCGTTGCCCAGAGCGTGCAGCACATGCACCTCCAATCCAAGACATGCACGCAAGGAAGAAGGAAAGAAAAAGGGTCTGGGCGCAAGCAGGCACACGGACGCTGTTGGCGTTGGCGATCCCACTCATCTTGACTCTTGACTCGCCTTGACATGCAGCCTGACCCATGCTTCGGGAGAACTATGGTGTGTACTACCGTGACTACCTGAGTCGGTGGAAACTTGGGTTCTAATCTGTAATACCTGCATGCGTGTAAGCCGCTGTCTGAGGAGAGATAGAGGGATAGATACGGAGTACAGTGCATCTTGATACACATCTGTTTTGGAAGATGCGCAAGTCAATCTGTGCAAAGAGACAGGGAGAGAAAGAGAAAGAAGAAGAAAAAAAGGTACCTCGAGACATTCAGGGCAGGAAGAAAAGATCGGGACGTAGATGCCGTGCCTCACGTGTTGTACCTGGCGCTTGCCTTTCGAATCTTGTCTCAGATGGTGGTGGCTCACTGGTTCTTGCCTCAAAAGATGGGAAAAGAAAACACACGTCTTAGCAGAAGGGGGAAAAAGGAAGTTGCCCCCCATTTTGGCGCATACCATCGACAGCAGCCACAAAATGGCTTCTTATTGCCCATTCCACGTCTTTTGCCTCGTGTCTCTCCAATGGGCGTTGCGGTTTTATTTTCCATGTCTCTCCGTTGTCTCTCCGTTGTCTCTCGGCCTCTCTCTCTTCCAGTCTCTGAATCTCAGTCATCAACGTCTTTCGAGTTTCGACCCCAACAACAATACTATCGTCCCATGCGTAGGTACTCCGTACCACGACCTTCCGCTCCAACACCAAACAAACCGCATGTTCCGAGCTCCAACTGCGCACCCACGGGCACCGTCGTCCTTTCACTTTGAGGGGCCCGGTTTGCTGCAGTAGATGCAGTGACTTCTGCAACCCAAGGCCAGCAATTGTCCGAAGGAATGGGCTCCGTTTATCGCCTGGCCCATCCGACTCTTCAGATCGCCCCATCACCCCTCCACTCGTCATATACTTCGGTCGATTCGTGCTGCCAGCCAACGGCAGCCGGGTATAGAGTACTTCTTGCTCCATCACTATCACCGCCGCCGCCATCAATAGTATTGATATCCATATCACACACCACCCACACTATCCGTATGCGTACATGCCGCAGGCAACCTCTAGAGAAGAGAGTGGAGGCCCTAGCTTTGTCCCGCCTCAAGATGTCCTTCATCCCACCAACAAGCCCCCCTCAGCTCAACATTGCCGAACCTGACAGAAGCATACGGACGACCTTTAGTTGAAGACCAAAGGGTGTGGTGCTCTATCCGGCGTTCCTGGCTAACGCATTGTCGTCGCTATCAAGTCAATATCGACGCATCCGAACAACCCTTTCCTCGTATGTGTCAACCAGACAGCCTGCTTAAGTCGACTGTTGGTCTGCGACCAGTCCTTTCTCGGCTGCATCTCATCAATTGGTCTCTTTTGGTCGCCCTCTCACTCGACCCCGCTATCATCCTCGTGTAGCGGGCGGGGAAGCATGGCCATATCGACGTTGCTCACTACCCTCCGCGGCATCGATCGCCTCTGCGCTAGCTCGTGAAAGTCAAGACGACGAGAGCCGTGATGACCGGCCACGAGCCGAGGAACCCTCCAAACCAGATCGGGTTCAAGGCTCAAGCCACCACAGGGGAACGAGAAAAGCAAACACTGCGACAATGAACCATTTCAGCCAACCCGAGAACTGTTTCATTCCACCCGAGCGTGGTCACCGCTGTCGCCTCCGAGTCTCCCGCATGAATGGAGGCCAGAAGTCATGCCCTAGGTGCCTAGGCACCTACAAGCCTACCTCTCTACAGAGTATTGACTACAGGTCCACAGGAGAGTTGTTGCTCTTCGACGAACCGAGCGCCCGGCTAGCTGACGATGCAGTGAAGTAGCACTGGCATCTGACGCTATCACACCAATGTCTCAATCCTCCCTTGGACCCGAAGAGTGCAGATTGCACTGCAGCTGCTGCATTCTTATCGAAGCGGGCACCGCAAGCATCCAAGCGTCTTTGAGACGCTTTTGCTGCATTTCGGAGTCGGTCTCTAAACTCGCCTTTAGTCTGCAGTGTTGCACCCACCCGGCCATAGATTCCTTCCTCAGCGATGTGACGAATCGACTGCACTTGCTTCGCTTGGCCTCCTTCGCCGTCGGCTGCCTGCCTCACATGCCGTTATGTGTCGCATGCCTGTTCCACGAACGCAAGAACCAACCAGCCAGGATTGATCTTGTAAGATGCCGATCCAGAAGTAGGCGGGGTCACCCGCGATTTCGATGCGATCAGCCGTTCATACTCTTCCATCCTCTTCACGCTACGGGTGGAGTAGATGTTCAGAAGTCCTTCGCAAGGCACGCAAGAATCAAGAACTAAGGCCACCAGCCGGCTAGTCTAAGTGTGTCCTAGCAGCAAAAATCTGGCGGTCTTGCTGGGCTGTCTTCCGGGGGGGGGGAGAGCGGCCTCAGCAGCACCGGCGACAACCCCCGTGTGATTCCGGATTCTTCTACGGCAAGGCGCCTCAGGGTTCAGTCCGTTTATACGGGCATGCGCGTGGTCAACGCCGATGAAATGCCAACGGGTGATTGATGCGTCAATCAGCACACCACGTTTGCCGCCAATTACGCCAAAATTCCATGAGTCTTCGTTTCTCTTTGTTCTGCATTAGCGACTTCCTTGGCTGCTTGTCGCTGGCAGTGGCAAGATTCGTGTTCACCGTCAAATAAGCCAAATTTTGCATCAACGAAGCCATGGATTCGAGGTAGCGAACGCGGATACGGACGATCAATTCGTCCCAGCCACCTGGAAACTTCGCATATACCCCAGAATGCAAGCAAGGAAGTCCCACCCAAAAGCATAGTCCCACTCGCAGCATACCAATCAGATGCTCCTTGGGGGTCGGCTGTTTTTCGCTGGGCTTGACTTTTTGTATGTTCATAACCGCAACGTCGTCTTTGAACCCACCGCAGATGGTTCACTGGTTTCTAACATCACAGTTGATTTGGGAAACCTAGCCGCGGCCACGACTGCGCAATTGACACGTATGCTGGCAGCCTATGTTTGTGCCCGAAGAACAGCTTCAACTACAAGTAAGCTCTCATCAACAAAACGATGTGTCACGTAAACCCACCGTTCCGCAGTCGCCTCTGGTAACCGGTGCGGTCAAATTGGTGGCTCCGCGTATGTTCCTATTTCAGAGCAGGAGAATTCCCGAGTGTCAACAGAAATTCGATGTTCGAGACTCATCTCGCGTGTTGTCTCTGCCATATGTGGGAAGCCTTGGCCGTGGTTGCCGTTTTGGCCTGACCGCCAGCCTCTAGGAGACTTAAAATAGCAGGATTGACCTTGGATTTGGCTCCGGATGGGAAATGAAAATTCCCGCTCGTCCAGACGAAGCCCGAGATGGATGGAGCGGAGAGAGAAACTTCCAGGTCAAGGTGCCACTTGGAGAACCAAGCCCCATCAATCTTCAGACGACCCGCTCGAGCTCGGTGAGCACTGGGCAGGGGTTTCGGTTTGTTTTCTTTCATTCCTCCACTATTTGACTCACTGAAGAATGTTCGCAGTCAGGGAAGATGCGGGAAACCGCACGACGATGGAGACAGTACGGAGTACAGCTAGGCCGGGCCTTTCTTCTGGTCTGGACTCGCCGCGTCGGCTACTCACCAGAATTGTGGCCAACTCCGACCCTTTGTTCAGGGGCGACCGTTGGGGTCGTGGGCCAAGACGCAGGGCGAGCGCCAGGCCCCATACGAGGTTTCGAGCGCAGATGAGCCGTGTGCTGAATTAACAAGTTGTCGGGGCTCCGATTCGAAATGGTACGCTGTGCATCTCCTGCGTCGTCCTCGCAGGGCAAGGCGAGTCCGGGCGGCCGCAGCCGGGGGAAAGTGTCTGTGCGACTGGCGCGGCCATTCATTCTACGAATACTCCTAACTCAAGAGAAGTTCAAGTCGGATTCACCGGGTGCCAAGGACGCTTACGTTACCAAACGTTCATTCAATGAATAATCTGGGATGGTGAGCCTAGGAGGGGTCGGGGACGTCCCACAAATGCCGACCTCGCCTCGTGCGTTGTGGGGGGCAACTGATGAGCAGAAAAGGAGACTGGATAAATTCTCTATCAACTCGGAGGCATCTGGTCTGAGCCATGTGGACTCTGGACCGTTGCTACAACATTTTCCCCGACAGTTGCAGAGTCCATAGTCCAGAGAGTCCAATGAGCGGTCGATCATTTGGTGGGAAAAGCTGAGAAAAGAAACGACACACCAACGTTCAGAGAACTCCAAGTGGAGCAAACGGCCAGGGGCGGCGGCGGCGCCCAAGCTTTGCCGGCGATCGTCACAGGTTCAGATTCACGGTTGTACGGGAACCGGGGCCACCGCGAGCCCTGCACTTTTCTCACCCGTCCACTAGGCCTTGCCTGCCCTGTCCCCGTCGGCGCAATGAAGTTTGCAAGGAGAAAAACTGCAGGGAGAGAGTTGAGCTGGTTTTCAGCTTGTTCTGTCCAAGGTCCAGGGTCCCTGCCTGTGCCGGGCAGTGCCAGATGCCATGAGGTCATCAAAATCCCTGCTCTCCTTAATCTCTCCGCAACAGGTTCTTCCTGGCTCCCAAGCGGATTGAAACTCTTTTCTCAGCCCTTGTTCACCCTTTTCATTGCGACTAGCAGCAAATATCAGTCCTCACAGTAAGTAGCCATCAGTGTATGATGGTTGGACACACCTGTATGGAGTAGCGCACAGAGACACCAGCAAAAGTATCGCTGATAAAAAGTTGGACGTTATGAGTATTGCGTTTTTTCTTCTCTCTTCTAGCGCCGAAAATTGTTCCAGAATAAGGTAATTAGAACCCAAACAACCAAACTAACGCGCCCGCCAGCCACAAGTTTATTGCACTACAGATATCATACACGCCAATAACGGCCCAATGAAACGCACTTTATTCGCTCCCGTAGTAAAAAGTTCATGGTCCTCGTGGTCCTCATGGTCGAAGCAATAGATGATCGTGCCCCGACTAAGCTTTAAGCTTCAGTCTAAATCTCATTCTTTTTATGAGGCTGAAGATTTTTACAACTGCTTCTTCAGCCCGCCGATGGAGCCGATGCCGTCTGCGACGTCGGCTGCTTGCTTGTTTCCCTTGAGTTGGTCTGACGCAGTAGTCGTTATTAGCGGGAGATTCATCAAACAGTTTTTCTTGTAAGGCGAAGAGACTCACCATCGACAAAGTCTTGTCCTGCCTTCATGCCCTGGGCCTGCATCTTCTTCTTTTCGGCTTCCGCCTTGGCCTTGAACATCATGATGCTGTTTAACGTGACGAGTGTCAGCTTGAGTCCAGAGGTATTGGGGGCTTATAGACAGCTTGCTGCCGTCATGATCCGGGTGAATTATTACTTACCCGACTTGCTCGATGATGGGGTCGAGCATGCCTTGCTGGTAGGCAAAGGTGCCTCCGACGAGGACGGCCAGGACGATGGCCAGGGAGATGATGAGGGAGTTGGTGGTTGAAGTCTCCATGGTGAGTTGAGGTTTTTGGTGGTGGTGATATGTACCGTTTGTGTGATGTGAGTTATGAGGGAGGTAGGAGAACGATGTTGCGCAAGCCGTTTGTTGGAGGGTTCACAAGTGTAGAGATGCAGAGTGTCTTGCTATTTTATTCTACGTTTCTCAATTCAACTGCCCTCCGACGACGGTTTATATCTTTACTCTTCAACCATCTCAATTCAAAAAAAACTTGATCTGGCGCATGGCTTCCCTCTCACATGCAGGTTTGCGTGTGTGTGTGTGTATGTGTGTAGCACCTGCTTTCCTCTTGCGCGTGGGATTGAATGTGAGCGAGGAGAGGGATCGGCAATGACGTCTCCCCATACCCATTTTCATGCCGGCCTGCCTTGCGTGGGGTTGGCTACGCCGCAATCGCGTGGAGGGGTTCCAGGAAGATCAGGGTCTCTGGGTCGCAGGCTTGCGTCAGAGGGGGAAAAGACATCATTGTGTGTGTTCTTTTCCAGCAGACTTGCTTATGGTAATGGCAATAGACGACTGGATGATGTAGACTTGATTGTCTTTGTTTTTTTTTGGGAGCGGGCTTTTTGGTGTCTCCTCTTCTCTTGTGCTGGGGTTTTCTCATGCAGGTTGCCGGCTGGCTAGATTGGATGGTGTTACTCGTCAGTGGTTGAGTGTATTTCCAACGGGGGCCGAGACGACACTTCCCCGCAGCCACTCTCTACACTACGTTATCCAGGCAAGGCAAGGCAAGGCAAGGCAAGGCAGAGAGCTTTGTCGGCTCCGAGGTCATGCGATGGGCTAGGCTTCCGCCATTTTGACTTCAGTGCTGAGAGGGCCAAGATTTCCATGTCGACGTACGAGTTGGCTCAGCTTAGGACGATGGGCAGCCAGGGTGGAGGCGGGGGGGCTGGTTTGGTTGCGCAGGCCTGGATCTGGACCCTTGGCATGGTGAGGTTGGGTTATCGATCTCATTGTGCATGATATTTGAGTATTCATGCTATTCTCGTTTCTAGGTGATGTCCCGAGGTGCTTGGGGGTGGTTACTGCCCTCTGGCGGTCTTTTTGGAGCCCGTGAGCTCGGCAGTTACTAATGTATGAGGTCTCGTCTCGGAGGAGCTTGTCAAAGTGGTTGCAGTTGCAAGGGGGACTGCGTTAAAGAGCGCTAGGTGGGTGGTGTTATACATCCGTTCCAAACTGTTGCCGTTACGCCGCCGCAGTGGCCATGTTCGGGAATTTGTCTAATGCACCCACCCCCTTTGGCTTGGGGATTAGATGAGGCTGAGATTAGATGTCTATTGGCGTCGGGGACTGTTAGCTGATACTTTCCCGGGTGGCATAGCCTCCCCCGATTGAAGCTTCTATGATATCGATTTGATGGGAATGCCATGATAGCATCCGTCCCCTAATGTTGGCGCCTACTCCTTTTTAGCCAATGGACCTGGGAAGACTCGATATTGACCTCATACGCATCTGAGCGTGTACCCTCTGGGCCTTGATCCCCCGGATTCTGACTGTATAAGCATGAATGTTCAGCTCGTTACAGACCCCTGACTTTGGATCATATAGAGCCGCCCACAAATACGATTATGTTGTACTTATGGGCGCTGTGGTAGTCCAGCATCCTCGGGAGATCCTTCATGTCACGAGTCTGTGGTTGGGTATTTGAGCAATGAACGATTATCTTCCACCTGTTGTGAGTCTGAAGGTATTTATTTTGGTAGGCCATGGCTCAATCCGTGGTTAAATGATACTCCAATCTGATCGTATTACGTCTTCCAAGGGCGAGAGGGTGTAAAATGGTTGGACCAAGTCGCCGGCTTGAAGATATGTTGAACGACAAAGCGTTACCCCTCTGCCATCCTTGTTACTAGGCCTGTTTCGTTTTGTGACTGTATTCCATCTTTCTAGCTGTGGTAAGTAGTGGATTGGATGATGTTGTAGTTTATACCTTGATACTGTGCTTGTTGCATGATGACAAACCACATCAAGCTCATTCTCTCTATTATTGTATGGACAGAGAGATTTGAGCAGTGGGACGAACTGCTTCCTCAATTGGGTAGTGTGTACAGATTAAGAGTTCGGTAAAACCCTTTTGCTCTTACATCTCGCTCACTAGGGCATCTCATTGCTAGGCTATTTTCTTCACAACCAAGTCGTCCCGCGTAATGCATTTTGCCGTCGAGACTCCTCACAAGACCGAACCCACCAGACAACATCACCTTCTCGCATGAGCTCCAGCTCGCGGATCCTACGCGCGCAGTAGCTTCGACTACGAACTGGCAACCTCCTTCTTGGCCGTGACCTCAATCTCAATCATCATCACGTCCTCCATCAACGCCGCCTGGATCATAGTCGCCGCGGGGCGGACCTCGCCAAAGTACTTTTGGAGCACCGGCCAGGTCTTTTGGAAGTCGTTGCGGTCGGGGAGAATGTAGCGGACGCGCACCACGTCCTTGATCTCGGCGCCGGCCTCGGCGAGAGCGGCGGCGATGTTCTCCATCGTCTGCTCCGTCTGCTCGACAATGTTGGGGGATATGACGCCTGTCGCGTAGTTGTAGCTGTGCCGTCAGAATAATTAGCACATAGGCCCCATTCGAATATGGTCGTTTGTCAAACATGATATGAATGGGTGGGCGGGGTGGAAGGTGGTGGGAGACACGGACCCCGTGGTTCCAGACACGAAGATGAGATCGCCCGAGACCACCGCACGGGAGTAGCCGATTTGTGCCTCAAAGGCAGAACCTGAGCTGATGTTTCTTCGGGACATGATGGGCTGAAAGACGCGCTGAAAATGATTGAGTAGACTGATGTGAGATGGCGTGGTTGTCCGGTATTGTTGTGGAAGGGAAAGGAAAGAGGATGTGGTGGATATGAAATAGGAGGAAAGAGGTTGAGTCACTCGCGATATCTCAGATATTCCCACATGTCACTCTCGAGATTTCTACGAGAAAAATGGACTAGGCCAATTAGAATCTTGTGCACAAGCCCATTATGGCCGTATTGGGACATGGGTTGGGGATGTAAATGACCTTTGAACATGGTATCTTTGAGCAAAAACCGCTCAGCTTCAAAAGGGCGCGAACACGAATAGGACTGTATGAGACGCAACATGTTTCGAGGCTCGACATATACGGTCCTTGAGGCGTTTGAATTGCGCGAAAGGTAATTCGTGTACGATGCTGGTGTTGTACGTACGTGCGATGAGTCAAGCGGCCATTGTGAGAGTGCCTCTTTTCGGATAGATCACTGGGCGGGTCTCTTGACGATAACGTACACAGGTGAAGCCATTCACCGAGCTTACCTGAGTAGGATTGCATCCATAAGACGCACGTGCTGAGGACGGCTTCCTCATCTTCCTCTTTCCTTCTTAAAATCTGAAGCAGTCTGGCGTCTTGAGTAAGCAGTGAGCGTGTGAGAAAAGAAAGTCTAAAAAGTCCAAAGATGATGAGATGAGCGGGGAGAGATGATTTCAGCTGCAGATAAGATGACTTGCAACATGCCACGTTTGTTAACGCAAGTAGGTCCCGCAGAGCGCCCTAATCATAGGGGAATTGTTGGAGACCTCGACGCCCGATGATCCCTCAGAGCGGTATGAAGGAAAGCACATTCCTACTTTGAGTACAGGATTGTCAGGTACGAGGGGGTCACGACCTGCCTTCATTCCCTCGAGTTGACCATCATACATGGTCGTGGCTGCCGTCTTTGATAGGAACCTATGACTTTCATATGGCTCCTTCCAGAAGAGAATTGAGAGGCAGGTACGGCGGAAGGAGGCTTCAAACGCACTTCACCTCCGCATATATTCCCGACGTGGTCTTCCAAGTCTCTCCCACAACTTCAACCTTAAGGGACCTTTTCACGATCTTTGTTCTCATACTCTCTGCACTTCCCTTACCAATCGTTACCGAGAGCAATTTTTCTGATTGCTATCCGTTTGAGAAAGTCTAGTTCAGCAACCAGCAAAAGGCGTTGAAGAGCATTCGTCATTCAACAACCACAATGTCCGCCTCTCTATCTTCGGAGTTGTCGTCTCCTTCCTCCTCGATTCAAGAATCTACTCTCTACTCCGACTATGGTCCAGACGAGAAGTTGAAGACCCAGAGCCAAGCCCACGTCAAGTCTACAACCAAATCTGCGTCCAAGAAGTCTCCGTTTCTCAAGTATCCGGCTGACATCCAGCGTCTCACCCGACTTGGCCTTTGCACCTATGGCATCAACACGGGCCCAGTACCCGATGACACAGACTGGGCCAAGCTCACTGTTGCCATGCTCAGGGAGCAGCTCGTCATGCGTGAGATGCCGGACGATGGGAAGAAGGGTGTTCTCGTTGAGAGGCTCGAGAACTTGAAGACGTACAAGCCTGAGGTCGTTGCTATCAGAGAAGCCCCTGACGACGAGCCATTCGGCCCTATCTCCAGGAATACCGGCAGCAAAGGCGAGAAGCGCTTCTTCGTGGACATGAGTGACAACGGCCACGTTGGTTCTGTCAAGAAAGCAATGAAGGAAGACATGTTCGTGATCAAGCAGTTCAACGATCTCGATAGTGGAGTCAGCTTCAGTCTTCGCGGGACCGGTCCGGATACATACGATGTCACCATCGGAGCCAAAACCTCGTGTACCTGCTCGAGCATCGTAGGTAATACCAATGCCTCATCCAAGCAAATTCTAACCTCGACTAGATGTTCCGACCCCGGAGTAATTGCAAACACATAATCTGTCAGCTGAAACTCCACCGTCTAAGAGCCAGAAGCTTGGAAGGGCATTGGTGCTATGAGACATGACTATTGAAGGCGTGCGACTGGCTTCGAAAGGGCAGTCGGCAGAAGGCTTGACGGTGGATTATGTCCAATGACTGTTCGCTTTTGAAGAGAGAGTCATTTGTGGCGGAGTTTGGTGTTCACCGAAGGACTTCATGGGCGGGAGACACGAACTGAGACGTGTCTCAGATGTACATAGATCATCACAACCCGATGGAAGCCCATAAATGGTAAAATCAAGTCATTGTCAGCGTAGTTTGCCTAGTCTTTTTTGATGTAACGGACTCACTCGAGCCGCCAAGCTTCATAAACGTTTACATCTATTCTACTTACTTCACCTCCACCACATTATTGCGGGCTTCCCTCATTTACTGTTGTAGGGTCTTCGTCTATCTCGCTGTCAAAAAGACGGCCAATTGCCTAACAGCCTCGTCAACTCTATCCTTCTGAGAATTCAAAGAAGTGCGACGTACCATCTTTGTCAATGAACCACGTCGCGATAACTTGCACCCGAACTGACCAACCTCTGCTTGAACATATCCTCTGTGCGGTGGAAAATATATGCCTGCCACTTATGTCAATCATGCATTATACTTTTTAAGCAGCCTAATAGAAGTCTGCTTTTCCTCATCTCCATTCACCATTCTAGTAACTCAAATCCCGCAATCAATCATTGTCTTCTCCATCTCTTCTATCTTCTCCATCTTCTCCATCAGTTTCTTCAGTATAAGAAGAATAATCTTTATCGGAATTATCATGCTCTTCTTCTTTATAGCCATAAAGCCATGGTTCTACAGCCTGTTTCCCTCCACCTGCTGCCAAAATCATCTCAGTGATTTTTCCGGTCCTACGATTGATAGACTCTTGTAGTAGGCTGTCCTCGTTCCTGAATACTCTCGTCAAGTAGGCAACGTGCTGGATTAGGATTCCAGCGATATCCGCACGATTCTGCTTGATAGCCGAAAGCATGAACGAGTCTCCCCCGTGGAACGGTCGATCAGGGTTAATTCCGGCCGCGGTCTCCTCGAGAAGCCATCGGATAACTACTTCTTGCCCATTCTTGACCGCGCAACCCAGTGGTGTCAGCTCGTCTCCGTCTGAAGTGTTCACAGCAGTGGGGCACTTCTCGCACATCAATTTCACAACGTCGAGCATCCCGTCCCAAGCAGCTTGATGCAAAGGTATCCTCATCTTCCGATCTCTAGCCATGATGTCAGCGTCATTGTTGACAAGCCATATTGCCGTTTCCCATTTCCCCGAGATCACTGCAAGATGCAAAGCCGTTCTCCCTTTTCTATCTCGCAATGTTCTGTTGGCAGTTTTCCACAAACATTCAACCGTGGCTTGCTTCCCGTAGAATGCAGCCCAGTGAAGGGCTGTCTTCCCTGAGACGTCAAGAACGTTAATATCTGCGCCCGCCTCTGTCAACAACGTGGCTGCCTCCACAAAACCTGCGAATGCGGCACAGTGTATCGGTGCGACTCCATGTCTGCCTTGTGCGTTGATTTCCGCTCCTGCCTCCAAGAGGCTCAAGATAGAATGAAAGGCCATGCATTCAATGGTGCCGTCAATATTTGTATCCTCCTCATAAACTGACCCGTCTTTATTCTCTGGATACGTGCAAGCATAGTGAAGTGGCGTCCATTCGATCAAATCTCGAGCGTTGATCTCTATCTCATACGATCTCAGTAAGATCTCAGTGATATGGAGGTCGCGCACCCCATAATACAGAGGTATCCAGCCGAGAACATCTTTTTCGTTGATATCTCCCGCGAAACGCATCGCCTTCACGGTGGCTGCTCTATTCAGGACCCGGGTTGCATCGTGAAAGTGTGTGTATTCAACGTTTTGCAATAGCTGTTGCTACAACTTTTGAAGCTACGTATACTTTCGTTGCAGCTTGTTTCGCTGCAGCTACACATATTTTTGTTGTCGCTATTTTCGCTTCGCTGTAAGACGCCTGGTCCTCAGAGATCTTGCACTTCCATTGACGTCCTTGAGCCCCATACAATTTTAAAAGGGCGGCGAAAATCGTTTGAGCTCTAATGGAGCCACGGAAGTTGGAAAGAAGCTCAGATTCAAGGGTTCGCTTCAGAGATGAGACTCTCGAGAGCCCTGACGAATGCTCTCTGTCGCACCCCTGTAATTGTTTTTCGGCCAATTTTAAGCCCAAGCTGACTTGCCTCAGGAAATCCACGACAATGACTGTTACTAGAGTGGATAGTTCATTCTCGAGCGTGAACGTTCTGGCGACGCGGAATAGCTACAAGTACATCTCTCCCGCCTCCTCCCATTTCTGCAGCTTCTCGTGCTGTCGGGCCTTCTCTCTTGCTAATTCGATAATGACAGAAGCCACAGGAAGCTTGTTTTCGACGCTAAGCGCGGGTATCATGCTCAGATAAACGTCACTGAGGCTGCCAAGTCCGGTGTTCTCGATGTCCTTGGCCAGCTTCGAAATCTGGTCACTATGGAGCATAAAAGACTTCCAGCTTGTACTGGCCGTCGCTTCATGTTCCGGACGTGTTTCCACGGGGCCTTCGGGTGGTTCTTTGAGGGTCATTGCTGCAGCCCTGAAAAAGCTTGAGAATATGTCCTGCGCATATAGCGACTTCAAGGGCCCGTGGAACTCGGCGGCTAAGAAGTCATGGGTGGGTTTATCATCCTCTATAGTAATGAGGGCCTTAGGTGTTTCTTCGTTGCCTCCGCTTCCATTCTCGTCATCTTCTGTTCGGATTTTTTCGATCGTGAACTCGGGCAATTCTTCTCCAATATATTGCCGACCATCGATGCCGGATCCACCAGGCCCGACGACTCTGTGGGTTTCCTTGCTTATTTCATCATTCGGAATGCCATCTTTCGGGGAAGTTGTCAATGTTGAATATCTCATAATCCTGGTTGACTCGATGGGCATCCACCACGAGAGATCTCTGTGCAAACTCTCCGTGTATGGGCCTAGGACGCGCAAACCAGGTCTCGCGGGTGGTCCTTTGACGCGCAACCACTCATCGTCTTTTTCATCTCCCATAATATCCTGGTGATTTATTTCTTCGTTCTTCTCAAGCTCATCAACTGAGAAAAGCCACATCGATAAGGCTGCTTCAAGCTCATCGGCAGGAGCGTTCCAATTCCCTTCTCGTCTGTTCAAGTGAAAATGTATGAGCTCTCCTCCCTGGACTGCGAGAGACCAGGTATAATAATTCTGCTCTGAGTCCGAAAGAAAAGATTCATTGCGGCTTCAATGGATCGTGCAAGAGAGACAGCTTCCGTGGACGCCGGCCCCTGCCAGTTTGCCAGCTGCACTAGGTGTCTCCTGATCATGACAACACGATGGGCAGTCGAAACTGTCGAAACTTTTTGCGGAGCACCTTCCTCGAATGCTTTGATTTGTGCTTGCAAACACCGAATGCCCCATGCTTGAGTCTCTAACTTGGCGTCAGATATCCACGGGCTTTTCGTGATATCCGCGAATGTCGTCGCAAACCAATCGAGTTCGAAACCTAACGGAGTTTGGAGAGATCTTGGCGGACTTGCGAGACCTCGCCGAATCCACGCCCTTAACCCCGTCATCAAGAGAATGGCGCCAAGCTGTGCAATCGATACTGACCAATGTAGCCCACGCAGGCCAATGAATTGCACGATATACCCACACAGGCTGACGGCCATCCCAATGCTCGTTCCCAGCTCTAGGGAGACTCCAGGCTTTTCGTCTCGGGTAGTAAACGTTGACATAGCTTCCTGGTTCGATGGAGACCCCGAAGGCTTTCTTTCATTACGCCTCCGCTCCGACGTTGTGATGAAAGCCCGTTTAGTTTTTGCATAGATTGCAAATGAGTCAAATACCTGGTCACTGACAGTTTTTGTCTTCTGTAACCAGACCACTTGTGCCGTCATTTTGTCCAAGGACCGGTATTTCTTTTCGATGGTGCTACTCTCAACCACATGGGCACAAAGGAGAAGGCCGACGATCAGCAGAAGCGTTCCAACCCATTGGCACGGGAACGCATACCGAGCGACGGGGTTTCCGTCCTTGAGAAAGCCCAATGCTGGGTAATGCACGGAACATCCGGCGTATGCGATGAGTCCCAACTGGGGCAGAGTTCCCCATACTGCCGCTGCGCGTAGTTCAGCTCTGCTCGTGATGTTGTGAGAATTGAGGGTGATATTTGGGGAGCTTTTCCGCGGATTCCGTGTTATAATGATGCCTGATTTCGATGGATTTGCTGAGTTCGATGATTTCTCCTTATCTTCTTCCGTGGAAGTTGACATGTTCAACGACATTGCCTTGCGAAAGATATTTCCGGGGGGGGTCGTTCTCTGACATGGGAGTGAGCTCGTATTCATTAAGTCCACTTGAAGAACTCACCAGCAAAATATTGACTTTTGACTTTTTCGAACGGCATGACCTCCACTTGAGCATTCTCAGTGACTCCAAATTCAGGCAGTAAGCAAATGAACTCTGCAATTGGAGCCGACCCCATACATCTCACTACTTCATGGCCGTTCCAGAGCTCGCAGACCTCTGTTGATGTAGACGACATTAGCTCTTGTTCAGCAACAGCAAGATTCTCTCTAGCTCTGCCAATGAGAGCCTTAAGGAATCCGGGCCCTCCGACCCGGATAGCGCTGACGATGATTGTAACGATTCCGAGAGGCACCATAGCCAAGACGACATTATCAGCCCAGCCGAGTGATTGACTCATAAACTGCATAGTGACCCTCTCTCCAAGTAGGGCGAGCAGCCTTTCGGTATACAGTCTATTAGTATACATTCTTTTGACCTAGGATGAAGGATCTGAGGGTGTGAGACTCACGGTGCTAGGTCTGAGAACAGATTATTGATGAAGTCGTCTCCATCATCTGCTGCAACGCTTGCAGCGAGAACGACCGTGAACAGAAAGGCACGGGTCATCTTTGCTGCCATTATTGCACATTTGTGTGCAAATAGTTGTCGAGTTTGTGTTGCTGTTTCACCGGCAATATCCAGAATATGCCTCTTAGTGTTAACTAGGCGCTGGATGTCAAGGATATAGGTATGATGGCTTAGTGGTCTGAAGAAGAATGACTGAACGAAGCATCCGCTGGGGACTTCTTGTTTTCAGCTGAAGGGGAATGGGTTTAAACATGTGGGTGCGAAAGTTTCTATCATTTGTGACTGCCTAATGTATCGACCTACAGGCAATATGTATATGCAGTAGGCCCAATCTCAGCTGAGCGTTTCGCCTAGTGTTGAGGCCATTGACACGTATTCACGTATTATAGCTGAGGTGTCTCTAATTGGTATATGATCTTCACGACTGGCGGCTATACGGTCGTAAACGCGGCCGACCACCTCAATGCGGTGGCAGTTCCACCTTTTTCGCTGCGCAACTGCACGAGAGGAAGGGTGAACTTTCGTCAAGCCGCTTCAGGACTTGGTAACTAAATCGGCCCTCGTAGGCGCCATTTCGATAATAAGTTCTCCAGATACGGCTTGCATCAGACAAAGGAGGCAACGAGGGCTCCAGCGCCGAACATTGAGGCAACTGTGATGAAGCTGGCAGTTGAGAAAAGGGAGATGCCGCTGAGTCCATGACCAGAAGTACAACCTCCACCAATTCTAGATCCTAGACCAATGAGGAAGCCTCCTACTGCCGCCAATTGTGGCGAGACAGCCGTACCAGCAGCACCAAGGGCGAACTCGGGGTATGCCGTCGCAACAACCCACGCGCCGGCAGCCAAGCTCGCAGAGAAGAGGATGTTGCTGTACGACGGCTTCCCCTTTTCGCCGCCGCCTTGGACCGCCCACCAGAAGTACCGTCCAATCTCGTCGTAGGAAGTCGACACACCGAGCATGGACTTGCGGGAGAGCAGCGAGAAGAGCTGCGCCAGACCAATCAGGAGTCCGCCGATGGTGGGAGCGACGACGGCGTAGGGGCTCGCAGGAGTATACTTCATGCTGGTGTAGATGACGCCCGCGAAGAGGACCTCCACGCCGACGAAGGCGACGGCCCTGCTCAGACCGGCGCGCTCGTGGACGGTGAGCTTGGGGTTTTCGGGCGGTGCCGAGCTGGCGTTGCTGGTGAGGAGTTTCTGGAGGAAGCCGGTCCACATGATGCCGGCGAGGACGGCGCCGCCGAGAACGTAGACGCCAGATTTGGTGCCGACGGCAATCTGGGCGAGGACGGTGCCGGGGCAGGAGCCGGAAAGGGCCATGCCGGCGCCGAGGACGGAGCCGCCGAGGATGTTGCCGTCGTACTCTGAGAAGATGCCTAGACGCGAGGGGCTTCGGGGCTTGGGACGGACGTAGCCCGCCTGGTCCAGTACGAGGACGAAGACGCTGTATTCGTGTCAGTTGTTTGAGAGGACCAAAGGGGAAGCAAGTGCTGAGACGGCTGGACGTACGTGCTGCTTGCTGCGGCTGCGAGGAAGGCCTGGATCATGTGCCAGTTCTCGAACTTGAGCTGAGCGATGATGACGGAGGGCTGGTAGACGCCCGCCGCTACCAGGGCGGCGCCGAATGCGGCGCCGGATAGGGCTGTTGTTGCCATCGCTTGGTGGGCTGTAGATATGTGTGTGAGAGTAAGAGAGGGAGTATGAGAGAGTGTCTGTCCGCCGGGGGCGTTCTGGGACGAACTGCTGCAGGCCGGGAGTTTGGGTTGTGTGTTGTATATATGAGAGGTTTTTCTCTTCTATGAGTGGTTATGCGAGAAGGTGGTGATGTGTGAGAGGAGTTTAAAATCGTCAAACTCTTCAAGCTGTCTCGGGACGAACTTATACAGGCTAAAGCTAAACCTGCTTAAACCTCTGAAAAGAGTATCGAAATTGCCAAGTTCTCGGGTCTGCTTAGTGAATCAAGCCCGAAAGCCCCAGATCCGTTCGGGGACTTGAAGATAGAGAGGGAAAAATGGACCGGGTAGCGGGGCCCTTGGTTAATAATCTAGCCCCCATTGTCAAAGGCCGAAGAGTGAAGAGGGCCAACCCCTGTAGGAGGGAACACCCTCAACCTGCTGGGAAACCCATCCCGTATTCTGCGGCCGAGCCGGGCGTCCGGGTTGACTTTTGTCAAAGGCGGTTTAGAGTGTAAGTGCCGGATAGGTGGTGGCGTTCGTTGTTAGGACTTGTTCCCTTTTCGGATAGCAATGACGCCTTTTGGAAGCTAATTAGCGACATGGCGCTAGCTTATTTAGAGCCCTTTGGCATTATGTATCAGAAGTTTTCTTCGTCGCGTGAGAGTAGATGATTCCTTTGAAAGAGTATGGCAGTTTACTTTGCACGCAGTTCAAATTCTCAATGGGATAAAGATGCAATTTAAGAACAGGTGATGCATGTGGTGCGTGCGCCGTTGTGGAAGGTCGGCAGTTCAGGACATTGAAGTCCGTCAACAAACGATTGATTGGGTAGAGCAAGGTGTCTGAAGAAGGGGGGATCAATAAGGTTGCAGGAGAATTAAGTGAATCCCGCCCCGGGATGGTTTCGGGTCTGCCCCAGCCCGCCAGGGTTGTTCTCCTTCCCAAGCCAAAGGACTTGCAGGAGGACGGCGACCACTTTGAAGAAACGGTCGCCGACGTCGGGGAACTGCCGGAACGCACGGGCATCACCGAGAGTGGAGACCCCTTCTTCACCGGGATGGTTTGAACCTCTCGGGGGCTTCCGTAAGCCTATGCTTCTTTCGGTGACTACTATCGTGACCGAGGGACTTCATGCTATCGTTATGGGTTCATGGACGGCGAGGCTTAGATGAGATGTTTCCAGGGTTTAGATATAAGGGTTGAGAGGGTGACCATGAAGTTGAATCATTCATTTTTGGATTGCATTACTAGCAAAACCACACCAGAACCAGCCGATGAACAGAGTCAACCAGTTGCGAGAACATATACTCAACGCCTCACTTACACACTCAAACATGGCCCAAGAACCCAGAATCCACGAGATCTTTGAGTCGGTGACAGGAACCTGGCAGTACATCGTTGCCGACCCCTCAACCAAAGCCGCTGTAATCATCGACTCTGTCTTGGATTTCGATCCAGCAAAGAACGCCATCTCTACACAAACAGCCGACGGCCTTCTTGATGTGGTAAAGAAGAACGGCTACAAAGTTGTCAATATACTAGAGACGCACGTCCACGCCGACCACTTGACGGCATCCAAATATCTGCAGTCTCGGTTGCGGGAGGCTCAGGATGGCGCGGCCCCCGATATCTGCATTGGCAGGCGGATTGGAGTCGTACAAGAGAGGTTCGCTGAAAAGTATGGCATCTCCAAAGACGAGTACGCCAATGCCTTCGACCGGCTACTCGACGACGACGAGGTTTTCGAGATTGGAGAGCTCAAGGCCAAGGCTATCCATCTGCCGGGTCATACGCCTGACCACATGGGTTACATGATCGGAGGTGAGCACTTCCCCACAGACAGTCAGGAAGAAGAAGTGTTAGCCCCATACTAACCACAACTTTCAATAGCAAACGTCTTTGCGGGCGACTCCCTCTTCAACCACGACGTCGGGTCCGCACGGTGCGACTTCCCCGGCGGCGACGCCCGCGACCTCTTCGCGTCGGCGCGCCGACTGCTGGACCTCCCAGAGACCACCAAGATCTGGACGGGCCACGACTACCCACCAGCCCACCGCGGGCCCCTGGCGGCGACGGAGGTCGCGAGGCAAAAGACGGAGAACAAGCACCTCGCGCAGAACGTGACGGAGGAGGACTTTGTCAAGTGGCGCGAGGAGAGGGATTCGGGGCTCGGCGAGCCCAGGCTCTTGCACTGGGCGCTGCAGGTTAATGTGAGGGCTGGAAATATGCCGAGTCCGACTAAGGCTGGGGATCGGTTGTTGCATGTGCCTGTTAAGATGCAGGGTGTGACTTGGTGAAAGGGAATTTCATGCTGTGTAGTGTGAGCGTGGAAAAGAGCTTAGTTGACTCCCGTGTATAAGAGATGAGGGATGCGGAAGCGTCTTCTGTATAATTAGTTACCTCTGGCCACGAACATGAAACAAATCCAGGGAATCCTTCTTCGACAGCCAGCATTTCACTTTCGCATGCCCACGTGAAGTTGTCACGAAGATCGAAATGGGTAGAGCACATGTAAGTGCTGGTGTTTTACTCCGTAATTTTACATTCATTGGCCCATGCATTGCAGGAGCCCCCCCCCCCCCGCGCCACCGCCGCGTGGGGAATGTGCCGAGGTCTCATCACTAAATGCGGGGAGTTCGGCCCCGGCTGAGTGGAGGGAGGCCGGGGGACGTCTATTCCCGCCACCAAATCACAACGTCAACATCGGCAGCAATCCGGCATCTCATATTATTAATCTCGTTCAGCTCAATCCTTTCTGTTCACATAAGAGCTGGCGTAGCCCCCATTCAATTGACTTTGTAAAACCAAAGTGGTTCTTACCTGAACTGGTGACGACACCATCTTTTTCAAAGTATTGACAATGCCTCACTCCATTACCGTTAAAAAGATCGAGGGGAAGCCCGGAAAGGTGTATTATCCGTAAGGTATCACCCACCACAGCTAATTAAACCATCGTAATTAACTCGAATCTCAGCCTCCAACTCAATGAGATCCCAAAGCCGACTCCAGGGCCCAAAGATGTCTTGGTGCGATTAACGGCCGCGGCTCTCAACCACCGTGATCTCTTCATCCGGCGCCACCTGTACCCAGGCATCTCATTTGACCACCCGCTCATGGCAGACGGATACGGCATCGTAGTCGAAGTCGGAAAGGACGCAGACAGAAGCCTCCTCAACAAGCCTGTTCTCATCACACCCAGCCGCGGCTGGGCCTCGAGCCCGGACGGGCCGGAAGACATTCGCAAATTCAGCGTCATCGGCGCCACTCAGACGTACCCGGACGGCACCGCGCAAGACTACCTCGCCCTCCCCCAGGACGAGGTCGAGCTGGCCCCGGAGCACCTCACCCCCGCCGAGGGCGCCGCCCTACCCCTCGTCGGGCTCACCGGCTGGCGCGCGCTCGTGACGAAGAGCGGAAACGCGGAGAAGGGCAGGAACATCCTCGTCACGGGCATCGGGGGCGGCGTGGCGCTCCAGGTCCTCCAGTTCGCTGTTGCATTTGGCTGCAACGTCTACGTAACCTCTGGCGACGAGGCCAAGATTGAAAAGGCCAAGAGCATGGGCGCCGCGGGGGGCGTGAACTACAAGACCAAAGGGTGGGAGAAGGAGCTGCAGGCCCAGCTGCCCAAGTCGAGGCCGTATCTTGACGCCGTGGTCGACGGTGCCGGCGGAGATCTCGTTGGAAAGGCGGTCAAGGTGCTCAAGCCGGGCGGTGTCATTAGCCAGTACGGCATGACAGTGTCACCGCAGATGGACTGGCTGATGCAGGCTGTGCTCAAGAACGTGGAGCTCAAGGGCACGACTATGGGCTCGCGCGAGGAGTTTAGGGACATGGTTGCCTTTGTAAGGGAGAAGAAGATTAGGCCTGTGGTGAGCCGGACGGTCAAGGGACTGACGAACCTCGAGGGGATTGACGGACTGTTCAAGGATATGGAGGCGGGGAAACAGTTTGGCAAACTCGTTGTTGAGTTTGAGGAGCCCTCTGCGTCGCCTAAGCTGTAAGGGGGAACTTTGTGTCGCCATGTACGACGTAGTATATGCAGAGTATCCTTGATAGTCACGAGGATTTCTTTGAGTTTAATCAAAACCTGGCAAGGAATGGAAGTGCTCTTACTTAAGCCTCCTTAGTATCGAATGCTTCCATTTGGTTGACCGCTATCTTTGAGACTTTCCAATCAACTCACGTCAAGGTAACTGAGCAAGCCAATTACATCCTCCAACTTATCAACTAGCTGTGTAGGTAGCCTCAAGAACATCGCTGTCTTCTGCAAGACCATTCTTCGTGGGAGGCATCTAACACTAGCTGTTGTCTATGGGATTTTCATCGAGATATGTTTGGGCCTTTACATTGTCTTTCAAGAGATCTCGCACAAACACAAACAACGTCATGGGCTCTTGCGGAGAACTTCCTGTCTTTGTTTGGGTTAAGCCTTCCCAATTCAGCTCGTTGAATCTACTCTACTACCCCAATCTAGGCATGGGCTTCACCTGAACTTTGGTCCACACACGTGTAGGTTGGTGAATATACACACGTGATGGGTGCTCTTGGAAATGATGAAAATTCACCTCTAGCCCTGGCCAATGGCTTCTTTCAGCCGAAACTTCCCTCTTCCCTCATCCCGGACGAAGGGTCCCGCCTGGAGGTATCTTTCTCTGTTCGCCAAGCTCCTTCTTTTCACCTACGACAGACAAGAAAAGATTCTCCCTCTCCCATCTCAACCACATGAACAAATCAAACCCCGATAATCATATCACAAACACACTCTACGCAGCCCTCACTCCCACGATGTGGCACAAAGCCATGTTCCTTGTCATGGCGGTGGCCTTGATGCTCTTTGCGAGCGTCAATGTCGTCACTGCTACAGGCTCCATAGCAGACCTCAACACTGTCGGGGTTTCCACTGAGGACACTTTCAGCAATGGTCTCTCCAATCGCAACTTTGCCCTCGGCCCTCACCTTGCTCCCAGGGAGTTTCCTCACGACAACCCTCTCAACATCACCGAAGAGGAGGCCCTCAAGCATGGTCACAAGATCATTCCCGTCAACAAAGAGATGTGGGCTCACCTCGTCAAGACCGCCGGCCTCGATCGCAAGTACGAGCCCCTCGAATACAACCCTGAACAGCACAACGAATCCCTCTCCACCATCGACGAGCGACAACCGAAATGCGGCACAAATTACGACCTCGAGAAGGGACCTCCTGACCCTCAGAACTGGTGCACTCCAAGCCCAATCGTCGGCGACTGCCAGCTCGGTCTCTGGTGCCAGGCCGACTGGCCGGGCTGGGCGCAGTGGCCTAGCCGCGGCTGGGTCTTTAACAACGCCTGCGACCATATTGGAGAAAACGTGCCTTTCCAATGGGGCGACTGGCAGCCGATCTGCAGTCCCCTTCCCTTCGTCACTCTCTTCTTCGCCCACAAGGACCGATGGCCTCACATGGCGTAAGTGCTGTCCTCTCAAAACCTTATGTTGCTCCTTGTCCAATGAAATCTAACACGATTTGTTGTAGGTATGGTGGCAAGTACTACAATAGCTATGCTCCCGGATGGGAAATTTACTATCCCGGAGAGCCGGAGGGTGGTCCTTTCCCGGCTAGCTACTACTACCACCGGACGTTTGACTGCTCTATGAAACCAAAGAAAGGAGGACAGATCGGTACAGTTAACTAAGGGGTAGACGAATGCTGGGATTTGTTGCTTTGCGTAATTGATACCTTCATCACGTACCTTTCGCAATAGAGGTGACGGATTCGGATCATATACAAAGAAACAGAACTTGCCAGGGGATAGGGGATACATCAGGTTGGAGATAAAGATCAGTCCGGCTCACCAAGCCTGGATAGTCAACACCTCAATTTCTCAAGACAATTGCATTAACACATCGTGACTTTTCCCCTACAGTGACATTTCGCTTTTGATTTACAAACCCTTGAGGTGGTGTAGTCTGAGTGGATTGCCAACGTGTGAGACGACTCTTGGACTCTTGAATGGAAGGGTATCTTGAGTGAGCTAATACCTCACTTACGTATGTGGCGACCCCTTTTCTGCAAAGATGCAACATACACCTGCCCCAGTCTACACAACTTCTTCCGCCTTCTCCACGTCCCAGATCCCACTCCCCCCTTACTCGTCGTCCTCGCTCTTCTTTCTCTTCTTCCTCTTGTGGCCGAGCTCCTCGGGGGGTATAAAGTCCTTTTCCCTCTCGCGCAGCCTCTCCTCCTTCTTCGCTTTCTGCTGCTCCAAGCGCTCGGCCTGCGCGGCCTTGTTCTTGGCCTCCTTGCCCAAAAAGTACTCGCCCGTCTCGATCTGCTTGTCGACCTTGCTCTTCTCGGGCGCGGGCGGGAAGGGCGTGTAGACCTTTTTCGACTTGTCCGTGACCTGATGCGGCACGCGACGGTGGCTGAGCGTCTTCTTTTTGAAATTAGGCAGGAAACGGTCCCAGCTCTCGTTGGCGAGCTCCGGGTCCTTTGCGAGCTCGCGCTTGATCATGAGCTCCTTGATGTGGTAGATGGGGTGGATGTTCTCCATGCAGTCCTCGACGACGCGGCGCACCTCCTTGAGGCCCTTGAAGGGTCCCATGACGGAGACGGTGCTACCCTGCACGAGGATGTAGGTCTGAGTGAGCAGCTCAAGGGCCTTGAGGGTCGAGCCGTTGGGGCCGAGGATGCGCTGGCGGCGCTTGACGTAGCGCTCCTTGTTGCGGACCAGGTTGCGGATCTTGATGATGTCGGCTGCGACGCCGTCTTCGAGGATCTTGAGAGCCTGCGGCGCGGGGACGCTTCGGGCCAGGAGCTTGATGAGGTCGCGGGCGTTGAGGATGGCAGCGGGGTCAAATGTTTTTCTGGAGGCAGATCATGTTAGTTGCTGTAGGCTAGGCACTGAGGAGGAATAGAATCGCAATATCGGTGACCGACCTTGTCGTCTTGACGGTCATTGAGCCCTCAATCAAGTCGAGCGAGCAAGCAATGCCCGTCTTCTCGAGGGCCTTTGTGACGAGAGGCCATGCCTCCTTGAGGTACACTTCGCGGTACTTGGGGAAAACGATCTGGAAGGAGGATTCCTCAGCAAATGTGCCGCCGGCGTTGTCGGCCGGTGTGAAGGTGTCGATTTTCCATTTGTCAATGTCGTCCGTATCCCACGGCTTGTCCTTGTTGTATACGGAGGGCATCTTGTCGGTTGTCGCGTGTATGAAAGACGAGTGACGCCCGAATTGTATGCAAGAAAAGTTTCGTAGTTACTTACCTACTGGTGGCTGCGGCGAACTTTTTCTTATCGATAACGCTGGAGACGGCACGTGGGGTACACACCGGTTTTTATGGGACTCCGCCAGGCGAAGCCGGCCCAGCTAACATCGTGGGCAGTGACATTCGCATTGATACCTTGACAATGTACAATGTTTACAATTTAAAGTAGCAGTAAGTCAGCTAGTCGCGGATTAGTGATGCGCATCGGAACGACGTTTTCAATAAGCCAGGGCCGCTGCTTTCACAGCTGCCAACGTGGTAGTTGCGAACTCCTGTGTGCGAGCCACCATTAAAGTAGATATCGCGGATTATGATTAATTGTGTTCTGGCGCGTGTCATTTGCGCAGGCCTTTGGAACTTCGAACCCTTCCAGCGCCTCTGAACAGAATGATCGATTACACGTTCGAGTTTTTTTCACCGGCGCTCCAAATCGGGAATCTGCAAAGTGTATCCGTACCACCCTAGGTAAGAGTCGGCGTCGCCGTGAGATCTTCATATCAGATAACAACGAACCTTCTTTCAGCGCTTATGCTTGCGGGTACAGGGGCCGCTGTGACCCCCCTAAACATTACCTACTCTTTCTGATGATCAAGGAGAGAAAACTTCAAGATCCTGACACATCAGCGCAGCGCGTGCTGTAAGGCTGACTTGGGTAGCCGATCCAATCAAATCGCGGCTTCCGTAATACGGTCCAGTGGGACGACCGCTGGGTAATCAGTATCGCCGATAGGATTAGTTCGCAGTTATCGCGTCCCGTCCATCCCCAGTAAATTTGACCCTCCATCCTGATCGATTAAGGGGATGCGGGATGAAATCAATCCATTCACCATTCCATCCATTCTCCCCTATTCTAAAAGACAACCAGCTTTTCGCGTCCAACGTGCCTTTTCAATGTCTGAGACCTGGCTGTAGCTTCACCTTGTAACCTTAGTTTTCTCCCCGCAATTCTGGCCTAGGGAACGTACCTGCCTCCCCCTCCAACTCAACCATTTGCTCCTTTCTGAGTCGCCTCCAGCGCGTCTTTCCGCTGAACAATTTTTTTCGCCCTCCTACGGATCTGCACCTGTCATCTACCACCCACGGCCTGACTACACAAACACACACACGTCTCGCAACCTCAACTTCACGCCTCGCCCCGAATTCTCGACGCAAGCCCCTTTTTTGAGCCCTGTACTTGGGTCTCTCTTGCGAAAAGCTTGCGACTGCACCACACGCGCATCCTGCGATCGCGAAGCGGCATACGAAAGCCTCCCCTCCTTCAACAGAAACCTCCCGTCCGCGACGATTTCGCTGCAACCGCCATCCTGGCTGCCGTTCGAGAGCCTTCTGCGCCTGCTCCGGCATTGGACAACCTCGCAGAGCACGAGCACGATCACGATCTGCCATCCTTTCGAGACGTCATGGAGGAAGCCACGGCTCTGGCCACCCTCGCGTTGCCACAAACGAATCTCGAGACGATCTCGCGGCCCAGTTCCACGTCAACATCGGAATCCGCATCCGCAGCCGCAGTTGTCGCCGCGGCCTCGACGGTTCCTCAGTTGCCAGGCATCTCAGCGCTTGCCCAGGCCAACAACTCTGCGACGAGCTCGCCTCAGATGCGGTACGTCAGTATGCTTGGTGCCAGGCGAAGAAATGAAGAAGGCGCAGAGGGACAAGATGGATGACCAGCCTGGTGGCCAAAATTCACATGCGCTATACGCGCGCTGGTTGAGTAACTTTGGAGTCAATCTGGCAAAAAGTAGACGATTTAGCCATCGCGCTCCATTGACAAGTCCCTCTCTGCTGCAATATCATTGGCCAGTCCAGAGCCCGGTTTCAGTGCTGGGAGAATCAGTCGAGACGGGATGCAAGGAAATTGGACCAAGAAAGTGACGAGAGCTTCATGTGCTGACTTTCATCCACAGAGAAGCGATTCCCGCGCCCGCTCCTGTTGCCGCCTCCACACCGACTCAGGCGCCCGCGCCCGCGCCAGCTCCCGCGCCGACGCCGACTTACGCTTCTGGCGGAGGGTCCACCACGGTATGTCTGCATTTACCTTACCTTATCCCACCTTGTACGGAGACCATCGCGGGAATCTTATCATCGAGTCCAATCCCGAACCCCAAGAAAATCCCCCATCTCCTGCGTTAGTGTTATCGCAATTACCGTTCAGGTATTGCTGTTATCTAAGAACCAATGAACCCTGCAAGGCAGGTGTGGGGCAGCAACTGGCCGCGGTCGTTCCTTCCCTGTCTTATCTTTGCTCCACAGATAAGTTTTCTTGTTCCCATGCAGCGACATTCGTCAACACCAATACCAGAGTCCCAACTCTCATCGCGCGCTTCACCCCGTCAAGCACCACAAACAAGCAAACAAGCATATTCTTTCGAATTTCTTTGGAGAAAATACTCAAAATCACTTTACGAAATCTTTTGCGATCATTTCGCTGGCGTTGCGCACCATGATGGCCACCCAAGCTAACGAATCGACGCAGCCAACATGCCAAAACTGTCAGACCTCAACCACGCCCTTATGGCGGCGCGATGAATATGGATCAGTTCTCTGCAACGCATGCGGACTGTTCCTCAAATTGCATGCAAGTCTACCCTATGCTTCTCATACAGAGGCGAGCTAACCTGGTACTAGGGTCGTCCGCGTCCGATCTCGCTCAAGACCGACGTGATCAAGAGTCGAAACCGCGTGAAGACGATGCGCCCTGATCTTGCGTCTAAGAAGAAGGTATGTGGCTCGTATGCATTGCCTGGCTTTGGCTAATCATGTTCCTAGCAACAGCAGCAGCAACAACAAGCTCATCAGTTTGGCGCAAACGATCCGAACGGCCTCGACATCCATGGACAGAACCAGCGCAGACAGTCGCAAAAGTCAAACGGCAATCCGGATGGCTCTGACTCCCCCGTTTCTCGTACCGCGACCCCGTCTCTATACAATCCTAGCCTCCCGGTCTTCCAGGGTATGGACGATGCGCAGCTTCAGGCTGGACTGCAGGGCTTCAACGTCTCTGGCTCGGATAACCGCTCGGGTTCCCCCCTGAACGGCGACCGTCACCTCGACGCCCCACAAACACATGAACAGCTCATTGCCGCTAATTCGGCCCTCAAAACCCGGGTCAGCGAGTTGGAGCTTATCAACGAACTATTCCGCGGTCGACTCGGCCAAATGGAGCAAGACGAAGCAAGCGCAAGAAGGGGACAAGAAATCAGTGGCAAGGCCGAGGCCCAGCTCCGGGCTCAGCTCGAGAGCAGTAAGAAGCAATTGGACGAGAGCCATCGCAGAGAGAACAACCTCAAGCGGCGCCTCGACGAGATGGAGCTGGAGCTCAAGGAGGTCAGAGATGCCCTGGACCTCTCGGACTCTGGCCGCGCAGCAAAAAAGCCTCGGATTGCCGAAGTGATTGCCAGCGCCCCCGTTGTCGCAGCCGCCACGTGTGGAGGAGGCGGTGACGGTGGTGGTGGTGGAGAATCCGAGGTCTCGACTCCCCAGTCTGCCGCGAACTGATATGGCACCATACGGGGCCCAAATCACCATCACCTGCGCGATTTCCAACTCCACGTACATCACCATCACCACCACCACCCCCCAAACACCTTGGGACAAGCTTTGCAAAATTCTCCACGCTTATACCTATAATGTCGCGTGTGTTTTTCCGTGTTTCTTTTCTTGGTTTTCCCCCGGACGTCCTACGGGATTCGGGTACGATGGCTCGGGCTGCTTGCTGCTAGAGGGACAGGCGTTGCGGCCCCGTGGGTCAAGGTAGTCAAAAGTTTTTATTGTGACAAAAAATAGAGGCTTTACGGAATTGATGACCACACACACATACTCTGTTTGGAGTTGTTCGCTCTGCTGTGACTGTGATGGCCGTTGTCTGGCTTTGATACGCGTTGTACATCAACTGTTTGATCTGTATGTGATTGGTGTGAAGGAATATCGGAGGACAAGGACAGTATCACAAATAGCGAAAGGGTATACTCCGTAAGATGGCCGATATGTATCAATGAATGTCATCGATGAGTCCCAAAGGAGGAAGAAGACTGAACCTCCCGACGTCATGGTCACTCTTGTAAGCCGCCGTCTACCCCTTGTATATGACGTTCCGTAGAGAGACTTGGCCCGGGGTAGATTATCTGCATAAGAGCGTAATAAGTGGGTAGCCGTCCTCAATGCCGATTTGTCTATCGGCGCAGACGGTTTTTGATCATAGCGATGGAGGCAATTGAGTTGGCAGTGTGTATTAAGAGGTGATCTGATGTGGGTGATACAGGAAGGGCGAGAGGAAGGGTAAAGGGGGAGGACCAGAAAGCGTCAGTCATTCTAATATCGTAAAGTTTCTTTGGATATGGACTTCTGATCGTACAAACGGCGGTCGAATGTAAATAAGGATACTTGGGAGGACGACAGCAACGTGAACAGGGGAAGAATCCCAAGAGTGGTGAATATGAGACTCTAGACTTAAATTGTCTGTAGGCTAGACATTTCTTGATCGTCATCGTTCTCTAGAATCCACGCAGCATGACGGCTGTATCATTGACGACGAGATCGGTCGCAAGATGTAAGAGCACCCAGAACCTTCAGCCTTAAACAAGTAGTATCAAGCACAGATGTACTCCTCGAGACCCTCACGCTACATATACCCACCCACAACTCCCAAACAGTCCAGTCACGATAGCTAGCCGAGGGGGACTAGCAGATGGGATTGTTTTATCACAAACATGCAACTTGCCGTCGAGACTTTCGCATGGTTGCCATGCAGCGCCATAGAAAGCTGGCACATTAAAAAAAAGCAAGTGTGGTTGTGAATGGCATGTTCTCAAAACCCCCCCACAGGGAGCCGAGGGAGATAGTCCAGACCTGAAGTGCGATTAGATAGTGAGGTAGAGAGAGACATGCGCGAATGGACGCCGGGAGAGGAAAAAAAAGGTACAAGGATATCTACTCGAGTGGATGCTGCTGGACGAGACGGGCGCATCTTCCCGCCCGGGCGGGCTCCATATTTCTCCCATCATTCGCGGGGTCGATAACGCCTCTGTTGACTTGACAAGGTTTCAATCGTTGAGGAAACTCTGAAAGTGGACTGTTGAATTGGTTACGTGAATGTCTGCCGTTCGTTTCTCTCTCCCCCCAATGATGCCGCGCTGCAGATTGACGTATTCGAACGGCGATGATCTCTCTTGGCTTCTTCGGACTCTGTTTGGTACGGGGGTAACGGATACCGGTACCCAAGTTCAGGGCAGATTCACACACAGACTTTGGTGATTGCGATCCCTGGAAATCCTTCGCCCCGGACTGGGAAGGCAGGGATGATGGCAACATTCAATTTTTGTTTTTGGGTGCAAGGGCATCATTTAGGACGTGCACGCCTGCGATAGAGGGGTTGGGGGGAGATATCAGATAAGACATCACTATCAAGGTTATCGTCGAGAAAACGAAAGAAAGGGAAATAAATCAATAAAAGGCCCTTCTCGTTCCCCGATCTCCTACTGCCTATGTAACTGCGCGGTACATCACAGCTGTCAAACCCCCCCCCCCCCCATTTATTTATTTTTGGCCTAGTGGGAAACAAGTCAAAATTCCACAAGGTAATAATAAGCTGAACAGATTGGCATTAGCAAATATGAATGGAGGCGCAGCAAGAAAACAAGAAAACAAGCCATTGGACAATCTACACCTGACAGGGTGTTGAAAACGGATTTTTTGTCATTGTGGCGAACATTAGTGGCCTATCCGCCGAACATATGCAAAGCAACAAGCCTCGGTGGCTTTTCACTGGAAGGGCAACAGGACTCGGGGGAAATGGTTCTGCGTGCCGTGGGTGGTTGTGGGCGACGGGAATAAAAGATTATCACGGATTCCAGAGCTGACGCACCGAGGTTTGCGAACTCATTTCTCAGATTCCCTCCCCATGTGGTTTTGTGGTGAGGTACTTACTTTGGGCCATGCATAACATGGTATCCAAAGTACTATTACGCCCCCCTCGATCTGATGGAGAGGGAGCACTCGCACAAAATGTTTGGTCGAGAAGTAACCCCGATGGCGAAAAGGACACCACCCTCACCAAGCTCTCTCCTGCCAATACTGGGAGGAGGTTCGAACTAGTCCCTCAACATTCTCCTTAGGTACTAGACATTGCTGCTTGTGGTGGAAGACCCTCTTTCGCGGGCGGCGGCCCGTGGTCTAGGTAGAGATCGTCTGGAGACGAATTCAATGAGTGACTCCCAAGGCAGTGGATGTAATTCGGACTTTTCACAAGCTCGGACGTCTGGAGTCCATGCACACTTTACCACCGGGCGGCCGATGGATCGACCAAGGCAAGCAGGCAAGCAGGTCAACGCTTTTCGCAACGCAGTCACTCCAACAGCAGCCAGCCAGAAGCAGAGAGCAAGAGAGGAAAAGGCGCGGGCCTAGACGTGGGCCGGAACTTCTTGTCCCTCTACCGTATCACGTTGCCGTAAGGTACCTCCTCTTATGTACCTTAGTACATTCGTGGTCATCTCTCGGCGGCCTCGAACCATTGGCTGATGGGAGACTCGTTTCCCTGTGCCCAAGCGGCCGCTTTAGGCAAGTGGAGTTTCCTCCACTCCAACCCCAACCTGGGGGAGGACGAGGACCCATGGGTCCTGGAGGTTACTTCACGCTTACGGGCCCACGGTCCCACGGCTCACGGAGGGAATCGGGGGAACGGACGACGAGCGAGAGAGGCGTGGCGTGCTGCAAGCCGAGAAAGAGTGAGAGAGAGACGGATGGAGAGATACCTGCCTGCATGCCGATTCCGCCATAAATTAATTCCCATATCAATTGGCACATCCGACACGCCCGCACTCAACTCGCGACTTTCTCTCGCAAATCCCACCTTCACATTTCATCCTCTCGTTTTTTATTATTATTTGTGCGTCTTGTGTGTCCGCCCGTCTCTCTTTTCTTACCTCTTATCCATACTTACAGAGTTGTGTGGAACATTGCAGTTACAGGGTGAAATCTCGCAACTGACACCAGGGAGGAACGCCGGGCTCCATCCCTCTCGTGTCTAGTTCCCTCCAGAGACATTCCAGACGGGGCGCTCAGCTTTCATATCTCTCATATCTCGGGGCTACCTATCTCTTCACCACACAAGCCAGCATACCAATCACCCAATTCACTTTTTTTTTTTTTGATTCGCCTCCATTATTGACATTGGCTACCTTCTCCATCCCCCTCCCTCGCCCTCTGGAGCAATCATAATTCTCTCCACAACACCATGTCGAGGACGGGAGGTTGACCATTCACCAACACCACCAACCCTCCCGGAAAGCGACCCACGTCTGCTTCTTCCCAAAGAAACACTGAAGAATCCACATCTTCTAAATCGATCATCGCCCTAATCACACGCCTAATTATACGTCTCTTGACGAACAAACATCACTACGCTGATAGACACGCCAACATAAAAAAAAACAGAAGAAGAAAAGAAACACCAACACACAATCACAAAAATGCTTCAAATGTCACAACTACCAAACAGGGCAGGCTACAGCCCCCTCGTGCCCTCACCCCTAAACCCAGACGTCCACGCCATCGCACCGCAACGGTGCCAAAGACTACGCGAAAAGAGACGCCAGCAGGGCCGCGGCGACGTGAGCCCGACCCAGAGACTCCTCCGCCACAAGGCCGCCATGGCCTGGAAGTCAGAGGCCCTGACGCGGGAGAGCACAATGTACACGAGGGACGAGATTCTCGACATCCTCGCAGAGTGTGATCGCCAAGATGAGGTCGCGGCGAGGGGCCTCGTCGTCATGGCTACCTCGAACCAGCCGCCGTGGCCGCCGTCTCAGAATCAGCAGCAGAAAAAGAAGCAGCAGCCAAAGGTCCACATCCGGGCGGCGCACTGGAAGGAGCATGAGGGCGAGGAGTATGATTTCTTCTGCGAGGCCGACGACGATGCGGACGAGACTTCACGGCAGTGGGGGTCGCTCGTGCCCAGACTACGCAGTCCCTTCTCCAAAGACACCGCTCGCCGGGTTGCGCTGGCATTTGGGTTGATGTGTATCTGTGGATGTCTACCGGCCCTTCGAGCCCACGGTTTCCACATGTACTCAGCTACCGAGGCTGCGTAGATGTCATGGTCTTCCCACTACCGGCCACACTGAACAAATCCACAAATTCTTCGTCATCATGGCGGAAGGAAACTTCATAATTCTAGCCCAACCCAAAGGCAATGGAGAAGAGTCTGTCTATCAGAGCGGGGCTTATCGTCATCCATACATCAGCCGGGACCAGCTCACGTCTAGAGAGCATACATTACAAACATTACACACATCCATCATCCTACAAGTCGTTGCTGAGGCTACTTCTTCTCCTCGTTTGGGTTGGGAGGCTTTTCTTTGGCCGTCGTGGGATCGGCGTTGACTTGTTTTGCGGCTTCCTTTGCGGCCTCGTCCGCGGCTTCAACAGAAGCTTCTTCTTCCTTGGCCTTCTTGGCGTGGTTCACCTGCCAGATGGCCCGCTCGATCTCGACGCCCAGCTCGGGGACATCAAGCGTCTTGGCAATCCGTTGACCATTGGCCTGTGAGAGCAGGATTGCCTCGTCCTTTGCGTTGTCTCCCTTGCCTTTCAAAGGCTCCGTGCTGCCAAGGGCCGGTTTCGACGGTGTTACGGTTGTGTTTTCTGGGATTAAAGGCGTATAAATGTCGTTCAACAACTTTGACGGGGACAGGGCCAGGAGTTTATTATCAACGAGGAATCGGAGGTGCTTGCCTCCCTCGAGAGCGCGCCAATGCGACCAAGCTCTGTAGACGAGATAGAAGAACGGCAGATTAGGTATCCTGGGGGATAGTAATATCAGCAATGCAATTCTTCCACAAAGAGATTGGAGTTCCAACTTACACGGGTACCAGGGCGAATGGCGCCGAGATGGGCATGCCAATCAAGCACCATATAAGCTTCCTCTTGTGCAGCGCATCTCGTTCCGTGGCCAGAGTCCTGACAACCTGCTCAGCCTGCTTTGTAGGGATAATGGTATCCGGGAAGACCAATTCGATCTTCTCCTTGCCCT
The DNA here is from genome assembly GCF_030913485.1 of Colletotrichum godetiae. Classification (NCBI taxonomy): domain Eukaryota; kingdom Fungi; phylum Ascomycota; class Sordariomycetes; order Glomerellales; family Glomerellaceae; genus Colletotrichum; species Colletotrichum godetiae. The sequence goes on along the minus strand of NW_026851251.1, from coordinate 236,524 downwards.
TGAGCTCCTCATCCTTGCGTCGCGCAGAAATGGGTGGCACCGACTTCAGCCCCCATTCCTCGTACGGAATACGACGCAGGGCGTAGTTTCCATAGCTGACAACTTTCTTCTGCCATCCGCTCTCCTTTGCTTCCCAGCCAGCCCACAACTTAGCTGCCCTCTTGCCGACCTTATCTGCCAAGCCTTGTTGGTTCGTCGTCGCAATATTGAGTCGTTGTGAGTAGAGGAGAGTTCGACTCGTGGTGATTGGGAGGAGGTAGAGACGCATATCGGATGACGAGGGGCTCAGCCCGAGCGGTGGATTTCGGGGGTTGTTTTGGGGCGATTAACTTCTTCGTCGTCGAGTCGCTCGAGGATATGCGACGCGCTGCCCCGCGGCAGTTGCGATGGGACGGAGGAGGGGAAAAAGAGGATGCTCTTGGCTCAGAAATTAGCAGAAACAGCGTCTCCCAGTCGGCATGGCGAGTGTTATACTGAATTAGCCGAGGGGCGAAAAGAAAAGCTCTAGAGAAAGAAAAAATACCAGGCGGCCTCTTGTCCCTGGTCGAAGAAAGGAGGCAATTTTGACGTGTGTCGTGGAGTTCCAAGTCTGGAAGCTCTCAGCCTCTTGGACTTTGAAGAACTAGAGCCCTGCCCCCTGTCATCCATCTTAGCTTCTGGGTCAAGCTTCCTGGACTGAACCCGGACGCAGAGCAAGTGACGCAGGTCGGCGTCATGGGTCGTTCCTGTGATTTGAGTGGTGCGCCGAGTGCGAAAGGACCACTGTTAGGGCGGTACATGAAGGGGTATCCCCGGAGCTTAAGAGTGCTTGCATCAATGCCTATCGGAACCCCCTGCTCAGCTGCGCGATAGGGGAAGAAATGGGCCTGACACCATGTCTGATATCCACTCAGCTCAAAATCGACTGCCAAGCTGACATGTGCCCCTCTATCACGACTGAATTTTACTCTGGTCCCAGATCGCGCTCGCGCAAATTGGCTTTCGAAACCCGCTAAATTCCTCCATCTCGAGGGTGGTGACTGCCCATAGACTCGGAAGTACGTACCGTCTATTCTCGCAGGCAGCCGGCATCAAGGGGGCCCACATAACGGGTTGCTCCAGTCGTTAGGTTGCTCCAGTGCACCGGGTGCTACCAGCCTTCCAATCGCTTTTCCCTCTCTCTCACTTCCGATTCCCTTTCCCCCAGCCCTCCATTTTGTCGTCCAGTCTGTTTGGCGCCGCAAGAGGCGTCTAAAAGAGGTGTCTGGACTCTGCAGTCTTTCTGCCAAGTTTCCCGGTTTGCTGGAACGCCCGGGCAAAAGTTGCGGTCATAGACCTGGAGTGGCACAATCCGAGTGTCGTGTGGTTTGCTCTTTGGTGTTTTCCTACGAATACTTAGGCTGGCCACCGTCGGTTTTGGGATTCACCCTGCAGACAGAACCAAAGGACGGTACTGGACGGGGACGACGACGAAGCCAAGAAATAGCGACGCCAGCCAGCACCACTAGCTCATCTCTCCCCACGAGGACACAGCCGCCGCCTCCGCCGCCGTTGAGAGAGACACAGGGCGCACCCAACCGTTGCTAACTGTCTCCCGTCACGCGCACCTCTTTCTGCCGTGTCTTTTTTTTTTTTTACTTTTACCGTGGGCTTTGGGCTTGTTCACGGTTTCGTTGCTGCTTTACCTTCTTGCTTTTCTCAGATCATAATCTTATTTTCTTGCGTCTCTCACCCGCTCCTTCGCCCTTACGACTTTCCTTCCCAACTTGTGTACACACCTTCGACAACAAAGTGCACGATACCACCTGCGATAATAATATCGATAGCTCGCTTCGTACGGCCTCGACCGAAAGGCGGAGGGCATACTAATATGCGAGCCTCTTTACACGCCATTGACGAAGCGTTCCACTCACGACGCTCACAATCGCAGACGACCTTGTCATAGCATCCCCTCTCCTCCAGTTCAGCGTCCAGCCTCAACCAAGGCTGCGACTGCAATGAGCACATCCAGCCACCCGCCTGGCAGTTCCGCCTCAGCCGACTTTCGAGCATCAGTAGGCACAAGCAGTACCGCAATCGACAATGGTGCCCCGCGCCTGCGCTTACAACCGAAATCGCTCCCACGTAAGGATACTCTCCGGCTCGTTCGGAGCTTTGATTGAGCAGAAGGCCATACTAATCACCTTGTCGCAATAGCATGGATAGATTCATACGAGACGAGGTACGGCCAACCCAGCGAAGACCAGCTTCAACTGCTCTCACCCCCGGCACGAACTGTTCCACCTCACCACAACCACCAGCCTAAGGAGCCTGATCGTCGGGTGTCGCGTGACGGCTGGGTCGACGAAATGGGCGACCCTGTCTTAGAGAACGCTCGCCCAAATACAAACAAACGGCTTACAGACTTCTTCCGCGGCAAGGGCGCGCAACACGGAAGAAAGTGGGATCACCTACGAACAGCAGAGCCCGTCATCGTCTCGCAACACAGGCCCGCAACCCAGGGCCCACCAGCAGCATGGAAGGACTTTCTACACTCATCGGCCTACGGTCGCACGGAAGGCGAGGAGTCGGAGGTTGTGGACGTCAGCATGCTAGATAAGCTGCAGCCCGACTTTAATAAACGATACGACTCGCATGCCCACCGAGATTTGGAGAAGGGATCGATGAAACAGAAGAGAACGAAGACCTTTGGACAAAGAATGTGGTCCCTCATTCTACGACACTACCTAGTACCCCTGGTTTTCCGACTTACAGTCATGTTCACGTCCATCATCGCCTTGGCTATAGCAGCGCGGATATACGAAAAGGAGAATGCTAAGAGCAACGTCAGTCCGGAACGCGCGCAAAGTATCGTCGCTATTGCTGTCGATACGGTGGCAGTGCCTTACATCGGGTATATGATCTGGGACGAGTACACGGGCAAGCCATTGGGCCTTCGACCAGCCGTCCAGAAGATTGCCCTTATCCTGCTTGACCTCTTCTTCATTATATTCAAGTCAGCCAGCACTTCTCTGGCCTTCGAATCGCTAGTCTTCCATAATGTTGAAGCAGGGCAAGTGAGGCAGTTGAGTCAGGCCCTGGCATCTTTCATGCTGGCGGGTCTGCTGGCGTGGACCCTGAACTTCATGGTTAACATTTTCCGGACGGTTCAACGACTTGGAGGAGGCGAGGATGAAAGCTCTCACGATCGCATGTAATTTCGGGGGGCATGGGAGGGGGTTTCTTTGGTCTTGTTGGGTATACCCGGTTCATTAAAAAGCCTGTACGATAACTGTAGCGCGCAACGGTAGCTGCGGTCCTTCCTCTTTGTTCATTATACATACTTCTGGCTGTCTAGTCACACGTTGATACCTTCCTTTACACAATCTCAATAGTGGAATTTGTGGTTGACCTTTTTGTGTAGTATTTGTTAAAGTATGATGTGCTCTGATATGTCATATTAAAGGTGAGAGATCTGACTCCTTATGGCTGGGGATGCTATTCACAGCTGGCGGTGTCTACCTCCTGGGCTCTCACCTCTGTAGAAAATAGAATTGACAAACATCCGTAACAAGGACGTATTACAAAGGTAGCAAAGCATGGGATTCAACTTGAGGTGGAGTTAGTGCGATGGCAAATAAGAGTCAGCAACAAGTAGTCTATATGTGACACGAACGGACGTATCCATATCCAAGATGCTTGTTATCTAGGAAAACCAATTAGGAAGCAGATGAAAGAGTCTTGTCACTTTGAAGTAATCGCTAAGGGGAGAGGCTTGGTCAAGTAAGAGCCATGAGTCAAGACCTAAACAATCTTTGTCCACGGGGCATCGTCCGTAGCAGCAGTGGAAAAACTTCCTGAGCGAAATGACAAAGTTGGTCAGTCCGGTCATATCTGGTGCAGAGTAAATGAGGTTGACTGCGATCAAGAGTCTCAACTACAAGATGCCGTTGAATCGGTAAGGTCTAGGTAGGTGGGTGCAAAATGCAAGAGGACAAGGTATTCGTACCAATCAAGAAGTAAGGTAAGGCTGAGAAGTTCCGATGTCCCCTCCGTTCCACCCCCGGCAAAACCCTGAAGTAAGGTACCTTTAGGCTGTGTCTTAATAGCAGCTTGCCTGGTCGCGTACCTGAAGCAGACGACCATAAAGCACGCCTTCCCTATCGCAGATTACCAAAGCTGATGGTCAGGGGCGGTAACGCTCGGCAGAATTATCTACTAAGCCCTTCCTGGTGATGACCCACTTACCTTTTCCGACAGCCAGTCCCAAGCACCCAGGCCTCACCCAGGTTCAGAGGGCAGAGTCCCCACTCTCCACCACTCACGCTGTGACGAAGAGGTGGGCGTGGGCTGGCCTGAGTCTTGTTACAGCCCAGAGCGTGGTTGTGTCGTTACCGTATCCGTAGCTGGCCACCTCCAGACCTGGATCCTCCTCCACCACCGGACGCCGCCTCCATCTGCAGCGCCTTTCACCCAGCAAGCAAAGCAGCCTTTCTTTCTACCCACGAGTCAACCAGTGTCTGCCTGATCGCGTCCGCAGCTATTGTCTCCAGGCTACAAACTTCTCTTCTTCACTTCTTGCTTTCACCGTTCAAGGTGCTATTCGAGCAAAGTACGGCCTCAGTTCCCTTCTCTCTGACTCAGACAAAGGGTGCCGTGTTCCTTCCCTTTCCGCCCCCCAAGACCACCGTAACGTAAGGCAGGCTCTCCCTCCTTCCAACCCTTGCGACCACCGGCCTTTCCTTTGCATCTCCGTTCTTCGACTTCGATTTCCAGAAGCGTCCAAGTCCACGCCACGACATAAACCTTTCTTCACCATCCACTGACTCTCCTTCATCCTTCCACCAACGGTAGGACTGGAGGATCAAATACATTTTTTTCCATCTCTTGCCTAGACGGTCTTTCTAAACTTCTCGTCTCTCGCAGCAGGCCCCCCGCCTTCCACGCCGAATCGACCCCCGAACCAACGTCCGCCCCTCCCCCACCACGACGGCCACGACGGCCTCACCGATTTCCTCCGCCGACAGCGCGCTCGATCTAAGAACTTTGGGTCATGTCTACAGCCAAGATGGCGCCCGCCGTCCAGATGCCTCCAGTCCCCAACCGGGAAGACATTGGAGCCACGTGAGTGGACCTCTGCAGCCTCGCGACTCCGTCGCCGTTGGTCGAACCCCCCGCGCTGACTGCGTACAGATGGAAGTACCTTGAGGCTGGCATCCAGCGCATCATGCTAGATCTTGAGCGTGGTATCGATATGCAGATCGTGAGTTGAACTACCCGAAGCTGCTCCACGTTCCTCGTACAGGATGGAAGAGTGCTAACCGCTACTCGCTCGCCACAGTACATGGGAGTCTACACGTACGCCTCACTGACCGGTCGCTGTCTTCACCTTCTAACTTAATCTCTAGTGCCGTTCACAACTTCTGTACATCCCAAAAGGCCGTCGGATTATCCGTACCCCAGGGAAGCATCGGATCAGGCAACCACAGAGGAGGTGAGCATGGAACACGCTTCCGCCTGCTGCGTAGGGTGGTCAAACTGACATCTTGTTATAGCTCACCTTCTCGGAGAGGAGCTGTACAACAAGCTCATCGAGTACCTCAAGCAACATCTCGAAGGGCTTGTTCAGCAGTCCAAGACACACACCGACGAAGCCTTGCTGACCTTCTACATCAAAGAATGGAACCGATACACGATTGCGGCCAAGTATATTCATCACCTGTTCCGGTATCTGAACCGACACTGGGTGAAACGCGAGATGGATGAGGGTAAGAAGAACATCTACGACGTCTACACGTTACACCTGGTCCAGTGGCGAAGGGTCCTCTTCGAGCAGGTATCGACTAAGGTTATGGAAGCGGTTCTGAAGCTGGTCGAGAAGCAGCGCAACGGCGAGACCATCGAGTATGGCCAGATCAAGCAAGTTGTCGACTCTTTCGTGTCCCTCGGTCTCGACGACGCCGACCCTACCAAGTCCACTCTCGACGTCTACCGCTTCCACTTCGAGCGCCCCTTCTTGGCTGCGACGAAAGAATACTATCAGAACGAGTCAAAACAATTCGTCGCCGAGAACAGCGTCGTCGAATATATGAAGAAGGCGGAAACGAGACTTGAGGAAGAGGAGGAGCGGGTGCGCATGTTCTTGCACGCTGATATCATCACGCCACTGCGCAAGACGTGCAACCAAGCCCTCATCGCCGATCACTCTACGCTACTTCGCGATGAATTCCAGGTTCTCCTAGACAACGACAGAGAAGAAGATATGGCCAGGATGTACAAGCTCCTGTCTAGGATTCCAGAGGGCTTAGATCCACTGAGGCAGAGGTTCGAGACACATGTCCGCAAGGCAGGTCTGAGTGCCGTGGAGAAGGTGGCATCCGACGCCGAGAAGCTGGAGCCAAAGGTCTACGTCGATGCGCTGTTGGAGATCCACTCCCAGTACTCGGGCTTGGTGACGCGTGCCTTTGATGGCGAGGCCGAGTTCACGCGGTCCCTGGATAATGCCTGCCGCGAGTTTATCAACCGAAACGAAGTCTGCAAGTCAGGCTCCAACAAATCGCCAGAGCTCTTGGCCAAGTACACAGATGTGTTGTTACGCAAGAGTAGCACTGGCATCGAGGAGGGCGAGCTAGAGAACACGCTCACCCAGATCATGACCGTGTTTAAGTACATTGAGGATAAGGACGTGTTCCAAAAGTTCTACTCACGCATGCTTGCCCGCCGCTTGGTGCACAGCAACTCCTCATCGGACGACGCGGAAACAAGCATGATCAGTAAACTCAAGGAGGCTTGTGGTTTCGAGTATACCAACAAGCTCCAGAGGATGTTCCAGGACATGCAGACGTCCAAGGACCTCAACGTCAGCTTCAAGGAGCAGGCTGCCGATCCTGAGAGCGTTAAGACCACCCTCGATTCCCAGTACTCTATCCTTGGAACTGGTTTCTGGCCCCTGACCGCACCAAACACCAGCTTCACTCCCCCGCAGGAGATTAATGACGACTGCGAGCGGTTCACCCGATTCTACAAGGAACGGCACGAGGGCCGCAAGCTCACCTGGTTGTGGCAGCTTTGCAAGGGCGAGCTGAAGGCTGGCTACTGCAAGAACAGCAAGACGCCCTACACATTCCAGGTATCTGCCTACCAGATGGCCATCCTGCTCCTGTACAACGATAAGGACAAGCACACTTACGAGGATATCTCGGGCATTACGCTATTGAGCTCCGAGGTTCTTGACCAGGCCTTGGCCATTCTTCTCAAGGCCAAGGTCCTCATTATGTCCCCTGCTGAGGGTAAGCCGGAGGACGGCAAGAGCTTCCGCCTCAACTACGACTTCAAGAGCAAAAAGATCAGAGTCAACCTGAACCTTGGTGGTGCCAAGGAGGCGAAGCAGGAGGAAGTGGAGACGAACAAGACGATCGAGGAAGACCGCAAGCTTCTGCTGCAGGTAAGTTTGGTTTTTTCTTAAGACACTTGAAGTTCACCTACTAACAAGGCAACAGTCTGCCATCGTTCGTATCATGAAGGCCAGAAAGAAGATGAAGCACACTCAACTCGTCAGCGAGACCATCAATCAGATCCGGTCGCGCTTCGTGCCAAAGGTTTCGGACATCAAGAAGTGCATAGAGATTCTGCTCGACAAGGAGTACTTGGAGCGACTCGAAGACGACGAGCTTGGATATCTGGCGTGATGGGAAGTGGATCTTACTTTCGGGAGGAGGAAATACCCCCTTGCCTCTCTCGATGGCTCATGTACTACAACAACCTCAAAACTGCATACAACACCACACCTAGTCTCACCAGGCCGATTTGACTTACCCGGACACATATAAGGCGTGTGCAGGTTCTTCGGCAACAGAACGGAGGAACACTGATGAATGGGATTTATTCTGCTCCGGGATACGGGCAGTGGGCAGGCGGGGAGATTTAGATAGCTGCATGCGGTTTCCCTTGACTGTTCAACAAAAAGTGTTTACACGGTGATCTTGGTGATGAGCAAGGAGAAGCCGGGCGATATGGCCACCCTATGGGTCAACAGTGATCAACAGCGTAGATCTAAGGGGAATTCTCGTGATGAAGAGAAGTATGCAGACCTTGAATTGTCAATCAGTAGAAATTTCGCGGTGCTGTGCCATGGTGCTCTCTGTGAGGAGAAGAAGTACTTGTCAATTATGAAAGTGACTGGAATTACGACGGCGAGTTCAGCTGGCCTGAGGAGTTGAGGGGTGCCTAAGGTAGGTAGTGCGGATGGTGCAGCGTTGAAACAGCGTTGAAGCAAAAGTACAATAGACAGAGCCCAGGAATCTTATTTACACAGCTACTCCGTACATTGTCTACAATTAATCTAATTTCATTCTCAAGATCGAGGTTCCGCTCTATTCTCATTGCCTTGTTGCTGTAATCCGCAATGCCCTAGTCTTTGCTCAGTGACTAAGCGGGGGAACCTCCATCGCAAGATGAAGAAGACAGTTGTTGATGGTTGGCGACCTCCTCTCAGCCACGGCACAACAAGAAAACGATTCACACACGAAGAACCGAATTTGATTTTAATATTTTCCCTCTCCGTGGAAAGGTATTTTTTATTTACCATTGCCTTTTTTGTTTTCCTGTGTTGATGCAGGGGAGGTAGCTGCGCGGTGTCGCGTCTTCTCACGATATGTTCGGCTCTGCCTTTCAAATCTCCCACATACGACCATACCCACTGGAAAACTCGGGATCCCGTCCGCTCTCCCATAGATAAGCCAGTGAGGGCCGGATTAGTAGTTGGGTCGGTGACGACCAGCGAATACCTGGTGTTGTATGTTTTTTGAAGATTTGCTTGGTGATGCTTGGGGTGGGTGGTGGACAAGGGCTCCGCTGGGTGGAGCTATTGTGAGCCTCGGGGCTCCGCGACTTGGCCGTGAATGTTCCCTTGTGCTTTAGTACGGATAGCTTGAGCTTGACTATGCCGTTTGGATTCGTTTCCATAGAGTGAGATTCGTGTAGATAAGAAGGTGAGTTGATGTTGAGGCGTCTCCGGACATTTGGTATCATGTTTTTTTTTTCCATGTTTCAGTGTCGACTGAATCTCAGATTCCGGCATGAGATGGTCGCCTTGTAGGCTGCCCAGGAAGCGGGAGGCCTATCGATGTGCTTTTTAACTTGCTTGTTTAACCGTGGCTGGTAATTAGTCTTGCGTGTATTCAACCCTAGTACCTGTCTCTCAAATGCTAGGCCCTCGGTGTGACATGAGTCTCCGTTTGCGGAACATCCAGAGCGTCTACGATGTGCTAGGATAAGTATTTTGAAATAAACGTAAAGATCTAGTGGGTTTGTTGAAGTCTCCATTTAGTCTGAGCACTATGCTCGGGGATCAAAGAGCCGATGAAGGGCGATAAAGCCTTGTTTTTGGGGTGCCATGAAAGATCAAATTAAAGCTTAATCTATCTGGATGTTCTCGGGACAGAGTCGGGCTCTCTTACCGCTTCTCTTCTGATGTAGGTTTAGTTCTCAACTAAGAAAGCATGGCACGTGCAATTTATTTAGACAACATCCGTCCAAATGACTCCAGTACGCTCTTCTGCAATTATCCAGCTAGAGAATCTGTGATCCTCTTTCCTCTGTACGTATTGCTGATGGTATTGTAACTTATTCCGTTTGATTGTAAAGTCAATGAGATGACAAATTCAAAGCGGGAAGTTCTCGGTACTACTCAATGTATTCAAGCTGAGGCCGTGGGTCAGAATTCAACCCAAGGGTTATATGCTTCATGAGAGGTGGTTCGGCGGGTGCTTGAGAATGGATCCGAAACTCAGTTTCCATGCCGACAGTTCGTCGACGGTCGTATTCGCTGATATGTAACCTCGGATCTCTTATTCTCTAGGCAAGGTAGGACTGGTGAGCTGTGTTGAGCTGCCTCCTGCTGCGCCGTCTGGCTTGGAATCGTGACTTCCAGGTTGATTCTGTAAGTCAAGCTTTTCGTTGGGTAAGGACTGGCTGACAGCAGTTCCAGTCCACCCAAGCCCGTTATTTGTAGATATTTCAGGTACCAACCAGATTGTCTCCTTATCCTGTCTGTGGTGGTTGCCGGGTTTGCTGCAGAGGTTGCTGACGCAATAGGATGTCATTTTGGGACAAGGCTGCCTGTGGTCTGCATATTCAGCTTTCCAGCCTGCGTTTGTCTACACGAAAAACCAGAATTAGATCCCTCGTTGCACCGCAGATGGGCAGTGCGGCGTCAGCACATCGGTCGTCAGGTAGTTCATGCAGCCAAGCCTTCCTGGCCACGGGGCGAGAAGCCATAAGCTTATGACGCATTATGGATGCGTCGTAGGTGCGTTGAGGCCCCCACGGGCTGAGCCTGATTTATAGTGCGCAACTCTTGATCGTCTGCACTTAGTAAAGAATTGATTCCATCTGCTATGCTCGCTGTTCAAATAGTTCAAAAATTGGAAACATCTCAAAATGTCGGCTCACCAAGAACCTCTCCCTGGTGCTAGAGATGAGCCATCTTCTAGGCCTTCGTCTGCATCATCCACAGATGGAGTACATCACAGCACGAACATATCAAGCCAGCAGCCGAACAACTTGCAGAACGATGACTCAATAAGTGGCTATACTATCATTTCTACAGAGGACGAGTTTCGAGAAGACATCCACCAGGCATCGCCAGCCAGTCCTGGCATCGATAAGGACGATCTCAACCAGACTGAGAAGAACAGCTTACTTTACCAGCCTCGCGACCGAGTTGCGGCCTTGAAGCAATGGAAACTAGAGTTCGTAGCACTTTTGACCTCTGTTGTCGCCTTTATCGTCATGGTTATTCTCTTAGTGTGTGTTCAGCAATGGAAAACCGCAGCCTGCTTGGGCATACAGTGTGAGCATCAATACTCTTGTTGCCATATTGACCACGCTCCTTAGAGCTGCAATGTTATTCGTGTTATCAGAAGGTCAGTAGTTTATTCAATAAAGTTTAGGGAATACATACCAATGAAGTCAGTCATTGGACAAGCCAAATGGCCATGGATGGCAGCGGCGCGGCCACTTCGTCATGTCGAACATTTTGACAATGCTGGCAAAGGCGCATGGGGATCGCTGAAGTTTCTAGTGAGTTTTCGTAAACCGTAAGCCATAATTTCCCTCTTTCTAGTCTAAAAATGGTCGAAATTGCTAATAACACGTACCGCAGGACCGCAACGGTTTTAGGTGCTCTGATCGTGGTTGCCTCTTACGCCACCGGACCTCTTTCCCAGCAAGCTGTCAAAACATATCCCTGCGAAGTCTCAGCTGAGGGCATTGCTCGTATCTCAACAGCTGAACGGATTACGAGGCACGATTCAATGATAAGTGGTGCAGTTACCAATGCTAAGATGAGCACGGCCATTATCAACGGTATACTTGGCTTACCTCCGGACAATTCACAACTATTCCAATGCGAGTCGGGCAATTGTGTGTTCAGGAACTTTTCTGAAGTCACTCACTCGTCCGTTGGAGTTTGCAGCAATTGCACCGATGTGAAATCCGACTTGATCGAGTTTGAGGAGTCAAAGACAAAATTGGTAGGCAGATATCGGAACAGTTATCGCTTCCACAACAACTCCGGATTTTCCATCAACACTGGCGTTGAGCCGGAACTTTTCAACGTAACAACACCTGTAGCGAATACTATTGATTCCAGGAAAGATGGTCCGATCAACACGTCTTTCCTGACGCTCTCAGTGGCAGGCTGCGTTGCGCAGCCTAACTCAGACGCCCCGACAGATCGATATTGCGAGCACGACTATACCAATATGCCGAGACTAAGCTCCGACCTTGATATTGTGGCTGCCAACTGCAGCCTGTATCCTTGTATTCGTCATTACAACGGAAATGTTACGAACGGTACTCTGAATGAGCATTTGGTATCAACGGACCCAATGGAGTCGTATGCCGAGGGCTATATTTCGGTCACTCAGCCGTGTTTTCTCATAGACAAATGGTATGACTTGTCCAATATTAGCAACGCCCCTCGAAATGGCTTGAATTGGACCTCCTGGACTTCAGATGGAGCTGAAAAGGAGGCACCGGCTCAATGTGTCAGTACCATGGACTATACCGAGTTCCGTGGCATTAGATACTTCCTCAAGGCCAATCTAAATGGACAATGCAAACTCTACGATCTTACCGAAAGGGGGCCAACATCTTCTGATGCCGTCAATGGAATCGGAAACTCCAGCCAGCTACATTGCGAAACAGGTTGGTGGCTTGACGCTCTTTATAATGGAGGAATGGCCACATTTGTCAGCCTAGAAGCTGCTCACGGCAACATGTCTATCGCGATTTCGAACCGGATGCGTATTTACGGATTGACTTCGTCAGAGACGGATACATCAAATAGTTATCAGGAGGGAACCTGCAGCAAAACATCGATCTGTGTAAGGCTTGAAGAATGGTGGCTACTTTACCCTGCGGCACTTCTGGTATTGACATCAGCCTTGCTCGTGTCTGTTTATGTGCAAAGTTGCAGGGACAGCGGGAGGCAGCCCATCTGGAAGTCGTCAATGCTTCCTTTGATATTCTACAACATATCAGAGGAACACTGCTCGGATGAGCGAAATGATGGACGACGAATTGGCTCATCAGTACCTCTTTTGCAACTCCCGGAACTGGAGTCTCGCGCCGACAAGACGATAGTGAGTTTTTGCAGTGGCAATGAAGGCGCTAGGTTCATTGTTGAAGAAGGAGTCGTGGAAGCCAAATGAGACCCGGGAAGCAAAGATGTAAGCCTTGGTGGCTGATGGGTACGGGAGGAAATGAGAAGGGAGTAGATGTGATGTAATGATAGCTCCAGTCCTATGCGTGTAGACAGATAGGGGCAGAGATTAATACTCGATTTAACCTGATTTTAGCCTCGAAGTCCTGCACCAACTGCCCTATGCCATTGTGACTTCGAGCAAAGGCATGCTACCTACAACAAGATATTTGGAAATGGGCCGACTACCTTCCAGCGTCGCGATGCTATTGTAACCCATGGTACAGATCTAAACGTCTGAATATCGGTACTATACACCACTAGGCTATCTCATGTTGTGCTAAGAAATGTTGAGTTGGGAGTTTGTTTGCAATAAAATCTTGTTAGGTTCTCACTCCATAGCCACTCGACTCTTCTTTTTTTAGTGAAGAAATAAATACGACACTCTCGCTCCTGCGTTGATTCCTGACAAGTGCCTCTCAGCGAGCTTGTTTCAACTCCTGCGCGGTGTACCTAGCATTTTGTTTGGTTTCGATGCTTGATGGCTTGACCGAGACTTCAGTCCACCTCAGAGACTTCCGGCTTTGGACTCTTAAGCACTCGCTTTCCATTGTGTGTCAAGATAATCTGTGACTCGCTCTCCCCGTCCTCGGCATGACGCATCGTCACGCCAACGCCTCTCAGGCCTTCCTCATCCGCCCGCTGATTCCAGAGCATCTGCTGCACCACTCCTTCCCTGGAGCACGAGATGAAGCCCATGGGCCAGCGGCTTCGTCCCAGAGACTCTCGCACGCCCTTGCTCGCCGGCTTCTCGCTAACAAGGAAGGCAATGACTCCTTCACCCCGCCAGCCCACCGGGGCGCCGATGAAGGAACCTTCCAGTTCCCTGACTATCGAAGGGCCGACGCGTTGGGCACCTCCCTTGCACTGAATAATGACCTTCAGATTCTCGGTCCGTGAAGGAAGACTCCAGGTGCCGAGGAGGTCAATGCCTTGGTCGAATGCTCCGCCTACACGCTTGGCGTGGATGCCGTATTGGGCGAGTGTTGAGGAGACTGTGTACTCATAGTGAGTTCCGACGTATACCGTTGATGCCACGTCAAGTCCAGTACGACTTGCGTATGCGAGGAAAGATGTAATATCATGGTGGCTTGTTGATGGAGCGTTAGGGAATAGCAGCTCCGGACCCTTCTCTCGTCGTTTTCTTAATGATGAACATGTCGATAGGGGAGCTGAGGATATTGATGAGACGGTAAGTCGACTGTGGCGGGACAATTGCCTCGGTAACGAGCGTAAAAGAGCTTGCATGCTCTTGAGATTTCGAATCCAGGTCCAGATTGTATGTAAAATTGGCAGGCAAGGTCACATTTTATGAGCACTGGAGAAACGCCCCTCCGTGTTGTTCTCTCAATCAAGCACATTCAGACCAAGAGTTTAGCTGAAGTTGAAAAAGGTACGTACCGCAGCTTCCATCCGATCCTGGGCTGGCCAGTGCGTTCACGCCTAGGTGCATAGCAGCCGGCCCGCAAAATAACGTCCCGCGGCGCATTCATACCCTTCAAGGTTGTCTGTCACTGTTAACTTCAATATTACAACCCACCACACTGCGCGGAATCACTGCATACCAGCGCGATGGGCGACAGACTTACTCAATTGCAAGACGCTGTGGATCAGGTATACTTCCCTTTGTTCTTCGTCTCTCATCTGCTCGTCTAGCAAATGCTAACTTCGGTCTCTAGCTTGCCCAGCAATTCGTCGCAAGCTTCCACTTTGTCCACCGGCGCCACGATCTCGAGCTGCTCGGACCCAACGATAAGATTAGAGAGGTCAAACAGGATCCGGAACAGAAAGAGGGTATGTTTCACTAGAATTATAGACCTGAATATGACAGACAAATGCTAAACAAGCTTGCTCGTAGTCGATCCCCTTCCCGCAGACGAATTCAAAGATGGCCTAGCTGAGCTGTCGCGCGACCTCATCATCAAGGAACAACAAATCGAGGTCCTCATCTCCAGCCTGCCGGGTTTGGACAGCAGCGAAGCCGACCAGGAGCGCTATATCCAGGAGCTGGAAGACGAGCTCAAGGTCGCAGAGAGTCAGAGGCAGGACGCGATACGAGAGAAGGACCAGATTCTGGCAAAACTTGATGAGGTGATCAGAAGCGTTCGACGACCTTGATATATCACACTGGTCACCGGGACTGCATTGCATTTGGGGTGTTATGGGCGTTGAAAAAGGTCAAACGGGGGGTATTCGAGTTTAAGGATATCTATGAATTAGCGATACCCAATCCAACACAGAAAACGTGTGTCCGAGCCTTTCATCTTCGTATACTACTGGCTTGGATCCTTCTTCGCCTTCTATTCGTTTCCGTCTACGGTCGTTCAGTCATTGTTCTTGGTTGTAAAAGTCTAAGCGTTCTTGGACTTGAAGAATTGGGGAAAGGCGTCTCGTAGCTCCCTGAGGTGACGAATTTGATGCGCGGATGCAGGTGTCCTCGGCACAGGAAGATCTTCCTCAACAAGATGCGCTACATTCCAGCCATAGCCCTGGGCCTTTTGGCAGTTCAGGTAAGAGTCGTCTATGGCAGATAGTCAGTGCTCTATCTCTCAGGGGTGAATCGGCGATGACATACCAACGAAGTAGCAATCCTCCATCTTTTCAACACCTGCCTCACGCATGGCCCTCAGGTACATCTCCTTGGCAGGCTTGCAGACAAGCGGCGCCTGTCCGTAGTCGCAGAAAGTGAGGCCGTCGAAGAGGTCTTCAATATCCAGCAGCTTGACCACGCGCTTAGCGTGGTTGACGTAGGCGTTGGTGAGAAGCCACATGGTGCATTTGCTCTTATCAACATCTTCAAGCAGCTCGCGCAGCTCAGGGTTTGGACTGAGTATGTCCTCAAGGGGAAGGGCGTCGTCGACCTTAGCATTGTACTCTAAGGGGTCAATCTCATGGTGGCGGACCAGGCCCTCAATTGCAAGGCCGTAATTGGTGTAGTACTCCTTGTGCAATTTCACGGCGTCATCCCAGCTGAGTACGAGGTGCTTTGCAAAGTACTCGTCAATCAGCTGCGACATGTGGTCCTGGACTCGTGAACCTGGAGAGAGTCAGTCTTAATGATGCCGTATGAACATCTTCCAGCACATACTTTTCGGGTAGAGGCAGTTATCGATATCACTGTGCGATTGTGAGTTGAGGTATTCATCTGCATTGATGAGGTTCAACTTACAAAAACAGCACAGGTTTGGAAGTTGACACTCCATTTGTCTGGGCTTTGCTGGGCTCCATGGCTGAAGTGGTATAGTACGCGCCGTCTAGTCTATGTCTGAAAACAGAACGTGAAAAGGAAAGAGGCCTTCGGTATCTAATGCTGTGATTTGTTGTGAAAGGCTGGGCCCTTGGTGGAGAAAAGAGCCGCAATCGGGCTGAGGAAGAGAAGCTTCGAGGTATGTTTGGTGGGAGTCTGGTCGGCATGAAGCAAGGGAAACCACTATTGTCTGGATTTTGACACTTATGACTCTTTTCCTTAGACTCAGAATTGTACGAAGTCGTTATTGGCTTACAAATGCACCATGGGGCTTTGTGAGGCTGATCACAATACTTTGGCAGAAGTATTTAGTGTTGACTCATGCCGAAGTTATGTCTCGCATGCCGCGTTATGCTGTTGAGGTAATTACAGGAAGCTACAGGGGACTATTTCGGGCAGATGGGGGATCTTGGCGCTAAACATTAGTGATGACTCTGACCAAAATACACCGAGGCTGGGGAGCTCCGAGCTCAGGTGGTGACATAACTCGCTTAGCTGCATGGCCCGCCCAAGCCCGAATCACCCATCCAGGTCCACAACTGATTTCGATTCTTATAAGGATTTATCCTTGTAGGAAAAGTTCACAAATAAACCACTACTGATGGCCCACGACCCATTTCTTTTCCTCTCAACATCCACCAGCGGCACGACGCCTTTTCTTCATCTTCCACGACGTTGCGGAAATCACTGCACACAAGGCTGCTGTGCTTTGGGTAAAGTCAACAGTGCTGATTCTTACGATATTGCTAGTCCTGTTTGTCTTCTTGGATTCCTTTCTTTTCGCGCTTTCTTGTTCTGCTGCGGAGGATTTCCTTGCGCAACTTGCACTTCGCCATGGCTCAAGGCCAGCTCGCATCAGTACCGCCGTTGGCAAATGGGACATCGTTGGGTCTTTCAAGAGATGAGCTACACCAGATACAGCAGTACGAGAGAATCGTGCAGTTTCGCGATGTCATTCTTGCTGGCTCGCATTCCAAGATCAAGGTGCTAGCTCAGTTGGCGAGCCATACACCAACCTCTGCCATAGCATCTTCATCAAACCCCTCCACGCCAGCAAAAGAGACAAATGGAAGCACAGCGCAGGGTTATCAAGTTGGGAATCCGCAGTCGTTCGCGACCACCACGCCACAAGCTTCTCTTCCTGGTTTAGGAAATCCGCCTCCTGCTAACGCGAACCTGCCCGCAAGACCGTTCGTTAGCTCTGGCAAAACCGAGATCAATCCCATTTTTCTTCAAAAGTCTGATGATCTCATCAAGGCCGAGATACAGCTCCAGAGGCAACGCCTTGAACGGGCACTGCGCGACGAGGTTGATCAACGTCGGGCTTCTATGAAGGCCTCGGCGCAGTCTGAGCCTCTGGCCGACTTCGACCTCTCCGATGTGCTGTCCAAGGCTCTGACTCTGGTCCAAGCTGCTGCTCCTTCGTCTGTCAATGCTACGCTAGCTGCTGCTAACATTTCAGCTGCAAGTGACTCTGTTGATGAGAACTCTTACTATTCTTCCCAAGTCAATTCGCCAGATTCGTCGCACCGCAGCTCGCGCGGCGGTAACAATGCCGAGGTCACGACACAGACACACAAAGCTTCCACCACAGGCCAGCCGTTCGAAGGCCAGTCGCAAGTACAAGCAGACCAGAAGGCTCAAACTGGCCTGCAGTCCTCAATATCCCATGCCTCTGCTACTCATCAGCCACAGGGCCAAGTCTCGAACTCCAATCCCTTCCAATCGCGACCGGTTCCAAGTCGACCCGATGCCGCGCCCGAATTTTCTCGATATCCGTCGGTAGGAACGACGCAAAGAACAGATAGGGGTGATAATACGGGGTTGTCTACATCAGGAGGTGGGAGCGGAAACACCAGTCGTTCTGAAGAGTCAGGCGTAATGGACCTTGACGACAGTGCTGATAGATCTGTCCCTGCCGCAGGTCAACAGCAACTTAGGGAGTCCATGCTCGCTCGCCAACCCTCGCCTTTGATACAGGTTCGCGCCCACAACATATCCCCCCTAGCGCCCCAGCCCTCTCATGTCTCGCCTCTTGCAATGGTCAGAGGTCAAGCAGCGGATGCTCAAGACTTGACCATCCCTCAAGGAACCACAGCTCAAGTTGCAGCACTACGCAACGAGCCCAACATCATTTCCAGTCCAGATAGCTCGCCGCAAGGGGGTCGGAGCGGAGAGAAGCGGAAGGGGAAGAAGAAGAAGAACGGCAAGAGGGCAGCCAGGCAAGCGCCAGACGAGCCTTACATCAAGCCAGAACCGCGATCGCCGTCCCCGATGAATGCGCCGTCTTTCATTCGGCCACAAAAGCGGCAAAGAAGACAGGGTGACGAGGAGCCTCGTTATGCCCAGCCTGAGCGTCAATTTTCTCGATCTTACAGGGAGGAAGGCGCTGCGCCCATGTACGATACCCAAGAGTATCGCCCACGACCAGCAAGTCAAGCCGCGGCGATAGGTGACTATGGGTATGGACGAGAGTACATTGAGGAGCCCCGCGTTTTGAGCGGCGCTGAGTATGTGCGGCATGTGCCGTCGCCTGGTGTCTATGCAGTTCATGCTGCGCCAAGTGAGGTGTACGCAACATCCCCAGCTAGTGTCGATCGCTACGGTAGGGAACCTCCACGATACTATCGTGATGGTTACGAAGTGACGCGCATGAGCACTCGTCCCATGACAGATCGTGCAAGATCTCGCTCGCCCATCATGAGAGAGCGGGCGTCCCCGCTAATGGGACCACCCAAAGCACCGTCCGGTAGGGTTGTGGTAGATCCCGCTACTGGTCGTCGATACTACGAGCCGCCGACTGTTGTTCGCCAGTCTGTTGCGCCGTCACCACTTCGACCCGCCGAGCCCGAGGTTATCTACGAGAGAGCACCCATACGAGCAGAGTCGAGACGCCCCGGCCCACCCCCTCGGGATGACGACGTCCTCTACCAGCGTACTTCGCCGGTGTACGCGGCGGCGCCTAGGAGAGTCGTTACGCAACCCGAGTACGTGTCAGACCCTCAACGAATCTATAGACAGCGAGAGTACTCGACGAGGCCAATGGCACCTCCGGGTGAAGAGTTCATTCCTGCTAGAGGTGGTATGGAACAGCGGAGGATTATTGAGGAAGCTCCGAGAGAGTATATGATGCGGGCAACAACGGCTCGCCCTGCGGAGACGGCGGTACGATATGAGCTTCCGCGAGAGTACGGAAGAGTTCAGAGTGTTAGGCCGGAGCAGGTTCCCATCCAGGAATACGCCTCGGGGCCCATGCACCCCGACGCTCGTCGGGAAATGATTCCACCTGGACCTCGGTCCTACAGTGTGCGGCCCGCCGAGCCTCATGTGGTGCGGCGGGAGTATAGTGCCAGGCCGGTGGAGCAGCAGCCTTACTACGGACAGCCGGTCCCCGCACGGGGCGAGCCGGAAGTGTCATACATTGAACGGCCCATGTACTACGCCGACGAGGCTCCGCGCCCAGTCTACCGATGAAGAGAATTGAAGTCCTGTTCTGGCCTTGATATGAGACAGACTTTATTATGCCGTATCGGAATTGGCGGGTTATAGGCGTCAGGAAATGCTGGGACTCAGCTTGCGGAACTCATTTAGGGGGAGGGTTAAAAGTCTTTATTGATGGGACGGAGTTTCGGCAATAGGAACCGGATGGAGGGGAATAGGGTGAATACCTAGTCACTAGCGGTAATCAGCAGCGTGTGTACGTTAATAATCAGGAAAATCCAGTTATTCTCACTCAGTCGACATGCTATCTTCTGGTGATATTCCCAGAGTAGATCAAGCTGGCAGACACCAAAGGTAGAAGCAGCGAGGCAACGATCAAAGAAGGAAACTATCTAGAAACCCGAGACAACGTTGCATAAAGTATAGGTCTCGGCGAATAGACCTAAATCGTGACAAACCTTGGGTCCTCACACAACAAACATGAAAGAAAGGACGATATGACAACGGTTGAGTTTCCCCATTCAAGGGAAGGTAGGTAAGACAGACAGACCATGGGGCTTTTGCACAATAGGCCGCGCGCAAGCACAGACCTTGGGCTCTCAGAGCGTCGTCGTCTGTAGATTTTCTTTCCGTTTTTCTAGTCACCGCATCTTTCCTTCTTTTAGGGAGGGAGATGGCGTACTTCCTTTCTCACTTTGGTCCCTAGACCATTTGTGTCTGTTCGCTCAAGACAGGACACGGAGCGAGGACTGTGAGGATAACCGCGAGAGCCATCCTGGGGAAGAGGTACGACTTCGATACACATACACATGGGAAACCGTACTTCGGATCCGATGGATGGGTCCTGAATTGCTTATCACACAGAGGGATACATGAACAGCACGAAGAAGAAATAGCGCTCTGTTGTGGATTTCGAATTTGGCTGACGGTGGTTATGAAGTCATTGCGAACCTCACTCAGCGATTGTGGACTCTAAGGAAAAGCGCTACCTGTCGGGTTTCCCGCGCTTCAAGTTCGTGTAATGTGTGGGTGGGGGGAGTGGGGGGGACTCAACGAAGATCTGTATCCGCAGAAGGAACACTGATGATGACTGTACATGGAGAAAAGCAATACTGTACGGATACTCCGTACATATTCGTACCAAAAGATGGAAAGAAAAGTCAACCGAAGCATGGAGAGTGGATTCCGTTCTATGCGAGACTGAGGCATATTCCCTTTCGTGCCAAAGTTGGGTTGGTCAGAGATCTTCTAGTGGGCGGATCTGACAAAGTCTAATTCTCTGCTGTCTGTCCGTCTGTCCCTCGCAAAGCGCTGTTGGTCAGACGTAGATAGACGATTCTACGCAAGCCGGTTTTATTTTCATTAGCTGCTCTGATAAACTGATAGTGACGGACGCACGAAAGTCGGCAGGGGGGAGGAAAGGGAAATATCATACATGGGGAGGGGTCAACACTACCGATGCATACTCTAAACCATGGCCCATTGCCCAACACACGTCTTCCGGCGGGTCCGGCACACGAAGGTGTTCGGTGTCGTAGCCCTTGCATCAGGGTAAGTGCGCGTTCCGTGCGGATACGTGCAAAAGAAAAACGTTTGTACCCGTAGGCCAGCTCGCCTCGTCCAGAGAAGGTTTGTCAGTCAGATTTACCCAGTCAATTTGGCTCCAAGGACGCACCTAGAGAATAATAGCATGGCTCGTCGTTGTACTTATTTTTTCTTGGTCCGAGTGCCGTTGTGTGGAGGACCAGTTCGAGGTTGAAACGTTCATTCCAGGATCATCGATCGACATCTCCCCTTCTCCAGGCTAAACGGCGAGAACGGCGGCTACTTTGGTGGTTTGGTTAAGGCCGGGTTCGCGCTGCATATCGGCGTTGAAAGGGGTCCAGTCCGACCTCTCATCAAATCTGATCAGGTGCTTTCCCAGTAGGTACTAACGTTGGGCGGCACCAGGAACCAACGCACATTTGAGCGGGCGTAGTAAACGTCTTCTGCGAGTCTATTCGCCAGGGGGGACACACATCTGCAGTCGGTCCTCGGTGGGCAAGGCGCGGCCACCTTTTTTCTTTCGTGGGTTGCAGATCAAGCAATCGCACTCGTGCCAGCGCCTAGTCTTGTTTCCAGGCGACGATACACTTGAAGGCATCTTCCCTGTCTCGGGAACATCATCGAGGGGAAGCGTCTAAGACAGGACCAGGTTTCTCTGGCCTGCGAGGGAAGCCCTAACTCGTCGTGGTGGTGTTTACCTGACATGTGTCAGTTGCCCTCATCAAGCCACGCCGCCGTACATGGCGTGCGAGATTGTGCCCTCTTGCGGGACGTAGAATTGAAGCAAGACTTTCCAGCGATGGAAGAGGGCAAAGAGTGAAGCCAATGACAAGTGCCGTGGCCAGGATTACATTGTGCAGTGCCGGCGCGCCGATGTAGCCCTATGGAAGAACCAAAGCAGACGACGACTAAACCTCGTTGACTGGCCAGACGACGGCCGTGGTCCGTGGATGAATGGCGTGGTGGGATTCGGGAAGCTTTCGCTCGAGGCTCGAGCTCCTTACGCCACGCCTAGTATTTGAGACGCAAAGCGGCAGGAGTTGGTCCATGGGCCCAGGGATGTTGGCTGACCTCCGGGCAAAATGCGAAAGTTCAGTTGAAGCTCCAACACGTCGGGGAGTGACCATTTGGGAAGTTGCGGTGTTCGTTTGTTGCGCCCGGCCGATTTTCTCTTTCCAGATGGGACATGCAGCAAGGAAGGGGGTTGCATTCTTGAGTAAAGGCAGTAGTCGATACCATATTTGTCGTGACTTGAGTCGCTAGTGTGCTTGAGTAGCATGCATACTGTACTATCACGAAGTTGAACGTTGTTGGCATGTGCTGGGAATTCCAGCGTCGTGTGTAGCTCAACGGCGGCCAGGAAGTCGCCCAACTCAGCGCTAGTGATATGATAGCCGGCTCGAGACAACCTGGTTTGGCTGGTCATCGGTCAACGATACCTGCATTGCTTCTGGGACGGACAAGTTGGTATTCGTTGTTGGAAGGTGAAGAGGAAAGAATTCTTTGTCAGCTTCACACCAGACTGCGTTAGGTTCCGCAAGGATTGCCTTTGGGTTCCATAGGATGCGGAGGAAACGCTGACCACACTGATATAATGACGACGATGACGAGCCAATGAGAATAAGCAACGTCCACAACAACTTGCGCCGGCCTGGTGGTGATTCGGATTCTAGACTCGGAATGCTATGGTAGCTATGTTTTGCAGTCTTCAGTCCGCGGTACTCATGCGTTGCTCTTGGCTTCCCGCTGTGCGTGAACGGAGAGTTGACAACTGTACGTGACGTACCGTTGTACTATCGGCAATGTGTTCATAGGCGTTGGTCCATGATGCAGGCCGCAACGACGCGCAGTGGATGATGGGGCAGGCGGCAGGATCGATCCATGTTGGCTGTCAGTCGCGTGCCCAGCGCTAGGAATTCAGGATCAAGTCCCTAGCGAAACGAGGGAGGGTCTCATCGGCCGTGTGCGGTGGGCAGTGCAACGCGCTGGCGACGGAAGACTGGAGAGAACGTAAATGTGTGAGTTTGGTGATTGGGTGGGGCGTTTACTTGACCCTAATCAGCCAGACGAAATTCTGGTCTGTGGTCGAGCTTCTGGTGAAGCTGCGAGTATGCACGAATAGGGAAGTTATCTCATTCTCTGGGGGTCTCTGACCTCATGATAAGAAGCAATACAACCTACCAGGCTGAAGAGGAGCTGAAAATGACGCCTGTCCGTCCAATCTTGCTCGCCTCGTTGGTATTTGCATCTCTCTCCGGACGAGGAGAAGGATAGGAAGAATTTGTCTCGCGGGGAGGCTCTCGCAGCAGCATCTGATAGCCCGATGTTGGTCTGGGCTTGCCGCTTGACAAGTTCCATTCCTGTGCAGGCACGCCGCGCGCCGCCCCTTGGTACATGGGAGTGGTGGTCAGTGCTGGAGCTGGACTGAGGGCTTGGGTTTTCGGGACATAGGTAGAGGTGTAGTCGAAAGTGTCTTCCCGCCCATCATCTAGCCGCATATACTTCAAAGTACCTCCATAGCGGCCGGCCTTCCGAGTATCCGCGGGCCCGTCCAGGTCACGTTTCCCGAGTCCCTTCTTAGGGCGATGTGGAAGGAGTGCAGGGCCGCAGGCCATAGCTTGGGCGTTCCTCACTAAGCAGCAACATGCCAGGTCGTTATGATGCTCCGTTTCCTCAAGCATTTCTGCTCATCTGTTTCTCTTTCTCAAGAATCATCAACTGCTAACATGAATTATGCTGGCCTGTAAGTGGCGGCTTCGGAACCCTTGTTGTCTCCGAGCGGTTGGGGCAATACGTCAGTTGGGAGTCCCCCTGAGGCTGTGCTTAAGGATGGGGAGATTGCGATATTGGCTGCTTAGTCTTCACTGCTTGCTCTCTGCATATCAGGTACGTGAGCTTATTTGCTTCCAGGGCCAAGGTGAGCCTGTTAGTATACCTGGACAGGGTTTGAGAATATGGGAATCTCACCTGAAGGTCAGGTAGACAGTCAAAAGACATCACCGGACATCGGATATGGCTTACCGGACACAGACCCAAAAGAGATGGGAAAGCTGGACACAGCCCTATTGCTCGTACGTGTCCTGGTGGACTAGCTTCGGGGTCCTAGGTGCTTGCAAATGAATATCCGACATACATGTTGTAAGTCGTGTCCTTTCTCGTCACGGTCGTTTACGCGTTGTTGTTACTCTCCTGCTTATTGAGGGTGAGTTGCCCAGGTTCCCTTCTTTGCGTTGCGATGCGGGACGGCAAGCTCCTAGCCGGAACCTCCCTCTTGCGCGTGTTAAGCAGGTCTGTATGTCTCTGATATGTGCCTTTGGATTGGTACTCGGCGCGCGGCATACAGACCGTGTGTAGGTACTCCGTACATGCACGACGACGGTTTGGTATTCAGCCGAGCAGGCAAGCTTTATTGTTTAGCTGCCGCAAGATGAACGTGCTTCTCATATTGCAATGTCGCGCTTTCAATCATCGACCACTAAACGCTCCGATGCTTCGCCGGCAACGCACATACCTGGCGAGCTAAGGTAGCGGAGGACGGCGGACGGAGGTAAGGAGCCGGGTCACACCTTGGCATTTGCAATTCCCCAACGCTCGGCTCATCGGCGAGTGGTCGTTTAGTTTGAAGGTATTGCCATGATGTAATACACTGTGGTAATATGAAGCTGCGAAATGTGATGTTGGACCTGGATTGGATACATATAACATTTACTCTGTACGCCATTATTTCTGTCGGAATCCCTTGGTCTTGGTGGTGGAAGAGGGTGGAATGAGGAGAAGTGGAGGATGTGCAAGGAAGCTGAGGCAGGGCTGCACTAACAGAGGTGAGGTTCCTTTCCGCAGTAGAAGCCGCTCATAGCGACATCCCGTCGGTTTGGCCGGGCCCCGACGGCATCGGCCCACCCAACTTTGACAGTCCCTGCCCTGTGCCCTGTCACGCACTTTACCAGGTACGTCGCGGCAACAGCCCAGTGGACTGCGGCCGCTGTGAGTGAGCGCACCCCAAATGCAAGGGTGTGCCGTATGTGGGTACATCGCTCAAGGGTGTCACTATCCTACCTGCCGGAGGTACCTTAGGAAGACTTGGTTGAGGATAAGTACCTACACAATGTAGAGTACCTGAGGGCTGTTGAGTGCAGTAAGAAACATAAATCTGTGTGTGACCAGCAAATGGTATGCTGACGGCATCTTATGAGTCTGAGTATTCTTCGGCGGTGGTAGGTAGTAACCTTGTGCTTCTTCCACTGCCCCTCAACATACCATGTTGGGAACTGTCCAGAACCTGAGCCACAGCCAAGCCATCCTCGAGTACCTACAGCATCCGTATGGTATCCGTCCAGGACACGAAAAGCCCGAGGTGAACTTAGTTAAGGGTCCTGCTGGACCCGATCTGCGCTCAATCTATCTTGTGACTGAGGTGTGAGGTGATGTGCCCTGGCTGGTGGGCTGTGTGGATGGTTTGGTGGTTTCGCTGGGGGAAAGTTTAGTGGCCCCTCGCCTGAAGGGAGTCGAGCCCGGGCAGTCACCACCACTGGCCACTCTCAGTTCAACAGGGGCCCCAGTGTGTGCCAGTGTCCGGTGTCCGTGGGCCCAAGACAGAGTGGATATGGCAAGATACCTCGCGTTACCGCGACATTAGCGCGACCGCGGATGTACCTTTACATGTACCTAATACTGGGACGGGGGAACATCTGGGACTGAGGAGGAGGAGGAGGAGGAGGAGGAGGAGCCTCTGGTGTCCTGTTAGGAGAGGGGCCACACACCACTAAAAGTCGAGGGACTGGCTGGTTGGCCGTAAAACTGGGGCCCTGACCTAGGACTGGGACTGGGACTGGGACGGGGAACTGGGAGTGGCCGGACCACCTTGCCATAGCATGCCATGCCTTGCTTGGTCTGGCCTGGGCCTGCCGCAGTGCGGCCTTGACCACCACGGGCACCTATGACCATCTTTCGCTGCATTCTGAATCTCTCGACTCCTCTTCTCTTGAGTTCTTCCACTCTCACACACCCATCCTACACATCTTCTTCTCTCCAGCAATCTTCTCTCTGCAGACCCTTCACCGAGTCTGAGAGAGAGCTTCGAGAAGCGACACCTCTTCTTTTTTTTCTTCATCCCCCCTTTTCCTTTTTTCTCCTTTGCCCTGCCCCCTTCGTGTGTTTCGATACCCTCAATTGTTGTTCGTGGTCCGGTTTCGTGGCCTCCTCCCCTCCCTGTCCCCACGACTGTCTTTGCGAGCTCGCAATATGAACAAACTGGCGAACATGCGTCACTGGTCCGAGAGGATGAGCCCCAACTTCGGAATGGGTCGTCCCAACATGCCCATGAACCCCATGAACCCGAGAAGAGATACAGTTCCTCAACAGCCTGCTTCAATAAGCTCGCCCCAGCCTCTCGATGCTCCGACACCGATCATTCACTACTCCTTCAATGTGCCATTCGCCTCTGACCTCGCCGGTCCCAATACTGAGGACATCCTTCACGCTACCGACGATGCTGTCCTGCGCTGGACCCACCCCGAGGAAGTTGCCGATGACGTCCAGGTTCACGAGCTGCCCGTTCATACCCAGAATCTTGCCAACTTGCGCAAGGTCTGCAAGGACATCACCAGCGGGCCTTTCCAGATCGAGGCTCATGTCATCTCGACGACACCCAAGAATGCAAAGGGACAGCAGGTCACCACTGTTTGCCTGTCGGGAACTCCGGAAATGGTCAACAAGAGCAGGGAGACGATTTTGAACGACAACCAGACTGTCCTGGTAGGTTTTTACAAATACGGAAAAGGGCGTTGGACCGTGGATTAACCTGTGTCAATCTAGCGTTGTACGACTGTTGATGTCGAGGGCCACCTCGTCTGTGACCTGACCGCCGGTGCGTTGAAGCAGCAAGTGACGGACACCTTGGATTACATCTCCAAGTATTGCGGGGTCGACATTTTCTTGCTGGGTCCCAAATTGACACCCGTGGTTGATGGCATGACGGGTGACGCCGAGATGCGCGTTGATCAAAGATGGCGAGTAGCCATCTATGGTGATATCCTCTCCGTCGAGCATGCAAAGGCCCGTGTGCTCATCCAAATTGACACTCTGGTAAGCCTGGCCAATCAACGGCATGATTCTGTCTCACCTCGCTAACCGCATTGTAGCTCGGCCGAGTTGTCGATGCCACCAAGCTTGACCTGTCGATTCACCAACTTGTGTGCGGCCGCCACCGGAAGAACATTAAGCTCATTGAGTCCTCGACTGGTACTGCCATCTACTTCCCGCCTCCCTTCTCTCAGATGTACCGATACTGCCCGCCCGGTGCAAGCCGTCGTGACCCTACAGACATCTTCATCACGGGCGAGAGCCCTCAGGCTATTGAACTTGCCAAGCAGAAGCTCCACGAGACTGTTTCCCGCATCCGCCTGTACATGAAGGATGTCACTATCTCGCCCGCCAAAATTGACAGCGTCTTGCTCACCCGTCTTGACAAGGTTCGGAAGATCCTTGAAGCCAATGGCACCTACATCTTGTTCCCTCCTCTGGCAAGCCAGCGCAATATGGTTCGTGTCCAGGGAAGCGAAGGACTGCATGTTGAGCGCACCGTCCGCGAGGTCATGGCCTTGGTAAGTTGTGCAGGAGAACCAGACGACCGCCCAAATCTAACAATCTATCATAGGCTGGACAATTCTACAGCGCAGCTTGGTGGATCCAACAGCCCGACAGTCGCCAGCTTCCGAACCCCGCTGACGTCAGAACCATGCTTGGTGATGTTTGTGCCAACTCGGATGCCGACCTGTCTTTCGACAAGATGAACTTCTCAATCACCGGTTCCGATGATGCTGTAAAGGCCGCCTTGATGGTCATGTCTGAGATCAAATTTCTTGTCCAGTCCCAGTACCAAATCCGAGTCAAGATTGAACTTGCCAATGAGCACAAGGAATTTGTGAGCGGCAAGAAGAATGGCAAAATCAACAAAATCATGGGTCAAAGCAGTGTACAGATCATATTCGACGGCTTCAACGAGTACAACTTCAACATTGATGTCATGGCTGCCAGCTACGACTCGATGAAGCAGGGCCTAACACTTGTCGAACAGGAGATGCCTGCTTCCATCTCCTTCCACGTTCCTGATCAGTACCACAAGCGAATCATTGGCATTGGAGGACAGCATATCCAGCGCATCATGAAGAAGCACTCTGTGTTTGTCAAGTTCTCCAACGCTATGGACCGCGGAGGAATGGGTCGTGAGGATGACGATGTCAAGGTCGACAACGTCATTTGCCGTACTCCTGCAAGGAACGCCCAGAATCTCGATGCTGTCAAGAACGAGATTCTGGAAATGGTCGACAGAGCCGTAAGTTGACCGGTTCAATCACCCGAATTGCCACGCTAATCGACTTGCTACAGGACTCCGAGTACACCTCGCAGATCGTCAACGTTGACCGCCTGTATCATCGTCAGCTTTTGGCTCGCCTCGGCGAGATTGACGAGCTTGAGGGCAAGTACAACTGCAAGATCGTGTTCCCGAGCACTGAGCAGGCTAGCGATGAGGTCACTGTGACTGGTCCACAGTGGCAGGTGCCTCATTGTGTCGATGAATTCTTGGTATGACCTCCGATCGGCCTTTTGCTGTTGAATATTTTATACTGACTCTGGCCAGGGCATGGTTCCTGACAACCACGAGTTGGTTCTCACCCGTACCCCAGAGTTCATCAAGTTCCTCGAGTCGCCCAGCTTCGCTCACGACCTTGTTCCGAAACTGAAGACGCAGTATGAAGTTGAGGTCACCGTCCATCAGGATGCCGATTCTGAGGATGGCTTGCCGGCTCTCGCCTTGCGCTGGACGTTTACTCGCAACAATGCCGGCGGCCTGCGTGACGCCATTGACTTCCTTCTTGCTCAATTCGCCACTGCTGGCGTTGAGGTGACCATTTTGAAGGGTTCGATCCCTCGGCCGAAGTCCGATTCTTTCGAAGACTCGCTTCAGTACTTTGACTCGAAGCTTCTTCAGCATGCTCCGGCCACCATCGCTGCCGATTCCCCAACCAAGGCGGCCTTCGAGGGAGAGGTTGCTCGCGAGCGAGGCACGATCTTCGACCGTCTCCGCAAGCCTGGCAGCATGACCTCCATCTCGTCCTTCTTGGACCGCCGCAAGAACAGCTCTCACTCGACCCACGCCAACTTTTTCAAGGGATCTAGCAATGTGTCCAAGTCTTCCCTTATTTCGATCGAGTCTACCCGCAGCTTCAATGCGGACAGAAACCCCTGGAACGATAGCGGCGTTAATCTTCCAGACGACGACAACCCATGGGCCCACCGCCCCATTGGAAATGGTTCCGATAAACTGACCATTCCCCAACCTGGTGACGTTACGCCACGTCACAGCACTCGAGCGTCCGGCGACAGCGGGCGCCCTTCTACGTCTCATTCTACGAATTCTGGATACCCCGGTCCCATCGGACCTTTCCGTTAGATTCCCGTCTTAGAAAATCTACTACGTGCAAAATACCCCGGCTGGATATACCCTGGCGTACAATACCCCCGGAACGTTGCTTCCGATGCATCGGTCGGCCGAAGTTATTGTTTTGCTTGCTTTGTTGCTATTGCTTTAACCGTACTTTATTTTAGTTGATTTAGTCTCAGAGTCTTGCGGGTTTCGATAGTCGCTATCGCACGTGTTCACGTCCACTCTTTATACCCCCGAAGTCGAAAGGCGGAGGACAAAAAAGAAAAGATACCTTGTTTGCGGTTTGGCTTTGTTTGTTTATGCATTCAGCGCTCCTGATGATTACGGTCACAGGGGAATCGAAAAAGCGAAAGGTCGAGGGGTCACATGGTTTCGCCCATAACTCGATTCTGATAGTCCAGCGGCCAGGTCCCGCAAACCTCTACAGATCTATTCAATATAGATCACGCCCCGCACAACATTTGTCTCTGCCGCCAAAGGGGCTGAAATATAGGGGCATACGAGACCTCGAGGTCAGCATGGATTGTCAATTGGGAAAAGATGGAAATAGGTAGTTATACTCTCTGGGTGTGGGTTGGCTCAGCAAGTCCGCCAGGCGGTGAAAGGGAAAATTGTTATGGCGGCAGGCCAGTATGACGCAAGATTCAGCGGCTGACTGAACTGCAAGCGGGAGATGACGACGGAACTATATGGATACCTGCAGGCCTTTTTTTTTAGTTTGACCTTGAAACGCAACGATACCCATGGTCATTCAAACCACTGTCCTTTTCCAGTGTGATGTGTGATCAATACAGGCAACGGGGGCTGGGAGAATCTTACTTGCCGGTTAGGAGGAATGGAAACTCGGTGGAGCTCTATCATCTCGACTTGGTGGACAACGAAAGTCGATATTCGGATCGATTAGTTGCGTTCGACCAGCAAAGAACGAATGTAACGGTTCAACCTCGAGACCGAATCCACAACCAGGTGTCTTGCGAGCCCCTTTAACCCCCCTGAGGCCGTTCTTCTTGCTGGCAAAGTGTGTCTGGTAATGGCCTCTGAAATGTAGCTTCACATCTTGAATAACATAGACCCAAGTTACAGATGCTTTCAAAAATGCTGTACAGGTTTCTCCTATCTTACAACCGCTCCCTTGCAAGTCTCTATGATTTAGACATGCACACTAGAATAGTCTCAAAAGGCTGACCTCCAAAAGCCGTGGTCTTACAACATCGACACCCCTCAAACCCCTGGGCAAGAGAGATGTCCCCTCAAATCCCATAGCGAAAAGAAATGCCCCATGTAGAAGCAATAGACTCAATCTCCAACCTCACAACCCATAGGCATACAATCAAGAAGAGATAGGACCAACCGAGACCTTCTCCTGCCGCGCACGCGCCTCCATCTGTGCCTTTTTATCGTGAGACCGCTGGACGCGCCGCTTCTCCGTCTTCAAGCTCGCGAAACGGCCTTTGGCACCGTGCCTGATCTTGGTAATCATATCCATCGCCTTACCCTTGTCGACGTTGGCGGCCGTCAGGGGCTCCTCCTTAGGCCGGAGCTTGTTGAGAAAGTCGAGCTGTCCCGGCGTCGGCGGGCCCTTGCGCCAGCGTTGCCAGCGTTGGACGAATGTGTGGGGGTAGAGTTCCGAGTTGGAGACGTAGTTGTCGCTGCCGTGGACCGCGTCGGCGAAGGTTGCGGCTTGGAGGAGCTCGCGGGGCGCGGCGAAGGGGGATTTGGCGACGCCTGAGGGCAGGGTGCGGACTTCGACGGCTTGCCAGAGGAGCTGCTCTTTGTCGCCGCCGTCGTCGTCGTCGAACTTCGTTTTAGCGTCTACTTTGAAGAGTCGGATGTAGGATCCGTTGGGCGCGCAGAGGACGTATTTATCTTGGCCAACCTGAACCCACGCGTACTGGCTTATCGCCCGAATGTGCTGCTCGCCGGATGTGTCCTGAATCAGATCAAAGACGGAGTCGTAGTCGGTGAAAGTCACCGACTTGGTGGGTGCAGTAGCTTCAGGTGCAGAAGCATCAGAGTAAGCGTGGTCCTGTCGGAGCTTCTCTGCTTCTTTCCTGCCCTTAATCTCCTCCATGTCGGCCGTAGTCGCTTCGCTAACGATCTCGCTCGGATCCAGACCGAAAAGCGTCGGCGCACTCACGATACCGGTTTGGAGACTGGAAACCATGTCGATGATATGGCAGTCGGACTTTCCCTTGTGTAACCTCATACCTCTACCGATCATCTGCACCAGAAGATTCCGAGATCGTGTCGGACGAGCAAGAATGACGCAGTCGATGTTTGGGATATCGGTTCCTTCCGTGAAGACTCCGCAGTTCACGAGCACAGGAAACTTTCCACTGCGGAAATCCTCAAGGGTCTTAGCTCTCTCGACTTTGTGCGTGTCTCCCGTTACGAACCTTGCGTCGTAGCCGTGTTTGCGGAACGTCTGCGTCAGACCAGCGACGTGCGCAAGGTCTACGCAGAAGACCAGAGTCGACTTCCGATCGGATGCCTTGGCCAGCCAGCTCCGTACGGTGATTTCGTTGATCTGGTCCGTATTAACGGCCCTTGACAGTTCTCCCGGCTGGAAATCGCCATTGGCACCATTTTTGACCCTAGATAAGTCTGCTGTCGATTCGACGGTGGTGAACATGACATCCGAGAGCCACTTGTCTCCGATCATGTCAACATAATCCTTGTGATAGACGATCTGGTCAATCGCGGCGCCCAACTTGAGGCCGTCGAATCGAGAAAAGGTGGCAGAAACGCCCACCAAAGACGGCGAGTTCACTTTTTTACTGTCGAGTCCAAAGTGACCCAGTACTCGCATATAACCTGGAGCTACAATGTGATGCGCCTCGTCGACGAGAACCAGCTTAAATCTTTGCGGGTCGAACTTGTTGAGTCGGTCCCCAGACGTGATGCTCTGCAGGCTGGCAATGGTAATGTCTGCGGTGCCAGAGGCATGCATGGAGCCCATCTCAATCTCTACGGTGCTATCGGGGTATGCATTGGTGCAGTGCCTTGCCGCCTGCTCGACAAGTTCCCTCCTGTGGGCGAGGATGAGAGTCTGAGTGGCGATGGTTTCCCTCGGCTGAACTCTTTGAATCAGTTGGGTGAAGATGACCTGGGATTGTTAGTCTATAGTCATCAACACTGCGTCACAGAGGCTAACCGTCTTGCCGCTACCGGTAGCCAGCGAGATTCCTAGTCTCTTGTGTCCATCTTTGAGAGACTGTAGGACAGATTGAATGCATTCTTCTTGATAGTCTCTCAGTTCTATCTGAGAGCTCGCAAATTGTACCCTAGCATAGGGAAGATGTCTCTTAACAGGGGATTTAACAAGAATGGGAAGTCTCAATTCATTTACAGTAAAGGAAGGTGCCAAAAGCTTCCGTGAGACAAAGGGTATCATGATGCAATGGTCTCCATCCTACAAGAACTTGAAGAAGAAAAAGGATGTCCAAGTAAGGTAATAAGTGTATTTGAGGGTCGCTGTTGCGGAAACTTGGGTGTGCAGGAAGGCAAGGGACGAGCAGTTGCTCCAATCGACCGCCGAATGTTGTCTCCACAGGCCTTAGATGGTACTTGCCCAAATGTACTCGAAGTTTCCTGGTAACACTCGCAGCAGACTTTTAGGCACGTGCCTGTTAGAGTCACGCTATGGGAAACTTGTGGTTCCCAATGCTGGGAAATCTTCAATTTCACAATATGGAGGCAGCGTTCATCTCATACCAAACCAACAAACCTCATATCCAAGAGGCAGCCACCCATTACATCCACCAAGCCTGGAATTCAATACGCGAAACTCGGCTTCTTATGAGGCAACAATTTTATTCTGGTGCTCTCATCACAACATGTACGCGACACACCGCCTAGGCCGAATCGTCGACTTCAGAGTTTCAGACGGAAATGAGCATGGAGCCGGAAGACGATTATTTGCCAAATCAGGAGGACCTAGGAGACCATGACCTCGAGGACCTCGAAAAGTCACCAAAGCGGCAAATAACCCAACACCAGAGATCGCATTCTGCTTATTCCGTCGTATCGTCTGGCGACGATGAAAATGGCACAGACGAAGGCTGCTCAAGCCACAAGCGACGGGCGCAAAATGAGATCGTGGAGCCAGTTCTCAAGCGTCACAAAGGCATCTTCAACAACAACTACTTGGATCTCTTGAATGAGGAAATTCAAGATGTCGTCCATCAGACGATTGTTGGAGGAGACGATGATATGCCACCTTCGCAGATTGGCCTGACGACTTGGACCTCATACGAGAAGAAGCTCTTCTTCGAAGCCCTCTCAAGACTCGGCAAGGACGACTTACCGGGTATCTCGGCCAAGATCCAGACCAAGAGTGAAATTGAAGTCCGCCAGTACATTCTTCTCCTGCAAGCGGCCGTCGAGGGAAGGGACAAGGAGCAGGACGGAGCCAACAAGCCAATACATTTAGCAGACTACCCTGCAGCCGTCGAAATCAGTCCGCTATGCTGCCACGCGCTCGACGCAGCGGCCGACGCGCTCTCTTTCCGCCAAGAACGGCACGAGGAGATTGTCGAACAGAAGAAGTGGGGTGAGTGCTGGAATATCAACCTGGAGCTCGCGAAACGAATCGAAGGCGACCACGGCCTGGAAAAGGACCCGACGTTGGCAAGCGATCATGGGCTGGCATTCACCGAGGTCCTTCGGATGAAGAGCTTCCTTCGCCTCTCCGAACGCATCTTCATGAACGCATCCAACGCCGAGAATAACTGGCAGTACGTCAGTGAGGAGCCGCCGACGATCAGGGCGACGGCGCTGCAGGATTTCCACTCTCTTCTCGTCTCTGTCACCGAGAAGATTATCCTCACTACACTGTTTATTGCGCGATCCCGGATACGGGCCAAGAAGCACGTTGAACCATCCACGAGGAACCTGGTCAGACGCAAGGATGTCGAGGCGGCAGTTGCGTCGTTGGGGATGAAGCAGAACAGCGACAAGTTCTGGACGACATGTGCGCGGAGGCTACGACTCGACGTCTATGATGATGATGCTGAAGATGTTGGGGATGACGAGGACGAGGAGCCAATGTCATACGACCGCGTGGAGAACATCCTACGGAGCGGAACGAATTTCCCCGGGTCCCCTATTACCGGCGAAACCTCCCCGACGCCGCAGATCAAATTCGAGAAAGACGAAATGTCGGACTCAGCGGACGATGAGGACTCCGTCTCTGAAGGATCCAGTGATGAGGCGCCTGCAATCATGGACGACGCAGAACGCGAGGTCGTCGAGGAGGCCAAGGAGGTACTCGTCTACTCCGCCTATGACTTCCCCGAGACACACCGTACGAGAGAAGCCTTGAAGAACAGAATTAGGAATGAGCTGGCGCAGGAAGCGTACGCAGAGGCTGAAGATGCAAAGGCGAGCCGCGAGTGCGAGTCGGACATGTGGCGGCTCCTGCAGCGACAACCCCCAGAGCCTGTGATCACGACGCAGACCGCAGAGCCTACTAGACAGGTAGCAAGGGGGGTGGAGGACCTCTACGATGTCGGACGGCGGTGGAGGGAGAAGTTGGTGTATCACAGTGAGTGGGAAATGCTCGGCACGTCTCAGCTCCAGGACAAGAAAGCCTGATCCCTAGTTTAGTAGTTGAGTTTGGTTCTTGTCCTTGATACCCATATACTTGGATCTTATCTACTTTTTTCACCCAAATGCCAAAACCATTCTTGCTAGCCTATGCTATTGTGTGGGACATAGGACGAGGCCTATCTGAAGACAACGCTCGTGCCGAGTGGAACATTCTTTAAGTCGCAGATCGCGACGGGTATCTTTATCCCACTAGGCCTGGATGGACAGCCGCCAGATTGTTTGCTTTCGTGGGTCAAGTAGCAGTCGACTCATGCTAACGCACCCGGCCTCGTTACTAACGTCCCCGACCCCGTCCTCTACTTCGGCCTCTGCCTCTGCCACGACCTCGAGCAGCCCCTCTTGTTGAACGCGATACCGGTGTCCCGCTGTCCTCGGCGCTTTCTTCTTCCTCTTCGTCTCCCTCATCGGAATCTCCAGAGCCACCAGAGTCGCCGGCATCACCAGAGCCGCTACCATCACCAGAGTTGCTCCCCTCACCTTCCTCTTCCTCGTCTCCTTCGTCTCCATCTTCACCGTCTTCGCCCTCATTGCGATCATCTTGCTCTTCTTCATTCGAGTCCGAGCCGTCCTCATCCCCGCCCGAGTTCTCGTCGTCGTCATCATCGTCATCTTCCGAGTTCGTCGAGTCGGCCTTTTCAGCCTTGCCAGCTTTGCCGCCCTTTTTGGGTTTCTCTGCCTTTTCTGGCTTCCCGGATTTCTTTGGCTTTTCTGGCTCTTCGACCTTCTCAGCTTTCTCGGCTTTAGCCTTGCCAGCGGCCCTCTTTTGACTCCTGGCCACCCGCGCCGATTTTGGAGGCGGCGATGCAGTGTCTGTGCCAGCGTCTTCCGTATCTTCGACGGTGCTAGCGCGAGTCTTCGTAATTGTGGAAGCGCGCTTTCTCCGTCTGGTGTTTCCGCCAGCGTTGCTACCACCGGGAGAGGGCGGTGGCGGCGTGAGCTCGAATTCGGGTGGTGAGGTTGGAGGTTCGCTGGCATCGGCGAGGCGGCGCTCCATCATCATATCGTCGAACTCGTCGTATGGAAGAGAGAACTCTTTGAATCGGTCGTCGTAGTTGTCATCTTCTTGGGCGTCGTAAAAGTCTTCTCGCTGGTCGATCGTCTTAAGATCGTACAAGGTACGAAGCTTCGTCCAGATATGGGGTATGCGTGTGTGGGTGTAGAAGTCGGGATCAATACCGTGATTCCGCAAGTGCTCGCTGATAGCAATCATTCTGAAGTGTTTGTGCATGCCTACGATTCGACCGTCAGATTCAATTGGCTTTCCAAGGCCGATCAACTAACCCGCTGGTTTCCACCGGATGACTCCTTTGTAGAGTGATGAAAGTTGATCGTCGGTCCACAGATTATTCGGCCACTCATCCGCAGAAGGCTTTATCGGAGGCGCACTCGCCACAGGAGTGTCTGCAGCTGGGGTATCGACATCCATGGCATCATCGTCGCGGGCTGGTGTTGGCGTTGCGACAGCAGAAACGCTGCTGCGCATCTTCTTTTTGGGAGGCATGGCAGCGAGGGCCAGCAGCGTAAATAAACAGAGATGGCGTTCCTTGGGGTTTGGCGTGTGTAGATGTGATGCTCGGTGATGATATGGAGGCGGCAGGGCTGTCGACCAAATACTCTGGCACTGGAAAGGTTGAAAAAAGAAGCTTCCGTATTATCTGAGAGCTCGAGCGGGTTGAGGCAGTGAGAGCTCTCGATTGGTTCCACATACTTTCCTGCGTGGCCGACATAGCAGGGTAGGTAGGTACCTTTTGAGTCTTAGGCTTTTCAGACGCCAGGAGCCGAACCTGCGGGGATGATCAGAACCGGACAGAGAGACATGCAGGGGTTCCAGGTTGTGCCTGAAAGTGTGACGCGCCAGTCGCGTCGCGGGGGCCCCTAGCCGCCCCTCTACCTTTGTCCCCAAAAGTGCCTGAGAGAAACGTCATATGGAACCTGAATCCTCAAAGATGCGATGTCACTGATTGCAGGCTTTGCGCCCCATATCCGTCTACACCAATGTTTGACGTCGCAATACTACCGTCGGCACAACCATGTTTGAAGAAGATGGTCTTTCGAACGTCTTTGCGATTCCAGACTTCCGAGAGCCGTCCAAATGGCTAGAAAACCAATTGCCCAGAGCCGATACTGGCTTCTTTGCCCTCGACTTAACAGGTATGGTCCCTCGAACTCAAGAGGCTCCTGGTCGCTTTACTGACCAATGTTATGTCCAGATAATGAATTGCCTTCTTTATGCAAACCTCCCGATTCTCAACCTGGCGAACTCTTCACCCTCCCTGCCATAGATCCTGCGCCGCAGCAGGAGCAGCAGGAGGAGCCGAACACGACTGAGAACCTCGAATTTACGTTTGAAGAACCCGCGGCAAAGGAAGAGACGGAAGCGATCGATTTCTGGTTAGGGTTTGACGAGCCCGCTGCGAAGCAACCAGAGTACAAGACCTGGGAAAGCTTCCAGTCTTCTGACATTCTCTCGACAAAGCCGTTGTTCATAACGGAGGCTGGGCCTGGAGCATTTGATGCCTTGATTGGGCTTAAAGAAGATCCTCTACACATTGGAGGTGCTGGCTTCACCGTGGTGGAAGCCGAGACATACTGCAATGCCCTTCTAGCTTTGGCTCTTGGAAGAGACTCGGTATTCTTCTCCTGGCAAGATGTGCATGAAACCTTCAAGCCAGCCTTACCCCAGATCAGGATACCAGCATATTCGGGCAAGGCCGTTCAGGAAGTTCAGCGTTCATGTCTCAAGTGTGGGAATACATACCGTCAACTTCGCAAGTTTGTCGACAGTACATATTTGAAGAACCCGACTCCATGCCGCGTTGCTTTGGCGAGCGCTGTGGACAAGGCCCTCTTGGTTATTCAGGGCAGTGTCGCCTTGCATCATCAACACCCACGATCGATTCTCCAAGTTCAATCGCTCGTCGCGCATATATACACTACCTTGCGCCAGTTTGAGTCTTTGTTGTCAAAGATTCGACGAGGTCATCTGGATGAAGATGTCTTTGTCATCGTGTTCCAGCAGGCTCAGTCTGCCGAGTACGCCGAGACCCATCTCAGAGATATGATGCGAGAAGTCCTCCGGCGAGTATCCAAACCCTGGATTGAGCTCGTCGAGGAGTGGATCGGCACACGTCGTGAAATCGGCGTGCCTCTGAGCAAGCACGAAATTGGAAGACAAAAAGGCTTCGTCAAGGTGGAATCCGAAACCTATGTGGACGATTTCGGTGACGAGGTCGATGAGGTTGACTTCCGCCTTGATGCGAAGCGAATACCTAGCTTTATGCCGGAAGACGTCGTCAAATCTCTATTTGAGGTTGGACGAAACCTTCGTTTCATAAGGTCAAATCACCCTGGACATCCTTTGGCACATGAGAGCACTATCTCTTCAAGTCAACCCCCGACGGTCGAGTGGCTTTTTGACTGGAACTCGGTCGTGCAATTGGAGGGCATGATCCTATCATACGAAAGCGCGCTTCTGGAAGCCATCAAGAACTTTTCTCCACAGGAATCTGCCGAAACAGCGGCACCTGCTTGGCCGATGGGGAATTCAACTACGTACCAACTGCAACTCTTTGGCCTGGATGAGAATCAGCTGCAAAGTAAATTAGCCTTGTCTATCCAGGACTTTGCTAAACCCATTGCCGACTCGACGTCAGAAGACCTGCTAGGTATCATCATCAGGGAGCGCTTGTCGGACGTCACGACCGAGATCGCGAGTGCCGGGACCGAGTTCACACCGCACTGGTCATTACTTCCGATCCTCTCGTTCGGGTCCATCATATCTGCGCAATCCAGAGTCGTGGGCAGGGAGAGTCTAAAACTGCTCTTCGCATCTCACAACCTGCGTGAGCATCTGAAGTTACAAAAAGAGTTTCAGTTACTGGGCAACGGATTTTTCTGTAGCCGCTTATCCCATGCCCTATTCGACCCAGATCTCGAGACAGCAGAAAGACAGTCTGGTCTTGCACACCAAGGCGGAGTCATGGGACTACGTTTAAGCGGCAGAGACACTTGGCCGCCCGCTAGCTCTGAGTTACGCTTAGCCCTGATGGGGGTCTTGACTGAAAGCTATGAGGGACCTCTTCACGAAGGCTCAAGATCTCGGGATGGCGAAAAGAGTGAACTCCCTGGGGATCTTAGTTTCGGAGTCCGGAGTCTTTCGAATGAGGAAATCGACAAATGCATGGATCCAACCGGACTGGAGGCCCTGGACTTTCTCCGGCTATCCTACAAGCCACCAGCAGCTC
This sequence comes from Colletotrichum godetiae, assembly GCF_030913485.1. Classification (NCBI taxonomy): domain Eukaryota; kingdom Fungi; phylum Ascomycota; class Sordariomycetes; order Glomerellales; family Glomerellaceae; genus Colletotrichum; species Colletotrichum godetiae. The sequence goes on along the minus strand of NW_026851251.1, from coordinate 197,267 downwards.
TGGGGGCTATCATCACCCCTGTAATTCTAGTGCAGTATGATCGGGTTTTTAAACTGCTACTTCGAGTGCTGCGGATGCAGTACACAGTGAACCGCATCTTCCGCGATGTCACGGCTAGGGAGTCGGGCTGGCGGGATGTCGATGACGTATCCATCCGCTTCTGCTTCGAAGCTCGTCACTTTGTATCGAGCCTCAGTTCCTACATCTTTGACATTGGCATCGAAATGCCGTGGCAGGCATTTGAACAACTCCTGAGTCAAATCGAGGTCGATCTCAGAGCCGAATACCACAGCACGCTGTCAGGCTCAGTACTTAGCCCCGACCGCTTAAGAGAACACCATTCTCAGGTGCTTGATCGAATCATGCTGGCATTACTTTTACGCAAGCGGCAACAGCCTGTGCTCAAGCTTCTAGACGACATTTTCCAAGTCGTGTTGAAGTTTGCCCAATACTCAAGACGCAAGACCGCTGGAAGGAAATCTGGAGGTCAAGAAGACGCCACTGCGAAGGGTCTGTACAAGACGTTTAAGCGGAATGTCGAGGTTTTTCTGGCGGTCTGCAAGGGCCTGAGTGAAAAGGGAGATTATGGAATGAAGGATACCGCTGGAGAGAAATTGACCTCGGGAAGAGTTGATTCACTGGAGGGAAATCCCATTGCTCAGCTTGTTCTGAAGCTAGACATGTCTGGCTATTACTCCAAGGCATGATCGTTTGATGAGGGACGGTTGGATCATTGCGTTGATGAACAGATTAGATACCCCGGGCGTCCATTAGATCAATGCCAGCCACTGTCTTTGAATTACGTTAGTCTCGCCTACGGCGTCTGATGAGTCACTTTCTACTGATGCACCGATAATAGGGCTATTCGATTGAGCTCTGATCCTAAGCATTTAGAATGACGACTGGCCCCGAGGCCAAACATGTGCGGAAGATGGAAGGGCGGTGGCTTGCCCCGCCAAAGTGATGCCCCGGCCCCGACCTCCCTGGCAGTGCCCCGCATCGCGTGTCCCACCTGCCCGCGTTTGTTGATTTACTTCCCTCGTTTGGACGAAACCGTGCACTTGAACAAAACAAACTAAGCTCTTCTATTGCGACCTTCAAGCTCAACAACCGCCGGAAACACTAACACCATGGCTCGTCCTGGCCTCTCCGCGCGGAATCTTACTCTCACAGAAGAGTTGGAGAAATTGGAGCAGTCTATCACATTGACACTCCAAGGTAAACACTCCGGTTCAAAGAGCACCTGCTCTGTCTATGTTCAATCGGCTGACCTATTTATTCCCCAGAGATCGACCACAACTTTAGCAAGGCACACCGCATCGTTACCACGAACATCTTGCCCATTGTAGAGCAATACGGCGAGCATTCGCGAAATGTTTGGGATGCGTCCAAGGTGCGTAATACTTCTTCGGGTACCCTTCTGATGGGTTGGTAGTCCAGCATCACTGACACACCGAACTTGCAGTTCTGGAAGCAGTTCTTCGAGGCCTCTGCCAACGTTTCCCTCTCCGGGTACGAGGAGAACGCTAACAATGGGGATGGTGAGACCGGCGCAACCGAGGAGTCGACTGTTCAAGAAGACACTACCGTCGACTACACCCGCACACCCCAACAACAACGCCCCGAAGGCGAAGAAGACATGACCATAGTTTCGACAGCCGACTCTACCTTCCGCGCAGACGATTCTGTACTCGACGATAACGACCTCACTGGCAGCACACCTCGGCCTCCCAGGACAAAGACGATGAAGCCGCAGTTTTCGAACCTCGAATCCCCCTACGAGGCACTCAAGCGCGAGCTGAGAGGCGAACCACCTGCGCCACACGAGGAAGACGACGAGAACGAGGATCTTGGACTTGAAGAGGACTCGACTGTCCTCTTTGCGCAGCATACGGCCCGTCTTCCAGACATGTCCATGACGCCGCGCTCCTCGTTCGCGCCGCCGCAGCAGCAGCAGCAGAGTCACAAGGACCCGCTCATGCACCGCATGCTTGACAAGACGTTCCGCATCCAGGCCACACCTCACAAGGGTCCCGCTTACCGCGTCTCGCCGCTAAAGCGTGATGACAAGAACAAGGAAAAGGAAAACGTACCTGCATGGCAGCAGGACTCACCCATGTCGTCACCCGTGATGGCCGTTCCAAAGCTACGTAGCGAGGCGTTTATGTCTCCTATCAAGAGCAATGCCCGACAGCGTCTTGCTGCCGCGACTGCATCTGCGGGACCACGGACTCCGGGCGTGAGCGTGCAGACACCGGGCGGTGCGAGGAAGACCAAAGATGTGTTTGCTACCAAAGGCAACTACGACGATGATGACACGACTACGGATCTCGGCGCCAGGTTCGACAAACAAAAATATGAGATTGACTGGGAGAGCGACAGTGATGAGGGTCATGCGCTGTATGGCGGTATGAGTCCGCCCAAGACTATCCAGTTTGCGCTCCCCCCGTCGAAACTGCTTCAGACTCCTGGTGAGTGGTTTTCTGTTTCTGCAGTGAATGACCCATTTACTGACAACATTTACTAGCTCGCGAGGCAAGCAAGCGCATTGTCGATGACATTCTACTCACAGCGGGCGCCGAGCCGGAGAGCTCAGAGTACAGTCCTACGATGGTCAAAATGAACGAGGACATTCTCAATGAGAGTTTTTGATTCTCTTGAAATCTTTTAATAGAGATCGGCAACGGAGAAGTCGTCTGCCACGAGAATATTAAAGGCTGCCTTACTAATAGACAAGATACCCTTGGTTACATAAATGAAACCCTTTCATTCTGATCCTCGCTTTCGATCTTTAGTCCTCTTAATCTGAGCATACATAAATAGGAAACCGAATGTTTCAGCAATTTCTGATGTCGAAGACCTCAAACATCGTAAGGAACAATTTTATCCAGGAAGACTCCATCCGAATGGCCGCTATTTCAGCACGGCCGTCTAATGTGTAAGAACCCAACTCCCATAACTCCTGTAATTTCCATCATATAAACATGGCGGCGCCACCCCCTCGAAACATGACAGTTTCTTTGCCGCCGCCGCTTTCTGATTTGGTTTCATCGTAATCGAACCTTCCTAATGAGATGGTGCTGTTGCCAGAATGGCTCCTTACAGGTCGTGGCGAATAGACGAGGGCCAGAATGCGGCCTGCGAGTTCATGATTTGAGTATTCGCGTCCTCGGCGGCCCGTTGGCGGGAAATCAGAGACGAAGACTTTTTAGATGATGATGACGAGGAGGGTGATGATGATTTTGTTGCGCCGGAGTGCTTGTTCAGTTTGCTCTTGAGAAGGGAAGCGGAGCTGCCGAAGCTCGAGATTGAGGCGATATCGGTATCCTTTTGGTAGGGGGAGGCGGAGGAGGAGGAGCTCGAAGCTTTTGAGCCCTGTTGTATCGCGGAGAGAAGAGCGTAGCTGTGGCGGCTGTCGCCGGTGATGGAGCTGGAGAAGGTGGAGTGCATTCCGGACATTGCTGCTTTGGTTGTTTGGGTTTGTATTGGGTTGGGTGAGGTTGTTATGGTGAGGTGGTTTGATTCAGATAAAGCTTTGGATTGGACAAAGTGATCTTGATATCGGGGTTAAGTTTTGCTTGGTAGTTTGGATGGGTTGATTTGCTTCGATGATGAGGATGATCTAAAAGACAAACCTGAGGACGAGAACGAAGAGGCCCTACTTATACCAAGTCCATCTCTAGGGTTTGTAATTGAGACTTTGGAGTACAGTACTTTACATGACTTACCTTACTTACACCAACCTTGGAATTTGAGATGTGCAGTATGGATCTTGGGAACCAGGTACCACAGCCCCCGGCTGCGCGTCTCGACACACCCGTCATCGGTAGTCGTAGTCGTCGATGGGGGACCCATTGCAGTTCGGAGGTGTGGAGCCAGGGAAAGCCGCAGGAGAGGGAGTCACGCGTGGCCCGCCCGCCCGCAAGCCTGCCGGCCGGAGGTATTGTAGGGAAACGGTTCCAAAGTAGCGGGTAAGCCTACGACAGAACATCCGGGGCGGCATTCGCATACAGGGGTCACAGAGCAAATGCAATACAGGAACGAATAGACGTTGTCCGGTAAGATAGTCAGAACAAACCGGGTGAGTCATTACACCATGCAGGCCTACTGTGCCTCATGCAGCCTCAAACGCAAGCTTGCCAGCCTCATTAGAGTCACGGATGCGAATCTTGGAGGAGGCTTTTGTGATCCCATACCGAAGGGGTGCGTATGCTCCAGAATTCCGTGTAAGCTTTACCGGGCGAACGTACAGGATAGCTCCCTGGAGATCGATCATCTTGGGGGCTAATCAGGGGTGAAGGAAGGCCGGGGATAAGGTAAGCGCCCCGGTGTAAAGATGCGCCGGATGGTGCGTTTGCGTATGTGTACTCTGTAAATATGGAGTTTGATGGAAGTGTCATACGTCTTCTCGTGGAGGTCCAAGTGAGCTATCTTACCTCCGGTATGGACTTGCTGACGGGCATGTCTGCCTGACGAAGAGCCCCTCATCCAAGCCTGCTGTGCCTAGATTCGCGCAACAGCTTTCTCAGGCTCCAGCGGTACATACACGGCAACGAAAATGTATCAAGTGTATTTGTAACGATTGTGGTTGGTTCATCTTGAATGCCATGTGTGGTGTCATGGGAGTCAGAGTCGGCCGTATCTTACTCCGACTTGGATGTTGGAGCCTTGGAGGGGGCTGAGGGTGAATGCCTGATTTTACTGTACTACAGCCCTCCGGCAGTGTTTGGCCTCCTTTGGGGGTACGTTCAGCAGTGACAAGCTCGCGGTGAGAGGGTTATCTCCCGTCTTCTTCACCCAATCACCGTATGCTTTTTCACTGCAAAATTTTCTCTCCTGGCGCTGCGTAATCTCACTTACACGACCTTGGTTTTTTGGCGTACCTAGCAAGCTTGCATGCCCGCTCATATCCGGGCTGACTCACTCCGAGTCACCTATCCCCCACCCGCCTTGCATTCCCAGTTTTCGGCAACCTCGAATCAACGGGCCCCACTCTCTATTCCCGGGCGAACGAAAGCCCGCTTGGCAGATTGATCGGCGCCGGTACCGACTCGCCCAATTGGCAAGACGAGCCTGCTGTGTTCTTTTTCGTCGGCGTCGCGAAGAAGCTCGCCGACGAGCCGTGAGTCTCACCCGAATTTTTTGTATACTACGAACGGGACTCGTACTGGTCTAAAGGCAGAGATGATTCGGCTGTGTCTGTAATCGTAAGGGGAAAGATCAGATGGCAGTCCCGTCGACTACCTCAGTGAACGGGCGTTGATCGTCCAAAGAACCGGGCTCGCGACGTGAAAACTTTCGGCACTGGACCCAAGAACTTTGTTGTTCTCGGCTAAAAACAAGCTTAATCTTGATGGCGGGCTAATTCGTCTACGGTACTTGTTTCGTAGGCGACTACGCAATGTCGTTGTTTGGATTGTATTCTGCCATCAGCAGATCCCTGACGAAGGCCGCGTGGCTGGTTGGCTGCGGAGTAGGCTCTACATTCTTACACCCAATGTGACGCGCAATTCGTTGATAGACTTTGGTACTTTGGCTACGTCAACATAGCATCTAATTAAACTCTGTTTGCTACAGTTTGAAAACTCGTTCCTAGTATCTGTTTAGCTTATTACAACTGTTCCGTCTTATCGCGTGGTCCGACATGCACCTTTGTTCAGATATTACATCGTCAAGCCCGGCTCTGGAATGGGCACCTCCGTCAGCCGCTCCTCGTGAAACTTCACTCTTGAAACCTATCGAAGGATCAAGGTAACGCAGTGTCGCGGTATGGGGAGACGCTGACTGCTCTTCCCATCCACCCCAGACTCTCCTTCTCGTTCGTTGACGATGCAAGTAAGATTTGGAGCACGAGGCGTTGAAAACTCTACTTGATATGACGGGAACCACGTCTCAATGAATCTTCACTTCCCTGCAAGGTGAGGTTTGGTCTGTTTCTCATCAGCACACGCGGCAGACGCAGAGAGGGATTGATGGACCTGCATGGTGAAGAGATGGGAGTAGATTCACTTCAGACATCCCGTCTGCGACTGCAATTGATTATCATGAGCGACTCTAAAATGAGAGACTCTGAAATGAGCGGCCCTTAGATGTCGATCCAGCAAGCATAACCTTCATGTCATAAAGAAAACCAGACAAGCTGGAGTTGCGCTATATTCACTCCAAATCCAACCCTATGGAAATGTATATTGATGGTAGAATATACGAATGCTGCAAAGTTCAGCGGATAGCTGTTACACATATCCCCGCCGTACGGGCCTTGAATACAGCAGTCGAGACCTATGTGTGAGCTACCTCATTCAATCTGCAATATCATGACTTCGAATCGCGCTTCGACATCATGGATACATACGCCTGGAGATACATACTTCAAGGGAAGGGCCGATTGTACATTCTCTTCAGAAGGTGGGCTGGTCGTCCGCGGTAGGCACATTACAAACTACTTCTGGCCAGTCTCAACGCAATGACTTGAGCATTCTCTAGCCTTCCGAACCCGCGTTTCGAAGCTAGAGCATGATGGTATACTTCGAGGTCCATCCTATCGTGGCCAATAGAGCCCTAGGTGGATCACCGCCAAGTGAGAGTCAGTGAAAGATACAAAGTGAACTGGAGAATAGTCCGCTTAATGGACCAGACTCTCAGCTTCGTAGCTCATGGAGAGTGGGTGTTATGCTTGAGTCCTCTCATTTAATATGGTGTAGTTAAGCGATAATGCTGAAAGTTCGATCGGAGCAATATGTTAAAACTTGGGAATAGTCTCCATCTAAATACGCCCTCCTAAGGGCCTAAAATTCGTTGTTGGTTTGAGGAAGCCTAGAGAACTAGTGCCACACTGTCGAGATGTCCAGGTTAGTTGAGACAGACGAGAATAATGACTGGGACAAGTACGGAGCAATATCACTCGAGGAACAAATAATGAGCAACGGACCAAGTATACTAAAAGCAAACAACGATGATGGAACTGACTGCTTTTAGTGAGAAAGTCGAGTCCCGCCATGATAGAAATGTGGTCTGTGTCAGTCAGACGACAGGCGCTCCACAAACCTTAATCAGAGCCTCACTTTTGGTAAGGTACGGAGCAAGAGAGGAAAAAAAAAAAGAGCGTCATGACGTTCTGCAAAGCGGTCTAGAAGCTAGAGCGACGCTTGAGACGCCGCAGCAAAGGCGGTGGCCGGGCGCTGCGACGGGCTGATCAGGCATTACCCCGCCATGTCTTAATCGGAGCCTGGATTTGACTTCTTATCAGCGGGACGGGAATGATGGATGGAGGGGCACTCTCGTATTCGTGTTATCACGTGACTAAAAGACGGTCGAGAGACGGAGGCCGAAAAGAGATCAGACGGTTTGATTGGCCGGGCCGTCCAGATCGCACAGGTCAGGGGTAGCTGCCGTCCCTGATGGATTGGCCAATTGATGAGCTCCCGCTACTGTCAGACGGTGGAGGGTCGCATTTGCACAACTCGTTGCTTTATGCTCCAAAATGAGAAATTGTCTGGTCATGATGGTTGAGCGGAAGAGAATTTCCTCTTGGGACGATTTGTGCATTCTCGTCTGCGTGTTTTATGAAACGTCGCTGGACCCCCGGCCGGGAAGGTTGCCCACCGAGAGTGCATTGGTATGTACCGTACGCACTTTCACAGTATCGAGTCGAGTGTGGTCAAGTCACCGACAGACGCCACAATTCCGTGGAGGGCACAAGTAGACGCTTGTAGCCGGTACTTTGCTTGGCGCCATCCATCTTGGCTGCGTTGCTGGCGTTGGTTTGCTCGGGTGGGTTAGGGAACACATGGTGACACTGACAGTTGAGTTGACCATGGGACTCGAGCTAATTGGACATGATGGCTTTCTCGACTTGGCCGAATAGCGCTCAGTGTACGGATACATCGGTCAGTTTACCAAGACTCAGCATAGGGGACCAGAAGAGAAAATAGACAAAGAAGAAAGGAAAAGAAGAGACTAACTGCCATGCCGTCAAACAAACCCGCGGCTCCTTTGTCTAATCCGAGAATGAGTGCTGTTTGTATGAATACGAATACGTGGACAGGAGCAATAGAAAGATTGGCCCATGACAGCTTCAATTTCGCATCGCTGCGTGATGTGCTGGATTCAGGGTCATGAACCAACCCCACGTCCGGATCTTGCGCCATTCGGTCTTTTCGCGCTCCATTGACGGCGGCCGAGACAGGCAATGGGCATCCAATAAGGGTAGGCGAAAGGTCATTCGAATGCCCAGATGTCCATAGACATTGACAAAGCGGCGTGTCACAGCCCACAGGCCCGAGATGTGGTGCTGGGCCGATTATTATGTGCGTGTGAAAGCTCGGAGACGAACTGCCCTTGCCTGCTTGGTGGATGGGCAATGCAAGCAATGCGGCCCTCTTTCCCCCTAAACGAAACGAAGCAACGACTAGGTAGGTACCTTTGGTTGCTTGGTAAAAGCAGGTGAATGAGTTGGACCCAACAAATTTTTGACACTAGCTCATCTGGTTGCACTATCAGCTATGCGCCAGCAGATTATATCCCGGCTAGTTAAGCAAGACAGAGCCAGAAGGAACAAAATTGTCATTTCGTTTGATGTTGGATGATAGGCGGGCGGACATTCCACTTACCGGCCATCCGAGCACATGGCGATAGTCTCATGTATTGAATTGAGACTGTGACGACCGCCCCGCCCCTCCTTTTCACTTTGCGCTGCGAGCTATATCGAAAAGTAAAGCAAGCATACGGAAAAGGCTGCTCATCGAAATCTGACTGGAATCAAAAGTCAATGACCTTCTCTGGGGTAAAGTGAGTTTTAGCTACCCAAGTCAAGCGAGCAGGAGCTGAAAGGTACGGAGTACCTGAGCAGAGGAAAGCATACAGACGGACGGATAGGCGGGGCGAGAAAAGACCTCCAGCTCACATCACCGTCTGATGGTTCCTGAAGTCTGAAGACGGGAGTGCTTGGGCGATTCGGGCCTTGCGCCGCAATTGCGCGTGCTTCCAAAATTCTAATCGGGGCCCCTTATTGCGCAGGCCACAGGGTGAGGTGGTATTGATCAGAACCTGGAAAGAAAATTCAGAATCTCAGCAGCCCACATCGGCCTTAACGGAGTCAAACCCACAAATCTATGGTGTTTTGATCGCCTTTCTCTGTGTTCCCGGTCGCAATTGGCGTGCGGAAACTGCTGTGCCTGCTCGTCTGTCCAAACACAGAGGTGGATTTGTTTACAAGTAAGTAGAAAGACCTTGGGACCCCCGTTCGCGCCTACGTGTGGTGGCAGGGAAGGCAGGGAAGGTACAGGTACATCCCAGTGACCCGTCTCGCAGAGACTGGGACCTGCCTCGCTCACTTTCACCTGGCCTACCACAACGAACAACCTCATCCGGGTATCCACCTCTTCCCATGCCCCCCCGTACCCGTCCCCGTCCATGCCCATGGTAATCGAACTCCCTTCTTAAATCTTTTGAACATGTCCTTCCCTCCCACATCTCACCCGCAGTGCTCCTAATCAACCTCTACCGGGAGTGTTGCTCAAGTCACTGACCTCGCGCGGCATTCTCACTGCTTGCTGCCTTCCCTCCCTCGAGGATCTCAACAAGCGCAAAACTTATTTGGTTGTTGTGTGTTGCGCCTAAGCCGTCGACCGACCCTTTCGCGCCCTGGTGTCTTTTTTTTTTTTCCCTCCCCCCGGCCGGCCTCCCCTCCGGACACACGCACCCCGATTTCGATATTCGAACCGACCACGATGGATTCCAACGCGACGACCTTCACTTCGGTGTTGGCCAATGCCAAGCTCGGCAATGTCAACATCCCCCCTCAAGTCGACTATGTGATCGAGAAAGTGGCCAATGCTAGCATCGTGACGATCCTGTTCACGCTGCTGGCCCTCGCTGTCGCATATGACCAGAGTAAGTGATGCGCCCAGAAGTGGCCTGAGAGATGGAACAAGATCTGACAAGACATAGTCAGCTACATCACTTCCAAGGGCTCCATTGCTGGCCCTACCTTCAAGATGCCCTTCATCGGCCCCTTCTTGGAGTCTGTGAACCCCAAGTTCTCTGAATACAAGGCCAAGTGGGCCAGCGGCCCTCTCAGCTGTGTTTCCGTCTTCCACAAGTAAGTTGCGCACAACAGGCATACCTGTAGGTGGTTTGACATCTAACGATTATAGGTTCGTCGTCATTGCCTCAACCCGCGACATGGCCCGTAAGGTCTTCAACTCGCCTGGCTACGTCAAGCCTTGTGTTGTTGATGTCGCCCACAAGCTCCTCGGCCCCACCAACTGGGTGTTCCTCGACGGCAAGCCGCACGTCGACTTCCGCAAGGGTCTCAACGGCCTTTTCACCCGCCAGGCCTTGGCCTCTTACCTCCCTGGCCAGGAGGCCGTGTACAAGCAGTACTTCCAGGAGTTCCTCCAGATCACCAAGGAAGCCGGCGGCGAGGCCCGGCCTTTCATGCCTGCTTTCCGCGACGTCATGACCGCCGTTTCCTGCCGCACCTTTGTCGGCTACTACATCTCCGATGAGGCCGTTCGCAAGATTTCGACCGACTACTTCCTCATCACCGAGGCTCTCGAGCTCGTCAACTTCCCCCTTATCCTGCCCTTCACCAAGCCCTGGTACGGAAAGAAGGCCTCCGACATGGTTATCGCCGAATTCGCAAAGTGCTCTGCCAAGAGCAAGGTTCGCATGGCCGCCGGAGGTGAGTTGACCTGCATCATGGACGCCTGGGTCAAGTCTATCCTCGAGTCCAAGAACTGGCGCGAGGCCGAGGCCGCTGGCAAGACTGAGGGTCTCGAGAAGCCCCACCCCCTTCTCCGCGAGTTCTCCGACTATGAGATTGCCCAGACCGTCTTCACCTTCCTCTTCGCCTCCCAGGATGCCACCAGCAGTGCCGCCACTTGGCTCTTCCAGACTATGGCCCAGCGCCCCGACATCCTCGATCGTGTCCGCGAAGAGAACATCAAGGTTCGCAACGGCGACCGCCATGCTGAGTTGAACATGGACCAGCTCGAGTCCTTGACTTACACCCGTGCCGTCGTCCGCGAGTTGCTCCGCTACCGCCCTCCTGTCCTCATGGTTCCCTACGTTGTCAAGAAGCCCTTCCCCATTACTCCCGAGTACACTGTTCCCAAGGGTAAGCATATTATCGCCGTTTAGTTGTTTGAGTGAATGCTGATTAGAAACAGGCGCCATGGTCATTCCTACCGTTTACCCTGCGCTCCGTGATCCCGAGGTGTACGACCGCCCCGACGAGTTCGACCCCGAGCGTTACTACACCGGCGATGCGGAGGAGAAGGGCGCCAAGAACTTCCTCGTTTTCGGAACCGGCCCTCACTACTGTATCGGCCAAACCTACGCTCAGCTCAACCTGGCCTTGATGATCGGAAAAGCCTCTGTCATGTTGGACTGGGTGCACCACCCTACACCCAAGTCCGAGGAGATCAAGGTGTTCGCCACCATCTTCCCTATGGTATGTTGGAGGTTATCCTGCAGAAACGTGAGAAATAGAACACTAACAAGCATAGGATGACTGCCCTCTTACCTTCAACGAGCGCACGGCATAGATCTCTTATACCTCTTTCCCTAGGCTACGGGCTGGCAGTGATTTCGCCCAATGAATGAGCTGGGCCCGGCTGATGCTGCAAGATCTCCGCTAGCGCGCCCTTGTCAATGTCAGACGCCACTTTAATCGCCCGTCGGAACGGGAGGCTCGTAAAACTCGAGTCAAGATTGGTCAACGCCAGACCCTTAGACTACAAACTTGTAATAGACGTTTATGTGTACATAATTTCGAGGAGAACGGTCCTAAAAAGAGCGGGCGATGCCGCGGACTTAGGGTCGCCCAGGGATCATGATTCCCAGACGAGGATGGATATTGGCTAAACGGCCCATCTGAATGATACTGGGTGACGATAGACTCAGTTTAGAGCCAATGGTAAAAATAAAAAAAACTTGAAGTAACAAAATGGCCCGGTGATTCATGGAGCAAGATAAACATTGGTAGAGGTGAAGAAGCTGTGTCGTACCTAAAGATCCCACGCGACTGATTGCTGGGTTGACACCAAAAGTGGCTGTGACTTAAGTAACCTCGTCCTCATCTTGCTAGAGTTGCAGAGTAGTGAAGATGTTCTTGAGAGAGTTACATCTTGAGTTCGGCGAAGTAGATGTATGCCAAGGAACCAGCCAAAGCCAACCAAAGTGCGTCAATCATGGATTGTGCCAAACAGGTCGTCGAACAGAGTTGAAGCCCGCCCGGGCGCTCAACGTCAGTGGAGACCGGCAGAGCTCCAAGGTGGAGGGGAGGGGACCAGCGGGCACTGTCATCAACGCAGGTCCCCGGGGCCCCGGTCTTTTGGCCGACAGATACCCGCTGGAGCTTCCTTAAAGATCTCCCGTTTAGCTCCAGCTCCGATCTCCCACTTCTTTTAGCAACTTCCGTCACCTCCCTTTGACTGCCGAAGACTCTGGTGAATACGAGCTGTATTCAAATTCCCCTCTACACCCCCAAGAGACAGGAAAGAAGGAAGAAATGGCACCCACAAGAGCTTGCGCCAACGCCCTTCGCGCGAGCAGCAGCAGCCGCCTCGGTTCCGTCGTCGCCCCGATAGCGGCCACGAGACGGTGCTTCGCTGCTGCTGCTGCTGTTGCTGCCAACTCGACGTTCTCGGCCCGCGTTATGGGACAGACAACGACGGCACGCCTCGGTTGGAGTGCTACTCCTGCTGCGGCGACGAGGACGACGGCGGCGGCTGCGCGCTTCTTCTCCTCGGAGAAGGAGAGGGTCGAGGACGACTACCACCAGATTTCCGCCAACGGGAGCAAGATCTGGGACTTTAGCCAGATGGCGGAGCTGGCCAAGGATCCGGGCAACGTCGTCATTGTCGGTATGTCTTTGCTATCACCACCACCACCACCACTACTACTACTACTACTACACATCCCGCCCTGTGGCCTTGCCACTCTTCGGGCTGATCCTTAAATGGTTTTCTTTCGCTAACCGAAAATCCCTTGTGCCCCAAAGACGCCCGCGAACCAGGCGAACTCGTAGACACAGGCCGCATCCCCACCGCAATCAACATCCCCGTCGCCACGGCGCCCGAGAGCTTCCTCATCGCCGAAGAGGACTTCGAGGACCGGTACGGGTACCCGCGCCCGAGCAAGGATACGGAGCTGGTTTTCTATTGCAAGGCCGGCGTGCGGAGCCGGGCGCTGGCGACGCTGGCGCGGGATGCTGGGTGGACCAAGGTCGGGGAGTATCCCGGTAGCTGGCTAGACTGGGCGAAGAAGGGAGGGGAGGTTGAGAGGGGTGGGAAGGGGCCTGGGCAGGAGTAGAGACCCGTTCAGATCTGTCATGCGGTGGTGGGATGTATGAATAAGTCTTTGAGGCGAGTAATATACGGCACGACATGGTACGACATGGCAAAGATAGACGGCGAGTTTGATCATGATATTCGTTGTACAGATATGGTACATGAAACCCTACGCTCCAGCGGATGATACACAGCAGTTCACCTGTTCCAAAGTAGACAAACTTCAAGTTGATGAAGCTCCTTTTCGCACGCTCTTCTATAACAGCTTCTGAAAGGTTCTAGTGGTGACTTTGCGGAACTCCCGAGGGTAAATCAAAAGGTGGGAGGCGCTCCCTCGGCAGGGGGGTTAGCGGGCGCGGCGGGCGGCGCCGCGGGGTCCTTGCTCGCGACGGGGCTGCCATGGGCGAAGAAGAGGATCTTAATAGCCAGCGAGAGGCCGAGATGGAGGGCGACGACGACGACAAGCAGGATCTTGCTCGTCTGGTGGTCGGTGGCGCTGAGGACGGGGTAGAGGTTGCGGAGAAGGAAGGCGACGGAGAGGCCGCAGCCGACGGCGACGAAGACCCAGTTGAGGATGTTGATGGGGGACCAGCTGATGAGGGCGACGGGGATCCAGATAAGATTGGCGTAGCCGTAGAGGGCCCACTGCTCGAGGAGGTTGGCGGACTCGGAGCCGAAGTAGCGCAGGGCGAGGTAGAGGGCGACGGGGACGAAGAGGGTGTAGCCGTAGATCAGACCGGCGGCGCCTGTGAGGAGAAGTGTGTCAGTGATCATCGTAGAAGATTGTTGGCTGAATTATCAAGAGCCCATACCACTCAGGAGCTTAAAGTCATACGCAAACGGGCCAGACCCTGTGCTCGCAAGGTACTGGCTGATGGTACCACCAAGGAAAAGGATCAGGACGACGGTCGTGGCGATCCAGAAGGGGCCGTAAAGGTCGGGGTTACCCTCCAAGACGTCGAGGAAGTTGGCGCGCGGGTAGAGCGCAGCCCAGCAGCGAGAGAGAACGGCGGAGGTGTCGACGTCAAAGTACTGTGCGTAAAAGTTGATGCTCCAGAGGAAGCGCTTCGAGGATCCGGACGACGCTGTCGCCGGCGGCGGGAGACCTGACGCAGGCGCCTTGCGAGCCCCCGGCGTCGTGTCCTGGAAGTTGGAGCTGTGAAATTCGAGATCGTCCTGGAGGTCGGTGTGGCCGAGGTCGCCCTGCGAGAGGAAGTATGGTTAGCTTTGAGGGACGGTTGCAAGGAAGAACTAGGGGAGGGAGCTCTCACCTCGTCGTCGACGTCCACGACGGCGTCGTATCCGGACCCAGACCGTGACATGATTGGTTATTGAAGCCGAGAAGGATTCGCCTTTGATCTCCGACACAAGTATCTGCCTTGATGGTTCGTCACAATGGAGCTCTGGCTTGCTGGGTCGTCGGCGTTGGGGATCGTGAAGTCGGGCAAGTTGGGACGGCCGATACGTGTGTACGTACGAATACCTAGAGCTTTGGACAAGGTGTCGTAATCCCACATATGCAGTTTGGCCCTGCAGCTCCCTGGGAAGCAAAAGTCTCCACTCAGGTACACACCCATGTCTGAGCCCGTACCAGTGTTGCACTAATACGGATAATTCACGTCCCAGTTTTATGCAAGCACAGAATTTCGCTAGAAGCAATGGACACTATCTGATTAGATCACAATCATCAAGTTCACATGCATGACGTGCATCACCAAATTGAACGGCATATGGGTCTGAGGCTCTGTATTTCGCTACTGTGTTGATTTTCCACTGTAGTCAATGGAGCATTGTGAGGCAGGTCAGTCGCCATCCCGCATCCATCATAGTACGTCTCTCATGCTCATTAGCATCTCCATGCTGCACTCAGGACGCCTAGGCGCGCTCTCTCGCCAAACGATTTTTCTCTCAGCCTCCAAACATCATTTTGTTGATGTACGACAGGCATAACGGGGTAGTCCGGGTTGTGTTTCCTTTTGACATTTGAGGTAGGAGGGCGACCAATTCAGTTTTTATTCGACGAACTGCTTGCCGATGGAAAGTAATGCTACCACAAAGCCCAGGAAAATTCGTATCCCTGCCATCCTCTCCAGAATGCCAGAACCCGTGACGCCGCAACCGTAATGAATCGTCTATTTGAGCTTCTTCTTGGGGCGGAGCTGGTTGGTGTGACCACACTTGCGCTTACGGCAGTTGGTCGCACGGGGGGGAAGACGGGCCTAAATCATTCCATGTTAGGTTTTAATTGGGTCGCGCGGCCGACTTCAGTTGGCGGGGATTGAGGGTAAGAGGCCACTTACGTAGCACTTGCGGCAGATCATCTTGTCGCAGTTGAACTTGGAGGCAAGAGCCTTCAGGGAGGGCTCAATGATACCACCGCGGAGGCGGAGGACCAAGTGGAGGGTGGACTCCTGTTTGGTGTGTCAGCTTCCATGTCTGTTCGGCCATCGTAGCTTCAATATCCCCGACGTCCCAAATGCTGTTCTCCCCCTCTTTTCAAGTGTCCGGCGCAATTAGACTAACCTTCTGGATGTTGTAGTCGGAGAGGGTGCGGCCGTCCTCGAGCTGCTTGCCAGCGAAGATCAAGCGCTGCTGGTCGGGGGGGATGCCCTCCTTGTCCTGGATCTTGGACTTGACATTGTCGATCGTGTCGGAGGACTCGACCTCAAGGGTAATGGTCTTACCCGTCAGGGTCTTCACGAAACTGTAACATCCATCGTCAGTACATCGGCGTCTTCGGGCTTCGTCGTCGCATGGAAAAGAGATTTTGCTGCGCTCGGGATCGGGCGGGAGGGGTGTTCGGGGTTGGCTCACATCTGCACTACACGCAAAATATCGTTAGCATCGCCCAAAATCAACCATCAGAGCAACGGCGCGCAGCAAGACGCCGTCTCGCCGTGCAGGGGACTCTCATCACTTACTCTTGCCGACGTTCGTGAACTGGCTGTTGTTACCGAGAAAGTTCTGGTGATCGCGGCAAATAATTGGTGGGGCGGGCTTGAGAATGAGTGTTGAGGTTGCGGCGCGAGCGACCGACAAGCCCTAATTAGGGCACGCGGGTACGGACATGGTCCGAGCGCCAAAGTAGGTGTAAATTTGAACGGGCTGGGAAGGGCACCCTGTGGAAATTATGGGCCTGCCCAGTGACTCTTTGGGTTGCGATGACTTCAACAGGCTCATCCTCCAAATGCTCTGCTATCCTTTTGCTCTTCGCCCTGAATTAGTGCATGCACTGATGCACTGAATATGGCCATTAGCTCATACCAATTGTTCCGGAATACTGAGAACAACAAGGATGAAAGACTCAATTTCATATTTCGCTCTAGAAGAAGACTTCTTTCTAATTTATGGGTATCTCAATGCTGATAATTTCAACTTCCGCACACTCATGCTTATTCAAGGTGCTGAGAGCACTTACACGCCCACCAACCCCGTATTCTTCAGGTGGACGTACCGCAGGCCGTACATGCCTACCTCCACACCGCGCATTACTCAGTATATGTTGGCTGCTCAGTATCCGACTCCATAAGCACGACAGACCGCGATCGTTCACGTCTTTCGTTAGCTGCCCTGCGTTGCTCCTTTTGCCAGGTCACGATGTGGCCCTCAAGCATATTGACGGCTCGCACCAACATTGGAACGGACAGCCCTGCCAGCTGCGCCGCCAGTTGAAAGAAGTCCCTGCCTATGGGAGGAAGATCTTCCTCGGATTTGTACGAGTGATATCGACTCTTCCGCAAGCTTTCATCCCCTTGTCTGCCATGTTCATCTAAGTCGGCGAAGGACGCGGCCTGTGTTTGGACAGCGCGCAGCCTTTCAGTCACCTCATTCCCTGTTGTCTCGGACACTGTTTGCCTGGGCACTTGCTCGTCCACAGGGAAGTATCTCGCGAGTAGTGTCTCTTCGGCTAAGTCGTTGTCAATAACGGGATTCAGCGAAGTAAAGTAAACGTCGACTTACTTTGCGCTTCAGTCAGTCGTGAAAGGTGTGCAAAGTACTCATCTAGCTCTTTTGGGCTCATCGATGTGATCTGAGACGCCGTAACGTCTGTGTAGTCAACGGTAGATGTAGCTTCATCTGTAGCCAAGGCTGCAGTCATTATCCTCTTCCACTCTTTCCAGTCAAGCTTAGGTAGGATGAAGTTGTTCTCGTCTCGAGGAGCTGGCATCTTGTCCTCGAATGGGAAACAGTGCATCGCTGCAAGCACAAGTATGGTGACGAGTAGAATTTCTGGCTGATTTATGAGACGGAGTCGGGTCTTCTCTAGTGGAAAACTGAAGGCTAGATTGGCGATGGGCGGAACGCGGCGCGCAATTGCTACCGTCTCAACTGGGAGTCATTAGTCGAGTTCATCCCTTGGCACGGCTATAGGACCTACCTGGCAAGCCAAGCTCACGGGCATACTGCAATGTCATCAGGACATCGTTGAGCGGTGGGAATATCATGCTGTAATTGAGATGATACGATAAGGCCAGGTTCATGACCGAAGCATGCAATTCTCCATTATTGAACGCAGCTAGGTTTGCCGACTTGAGTGGTGTTGTATACCCGGTTGGCAATCGATCACGCATCTCCTGAGGCAGCTGGCGATACTGTGACTAGTTAGAGAACATCTGGGAACGGTTGAAGGTAGTACCAACAGCTTCTTTATACGGGATGCTTCCCCCTCTCGCCCACTTGCAAAAGTCACCAACTCGCGTGGGTATCCTCAGCAACATGCACCCCAGGAAGCAGAGGCCTAATGTGTCAATCATTCGAGGTGCCGGCCACTCGCTCCCATTCTCTCCAGTCCAGCTCTGTGCTCGTTTGTTCCGAGACTGGTGTTGCTCGTCCTGAGCGAGGTCGAGTTGCGAGCTGAAAAGCGTGGGCTCTCCCTCAGAGGCCGAGTCATCCTGAACAATTGTCGCAGCTCCGGAGATGCGGAGATCCCAAAGATCGCGGACAACCGTCTCAAGTTCTGGTTTATGCTCCTTGGCGGCCACTAGCCAATTCACCTGCTCTCTGAGGATAAGCTGCAGGCACTCAAGGTACAGATCTCGTGCTTGTTGGCCGGTGAGAACTCGTCTGATCCGCTCTTTGGCCTGCTTCTCCTTCCGAGCCACGCGGCCTTTCTGACCGAAGTCCTCATCGCCGAGATCAAATTCGACATAACCCTGGGGTAGAGTGTGAGATGCGGCTAATCACATGAGGTGCATAGTATGGCTTAAACAAACTTGAAGTTGGTGGCCTTCCTTGGCGCAGAATCTCAAACCATTTTCGAGATACCATTTACGAGAGCCGCAGAATTCACAGCGTTCTCCTTTTGGAAACTTATGAAGGTCCCTCTCTGGAGCCATGGCGCGTTGACTGATTTGTTGATGGTACTTTGTTGAAAAGTTGTTCTGGGCAAAATCGTCCCCGGATTGGTGAAGTTTTAGACAGTGCGCGGCGCCCGTGTCTGGGGATGCACCTTTACTAGGCAGGGACCTGGTAGGCAATTCGTCACAATACAGCCCCCGATTTATGTTATCCTCGAATCAAGGCTTCAAGGTGCCAACGAGGAATGGTAGTTTGGCAGATTGTAAGTTTCTATTTACAGATAAGTAGCATTGCTGTGTGGCATAGTCTGAACAGCTGAGTCTGACTCACTCATACTAACTATCAACGACAGTCAAGCTGGTTATAGCTAGCTAAGCCGCCATCAGAAAGTGAGCCGAGTAAAGCGCCACATGCTATAGAAGATGTGGCATATGGATTTCAGGTCAGAGACAATAACTTGTAGTAGAATCATAGTCACGGACATTACATATTTGGCACTTTCACTAGATCTGTACGTAAAGTTTGAACGAAAAACAGAGACCGCGTGGTGGAGATATGTACCGCTTTTCCATCGGACAAATCTGCTGCCACCGCGAGGCTCTCCCATTTTTTTTCACCTATCCCATTGCTAGTCTGATCGTCGTTAAGAGTCTGTGGGACAGACAAAACAAAGGAAAAAAGTCGTGCGACATGTCTTGCAGTTGTCAAGTTCGCGTACCCAGTATCAAGTCCTGTCCAGATATAGCCTACGCAACGACTGACGGGGATACCGTTAATTTCGAAGCGCCAAGAAATATCGCAAGAAATGTCCCCAGTCTGCCAACATCTGCCAGCAAGGCCGCTTGAATTGAGCGCTTGTGGAAGTCATTGTCTGATGATATGGTAGAGATGCAGCGCTTAACCCTGCTTGGGGGCCTCCTTGGCCTCGACGGCGGCCTCCTCGCCCATGGCGGTAAGAATGACGACGTCTGTAGTTGTGTGTTAGTTTGGATCTCTCTTGTGCTGCGCAGCGAGCTCGTTGTGAGGAGTGGGAGGTCTTACTGGTGTCCTTCTCGTCAACCTTGAACAGCTTGTTGATCTTGTCACCAATCTCGCCGTCGGGAAGACGGACATCGTCCTTGAGGTCACCGTCGTCGTTCATGAGGGAGAGGAAACCATCGTCGGAGATGTCAATCTGAGAAGGGTGTCTGTTAGCATACAAGGAGTATTTAGGGCATATGAGAAGATTTGTGGCAACGTACGAGCTGGAACTCCTTGCGGGAGACGTTGGGGACGTCCATGTTGTGGGTGGAGGGAGAAAGATCCTCAAGCTTCTTGCCGGTGAAGATGTCGATGGCGACCAAGTGAACCTTGGCGTGACCGTGCTTGCCAGTCTTGGAGGTAGACATGTCGACGATCTTGCAGGGGCGGCCCTTGATGACGACGTGACCGTTCTTGCGCAGAGCAGAGCACTGCATGGGGAAGGTGAGAGACGCACCGGCGTCGGTGGACTCGAAGGTCATCTCATGCTGTTGGGAGACGATGCGTTAGCGATTTGGCCAACTCAAAATATGTGCGTTCGTTCGACATGATGATAATGATGGCGGCAGGGTGGAGTCGAGATTGGTGTGGTATTTGATGCTCGTATGCGTCGTGTGTTGCCTGAGTTTCTGTGCAGAGCCGTGGTGCGTTGAAGCATCCGCGGGGCTCTCTCGCCAATGTGGATGCGGGGTGGTCGATTTTCGCCAAAGCAGCCGACATCAATCGCATTCGACCACCGCCAACACCACCACCAAAAGATACAGGGCACGGAGGGGAATAGAGCTGTCGCAAAAGACTCACCTGGGCGTCGTCGTTGGACATTTTGAAGGATTGACTGGAAGATGTCTAAAAAATCGAAGGGAAGATATCGACAGGCGGAATTACCCAGCTAAAGACGGCTGATATTTTTTTGAGGGGGGAGAGTTGTGAAAGGAAGAGAGCGGGCAGAGGGGGGAAATGGAGGGGAAAAAAGGAAGGCGAGGCGGGAGTAGATAATTTTTTTCCTGGTTTTATTATTGGTTTTTTTCACTCCTAGGCCCAGATTCGCGCCCCTCTCTCTGTCTGTCCGTGGCCTCTCAAGCGTTGGGTGGGACAGGTGCAGGGAGCACTTTCGCAGTGAAAAAAAGGTGGAGTGTGGGCTTTCTTCTCTTTCTTTTCGCAGATTGAATCTGTCAGGCCCCTCCCCGAGTGACATTGTCGTCGGTGGATGACTCTGCGGTGAACAAAGTACCCATCTAGGTTCTCCCGTCTGCCATCTACCTTCCCACGCCGAAAGCACCACACACCGCAGGAGCTGGAGCTCCTATTCCGCAACCTAACAACTGCCCGGACGCCTGCTTAATATTCAGGCCGCTGACCGCCTGTGGAATGCCCTATCCGATCCAGCTAGGCACGCCAGGCCAGACCGGCGAGGGTGCCACTGAGGTCTATGGCTGAAGGTTTCCCTCCCGTGTCCGAAGACTCAATCTGTCGAAATGACTTCCCCTTCACAGGGTTTCCCGAAGGACAATGAAGCACATGGGCACAGGACAGTCCACCGGCCTGTGGCAACAACCTTTTTTGGGCGCTAATGCCGCCATGCCAAAACCTCGTGGGCCAGTGACCCTTGCTTGCCTACCTGCCATCTTCGTTGACCTCCGTTATTATTAGCACTTTGGCGACAGAAGGTCCGGACTACGGGAATGGATCTTGACGGTATGCGCCGGAGTTCCTACCAACTTGACGGGAAACTGTCGTGCCTGGATACCTACCCGACTAGGTAAGGTAGATATTACCAGGGATATCATTGTCCGGACATTGTGGCAGGTTCTTCCGTACCCAGCTCCTGTCGTATGTAAGACGGCAGCAGGCCAACCACCCTCCCTGAGATTTGCGCACCTATTCGCGCCCAACTATATGCCTTCACATTGTAACATGCAGGAGCTTCCCCCCGAGACAATTTCAGCAGTTCGAGCTACGGTTACCTTGGAGATGTCGCGGAATCTGCACGACATGTGTGCAGCCTCTCTCTCATCCATACTAGACGCATCAATGGGTTGTTAATTGCTCTTCAATCGCCCATCCCAAGTCCCTGCCCCGCACGTTTCCAGGTTGTTTGCCGCCGGCCCTCACTCAGAATTCTGCCCCGCACTTTCCAGACTTCGACCCCTCGAAGACAAAGGGCCCGACCCCTGCCGCGCCACAGGAAGCTCCCGTGGGTACGATCTTTGTGGCTGGTGACTGTCACTGATCGATCACCCAATGAGAACACGTCGCTCTCCTAAGGCCTCCCAGCCTTGTCTACCTTACTGTCTCCTGGGGTAAGGTAACCAAAGTCACAGGTGTACATCTTTCCAAGAAGCCAGTCGCCGATCTCTCGATTCTACAACATCACCCGTGCGATTTAGGATCCCTCGATGACATGGTGCTCCGACCTGTCGACCACATCGCTTCTTAGCTTCTCCATACCACAAGTCCACCATGTGGCTTGATCGACTTGCAGCGCAGTCGAACTCGTCTCCCTCAGCGTCGCAGCCCGGCAGTCGACCATACTCTCCTCTTCCGCGACGAACCTCCAGCAGCCCCTACGTAACCTCGCAGCGACCTGGCATCACACCAAGAGGCTCGCAACTCTCCCTTGTCTCCAACGATTCCTCGAGCTCTTTCCTAGCTTCACGCAGAGTCAATGGTTCCGGCTTGAAACAGTCCCAGACTACCTACGATGGACCGGATTCGATCGAGATCTTGGGCCAGATCCTTGATACAGCACCCATATCCGAGACAACAACGGCCACGATAACCGAGGACGATCTCGAACTAGACTTCCATTTCGAAGGTCTGAGCTTACGAGAGCTCGCAAGCTCCGATGAGATCGATACAAACTACGCGGATAGCTACCGGCGGCAAACCGCAGAGGAGTGTATGTGCTCCCTATTGGCTGGCCCAACTGTTCGCAGATCGCTAATCTTTGAGTTTAGTTGAAGCGAATAAATCCCAATTCGAGGACTTGCATCGATCAATTGCAGCTTGCGATGGGGTTCTAGGCTCAGTGGAGACCAACCTGACGAGCTTCCGTAATGACCTCGCGGCCGTCTCCGCGGATATCGAAAGCCTGCAATCTCGTTCGGCGGCGATGAACGTAAGGCTAGACAATCGAAAAGCAGTTGAAAAGGCTTTTGGTCCAGTTGTTGAGGAGCTCAGCGTCTCCCCACATGTGGTGTCGAAGATATCCGAGGGCCAAATCGACGAGACGTGGGTGAGGATGCTGGCGGAAGTGGACAAGCGAGCTACAGCATACAAAAAGTCAATTTCGAACCAGGGAGAGAGCAAGGCTTGGGCAGACCTTGGCCCTCTGCTGGAGAAACTGACCATGAAAGCCGTCGAGCGGATACGGGACTTCATTGTCGCCCAGATCAAGGCCTTACGATCCCCTCACATCAACGCCCAAATAATCCAACAGCAAAACTTCTTGAAGTTCAAAGACTTATACACCTTCTTGCACAAGCATCATGCCACGCTTGCAGAAGAGATCAGTCAGGCTTATATGAATACTATGCGATGGTACTACGCAAACCAGTTCGGACGATATCAAAGGGCGTTGGAAAAGCTAAAGCTGCACGTTCTCGACAAGAACGATGTTCTTGGGCACGACGAACCCACGCGGAGAGCCACTGTATTATCTGCCACCAAACCAGCTGGGCCTCCTCACGATGCCTTCAACTTGGGACGACGTATTGATCTCCTGAAATCGGGTAACGCTGCCGCGATATCTTCTTACCTGGCCGAGGAAGACCAGACAACACATTACCTAGAGGTGCCTTTCAGGAATTTTAACCTGGCGCTTATAGACAATGCCACCGCGGAGTACACATTCTTAGCCGCCTTCTTCTCTCCGCCGTTATCTCTGCAAGCGGTGTCACGGCAGTTCAACTACATCTTCGAACCGACATTTGCGTTGGGCAAAACTCTCACCAAGACACTCACCGCTGAGTCATACGACGCTCTGGGACTGCTACTAAGCATCCGCATCAACCAGCACCTCGCTTTCGAACTACAACGGCGCAAGGTGCCAGCTGTTGACAGCTACATCAACATGACGACAATGCTTCTATGGCCGAGGCTGCAAGTCGTCATGGATCACCACTGTGAATCATTACGGCAGCTGATGAACACTTTGCCCACAAAACCCAGAGCGGCTGATCAGAACAAGTTATCCGCAGCGCCGCATCTCGTCACCCAGAGATTCGGCCAGATCTTGCAGGGAGTTCTGGCGCTCAGCACAGAGGCAGGAGACGACGAACCGGTGGTAACCAGCTTGCGTCGTCTGCGGTCAGAGGCAGAGGCCTTCTTGACGCGGTACAGTCAGACTTTTAGCGACAAGCGGAAGCGGGAAAGGTTTCTTTATAACAATTATTCGTTGATTTCGACCATCATCAGCGACGTTGGGGGAAAATTGGGCACGGAGCAGCAGGAGCATTTCGAGGGCCTCAAAGCGGCTTTCCAGGAGGGCGCTTGAAGAGCGCAGCACCAGGCATACAGCAGTTTGTTGGATTATTTTGGCATTGGCGCAACATTAGGGGTTCTTGACTGTCAGTGGCAAATCACATTGTATGATAGCCTTTTTTTTTACTCTACATGGGGGAATCTAAATGTACATGATGAGACAAGTTGTTCTTGGGGGCTGTTCAGATGGCCTTCCACTCTTGACTAAAAGTTATGCGTCCAGGTCGTTCCGTTGGTCCACTTATTGTACAAAGATGCCATGGCAGCTATGGGACTAGAGTTTCGTCTACCCAGGTAAACGGCCACTAGACCGATGACAACGGCCAGTCCGGCCGCAGCGGCCCCCTTTCTGTACGCCCACATCACCTTCATGAGCTTCTGCCGGCGCTCCAGGGCCTTGAGCTCAGCCAGCTGTTTCTGGAAATACGTGTATCCTTCGTCCATTGTCTGCTTTGAGCATTCCTCTACGGACCGTGCCGTCCTCAAGGAGCTGGCTTTGGATATCTTGCGCCACTGCGGCAGCGACTCGGGTGGGTATCGCTCGTAGAGGGCAATCGTGCTTGTGATCAACGCATCGAGATCCATCTTCTGCGGGACCTTGGAGAGGATGAGGTGGAGCATGGAAGGGTCGTCCTCCTCCTGGTCGAAGAGCTCGTCGCGGCGATTCAGGACGATCTGGACGTACATATAGATGCTGAAGACGGGTTCGCGGGTGAGGAGAGTATCAAAGAGGCGGGCGATGTCGCCGTAGGCCTGGATGTCGTGCGCGTACATGGTCAGGGTCCCCGCCAGAGCGTAGAAGGGCTCCGTGCCAGAGAGGTGGCGCTTAAGCTTCGGGTCGGCGGCGCTGAGAATATCGGGGATCAGCCTGAGTTGTGCAATGGTCGGCTCGAGATTGGTGAGCATGAAGTCTCGTATGCGGAGCACTGAGAGTCGCGAGACCAGGCGGGCGCGCCATGGGGGCTCGAGGACCAGCATGAAGACTTGGCAAATGTCATGGTAGCCTTGGAAATAGCATAGGTATGGGTATCGACGGAGGACTTCGACAATAAGATCGGATAGCTCGCTTTTGTTCTTCTCGAGTTCGGTGTCGTTCTGATCTATACGCGGGATTGGTTAGCTTGCTTGTGCGCGAGTTCGCAACCCTCCTTCAGGGGATCGCACGAAGGAATGGTCTCACGATTCGGGTAGTAGATGAAGGCGCGGTTAACGTCGAGCGCAACTTGTTCCTCGTCTCTATGACTTGGAAGGGTTTTCCATGAGACCTTCTCGTCTATACCAGCTGCGATTGTATCCTGGAAATCCTCACTGTCTGGGAGACCTAAGAGTATAGGCCCTACATACACAATGTTCCGTTAGCCTCGGAGCATCGTAGAACGACAGCGCCGTTGTTGGCACGTTCTACTGACAGGCTTTACGGCGTAGGGTGTCGGTAAGAAACCCGCCTCTAGTACTGGCCAAGCCTTTGAGGTCTTCTATGTTCCGCCATTTGCACGCCTCGAGGATATTGACCGTCTTGCGCTGTTCCTGGTCTACGGGGGCCGCAGAGTCAGAGCTGCCCAGAGCATTCTGTTCGTTGATCGAATTCTTTTCCATGACCACTGTGTCGTAGCAAGCAAGGTAGCGTCACAGGGCGTCGCTGGAGTCGAGGGGGTGTGCTCGTCACGGGATCGTGCGCATCGTGTGGTTGCGAGCTCAGGAGAGGTTATGCGCGCGTCGCTATCGCCTTACGTTGCGGACGCTAGTTTGAGCCGAGGAAGCCCATGAAATCCTGAGTGGTGAAGTGGCTATCGGACACGGCTTCAACAACATGAAGCAGAGGTTGAAGTGGGATGCATTACACACGTACTCAACCTGCCGGCGAAGACTAGTCGTTGGTTGTAGGAACAGGGAAGCTGTAGGTCCAAGAGCTGCCACAAATGTGACAAGCCAGGTAATAGCGGAGTTTCCTCCACAGCGGATCTTTAGATCTGTTTCGAACCATTGACGCCAAGGCTTAGCGTACGTTCAGAGCAACTTGCCCAGGGACACCCGGCCCCCATGGCCTTGATCGCCGGGACGGGACGCACGGGCCAGATATGGTGAACCTGCGCCGTGGATGTTATTAAAGCTCTTAGACACCACTTTCATATTACGCTGTCCAGCTTCAGGTTTTTGCCAAAGAGAGGCAGGAATCCGGGCCGATATTTTTTGGGGGTGATCATGTGTAAAGCTCGGCTCAGAAAAGCGGCTCACCTATTCATGAGAGTGTTTACATGACTTCACGCCCGGCATCGGCTGCGCACCATGCAGGTCACCATTTATGGCGGTTGCACAACTCGCCAACCATACTACGCCACCCCACGTCGATCCGTGAGACAGGTTCGTCGACATAGTGCCTGCCCATCTACCTAGTATGGAGGTCACTTTTCTGAGATCGTAAGGCCGCTTTTCCGATGCGAGGATTTCAGTTTGTCAGGTGTGAGGTGGATTGTTGGGCTCTTCTTGCCCCGGTGGTCTCTGAGCATAGCTCGGATGAAGGTGCTACTCGCAATTACATACCCTAAGCCACTCCCGCTTGATGCGCTTGGAGAAAGCCGTCAACGGAGGGAAGTAACGGTCGTTAGAGCAATCCTAGTCTCTGAAGATGCGTTCATTGCCAACCACCGGACCAGGCGTCCTCTTCCTGAACCCTGCAACTCGACTCAGCCAGTGCCTAGCCGAGACAGCCCAAGCCAGACATGCATAATGGTCTCGGTAAATTGAGTACGTAAGGGCGGTTCTTTAATGAAATCGACATGCAATTGATGTCAGTTAGTTGTCTTGTCGGTTGCGCTGCGGCCGAACCGGCAACTCCGTTGACTCAACGTGTTTCTTTGGTTATAGGATTGGTCTATAGGAGAAGAGAGACACTGGCTCTGCCATGCATGAACATGATCCTTTCCAAGCGAGGGACTATTCGAGCCAGGCAGTCGTGCTCAGAGCCGATAGAGGTCGGCGAGTTGGGATATGCCGCAACCTGGATTGCGTTGGGCAATGTCTAAGATTCATTGTTGACAGGATCTGGCAATAATAGCCCATGAGTGAGACGGTTTCTCTTGACAGATTCAACATCCTTGCAACGTACCTAACCAAGAAGTGGAGATTCAGACATGCCTCAAGCTTCGCTCTCATACTGAGACTACGTGACTACCTAGTACAATATGAAAGGCACATCTAGCAGGTCATTTGGTATCTTGACTTGCCCGGTACGTCCCGCGACAGACAACTTACGTAGTATACAGAGTAGAATAAATAACCATGGCAATAGAACCCCTGGGTGGTCGTTTTCTGCCCCCTGCTTTTCTGGAGTATTCCAGACCCGCACACGAGCCCTGGTCCATGTTTTAACCGATCCGCACTGATTTCTCATCTAGTACCAGTCGGCACTCGTGAGGAGGGCTCTATTAGGCTGTTAGTCAAGGAAAAAGACTTGTCCTTAGATCATATCAGACTTACTGTGTTGACTTGGACATTTGGTGTATGAGGGCAGGGGAAAAGAGACTTCAGCAAGGCCCTGCTTGCGTGAGGAGACGTCAACATTAATAAACAGTGCCCGAGGGAAACGGCGGGTAAGACAGTGGAGGCATCCGAACCCGCAGCGGAAATGGCCGGCCGGGCATCTTGGAATCCAGCGATGCAACTGTTCACACTGGTATAGGGTATGGAAGTTCATGGTGGTTGGTGTAGCTATCCGTATGTGGGACTTACACCCACACTAATGGAAAGAAGACATCCAATTGCCTTCCTACCCCAGGGGCAAGTAATGGTTTCAGCTGGGTAGGGCAGCAACGTCTTGAGGAAAGGCCATTCGTCTACCCAATCAGCAAGACGCGGTTCATTCCAGCTTTCTTCTTTTCGCGCCGGGACGTGCCCTCAAACTGTAGGCACGTAGGGTAAGGTACCTCGTTGGCACAACCATGTAGATGGAGGCCTAGACTGCCTTTGATTGATGAGTATTGAACCAACCTCATCTTCTATTGGACACTGGATATAGGATGGCAAGATGGGACAACAACGGCGGATGAAGTCGATTTCTTCAGCAACCGTCAGTGTCATCCGGTCCCTAGCATTCCTGCTAAGTTGAGCTGCTCGCGCACCATGATCTCACTAGGTACTTACTGTAGGCGATCAAGCACCTTGAGCCAGTTAACTTTTATCGCAGGCGACAAGGCTATTGAGGCAACCTATCAGCCTACCGAGAACAAGTCCCCGCTTAGCCAGGACTCTCTACCTATGGCTTGGCTGCCCGCCTAGGCAAGGAACACGATGGATACCTCGCCCATGCACGATGCTTCAGCAAGTCAGCAACGGCTTAGGCACATGGCCGGCCAGCTCACCACCGACGTTCCATCGCCCTATTGACCGAAGTCCCGTCACAGTGGATAGAGTCCGGCTGAGGTGCAAATCATACGCAGTGGTCGAGACACAACCCAAGACACAGCCCAGCTACCTCGGCCGAGAATGGTATTTCCCGCGAATTCAACAAGCCGCATTCTTGGGATATTCTAGGGTACCCCACTTTGAGATACTGTGAAAGGTTTAAGATGAATCAGGGTCCAGCGCGCCACAACGCCAACAGATCGGGTTCTCTTGGATCCCTCCAAGCGCCACAAGGGAAGGCGGGATACACTTGTCCTGCCTTCGCATGGGTGTAATACGCTGTAATTGATGATGATTGCATACCAGGTAACTCGGGTTGCTGGGGTTCTTGCTGCTTCGGAGTGGCATTCTTAGTTTTACGCCCCCTAGATCGAACTGGACAAGGGATGTGAAATAAAGTACCTTTATTGTGTACGAAGTAGAGCTGGGATGACATCTCTTTCTGTCTTTGATCATTGATAGTTAGTATCATGTATGATCTTTTTGGTATGGCAGCCAACCACCTCTGTCCCACCGCCGTGTGTTGCTCACGCCTACACATATTGGATCCGATGTGCCTGCCGCCTCACATCACGTACTGCACACCTAGGCTTACTGTACCTGCCGTGTCTACCTACGTCCCTACGTAGCAAGTACGATGTACCTCCACTTACTTTACCTTGCTTGCCAATGTGTTTATGTACCGTTCACAAGGTAGGCACTGACGGAAAGGGTAATGCGAGGTGCCTTGCAACTATTGGCTACTTGCATACGACTGCCTTCCGTTGGAAAGCCCTCACTTGGGACACTGAGGTGGTGGTGGTGGTTTCTCTCAGGTAAGCTCGTGCTCCAATGCTCCAAATGCTCCATGCAACGTGGTGCCCCACCAGCTAGCTAACATCCAATGTACCTCGCCTTACACCCAGCACGACTGACTCTAAAACCAACCTCTACTCCGCCCAACCCTCACAACCTGGAGCCATTCATTCCATGGCGCCGTTGCCTACCTGTCTCCTTGCCTCACATTGTTCCTCAGCAGATAGCGCCCACCCAGTCGCATTTACGTCGTACGGCCGCTACTTGCCATTCCAGTGGCCCTGAATCGGAGACAAAACTTCAGGTCCGTCATACAGTCTGATCGGTTTGGAATTTCGAATCACGCGACCCGGCAATCTGGTTCCCATATCCCCCGCCGCAATCCCGAAATACCTCTGCTTCAATTTCACCTCTCTCGGCCTCTCTTCAACCCATTACTACAGAAGCTCACTCAACTGTCAACCATGTTGACATAACAAGACCTGTCGAAATGGCTTTCCAGACAAACGTCTTCAGAAACGGTGCTTGGGTGACGGAGACTATTGACCTCCAAACTGTTCTGAGGGGCTCAACCACAACCACCTCCGCTGTCGCTCCTTCACTCCCCGCCCCGCCAAGCTGTGGTATCTTGACGAGAACTGTCATCGAAAGCCCTATTGCTCGATGGGTCTTACCTGCTCGTCTGAGGTCTGCACACCACAATGATGTTGCCTTCGTTGGGGTGAGTCACTCATTCTCTTTCTCAAGCTTCCTGGAGGCTTGCATATCCGATATCTCAAGCCTCGCAGCCCTTCCCCCTCACACATTCTGTCCAGAACATTATGTGAAGAAGCTTACATAGATAGGACCGTTATGTGAGCGTCAATGAGTTGCGCAAGGACGGACAGCTTCAGGAGGTGCTGCGGAAGAACGACTTTGGCTGTCGCATCCGAAATGCCCTTGTTATTGGAAACAAGTACGAGCACTTCCGCGTTGTCCCAGACGACCCTGGTCATGATCACATAAAAAGCGAAGACGAAGACGACGACACCCAAATGGCCGACGTTGGCTCTGCATCTGGCATTAGTAGTTCCCATGGACAGTTTCCGCCACACTTGTTGCTCCTTATCCTCGAATCAGGTTCGTTTGTTTTCCTCTTCATCAGAAGAGATGCTACCACAGGCATCCTGGAGTTCGTCACATCGCCGTTCCACAACCCAGCAAGGAGACTAGGCCACTTGGGTTTTCACGTAGCTGTCGACCCCAGGTCTCGCTATATCGCAGTTGCGGACGCCCAGAACAAATTCGTCGTTTACGAGCTAGAGTCCATGGAGGCAATGGGCGACCAGTTCACACTCAATAAGCCCTTCAAACCAGTCAGGGCGCATCACCCAAGAGCAGTCCAAGGTACCATCCTCAAGATGGAATTCCTGTGGCCTCGTCCCGAGGACGAAAACCACGTCATTCTCCTTCTCATTATCGCAAAGGCCGACAGGTCGAAGATGGTCATATATGAATGGGAGCGCGGGGACGACCTTGGCCAAGTGTTGGCTGAAGAAAAACGTGGCCATCGCATAGCACCGGAGCATCGCCTCCCTCTTCTCATCATTCCTTTGACAGTGAGGAGTTCCTTTTTTGCAGTTTCCGAACACGCCCTTGGTATATGCAAAGACCCTCTGCAAGGACCCCCTGATATTGAAACAATCAATCCAATCAGCCATCCCGCGAGCCCTTTTCATCACGGTACTGGTGTACCTCTTTGGACAGCTTGGGATAGACCAGTCAGGAGGCGGCGATACTACGACACAAAAGATCTGATCTACTTAGCTCGAGAGGACGGCGTGATTGTCTTCTTCGAGTTCAATACGACGGATATCCTAGGCGCTGCCATGAATGTCGGCAGCTGCAACTGCAATATTTCGACCGCCTTCACCACAATGTATGATGCTTACTCCGACGTGGCCATTGTCGCAGGTGATTCTGGCCCCGGTATGGTCTTTCAGGCAAGTCACAATGCTGTGTTGTTTACCGGGTAGCTGCTAACATAATTCCGCAGCTCAAACCTCGAGAACCTCTCGTCGAGCTTGGGAGTATCCCAAACTGGTCATGCTCGGTTGATTTCGTCACTACAGATGCTCTAACATCGTGGGATCCTGAGATCGGCTCTAAGGGAAAATCCATCGTGCCATGGCGAGACAGAACGTTGGACCATTTAACAGCCCCAGACAAAATCCTTTGCGCGTCCGGGAACGGACCGCAGGGCAGCATAACAGAGCTTCGCTATGGACTCCCTGCTAATATTATATCCTATTTCGAGCCGCTACCGACAAGAAAAGTTTGGGTTTTCAGAACTACAGACGCAATTTGGCCGTATCAGATGCTGATGGCAAGCCCCGGGAATTCTGACGTGTTGCTAGTATCATTTGATCTATCACACGCGGAGATGGCCGATCCAATGACATCCCAGTTTGACACAGAGTCTCGAACTCTGGCAGCGGAGCAAAGCCGAGACAGTACGATTATTCAGGTGTCCGAGAAGCGCATCATCACTATCAACGAGCACCATAGGTTTGTTCCCCGGAATTTCGGCCTCCACGTGCCACTCCGGCTTTGCTAACGTTCTGATAGTTCAAGATATGAGCTAGGTGATTTTGAGGGCGTGGGCAGGTTAGGTGAACATGCAGCCGTCAGAGACAGTTGTATCTGCGTTTCCACCTTTGAAGAATCTCGCTTCCGAATACACACTTTCCGCACGAACGGGACGGAAACATCCCTTACACAAACTTACCCTGTCGATGGCGAAGTTACGTGTCTGGCTCTCTGTTCCCTGGATGGACGAGAATGTGTACTGGCTGGGCTTTGGCGACAAAACAGCCCCTATTTGGCCGTTTTCCCGACAGACGTATCGGGAGAGGAGCCGGAGTTGATACGGCTTACCATGGGTACGTCCTATCCTGCAAGACTTTGGAGCGCTTGATCTAACAAGTTGCCGTAGACGAAGAGGCTCATGATGCGGAAGACATTGATGCAATGGATATTACCCCAACGATCGAGTTGGTCACCACCATCGTGCCAGTAGCGGAATCAGCGGAGCAAACAAGCGTAGTCGTGGGTACCCGAAGCGGGCATCTAATCACAGTCCAACTCACTGCGAAACCCTTCCAATATCGGACTTTCAAGGAGAGATTGGGGACAGTCGCACTCGAAGTTGTGCCTCTAGCAACGCCGCTACTTCCTGGCTCGGTACTGGTTTGTTGCAATGACAGCCTTCTGCTTCTCAGGGATTTTGAGGCCAGACGGCCAGGTCATTTTGCCACGAAGCATCGGGTATGGACAACCGACTTAAAGCACCCGGCAACTCCATCGATGCCTATCATCTCTGCCGCATGCATTCCCGCCGATTTGGGCGGCAACAACCGCGCACCACTGGTCCTTCTGTCAGGAGAGCGCATGTCGTTCGTAGAGCTGTATTTGCAACCTGGGCCGGTGCCCAAGACACTACCACTGCCCGGAACACCTGCCAAGGTGCTATACTCTCAAACTCTGCAGTGTTTAGTAGTTGCAGTGCAGATCGACAAGAAGCCAACGGTTCTTTTCTTGGACCCCGAGACCGGAGAAGACATCTCCCTTCCGCAAGACAAGCACGGGAATGCAACAACATTCATCAGCGGCTTGGGAAGCCAAGACGACAAAATCCACGCAGTTTACGACTGGCTTTTCATCAAAGACGGCATGACATTTCACTACCTTATCGTCACGACGGCAGGCGGACGCCTCCTACTTGTGTCTTCGAAGAAGGAAGAGAGTCGTGATCCTGAGGGCAATAGGAAATCGAGGATTCGGTTCTCCACCAAATACAGGATAAAGGAGAAGGCGCCCATATACTCCATTGTTGGCGATGGCGACAGCATCATCTATTGCACTGGAAAAGTCCTTCACTGGGATGTCCTTGACTCCGTCGAAAAGAGATTGGTCCGCAAAAAGACGTACGAGCTAAACTCACCTGCCATCTCACTACGGATGGTGAATGGGAAGATCTCGGCGCTCACTCTAAGCGACTCTTTGGTGGTTATTGACCACAAGGCAGAGAATGCACATGGAGAAATGACACAAGTTCACGCAGATCAAGTGACACGGAAGTCGAATCACTTCTTCGATGTCGGAGATGATGCAGACTCAGAGATGGCCTGGCCAGTGACTCTGCTGACGGGCATGGACCGGTCCTTCACGGCGGTCTGGACCCCTTGGCAACAGCCCAAGAGAGAGCTGGAGCTCGTTGCGGAAGGGCCGTTGCCCGCCAGCATCAGGAAACTTCAGCGAGGTCGTGTGCGGCCGGAGTGGGTGGCGACGGAGCATATGCCGCGGTACGGCAGTATACCAAGTACAGTAGATGGTGCTGAGGTGTTGGGCATCTGTCTTGACGGATCATTGATGCACTTCAGCCTAGTCAACCTTCAAACATGGCGATTTTTGCGTCTTGTTGAGAACCTAGCGCTGAGAAGCCGACTGCTGTTTCCGTACAGTTACGAAGTGTCCACCCTGGACAACGAGGAATACGACGCGGAAGCGAAAGATACGCCAAAGTCGATGAGGCACATCAATGGAGACTTACTCCAGCAGTGTATCGACAAGCGGGTTCTCCAGGCGATCATAAAGGGAGACAGCAACCACGACCTTTTACGAGAGTATCTGGACGGGTTGGATGACGGAAAGTGGACAGCATCTTTCCAAGAAGACAACGACCCTGAGCTGATGAGGTATTTCGATCTGGCTTACGACATTTTGGATTACTTCCTCGCCCCTGTTCTTTGAGGGAGATCAAGAGAAGAACTCTTTGTTCACGGGAAGCGAGGCTGTCAATGTATAACTGAGGGAAAGCCAGGAGAAGGGCTGGTCAGTAGACTACGTAGATGAAAAGTCGCCCTTGGGTTCCAAGAAAGAATCCGAGTCCACTCACGGAGAGGCCACCAAAGCTTGATTTAAACCTCTTTACTCACGACTCGGAGATTTTCTACAACAGATCGTATTGGATGACAGGCAAGTCTAAAGTTGGCCTCGTCAACGTAAGCTCGAGTCTTATCAGCGACTGACTCTCTAATTACCCTACGTGAAGCTCTCACGCGCTTTGAAGCGTCTGAGTGACCACCCCACTCTTTCCCATGACCCAGAAACATAATTATGGAGAAGGAGGGGTTAGCATGGGTAGCTTTGGTGCGTTTAGCATGCACAACGGCGTAATGTGAGTGGACGGCACCTCGATGAATTTTGTTCGCACAGTGGCTAAAAATATTGTCTGATGCCCTACATTTTCTTTCACTGGGAATTGGCCTCACTTGGCCTGGAGTTAAGGAGAGATATCACCATGCTATGTCCACCGAACGTACGGTAGCATCCTGCAGAGCTCTCGTTCACTGCCTTAGTTGAAAGAGTCACTTCTAAACTGAGGTAGACTAGGCAGATACGAAGTTAGTCATAGCTTGCCAAAAGAGCAGTCATGAAATAGTGCAAATCGCGGGTAAGAAGCAATCATAGGTCCAACTACCTAACCTTACCGGTACCTACCTCAGTTCAGGTAGGTGCGAAATAGGTGACTTGGGTAGTAGAAACGCACTTGCACAACCTGAGGCGCCGCAAGACGACCGTCACATTGCTCCTAGTACAAATGACATCCATGGCTTTTGCGGCTTGCCCACCATCAAACTTCCAAGTGCACCGTACGACCAAGACGTTGCCCCAAAACCCGAACTTTGCCCCGCAGTGAATT
The DNA here is from genome assembly GCF_030913485.1 of Colletotrichum godetiae. Classification (NCBI taxonomy): domain Eukaryota; kingdom Fungi; phylum Ascomycota; class Sordariomycetes; order Glomerellales; family Glomerellaceae; genus Colletotrichum; species Colletotrichum godetiae. The sequence continues at coordinate 162,233 of NW_026851251.1, read as the reverse complement.
GCCCTCCAGTTTTCCCGCTCGAGATTTTGGCCAGTTCTCAACGACCTCTGTTCTTTCCCCCGGTTGAAGCCAGACAAGACGCATCGCCTCGTCCGTATTATGTCGTGTCGGCCCCGACAGAATCGCATTCAGGACTCGGTTTCGCCACCTCATCTCTTACATCGCTGAAAGAGCTCTTTCTTTCGCGTGCCACCACCAATCATCGAAACCCCACCCATCCTTGGGAATTTCCGTCTGTCCCTCTAGCCGTCATTTACTGGCTGGATCGCCCACAATCGGCAACTATTTAGGGTCTTTCCTGATCTAATTCTACAAACTGGACACAATCCTTACATTGAGACATTTCCAAAGTCCTTTTAACGACTCCGACGTCGAAGACCTTCAAGATGCCTCCCAAGAAGAAGGGTAACAAGGCTCGCGCCAACGACGACTGGGAGAATGAGCTCGGCGAGACTGTCGCTCCTGCCGCCGCCGCCCCCGAGGCTGATGCCGAAAAGCCAGCCGAGGGTGAGGCGGAGGAGGAGGTCAGTGGTCTCATGGCCACTCTGCGCAAGAACAGAGAGAAGAGAAAGAAGAAGGGTATTGAGGAACCCATCGCCGAACCCGAGCAGGAGGACGCACCTTCACCCAGTCTTGCTGAGAAGGCCCCTCAAGAAGCGACCATGGACGACGAGTTTGCCCTGCCTGAGAAGAAGGGCAAGGGTGGCAAGGGAAAGCAGGCTGCTGCCGCCGCCTCAGCTGGCAATGACGACGACAACTCCGGCCGCGTCCTTACCAAGGCCGAGAAGGAGAAGCTGAAGAAAGAGAGAGAGAAGCAGCGCAAGAAGGAAAATGTGAGTTCACAAACGCCTTTTCTACCCATACGATCAATCTAACCATGCCTCCCGTTCATAGGCCGCCAAGAAGAAGCCTGCTACCAAGCCTGAGCCTGTCAAGGCAGCTCCCGAGAAGAAGGATTCCCCTACGCCCGCCGCCGCTGCCGTCGCACCCCCTCCGGCCGAGGAGAAGGGTGGCAAAAAGAAGAAGATCCCCGCCGCTCTGGCCGCCCTCCAGAAGCAGCAAGAGGAGCTCCGTCGCAGACAGCAAGAGGACGCTGAGTTCGCCGAAAACGAGAAGAAGAGAATTGCGGAGGAGGAGAAAGCCGCAGAGGAAGAGAACAAGCGCAAAGAGGAGGCCAAGGCACTCAAGAAGCAAAAGGAGAAGGAGAAGATTGAGCAGCTCAAGAAGGAGGGCAAGTTCATGACCAAGGCGCAGAAGGAGGAAAAGGCCCGTAACGAGCGGAAGCTCCAGCAGATGCTTGCTGCCGGTATCAAGGTTGGCCCGTCCGAGGAGGGCGAGAAGAAGAAGGTCTCTTACGACAACAAGAAGAAGGGAGGCCGCAGGGTGCAAGATAAGGTAAGCTCCAAAGACGGGGCGGGTTCCCACAGTAGACTGTCGCTAACATACTGGTTCACAGATTGACGAAGACAAGGCCCTTGCTGAGGCTGCAGAGCGCGCTAAGAAGGAAGCTGAGCGACTCATCAAGGAGGCCGAGGATAAGGCCGCCAAGGAGAAGGCTGAGGCCGAGGCTGCCGCTGCTGCCAAGAAGAAGGCGGCAGAAAGCGATCTGGAAGACGACTGGGAAGCTGCTGCCGCCTCTGACGAAGACGACGTCAAGGACAGCTGGGATGCTGACAGTGACGAAGAAGCAGAGAAGAAGAAGGCCGCTAACGGCAAGGCCGACAAGAAGGATGAGGATGATGACGAGGACGACGATGAAGATGATGACTCTGACTCCGAATCTGAATCCGACTCGGAGGATGAGAAGGAGACAGCAGCCCGTCAAGCCGAACTCCAACGCAAGAAGGAGGCCGCAGAGCGCCGTGAGAAGGCTCATCAAGCCGCGTTGGCTGCCAGATCCAAGGACAACCTCCGATCGCCCATTTGCTGTATTCTGGGTCACGTCGATACCGGAAAGACGAAGCTTCTCGACAAGATTCGTCAGACCAATGTGCAGGAGGGCGAAGCTGGTGGTATTACTCAACAAATTGGTGCCACCTACTTCCCTGTCGAGGCCATCAAGGCGAAGACCGCCGTCGTCAATCCTGATGGCGCCTTCGACTTCAAGGTTCCCGGTCTGTTGGTCATTGATACCCCTGGTCACGAGTCCTTCTCCAACCTGCGCTCTCGTGGTTCGTCCCTTTGCAACATCGCCATTCTTGTCGTCGATATCATGCACGGTCTCGAGCCCCAGACTCTGGAGTCCATGAGGATGCTGCGTGACAGGAAGACTCCTTTCGTCGTCGCCCTCAACAAGATTGATCGTCTGTACGGCTGGAAGAAGGTCGATAACAACGGCTTCCAGGAGTCTCTGGCGTTGCAGCCTAAGGGTGTCCAGAACGAGTTCAAGAACCGCCTGGAGCAGACCAAGGTCGCCTTCGCCGAGCAGGGTTTCAACGCGGAGCTCTTCTACGAGAACAAGTCCATGGCCAAGAACGTGTCGCTTATCCCTACTTCCGCCCACACCGGAGAGGGTATTCCCGATATGCTGAAGCTCATTGTGCAGCTCACCCAGGAGCGCATGGTCGGAGCCTTGATGTACCTTTCCGAGGTTCAGGCTACTGTTCTCGAGGTCAAGGCCATTGAAGGTTTCGGTATGACTGTTGACGTTGTCCTGTCTAACGGCATCCTGCGCGAGGGTGACAGAATAGTGTTGTGTGGTGTGGAAGGTGCCATCACCACTAACATTCGTGCGTTGTTGACGCCCGCACCGATGCGTGAGCTGCGTCTCAAGTCTGCCTACGTGCACAACAAGGAGGTCAAGGCCGCTCTCGGTGTAAAGATCAGTGCCCCTGGTCTCGAGGGTGCCATTGCCGGTTCTCGCATGATGGTCGTCGGCCCCGACGACGACGAGGACGACATCATTGACGAGGTCGAGGCCGATCTGGCGACTCTCTTCAGCCGTGTCGAAAAGACCGGTCGTGGTGTCAGCGTCCAGGCGTCCACTCTCGGTTCCCTTGAGGCCCTGCTGGATTTCCTCAAGGACTGCAAGATTCCCGTCGCCAACGTCGGTATTGGCCCGGTGTACAAGCGCGACGTCATGCAGGCTGGTATCATGTTGGAGAAGGCGTCCGACTACGCCGTCATGCTCTGCTTCGACGTCAAGGTCGACAAGGAGGCGCAGCAGTACGCTGACGATGTCGGCGTCAAGGTCTTCACTGCGGACATTATTTACCACTTGTTTGATGCCTTCACCAAGCACATGGCCGAGCTGCTGGAGAAGAAGAAGGAAGAGTCCAAGATGTTGGCCGTGTTCCCCTGCGTGCTCAACACGGTTGCCGTCTTCAACAAGACCGGCCCCATCGTCGTCGGTGTTGACGTCGTTGAAGGTCAGCTGAAGGTCAACACGCCCATTGCAGCTGTCAAGACCAACGCCGTCACCGGTGTCAAGGAAATCATCAACTTGGGCAGAGTGTAAGTCCATAAGCCCGCATTGACCTGACAAAGAAACTATGAGAACAATTTGAAGCTAATCCGAGACCTGCTCTACTAGTACCGGTATCGAGCGTGACCACAAGCAAATCCCCGTTTGCAAAAAGGGACAGCCCTCCGTCGCCGTCAAGATTGAAATGGGCGGCCACCAGCCGACATACGGTCGGCACCTCGAGGAGTCTGACGTGCTGTACAGTCTCATCTCGCGCGCCAGCATCAACACCCTCAAGGAGTTCTACCGCAAGGACGTCTCCAACGACGAGTGGCAGCTCATCATCAAGCTCAAGCCCCTTTTCGATATCCACTGATTACACAATATTTACTCCCAAGCGTCTGTCTCTCTTGTCCGTGTTTAGCTATATGGCAAGGGGGGGAGGGAGAGAGAGAGAGGTTGGAGATGGAAAAGTATGGAGAGGAATGAGTGAGAATGGTATAGGAAGTGGGTTTTATCTGGCTGCATGAAGGGATGGACATGACGAGGGTTTTTCTTTTCAAAGACGTGATGTGGATTTCTTGTCTATGAGGCGGTTTACCACCCCTTAAAAGGCATATGTTTGTTTTCCATGGTCATTCTCCAAAAAAGATCGCGAGTTGTAGTAGGCAAAAGAATTCAAGAAATGTTGATCTAGGCTTCTGACTTGTATGTTTGCTATGCTCTGTGCCTCAGGATGTATGTGCCCCGTCCCATCAACTGCATATTACCATGGCGGCCAGTCGATCCGGACGGGTGAGAGAGACGAGAAGTCGAGAAAGCGATGCTCATTGTGCTGTGATTTGTATTCTCGAGGCAACATGATCATACATGCACGAACTCTAGTCACATCTGGTTTGCGAGGATGAAACTGCAGGGAATCATTGAACACGCTTTTTGAATACACGACGTGGACTTGGAATCCTTGGATCATTGTCAAATTTCAAGTCATTTCTCTCATTGCATAATAACCGTCGAAGCTGCTCTAGCCTGATAACCCTATGCCAACCCGAAAGAAATCATAGCTAAGGGTCTATTCTATCATCTTCGTTGATTTCTCGCTTTTTGTTCTTTGCTGTCTTGTTTTGTTTTCCAAGTTTCAGACGTTGGTCAGGTCCACGGGATCCTATTTCGTGCCCTCGGCCTCGGCATCGGCCTTTGCGGCATCGGCGTCGGTCATCTCCTCATCCTTAGCCGCCGGAGGAGCCTTCTCAGCTTCGGCAGCTTTGCGAGCCTCCTCTTCGGCGCGCTTGGCGGCTTTCTCAGCCTCTACTCTCTCCTGAACAATACGGCGGTCCTCCTCGACCTTCTCGAAGTGGCGCTGGACAATGGGTCCGGCCATGGCGCGGATCTCGTCAATCTTGGCAACGTAGACAGCCTTGGTGGCGTCCTCGCCCTCGTCGTAGAGCCAGTCCTGAAACATGACATTAGCAGCCGACTTCAAATCGCATGCATTTCAAGAAGCTGTCTTACCTCGCTGGCCTCGAGCTTCTCCTTAATCTTGGTCTTCTCCTCTTCGCTGGCGAAGTCGGCGTACTGGTCGTCGAGCTTGTTGCGGAGGTCGTAGATGAAGGTCTCGAGCTCGTTCTTCTTCTCCTCGGTGTCGGCGACAAGCTTGTCCTCCATGACCATGGCAGACTCCTTCTCGAGAAGAGCGGTTCTTGCTGAGTCGGATAGGGAAGCTGTGCCGCTGACAATGGGAAGGTCGCCCTTGCGGACTTGCTTCTTTACCTTGCGAGTCTTCTTGGGAGCATCCTCCTTGTTGTCAGTCTCCATGGCCTTTTGAGGTGAGTAGATTGTTAGCTTCGGGATCTCTTCATCCTCGACAAACGCGTGAGATGGGGCCGGAACAGAACGCGACTCCGTGTCGAAAGTTTGGCGCCGTCGTTTGAGCGGCAACTCCAAGCTATCAAGCACGTCGGCAGAAGGAAAAGTTTCGTAACGAGACGCCGCAACACTCACATCAGGGTCCTTCTTCTCGCCATCCTTCTCCTCTTCCTTGACCTCCTCCTCAACCTCCTGGTCCTCGACGTAGTAGCCGCTCTCGACGTTGAGAACACCGTGGATGTTGACACGAGCCTTCAGCTTGCAGATCATGAAGTCGTCCTTGCCGTCGGCCTTAACGCCCTTGACAGAGAAGCGACCGATCCACGGGTTAATCTTTCCGGGGAGATCTTGGGGCTTCGCGTAGCGGGCCTCGAGGTCGAAGGGCTGCTTGCGGTAGAAGGTAAGAATCTTGGTGGACGGCAGAACGTTGCCGCGGTTGAAGACAGTCAGGCTGGTGTCTTCATCGGGAATATCGGGAGCCTTCTCCCAGGCGAACTCGATGGGGTAGCTCATGATGTCCTGGACGGTGAAGTCGCGGACACGGAAGACGGGGGACAGAATAGCGCAGCTGAAGGCAGCACCACGGGCAACAGCCTCGTCCTGGTTCAGGGTGAAAGACAGGGTCTTTCCGAAGAAAGCCTGGATGCGCTCCTTGAGGGCGGGAACACGGCTGCCACCACCAATGACCTCGATGACGTCAATGTCGTCCTTGGTCAACTTGGCCTCGGCAAGAGCCTGCTCGAGAGGAACGTGGACACGCTGAAGCAAAGGCTCGACGAGGGCCTCGAACTCCGGGCGTGTGATCATGGCAGAAACATCGACGTCGTTCATGATGGACTCGATGTTGACAGGAGCCTGCTGGTTGGCAGACAAGATCTTCTTGCACTTCTCGGCGGCAGCGATGGTGCGGGCCATGGCGCGGCCGTTGGAGTGAATGTCAATGCCGTACTTTCCGTTGAACTCCTTGCCCAAGTGCTCGACGACAGCCTTGTCGAAGTCGCGGCCACCAAAGTGACGGTCGAAGGCGGTACCCTTGACGGCCAGCTCACCCTTCTTGAACTCAACAATGGAGCAGGTGTAGTTGCTGTGGCCGATATCGATGAAGGCAACACGGCGGGGCTGCTCCTCGGGGGCGGGGAGATCGAGCTTGGTGATACCCCAGCCGAGAGCGGCAGCAGTAGTGTCGTTCATGAGGCGGAGGAGCTTCAGGCCGGCGATCTCGGCAGCATCGATGATGGCGCGGCGCTGGATGTCGGTGAACCAGGCGGGGACGCTCATGACCAAGTCGGAGACGGGAAGCTTCAGCTCAGCCTGTGTTGTTTGCTTGATCTTGCTGAGGTACATGGAGATCAACTGGGTGTTGGAGAACTTCTCCTTCTTGCCAAGGTACGAGACCTCGACACCGACCTGGCCGTTGACATCGACGAGGGGAGCGGTAATGTACTGCTGCTCGAGCTGGGCATCGGGATCGGCGAAGGCGCGGCCGGCAAGACGCTTGATGGAACCGACAGTGTTCTTGAGGTTGGAGATTTCTTGCGTCTTGGCGCTCTCGCCGAGGTATCGCGACTTGGGACCGAATCCAACGACAGACCTATGTAGAAAGGTTAGTTTGACTGCATCATCTCTTTGTGTAATTTCGGCCGGCCGGGGGATATTGGGTTTGAACATACGGCGTGGCACGGTTGGAGACCTCGTTGGAAATCTAAATTTGATCGTTAGTCTTCATTGTTCTGTCGCAAAATCTCTGCTGGTTTTTTTTTTGGCGGGGGAGGGGCAGAGAGGTCGGGGTACGCACCACATCGACACCGCGATTTCTGGCGACGGCAATGACCGTCTTGAGGGTTCCGAAATCAACACCTGAAGCAAAGAAGACAAGAGTCAGCAACGGTTCGGCGAGGCAACAGATAGCAGGTCGGCAAGGAAAGGGAGAGAGGCGCAAGCATACCGACGACACTCATGTTGGGTGGTAGTGTTCTTTCTGTGAGGATATTGTAAACAAGGATTGTCTAGCGGACTCTCTGATGGCAGCGGGGTTGCGCTCACAACAACGCTCTGAGAAGAGGAAAGAGGTTTGATGGGGATTCGAGTCTTGGTCGAGTGATGATTGATTATCCGACTTGCGGGAAGGGTATTTGCAAGCGGTCGAGTCGAAAGGTCGTCTCGTCGAAAAGGTTGGGGGGGGAGGAAAATGTCGAGTCCAGACAAATGCAAGGTTTAAGAGTTTGTCAATATGCAAGAGAACCTGAAGGTGGGATGTGCGGGAGTGTGGAAAAAAAGGTGCAGTGCGCTCTAGCGTCACCAGGAAGTGTCTGGCTAGGCTGTCCACCAAGTAAGTACTCTGAGGTAAGGCAGGCCACAGTAAATGTGTGAGGTGGATGAGGTGGGCGGGACAGACAGGGAAGGCCGGGGGAGAGGTCCAGGTAGCGGTAAGGTACGTGGCCACACCGGGTTTACTTTGGGTTGGTGGTGATGGAAGAAGGGCGGTCAAGTACCTTTTTTGACACGGTACCTTACACTGCCCTGAGGTGGGTTGGGTTGGATTTTGTGTGTGCTGTCAAGTTGGGTACCTACTATATGACATCGACGTTTAGCGTGCGATACTCTGTAACTGGAGCGTATTCTAGTGGACGTTTTCTTTGCTTGGAAGGGTGGATTGCTGTGACAGTGCGCTCTGAGTAAGCCAAGGTTCCTCGGAAAATGGAAGGGCGAGGAAATGTTAGGTACTCGGCGGGACGGGAATGACTTGAGATGGGTGGATCCAAATGGAATTTTGACGGTGTCAGGGCGCTGAAATAGTAGTGGAGGCCGAATGGGAAAGAAGATTCTCCTTCGTTCTCTGTCGTTCCTAATTGCCTTGGTCCACCCACCCCTGCTCGCTCGGGTCACCGTGCCACTCCGCTGCCACCATGGATTTCTTGTCGCCCGTCCAGCTTTCTGCCCCTCCACCATCTCCCTTCCACCCCGCCACCCCTCACCCAATCGTGGCCTCTCTCGACTCCAACTGGCTCCCGCGGAAGTGAGGCAACGCGGACAACGAAGAACCACCTCCACGTGTAAGGTAAGGCTGGCTGGTAGACTTGCTCGCCGTTGGTCTCTGCATGTCAGTGAGCCATACATACTTTCTCAACGGAGTTTGGGGGTATAATGTACGAATATGGTGGACCGCCTCGGATTCGAAGCAAGCAATCCATCCTTTGTCCTCCAAAAATCAAAGTCACCCTTGTTCAAGAACACCTACCCAGTCCTTGTTCGTTTGTTGGTATACTAAACCTGTCCAAACAGATCCGACCTGCGTGTAGATACGGAGCACTTTGGGCATCATGACTAAGAATGTCCGTCAATGTCAGGCTGTTCCCGTGAGACTGTAGACGATCTTGTATAACATACAACCAGACAATACGCTGTCTCTGCAGGTTTATTGCCAAGTACGATATCGTTCCGAGTCCACATGCACTTATCTAATCTTATCTTGGCGATACCCCTCTATTGGGTAATACATCGTGTCCATGCCGCGATGATTACCAAATGCATGCCCTTCCCCGGCCCTCTACATCTTGATCTTGATTGTTATTACTTCACAGCATCCAGCAGTCTGCAAACGAACCCGGTCACTCAACCGGATATTTTTTGCTAATGCCATGGCATCGGTAGTCCACGAATTACCCATCACGTCTTGGGTTGAAGGCCATGCTGCAAATGTTATATTGTTTCCAATACAATGTCGCCAGGTTCAATGTCCATTGCTCAATGTCGTCAGTTTGCAACAGTAGGAATGCCTCAAAAATGCATTGCATTATGTAACTATTGCTAATGGCTTGGCTGTCTGGCCACATGATATTTCTTTCCAATGTCCGCCGTGCTAGGTGTTTTACAGCCAGCTCTTGCACTGTCAACGCCTGGGTTGTACAAAAGAAATGGGAAAAAAACTAAAGGAAAAAAACCAGAAACTAATGTTGTCAGGCATCTTGACCTTCTCTTGCTTCATCTTTGTGAGCCCTTTCAACGCCAAAACATGCAATTGTATCCATTCTATCGCACATCGTCGTTGCTTCGACCCCCCTCCCTTCTCTAGTGTCTCCTCTTGGGCGAGTGATCCCGGCTGTCCCGGTCTCCGCTTGAACTTTCACCCTCAGACTGGACATCTTCAAGAGGGATGGTGCGAACCAAACTGGCACGCGCAAGAGGACTGCGCCCACCTCTGGCCGAATGTGTAGCACTCATTCCTTGCCTTGGCAACCCTTCCGAAGACTGCGGCCGTCCGGAAAAGCTGTTGTCAACAGTGCCCATCCGGACATTGTCGGTGTACTCCTGGCCTCTGTCCATCGGATCCGGGGCGTCTTGGTATCCTCCCCGCTTCATTTCAGCGTCGGAATATTCGTATACCTGGCCAGTGGTCGTAGTCTGAGCTCCAAAACGCTTAGAGTTGGACAAAAACTGGTTGAACTGGCTCTGCTGTGCGAGCTCGTACTTCTTGCGATCCTCTTCTCCCATGATACTCTCCACACGACGAGGCATGTAGACTGAGTTACCAGCCGTCTGCGACGACACCATACTATCGAATGAGTCGCGTGACTGCAAAGCCCATGCCGGACCGAAACCACTAGGTCCGGATCGATTAACGGTGACTTGAGAGTCGTCGGCGTTGACGTAGAACCCAGCAGCTGACTTCTTTCTGGCGGCGAAGCGTCCCTCGATTTGCGATGGTGGCTGAACAACACTGTGCTTGCGACCCATTGGGCCCATGTTGCCCTTGCCGCCGGCGATACTCTCCTTTCTGGCCTCGGCGGCAGGGATGAATGATTCGGGCACGATGTTGAGCTCGTCTCCACCTTCCTTGGCTTGCTCGATAGCCTCCTGCGCAGTAGTCTCGGTGTCGGCAGTAGCAGCATCAGCTCTCGGGCCTCCCCATGTCCTTTGACCAGCCGTGAAGATACCATAAACCATGTAAAACCAGTTGAAGAAGGGGTTCAGGACGAACATGATCGGGTACAGCCAAATCTTGTATCGGCGGAGCTTTGCGCCAAAGTACAACATCATAAGCCAGTTGAGTCCAAGCGAAATTGCAATGAAGCCGACCGGCAAGTTGTCAACCTTCTTGGAGGTGGTGATGATAGCGAGGACCATGATGAAGAACAAGAGAGCCGTAGTTCGAATAGTGTTTTGCATGAATCGAACGAGAACTAGGATGGGATAGCGCTTCCAGAGACGCCAATCAGTAAGCATGCAGACTTCGTTGGAAAGGAAACCCAGAAACCAACGTCTACGCTGCTTGATCAAGGATGCGTAGGTCTGGACAGCTTCGGTCTTGCAGAAGGCGGAGGTACACATCTGAATCTGGTACCGCTTTTTGGCTCCGATCATGAACAAATGCGTAAGCCAGCGATCCTCGCCCAGATGGCATTTGGCGAAGTCGAAAAGATCCTCGCATTGCTCTGCTTTGTCGGCAAAGTAGTACTTAGCCATGCGGCGGAAAGCAGAGAATCGAAGCATAGTCAAAGCACCGGGAAGACAAGTGACGGCGCCACATCCGGACTCGACAGTTCGCTCGAAAAGTTGGCCATGAATATACTCCATATCTTGGAGCAGTGTGATCAAGCTATGCTTCTTAGTCGTAGACGTGATAACACCGGTCATGGCCAACATGTCTCTGGGGTTTCCGGGACTCAACTCCATATCGAAGACGAAGTTCTGCAGGCAGGTGGGGTCCAGGATACAATCGGAATCAATGAACAGGATAAAGAGGTTGTCGTTTCTCTTGAGGTAATGCTCGTAAACCTTGTCGATGAGCTTGAAGGTGGCCTTCTGGCAATGACGTTTGCCTCCATGGGGGAATCGCGAGATGGTGATACGGGCGGATCGGTATGAGACGTCGATACTCTTGGGGTATGTCTCCAATGTCAATGGGACACCCATCTTCTCGAGAGTGTTCAAGTAAAGTTCGTCTTCTTGATCACCGTCGAATGAGAGGAAGACGTGAATGCATGAGGGCGGGTAGTCGCAGTCGACGACGGAGTTGATGGCAACAACGAGAACATCCGGGTCTTCCTTGTAAACGGGCATGACGATGACAACTTTTGGTGCCGAAACTTCGTCCAAAACCTGCTTGATTCTCTTCGTTCTTCCGAGCTGGTTGGTAACAAGCTGGTAGACGCAGAAAAGCCATGGAATGGTCAGAAGACCAGCGAAACTCCAGAAAGCGAACCACTGAAGCACATCGACCATGTTCGTTGGCCAGTACTTAACGACAGCACTGGGCAGTGGCAGAGTAACGATCATGATGGGAAGGAAAATGGCTCTGGTAATGATCGTGAGCTCAACCATCCTTCGTACGAAGGGATTGCGTGACAGCCGTCACTTACCTGAAACAAGTGAACAAGACGCCAACAATGACTGCCAATACTCGAATGGACCAATGCTCAGCCTTGACGAAGACCTTCCACAGGCAGTATAGAAATGCGGCAATCCATAGGAACCATTCGAGGATGGCTGCCAGCATCACCAATCCGACAATCGCAGTGTAAACAATCTAGACATACATTAGCCAGCGTTAATGGGCATGTGAGATGCAAAGAAGCTCACATCTTTGGGGGCCCAGTAATTATCGTCGCCAGGCTCCGCCATCTTGACAAGATAACTATAGTCTTCCATCTTGTCTAACGAATGTGTACTGAACCGACGATACACGAGTGGTATGAGCAAACGCAGGCGGGCAAGAAGCCGACCGGGAAGTGCAACTTCAGCTGAATAGAAAAAGTCCACGACGCGGTGAGGGAGACGGGATCGTGCAGATAAAGCGTGTTGTTGTCGGGTAGCTGCAGCTTGCCTGTTCGGCACGTACTATGTTGAAGACTCGTTTTCTTGAACCCAGTCGGACGGGTGTATCGGGCTGGAGTTAAGACTCAAGTTGTACCGTGCCAACGGAAGCGAGGTATCCGAACAGAGTGGTCGGTGACCGCGGAAGGCGAGTTGTGGTCGTTCGGCCGTGAATATGGGCAAAGTTGCCTTTTTCTTCGAGTGAGGTGAGCTTGGGGTGACTTCCAATAGGCCGGATGAGGAAACGACTCACTTCCCAGTAGTGACCGGCCCGTTCAGGTTGGCCACTTCCAGGCAAGAAAAGGTCGGTCGCGACACTCAAGCTCAGATGTGCTCTTATGAGGTCAACGAGTACATCATGAGCGGGGATCAGCAAGAGAGGACAAAGAAAGATCGCGGAACGACGGAGACTAAAAGAGACGCTGAGGAGATAATCAGATGACGGGAGATGTTGGCCGGCTCCTACTCGTCTTAAGAAGCCTGGGGCGCAACATGGAGCAAGACGGAAAAGGAAAGGGTACCAAAGACGGGGGGAGGCGCGGACGGGGTTCGAGGCTCGATAGAACCGCGCCCGTCTAGGATCGATCCGGCACCTCATAGACTGATGGGGGTGGGTGAGGGGGGGGGGGGGGGGGGGGGGTCCTGGATGGTCCAAGTTGAATACCTAGGTGGGTAAGGAGGATGATTGGGTATTCAGCCCAAGGGGATCAAGCAAACAAGCAAGCAAGCAAAAGCAGCTCTCAGGGATCACCCACCTGCGCGGATCACATTAGCCGATTGATGGATGGGCGCCAATGTCAAGCCAGACGAGGCATCATTTGGCGCGGATAGCCACCCGACTGCGCACATGGACGGGGCTCTTGGTATGGCGACCGGCCGGTTCGAGGTGCAAATTGTACGCCTTGCGGGGCCTTAGAGACGTGTTTCTACAGTTTCCTGGACGTCCCCGGCGTCTGGTGCGTGGCAACATTGACGAATCGGGTTGCCATCGTGGCAATAGCCTCGCCCAGAAATGCTGTATCAGTTAACCGGGCGAGATGATTAGGATGGCATGTGGTGCGGCTGTCAGGGCCCTTGGTACGACATGCCTCGTGTCTTCAACTTCCCACGCAGCCGGGTTTTCGACGGAATGCTAATCACGCAAAGGTTAGGTTGGGAGCATCACCCGTCCTCATGGTCTCGTTTAGATCCGCAATCGTTGCTGAGAAATGATGTGCTTCCGATGGTAACGGCGTCTACGTCGGTCAAGGCACTCGTTGCTGGGAACAACTCTGAGTAGGAGAGTGAGACGGACGTGATGATCAACTGTGGAATGCACAGCCCAGTCGAGCCCGTGAGAGCTGCTTTGCACACCTCCTCGATCTAGGACCACCTGTCTGAACAGCCCAGACCTCCTGGGGCAAGTTAGGAAATCCCGCATCCTCAACATCCGAGCATGTTTGTGTAGAATGCGACGTGCACGGCAGGTGAGCCAGGCAAAATCACCGAAGCGATGTGAGAGTAGCAAAGTAGGTATGCGCTGTTGGCACTTAAGCAGGACGTGAAGTTGCATCTACCATACTACCCTTGGTAAGGCAGGGGTTGTTTGTATTAGCTAAGCATCCAAATTGGGTCAAGTCAGGGAAAGGATCAGGGATCAGACGAGCCGACAGGTGGGTCACCAGCACAGCCGGGACATCGGGCGGTAGGGGCCGCTGTATCAAAGAACTTGCGGTGCCCTGTACGGCCATCTTATTCGACCGCCATCGCATTAGGGTGAATGCAGAGCATCACCCCAGGGAAATAAGGTGAAGTGTCTCTTTTTGAGTTTGTGATGGAATGTTCTGTTCTCACAGTGGATAGTCACGTACTTTAGACGCCGCAACCCGCCCGCTTGTCCCTGCGCGCAGTTGCTGTAGAAGCCATTCCGGTTGACCTTTGCCACTCCGTGACCGTCACCTATCAAAGACCAAACAACGACAGATGCCTATTCGTTTTTCCTAGAGCAGTGGAGGCAGCATCACCAAGGAAAGCTTGGAGCATGTCGAGAACCGAGCGAGGCAGCGAAGCAAGCTTCAGGTTGGTAGGTATACTGGGGCTAGTGAACCCTTGTTGTCAAACGCTGAGAAGATGATCCCTGTCCGCTGAATTTGACTGAGATGACGGAAGGAAATACTGATGATTTGCATCTGGGGGCTTCCATCGCACTTTGAAGGACAAAACATGCAGGAATAACGGGAAGGAGATTCCTTATGATGGGCGTACCTACCTCCCTCAAGGTCACTCACTAGGTACTAACCTTAGGTAGGTAGGTAGCCACTACGGAGTACGTAGCTAGCACGCTGAACCTTGCTGGAGGCGCTAAGACGGTTCGATCCAGGGGCAGCCAATCTTGCCGACGACGATCCCCCCTCCTGTGGGGAATTCTTTCCCAAAACATCCATCGCGCTTGTCTGATTTCACTTCTCCAAAGTCGACGAGGCAAGAGACGAAATTCTCCGATAGCCATGCTACCGCGAATGATCCCGTCTATTTTCGGGCCAGAACCAAAGTGGGCTTTTGTTCTAACCTCTGCCGCATTCGAACTCTTCCACAGCCCACACAACCATCTTCCAAATCATCTACGCCAACTCCGGCCGTATCCCAAGGCATCTATCTGACCTCAAGCTTCCATTACTACGGATATCTCGATTCGAAACACACATGTCTACAGCAAGACCCTGCCCAGTTCCTCACGTCCTTAAACTCGCTCGAATCATCCTTTACTGATCCATCCATCTTCTCGTCCGCCAGTCCAAGGTAGGCTCAGCGTTACCGTGGTCGGTGCTGAACATCTCTTACCTAGCCGGTGGATATAGACATGGTATCATACAGATTCCACCCCAGGACGGTCCGTGGACGTCCGAGCAACCCAGGATCAGCCGGAATATGATTATTTCAGGACACACTGGGACAACGGCGCCATACGCCCACGCGTGCCTCCAGAGCACCCCACCTGCCTCCAGAGCACCCCTTCAAGCACTCCTTGCTACTCCCACTCATCTTCATCCCGCTCGGCGATGGCATCACGCAGGCGACAGATAGTTGTTTGCGGCCTTGATTTGCCACGCGATCGCCCGCCGCCGCCGACTCAAGTTTCGACTGTGGCTAGTAACCTCATCAACCACCTCAAGTCTGAGAGCGACATGTGGTTGCCTCCAATTCCGTATTGTCAGCAGTTTAACGCGGTACTGCTGATAGCCTGTCGGTCAAGTCCGCAGAATACAATGCATCAGCAACATCCCTCTCTCCGTTTGCGATACCTACCTTAAGTTGAGGCAGGCGTCGCGAGAACCTCGACATCGGACGAATGAAGGAAGCTTATGCACAAACAAGGTCAAGGTTCGGCCCAATAGTGCTGCCCAGCCATGTCAAGCTGTCGCCATCGGCTTCGACACGCGCACAGGGTCCTGTTCGTCTTTTGCTATCGCCTAGACTTTAGATGTACACCTTTGACCTGCATGAATCTCGGAGCACACCTTCGGCTTCCTCGCAGTCCGTCTTGCGTCCACCGGATGTAGGTCACCTAACGTCCGGTCGCGGCTGCAGTCGCGATGCTGTTCTGCTGAGTAGCTGCGCGGCAACGATGGCAGCGCCAAATGCACAGCATGCTGTTGTCGGGACGTTTCCTGCAGCAAAGGAAAAACAAATTCTCTACCGAGACTGGGCTGGCCAGCTTCGACGACGATGCAACGTCAGCCTATTTCTTCAAGGTGAAACGAACGATGGCACCCTCTCCAAGAAATGGTACTGCTTGTGCCAACTGAAACATGTGCACTTCGTATTTCCTCTTGCCCACAGCTAATGCTTGCCAAGAAGCACCATCGAGTTACATCAGATCTAGCACCGTCAACCAGGGCCATGACGCTCCACTCCACTACACGCCAATTCTCGAACCACACATTGGGGTCGACTACAAGCCACACCCGCAACCAGCCTGATCCTGCGGATTACAGCATTCAGCTGCAAATCCTGCGAGAATACAAGATCAGGCTATCGAGACTTTGCTACAACGACAAGACCAAAAGTCACATTCACGTTGTCCTTTTCCCGCTATGCCCCTGCGGGTGAAGCATTTGGCCAGACTCGCCCACAAGAAGTAACAATGGCCAACGTTTCCTGTCATGTGTCTGCGCATGCAACTGTTACCTTCCTTGATATTGGACATCTACTTCTCTCTATCAAAAGAATGTTGAATGTGGGAATCCTCCTCTGTAAAGAAAAGGCGGCAGTAGTAATCCCTGTGTCAATCTACCAGAGCGATGGCTTCAGATCTTAAGAGGTACTGTACCACTTGCTTAGCTGGTGTGGTAAAGATCTGCTCTGCACCCCATCCATTCCACCTGGCATTCCTCGCTCCTTTTATCGTCACTTTCAACCACGAACTACGATCTCGTCGTTGACTGGCCGTCCTTGCAATCCATGCCTCTTCATCCATGTGAATCCTATACGTCAACCATTGCCGATCGCTGCTTGGATCGTTTACTTGTCAGTCTGCCATGGGTTTCGGCTAGACCGTAGAGCTTTATAAATTTGAAGAGCCAATCGGTCAGGCGCCTCCGGTAAGCTTCATTGACGAGGGTATACTCGGCTGCGTTTGGTGCCTCGCATGGATTGTCTGCCTCGGTAAGCCCCATGAGCCATCCTCCACCTCGGAAGTTTTGGCAGCTGCGGCAACCTCCGGCGGGTTGTGTCGGTGGCGCCTGGTAGACTACAATAATGTGTTTCCTCAGAACCTAGTTCTGTATGATGGTGCGTTCTTCACGTCCTGTAATGGAAGCGAGGTTTCCTCATCGTTAGCAAACTCTACTGGCACTTGCGAACCCGGCGAGGCTGTTCCTTCCGATCCCCCGGTCTGGGCGTAGAGTGCATGGCCGACATGTGACGCTTGTGAACGATGCCGCGATGATGTGTTGGAGAAGTCTCTGACTGCTCTACATCGTTGCCAGCTTCTACGTCCCAGTTGGGGCGAGGAGTATGCACCCGCACAAAATGATTTCCACGTTGGGTTGATGATTCATACCAATCAACGTCACTTAGCTGAAGCTTGCGAACCCGTTGTCCGCCGCGGTCCTTTCCGCGATCTGTCCGATTGTGGTGGTAGGAAGTTGCCTTCTCGTGGCCTGCTTGGGGGTTGTGAATAACTGTATGTGCTTTTAGTGGTTTTGGGCAGTCGTTACCATCCTGATCCTCGTTCTCGCGAAGATCGTAGTTCAAGACAAGGTTCTTGATGCGTTGCTGCTCCTCTCTTTCGGCTTGTTGCTGAGTTTTCATAGCCACAGCAAATGTTGAGTCGGAAGGGAGTTCTACAGTTCGTGTCTGCGAGGCGTGTCAGCAAAGCAAGTGGCTGCACTCAATTCACCATGACTCCACGCACCTGCTGGCGGTTGCCCTTCTTCGTCAAGAGCGAAAAGGCCATTGTACTACTGGGAGCGGGGACGCTAGTATCTCCAGAGTCAGGCCCGGTTGCTGACTCCTTACTTTTGCCACGGACGGGCAACGGCACGTCGAACAAGGGCTTGCGCTCGAATTTGCGAGATTCGAGACTCTCGGCCATCATCTTGGCATATTCACGTTCAAACTCGGCCTCGGCTTCCGGATCAACTTGCTCCTGCTGACGAGTGACCACGATGGCCTCATCCTCGCTGTCGGAGTCCGCGTGAGACATGTCAACGTCGTTGTCCTGTTTGTACGACTGATTAGTGACGGTTTGGACCAGCACGACCTATGTACTTCTCCTACCTCAGCTTCTTCGTCAAAATCAGACTCTTCTTCATCAGCTTCCGGCTCAGGCAGGTGTTCATCTCCATCCTCATCGTCCGAAGATGACCCAATGGATGCATCATCGGCCTCAAGATTCTTGTCGGCTCCTGACACCTTTTGATCTTGAGCTATGGCAAGTTGGAATGCCTTTGAAGCTTCTTCGAGGTTGGTTGCCAACTTCCACTGCGGTCGTGTAAGAGCGAAGGTATCTTGAACAATGAACTCGATATCCATGGGCAACGATTGCTTGGTGTAGATGTAGTACTATTATGTATTAGTCGATGCAAATGAACCCCAAATTCACAGACACAAACCTGGAAGAAAGACAAGAAATAGTCTAGCTTCTTGCCAGCCGCACCCTTGGCAAAATACATGCCGCATGTCTCCAAGATAGTCGCAATCAGACGAATACGGAAGAAATCGTCGGGCAGATCAAAATGGTTCAATCGTCCGGGAATGGGCGGGCCACCGTGACCAAACGTCATGATCTTGTACATGGTGTCGAAGACGACTGGATGCTCGACCATTCGATAGTTATAGAGCTCACCAATGTACTTGACCTCGGAAATCCTTCGCTGGTAGAACTTGAAGTCGTTCTGTTCCAGGCCAAAGCAAATCGATTCCATGACAGTGTCAATGACCCTGACTACGAAAGCTGGGTGATAGCGGTAGATCGCGCTGAGGAGAATTGCGAGAAGATGGATATTCCCGTACTTGACTTTGCCTGGCTTGGAGAAAACCTTTTCGAGGATGTTGACGACCTTTTTCAGGTGGTTAACTTTTGACAACACAGCAAGAATAGATATTGACTTACCTCGGCCTCCTCCCAGTGAAGTCTGCGAATCTGCTTCAAGACCTTACTGTAATTACGCTTAGTCATATCCATGTAGATCAACTTGCGAATGAACAGCTCCATGGGAGTGCGCTCCTTTTGCTGAATAGCCGGACGGTCAGGAGGGTCAACGTAGTAGACGGCGTTCTCAATGAGCATGCGCTCGGCTTGGCCAATGTGCTGGACAGACTTCTTGCGTTGCAATGTCTCGAGAAATGTTGCCATGCGTGGTGAGGTCTCTGGGTTCCGCAGAAGGTACCGCCCACAGTTCTCTAGGAGATTGCAGATAATCTCAATATTCATCCTCGAGAAGTCGTCGAGGCTGACCTTGAGACAATGAAACACAACATGCTCTGGGACGATGCCAAATTTGGTCAGTTCAGCAAGGTAACGAATGTTGCTCAAGCGAACTTGGCCGAGGAAGTCTTTGTCCTTTCGTCTCTGCAGACTGCGAAACTCGGCATCAAGGTAGTCGACGAGACCTTTGGGGATATCCGGCATGTATCTACCCAAAGTAGCAGCGAGCCTAGCCCATGATGGCAGCAGGTCGCCGCGACCTTTGGGGACTTCAGTCAAAGCCTTGATCAGTCTGTTACGCGAGGCTTTCGAGTTGAGGTAGCAGAAGTCGATAGCGGCTTGGTCAATGACATCCTTGTTGGTGAGATCTGGCAGGCGAGCCAACACTGCATCCACCTGAGCGCCAATCGTCTTGTTGGCAATGGAGGTGGACTGGTCTTCAGCGGCGTCCGGGACCTTGGGCAGTTCAGCTGTCTCGGTGACTTCCACTTTCTTGCCCACTTGCTCCTCGTTATCGGACTTCTTCTTCTTGCCGTCGTCCAAGAGAATGCCCGGAACTTTGCCCTTGAGATCGACGAGATTTTCGTAGAAGCGTCGCTCATCTTCGTCTTCCCATATTCCAGCACCGTCACCAAGACCTCGAAGATAGTCACCGGCTTTGACCAGACCGATCGAGCCATTGGTGTTGCCCAGCGAGTCATCGCTCTCCTTGAGATCAGGCATATCAGCGCCAATGGCGTCAGCAATGGCCTGAGCATTGGCTACCAGCCGCTCCTGGGCCTTCATTTGCTTCTCAAAGTTGGCCTGTCGATCTTCAAAAACTTCGCCTGACTTGACATAGGCTTCGGCGTTACGGCGAGCTTGAGAATGAATCGATTTCTGGTCTCGGACAACATGGCTCTTGACGTCCTCGAAGTACTTTTTAAGGATTGTCTTGAACTTCTCTTGAAGCTCAGGGGGCGTGACCGGCTGATCTTCGGTGTCGTTGACTTGGTCTTCGCCGCCACTCTCGCCGTGCACTATTCCGTTGGCGGTCTTGGTCGCACCGTCCTCCTCGACAGTCTTTCGTCCCTCGGCTACCGTAGACTTGACGCCCAAGATATCCCAGCTGAAAGCCTTTACGAAGATGACGAGTAGAGGCAAGTTGACGTGTTCCCGATCGTGGCCTAACAGATCCTTCAATACCTCGAGAGGGAAGGGCTCGGTAGCGCCGCTCCTGTTTGCCTGCGCTCTAGGCTTCAGCTCGGCAACCTTGCCCGTGGCGCCCTTGGTAGCATCGTCTGGCCGTGTAACGTCATCGAGGGTTCGCAGAACATCAACCAGCCAAAGCTCGGTGACAATGCGCAAGAGCACACGCTGGCGCGTCAAGCGCTCTTTCTCCTCCTTCTCGCGAACCTCGGGTGCCAACGACTTGAGCAAGCTCTTGTCGGGCGTTGCCATTCCCTTCCCAAGCAGCCATCCTAGGTATTCGGTGAACTCGCTAGGGCCAAAGCGCTGGTGCAGAGCGCTGACGATTTCGACGCCGGCTTCGATCTCGCCGGGGGACTTGAGTCGGCATAGACCCTCGAAGCAGGCTGAGACAATTTCGGAGAGGTACTTGTGCAGGCTGAGGGTGCGGATCTCTTGGAGGAAAGTGTTTAGGGTCGCGGCTGATACGGCGGTTCGAAGGCGCTTGATGAAGGCGGTATTTTTCTTGAGAGATGAATCGAGAGATTTGCTGACAGCAAACAGATCTGTGTAGGAGAACCAAGTCAGAGGAGGGGTGTTGGGTATGGTGGGGTTTGGACCTGATGTACGAACCTTGCTCGCCATCCCAAGCGCGGGTGTTCAGGGAGCGCAATTCACCTGAATGATTGTTAGCAAGGTGTCGAATAGTAGAAGAGAAGGCGGCGGGCGAGTGGGCAGAACTGACGCTTCCTGGCACGATCCATGGCGGATCGTGAGAATCGGGTGTTGTATATGCAAGGGTTGAGAGCGGACGAGCGCTACATAGGGCAGGATGGCACTGATGATGTCGGGAGCTGATGCTATGGGATCGAGTGTTGTAAACGAATGTGACTCTGCGCGTCAACATGGGCCGGCATCGGTAAAGTGGTTCGCAGCGGCAGGCCTTGCCTGGAGGGGCAAGTGGTCGTGTCGGTTCGGGTTCGTGTGAATGGCGTCGTTGGCGATCGTGTTGGCGGTGCTGAGAGAATTCTGGACCTGAGGTGAAGGTGAGGAGCCGTCGGGTGGCCTGTCGCTGCTGGATCTGCACCAAGTCAGGGCAGCGATGGTGGCGGTTGCATTTAGTGGGTTTTTGGTAGCGAGCGACCTTGGAGATTCAGGAAGGTCGCGGAGAGCCCTCCAGGTTTTGCAATGGGGAAGGCTGCACAGGGTCACAGGCGCCTTGCAGTGAGAGTTTCGGAGGGAGGAACTTATTCAGCGCATGGGTCCTGCTGTGGATTGCCTGTAGCTTAGGTGAGTAGGCACACCCAAGCACTGAAGGTAGCATCTGATTTGCCGCCTTGGGTGTCGCATTCCACGGTCATCTTGGTGGTCCGGGCGGTGAGCGTCATGACCCGGCGCTTTGGGTACCTTTGTCGTTTACAGGCCCACCTCACTTCCCACAATCACCTCACTGAGCACTTAGAACCTGGATGATTGTCGGAAGGATTTACGTTGATGCGGAAGTGAGAGAAAGACGGGACCATCAAGCCTCCCCGTCACGATACTTCACGAAGTTCAAAAATATCACCTAGTCAGTCGCTTGAGAAGTCTTCATATCGACTAATGAGTGCTTACTACCTAAAGCACCGGTATATGGAGATTTTAAGCCAAACTTGGGAACCCCAAGCTTGGGTGAGTCTTGCACATTTCTGCCGAACGCCCATTTTTGTGGCTTCGCGATGAATGCCTCTCTCTCCACCTACGGGCTCAGCCATGAGAATGAGACGTGCTGCCTTGGAGGAAAGATGGAACGAGTTACGAACACCAATCCAGAGTCAACATGCTGATGCTCAATTACCACGAATCAACATCTCAATTGGCCAATGGCGGGTGTACCAGGATCAAGAGCGGAAGCCTGCCAATCCTATTATCGACAAATCAGCCACAACACCACACGTATAGTTTGTGACTAAAACTTTACGCAATACGGAAACACAAACGCTGAAGGTGTGGCTGGTCCAAACTTCTGGCCTCATCCGAGGCTCTCCTACGTTGAGTCGCACTGTTGTCTGTAGAATCAAATGTCACGCAGCGAACGATGAAAAGTCATTCACTGCCAGCCACGATGTTGCTCTCCAGATTCGCGTCGCCACATTCACGGGGCGACGCTAATCATGAACCACGACATGAGTGTTACAGGCAACACGAGAGAAATCTCCGCAAACCGTCGTGATGGGAGTCAAGTTGTGCGACGTGCCACGTTGATGACCCTAGGATGACGGGGTCAAGAGACCTAGCCCGACGACAGGTGAACGATTGTCAGGTTGAAGATTGTAAACCTGTTATAATGCATCACTGAACTTGTCAATAGTAAAACAGATCTCACCACCCTGCTGACCATTACAGCATTGGTGCGGCAGTTGCAACTGATAACCAATTCCCGTTTTTTAGCTTGAACAAGCGCAATAGGTCTACAAAATTAGATGTGAACATGATTAAGTGCGGCCTCGAGAGACGAGGTAAGTACGGCTCATGCGGCCGCCAACCGGACGGGCATGGGCAGAGAACCCCCCCTCCCCCGATCCGGGATCCTCTTAACCCTTTCCACGGGCCATTCCCGGACCCAGGGGCGCGTGGATCCCGATCGGGGTTCCATTCGAACCATTTGACCAATCCAGGACCTGGAAATGCCGAGCCGATAAAGAGAGGAAAAGTCGAATGAAGCATCTCCGCTGAGATTTCCCTCGTCCGTTGCTTTGAACCCTTATCGCCCCAATGGCATCAGTCCAACCGCCAACGTCAAACTGTCCAAGAGAAAAATGACGCCAACTGATAAGAATCCCGCTCCAGCCTGCCAGTAGTGTTAGTGTGTGTCTTCTTCCGCGGAACTCTTCAACACGTAGAGCCCACTCCCTTCCTAGCTGGAATGTTACATCTCCTCGCCTCACGCCGTCCTGTGCCCGTCGAATAGGGTAAGTCGCCAGGTTCGGGGCCGTCTGGTCGATCTCATTCGCCGGCGAATCGTCTTTTCACTTACACGACACTTTCACCAAGGCCAACGAGGGCACTCAAGCTAAAGTCTCTGG
This sequence comes from Colletotrichum godetiae, assembly GCF_030913485.1. Taxonomy (NCBI): domain Eukaryota; kingdom Fungi; phylum Ascomycota; class Sordariomycetes; order Glomerellales; family Glomerellaceae; genus Colletotrichum; species Colletotrichum godetiae. The sequence goes on along the minus strand of NW_026851251.1, from coordinate 139,009 downwards.
CGAGGATGGAATATGGCACGGCAGGTTCTGTACAAGGGCGGGACTTTCTCTAATTATCTTATTGTGTACGTTCTTGTCCACCCGTCAGCGACGCTTCTCGGAAAGATGATCCTGCCTGTCCACGGCCCTTTCCCGATGAGCCTTTATCTTAGCGTCACCTCCATCTGATGATGCGATGTTGTACTATCCCACCCGATCCCCAAGCAAGGCCTAATATCTTTGGCCATGTATCCGTACGAAGTACTTGCCATGTCATGTCATGCCATGCAGCAATTCCCCATCCCCCTCGCCCCCTGTCGTGCGTCTGGCCCGCCCACACCACAGACACCAGACTCCGGCCCCAGGAAATCCAATTCTCACCTCCACCAACCCAAACCCACTCATCACTGTTACTTATTCCATCCTTGCCCGGCGTCCGTAAATTCTCTCTTTTCTCTCATGATTTCTGACTATCTACTCTGCTCCATAGCGACTTTGCATCGAGCCTTGTTTTTCTCGTTTGATACTTGAGTAATTCCTACCTAGTGTCTAAGCAATTTGATGGCTAGCTTATGATTGTCATCAACGACTAAGACAACTGTTACCCGGAGGCCTATCCTGCTCAGCTTCATCCACTCTTCCTCATCACGCCTACGAGGCATTCATAGACAGCGATTATCAACCATGGATATTCTCCCCGCTCCTGGAATGATATCCTTACGGGAATCACACGCCAAAAAGGAGCTCAGCTTCCCTCCAAGTCCGGCAACGACAGTAAGAGAGGGTCAATCTTATAGCGTCGACGGCGGATCAGACTGCTCAATATCAGGATGCTTATTAGACGAGGTCATCGTTGAGGGGCCCCGCACATATCCCCTACCTCCCAAGTCCAGAGTCAACAAGGTCCTTACGGAAGACCTCAAGACACCCGACAGCCACGTCACCCGAGATCCTAGACTCATACGGTTAACGGGACTTCACCCTTTCAACGTCGAGGCTCCCCTGACCGAGCTGTACGACGAAGGCTTCATCACCACCAAAGACCTGCATTATGTACGCAACCACGGTCCCGTGCCAAAAGTCGACGACGAGGACATGTTTGACTGGGAGTTCACCGTCGAGGGCCTGGTCGAGAACCCCATCAAAATGACACTCAGAGACCTCATCTCAGACTACGAGCAGATCACCTACCCTGTCACCCTCGTATGTGCTGGCAACCGCCGGAAAGAACAGAACATGGTTAGGAAGTCCAAAGGTTTCTCATGGGGCGCCGCGGGCCTGTCAACAGCCATTTGGACCGGTGTCTCCATAGGCGACCTGCTCGCCAAAGCCATGCCCAAGAGGGGCGCCAAATACGTCTGTTTCGAGGGCGCCGACAAGCTGCCCAACGGATACTATGGAACGAGCATCAAGCTCAACTGGTGCATGGACCCCAACCGCGGTGTGACCGTCTGCTACCGCATGAACGGCGAGTTGCTGCACCCCGACCACGGAAAGCCAGTACGCATCATTATTCCCGGGCAGATCGGCGGCAGAAGCGTAAAGTGGCTCAAGAAGATCATCGTGACGAAGGAGCCGAGTGACAACTGGTACCATATCTACGACAACCGCGTGCTCCCTACCATGGTCTCTCCAGATGCCAGCGCCGACCTCCCGGAAGTGTGGAAAGATGAACGTTACGCCATCTACGACCTCAACACGAATAGCGCCACCTGCTACCCTGCGCACGACGAGATTCTGCCACTGACCAACGGTCCAGAGTCCTACAACGTCCGCGGATACGCGTATGGCGGTGGCGGACGACGCATCACCCGAGTAGAAATAACTCTAGACCGCGGGAAGACCTGGCTCCTCGCCAACATCAACTACCCCGAAGATACGTATCGACTCGCTCCCGAGGGCGAAACCCTCTACGGCGGCCGCGTGGACATGGACTGGAGAGAGAGCTGCTTCTGCTGGTGCTTCTGGGACCTGGACATCCCCGTCGCCCACCTCGCGGACGCGGCGGACGTCATGGTCCGCGCCATGGACGAGGGCATGATGGTGCAGCCGAGAGATATGTACTGGAGCGTTCTGGGCATGATGAACAATCCGTGGTTCAGGGTCGTCATCCACAGAGAAGGGCACAGCCTTCGTTTCGAGCACCCCACGCAACCGGCTCTCATGCCGGGCGGGTGGATGGACCGCGTCAAGAAGGCCGGTGGAAACCTGGCCAACGGGTTCTGGGGTGAGAAGGTCGAGGGCGAGACCGACAATACCACAGAGCTGGAGCCTGTCAAGGAAATCTGTATGACCAAGGACACTGTCAAGCGGGCCATCTCCATTGACGAGCTGCGCCAGCACGAGGGCGAAGAGGAGCCTTGGTTCGTCGTTAACAACGAAGTGTACGACGGCACCCCTTTCTTAGAAGGCCATCCTGGAGGTGCAGCATCCATCTTTGGAGCAGCCGCGCAGGACGTATCAGAAGAGTTCTTGACCATTCGTGAGTTTGCAGCCATCCCATTTTGCAAGGTGCCTTGTTTTAACACTATCCCTCAAGACAGCGAAAATGCCAAGGCCATGATGCCTCAATACCACATTGGCACCCTCGATTCCGCAGCCCAAAAGATTCTAAGCGAAGGCGAGGTCGTAGTAGTAGACGCCCAAGCCTCCCCTCGCGCCGTCTTCCTCCAGTCCAAGACCTGGACAAAGGGCATCCTCTCGAGAAAGACGAAAATTTCCTCCGACACCAAAATCTTCACCTTCACCCTTGAACACGCCAACCAAATCGCCGGGCTGCCCGTCGGCCAGCACCTCATGATGCGCCTCCGTGACCCCGCCACCCGCGAAGCCATCATCCGTGCCTACACACCCATATCAGAGGGCACCGAACGGGGTCAACTCCACGTCCTCGTCAAGATCTACTACGACGCCCCCGGCGGCCAGCCGGGCGGTAAGATGACGCAGGCCCTCGACGCCATCCCCGTCGGCCACTTTGTCGACTTCAAGGGCCCCATTGGCAAATTTGAGTACCTCGGTAAGGGGTTATGCTCCATTTCGGGGAAACACCGCACCGTGAAACGATTCGTCATGATCTGTGCCGGCTCCGGCATCACGCCAATCTTCCAGGTCCTCCGCGCCGTACTCAAAGATGAAGCTGACCCGACGACGTGCCTCGTCCTCGACGGCAACCGCGTCGAGCAGGATATCCTCTGCCGCGCGGAGCTCGACGCCATGGCCGCCGCCGCCGGGCCGGATAAGTGCCGGCTGGTGTACTCCCTAACGAAACCCGCGCCGGAGTGGACGGGGCTGACGGGTCGCATGGACGCCGCCTTTTTCGAGAGGGAGGTGGGCAAGTGCGGCGGCGGCGACGATGAGCTCGTCCTCGTCTGCGGACCGGAACCGTTGGAGAAGGGGGTTCGCGCCAGTCTTGCTAGCCTCGGATGGAAGGAAGACGATTTGTTATTCTTCTAGTCACTGTCCAAAAAAGTTACGGTAGCCAACTCTGCATCTTAGGGGGCGTCAAAACGCCCCGTTCGCGTGACCCCGGGCCCACGGATCTCGGAAGTTCGGCACACAGGTCCCCTCCCTGGTCAGCAGACAGAGCCGCCACCGCGCCGGGCCGTAGTCTAGATGGAGGGTGTGGGTGGAGTTTGTATCAACGACAGAGCATCTAGAGAGATGGAGAGTTAGGTAGTTGCAGAGAATCGAGCATCTCCGAAGGGAGGCTTTAACTCAAATCTTTTTGGTCGGGGGCGGAAAACCGGCATGTTTACAAATTGTTGCTTATCAGCGGGGGGCTCCTTTCAGTTTTTAACGGCGTATTTGGATATCTCCGCGGGATGGGGGGGGAGCAAGGAAAGATTTCGCACACAAGCTTCGCTTCGTTTGCACTTACACGCGTGACATGGGGGTGGGCGCTGCGGATACCCAGCCGATATGTATCCTTCCTAGCAATGCAATATCAGACTGATCATGGCAAGTTCTGTCTCACATCTCATTATGCGATATAACGTGTAGAGCCATTGGGACTAAGGCACTTTGCATGTTGCAATTTGACCAATCTCTTTGATTATACACCGTTGGACTCCCCGTAAATAGTACCTCCCAGAAAAGAAGAAATCATGTACATTTCTTTCGTGACTATCGTTATTGTTATTTCCTTTTCTTCCCATCCCATTCATACACATACATATCCCCACGCCGCCTCAATGGCCCCCTTCCGCACCCCCACCCTCTGCAGCAGCACCGCCATGTAGCGTGGGATAGTAAAACGCAGCCACAGCGATAGCAACGTAAATCGTCACGCTCAAGAACCCTTCGAGGTAATTACTCTTCTGATCCCTCAAGAAATTTCCAACCGTCAGGATAGCCAAGATGAGCATGCCAATATCAAACACCTCAAAGACGAGATCCATGTGCTTGTGCAGACCCCACGCGACGATAACCACAAGCGGCGCGTTGAAGAGCGCCGTCTGCAGCGTGGCGCCGAGGACGTGCGACAGCGCAAAGTTCATCTGGTTGTCCCACGCCTCGTCGACGGCCGTCAGGTGCTCGGCGGCCTTTTCGACAAGGGGCACGAGGATGAGGCCCATAAATGGGTCCGAGATGTTGTGTTTCTCGACAATGGGCGCGATCTGCTCGACGAGGTAGATGGCCATGAACGTCACCAGGGTAATGGAGATGACGAGGGCGACGAGGCACTCAGTCAGCGTCAGCTTAGGCTTGTTGATGTCCTTGCGCTTGTCGTGATCGCGCTGCTCGTCGTGCTCAAAGATTGCGTCGTAGATTCCGTGGTGGGTGCGGGCTTGGAAGTATACGTAGACGGCGTAGGCGATGATGAGGAGGCAGGATACGATGCGGGAGATGTGGCGGGTCTTGCTGCCGAGTTCTTCGACCGTGAGCTGGTTTTCGAGCGAGTTGGCGAAGAGGGTCGGGATGGCGAGGGCGACACCGCTGGTCACGGTTGTTAACATCGGGTGAACATCGTCAGTGGAAAGGTTTCTACTTACGCTGTGAGGAGCAAGCCGCTACCTGCCTCACTGACAACCTCGCTGAACTCGGCTTCATCTCGTCGCATGCCGCCGGCAATGAAGCACAATCCCAAGCAGAGAAGCATAGTTGCCAAGATGGATCCCAGGATGGCAGCCTTGATAACGGTGAACTGGTCTCCGGCGAGAAGTACCATGAAGAGGATGATTTCGACAATGGATCCAAAGCTGCGAAATAGAATTAGCATCATATACTGCGGCAGAATAACGGGCTTGGCTCACGTCGTCTCGATCAGCACGCCAAAGACGTGGCTGACTTTCCGGGAAAGCTCCTGGCCGGCGAAACCAACCATGTTGGCACAGGGGATCATGGCGATGTAAGTGAGGATGAAGATGAGGACATGGTCGTTTGGTCGGATGTATCGAACGGCAAAAGCGGCAGGTACAAATGGCCAGAGGAAGTTGCAGAGTAGGGAAGCTCGACTTGATGATTTCCAGGAAATCTTGAGGAACTTGAAGGGGTGAAATCCCCTGCGGCCACTCTCGCCGGACGGCTTGACTCTGACTTTGCTACCTGGCGGAGGCTTTCGGTGGAGGTGCCCATTGTGACTCGGCAGCTCGTCGCCGCCGCGGGAAGAGTAGTTGGAAGTGCGTGCCTTTTCGGGAGGGATGATGGGGTGGTTTGATTCTCGTCGCCGTGATCGTCCATCGGTTGACGATCTGTGGCTCTGGCGGTAGGGTGACCTCGGAGCCGACATGACGGCGGTTTGAGTCGTCTATGTTTGTCTAGACAGGATATACTATGTATTTGCTAAGGTGCTTCACTTGGAGGAAGTGGGAATGCTGTGAAGGCGGGAAGTATATCTTATATGGAGTCGAAGAAGGCGGGTACACCGAGGTTGTATCACTGGGATGAGGAACGGTGAAGAAGTGTGGAACAGCCCCAATACCAAGACTTTTGACAGTGTGGCTGGACGAACAGCAGATGGGGGAAGGGGGGATATAATAAACGGATTTCCAAGAGATGGAGAAGAAGTGAGGGCCCTTCGTTCCCCAGTCTTGATCAACGTGGTCCAGTCCGTCGGTGATGTGGTGGCCGCGGGTAGTGGTAGCGGTAGCAGGGGTTGTGTGTTCAAGGTTGTCCGGGGGGGCTGGGCTGGACCGGGCCTGGGGGGGTTTCGGGGCGAGTACGTTTCAACTTGAGCTTTCTCTCTCTCGCTGCTGACCAGTCGGTGAGAAGGGGAAACCTGAGTATGAATCTAGGTATTGTCTTGTTGCTGTTGTGCAAGTGATGCTTGAACTGTGTACGGTGGACCGGTGGTTTGAGGGGACATCAATCCGAAAGAGAGCAAGAGAGTTCGTGACATGTTCGGCTTCGCAGCATATGTAGCAAGGGGAGCCGAAGAAAAAGAAAAAAGGTACGGATACACATGCAGACTCAATACTAGCGAGAGAAACCTTGCTCGGGGAGGGAGGGAGAGAGAGAGAGAGAGAGAGAGAGAGGCGTGTTGAGAGTCGGTGAATCAAGGCACAGCCAAGCTTGCTGTCATGCCAAGAGCTCTGACAGAACCCCTGTGCATTGTTGGACGAGTGGGAACTTGGGAAGAGAGAGCGACGGCGGGCGTACGTGTGTGTGTGTGTGTATGTATGGGTACACCTGGCCAGCTGGCTCGTTCGACGGGCGCCGCCTGAAATGCCGTGAAACCAAAAGTACAAGATACTTTTTCCCGTCCGTGTGTGAGGATGCGACGCGTGAGAGAGAGAGAGAGGTGGTAATTGGAATTTGAGTCCTTGGTAAGGTACGGACGATAGGAAAGGCAGACACGCCCTGCTTTCTGGAAGCCTGGTCCATTCGTGTATCGAGGCTTCATGTTATGTTTTGGTTTGTTGTTGTTTTTTCACCTTCGCGTTGTCCAGACTCCAGCCAGCCTGCATCATCAAAAAGAAGCGACACCACTCACAGACTGGCGGTAATGCAGGCAAGGGGGGGGGAGGGAGGAAATATTCGCCAAGACAAAACGTCGTGCAGATAAGCAGCAGCCCAACGACGCCAAACGACGTCACAAAGCCATCGCAGACCCCTGAAGACCATCAAAGTCCCGGAGCATTTCCCTAATAGAATGCAACGCCAGCACTGAGTAGGTACCTTACTGCAAGTTGCTGCAATCCTGCACACTACCGTCACTACCGTCACTACCGTCTTCCTTCCCTCTTCCTCCACCAGTTAAAGAGATTGTGCCAAGACTTTCATTTCAAGATTTCTCAGAGTTCCACGCGCATCCAGCCACTGCCTTCATCATTTTTTCTTCAAAAGTTGTCCATAATCAATGACCACGCTGACATGGGGGAACGTTGCTTCTCATCTCCGTCCTCCCTTCTACGGATAGTGTCACTGTCTGGTCTGCCACAGTAGTCTCCCGGTTCCTGGTAAAGTGCCGAGGCTTCTCTCAAAACCTCAGCATCTGGGCAAAGTTATGCAGCAGGCGGGCGGGCGTCCGATGCGTCTAACTGCAACCCGCCCTGAAGTCGCAAGGAACCACCGTCCATACAATTGACTTTTTTTCGGACGGAACACAAAGTAAGGACACCTGAACTTTCCGAGGGAGGCAGCCAAGCACAGACTTTTGACGGAACGCGCGCACAACACAAGGGGGCTGAGGGACGGGGAAGAGGACGGGGGAACGAGGGAGGCTCAACTCCAAGAGACCTGGGCCTATAACGCCCATTGTTCCGAGAACCTACGATCGGTGCCTACTGTAGTAAGCAAAAACCAAATGTCGAACCAGGTCAAACCAAGATGAAGCCGATATGAGCCAAGACCAGCCAAGAGGAAAAGACTCACACTAGGATCTCCCCAAGACGAACAACTGGGTCTGCCATCGACAAAGCCAAGCACCCAAGCAAGATGCCACGAGCTTCCACACAGCCTGAGACACCGTCGCACAGCGCATCTCCACCTCCACCCCCCGATGAGCGAACCGTTCCATCCCAGCTTGTCCCCTTGGCAAAAGCTTCTTTGATCTGCCTGCATTCACTCTGACTTTCCATTGCATATCCTGGTGCACATCCCCTTTTGGTCGACCGTAATCGTGTCTTTGGTTGTATTTTCTTCTAAAAACGAAATCTCAAAACGCCCAAAACATCCAAAACAATGTCCACTTCCTCCCAGCCAGCCTCGCCAACACTAACCTTCTGGCGTTCTGACTTCCCGCACTTCCCGTGCCGTAACAACCGATCCGCCGATTCTACTTCCAACAGTTTGGAAGATCTCTAGGCGCAAGGGTCCACTCCCCAATGCCATTCCAACTTCGTATTCCCAAATTCCTCCTGACCAAGGAGTAAAGTAGCGGCCTCTGCTTGTGCTCGGAAGCTTCCAAACCGCCATTCCAGCATTGTAACCTGGGGTCCAGTCTGCTTGCGAACCAAGACGCTCTCTGTCTGGTACTCGAAGTACTTTGAGAACCAGTGTTCGAGCTCATTGCGTTTGACCAACCCAGACGGGCCCGGGATTAGAACAACCCTTGAGTTGCTGGTGTCTGGCTGTGCAGCAGACTTGGTTCTGTTCCAGACAACTCTAAGACGGCGCCCTCCGACAATGAGCCTTCCCTGCTTGATGGCCTTAAAGCAATTCTCAGCGCCAGCCCGGTCAAAGAATACCATCTTTGCTGCGGCACAAAGCTGCCCTTCAGCTGGTTTGGCAGCGTTGATGACGGCTGCATAGACTTTCCCCACTGGCGCACAACGAGCAACAGCTCCCAGCAGCATCGTATGAGTGCAATTGGCTGGAAGTTCGGGGATGAAGAGTGCTGTGTTCTCCTCATCCTTGCATGCCGCACTTTGATTGCGAAGGTTCAAAGCGTCGCCAGCGTAGTTGGACGGCAGGTTGTAGAACTCCTTTGCAAACCGTGAGATCGCTTGTTTGTGAGGTGCATGAGTGACTTGGCCCCGCTGCTCAGCAACCATACGCATTGGAGCAAAGCCTCTGCTATGGCTTGTTGTAGTTATTTTGCTGGCGTTGGAGGGTTGTGTGTCGATGCAAACCAGCTGCTCGACGTCGGCAGTGTTGGAAGGTCCAGCTTTGAGGGTGCCGTTGAGGGAGCCTGCAGCTGATGCTCTTCTAACCATGGTGCCACCTTGAATTCCTGTAGTCTTGCTTCCGCCACGACCGAGACCGCTCAGACTGCTGCTGCTGCTCGTGCTGCCACCACTCTTGCCACCAACAGCAGCTGTGGCAGCCACAGGAGCGGCAGAGGCCCTTCGAGCTTGGGCATTCTCGAGGTCGAGCCGGGCCAAGCATGACGCCAGGACCTGGTCGTGGGGAGCAAGTCTTTGAGCATCGTTCTGAGCCATTTCTATCGTGAATGTCAGTGAAAATTCAAGTTGATAGGGCACAAAGAGAGCGATGTACTGATTGCTGTCTGGGTGCTACCGTCAATGGACGAGGGCGCTGGTTTGAGATGGAGATACTTGATGCCGAAAACATTGGGGAAAGCTTTCGGTCTAATGTAAGTTGATCAACGTCTTGACGCTTAACGTATATGATCGTGCAAGAGAAAGAGGTGATAAAGGCGATCTTAAAGCTAAGGTCGAAGCGTGAGTGGAAGCGTGAAGGAAAAAAGATGGACGAGAGAGGAGAGGATAAGAAGGGGGATACATATAGGAATGAGAAAGGAGGATTCAGTCAAGGGCAGTTCGTGGGCGGTCTTTAGGCTGTCGAGGGAAAGAGGGAAGGAAAAAAGGCATCACCCATGGGAGGGAGCGATGGGGTGAGGTGTGTATTCACATTACTTGAATATACCCTCACGAACGGGTCTCTCCCTCATCTGATGCTGCCTGCCTGTCCTCCCTCACCTTATGATCAGCTTCACGGCCCTCAACAGCACGAAAGGCTCTGGAGGTCGACGGGTAGAGGGTCTTGATCTTTGACTAAATTCTGCAGTCTCTGGTTTACATCAAGGTTCCGATCACTCGAATTCTGGATTGGTAGGTCCGTTCATTTTTGCTTTCACCTTCACCTTTTTCATCCCAATCGAAATGTCTACTGAAGTGCTTAGAATTAGACTAGACGATGATGGTATCTATTGAAAACCCCAGGTGTCTTGGACTAGGAAGGTAGTTGTGATACTCAAGCAGAGGTGCCGATGTCGTATTTTGATGATGTTCTAGACGGAACTCGAAGCAGAAATTTGCCAGGCAGAGCGGTTTGGGTAGGTACGTTAATCACTCGATCCTGCCTTTTAATCTGGCTTCAGTAGGTCGCTGGTTCTCAGTTGAATATCAAAATCACAATAGTGCGCCATCTTCCATGATGTCGATGTAGTGCGGATAGGGGGTGGCAAAGATGAAGAACCCAATAGAACAGGAAACGAGGTCGACTCCAGTATTTATCATGTATTGCTATGACCACCACTCACCCATCACCATCAGTGATATTTTCACCGGGACGGCGTATCATGTGTGTTATTTCCCCAGGAAGGGAATCAACTTCAATTCACTTGTTGACTGTCTGCCATGGCCATAGAAACGCCGTTTATATACTCCGTCTTGTCCAGATAGCCGAGTACCTCAAAGTGAAGAAACAAGAGGACGTGTCATACGAAGAGTGCAACGTCACAAACGAGGACCCAGGAAAGAGATCCTTAGCCGCTTTCTGGTTTTAGTCACGAACAAACCACCCCTGCGTCTTTATCTTTTAGCATTCGGCTACTCAACCCCTGAAGTTGACAGAATAGGGCGAGTTGATGAGGACGTGTCTTTAGACGGGTAATCATAGGTAGACAGACACCACAGTGTGATGTGTCGACAACAGCTAACTCTGTTCATGCTCCTTCAGTGTTCGAGTTCCTTGAGTGGTATCGGTAGGCTATATCGTAATCCCAGTACGAACTCCTACAATCACAACCTCACACCTCTCCATCTTCCCGTACCTCATCCTTCTCCTCCCGCCCATCCCAAACCTCAACCTCCTCCAACAAAATCGTATCCCCCTCATCAAACTCCTCCTCCTTCACCTCAACAACCCTCACCCTCTCCCCATCCTTACCAGGCACAGTCTGCGCCACAACAACAGTCTCAATCCCCGCAGGACAATACTCTTCCGGCCCCATCGGCAACGCATCAACATCAATCTCCAAGTTCAACAACGTCTTCAAGATCACCTGACTCCCCGCCTTGCTCATCACCTCGTTCGCCTGCTTACATTGATCCGACGCGACGCACTCCCGGCACCCGTGCTCGCAGTAACAGTCCTCGACTCGCTTCACGGCCTGCTGCAGCAGGTGGTCCACGTGCTCAAACGCCTTTGTGCTGATGCCCGACCCGCTGGCGCCGCCCTTGGCGTCGTAAAACGTCAGTCGGCCAGGTCTCTTCCTCTGGGAATCCTTCTTGGCGAATTCTTTGAGCGCGATTTTACACTCTGTGCGGACGTCGCCCGGTAGGCTGATGACAAAGTTGGGCATCAGGCTGAGGATGGCGTGCTCGGCCGCGTGGATCGACGCGGCAATGTTCAAGCGCCGGTCGACGAGGATCTGTAGCGCTTTCTTCGGTATGTCGAGCCACATCCCCTTGCCGTAGCGGATGACGGGCGGGTTATCGACGTGCACGGCGTCCAGCACGCGCTTCTTCTTGTCCACCTTGAAGAACCCGTACACGTTCTGCTGGATCTTGATTATGCCGTAAAAGGCCCTGGACATGGATCCGGAGATCTTGCGGATGGCTTCCGTCTCGATTGGATCAATGTCGGTAAAGTCTCGCTGCGTCGTGGTCCATTCGACCTTGACGCGTTCCACCCTCGCCATCATCTTTTCGGGCTGGAAATCCCTGACGAGGTACTTGTTCCCTTGGTGAAGAAAAATGGCGCCGTCGTATATCGTAAACGTTGCCCTCGAGGCTTCAAGCTCCTCCAAGACTTCATTCTTACCGTGTGTAATATCGATAATGGCAAAGTGATCATCTTCGGTATCACGGATGGCGACGAACCTCGAAGGGATAGGGCGGAACCGATCGTGGCAGTGATAAAACCCCAAAGGATCCTTCACCAGCCTCTCCTCACAGATGATGGGCAAATCCTTACCAAAGTACTGAGCATCCTCCACCGGCCGAATGGGCATTTCATACGCGGCACATTGGATGTGCCCCTCTCGCACCAGCATATTCTCCAGATCGACCTGCAACTCACAATTCGGCTTGGAAAAGATTTCGTCCGGGTTTTGCATGTAATGTTGGTCAGTCGGGAAACAGTCGCCCACCAACACCGACAGCGAGTCCTTGTTCCTTCGTCCGGCGCGGCCGCTCTGTTGACGCAAGTTGGCAATGGTATAGGGAAACCCCCAGGTTAGCACGCAGTCCAATGTGCCAATGTCGATACCAAGCTCCAAGGCGGTGGTCGCGACGATGCCGAGGAGTTTACCTTCGAACATCTCTGACTCTATTCGCCGTCGGTCTTGCGCCGTGTAGCCGCCTCTATAACCCATGACTCTGTTGACGCACTCTGGCCGCCCGAGAGATTCCAGTTCCTGCTGCACTGCGGTGACCAACTTCTCGCACTGCTCTCTGACTCTGGTAAAGGCAATAATGCGCACGCCCCTGAGCATGAGCTGGCAGAAGAGGCGTGCACATTCGAACAAGGCGTCACCTCGACCGCTTGCCGGGTCTCCGGGGTCCTTGTACGGCGTGTTCCAGCAGAGAAATTCTTTGCGGCCTGTCTGAAGTTAGTCCATGGAAATATGGAAACGGGGCCAGGCAGGAAACATACCGGACGGGGAGCCGTCAAAGTCGACGAGCCGCACATTTTCTATGCCAAAGATCGTCTTAAAGTGCTGCCTTGGGTTGGCTACCGTCGCAGAACACGAGATGAACTTAATGTGGCGGTTCCCAACGGCAGCGCATATTCTTCGTAGCCTCCTCATGATGAACGCCACGTGGGAACCCATCTGCCCATTGTAGTAGTGCAGCTCATCGACGACGACATACTTGAGGTTCTTCAGGAACGTCCTCCACCTCTCCTCCTGCGGCAGAATGGTTATGTGCAACATATCCGGATTCGTAAAGATGATTCTCGCCTCTTCCCGAATCACATTGCGCTCCTTCATCGGGGTGTCTCCATCAAACGTCTCCACGAGCACTTCTTCCATACCCGGCATATAGCTCATGAGCTCCCTCAAACTCCGTTTCTGATCTTGCGCCAAGGCTTTCGTCGGGAAAATGTACATGGCGCGCGTGTGCGGGTTCTCTTCCAGGGCGTGGATCACTGGCAGCTGGTAAATCAGAGACTTGCCGGAGCTCGTCGACGTGGCCACGACGACGTGCTGCCCTTCGAGCAGGCCGTTGATGGCTTCGGTCTGGTGCGCAAAGAATTGCGTGATGCCCTTTGCGTTGTACAGCGCATTCACGAGATCCTGGCTGAGGAGGAAGTTGAGATCGCCGTAGACGGGCTCCTGCGGCTCGAAGACGCGGTGTCCGTCGGGCACAATCTGGCCACTGTACCAAGAGCAGTCTTTCAGCTCCTGTACAATCTCCGGGACACTCTTCCGCTCCGTCGGGATGGACTCGGGCAAAGCTCCGAGATCTTTTGGCCCCTCCTCCTCTATGGTAGACGGCACAGGAATATGAGCCTCCGTTGCCGTCGCCAGGCTCAGATCGGGATCAAGCCCATCAGCAACGCACTGGTTGAGGAAATAAATAATGGCATCGTTGAACCTCTGATTCCGCCTCTCGATCAAGTTAGTCATCTGCTTCTGGCTGTAGACGGGCATCTTGAGAGTCTCCTCCCTCAGCTTCCTATTCGGCTTGATAATCTCGCCCGTTTTCCTGTCCTTGACCTGTCGTTTCAGATCGCCGTCCACAAACTCAAAGTACAGCACTTCCTTTCCCCCCTCGACAGCCTCATCGGGGTGGTGATCCAGCTTCTCGAGACCCGAGATGCCTCCGACAGAGGCGTCCGGGGCAGGCGCCTGAGAGAGGAAATCCCGCCCTTTCTTGAACACCACGTCGCGTTCGGCGCCCCTGACCTCGGTCTGCAGCATAATCTCGTCGACATAGGCAAAGTTGACGCCCTCAGGGCGTATGGCGGCGATAGAAGCTATATCCTCGACTGTCAAGGACGTTTTTGTATGCGATTCCACTGAGGACTTGATCGTCTCAAACGTGGTGGCGAGGTGTTTGCGAGTACAACAAAACGTGAAGACGAGATTGAGCGCGCGATGGGTCTTCTCCAAGTCCTTGAATCGTTGAGGCCACTCAATCTTGCACTCCTCGGCGGGGGCTACGCTTTCCGTGCTATTCCGTTTCGACCCGGCCTTCTTCGGCGCAGCCCTTTTCCTGGACTTGGTCTTTTTCTGGGTGTCAGTGGACGCTGCATCGTCGGTATTTGATGGACCGTCCTCTACAGAATCGACACCATTCTGACTCTCTTGCGTAGAGGTATCATTCTCATCTTCTTGTCGCTTCCTCTTACCCCTGGGCTTCCGTACTATCGCCTGGGGCTCGCCTGGAGCAGCGCTTGACATGGTCGCTTGAACCAGTGACCCTTAGCAGGCCGCCATCTCTCGAATGCGGGAGCGAAGAATTGGGGTTTAGAAGTCGACAAGAGAAATCGACTGGCTTGGAAACCCTATGAGAAAAGCTCTTGGACATACGGATGGTGAAGAATGATAGAGCGTATTTGGCATTCGGACGCGCGACGTCACTGCCTCTTAGATCAAAGAAGTCGTCTGCGTCACGTAATCCACACCAGGTCACGTGCGCCACCTACATTACTACCTTCTCGACACTCTAACTTCAGTCGTTCAGAAGCTCCTATACAGACACGGTCCAAGTCCCGACGACTTGAACGAATATTCAATCTTCAGTCGAATTGTGTCCATGTTACAATGCACTGAGTGTAATATCTAATGTATCGAAGGATACCTGATTTCCTGGTATCATGGATAAGGGCCTGAGATATCCGCCTAGTTCAAACTGGACTCCTAAACAAATCTCTGCCGTCCCATCAATTGTGTGCATGCCCTTCTTCTTGTCCGCTCTCTCAGGTAGCCTACGGTCTCCAGGCGGTCTCCGGAGATGCTCACGCCGGCTCTCCCTTTATAGTGATGCGTATTCGCCCCTTGTTCGTTGAACAGGTATATTTAAGCGACCATTAACGCCGCCGGCTATCTCAAAATCACTTGAGAAATACCGGTATGGATCACTCAGTTGCTCAAGAGCTCTCGCTGCACCATTCCAACCTCGTTCAGGAATGACTTTGCACTAGCAGCGCTCAGCTGGACGTGATGAGTTAGCAAATCAAGTCGCTTCACAGTTTGGTGGTGTTGGGAAACACATACTCGTACATGAACGCTCACTGGCTTAGCCTCCGCGCCTTCAAAGGCGGTGAACATGACGCCGACGCTCTTCAACGTCGCCTTTTCCTGGAATTGCATCGCCGGCAGGATAACCGTGTTCAGTAGTATCCTGTGAGTCTGATCCTGCCTCATGATGAGACGAGGCACCTTGCTGCCTCTGCTCTCGCCAGCCTCGGGATCTTCCAAGTCTTCCAGAGCTGATGCATCAAAGGAGCCAGGTATCGGCAAGCCACCTTCGTCGAACTGGACACAAGCCTCGGGAACGTTGATCTTAAGCATACCAGATCCGCGTTCCTTCCAGCCAACCTCCTTTTCCAAGTAGAATATCTTGGCTCTGACCTGGACTATGGTAGCTTCACCAGCCTCGCCGTCGTCGACAGTAACTACAAGAGGTTAGTATGACTTTGTGCGTCCCGGAATAGAAAACGCCTGCTTACTCTTCTGCAGCTTGGTACGTTTCTTGTCGTCCCCAGCCTTGGTTTCTTCCTTGTCAGACTCTTCCTTTTCGTCCTTGTCGCCAGACTCTGAGGCTCCATCGGCATCGCCTTCAGTCTCGTCTTCGTTGTCGTCTTCCGCGTCGCTGTCAGGAGCTCCGAACGGCTTGGCGGCTTTTTCGGTCTTAAAGGAAGACTCGCCCGTCTTGGCGAAGCTCGAAAGTGGTTTGCCGCCTAGACCGCCGCCAAAGGCACTGCCAAACGCTGAGCCAAACCCGCCGTTTGCGCCAGCGGGCTTAACGCTGGCGAAAGGCGACGAGGCCGAGCCGGCACCGCCGAAGCTCAGGGTAGGTGTAGGAGCCGGGGCGGCATCAGGCTTGGATGGAGATAAACCGCCAAAGGGTGATGCGCCAGCCTTCGCTCCACCAAAGACACTTCCCTTGGTCGCACTTCCTAGCGAGCCGAAGGGGGACGCACTTGATGCCGCCAATTTAGCGAAGCCAGAGCTGGCAAACGCAGAGCTCGACGTTCCCTTCTTCTCGTCCTTTGTAGAATCCTGTGATGTAGCTTCTGTTGCGGCTTTCTCTGTCGTCTTGGTATCGGTAGTCGGTGGCGCCTATAGAAGGGAACAGCGTCAGTATGCACGGCAAAACCACATGCGTCAAGATCAAAGCCTACAGTGGAATCGGCCGCAGCGTCACCAGAGCCGGCAACCTCGTCCCTATGTCTCTTCTTCTCCGGCTCCAGCCGCAAAGCCCTGTCCTTGGCCGAGTCGCTTGAGGCGACACTCTTGACGTCGGCCTCGTCGGCGTCCTTGTCCTCGTCCAGCTGATCGTGCGCCCGCTTCTTCTTGGGCGACGAGACGTGGTCCTTGTGGTCCTCGTTTTGCGACCCCGAAGGCGTCGTGTCGGCAGTGGCTCCTTCCGCCGCGGAGGACTTCTCTGAGATGGCCGTGTGCTTCAGCTCTTTGCGGGCAGCGGCGGTCTCGGCGTCCTCCTTTGCTTCGATTGGGTCCGACTTGGGACTGCCCGGCTGGGGATCGTCGGCCATGGTGGTTTTTTGGTTGCGTTCCTGTGTTGAAGCGGTTTCTGCGTCGTGTACGTCGTTCGTCGTCGGGTGGTGGTGCAGAGGTTTCTCTGTGCCCGACTTTTGCTAGCGATGGAGCAAAATCGGTGTAGTTCAGTAGCGTGGGAAATTGCTGGGAACTGGATTTTGCCGCGCGGACGAGAAGCCCAAAAAAAGGCAAGAATAATAAAAAGAACAAAAAAAGTCGCAGTTGCTGTGCAATAGACCAAGAGTCGTTCTCTACGACAAGAGCAATAGTAAACCTGGTTGTCGACAGGGTAAGAACACCGAGGCCCGCGTTTCTGGGTTCTGGGGGCGGTGGTGTCGCGCGACTGGCGTTTGGGGGGTTAAGGTTGTGGTTGAGAAATGTCTAGCAAGGAAGGTAGTCCACTGTCCAGGTAGTGGCGGTGCTACGATGTTGCTGCAGTGCGGTACGGTGGTAGGTATACTCCGTAGTACGGGCAGTACACACCCACTAAGTCAAGGTAGGCGCGGTACAAAGAGCGGGATGCGGTGACAGCAGGCTCGTCTTTCGCAGAGAGATTTGGCGTTGCTCGCTGAGATGGGAAATAATTGGACGGGACCGACTCCCGCCAGAGTTAATCGATCCAATCAATTCGGCGCGCTCCGGGCTCGGATAAGACGACGGGTCACGGCTGCCCGGCGGGCCAGACGAGAGTGAAAAGCCTGGGCACCTCACCTTCAGCTCGTCCACGGTGCCAACCGAAAAGTTGAATTCCATTGGGCCCATGGCGGCATGCATTAGCGCCCTTTGCCTTTGAGATGGCCTAGAACTTCCTACCTTAGGTATGCCATACTCCGAGAGAAACTCGCTACCTCTGCATCTTTGTCCAGTCTTGCTTTCTGCTTTATTCATTCGTTTTCATAGCCTCATTTATATCACCACCCTCCCGCAATGTTCCAAGGGGGCTAGCTATTCAATACGACGAGGATCTGGCCTTGAATTGGATAAACCGTGACTGGAAGTGAGGGGTATTTTAGACTCAAAAGGTCAGGTTCTCTTGTGACGGGATATAAGGCAAGGTACACTGTACCGTACCGTTCCTACGGTGGGGTTCCCCGCCTCCGATGTCCTTCAGGGCCGCTCGTCTGAGGTGTCAGATGAATGGCCCTGCCGTGGTGTGGCTGTCCAAAAAGGGCAACGCAGGTGACATTCTAGCGGCAACTACCGACGCCGCTTGCAGCTAGAAATTGTTCGTCCTTGCCTTGGTTCTTGACCTGGGTTGTCTTACAACTAGATGGTAGTCGAAATGACCGATTTACCTACAACCATTCCCACTACACGACATGTTCTGTTGGGAAACCACTTCTCCTCCCAGATACATTTGGCAAAGGACAAGTCGGGTACGGCGGCGCACACGCAGGGTCATCGCTAGACGGGACACTCACGTCCCTAGACAGCCCAAACTAACAGCAGAAAATCAAACGCCCATTTCTCATTCATTGGCCCGCCATCATCCCGAGGATGAGTAGCACAACATGGATATCTAGAATACAGTGTGCGCCTTAGGTCCTCAGCCAAGGCCACGTATACAGTACATCTCTCAACCTGCCCAGACACCTCGTTCTCCCGCTACGACTCGCGACCTCGTCGTCGCAGCTCAGCTGATGAAGCAGAGGCAGCCCAGGCCGAGGTAGAAGACGAATAGGGGGTACACGGCGATGCCGACACGGTTCTTGACCACACCGCTGCCGCCCAGAATGCTGACGCCTGCCGCCAGAGACCATGCGACGAGGACGAGATACACAGGCACCCGGACAACGGTCGGGATACCAAAGGCAGAGAGCAGTGCCGCAATCACCAAGGGGAAGAGCGTGTATCCTATGATGCAGACGCTTTGCGCAAAAGAGCTACGGCGGTCTGTTAGTATTTCGCTGATACACGTACGGTTCTTGGCCGCAGAGACCGCGCAAAGGGGGGAAAAACTCACATGCTTCCTCCCAACAGCTTAATCTGCAACGTCACCACAGCCTCCCCAATCCAAATCATGGCAAACACACCGCTGAACACGACATCTTTCTGGTCCGCCCTCGCATTGAAGCTGAGCAAGAGACTCAAAAGCAGACAGAAGATAAGCGGGCCCCACAGATCCCAGTCCCGCAGGCCGGGCGTCATGTTATTCTGCGACAGCAGCGCCTCCGAGTCCATGAAGCGGCTCGCCAGGCCCGTAAGCTCCTCGCGCGCGCCCGAGATGCCGGCGCCGCGGATGTTGGCGTAAGCGCCCCGCAGGCCGTCGGCGTCGAACATGGTGCCGCCCAGCAGGTACTTGGGGTATAGCACCTCCCGCATCTTGGCCCAGACGGCGAGGAGGTCGCGGCGGAGCGTGTCCCACACGGACTCGTCGATTGTGTTTTGCGGCGCGGCGCGGTCTTCACCCGGTATGCGTGACGTCCAGGCATTCTCGTTGAGCGGACGCGAGGAGGAGGAGCTCGAGCCGATGTTGCCTGTCAGTGGCTGGCGTGAGGATGTATTGCCGAGGGGGTCGTCGAAGTCATCTAGATCAGCTACATCGCAGATTGGAGTGTTAGCTTTCCATCGCCCAGCCATGCCGTATGTTCTCTTTAGAAAGCTTACCATCATCAGGGTCAATCAAGTCGTCGTCAGGCAAGGGAGGGTTGGCATAGTCGTCTCGTTTGCTCGTAGATGCCATGGCTGAAACGGGAACTCGTATTGTTCAACAAACAACACTACTTGTCGCTGCTTTCGTCCTTTCGTATCGGACAATAGGGAAAGTATATCCGAAATGTGGTCGTGGGGAATCGTTATGGTTCAACTGCAAATCGCTTTGCAACCTTCAAGTTCGCGGGACGGGATGGGGGACTTTCTGGTCTAATTGACGTACGTAGCAGCTTGCGACTCCTGGGCAAAGACTCCACGGTTTCCTCCAGGGCGAAAGCATTGGGTGGTCCAAGCTCCCTTGAATCGGAAAAAAAGAGATCCGCATCCCCGATCCACTTGATGCCACGCCATCGCTAACTGGCCCAGGGATGGCCCGTCTGCGTAACGTGCTGACCCCACTCCGTGCTGTACCCTCCCGCGGCCCAGGCCCGGATTTCAATGTGGATTCCCGTCCTGTCCGTGACGGAGCTGGTCCGTTGAAGCTCTTGGAACAGGTGCACATGAAGATTCAACATCGTGATTAACTAGATACACACGCATGATCACGCGCTATGGGATCCGAATGTAAGTAAGATGGATAGCTTTGCCCTGAATTACCTAGTTTGAATAAATATACCAAAAACTCCACATCAGCAAGCGACCCTGCTGCCAACTCGTCTATATACAAAACTGCTTCTCCTCCTTTGCGAGCTCCTCGCGGGGTATCTTTTCATTTTTACCGTCCGTTTCTAGTAAAACGCGGAACGCCGATGCCTGGTACACACACAACCCCCTTTTCAATGTCCTCTTTGCCAGAGGGGGAAACCACCGCAATCTTTTGTTTCCTTGTCGTCACCGACCACTACCGACTTCTTCGAGGATTGATAGAGCCTCTACCTACTTTCCTTCCTTAAAATTTTTGATCGCATTCTGTTTGCATGGAGTCCGCCAAGGCGCTCCTGAGTTCCTGAGATGGTCAGCCTCATACTACCCTCTCCCATATTCGAGTGTTCCAACTACTGCCATGGGTAACGGTAGCCATGAGATGGATCATTTGGTCCGGCCGATCCGTTTGGACCATTGCCGGAGTTTCCATCGGCATGTCCGTTGCCGTTGGAATGTCCATTGGACTGACCGTTAGCCTGCCCATTAGACTGCCCGTTGGGCTGGCCATTGGGCTGTCCGTTCGGATGTCCGCCACCATGCCCATTGGAACGACCATTGGTTTGAACTTGACCGTTGTACGGAGGGGGTATTTCACCCCAAGGCCGATTCTCCGGCGCTCCTCGTTGATCGTTACCAAAACCTTGTGGCTGTGGTTGATGCTGCTGACGAGGGGCCTGGTAGTCGTAATGAAGCTGGGGTTGGTGATGCTGATGATGCTGTTCTCGATGATTGTTGTTCCTCGAGTAAGTGTCAAACGCCGACGTGTAGGCGGGCTGTAGACCGGGCCATGTGGGCGGCGGTGGCTGAGAGTAGATGTAGCTGCCCATCTGAGGTACATGGCTATATCCGGATGGTATGCCTTGGTTGTACGACTGTCGGTAAGCCGATGAGGGCGGGCCAAAGGTCTTTTCCTTGTCGTACTGGGTCCATCGATGAACCGCCTGATTTTCCGGCCCATGTAAAGAAGCACTCGCTGCATTGGGATCCCAAATAGGCAGACCCCCGTCGGGTATAGACTCGCCGCGTGGCATTCCTCGCGTGTATGTCGAAAGATTGCCATTGATTCCCACCAATGCCCATGCGAAAACGGCAACATCTCTGATGGAGCTCATGAGATGGTCCACAGGTGGACCCCCAGCAGCCATGACGTTGTCTTGCAAAGGCATATACTGAGGCATGAGAGGAGGTCTGAAATTGTAGAGCGATTCCTGCGGAACTTGAGGCCGGATGGGATGGTGACCCCAAGGCGCCGCAAAGAGACCGTTGGTGTAGGTTGGGACGACCAACGGTGGGTGAGGTGCCGGAATTGGTGGGCGCGCTCTGCGAATGACAACGACAAGACCGTCGGAGGTGCATGACACGACAGCTTCGAGCTCAAAAGCCTGAGGCGGTTCCCGTCGACGGTTACGCATGGGTTCCGCGGGCGTCGATGCCTGGGCCGCCGATCCGTCGACTGAAGGGGCGCTGGTAGCTGCAGTGTTCTGTGTTTGGTTGCTCGAGCCAGAGGCGTTCGTGGTCGTTGTTTGGTTTGCAGAGCTGTGATTTGACATATCCGGGCGACCTTGGTCTTCTTGTTTGATCGCGGGACCGTCATCCTCGTCAATGTCCATGCGACCATCGAGTTGGACACCCCCGCCGTCAGAGTCACTAGAATTTCCGCTGTTGTGCTCTTCGTCTTCCTCCTCATCGTCAAAGTCCTCAGGCCGACGCGGATCTCTGTACCAGAACCTTAGATAGGCAATCGAGTCATTGGCCTTTGCACTTTCCAAACAACGGATGGCATCCGGCAGGCAATTCTCCTGTATGCACTCATAGAAGCTCTTGTCTTTGATCTGGTCGGGCCTGACGCCGAGAATCGAGGAGACTGCATTGGTCGCGAACATGACGGTCAAGGTGCGTGTGAATCTGTTGAGGATGAGAGCTGCGCGGGGCTCGCGTTCCACGGGGGGCATTCTGAATTTGGGTGAGAGATGCTCCAGCATGTGGTAACGAGGATCCCGAGGGGAGCTCGAGAACAATCGACGGATCTGAGGTGCATCAACGGCTCGTCCTGTCGCGACATTAGCATGAGATGAATTGAATGTGATGCTCAGAGTCCTCGCTTACTGTGACTCTTTTCGTCCCGTCGATAAATACTGGTACAGGCAACCAAGACATCGTGAACGACAGTGAAGCAGCATTCGCAGCTCACCCATTGGCCATCGCGTGCCATGATGCGAGCATAGTGAAGCACGGCTGCCTTGTCCAGCAAGACGCCGCGACTATGGATAGAGCGAGCGAAGGGTACCTCGTCGGGGTGGAAGAAGTCAAAGCATGATTTTCCCTGCACTTCCTGAGGGGTATAACCCAGTATGTCGTAGACTGAGTCGGACACGAATAAAATGGCAGCGCTGGGGTCCGTGGAATGAATGGTCATGAACGTTTGCTCCATGGCAAACAGTTGGCTCGTGGCTGAAACAAGGTCTGGGATATATGTCCGATTGAATCGCAATTACGTCCGTCTCCTCACACGTCGTCCGGAGTCTTGATCGGCTGCGAAGTATGGCGGGTAGGCTTTAAGAGAATGCTTGAAAGCCGCGGAGAGCTTGGTGGATCCTCAATACCACAAGGCGTCGTATCAGGTGGCCGCGCCAAATAGAAGCTCGACTTATCTTGAGCGGCAGCTGTTATACGTCTGGGAGACCAGTCGGGACTGAGCACAGTGGTTGTTTTCTCAAAATGCTGTTGATTGTAGTATGCGGAGATTGCTGGGCGTGGGACACAGATTGCGCTGTCACCTCGCAAGCGAAGGCTGTCAGTTTCACTCTCACGGGCTATACCGATCGAGTGGCCGTGGCAGTGAAAGTGGTGGATCCGACTTATGTGACTGGCACAGGGTAGCGGGAGTGCAGAGTATGGACGGTATTGCGTCGCGTCGTACACAAGCAGGTATGCACAGTGAGAAAAGGCGGATTGGAGGTGTTCAAGTGACAGTTGCGAGCTCGATGCGGTTTGCTGCAGAAGGAGAAACGGGGGCTGAAGGTCGAGGTGTAGTCGGATATCCAAGCTGATGGATAGTGCGGAGAGGGCGCAAGCCGGTCAGAACAAGACCGTTTTGTGGTGGTGTTGGTGGTGGTGGTTTTTCCTTTGGCGTTGGCGGGGGTTGTAAACGTTGCGGTTCCCTTGAGGTTAAGGTAGTCTGAGTTTGAGGTACATGCAGACACAGATAACCTGACGTAGTGGATGCACTCGGACGTTGAACGAAGGTTGGCCGAAATCTCGAAGAAATACGTCGAGGGTAGGCGAGGATATGCAACCTAGGTATTATTCGTACCGTAGCCGTAGGTAGCTTGCGTAGGCGTACTTTGTAGGGAGGTAGACTAAGGCAAGCAGGCAAGGTAAATGTAGATAAGTTGGGACGAGCCGAGCTGCTAGTGGCGAAAACGACGGGTTGATTTGATTGCGGGATGCCGTTGGTTCAAGTTTGTTTGGGTCCAGAATCACAGCGAGAACAAACACCTAATAGTGTAGTAATGGCTGAGGGAGAGGAGACCGAGAGAAAAAGAAGAAGGAGGAGATTTGGAGGAGTGCCATGTGTTGCGAATGGCGGAGGAGGCGAGCATCTTTTTATGACAGCTCGTCTAGCAAGTGGTTTGGCAAATGTGATTTGA
This sequence comes from Colletotrichum godetiae, assembly GCF_030913485.1. NCBI lineage: Eukaryota > Fungi > Ascomycota > Sordariomycetes > Glomerellales > Glomerellaceae > Colletotrichum > Colletotrichum godetiae. The sequence continues at coordinate 115,285 of NW_026851251.1, read as the reverse complement.
GAGAGGCTGCGGCGGCGGCGGTGGAGGGGGGGGGGACGGCAGTGGAGGGGGGGAATGTCCAGCTCTGCGCTGAGCTTCTCCTCTACTTTGCTTTGCTTCGCTTTGCTCTCTGCTCTGTGACGGCACCGCACGGCACCGCACCACGCAGCTGAATTGGCAGCCAGAGAGCCCCTCGCCTCTCTTCCCAGTCAGCCAGCGGCTTCGCAAAAACGGATGCGGATAGGGCAAGATTGGTGAGGAGAACTGACAGGGCCCAGCTGAGCAAGACAGGGTCCCGGGGCCCAGACCCCCCTCCATCTTCTTGCAGCACGCCAGCACCAGGTGTGACTGTGAAGTACGGATACCACCCGTCCACCTCGACTTCTACTACTACTGTGTATGGATACCACAAGGGTCATGGACACGGCTGTCGACTTTTCGACCGTCGTCTCTCGTCTGCCAGTGCTAATACTTCGTACGGAGTACCCCCGCCTGCTGAGCAAATGCGGGTGCGTAAGGCATGCTCGCGCGCTACAGAGTATCGTATGAACCTGGATATGGACACACAGATGAGACTTGATAGTCAAGACTGAAAGAGGACCGATGGACACCTTGGACGAGGTATCTCTCCGGTCTCCGCTACGGAGTACGGGTACGGATACACAGGGGCAGCTTCAACCGACAGAACACGCCCAGACGTGCCAGACTCCATAGCCATCCATCATCCATCATCCATCCTGGTGGATGCTTTGCGGCTTGCCTGGGTCATGATCATCTCTCGCGCCAGGGCCATGCTTTCAGGGTATCACCGTTCCTCAAGACTAAAGTACGAACGAATGCTTAGTGCCTACCTGCGCAGAGTGACAGACTCTCTGGATAACACGACGCGACAGATGCAGTTGCACTACTCCGTACAGAGTACTGCGTACCAAGGTAGTGTATCCGTACGGATATTCATAAAAAGGGCGTTACGACAGGGGCAGGGGGTCGAGGGTGGCTTTCTCTCCAAACTCATACGCAGCCCAGCTGGAGCTATGTCCTCCATATAATTCGCCAATCCATACCTCCATGGGAAATAAGGGAATAAGACTACTTAGCTAGTAACGGTTCGGCTAGCTGACCTACGTCCGTACTACCCGCGGTGCCGCACTGCTCTGTCTCGTTCCCACCTGTGCTATACGAATAGAGTCCATCAATCCCTCGACAACGATACAGGTAGCGTGTGATATCCGTGTGCTGCTCTCTGAGGAATCGGCGATCGTCTGCAAGTTGACTCTGTATCCGTACGAATATCCATACAGCCACTTCCTGATGAAGGCCCCCGAGATTGCAACGCTTGTTATTGAGGGGAAGGGGGCTTATTCAATTGACGTTGACAGCGGGGCAAAATAAAATGCAACTATGCTTGTTTTTTTTTTTTCATATCCGGCGCATTTTTTATTCTTTCTTTTTTATCCTCCTCCCTGGCCCGCGTTTGGATTGTCGAGCCGCCCACGGTCATAACAATACTGTGTCAACAAATAATACAAACGATGATCATAGCCCAGCCTCCTACGCCTGCTCTCTCAGGGAAGGGGAGGACAAAATGAAATGAGGCAGCGGTAAACGCTCGAACCGGGATACTAGTCCCATGGTCCTCCGCTCGGAGAGACCCGGCCATACTCAACCGCTGACCCGATGAACATTGATTAAATGTTACACACTCTGCCGGGTGCCTGGCCGGGACGTCGGAGGGACTGATGTGCCTCCAATACTGAGCTCCAGCCTCCAGTCTTGACCCTGGTCCCTAGAGGAGCGGCTAACCAACCTACAAAACATCGTACAAGGTCAGGCATCGTTGCCGCACAACGTGCCAAGTTGCCAGCTACCCGAGACGAGCGTCCACGCCGCGTTGTAGACAGACTCACTTGTGCCATTCAAATGGTGGTTGGATATTGCTGAGACAAACCGTTGGGAAACACTGTAGAGCTGGAACAAGAGATCCTTGTCCACATGGTCCGGATACAACACCCGGCATTGAGCATCGACATCTACGGATCCGGATAGATTTGCTCAGGCTGTCTATCAACAGCTGCCAATGGGATAACCGCTATCTGGATATGTCGAGCTGTCGAATAGTGAACATGGATGATAGACAATAGCCGCTGATACCTGCGTGTGCATAGGTTCGCGCAGTGAGGGTCGGGCTGGTTGTTAAAATTGGCGCCATATATCCGTACTTTGATAGTCAGGATCTTGGACGGTTGGTGTTCGAGCCGAAATCCGAACAAGATCAACCTCGAACCGCGTCAGTCCCGACATTTTCACCGGGCATTGGCGATGCTGCGGGTTGATGCATAGCCTTTCGCCTCGCGGAATTGCACGCATTCGAGAACAAGCTGCCGTAGATGAGAGAAAATCCTCCGTCATCAATCATTCGATTTTGAAAATCCAAAACCAACAGCAAGCTCATGTTGACGAACGAGCTGCGAGCTTCTGCGTCGAGCTGTCCACTTCTTTTGCCATGCCCATGTCCATGATACCGAGAGCAGACATGGGGTCTGGGGATCTCGCAGGGGGGATCGGACAGTTCTTGTCTCGTTTGGGAAGAGCTTGCGAGAACGCGGCCCTTTATCCCAATTCGAACTGACAGCCGATGGAGATTGCAGGGCAGCAGAGCCCGTTTCTTTCCCCAAGCTCTCGTCACTGATGCTTGCTGTCTCCTCGTCAGGCCGCCCGTCATCCGTGTCAACGGGAGTGCAAAAGGCTAAAATGGCGTCCGTGTGGGTTGAGTGTCCGGGCAGAGTGGGCGCTATGCTCTGCTAGGCATAGCTTGATGTCTGACTTCAGTTGACAGCTGTGAAGACATCAGAACCTGGTTCACCAGTTGGGATCGACTGCTAGGGTCCCTGAACGAGTGCAAGAGCCACAACTTGTCCGGCCCATGTCTTCAGACTGTCCTTGCTCATAATTATCACGACTTCCTCCTCGTCGGAAAACCCGAGGGTATATTCGTACACAGGCCTTGCCAGTCGTATGTAGAGGGTTCGTGTCGTCAGTCGTCACGTACGGATATATCCGCTTGCCTAAGCCCCTGAATTTCTCAACAGACAAGATCGTCAACAAGACAATCATCCTTGCGCTAGACGTACGTAACTCTGACAGACACTTGAAAGCAAGACGGACAGTGTTGGCCGTGCTCGAGCCAGATGAGGAGTAGTTTATTTGAAGACCACTGATTGTCAAGGTAAGCTGTTGACCGTTGAACCCTCGAGCCGTACGCGCTAGTTGTGCGGAGTATTTTGAAATTAGCTGCCGACATCTAATGCGTAGGTAGGTACCTCTCGGAAGTATATGCAATGTATATGTCGACTGACTCTTTCATCTTGTTTGCCCCAAGACTTATTTTGTTCCCCTCTTCTTCACCGGATGAAGAAGTGGACTGCCTCTTTGAATCTCGCAGGGTCCCCCAACGTCCGTTCGTGACGTGAACCGCATATAGACAGGATGCCGAGAACGCGGTGCCAGGTCGTCGACGGCGGATGGTTTGTGCGACAGACATGAGAGACATCACAGCGGCGTACCCAGCATGGCCCACGGACGAAGACCCACGACGGGACAGGTTTATTAAAAGTTTGCGGATCCCCAACTGCCATGACACGACTGTAGGGGGGGTTCACAGACAAGGAGGTATCCGTACACTAGGCACTAGACGTGTGATATCTACAGGCCGGAGCATAATGGGATTTCTGGAGGTGCGAAGGGTATCGCGATGCAAGCTCGATATCGAAATGCGGTGATGGATGGTTGGCATCGAGACTCGACGATTGGGCGGTATGGGAATTTGCAAGCGACAAGGGCCTTTGAAGATGGCGACCCGCGGTCATTTCTCATATCCCTGGATGCTGGCTGACGTATCCCCAATCCCTGTGCCTGTTTGTCTCGCGAATGCGATTGAGGAACCATTGCTTTCATTTGTGCCTGTGGTGAAGTCGTGCTGCTATTATGTGCGCAATGATTACGAGATGCAGAGATAGAACCTAGGAACAGTATCTTCGCGGAGAATCAACCTGTGATGAGAGGATCGTCAGAGGAGTTTCCAAGTAACACAAAAGACTTGGATACCACACGCTGCCGCAGCAGCCAGCTTCTACGCCTTTTTCGCGCCGGGTTACCTCATGACTAACACAGGGCGTTCCCTTTTCTGATGCTGGGTGATGTTAAGCGCTGGCTTGATGTCTCGCGGCATCGACCGTCTGGCGTCAGCTCAAGAGGTCTCAAACTCGTACAGATTCTATGCGAAACCATTCCGCTGTCGACGTTTGAAGATAGCTTGGTCTGTGAGGTGATGAAGGTAGTAAGGTGCTAAGGCAGAGTAGTAGAGTAGTAGTGTCCGCGGGCCAGGAAAAGAGCCGGTGCAGCCACACCAGTCTCCACTATCCCTGGAGATCCGCTCTTTCCCTGCACCAATTTGACATCGAATTGGCCCGGAGGACGAACCGTGCAGGACACACACCCCGGGGAAAGGAGGACCCTAAGGCAAGGCGAGGTAAAGTAGGTAAGGTGGTAAGGCAGGGTTCCTTAGGTAGGTACAGCCTGTTCAGGTATCAGGTGAGAACTCACTTTATGTTGGATACCTCCATCAAGGTGCCGTTGCCTCAGTAAGACAAGTATGTTTGCCAGACTTTGCACCTCACTCCAGGTACTCGAACTTCAAACCGGTACAAGAGCGGCCCGTCTCTTTGTCATCGACCGATCTAATAGCCCTGGCCCACTCTATCTTTCCTCAACATCCCGTTGCTCCTTTTGGACCTTCGATGTCGAGAAAGGCTTGACATTGTCTCGATCAATCACCTCCTAATCACCCTCCTCAGGAAGCCATCTCCGTCCCAGAGTGTCATATTGCTTCCGAGTCTGCTAACAAAACATGGCAAGCCGCAAAATAACGGAGGTATTGTGGTTTGGAAGGCCTGTCATTTGACGGCGTCTCAATGATGCCGCCTGCTTCCCTGTCCTTAAGCCCAAAGTGGAAATCACAGGTCTCTTTGAACCTGGCAAGGTAGTTCTCTGAATGTTTTCTCGCGCCTCGTGCCCTACTACTTACTGTGTAAGCACCCAACGTAACGTAACTAACCGGTGCTATTGCTCTTTCCAGCCAAGGTACGGATACCTTAGTTCCAAAGCTCATGGCACCTACGCTATCGAATAGTAAAAGCCTCATGGCATCACTCGTGTGCCACCTTCCATACCTTGGTCCATACATTGAACTGACGTATCTTGTAGTTTCTTGTCTTAGGCTCCATTCTCTGGACCGAGTCACTGACTGCACAATATATCTTGATACCCCGAGAAATTGAATAAACGCATGACCGATACTACAAGGTTGCTTAGTATCTTAGTGGATGGGGGGATACGCCAGCGTCCCAATGAGGTAGTTGTCCCAGCTTCAACAAAGTTATGCCCACTAAGACACTGAGGACTCTCTCGCTCTGGATGAAGAGACGAAGTTCAAGAGATAATCTGGCGAGCACTACCGCTTGAATCCAAGAGGTGGCCGTGATGGAGTTGGGAACGGTTCCACGTTCCATTGCTGATGCTCGCCCGTGCTGTTTAAGGGCTAGCGCACCGTTACAGGCGTTTCGACCCCAACCGGCCCCTTCCTCCACTGATTCGGGCACTGTAGTTGTCAGTAAGGTAGATGAGTGACCCCCGCCGGCCTTGACTCTTCGAGGTCCCGGGCCCGTCAACCATGGCCCACCAAAGCGGAAAGTTCCTAATTGACGAGTGCGTGATTGCGTGAGGTGTTGCATTTCCAAAGTTTCCTCTTTTCACGTCCACATTCGGCGAGAACAAGTGAGAAACCGCACGCCCCACCGACTCATTTCATTCCATTACCAGGTTTAATACCTGAGGTACTCCGTACGGAGTAAGGTAAGGTAAGGTACCTTGCATTGCCTACCACTGTGTAGTTCACCACACGCGCTACTCTTAGTTCTCTCTGTTGCCATCTACCACTTCCGCTGCATAGCGTTGCGGCGTTGCCTGGCTCTTTCTCAATTCTCTCTACTTACATTACCCTACCTCGCCTTCCTTACCCGTAACGCATCCACTCCGACTTGACGGGAAGTTGAGGCCCAGGGACGGGATCAGCTACACTAACACGAGTCCTTGCACAAAGCACACGCCCGTACACACAAAGCCGTATCAACTGCATTTCGACGCGTCTTGCCGGCTCCCTCCTTGTCTCATATCCCCGTTCACAGTTGCACTTTTACGGACGAGACTATTCGCAAGAGCACTGCCGCATAAACGAGTTGGTTGGCTTTCTTTGAACCTCAGACCGGGGTCGCTTTTGACGCGTCCTACGATCCTACCTCTATTGACACTCAATTTTGTCATGGCCCCCACCTCAACACCAACTCCGTATGACTTTCCGAGACTGAGAGTCTCGGTTCATCTCGAGGTACTTGCTCCCCCTTCCTCTGAGCTAGTCAAACTGGGGCCGAGGACCCCTTATTGCTCTTAGTCTATGCCTACCTGTTCTCTACTACCTGTGCATCTATGAATTGCCATGAGAGTTGCCCGGCTGCAATACCTACCTTTGGAATTCCATCTTTTTCACGTTCAACATAGCCTTCTGACATGGACCATAGGATGACACCAGATTCCTCGCCCAGGATGACCCAGTGCCTGGTAAGCCCCGCCCCAACATCAACTCGAAGCACTTCCTTCAACCTTGGCTAATCTCCTCTCAGAGTTCTTTGATGTCAAATTCTGCCCCTATCAGCCATTGGACGCGAGACCTGTCTTCGCCGCCGTCAGCAAGAAACATGTACGTTGCGCTTACGGGTTACTGAGGGAGTTATCTTTGCGTCCTAACCTCTTTCTCAGATAATAGTCTGCCGCCTCACGGCAGCTGCCGATGACTCGAATCCATGCGAGATTATTAGCATAATTCGGGATGATGATGTGCGTTCTCCCCAGTAGCCAAATTACCCACAGCAGCCTCGGCCACTGACTCGAATAAAGACTGAGGCAAGAAATTACTCCTGCACTTGGACAAGAGACGCGGAGACCGGCAGACCGCTATTGTGCTACGGCGGCGAAGACGCCAAGATCAAAGTTTACGACATCATTGAGCAGAAGCTCGTCAATGTGAGTCGAGACAAGCCCAAGTAGTCCCGCAGGAGTTTTTCTCACATCTCACTTAGTGTCTCGTAGGCCACGGCGGGGTGAGTCATGTCGGGAGGATATCACATATTTGAGGCTCTTATTGATGAACCCTCAGGATGTTTGTGACGTGGTCACGTCTCCCATAGACCCCCTAATTATTGCCTCGTGTTCCGATGATACGACAGTCCGGATATGGAGCCTAGATCCCAAACACGAGAAGCAGCCCTGCTTATGCATTCTTGGAGGCGAAGGTCATTACTGGAACTTGCTGACATTGGTAGGTTTAGCTCGATTGCCGCTCCCCGGACGCAACCCTGATGCTGATTCTTTCATAGGCGTGGCACGACACGGGCCGATACATTCTTTCCGCTGGCCATGATCAAATAATCAACCTCGTAGGCAATATCCCCATGGTGTCACGCCCAAGTTTCATTGTTAACAGACCGAATAAACAGTGGACCGTGCCAGACCTTCCAACTGAGCACACCGAACGCCCAGTGGAGGTTCACTATCCTCACTTTTCAACATCAGAGGTTCACAGCAGTCTCGTAGATTGGTCAGTCGTTGCTTGAAAAGCTGCATATTACACGCTACTAACGTCTCTCAGTGTATCCTTCTATGGCGACTACATCCTTTCTCGAGCCTGCCACGACGATGTGATTGTCTTGTGGAAGATTGAAGGCTTCTCCTCCCAAGATCCGCCCCCTCCACAATCCATGGCTCCAACTACCATCAACCCGGCCAATCTTACCCGTTCTGCCTTTAGCCCGGGCGTGTCGGCAGAATGTCCAGCTCCCTACACGCGGCTCATCGAGTTCCAGACGCTCGGTTGCGGCCCGCAGTTCTTCATGCGGTTCAAGCTGCACTTCGTTCCTGACCAGCACCCCATCCTGGCCTTCTGCAACGCCAACGGTAAAATCTACTTTTGGGACTTTGAGCAGATTACAGGCTTCCACGATTACATCAATGCCGTCAAGAAACCTAGGAGGGGCGGGGAGGAGGCCATTCCGAAACCCAGTTGGCTGCCAGCCATCACCCATCGGGCCAACACGAACGGCAAGGCGGCGCCGACGGTCCGAGAGAAGAAAGCGGCCGACAAGGCTCACCGGACGGAGCTCGAGCAGATTCCCGAGCTGAGGGCCCAGTACAACCAGGAGACGCTGCAGACGTGGGATGGCAAGTTTACCGTCGGCAATCCTCAGGTTCCTCTGAAGCCCCACAAGATTGAGAATTGCGGCGCATCGACGTTCGTGGGCAGACAGGTCGCTTGGAGTCCTGGAGGTGAATGGTGCGTCGTCGTGGGTAGCTCCAACTTTGCTCTGGTCTTCCAGAGATGGGTACCCAAGAAGGATGCGTGAGTGAATCGGCAGGGAGGGGGCGGTGAAGGGCAATGCCGGGTACCTTTAGAGTAGTCCCTCGAATCGTACCAATCTTTGATACTCTCGACTATCTTGGTTTTTTCGGATCAGAATAATATCGGCCAGCGCTTCTAGCTAGCTGTACGATACTCTCTGAACGCAAGTGACGAAAAGACGGGCAACACAGGCCCCTCGTCCTCCTCAACGGGCGCCATCAGCCTCTGAATCAAAGCATCAAGTTTCCCGCCGTGCTCCACCATCTTCTGAAAGCTGCTCCGCGCATTATTCCTCTCCGCCTCGCGCCGCACCCTCGCCTCCGCCATCTGCTGGGCCCCTTCGTCGTCGTCGTCATGCGTGTACGCCGGGATGAGCAGGTCGCCGATATACAGCGACACCATCCCGCGTACCCGCCACAGCTCGGCGCTGTGCGAAAACGGCCGGTCCTCGAGAAGGTCGTTCATGCGGCCCGCCACCTCGCGCAGCAGGTCGAGCGTCTTGAGCCGGATCTGGTCCCTCGCCTGCCGCAGCCGCATGTCCCGTCCGTAGACCTGCCCAGGCCGGGCATGGTAACCCGTGCCGTCCATCATGCTGTCATTGCCGCCGCCGCCAAGCAGCGAAGAAGGCTCCTGCCACGACTCATCTTCCCAATCCTCCGCCTCGCGATTCATCCGCCTCAACGAGGCCGCATGCTGCGCATGCACCTGAAACACCTCATAACTCAACAACGCAGGCCAAAAGTCCACGGCACACACTGCGCGGCGGTGCTTAAAGTTATACGGAAACCGCTGGATCAGATCCCGAAAGTACTCGCGCACGACGGGTGCGTTGGCGAACGGGTACGCCTCGTCGTCTGCCGCCGTGGCGCGGGCGCTGCCGCCCTCGCGCATGAGGATCTCGGCGCCGAGGGCCCAGTAGTTGTTTCGCCGGACGTCGACGGGTTTCCCGTGGACGGTGGAGCGCGCGAGGATTCCGAACGCGCGTTTGGCGTTGGAGATGTCGCCGGTGTCGAGGAAGTTGTAGATTGCACGGACGAGGGGACGGAAGGGAGATTTTTCAGAGGCGTATTTTGCTTTTGGGATGCCACCGCCGTCTTTTTTCTTCCGGCGGCGCCTTTTGCCTTCTTCGTCTTCTAGATTGTCATCGTCGTCGTCGTTTCTCTCTTCTTCTTCTTCTTCTACCTCGCTCGTCTCGAGTGCTTTTGACGCGGCGGACCGTCCCAGCCGGGCCGGCGGCGCATCGGGGTCTTGCCAGTGGCGGTGCGGAAATCTGTGCTGCGTTGTCGAGGGCAGCTCGTCCGTCTCTGCGAGGCCGGCGAGATTCAGCTGGCGGAGGATGGAAGGGGTATGGCTGAGCGGGTTGATGGAGTCGCTGGGGAGCTGGGATTGGTATCTGTACTCGTTGCCGTCGCTCATTGACATGGCTGAGGCGGACCTCTTGCGGCTGGTGGTCGGCTGGCTCATGGTTGCTGCCGCCGCGTGTGCGCGCACATATGATGAGGATTTTGATGATACGGTTGAATTAATTGGTGTCGTATGTCTTATGGATTATTTTGGTATTGTTATTGAGGTTTCATCTGTGTTGGCAGACTTGAGTGAGGTCGAGGTAATGGTGTAAGTAAGATGAGTCTGTGGTGAGAATTCGGTCAAGAGTGAAGTGGGGCTGCTGGCTTCTTTTATACCTTGTCTACCGGAAGGGTGCCAATTATCAAGTGACGGACGCCGAAGTTTCATCAAGTTGCTTCAAATCATTTCGCACCAGTATTCATGACTTCTTTTTTGTTTACATTCAGTTCAAATATCTACCTATGCCTAGACGTTTAAATAGGGATCAAAGGCAGCCATGTCTTTGATCCATCCGTTATTGGCCTCAGTCCAAGTTCGAGAGGCGTCGCTCCAATACCTATAATCCAGCCCGGACTCTTCCTATAGATCCAAATCCGTCTATAGAAGTGCCATCGCGATGATCCCATACGGATTCCAGTCCCTGTTGATATAGTCAAGTCCTGCTTCAACCGCAGGCTTTGTCCGGTGTTGAATAAGGCGAGTAACGTCTCAACCAGCCCATTATTCCCGTCTCGAGACTCAATAGCCGACAAAGTTCATGATGTTATCAACTCCTCGTAATGAACCTCGTAGCCAGGGAACACGTGGAAAAGACACTCTCACGACAGCTGCCTTTGTCTGCACAACAACCCACATGGGGGAAAAAAGCAACATCTCGATGTATCTTTGGTCATCACAGTCGCCTAATGTACATTATCTAGAATTGGCAAGTGTCTTCTGCAGCAAGAAAGCATCCGCTTACGAGGACTTGCGCTCAAAGTAGGTCCACTGGCCCTCAACAGGCTTCTCCTCAAGGTCCTCCCACCTGATCATTGTCAGTTAGCAAAGGTCGAGGGGTAAAGGGATTGGAAAGGCAGAACAACGTACACCTTGGCCTGTGTCATCACATCCACGAGCTTCAGCTCGCTCTCGGCAACCTGAATGACCTCCTCAATGAGGCCAGCTCCGATCTTGGTCTCCAACTCAGAAACCCTACAGAAACCGCACGTCAGTATAAGTCCCCCTACCCCCTTGCCAGCAAAACCATCTCAAATTGTGGCCCTGCCCCGGGGAAAAGAACAAAACGTACTGATCGGCTGTCAATTGCGGCTCCGCCTCCCACTGCACCTTGGCAATATCGTTCAGGTCCTTGCGGTCAGCAAGAAGCTGGTGATCCTTTCGCTCGGCCTCGGTACGCGGGCCCTCCAGGGTTCCGCCCTCGTCCTTCTCGCCGTCCCACTCCTCGAGGCGGACGTCGCCCTCCTCGTGCTGCGTCGCGACGACAAACGTCCGGCCGCCGAGCTTCACCGTCCGCGCGCCGCTGCCGTCGACGCGGCCGCTGACGAGGCGGAACTGTTCGGGCTTCTCCTTGACAATCGCCTCGGCACGCTTCTCCCACTCAGGGTAGCCCGGCGGTACCGTCGCTTCGACGAGGCCGAGGCGGTGCTTCGTGATGGCTTCGACCGATTGGCGGTAGAGAGAGGACTCGGGGACCGTCTGAAGCTTCTCGAGGGTGGTGCCGTACAGGTAGAGCAGTGTCGACCGCGGGCTATTGTGCGTCCAGAGGCCGGTGAGGCCCGTCGGGGTGCCGGCTTCAAGGTAGCGAGCAGGCTTGACGCCAGCGAGGAGGCGAAGTGTTCTCCGCATGGTTGCGATATCAATTGGCTCGAATTGGAGATCGCGGGTGTTCGGTGAATTGAGCTATGGAGCGCAAGGTCGGCCAGCTATTCTGGGGGATGCAGTGTCGCTTGGATTTCATTGACCAGTAGATTTCCTTACATAAGTCAGCACTTTCGAGTCACGTGATTCCCACTCTGTCACTTAGACACCCTCGGAAGCGCAAGCAATTCTGTGTCGCTTTCAGATGTTATTTATTTCAATCGAGTGCATGTACTTGACGGTCTCAAGGATCTCAGCTGCATTCTACGTCTTACTTGGGACTTTGAGTGCCGTACTTGAAAGCACTCTTTAGGTCAAAGATCACTGTTGACATGACGCTCCACTGGTGATGCACTACTGATAGAATAGCCAATGAACAGACTCTTTTCACGCAGAAGTACAGATAGGTAGGCATGCAGGCTAATACCGGATTGAGGAAATGGACAAGCTATCTGAACTTAATGCCAAGTCGTCCTACCAGTCACAACTGCTGGTAGTCGTTCGGAGTTCGTCAAACGTGAAAACAACTCTATATTCAGAAGTCGTAAAATCAACCTTGGACGGACGCGATCAGGACACTCTCACACCCTGGTATGAGAGTTTCAGACGTCGATAACGAATCGAAGTAGTCCCTAAAGCCACACATGGCTGAAATAGAAACAAGCCGTCTCTCAACGATACATGGGGCGCAACACACTAGGCCTCAGCCATGGCGGCTGCAACAATAGCAATCGGGTTTTCCCCGACCCCCAGGTACACCAAACCGTAGGATGCTGACTGCTCGGCAGACGTCAACCAAATCTAAGTATGATGAAGCTGGTAGCACTGCAGAGGCAGTGGCGATCAAGAAAAGAGGCGCTCACTTCCAGCCGCTTAAGAGGCGTTCTCACGGCTCTTGCGGTAGCTGGCCTGCAGCGAAAGGGCGTCAGCACGGATCGGTCTTCGTTATACTTCGTAGTTCGAGGCGCGACTAACCTCCTGCTCAACCTGCAGGCCATCGACAACCGGGGCAAGCTCGCTCAAGATCTCGTAGGCCTTCTTGTGGTACTCGATCTGAGCAGCAATCAGGTCGGCAAGGTTGCGAAGGGGCTCAGGGGTATCAAGAACCTGTCAAGAGAGTTAGCGATCGCCGTTGTCATGCTGGGAAAAGTTTAGGTCTACGAACATTCTTCATGACACCAACGGCCTCCTCAGTTTGCGTGACAAAGTCGTCCTCGGCCTTCTCAATCTCCTCCTGGGCCTCAGGGCTCAGCTCCGGAGGCTGGCCCTCGTTGGGAGTGGCACCGGGGCCCATCTTCCAGGTGGTGCCGTGAGCGCGGGCCTTGGCAGCATCGAGAGTCAAGCGGGACTTCTCGACGTTCTGGCGGGCGCGGGTAGCGAACTTGAGGTTGGTGTTCAAGGTGGTGTTCCAGCCGGCAAGGAAGCGGCTCTGGATCTGGGCATCCTGGGCCATGCGGGACTCGCCGACTCGCTCCATAGCCAAGGCATACTTCTCGAGAGCCGTAGCCAAAGGATCCTCGCCGGTTCCGGTATGCTGCTGGTGAAGCACCTGGCTGCTTGACAGACTGGCTCTGGCAATGGCATGGTTGAAGGTCTTGGGCTGGGGCTTCGCCGAAGGGGGAGCGGTCAGGGCTGCCTGGGCCTCGGCCGGGGAGCCAGCGGACGAAAGGAGAGTGACCTTCTCGCTGACGGTGCGACCGAGATCCTGGAAGGTCTCCTTGATGTTGGGCGGGTAGTCGTAGGCCTCGTTCGAGTATTGCGAGCTTCAGTCAGTGGTGTTAGTGGTCGATTTTCGACTCGCGGGGCATCTCTGCCAACAACTCACGTCACGGCCAGCATCTTCTGATGCACCTGCTTGAGGGCATCGACGCGCTTCTCGAGATCAATGTAGTCGGGAGGGAGCTGGGTCTGTGGGAGACAAGGAGATTAGCTCTTGCTTCATTAAGCAACTGATTAGGTCGGCGCAAAGAAACAAACGTACCTTGTCCTCGGCCTGGCCAAGCTGCTCCTTGGTGTACTGGAAGGTACGGGAAGCGAAAGGGGTGATTGAGGACCCAAAGGAGCTGCATTAATGGGATTTCGTCAGCCTGGATACAGCACTCGCGACCGCTGACATGAAGGGCATGCGACAACGCACGTGAAGCTTTTGCCGAGATTCTTGAAATCCATCTTGGCGGTAGTTTGATGTGACAAAGTAGGGTGGAAAAAAGAAAGCGACTCGGTCGCTGCGGGAAAGTCGGCACTGACGATAAATGCCTGTTGAACGGGTTGAGGTGGGTTGTAGATGCGGGAGTTCTGCCTTCGTGCCTGCCTGCGACCTGAAGCAAGATAGACAGGTATCCAGTATGTTAAATTGGCTGCACAGCAACCTCCAGCATGCTGTCACAAGCTACCCAGGGGCAGCTGGCCATGTGGATCAGTCAAGCAGGGAATGGGTGCACACTAGCGCACGTGACTTATGGGACTTTCTTCGGTACGTACTACCTGCGTCCCTGACAGCTTTAGATGGCATTGCCTCCTCACAGCTGGTGGATGCATCCCTTGCGTAGAAATGCCGAGGAGTAGTTCGTCATGTAGGTTCTGGTTGAGTTCCTGGTCTTAGGTGGAACTACAGACCTTACATGCATCCTTCCTTGATCGTAATTTCATATCTAAGGTAAGGGAATATAGTCCCATATGCAAGATGATGATGTCTAGAGATTCACGATGGCCCAGCTAAGACAGCTCATTTGTAACAAGCACACAATCAAAGTTGATCTCGCTTTTTGTTTCCTTTGATTGCATTTTGCCTTCTATTGAGCCCCCCTCCAATCTTGATGCTGCCACGTGAAGCTGTTTCTCAGAGCCACCCCCTTGTGTCTTAGTCGGGCGGTTTTGTATCTGCCCATGATGGTTCAATATAACGACAAACATTCTCATAATCCAGCAGCTTTGGATCGCTCAGCGGGAGGTGTGGCGTTGTCCAGAACATGGTCCAGTTAGTATCCTTAAGTTTCCATGTGCCCAAGGATCTCTCGAAATACCACTTATTGACGGGGTTGTCCTGTCGGCTGCGCCAGCAGACGCCTTCTGGGAAGCAGCCTCTGACCATGGCGTTGAAAACCACATCTGCAACTCCACCACTTCCTTGTCGGCTTTTGAGAACCGCAAACTTATCCAAGTACGGAACCAGTCGACCAGTCTTGTACGCAGTCTCCTCATCCAGTCCGAAAGGCTTCTCCCAGGTTAGAATTGCTCCACCCTCGTACTCTCCTGCAATGATGATGCCGGCCAGGTTCTCGTTGACGCGCTCTAGGTAGTGCTCAACGTCCAATTCCCGGTTGAAAGAGTCGTTGATGAGATTGACCAGCCGTGGCATATCTATGCAGGTGTCTGTAAGTCTCAAGCGCGGACCGCCTGGCCGAGGCGGCACCCAAGCACTGATCGTGGGATCGGGATACACTGTAAGCGGCATGCCGCGCTTGACCAAAGTTGCCACATGGGTCTCGCCAGATGCCATGACGCCCTTTTTCCCAGAGCGGACCCGGTCGAGCGGTAGTGATGACGAAAAGACGGGTTTATCCGTCAGTAGGTTGTGGATCAAAGGATTTTGCCGGTTACGTGTCGTGACGCTTGTAAACTGCTGAATCGGCTTGTTTGCTGCAGCAGATGGGGTGCTGATTATGGCAGAAGAAGTCGAGGGTAACATCGCAAGCACCTTCTTTGACAGGTCGAGGTTCCGAGCGTGGAGCTGCCGCACACTCTCGGGGTATTTACCTCGTCGTGCTTCTGACCCTGTCGGGTGTGTGAGGCCATACATGATGCCCTCAAATTCTTGGTCCAAATTGATGTATCGATGACACGAATCATCGTGTGCATCAGACAGAGGTGTGCCTCCAGCTGGGTCTAGGATGATGACTTTCTCGACCGAGGCAACCTTGGCGCCAGGGCTGAGACTGGAGTCAGGCGCCCCAACGGGGCTTTCAGAGGCGTTGAACTGAAGCCCACAAAAGAATTTGGTGAGCGCGATGATGGTTTCGTCAGCATCCACCACGTCGATGCTCTTCATGTTGTGTGCCAAGGTGACTGGAGGAACAACAACAATCGCATTGTCTCGCAGAGCTCGCAGCAGAAGGTGCGGGTGCTGAACATAAACGCCGGATGGCATGAATCCCTTTGTTTGCGCGGTCTGCGACTCAGCCTCCGCAATACACTGGTCGAGTAGGATGCTACCCGGCTCGCCAAACGCTTCAATGGCTTGCTGGACTCTCCATGACTGCTCCCGGAGAAGCTTTCGAGACGACACTTGTCCTCCATCGAGGACAATAAGGCTAACGAGACCTAGCTTCCTAAGTTGGGTCAGGGTTTTGGCCATTGCACTAAGCATTTCGTCGTCGACATCCTGGGGAAGGCGTATCTTGACAATTGCCAAGTTAATGGGTTCGCCTTCAGGAATGGCGGTTTCGGCCTTGAACTCAGTGCCTTGAATGAATTTCGGCGCCTGATTGATTACTCTAACGGACGAATAGATTTGATCAGGCCCCTCTTGCGACTTGGAGACCTTGCGCTTCCTGGAACCGTCCTCGCCGGACTGAGGGGCGTATTTCTGAAGGTAGCCTTTGGCATCACGACGGGTAGCCGAGGCTTCTAAGACGGACACAATGAAGTCCTGTAGCTCATGTCAGCTATTGAAAGAATAATCAAGGCGGCCATTCAATAAGTACCCTGTCCTCTGCTCGTTGCCTCTCACGAGCTTGATTGCTGGATGAGTGGCGGACTGCTGAGAGGGCACTTTGCAAGGCCTCTTCTTGGCGCGTGCCTCCTAACCGTGGGCGGTGATAAAGTCTACAATTGGGCGGACTGCAAGAGTCGAGAGCAAACGGTGCCTAATATCAACTTTGTAAGGCCTAGACACAACGACTTCAAGCCGTGTTGGATTTGGGGGTTCAAACGCATACCCTGGCAACTAGGTTGCTTGCTTGCTTCAACGCTGGAGACCGCATCTTACCGATAACGACGAGAAATGTAGGGCATGCCGGAGATGTGCTTCGTTGGCCTACAGTGGTAATATGAAGACCGAATAGAAGGTGATGCGGTCTGATATTTGAAAATGAGTCCGGATGAACACAATCCTGTTGTTCCTTCGCAAAGAGTATAAGCAAGAAAGGGAATAGTTTTGAGATAAGTGAAGGTGTCAAAAGAAGCTAGACTCTGTGGCCCAAGTCTCCAGCCGATTAGAGGCAGCGTGGCACCGTCGTGAGAGGGGGAAAGGTCAAAGCAAATCCATCCCTTCAGACAACCATGCAAATGACTGTCAGGTCGTTTTGGAATCCGTCTGAGCACTGAATCGCCCCCGTAAGAGTGAAGTTGGAATGTCAAAGTCGGAGAGAGTTTAAGAGTCGGTGACGAAGGGAAAGGGACCTTGGCTTAGGCCGGCAGAGAGCACGAACTGCAACCCGCCCTGTTCCCCCGACCAAGAAATTCCCACTTTGTGAGTCAAGGTGACCTACCAAAGGGCGTACTGATAAGACGATAAGATCAGATACGTCTCCATCATGCGGACCGCCATCGGCGACCGTTAAGTATTACCGTAGCACCGAGGCGAGCTGTCGGACAAGAAGACGAGGTAAGAGAAGACAAATCACCAATCGAAGAAAAAAACCTCAACAGTTGGCGTGGTTCATCTACTTCCACGCACTCCTAATGTAATTGCATGCACGTTGAAAAATTGGCTCAGCATGTGACGAGGGGCAAAAAAAGACCTCAGCAGTGGCTGCTTCGCATGACTTACACCAACTGCCGCCGACCAAGAAAGGTACAGATAATCTAGTAAGAATCTCCCTGCTTGGCAACTCAAGGCACAACTGCCAGGGCGGGAACAGCCGTAGATACACACTAATCAGCTGGGTTACCTTGCTCGACTCCGCGTCAGGTACGCTCCCGACGTCTGAGCTCCGTTGGCGTGGAAAAGGGATCATGCATAGGTATCTAAAGTTGTAAAGCAAGCTATGCAGTGGAGCAAAGTTGTAAACCCGTTGGTTGATCACTTGTCTTCAACTGTTATTAAGGTGCCGTTGACACTACTTACTTAGGTATTGTAACCTACTTTAGTTACCGATGCATTCCCGTTCTATTAACCTCCGAGTACTCCATATCTATTCACTATGCTAGTCAAGCTCTTAGCCCCTGCCATTGTTTGTTCCAAGTTACCGATCAAAGTGCCGCTGTGGTCTCTATGATGAACCGAAGCAACCCCGCTCGGGCAAAGCCGTTGTCGTCACCTCGCCCTTCAAACTCAACTGACAGAGGCCCTGAGGGGCATTTCGGCATGGTCAAGCCGCCGCTAACATGTCACCAACTTCATTAAGCTTCTCTTGAGTCTCATTCTCAAAACAGGCACATTCATCTCCTAATTGCTTGTACCTGGCTTTGATCTGCATCATCACCTTTCTTCTCTCCGAACCTCATCTACTACTAGTCATCATCTTCCGAAACACACTTCACAATGGCTCAGATACTTCTTTGGATCGGCCTCGGCAACATCGGCAGAGTGAGTGTTTCCCAATTTCCGAGTTAAAGACCCTGTTTCGATCAAGACATGCAAGCTTACCTTAGCACTCAGGGTATGTGTAAAAACATTGCGGAAAAGTCCAAACTTGACAAGCCGCTCCTCATCTACAACCGCACCACCAAGCGAGCCACAGAACTGAGCCAGAGCCTGCCCGCCGGCAAGACGCAGGTCGTCGAGTCGCTCGGGGAAGCTATCGCGCAGGCCGACATCATCTTTACGTGTGTCGCCAACGACCAGGCAGTGGAGGAGATCTTCGCAACCGCAGCCCAGCAGAAACTCGAGGGCAAGGTCTTTGTGGAGTGCTCAACCATTGCTCCCGGCGCCTCAGAGGCGGCCGCGAAGGCGGTGCTGGACAAGGGCGCCGAGTTCATCTGCGCGCCCGTGTTCGGAGCGCCTGCCATGGTGGCTGCCGGCAACGCGACCTTGGTTCTTGCCGGGCCAAAAGCCTCGATCGAGAAGATCCGGCCTTATATCGATGCCATGGCGGCTCGTGAGATCAACATGGCCGATGAGCCGTACCACAAGGCGTCGACGTTGAAGGTGCTGGGCAACACCGTCATCTTGGGCATGGTCGAGCAGCTCGCCGAGACTTATGTGGCTGCCGAGAAGAGTGGGCTCGGAACCGGCTATATGAAGCAGTTTGTTGATGCCATGTTTGGTGGCAGCCCTTACCCTGCGTACTCGATGCGGATGTTGGAAGGCGACTATTACAAGAGGGAGGAACCGCTTTTCGCTGTTGATTTGGCGAGGAAAGACGCCGGGCACGCGATGGCTATTGCCAAAGCCGCAGGCACAAGACTGCAGAATACCGAAAACGCCGATAGGCATTTGCAGATTGTCAAGGAGCACGTAGGGCCGTCAGGTGATATGGCTGGCATCTACGGTGCTGTAAGAAAGGAAGCTGGGCTCAAGTACGAGAATGACTCTTGAGCATGAGATCCCAATGCTCGGAACATAGCTCAAAGCTCATGAGATTATAAATACATGCAGCATGAAATGAAACTAGGAACGAAATGAGAATATTGATTTTGACTTAGTTGCATGCCTCTAGATGATTGCCACATTGCAGCTAAACCTCGAGAGGATCTACTGTTAGTGACTTGAGTGTTGAACAAAAAGATACTTAGATGGGTACTTTGCCCTGGCATGACAGATCAGTTCACAGAGGCGGGAACAACATGGATGACTAAGCACCATCAACCGTCGAGCTGCCGGCTGGTGCTCTGCACCGACAGCTGCTCCCACAACTGACGTCCAGGACCTCCTACCTAGCTCAGCCTTCCCGACGACGACAGAAGCAATCGACGAAGTAGCACGACGACATCAACGCGAAACCCAACATACCTGTACACACCCCCATACCACACCGTATTCCAAATCGAGCAGCAAAAATGGCGCAAGGGTTCGTTCACCCTCCTCACCGAAAGCATACTCCGACGACCGATGTATTGACACGAGAAACAACAGGTACAGCATCTTCGTCGGCCTCGTCATCGTCGTCGCGATGGGCGCTGGCGCATGGTTCCTGTCTCCCAAGGGCGACACCCAAATGTATGTGTTTCTATCACTCGAAAGCGAACTATCTCCGCAATCGAAGAACTCTCATCGTTTTCGTCATTGCGACAGAACACATGGCTGACCATCATCTACAGCATCTGGAGATCCTCCCTCCTCCTCGCCCTCGCATGCTGCTATCTCATGTGGGCCATCACGTTCCTCGCCCAGCTCCACCCCTTGATCGAACCCAAACGTAGCAACCTCCGAGAGAGTGCCGTGCACCATTAACGACTCGTTCGAGGTGATGGTGGAAGGGCGGGGGAAGAGATGCAACGCGATGGGGGGCGATGTACTATTATCGATTTCACACAACTACAACTTCATAAGGACGGCGTTTAAGGGGCTTGATAGGGTTCTGTCATAGAACGGCGCGTGACTGGCTGTTGAAGAGTGCCGCCTCACACCCAAAGGGTAGCTCAAGATACCGACAGATGATGCCAGTCCGCTAGTGATAAGGATTGTGGCCGGACTGAGTTTGCACCCGAGATGGCAAGACGGCTAGTTATACAACATCAATTCACGCAACGCCGAGCGGTACATATTACACATTCATCTCGTTTATTTGAGTCTGGCATCTATATACTGCCTGTTATCCTGCGGCTAGATCACTTGCCCATTCCCTCACGTACATCAGAAGAGCCCAGAGTGCTTTACCATCTGCGGCAATGCTCGTTTCTCCGATGGAATCAACACCATCTAGGCCGGCAGCCCAGAGGACACTGCGTCCCACCGTCCACCGGGCAAGAGCTCCCAGCGTGGCGAGCAAGGTGGCAACTCCGTAGCCGCAGTCCAGCAAAATACGAAGGGCCTCGACGTTGTTTGCTACGACGGCCCACCCCAACGATCGAGCGGCAGCTGGGACATCGTACTGCCAAATGACCATGAGGATCGGGAATAGCTTGGTCGAGGACGAGACAAGGAGTGCGGTCGAGACGGAATTCGGACGCGAATATCGGGGCAAGATATTAAAAAAGTTCAGCGGAGAGAACTTGGACGAAGTAAGGAAGCGAATGCTCATGTGGAAGGCAAATGTCGACAAAGCGCAAAGGATTACTGTCGGAGCTTTAGTTCTTCATCTGAGGCACGCCCCTAGGTCTCGCATTATACGTACGGAAGAAGAAGTATTGGGATACAATAGACTGCTGTGCCAAGCTGCCCAGGTTGGCACCCTCGCCCCGGGCAGAGATGGGCACCGTCTGCTTCTCAATGCGCGCCCATGTCAAGTAAACGTCGAATAGTAGCAAAAGGATGCCGAGTCGTACAATGGATGACTGCGCAGGAAAAGCCGTCAGTAAAGATCTTGATCTTGGAAGTAGACAGGTGACGCAAATCCCTATGACCTACATCAAAACGGTCGTCATCCTTCATCAAGGTATTGTGCAACAGGTGACGATAGACCTGGGGTTTAATCAAGACGAGATCGATGAACAGCACCACGAAATCGTGCTCGACGTATTTGTCGCAAAAATGACCGCAGTTTCTGCAAACGGTCAGACGAATGTTGTGACCACTCGACTTGTCGTCAGCGTTGGAGTATTTGGTCCATAGTGTCTTGACCGGATGGCGGCACTCGATACAAATCGGCATCGCAAGCTGGGGTGGGTTCAGGGTCGAAAGACGTCGCAAGGGGATGAATCGTTCGGCATGGGTAACGGCGATAATAGGTTGTTGCTCGCTACTGTATCTTGTTCGACCGTATGCGACTATTGATATTGGCGATTGCGACGTGTGGCACGGTCGTGCCCGTCTATACCGGAGCTTGTCTGCGCTGCGCCAGAACCTGAATTCCAGCTTCGTACGGAGTACCTTGAAGTTCTGCAATATGGGGAAAAAGAGGTACCTGCCGCGACCGCGAACTCGCACAAAGTGTTTTGAGTGGGGCCGCTGGAAGGCGGGCG
Organism: Colletotrichum godetiae; assembly: GCF_030913485.1. Taxonomy (NCBI): domain Eukaryota; kingdom Fungi; phylum Ascomycota; class Sordariomycetes; order Glomerellales; family Glomerellaceae; genus Colletotrichum; species Colletotrichum godetiae. The sequence goes on along the minus strand of NW_026851251.1, from coordinate 93,591 downwards.
GAGCGTCGAGTCGGAGGAGTGGAATGGCCGTGCACGGTTCATGTCCTCACCCGGCGGAGGGGCAGTAAGGTAGCTACGAAGTCCAAGAGGGGCGAATTGGTTACTGCAGGTGGTGGGCGAGCCAGCGAACATGACTCTCCCAGGAGTCCCAGGCTTGCCAGGTCTCTCCAGCAATTAGGACTGACAGTCATGTCCTTTTCCCCCACCACCGCTGGGAACTCATGTCCGTAGCCCGCTAACTCGGGACCTCAAACAGCCCAGGCCTCAAGCGAATTGGGGGATTGCAGGAGTGCCACCTGTTCTGTCCCCACTGGGAGGACCGCTAATCATTTCAGTACGGATAGGACAGGGAGCCACAAGCAATCCTCGGTAACTACCTTACCTACATTACCTAAGTACCTCGAGCCACGAGGTTCGGAAGTACCTTTCAGATAGTTCTCGGTGCGTGATTGCGTCGTCTTTGGCGGCTGGCCAAGGGTCCCTTCAGGTCCCTTGGCAAACCCCGGTCCACGTCCCTCGACGGGCCCCAGTGCAACCCGCCGCCTCAGCACCGCAATGGGAGGACACTTAACCCAGTGGAGAGGTGCCCATATCGCATACGCACATACGCACATACAGTACCGGTACGCTCCCGCTGCCACCACCCACGGTCGGTCGCCATCCTACCACCGCTTCCCACTGCCTGCTGCTTGTCACTGCTTACTTGCTTGCTACTACTGCATACGCTAAAGAAAAGGTACACCACCACGGTTCCAATTGTCCATCCATTCGGCCATCTTACATCACTTCCATCACTTCCATCCATTCATTCCTCACCCGACCAAAGACTACCGGCTCCTCCCTTCGCCTCAGCCGCCCTACTCTTCGAATTACACGCGAGAGCGACACTCTGACATCCCCTGTGAACCTAATCCGCCTTGACCGAAACACACACTTCCTCGCCCGCTCCTTCGAACTCCCTACCACTCTCAAACTTCTGTGCTTCCTACTCCGAAGTCGCCCACGGCGCCGACCACCCAGATCGCCTACTACCGTCTTCCAAGCGACCGAATACTGTCGATGATCGAAGCCACGCGCTGATGCCCTCCCTTTCAACTGCCTTCCACCCAAGCGACGAGGTGGGCGGCCTGGCTCCATCATGGCAGATTCCTTAAACCCGGCTGGGTCGACATCACACATGTCTTCTTCGGCCCTCATGCCAGCACGTCATGATGCTGAAGCCCGCCCACGCAACCGGCGACTCATCAGCACTGTAGAGGATTCCTCAGCGGCCGGAGGACCCCTGGACAGGCTTTCGGCCTCCTTCTCTGCCCTACGTTCACCAAGCCGCGAGCCAAGCCCCATGCCTTCCGGCCACTTATCCCGAGATGCCTCGAAGTCTGGTGCTCGAAGTGCATCCTCCGCCGCCCGCCGAAACAACACCGCACCAAACTCGGCCAGTTTCCTCGATACCACATGGTCGCAAGGCTGGGCTTCTATCCAGGGGCTTGCTTCTTCCATCTTGTCTGGTGGAAGTGTCCACGATGCGGGCTACGAGTCAGATCACCGGGAAGGGAGACGGACGAACATCAATCCTTTGAAAAGAGATTACTCTACCCCGCCACGAAAGGCTCCCAAAGACTGGGGTCCCGCGCCGCCGCCCAGTAATCGGCCTGCTCAGAGAGACATTGCAGCAGGCTCTCTCGCAGAAAGAGATGCTGCCCTCAAGGCAGCCCGGACAGCGAGCGTCCTGGAGAGTCACGACGGAGTTAATGGAGGCCTTGATGTGTCGGGCAAGTATAAGAAGAGGAACTCGGACGAAGTCGCCAGGGACGCACCACAGCAAGAAGAGGTCCAAGATCAACTGGTGTATATACACCATGTGCAACCAACTGACACCTATGCCGGCATAGTGCTCAAGTACAGGTGCCGCGAAGACGCATTCAGAAAGGCAAACGGCCTGTGGTCTAGAGATATACTGGTGCGCAAGTGGCTTGCCATACCAGTAGATGCATGCGAAGTTAAGGGTCGCCCTTGCGAGCCGCCTTCGCACGAGGGGCAAAGTGTCGACCTGCTTGCCCCAACACCGGAACCTCGAAGCGCTCATGGATGGGGTAAGCAGACCTCGGCACAACCGCAACAAGTCGACTTCTTCAGTCTGCCGGCTCAAAACGGCTCAGCGTCTCGACTCTCCAACAGTGAAGATCAGGAGGAGCCTCCTTGGTCTCACGTTCGATGGGTTACACTGGATTCTGTTCCCAAACCAGTTGAGATCGCCCGCGTGTCGAGCAAAACAATTGGGTACTTCCCTCCACGACGGAAGAAGAGCCTCCGAAGCACCTCAAGCATATCGACGCCGAGACACTCTCTCGATGCCGCGGCAATTACAGCTGGCCTCACAGAAAGTCCCGAGCAAGTCGGCAGGCCATCATCGCGGCGCCAGAGCAACTTGAGTAGTCGGCCAAACCTCCCCGGCACTCCAGGGCGATCGACTCCGGCATCGTCGAGAAGCAGGATGGGCAGTGATGCGGGCGACACGCGGCCAGCTTGGATGAGGAGGCCTGGAGGTGTGGGCTCTATGGGGCGAAGTGTACGAGCACCTGGTCCGGAGAAAGATTATTTAAACTCTTGGGCTAAGAAGCACCTCCCTGGAATCGCCATCGACGAGTCTCTGCCATCGATTTCCGTCATGGGGTCAGAGACTGCAAACTTTGGATTTCGGCCAGGTTCCAGCAGCGGCATTGTGGAAAGTCCCTTTGACGAGGGACAGGATCTGTCAGCAACGTCCCGACAAGGCTCTGGCTTAGACCGCGCAGCAGCATCAGTGGAGACGTGGCTTCGAGGCGCATTTGCAAAGTCTCCGGGCACGCCTACCTTGGGGTCCCTAAGCCGTCAAGTAGATGATCTGGATCTAATCGAGTTGACGGATACAAACAGCGATGATGGAAGGTTGTCTATGCCAGCAAGCAGCGGAGTGACTAGCACAGGCATGCTCGACGCTGCGCCAATGACGATGGGCTCTAGTGGGAGGAGCGATGGAGAGGGAGCCGTCTTGAGACGAGGCTTGAGCAATACCGGAGCAGCAGCAAAGGGCAAGAAATCGGACTGAAGGAGTTCGCCCACAACAAGTCTGCCGTCATCTGCTGTCGAAAGGGGAAGAGTTGGAACTAGGGATTATGAATGGGTGGTGGTGCTTTTTGAACAAAGACTCAGCAGGAAACACACCCTCTGATTCGAATTTCCAAGGAGAAGACCCTTGCGAGGTATACAGGAGATGGGAAGGTGTCGGACTCGTGTTGAAGTGATTGCACATGACACAGGCGTTAGCGGGCATTGAGGGAAGGGCAGATAGAAGAGGGGCGGGTACGGCGCCGTTCAGGGGGTTGGTGTTCAACCTTTTGAGCCCACCGCCAGTAAACCCACCCCTTCCATCTTTGTTTACAAACTTCTTTTTATTTTCAAACATTAGACTTGGAAGCAGTAGAAGATTGGGGGCTGTGTACAACCCGGCTTTGGCGGCGGGCAACTCGAAGGGGGGATGGTTGACAAGGATTCTTCTCGGTGGAAAGGGGGAAAGACACCAAATTTTGTCAGCTTCTAGAACCACCGATCCAGTCTTTGGCTATACAGTATCATTCAACCCCCAGCCAGCCTTTCCATAATACCATAATGCTTGAAATGTTTGGCTGGCGGTCATGATTTCAAGTATCGACTTTTGCGTGGACTCTTTGGACTACACGTGAAATGATCTGTTTCCTTGGGGTTCGTACCCGATAGTTGATAAAGCTGAGCGAGCATATCTCAGAATGAGAGTTTTGTATTGGAAACTGTATAGCTGCTTGGCCATGTCACATGAAAGTCCTTCTTTTATCCGCAGAGTATGAATAGCATGTCTTCATCGCAACATACTGCTTGAGCGTCTTTCAAACTTTGAAGCAACGACCTGGACTGAAGAATTGATATGCATTGATTGCTTAGGTCACTCGCCCAGGAATGTCCCGACTTTTCCCACACATGCTACTAAGTAAATACGAAGCTCCCGTGACAAGATGGTATCATTTGGCGATACATCCGCTATGCACCTTTCCGCCATGTGCAAGTCGTAAGTCAACCTTGATTGCAAATACTATGGATATGGTCAATGGAATATCCGCAAAATCGTCCTCCTGCTCACTCTACTGGGGTCCCAACCCCAGATCGAGGTTCATGCTAGCCAGGTCGCCGTTGTTAATGCCGAAAAATTGGAACCTATTGACGATGATCTTAGCTCTCTGCGGCGTTCTCGTAAAACTGCTAGAGCATACACTTACCAATCTTCAACATTGAGCGTGTTTGGGACAGGTTGCCCTTGAGCAGATCCTGTGCTCCAGCTATCACTTGGGCTTTGTCCGTCCGGCATCAAGCCGTCAAAATTCGCCGTCCAGAGATTGCTGTTGAGGCTGTTATTGTTGTTGGAGCTCTGTCCTTGCCCATGAGCCTGTTGTTGCTGCTGCGGTTGCTGCTGCTGGAAACCCTGCATGCCAGATCCAAGAACGTTGACGCCTTGTTGAGGGCTTCCACTCAACCCCTGTTTGGTGGGGCCCCGTGCTTGGAACTGAGTGCTTTGCGCCGGTAGACCATGGGACGTATTTTGATTCTGCAGTTGCGCCATGAGGCCAGCATCTAGGCCTTGGTGATTTGGTGGCGGAGGCGACATGTGTGGGAATGCTGGCATACTTGCGCTATCTGGGAAAAGCTGGTCGGGCTGGAAGTTTTCCCACAAAGACTGAGAAATATTGGGCGAGTTACGTGTAACAAGATAGAGGTCTGGCGGCGTGGCCGGCACTGAGAATGAAGGGTTGAAGGGTGTCGCTGGTCTGGTCTGCGGCCTAGAGGAGGTTCCGCCCATGAACGTGTCCGCGTTTTGTCTCGCATTGGGTGATGTGATCGGTGGCGGCATCGTCTGTTGATTAGGGCCTCCATCGCCCTTCATATGGCTGGGAGTCTGCGGGCGTGATCTTTCGTAGGACTCTTGAGGTGTTGGAGTATTGACGCTGAAGTCGATCGCCATGTCGTCATACTTCCTCTTGGCGACATCCTGCGGGCGTTGTTGCTGCTCCAGCTGCGCCAACGCCTGTTGCGCTTTCCTATGCCTCTTGCCCGCAGCCTTCTGCAGCCGTTCCTCGAGTACCTTGTTTCCTATGATGGACTCAAACAAGGTGTACACCATCTTTCCTACCAACCAAACTCGCGACACTTCCTTGAGGGCCTGCATACATGTTCGTAACCTGTCCTGGGTCACCTGCTGAATCGATGGGACCGGTGATCGCATTTGGTAGACGTGCATGATCAGGGCCGAGAACAAGCTGTAAACAACAAACGCCGGGCAGAATCGAAGTTCGCCGTGCGCTGCCAAGTTCTCGATGATAGAGGTAATCATAGCCGCAGCTTGGAACGCAATATTTCGTGAAGGATAGGGAGAATCGTCGGGGAAACGACTGCCTCCATTCGGCGGCATGTGCGCTCTATGTAAGAGACACAGAGTGGTGTAGTAATTCGAGTGCAGCAGGGCTGACCAAAAGTGATGCCGGGCAACCTCCCAGTACACGATCTTCGGACAGTTCTGGAGCCAGTCGGCGAGAGCCATATCGCTATGGGTCAAGTCGATGGCGTTTCTCTGTCGTCCTTTAGATGCTACTGAGTACTGCTGAGACAGCACTAGGCCCATGATCTCGCAAAGTTTGACGTATTGCATAAAAAACTGTACGTGTATGGGATCCGGGGGGTACTCGCTGTTGCGATCGCCGTCATCCTCGATAAAGTCATCCTCCGTGAGCATTTCGACATCAGAGTCATCGAGATTGATGTGAACTGGCCGACCGAGAGCAACGGCAACGGACCTATCTCGTGTGAACAGAGTCCACCAGATGCGTTTCCACAGTCTCTTGTCGGAACGGCTGAGTTGTGACTGCTCAACACTTCGATGCATTCCAGAACCCTGAGCGACGATGGTGGCGACTCGACTCCAGTAGAACACGTTCTTGGTGACATCTTCAGGTCCCTCCCAGTACCATCCCATCAACAGTAATGACTGCACAATGGTCACCCGATCGTCCTCGTAGTTGGCATCGTAGAGCGCCTTCGCCCTTTTGTAGAAGGTCAGGGCAGCGGGCGTCGTCGAACCGTTGGCGTCCATCAGCTGCGGGTTTGTGCAGACTCTCGAGCCGGCCAGCAGCACAGCCTGCAGTAACAAAAGGGACGGCGGGTTCTTGGGATCGCGGTACTGTCGCATGAAGCGGGTACGGTTGATGACCGGAACGATCGGATGGATCCATTTGAAATAGGAATCGATGAGTTCGTCGCATAGGGACCTCGGTGGTAGTAGGAAGGCACCGCGCTGGTGCAGGATATCGATTTCGACATTGTCCAGCTCGGTCAGTCGGGCCCTGGAGCCCCTGACATTTTCGGGCAGAGGATAGTGGACTACATCTGAAGAGCCTTGTCGATCGTGGACAAGCAAGGTCAGATTGGACGATTCTCCAAGATATGCGACCCTGCCGGCATCCGTTATAGGGGCTCTTGTAAACTTTGGTTTCATCACCAGGTTGAGATAAGTGCCACTGTCAACCTCCTCCTTTCGGGCTTGCGACTCGGTATAGGTGGACGACGGCGTGCCATCCGTGGTGTGATAGACAGCAGGTGTCCGCGGCGGGAAGGTCCCAGGTCCTGGCGCAGGAACACTGGGAGCTCTCGGTGAACGCTCTTCAGCATTATCTCCCTTCTCGCTGGAGCACACCTCAGTTAGCCCATGATTGGGAGCATGTGGAAATGGCGAAGCTGAGGCAGACCTGTCCGAGTCCTTGTTCGTTCCGGCATTCGTAGTCTTCTTGCGCTTAGGGGTCGGAATGCGACATTCTATCTGGAAGGCTACGCAGTTCGTGCAGGGAACGCCGAGGCTCGCGGCGTCGCATCGTACCTAGACAACATGTTAGACGAAGAGATTTGGCGAGAAGTGTCGATCGGAGGAGAGGGCAGGTGCCAATTGGTCGTGGGTGGGAATCGGCCGAGTCGGAAGTTCAATCGTCCACGACAGAGAGCACTCAAGTAGAGAAAAAAAGATTATTCGTACCTTGCGGGCGTGACATGTCTGTAATATACAAGGTTAGCTTTAATTCGGATCGAGGAAGGTCTACAAGAGGTGGGCGTGAGGTCTCGCAGGGCAGCATTGCACCAGTAGAGCGCAGCGCCGCGGCGCGAGTAGCGATACCTCGGCACAAAGTGGGCAGAGGGGCCACGGAATGGCGGGCGCGACAAAACATAAAGGTGTGAGACTACGTACCTCGCAAGCTCTGGAAGCTCGTTGCCTATTCGAATCAAAATCATATTAGCACGCAGGTTGCATCCGCCATTGATTGGAAGATGACTATTGAAAGAATTTGACGGGATTCAGGTTGGTGGTGAGGGACGAACCTGCGAAAACTCAAGTGGTTCGCGGCGGCGGCGGCGGCGGCAGCGGCAGCAGCAGCAGCAGAGCTACCCTGAGCGTTGGGACTCGTACCAGCGGGATTGGAAGAGGTTCCTTGGGCCTGTGATGGCGACTCGGACTTTTGTGGTGATTGTTGCTGGCTAAGCTGCTGCTGCTGCTGGGCCGAAAGGTCGGTCGACGACATATCGACATCCATGGGCAGCCGTGGAGCGTGAGCTGCGACGGAGTCGTGAGGGTAGTGGTGAAGAGGTTTGTCGACGAATTTCTCGGGTCGACTAGTAATAGGAGGGCCAGTGGGAGGGAACAGGTGTGGCAGCGGCCGAGTCACTGGCTCTGGTGGCCCAGGCGCAACAACGTCTGGCTCTGGCGCTGGCTCTGGATGTGGTGGTGTTGGTCGCACTGGTGTTGGTGGTGCTGGTACTGAGACTGAGACTGGGATGGACGGAGGCAGCGGAGCCTGGTGATTATGGTGGTGGTGGTGGCTGGTCTGGCCGGCTGGGTACGGGGAGTGGGAGTGAGAGTGGTGTTGGTGGTGGTGGCCCTGTTGGTGACGCTGGTAAGGCTTCTGGTACTTCTTCTGGTGCTTCTGATGTGTGCGAGGATTGTTCAGGTGGCGTGGGTGCGGGTGCGTGTGCGGGTGCGGATGCGGATGCGGGTGGAGGGGGGGTGGAGTCAGCGACAAGGAGTGGTGGGAGTGGGAGTGGGAGTGGGCAAATGGTGTTTCCCCTGATGCCGGTGATGGTGCTGGTGCCGGTGCTGATGCTGATGGGAAGAGGATGGGCCGGCGGGACGTGGAACTGGAGGCGGTGGAGCTGCTAGTGCCAGAGCTGCTGGGGCTGGAGATTGATGAGATGGAATTCGGAAAATGCACGTCTGCCGACGCTCCTGTTACTCCTGATGATGCTGCTCCTGTGATTCCTGAAGTTGTCGCTGGTATTGTGGATGATCCCAAAAGAGAAAAAGATGGGTCAATAGTAGGTCCGGAACCTAACACAGCTTGAGGTCCAGGAAGGTGCAATGCAAACGTGGGGACCTCTATAACTCCTGCCTCTCTTCCTTCTTCTTCTTCTACTCCTCCTGCACTGCTGCTTATATCCGGCAATGTACCCGTATCAAACAACAACTGATGTTGCCCCGTCTGTTCTTCTTCTTGTCTCTGCTGCGGCTGATGAAACGGGAAGGGCACTGACGTTGGATTGGACTCGCTTTGTTGCCGCAGACCGGCAATCGCGTTGTAATTGTTCTCTGTCAGAATCCCAGATTCGGCCACGTCAACCTGAGCCGCTGGAAGGTCAATGTCACCGTCGATGCCGAGGTCAAGGCTGAAGGTCAAGTTCAGGTCCAGGTCGCGGCTGACGTGATGGTCGAGGCTGTGCTTTCGAACCTCACTGTCGGCGTCTTTGCCCAGTTCTGGAAAATTGATGTCTTGTTTTACTTCTTCTTCGAATCCAAAGTAGTTTTGCTGTGATAGATGTTCGCTTTGTTGACAATGTTGATGGGTTTCCTGTTGCTGCTGTTGCTGCGTCAATAGCACAACTCCGGGGAACTCAATGTCGCCGTCCTCTTCAAGATTCGGCACACTTGGCCACTGGAGCACAGCCATCCAATGTCGGTCTCAGGAGATGATTGACCTCCTGCCCTCATGTGGGTGTTTATGCTTTGTCCGGCGTGTCTTTCTGTTGTGTAACTCGGACAATAAGCTGCCGTGTACAACGGTCAGTACTTGATCGTGTTGTTTTCTTTGCGCAGTACAGAAGATATCTTCTGCCTGCTCAGATTTTCAAACTGCTTGTGGAAAAAAAGAAGAAGGAAAAAAAAAAGAAGAAAAAAAAGGAAGAAGAGATGTGCAAAAGAAAACAGAGAGGAAATGGCACTGCAGTTCAACAACGATGACCAACTACCGTTAAGGGCGACTCTGGACGGGTCGCATACCTTTCAAGTAACCTTCAACATGACATACCAATAACGAAATCCCTACAGAGCTGGAGCTGCTGTCATGTACGTTGGTCTAGAACCCTGTTTTCCCACTCAGATACCCTGCGGTTTTTTCTTTGTGGACGCTACCAAGTTAGATTTCTTGGTCTGAAGATCGAACAGAGTTGTCGCCTGTAGGTTTGAAGCTCGGCCGATGACGGGATATTAGAGATCGGGGAATCAGAAACCAAATCAAGTCGTGCCGCGCCCAGATTCCCGCTGCATCTGCCGGTTTGCCGCTTCTCGCATTCCTTGTCGAGCAAAGGCCCCTCTTCACATTACTGGTCTATTCACCAGCATAGACAGAAAAGGCAATCAGCTTTAGCTTTACAGCATCGAGCCCTTGGCGTTTCTATCGCTTGCTGTCGTCTAGCTCCCGGGTTCAACGTTGTATGCGACCCACTGTTGTGGTATGTGGTGACGATGCGCTGCCTTTCTCTCAACGTTGACTCGTTGCTTCTTGATGTCTCGCAATCGGCGCCCGTGTAAGTAAGGTAAGCTCGACTGCCCTTGTCCCGGGACGATCTGCCTTGTGTCCGTACCACAAGTAAAGAAAAGAGTCGTAAGGCTAAGTAGCACGGAGGGAGGTCCGGCTAGTCGTCTGGTCCCAGCTTCGTTTTTTCAAATATCGGATCCAGTTGTGGCTCGACGTGTTCCCACGTAGAAGACCGCAGCGGGCCTAAAACAGGTGTTCTCTTGCGCTTCGTTCCTTGGTAACCTGCGGCTATGCTTGCTTTTGAGGCTTGGGTGTTTTGGTCCCAGACAATGTACGCGTGAACGGGAGCGCGCCATCTTCTATTATAGACATCCGAGATGATAACTGGAGTCTGGAAGAAAGGATCCGGCTACCTAAGCTGACGCCAATTCGGTAATACCAAGCCCCCAGGTACAACGCATGAAAAGAATCACACCGTCTCCGTCCTTGCCTTAGCATGTAGTTTCTGCGTGACCAGTGACCAGTGTCCCAGTGCCAGGTTTCGCCTCTGCCGCCGCCGCCAATGGTTTAGGTTGATGGTCCCCTTGGCTGTTGACGCCGAGATTATGGTCTCGTGGGTGAGTGTGGCAGCCTCGACGGAGTGTGTACCCAAGGCCGGTGGAATGGAGCGAGAGGAAAAGCCACAAAACGTTTACGGGGCAAGCATGTGAGACTTTTCAAACGGTGCTGCTCAGTGCTCGCAGGATCGTAGCCCCTCCCCCGCCAACGTCTTTTTGGACCCGGGTTCCGGCGAAGACGGATGATCGTGTGCCATGGCCAGCCCCAACGTCCATATGTGGGATACGTAGAATATACGTAGGGGTTAGAAGTGAGGCAGCCGGACATGAAGCAGTGTTTGTTGCCGCAGGAGGCAGTCATTCAGAATTCGTCCAACGCCACTGGTCGAACAGTCATGCGCCAATCCATGTTGGGAATGAAGGAGAGTGAGGAAGTGAATCCACTCCTTCCGCTCCTCCCCGGCCATCCCTTTCGAATCTGATTCTTTTAGCCCTCCTCGGACCGGGTAGGCATGGGTGTAGGAAGGAAGTATGGGTGGTGAAGGGCTTGGGCTTGGGCTTGGGGTGAGGCTGGGCGTAACCTGCTAGATCTGGGGTAAAAGAGATGGAATTGGACATGATGGACGGGGAATGGACTGCTAAGGGTGCGGGTTGCGGGATTGTGGTTGCAGAAGACACCCAGGCAAGCCCAGGCTCACGGCAAGGGAAGGCAGGGGCCCGTAAAAGTTGTACTGTGTAGGTACCTACCTTACCTTAGTACCTTGGTAGGTAGGTGGTGTACTGCGGAAGGGGCGGGGTGCAGGCTGGGCGCGCGCGCAGATGCGGGTAAGGAGCAGGAACGGTGCAGTGCGGGCAAGCGGGCAGGCGGGCAGCGGTACGGTGATCAGTTGTTGGTGATGAGCTCCTTCTTATTCGCAGACTGCATCACCCCCCTACCCACCTTACTCTACTAATTAGTGTACCTTGTGAACGGGGAGAAGAAATCGTCGTCGTCGTCGGGTCGCGGTAAGGGTATGGATCGGGGGTGTGCTCCGAAACGGTCTGGTCCGCGCATGTATTACCTCTTTAGGCAAGGACCACGCTGTGTGTGTCTCCAAAGTGGATTTCCTTTCTTTTGCGCGCCCAGTCTCCAGAAATGCTGCCGAGAAAAAGCATATGATCACGACCTCGACTTGCATGGCCGCGCTGCTCTCTGTGCGTCTTAGTGTCAATCATGCAGCGGCAGCGGCAGCGTCTTCCAGGTTTCTTCAAGAGATTCTCTTTACACCAATCCAACCATCTAATGATCACTACAACAATTTAGAAAGGGGGGGGGGGGGGGGGGGCGGACAGAAAAGACAGATGCGCTCACCTCTCGCCGGGCTCTTCCGATTGCCGGGCAGCGTTTCCCTGGCCATGGCAAGAGTGCCGCCGGCGCGCACACGGCACCACCACCACTACCACGACTACTATGTTAAAGATCCAGAAATACCATGGTGATATGCTTAAGTGGTGGACTCGAGGGTTGGCGAGGCGCACGGCACTCTCCCAGGGTGCGAAGCACTGACGTTGCAAAAGAAAGTCGAATACCTTAGTCTAGTTCAACCGCTGCTCCTGAAGATTTCCGCGCGCGGAACCCGAAGCAATAGACGGCACCACGGTGACTGGGATGCTAGCTGTACAGTAGTGTGCCGCCGGTGTGCTCCCTGGTACCTATGTGTCGTGTGTCTGTCTGTAAGTAGAGTGTGTGCCAATGTCTGTAAGTGGTTGCACAGCAGGTGACAAATGATTCTGTCAATCCTTGGGGTTCTAGACGCCGCAAACTTTCCAAGCCGGTACTGCGTTTGTCTTGGGGGTGAACTTGGGATGACTGCGATCCCACGATCGTCCGGAGGAACGACGACTGAACAACCCTCCTCCTCTTCCCCCGCGCTGTTTACCAGTTTGGCATGTTTGTTGGGCAAGTTTCCTCCTCCAGTTCCTCCCCGAGCTCTGTCTAGGAGGCGGTTGCCAAACTCATATTGCATTGAATTGGCTTGGATCTGTTCCCAACATAACTAGAGTTTCTTCAACATCAGAATATCAGAATATGCAGGCTCCCGTTTTGATGCGTAGTGTTGTGGTTTACTGCTACCTTGCTTCCTTGTGGTCTACCACCACTACTACTCAATTCCACTGCCGGCAATATTCTCCGCCTTGCTTCAGATTGACGAGTATTCCGGCTAAGCATAGTATGCCCGTTGCTTCCGTCCCACGACGTATTTAACCCAGCTCATGCAACTTCCCCCCGCCATATCACCCTCACCTGATGCGGGATCGTGGGGAAGACAGGAGAGAAATGGCCAGGGACAACGAGCCCAATGTAGATCATAAACGCGGGATTCTCCGGTCCTTGGAAAACCTATGAGAATAAATCTCTACGTTTGTGGGACTAGTACACGAGATTCAAGGTTGTTGCAACCACATCACACACACGAAGAGGGAATGAAACGCGCCTAATCAAGGGCACTAACAATCCAGTATTTGACGTCTTGAACCACACACGTTTGCACCTTGGTGCCTCCGAGCTCTTGAACCACCCACAAGAATGAGAGAGTACGGGGTAGGTAATAAGGGCTGGGCCTGGTTGGGCTGCTACCTACCTATTTCCCCGCATTGATACCTCCCCGAGATCAACTCCACGCAAAGATCACCAATGGCTAGGCAGGCAGGCCACACTAGAAATTCCATCATCATCGCGCTTGTTTCTTGCAGAGCCCAGGCAAGCCAGTTGGACAGATGGCCTTAGCTCCCCGACTCTTCCTTTCCAACCCGCAATATTCCCATTACCCCTGCCCCTCCCGCCCCCTCCATACGGCCGAAATACGACTAGACTGACCTATAGTCCTGGGACAGCCCTCCAGATCACCCGGAGCTTCACGGGTCTGGATTCGTACTATGAGCACTTCTATTTTGTCGATGCCGAGGCACATTGAACAATGGGTGAGGGACAAGGAATCCTGAAAGCCAAGAAAACTCGTCATTGAACAACAACCAAGATCTTACCCCAGACACGATTTGTCTGTGGGGTTGAAGGATGTCACCGGCACTCAAGTTGATCAATGGACGGCACGTATGGAACGGAAATGACAGTATCGCAGGATACAGCTTTGCCAAGCTCATTCCGGGTCTTACCGGGGTCTGCAACGTCAAGGATCTCCATAGGCTTTTGCTCCCACACGTCTCGATTCAGCTCAAAATTCGGGGTATCACCAGGCATTGTAATAGTAAATTAATATCTAGTGCCATCATATGTACATTTTAGCCTCCGCCCTCGCCGGACCCATTTGAAAAAGTCCCCCTACAGCTTTGTACCGGCACCCGATGTCTTCCCGTTGCCGTTGGCGATTGTACCTCCGGTGGAGGAGGGAGACGCCGCCGCCGCCGTTCCGTTCTGTCCGAGTTTTCGTTCAGACCCCTCAACCTCTATGCCACTAATGAACAGGGCGCTGACACCCTCGAGCAGCGCCACGAAGACGCACAGCAGACTGGCAATGACAAAGTGGCTAATGGTCGAGCCGATCTCCAGCCAGGAGCCCTCATCCTTGACCACCCAGAAGAAGTATAGCGTGAGGACGTCGCTGATGGCCATGACAACCATGAAGAGAGAGGAGGGCGCCACGCCGAGTCTGACGTTGAGGATTCCGAGGTTTGCCGATATGAGGGCGAACGGAATCATGAGCTTGACGACGAGTAGTGCCCCCTGTGAAAAGGGGTCAAAGATGGGAATCAGGCGGTACACGCTGTCCAGGCTGAAGGACGAAACAGAGGCCACGTTGCCGGTGCTGAAGAAGGCTGACTGCAGCAAGACGAAGAAGAATAACGAGACCCGAGCGTCGGCCAGAGTCAAGGCTCTGAAGGGTGATGTGGACACCTCCTGTGGCTTGCCGGTGGTGTCTTTTGAAGAGGAGCGTCGATCTTCTTCAGTACCCTTGTTGAAGATAAATACGCGATGTTCTAGACCGACCCAGGCAACCAGTAGGGCACTGAAGGCCACGTAAAAGATCCCCTCGTAGGAGATGGTCAGAATTACGAAAGTCGGGGCACAGGTCAAGAACATGGTCATCAGACTATGCTTGTAGTGGTTGTTGGGTTGCAGACGTTGAGCCAAGGGCATAAGCAGCGAAACGACTGCTCAGGTGGTTAGTAATGCTAAGTGGCTATCCTATCTTCAAAGACTTACCCAAAACAATCCAGCCTACGACTTGATTGCCCCGAGGCAGACCCGCCTTGGCCTGGAGAGAGATGGCGCTGGATCGAGTGACTACGATGGCGAGCAAGATCAAGCCGATCTGCAGGGTTTCTGGTTAGCCTACTATGTCTCCTAGCACTTTGACTTGAGCATATTGCCTTACCTGAACACCGGTCAGAGCCCGAGATATCGGCAGAGCTGGCTTCGCCAACAGTCTGTCCTCCCAGATGAGATACGCCAGACCAATGGCGGCCATGACGATGCCACCAGCAACACTGCCGTGCGTCAGTACGTGAGTCTAAGTAGATATATCATGTGGAAACATACATTAAAGGAACATCCTCCGACTTCATAGCTGGGAGCAATGTAAACACGCTCATGACCAAGCAGGAGAAGAACCAGACGACAGACAGCAAAGAATTCAACTGGAGGAACCTCAAGCCATATGTCATCGGCCAAAAAGCCGCGAGAACGTAGATTACGGTAAGGACTTCGCGATGAATGTATCCTAGAGCCTACGTCCCTGTTTTAGCAATGCCCACCGGCCAAAAGATATTATGAACCTTACCAGAGACACGATGATGCCTATGTAAGCCACTAGGTTCAGCAGGAACGAGAACACACTCGCTCCAGTCTTGATGTGCCCGAAGAGAACTTTTCGTCCCTCAACGAGAGAGCTGCGCCTAGCCCAGACTTCCTCCCAGAAGACAACAGGGAAGAAGCCGTAGGCATAGTAAGTGATGGGCGACTTGGAAATGATGAAGGATGCGTACAACGCGGCGAGAACGGAGCTGAAAGCCGTTGTGCCAAGAGTCGTACGGGAAGGAAGCTGGCTGCCACGCAGAACATGCAGATCGACGACAGTCGTCAGCGCGAACGCCATCCAACCAAGGTACCCAATGGTGATCAGTGTGCGGAGGAACAGCCAATCGTAAGTCTGGAGGTATCTCAAGCCCTCCAGGGCAATCTTCATGAGAGCTGCAGACTCCTCAATGGCCTCTTCGTAGTTACCAGCGTCGACCAAGCGTTGAATAGCGGCCACTCGGCGCTCAGGGGCCAGAGTTGCGTCGCTCAACGGCTGGAAAGGTCGGTAGCGAAGCTCCGTGGCCTTCTTCTGTTCTTCCTTAACCCTGTACATCTCGAGAATTTCGCGAGCGTTGATGAGCGCTGCCTGCGCCTTCTCCTCGATACTCGACGAGACGTAGGACAAGGGCAGCTCGCCAACAGAGTTGGCAGGGAATTCCACACCGATCAAATACGCCATCAGGGCAGCAATATCAGCTTGCGCCACGTCATGTCTCTTGATCTCATCAAGATGCCAGTCAGAAGAGTACTCGTCGTGTCCCGGGGCGACAGAACCGGAGGTAAGCAGCGGCGGGGCAATCCCAGATCCCCAGGTGATCAAGGGGGTGCGAGTGTTGTTGGGATGGCCATCGCCGTGGCTTCCCCAGTCACTCATGCCGTGGTCAGCAGTGAAGACGAAAGCGGTCCGGTCGTCGGCGTAGAAATTGTCAATCATTTCTGTA
The DNA here is from genome assembly GCF_030913485.1 of Colletotrichum godetiae. Lineage (NCBI taxonomy): Eukaryota > Fungi > Ascomycota > Sordariomycetes > Glomerellales > Glomerellaceae > Colletotrichum > Colletotrichum godetiae. The sequence continues at coordinate 77,444 of NW_026851251.1, read as the reverse complement.
ATCTCCTTGACACCTTGGTCCACGACCTTGATATTATGCAAGTATTCCTTCGAGTAGGGACGGTACGAGTGCCCGTTGGTATCCAAGCCGAGCAGATGGAGGAAGAAGACGACCTTGTCTTGGCGCAAGGCAGCGTCAAGAGTCTCGTTCTTGGCTGCGTCGGCGAAAAGCTCCTTGACGTGGTCAAAGACCCAGAAATCTAATTGCAACGCATCTTGACTGAAATCCTCAAACTCGTGTCCATATGTGTAGGAATCAACGCGGCCGGGGACAGCTCCTTGCTCGAACATTGGCAAGATGTCGGGAGATCCCCAGCTCCAGGTATGACGGCTCCGGTTGAAGACGCTGTCGAAGTTTACGGGGTTGAGCTTCCAGCCAGTCGCCACGGCCGAGACATCTTCATAAAGACCGGCGATGAGCGCAACGTGGCCAGGGCGAGATTCTGTCGGCACGCGCGTGTGCGATACCCCGAAGGTGCCATGTTCAAGAACGCGGGATCGTAGGAAAGGAGCGAGGGGTCGCGGGGTCAAGTCCTCCTCGGATTCGGGGTAGGGGTCGGGAAAGGACTGGAAGGCCTTGTCTGCTCGCAAACCGTCGCCTAGAAGAGAATGTCAGAAGCTTACTCCATGGACTATAAAGTATTTGAGAAGGTGGGTGAGCGCATACCCACGAAAAGAACGAGACGGTCAGCAGGGGCCTTGGAGTTTTCGGGTCGTTCGACTTGGACAAGCTTCATGCCCGAAACAATTGGACTGACAAAGTAAATGTCAAAAATCGAGTAAATATAGGCAAGGTGGAAAATGACAGCGACGGCTAGAAAGCCGGCGCGTGAGGAGACTGCCATCACAGACAAAGGGGTCGTCTCTTCTTTGCTGTGCTGTGTCTCTTGTGATGTCTGTCTTCTCCTGTGCGCTTAAAGGAGTGGGAGTAGCTAATTCAACGATGATCTGGGGTATGACACGCCCAGAGTGGGTAATGGGCGAGTAAATCCACTTGCTCAGCGCCCGTGTCGATTGGCCTGGTGAAAGGCGGGATCAAAAGAATGAAGGGGAAATATTCGAGAGCTCAACGTAAGAGAGTGGAAGCGCAGTCATTTCACGGCTCGCGCATTGCTCCTATAACGAGATAATATAAGAGAATAATACAATGATGTTGATGCGCAGCGCTGGATTTTTACTCATGGAAATTGGGAGCACAGCCATCCCCTCTAGCTCAATGCAACCGATTTCCAGTCAAGGGTCGAGAGTCGTCCCGCTTGTTGCATCGACGCGGAAATTATTGGCTTTCGCGACACGTCTCCCACCCCCGAACTGACGACGTGTAGGGATGACGGACCCACATTGACATCGGTAGCCCCACGCGGCGGAGCGGGAGCGGCTGTTTGCATGTAGCGGGGCTTCTACAGCTTCCATCCCATCCTGGATACAACACTTGGAGGCTCTTAACCTTAGTCCAGAGGCAATGTCCACAACTCCCTAGACAGCCAGACAGCTTACATAGCCTTACAAATTGGAAACACCTGATCTTGCCAACGTGTCTACACCATCGTTGATGTAGACATCTACTAAAACTGATTGGAATGAAAGAAACCACTAAGCCAACTCTCCTATGGAATAGTACATTCGAGAGGCAACTACTCATGGTGCTAAAAGCGGATCATGTTACACGGTCATTAAGGTGCCTGCTGCTGGGACATCAGGGTGTTCAGTCCTAAGGTACGTGGTCTAAAGTTGGTTCACATCACCTGGCACTAAGCCGCCTTTCTTGAGAACCTCTTTGGGTACGGGATAGTAACAAGCATTGTGCTAGACAGAGTAAACAGCTCCTGGCTTTCCTGGTGGTATGTCCGTAGACAACTGACAAGGCCGATTCGGCTATAGACAAGCTGATTCAGACACCATCCAGAGAGCTATTCCTCCTCGTCCGCAATGTCATCGTCAACAGCATTGGGCGGCATTCCCGCGTTCCGGAACCACGCGCGAGAAACAAACACAATTTCTAAGGGGTATCATATCGAACTTCATATGTTTCCTGCCCGCTTCATCCAAATTCTGGTTGTAAACAGAACAGTCCTGGCATCAATCTCCTCAGTCCAGCCGCTCCGTCAAAGACTTGATGACCCGCGCGTAGAACTTTGCCGCATGTGGCCGAGGGAACTCGATTTCTTCAACGAGGAAGTCGGGCAGCATGTCGATGAGATCGCGATCTCTGTTAGAGTCCAACTGCGGCTTGTAGGTGAAATGAGCCTCTTCGTAATTTTCGCCGGAGCTTTCATTCTCAACTTCAAGTTTGAAATGAAGTGCTACAAAGATTAGTATGACGAGAACACCACTGGTAAATATGATGACTTACTCCCGTTTCTCCCCGTTTGTATGCAATCAAACACCTGGCCCGCCGAGTCACGCTTGGTAACCCTGACAATTAAGCCGGTCAAATCGCCATAAAGGTCCTCCTTCAGCTGTCCCGTTTGCACAACATCCGAGCTAGCGATGGCCCTGGCAGCTGCGCTTGAGCCCTTGACAGCGCTTCCAGGTATGACCTTGGCACTGGCTGCAGCTTCGGCAGACCTGCTCGCAGCTAACCTCGTCGACAAAGTCTTGATTTCTTGCTTTGCCTCGGTTAGAGACGTCGTCAGAGCTGACACCTTTGCCTCCATTTCTTCGAGTTGCTTTTTGCGTTGTTGCCCCTCTTTGGCCAAGCTACGTTGCTCTGCAAGGTCGGCCTTGAGATGCGAAATGAGCTCGTTTGCAGCTGTATCCTATTAGCATTTCGCTATCCCCATGGCTGGTTCTCGCCACTCACTTTTTGCTCTTTCTTCACTCTCCTTTTTGAGAATATCAAAGTTCCTTTCCGCTGCCTTGACCCCGATATCTCGAAGATCACGGTATTTCGCTTCAAGGCTATCGTACTTTCTGATCGTGTCGCCCAAGCGCCTCCGGAGTTGCACATCACCAGCGTCCAAGTCCGGATTGCCACTCGCACGATTACCGCGATGCGTTGACGGCTTCGGTACCGGTAGCTCGTCAAATTGGTCATCGCCTTCCGTGTCAACGTCCATATCGTCTTGAGCCTGCGTCTCTGGAATTTCAGATTCATCATCCCGAGCCGGTTTCGCTCCTGCACGACGACCTCGCTTAGTCGACTTCGCGGCACCCTTCGTAGTAGAACTCGGCACCTCCTTCGATGTGTCTGTAGTCGTCGCGGTCGTAGCTGCTGCCTTCGATCGCCCTCGGGTCTTCGCTGTGGTCGCCGTCACCGCCGGAGCAATGTCGTCTTCTGATTCGGCTATACTGTCAACATCCGCCGCATCATCGCCCTCGTCCTCATTCTCGTCCTCGACGTCCTCCTGTATCTCGACCTTCTCGGCAGCTTTGCGGCCTCTCTTCGAAGCCTTGCCGCTAGTGATAGCCTCTTCTCCTGCTTTGCTGATTGCCGCTGCAAGTTTCCCAGTCGCGCGACCCTTTGCAGCCTTCTGGGCAGGCTTCGTGACCTTGTTCGCAGCTGGCGGTCTGCCCCTGGCCTTCTTCGCCGGCGACATCTTGGTTGATTATGAGTTGGTGATCTTAGCGCCGGGAACGGATGGACGCCAGAATATGAATCCCAGTCCGATTCGGATGAACCTGTAGCGCCCGATATTCACACAACGAAATGGATTTGAGGCTGCTGCGAATTGGCGGGGTGTATAGCGCAAATGTTGTCAACGCGCTGGAAAGAAACGTTTGATATCGCGCGGGAGTGGTTCGTGTTTATCGGTGCGGGGGAAGTGCGCGTATATCCAGAAGATGGATTACTCTTTATTATGCACCTAGACTGAGGTAATTGGGTTTAGACAGGTGCGTTGGCCGTAACGGAAGCGTTCAAATATCAAGGTTGGAGCTGAGGGGCAGGTGAGTGTGGAAAGGCAACTTGCGATGAAAAAGTAAACAAACCCGCGGTGCGACAGCGATCCCATGGCTTAGGTACCTTACCTTACTTTAGGTACCTTACCTTCGGTGCCTCCTAAGGTAGGCCTAGGCGGGCCGCGGCACTCAAGGCGCCTTACCTTACCTAGAAGGACATGCTTATCCCGGTACATGCCTTATCGCCTTATCAACGCTGGTACCATGGTACTTACCTTAGCCGCAACTGGCCAGTGCTGCCTCGCATGTGGCAGTGCACTCTCTCGCGGACACCACATTACGGCTTGCGAATTTACTGGCTACCCTTGTGAACCGCGGGTGGCGTTGTCGACTCGACTCAATTCTCTGGGGCGTTGGACACGTCTATCTCGTTGCCGGCTATAATACTCCATCCCGCTACTTGGACACGCCCCTGCGGAACCACCAGACGACTTTTCTCCCCAACGCGACGGCGACAGGATTCTTTCCTACGCACAGGTAGACGACACTTGCCATTAAATCCACGCCGGCACGTGACAGCAAACAATCGAGAACACCCGATTTAGGCCGTTCCAATCTTACCGAGTCGGCCCTCTGCCGCAAACGCCAACACTGATGACGGGCGACCTCGACCGTTGGCTGGGCTCCGTCGGAAAGCTCCTTGGCATGGGTGACCGAAAGAAGGGATTGGGCGATTTTGCCCTCGACTTGCTGTTGGTGGCTGGTATGGTGAGTAGACAGGACAATGAAAAGCACATGTTTGGCTATGAATGCTAACCACGCTGTCCAGATGGCAACCGGCGTTTACCTCGCAAGAAACTTTCTTTCTTCCCTCACGAATACCCTCGCCGACCCCGATCGTGAGAAACATGAGCAAGCACGGCTACAGGCCAAGGCTCATCTAGAGCGCTTGCGTAAAGGCAAGAACGCGAGCAAACCTGGCGAAGATCCATCGGATGACAGCAGCGTTTCTCGTCGCGGGCCAAAGCCGGAAGAGTTGGTGTTGAATGAATATGAGAATACCATTGCGCTCGAAATGGTGGCTCCGGAGGATATTCCAATCGGCTTTGCTGGTAAGTGCCCTACGGACATGATGAACTAGCACGAAGAATCTTGCTAATGGTGTATAATAGACATCGGTGGCTTGGAGGACATTATTGATGAACTCAAGGAATCTGTTATCTACCCGTTGACTATGCCGCACTTGTATTCTCATGCGGCACCCCTGCTATCAGCGCCCTCTGGTGTGCTACTCTATGGACCTCCAGGATGCGGTAAAACTATGCTGGCCAAGGCAGTCGCTCATGAGAGTGGTGCTTCCTTCATCAACCTCCATATTTCGACAGTGACGGAAAAGTGGTACGGCGACTCAAACAAATTAGTCCGAGCCGTATTCTCGTTGGCTCGTAAGATGCAGCCCGCCATCATCTTCATTGATGAGATCGATGCGGTCTTGGGCACAAGAAGGAGCGGCGAGCATGAGGCCAGCGGAATGGTCAAGGCCGAGTAAGTTATCCAACAGACAATTCCATCATGTTTAGTTGCTGACAAGCCAGGTTCATGACCCTGTGGGATGGATTGACGTCGTCAAATTCTTCGGGCATGCCAGCGAGGATTGTTGTTCTCGGTGCCACAAACAGGATACATGACATCGATGAGGCTATTCTCAGACGCATGCCTAAGAAGTTCCCTGTCTCTCTTCCTGGCAAGGAGCAGCGACAACGGATTCTGCAGCTCATTCTGAAGGACACAAAGACAGATCCGGAGTTTAGTGTGGAGTACATTACGAAAGTCACAGCTGGTATGTCAGGCAGCGACATCAAAGAAGCATGCCGTGATGCGGCTATGGCACCGGTCCGGGAATATATGCGAGAGCATCGGGCGAGCGGCAACTCCATGTCTAGCATCACACCAGAGAACTTCAGGGGTATCCGGACAGAGGATTTCTTTGGCCGCAAGGGTGGAGGTCAAATCTTGATGGAGAACCACGCAAAACACTCCAAGACGTCGAGGTCATCGGTAGATGAGTACGAAGACATTGTCGAAGAACTGGGTTGATTCAGTCATGCAGTTGGTCTGTAAGGAAGGGAATGATAGACACGACGGAAGTCTGCTCTGAAAGGACAGTGTTCTTCTACCCGCTACGTCGGAAACATCCATACAGCGTGCTTGCCTGCAGTGGGCAACCTACGCATTTCATGCTAGAATGAGACGTTTGTACAAGTAAATGTACCGATACAAGGAGGAAACGGATATCGAAATACCATCACTTTACGCGACAGAACTTGCAATATTTCCACGCGCTGGCAACCTGCCCTAGCAGCACTCGAGGCCCCCTCTTTGTACATGCATGAACAGCTGCTACGACTCTTCATTTGAACCGCCTATTGCCTCAGTGTTGTTGAGAAGACGCCATAGCTCTAAGGCGAAAACTAGGCCAGGCACATAGGCACACCGCACCAGAGCAGACTCAGGTACAGACGGCAGTCAGATGTGTCAGGCATGATGCGCCAACGTTGATTTGTTACCACCCAGGCAAGCCAGGGCCAACGAATCCAACGCTGCGCCTTTTTCCCCGGCCAACATTCCACTCGGACCACTACCGTGTCACCCCCGCCGTTTCCAGGGTTCATGCCGCCCCGCCATCGCCGACTTTCGGGGCACGCTGTGCACACCGACAAATCACGTCATCAGCAAGGGCCCACACCTTTGGTTGTCCAGTGCTGTTGGAGTCACACGCTCTCCATTCTCCCCAAAAGCCCATCGTCGGCCCTTACTCAATGTCCCTGTAAAACTTCTCCTGTACACACCTACAAGTGCCTATCAGCTCTCTCAACCTTCTCGCCAACCTACCTCTGCTTTTCAATCGAGTACGCCGGTGCTGCGTTTGGACAATTGACTTGCTGAGCAATTCAGTTCTGTCCGCGGCGACAAGTCTGGCTCTTAAAGGAGACCAGCGGTAGTACTGTACTCGATCCCGAACGCCTCCCGGACCTTCCTATCCGTCCTTCGTCCTCTCGTCCCTTTCGAACATCAAGTGCGACGGAGTACAGGCATTGTCTGGCCAAGATCCTTTCGACGAATCGCTCAATCCAAGAAAAACTCGTTCAATTGCCGCTGTCAATCAGATAAGCCGGCAGCTCTTCGATACTAGTGCTACCCCGCCATTACTACCTACGCCTTGTCTCACCATGTCTACACCGCCTAACAACGGAGCGGCATCCAAGTCTAGCGACCCTCTCAAGCGGGTTGACCTTGACGGACACGATCTTCCTCCTTCTCCTGCGCCGTCCAGCCCTCGCAACGGTCGCCGCCGCTATGCTCTCGCCACGGAGCTGGTCTACACTGACAGCAACGACCAGTATGGTGCATCCAGCATCCCCATCTACCAGTCCGCCACCTTCAAGCAGACCAGTGCCAATGGCGGCGGCGAGTACGACTACACCAGGTCCGGCAACCCGACTCGCACCCATCTCGAGCGCCACCTGGCCAAGATCATGAATGCCACGAGGGCTTTGGCCGTCGGCTCCGGCATGGGTGCACTGGATGTTATCTCCCGGTTGTTGCGCCCCGGCGATGAGGTGATCACCGGTGATGACTTGTACGGAGGCACCAACCGCCTTCTCACGTACTTGGCATCCAACCAGGGCATTGTCGTTCACCATGTCGACACTACCAATGTTTTGAACATTAGCCCCGTCATCTCTGAAAAGACGGCTATGGTCCTGCTGGAGACGCCGACGAACCCTCTTATCAAGGTCGTCGACATCCCCTCCATTGCTAAGCTTGTTCACGAGGCCAACGACAAGGCCTTGGTTGTTGTGGACAACACCATGCTCTCGCCCATGCTCCTGAACCCCCTGGACATGGGTGCAGACATTGTCTACGAGTCCGGAACAAAGTACCTGTCCGGACACCACGATATCATGGCCGGTGTGATTGGTGTCAACGATTCCGAGATCGGCAACAAGCTGTACTTCACCATCAACTCCACCGGGTGCGGTCTTTCGCCGAATGACTCTTTCTTGCTTATGAGAGGCATCAAGACCCTCGCGATCCGCATGGAGAAGCAGCAAGCCAACGCTCAGCAGATTGCCGAGTTTCTCGAGTCCCATGGATTCAAGGTCCGATACCCGGGACTTAAGTCGCACCCCCAGTACGACCTGCATTGGTCCATGGCACGAGGTGCAGGTGCCGTTTTGTCGTTCGAGACGGGCGACGCGGCGCTTTCGGAGAGAATCGTCGAAGCCGCTAAGCTGTATAGTATCAGCGTTAGCTTCGGCTGTGTCAACAGTCTGATTAGCATGCCCTGCCAGATGAGCCACGCCAGCATCGACGCCAAGACCCGGAAGGAGAGGCAGATGCCGGAAGACCTCATCCGCCTGTGCGTGGGCATCGAGGACGCCACGGACTTGATTGAAGACCTTTCGCGAGCTGTAAGTGCTGTCAACCATGTTCACCGTTAAGCACCAAAACTGACTTTTTTTTTGTAGCTTGTTCAGGCCGGCGCGGTTAACGTGACCTTGGACGGGTTCCACGCGACTGAAGCTGTCCAGCAGGCTTAAAGGAGTTTCCCGTGGAGGCGGGAATTTGTCTTACCCAGGCCTGAGGTGATTGGGTATTTGGGTGGTCAACCGCACGCGTAGTGAGTGAGTGGAAGAAAATCCACTTTCGAAATACAACGGCGTTTGGGCTCAGTACACTCGATATGCGTTGGAAGATAAAAAAAACTGGGGGGCAACGAAAAGTGTGAATAGCTTAGAGAATTCGACTATTCTGTGTGTCGACCTATCTACATGAGAACAGGATCATTCCTTTGCCGCACCTTCTATGATTCGCAAGTCTTAACAGTGAACGCGTTCAATCGAACATCCGAAGCATCATGGGCTCTCACTCCGTAAAATGTGTCCACAGCGCTATGATGATCATCACATGATCGGAGCATGTACAAGTTAAGGGGATTAGCCCAATGCCATGCAACTAACGAATCACTATTGCCTCCATGACTATGCTCCTCAAAACGTTCCGCTCTGACATGACTAAGAAACGACGCGATGCTATTTATACAGATGTTTAGGAAAAGTCGAAGCGGTCTGGGAGGACGACTGGTGCCACCAGCGTCCAGGCATACATGGCGTAGCAAACCCAGGCACTCACGATCTTCACCCAACTGGCCCAGTACGAACGACCGACAGGGGCGAAGTTGCCATCGGCATTCTGGTCGTCATAGCTCTGGGTCAGTAGTGTCGCGATCCATGCCGTAGCCAAGAAGAAGATGATGTGGAAGACAGTGTAGCTGTATTGTGTCTGAGAACGCTCATCGTCACCGTGGACACGACTGCCACCAGCCTCGCTCTCGTCGTCAGACAAGAGAGCGTCCGCCGGCAAGCTGCCCTCCTCAACAGCACGACGTAATGCCTCCGCCCGCATTTGCTTCTGAGCGCTGGGTTGGTGAGTGACGAGATCGTGCTCGTCTTCCTCTGGGAGACGGATGCCGCCGGAAGAGCCAAGTCCAAGGCTCTGAGTCGCCGCTCTTGTAGTGGTGTACGCAACAGTAAGCATGGTGACGACGGCGCCAATGACGACAGACGTTGTGCGAGTACCTTGGGCGCGAATCAAGGGGTTGCATAGCTTGTCATCGGGTTCCATTGAAACAGCGGACATGGTGAGGTAGGTGCAGTACACGGCGACCATGGCGCCCTGTGCAAGACCAGCCTTGGGGTTGTATTCCTGAATGGTGGGATGGACCGAGATGAAAGAAATTCCTATCCACAGCAGCAGGTTGATTGTAATGGCTGCTTGGTTCATGGAGCAACCGGACCCGGCAAAGAAGATGTACTGGACTATGGTCATGGCGAGTGAGGCAAGGTACATGCCCAGCGTAGAGCCGATGAGAACTGTCCTCCAAACCTTGGAGTCAGTTTCTTCAATCTGCTCGAGACAATACTCGGCCCAGTTATGGGCGAGATCAACAAGCAGGATGAGACCGAGAATTAGGAACAACATGCCGCCAAAGCGGGCAATGTAGGCGCCGTAGAACTGGAAGAACTCGTCGGGGATCAGGAAGGAGAGGACGATGAAGGCGAGCCACACGATGACCTTGGGCCCCCAGTAGCCATTTTGAATAGCGGCGCGAGGGTTCTTGGAAGACGTAACGCCGAAGAGAAGGCCGGCGAGTATGAGATGGAAGAGACCAAGAGCGAAATTGAAGCGATGAACGGCCATCCACCCGTAGCATTGGCCATTGGGACAGTCGATCTTAACATAGTCGAGCATAAGATGTTCGAGTTTTTTGATAGCCCACGGAGTGAGCATGATCCAGGACAGGATTGAGTTGACGAGGAGCATGACTGCGTAGCCGATACGAGTGGCGACACTACAACGGAGTCAGTACCGAGAATGGTGCGTTGACGGAATGGGGAAGACATACCTGTTGCCGCACTTCCCACAGGCGCTGCAGACTGCAGAGCAAGTTGCCGCACCGCAGCAACTGGCAGCGAAGCCGATGAGCTGCAAAGTATTAGCTGGTGAAGTGAAGATAGGCTCTACGAGCCGAAGAGCAGGGAATCGGGGGGGGGGGGGGGGGGGGGGGACTCGTCATACCGTGCCCATGCTCGGCACCGCCATCAGTGGCAACGAAAGCAAAGCACCCATGGCGCCAGTTTCCCACGGTATATGCGATCGATCGGAAAGGTGCAAAAGTTGGTTCGGCGAAGGTCGCGCTGAAAAGATGGAAGTGTCGCGTCGGCGATGTCTTTCGGAGAATGCCTTACGTCGGCGCGGCGCAGTATGGATCAGGTGCGGTTAGAGAGGTAATTAGCTTGAAGACCGGAACGAACCACCAAGAGTGGATCAATCTGTTGGAGGCTGGGGCGCACGTGAGATTACGTAGTCGCTACTGTGGCTCCTCACCCGGATCCGGACCCCGGATTCTAGAGCTCTCCGCCGAGGTCGGCCACCCACCATCGGCAATTCTGCACCGATTCCCGACATCTTTCGCCCACCTGGCGCCGAATGAAGCTACTTACACCTGCCTTTCCTGCTCAACCTCAGTTGTCTTATCACGACGAACACAAAGCGAATAATCAAGAAGCCGCTGGTTCGCCCTACCCTACCTTATGACTCATTGTTCAAGCAGCTTCACACGCGAGCTTCTCGGTTAAATTCAGCCAGCCCATCGTTCGAAGCAATGATTGATTCCAACCAACGACTATCTTACCTCATCTCACCCACCAGCATACATTGCATAGGTTTTGGGATTAATCCGGGTACCTCTCAGACTCGGCCGCTTGACCTCTTAAACCGACGTTATCATGGTGGCCGACAACGGGGAAGAGACTCCCAGAGAGAAAAAATAAAATGTCGTGATACTGCAGATGGCCTGTCGTAAAGAGAGCGGGGTTGCTACCTTCGACGTGGTCGTGCTACATTGCGTGCGATATCCTCTATCAGTCGAATCCACCCTTGAAGTCTGATTCGTTGTATATGGTGCAAGTCAGCGTTGCACAATCCGGATATCTATCTCGTTCCACTCGTGCGCATTAAGAACCTTGAGTGCAGTACTTGCCTACATGACTTGGAGAACTTCGGCTGTCAAAATGGCAACCAGACTCTTCATTCACTTGCTAGGTTCGAACCCGGCCTCGTGGGTTTACCTGCAGTGACCTAACTATTTCGGCTCTCAGATTGGTGCAAGGTGCGGTTATACTCACGGGAACCGAATTATCTACTAGCGTAGTGTCTATGATGTCTTACAACGAGATCAAGTGACTGAGCGTTTCCCATGTGTCGCGCGAACCATTCCAGCACTGAGGGAGAACAGCCGACTATGTTCGGCTGACTTACACGAAATTGGCGACATTGACACAACCCCCGCCGAGACATTCAGCCCGACTGACCAGGCACATACCTATTCGACTTGATAATGCTGCTAAAGTGAGCAGGCATGATGAAGGGCGGCGGCGCATGGGTTTCCATATTCCAGGCGTGCAGTTGACACATGCACGCGCCACCACCCTTCCCCTGCCGCGCCTGGAAGGAAGTTAGGAAACAGAAACGCAGCGCACTCCAGCGGCAAGCCAAGGTGCCGAGGAGGACAGAAGTACCGGGTACGAGACCCTTTACGTAGCCAATATGTAATACGCCTGGCGTCATTGGTACTCGTTACGTAGTGCGTTAGTCTTTCCGGCAGGGCACTTACGGCATCTTACGGCATCGCAGCTTAGCCTTCAGGGGGATCCCCCAGGGCTCCAAATCCCTACCTTATTTCCCGTTACCTTCCCAGTCGGAGTGCATGCGCGGCCCCAAAAGAATGGATTCGTGATTCCTGCCCGTAGATAAGGGATCCGATCCGGCATCGTACCCGTTTCGTTTTCCGACTCAACGAAGCTTCCCGCCGCCCTCGACAACCTCTATCTTTCCTTCTCTCTTCTGCCTACAATCTCGATTCCTCTAGTCCTCAGACAACAACCAAGTCTTCATGTCCCCTACTGACTTCGTCAATATCGCTATGAACACTGCTCCCCCGATAGTACACTAAAACACCAAATCGCCTACAATAACCCCAACCTTCGCAAACTGCACCCCTCTTCCCGACTCTTCGCCGTCATCGGTGCCGATTATCGCTGCCGTTCCTCGCTGACGAGCAATCCGCCCTCTGCCGCCAACCGGCCGAAGCATGATACCTTGAGACCAACAATTTCATCGTTGCCCAGTCTGCAGAAACAATGTCAGGTCCACGGGAGAAAGAGCTGCACCGCGCGCGGCTGGTTGCCAGCGTCGCAGCCACGGTCATTTCTCTAGCATGCGGTACCAACGTGAGTTGGCGCGATCGAACGACATCCCTACCAGACCTACGGTCACCCCCAATGTAATATATGAGCTGACATATCTCTGCTATACAGTACGTTTACTCGGCATGGTCACCTCAATTTGCTGAGCGATTGAAGCTCTCATCGACCGAAACGAACGTCATTGGCCTGTCTGCCAACCTGGGAATGTACTCTCTGGGCGTTCCCGTCGGCATGCTCGTCGATCATAAAGGACCTCGCTCCGCTGTCATCATTGGCTCCGTCCTGCTCGCCCTCGGATACTTCCCTTTCCATATCGCCTACGACCGCGCGGCTGGCCCCGTGCCGCTTCTCTGCTTCTTTTCATATCTGTCTGGTCTCGGCGGGTGTTTGGCTTTCGCAGCGTCTGTCAAGACATCTGCCCTCAATTGGCCTCATCATCGAGGAACTGCCACCGCTTTTCCCCTGGCTGCCTTTGGTCTGAGTGCCTTCTTCTTTTCGACGTTTGGGAGTCTCTTCTTCCCCGGAAACACCAGCGCTTTCCTGGCCTTACTGTCCATCGGGACCTGCGGTTTGACCTTCTTCGGTTTCTTCTTCCTGCGCGTCTATCCTCACGCCACCTATCACAGCCTGCCAGCAAGCGATGGCCTTTCCGGCTCGCAGCAGCTTCGACGTACTTCTTCGGAAGAGGCCAAGCCCAACCGACCGGGCTATGGGCACCGCGGCGCTCCGGTTGAACCTGGTACGTCGCCCAAACTTAACAATACCACTACCACCATCAACTCCACCGCCGACCACGAGCCGGTTCATTCCGAGTACGAATCGTCCGCGCCGTCTCGCGAGGCTGATGAGGCGCAAATCGAAGCCGTCGAAGCCGATGATTATGAGCCCGACGAGACGTCCTCGCTGGTGTCGAGCTCCTCTTCTATGCCCGGTGATGTCTTTGTGCAGAGCAGTGTTGATCTGGATCGTTCTCATCGAGTAGATATTCGTGGTTGGGCTCTTTTGCGTGAAATCGACTTTTGGCAATTCTTTCTCATCATGGGCATTCTTACCGGTATCGGTTTGATGACAATCAAGTGAGTATCAGCTGTTCGCTAACCTACGTCAATACTTGGTGCTGACAAGTCGCTAGCAACATTGGAAACGATGTAAAGGCCCTTTGGCGTCATTATGACGAGTCTGTAGATGAGGCCTACCTCATCACGAAGCAGCAGATGCACGTGTCCATTCTGTCGATTGGCAGCTTCGCAGGCAGACTTCTCAGCGGTATGCTGACTCAAGATTATCGCTCATCCAAATGTTCAAGCTAACTCGAACTACAAAAGGCGTCGGCTCCGATTTCATCGTAAAGGTCCTCCATGGCAGTCGTGTGTGGTGCCTCGTGGCATCCAGTGCCGTGTTCTTCGTGGCACAGCTCATGGCTCTCCACGTCACAAACCCTCACCTGCTCGGATTGGTCTCTGGCCTATCTGGCATCGCGTACGGTTTCCTTTTCGGGGTCTTCCCTTCTATCGTGGCCGAAACGTTTGGCATTCACGGCCTAAGCCAGAATTGGGGGCTGATGACGCTCTCGCCCGTCGTCTCCGGTAACGTATTCAACATTTTCTACGGTAGAATCTACGACAGGCATAGCGTCGTGGGCCCGGACGGCGAGCGCGTCTGCCATGACGGGCTGAACTGTTATCGTGCAGCGTATCTCATGACGCTGGGTGCATGCTCAATCGGGCTGGTGCTTACCCTGTGGGTCATCCGTCACCAGCGAGTGAAGTGGGCAAAAGAGGAGAAGATGAAGGCGGAGCAGGATGACTGAGAGGTTTTGCTCAGGGGGAACACAAAAGTGTAGGTGAGTGAGGAGAGAGGCAAATCTTTCCCTCTCAGTACTTGACATATGGTCGTCTCTGCGAGTACGGCTGGGTGTCATGTCTTCAACATAGATTTCACTTCAACGGCCGTAGATAACTCATAGAGGAATGGCGTTTTGGGTAGCTATATTTTGGGTTCACGAGTATCGACACTCACTACCACAGCGGAAATCAATGGGAAATCGTAATTCGTCTTTCATCCCTACTGTATGCAGAGCCTCAGTCACGGGACCAAGTAAGTATAGGATCGGTGAAGTTCCGAATCGATTGTTGAGAGCTTTCATCATTCCTAGCGGCGCTACACCACGCTCGTCTCTTGCGGCAAGCGCCTCATCCACACTCCCTTCTGACTAAGGGACGCCCCTGAATGGGCACTACCTCTCTACACGAGAAACTCTTGAGAACTTTCATCCGCCAACGTATTAAAAACGAGACACGGGGATCTCAACACAAAAACCTTAAAACCCGCGTCGTGACATTATACAATATCGTTTGAAGCGAAGCACCACCCCGTCCCCTAATCCAGGGACTGTTGTCCCACCTTACAGAATCGCCCTTCCGGCGGACGTTTGTTGCAACGCAATGATCCCCGGGCTGAGAATGGGTAGAGGAAGAAAAAAGCCAAGGATACCTCCGACACCTCATAGTCTGGTCCCTTGGAAAAAAATGTGTTCGTCCAGACTCCTCTAACCAGAAAAACGTGTGAATCGTACTAAACTCCCAGCCGATGCAAGATGCAGGTGGACAAACAGTGATGAAAACACGGAATATTGTAGCGACACCGTTGTCACGATAGACTGGTATCAGCGTACTACCGAGACAGTGTTTGTCAAGCTCTAGATGGGAATATCCGAGACCATCTATTACGAAGAAAAAAAAGGACCCCCGTATGAGTTAAACGTCGTTCGCCGACGAGCTAACTTAGACTGCAGTATATACAGCGCGGAGCGATTAGAGCGGGTGGCTGTTACTGTTGCCGCAAACCGAGTTCTAAACAGAGCCGACGCGAACAGCAATATTCCACCGAGTGGAAAAAGTCGAGTCCCAGTCTCGTCCTCATGGAGTTTTACTACGTTTACGGTCTTCTTGATGACCGTCAAATATTGAACTAAACCCAGCGAGCGGCCAGTTGTCCGTAGTCGAATGAACAATAACCAGCCAGGCAGCTATCAAGTTGACGAGATAGTGCAGCATGTAGGCGTAAGAAACACCATAGACGGCAGCGTAGATGGCCGTGCCAAAGAGCAGTACACTCGTGAGGTATCTCATCCTGCCCGTGACTCTGGGGACCATCCTACCCGTGGTCAAGTTCTCCACGAGTAATATGAACGGCATAATTGATAGCACGTTGTGGTGCGAAGAGAAGGGCGTAAGCCAGTGGACGGCAAGGTTACGGATCCACACCGCCAGAATGGGCAGGTTAATAGGTAGGACCCAGAGCATGAGAAGCAGAATGGAGTGGGCGTAGTGGTAGAAATCTTGGGTAAGCCCAGACTTGACCTCCGAGGCAATCCGATGAGCGCGAACGACGGTGAAGAGCTGGACGAGACACGCTACCAAGTACGCAAATTGATAGGGTATGAACGTGGATACCAGGAATAGCAGAACGGCAGTTGTTATCATGCGACGTCGAGGCGAGGACGCAACGAAAATGGGCAGCTGCGGCCTTCGGCGCTCATCTCGCCCGGCTGCGAATGGTCGAAGAGCTATCCAGGCGTAGAGAATACCGAGAACCTGCGTCAATGCCAGGGTGACAAAGTGAAGGCACGCGCACACTCCTACACAGACGACTCCGATCAGAGGGATGAGGAACCAGAAGAAGGGGTCCTGGGTGCCTGTAAGCAGGTCGTTGCTGTGGAAGTCGGCTTCTGCTGAAGTCGTGTTGCGCCAGTGCCAGAACACGCCAGGGCCAGATGACCACGATCCGGTCATTGACAAGGAGAGGAATGTCAAGGAAAGAAACATCAGTGGTAGTGATTGCCGCAAGCAGAGATCCAAGCTTTCCGAAAAAGAGATGAACGCTCCAGTGGTGTCGTAGATCCGGAACTGCTTGCGAAGAACGAGTGCCACCACGAGCAATGGGAAGGCCGCAAATACGGTCCGATAACGCATATACAGCTTGCCCAAGCTACCCAACGCGTCAACCGTGAGCGTAACTTGGATGGCGGATTCGCACGTTGGATCGGTCCAGAACTGGAGACTGAGTCCCTGTTCGTCTTGAAGTTTGTGTCTAAGAGGTGGCGGAACGAACGGAGCTACCCCATGCAAACTTATGCTAGCATGTCTGGCGTTGACGAAAAACTTAGACTCGTATGGCTGAGCCAAGTGTTGCCGTATAAGAGGTGAGAATAGCCCAGAGGATGAGCCGCAAGCCTGGTTGCCTATCTCCAAGTTATATGCCAGTAGACTAGATTGAATGGTGGGAATGTTAATCTCGGCAACCAAGGGACGGTTAGCGGGCAGCCGCAGCGTCATCCCAAACGCGAGGATTCGTCTAAGGCTGATGTTGCGCCTTCTGTGTGATTGCGAATAGTCGCTGAATTCGGCTACAACAAAGTTTTGACTTGGCTTAACAGCCTTGTCTATGACGGCCACAAATTGGTGATCCGCAATATCCTCGACATCGAACTGAAGATACGAGAATGGCTTGGTCACTGGCTCGTTCTCCAAGGCAAAGGGCTGATGGAGCGTCCTTGTCGAAGGGGGAAGCAAAATGGCGTCGGACGCAGCGCTCTTGCAAGCCAGCCTAGTAGACCCTGTGCTGTCGCCCGACAGGTCCATGTGTGTAGAAAACAGCGTCGCTGCCTGCCCAGGCTGCAGAGGGAACACGCTGCAAAGCAGGACCTCGAGCTTTCCGTGTTCTCCTGGCTTGTCTAATGCGCTGTCGGTGAGGAGGGTGAAGCGCTTTCCCTCAGGAGATCCTTGGGGAGGTACTGGAAGCAGATGAGCTGTGATTTTCGGGTCATGACCCAGCTGTCGCAGGACTAGGCGTTCGCCTTGTGCCTTGATGGCGTTTGAATTGTCCTCGAGTGTCAGCAGTGTATTTGGCCCCTCGGCTGCCATAGTCTGCTCGGCGATAGACTCCATGCCAGTAAGGAAGTACTTCTTGAAAACGCGCATTCTCTCAGCCCTGGGCTTGGTCTGTGAAGACCTGTGGACATCAACTACGTCGTACATGGCGCGAGAAACAACTTTCCGAAATTGATCGCACCATAGAATGGCCTGGTGATCCATACTAGTCCAAACACCTGGGATTCCGGTGGTGAAGACAGTGAAGCCATGTGTCTCGGGGATTATCGGCTCGATGCTTGCGTAGTCGGACGGAACGACAGTGTCTAAGCCACCTCCAGCGATTGAGACAAGAGTAACATGCCACAAAGGGTTGTTGTTGGCCCATTTCTGTGAGTATGCATGACGCCAGTAGTCGTTGATATCGTCGTATATCTTGACAATCTGTCCGTCAAAGGTGACAGGAGGACGCGAGTGGGGTGCAGACATGGTTATAATGGTGTTGATCGAGTTGGACTGGTAGTTCGGCATGATGAGCATGGTGCGCGCGACGATGCCGCCCATCGAATGACCAAGAACCAAGACAGAAGTTGGATCTGGCAAGTCCTGGTCCCGAGCTGACATGCGCGGGTCCATGTAAAGCGACAAGATGTACCTGATGGCTTCGTTCAAGTACTCGGCCTGGTCCAGCATGGTCTGGCCGTGGAAGGCGGTGATGTCCTCGTTGAAGTCGACGGTAAAGAAGTCGAGGTTCCTGGCGCCGGCCGCGATAGCAGCCTCATCGTGTTGAAGAGATTCATGGTAGTAATTTGCAGCTTCAGCGGCTATGGGTCGAACTTGTTTGTAGCTTCCGGCATTACCTGGGATGAAGAGTACGGGAACGCCTCTCAGCTGTGAAAGGTCAGCGATCTGCCATAGCCCCGGCGCGAGAAACAAGACGCACCTTTCTTTCGTCGTCAACGCCCTGTTCACGATACAGGTATAGCGAGTATTTGGTCGCAAACCGGGTGTGTTCGGTATCGAAGTCACGAAGACGAATGTAGGAAGGTCGCATGTACGACATGCGGCATCCCTTGGCATCGAGCTGGCGAGTCCATGACGAGTTCAATATAGCGCATAGCAGAGTAATTCCAAGAACGGTGACAGCCAGCGTGAATATGGTAACGGTCCAAGGACTACGGAATCGAGAGCGGCGACTGGCGAAGCGCACATCGGGCATCTTCTCTACGGTCATGGTGGTTTGGTCTTCTCGCCGAGTGTCTACGATGCCGTCGTCGAGACCGTCGCCGTCGTCGATGTCGCTGTCGAAGTACTTGTCGTCGTTCCGGGCAGGTTGTAATTCGTCGGCGACGCTTCGGGAGTGGTGGTGGTGTTGGTGGTTCGGCAGCTGGTGCGTCTGGTTTCGGTAGGCTGGCGATGGCGCGGCCAGGGATGGAGCTGAGAGGGGTGACGATGGCGAGGCTGTTATGAGGTTGCTGTCGAGGATCGGATTCGCATTGGGGCCATGTTCGAGCTTCCAATTGGGATTATTTGACCGTCTACTCCGTGCGTATGACGGTTTAGATGCGGCTCCAGCGGTGACAGTAACGGCAGCGGGTTGCTTAGAAAGATGTGCAGAATTGCGACTTCGGGCGGGCTGCTGAATAACAGGAGGATCGGCAAGAGGTTCGTCGCTGTCGTCGGTCGAACCCGACGAGCGCCTCTTCATGGGTGGAGAGGGCTCGATCGAGTCTTCCAAGAAAGGAAGCGTGTCGTTCAATCGAGCCGTGGAGGGACTTTGTGTTTTCCTGGCCAGGTGAGAAGGCGGCAAGGTGGAGGAAAACGAGAGTATGGACGACAGCGACGTCTCGAGGAAGACAGACGTGCGGGAGGCTGTGGTGGCAGCAGGAAGAGACGACGGGAAAGAACTGGTCCTGGGAAAGAACGTGCCCTCTGCGGCATGCCTGCCTTTCCTTGGGCGTGAACCGCTGTTGTCGGGTCCGGGTCTCGAAGGTACTACCTTAGTGGGTGCTAAAGGTACCTACAGGTACTGGAATTTGGGAGGTTCCTCCACTGTCGGTGCGTCTGTCACTGAGGTGCCGCTGGTGTGCTGCTGCTACAACACGGCGGTCCCGGCCCACGGAATCGAGTCGAGTCCCGCGTCCGTCTCCCGTTCCGTTACTGCTGACCTATCAGACAATGGAAGGAGAGATAAGATACCCACGACATGGACATGTGCCGAAGTACATTTCCCAATGGAAGTAAGGTACCTGAAGATGAGATACAGTACCTATTTATTTTACCTCCTTACCTAGTAGGTAGGAACTTGGTGGGAGATGCGCAAAGCATCCGAATGGACGAGTCTATAGTAATGCTATTTAAACATACATATTGATGACGACCGTGGCTGGAAAAAATACCTACTGTGACCCGGGCAGCATCTTGGTCACTCGTGAAGCATGCAGCCAAGCTAATCTTGGGAACAAAAAGATAAGGTGCGGTGGCCGGAGTTGGTGAGACTGCTGCAGACTCACTACCTATTTCTTGCAGCTGATGATGCACCCACCAAGCCGCGTGGAGCGCTGTTCTGCCCGTGCCTACGTATTCGTAGCCTTTAGGTACCTCGAATGTCTGTATCCACGTGCCTTGCCATAGGTACTTCCCAGCGCATACACAAGTGGGCGAAATTCCGTGTAGCATTTTGACCCTTTTTCACCCCCTTTGGCTCATCTCGCGCTTCGTCCGTCCGCGTCGCAACGTGGAATTGGACGATCCACATGCAATTGGGTTTTCAATGTCTCAGCCCCGTCGCCTCCTTTCTCTGCTCCTTTGTGAGCCCCTTCTTGCTCTTTGAAGAAGACACGAACTGACATTTGGAGTCTAGCAGTAGAGTCTAGGTAGGAAGACACATGGCAATTGGCACTCATGAAACCTGCTACCACTTGGTTGATCGATTTGTGTTCAAACATCCATGTGCCATAGAAAAAGGTAGAGGGAGGCGGGACTGGACCGATGAGTGACAAAGGCTAATTAACGCTACAGAAACAAGACAAGAAATGGCTCTCGCGGCAAGCTGTGTGGTCCTCGATCCCCGAAGCGCCCGGCTCGACTCATGTTGTGCTTCAATAGCGTCAATTACTGCCACCACATTCGCCGAGCCAGCAGATAAAACTAGTTAGATACTCCCGCCTACCCTGCCAGCCTGCTTCACCTTGGCTGACCTTGAGCTCGCTCACCTCAGAGGCCCTCGTTGGTTTCCCGGGCTTCGGCACGCTTTACTTTCTAAGCTCTACTTCCAGCCACCCAGCCTTCCGTCTATCCCGCCCTTCCGCCATATTTCTCCATCATCCGTACCAGTGCCTTTGGAAGAAAGAATTTCTCTTCATTGGCCCCTTACTTCGTAGGCCTAATTTCTCGAGCTGGCTAGGTATCCCTGACCTCCCATGGTTTCTTGAATATGACGTGAAACGTTTTCACGTTGTTTCTCCAGCAAATGCAAACGAGACGCTCGGGTTGGTTGGTTATAATTCCTCCTTCCTGGTATGTCTAAGGCAGCACCCCGCATAAACTCAACTGCTATATCTTCAACTCTGAGCTTGCCCATCATTCGCGTTTCGCGTTGGCTCGTTCTTCGTCACCGTTGGCTACCTCTTGATACGTGGTGCGACTGGATTCTCCCGACCTTGCCGGCATTACTTGCTGCTTAATATCCGTACCCAGAAGCGAATACTCCCCCAAAGGATGACAAAGATCGAGATGTTTAATCTCCCCAACAACATCCATCCCAGTAATCTCAATCGAAGCACTAGCGCCTGCTTTCTGCAGCTTACCATGCTGCGCTCCTACGCAAGCTGCCTGCTTCGGTCGAATCGATACTAATACCGAAGTTGGCAGCGAGTAACCATTCCACGGTAGGACGGAGTAGCGAATCCAAGATGGTTGTTGCCCAGCTTTGTCAAACGGTCCCGCACAGATATTCGGACCTGTTGAGAAACTGAGGCTTCATGTTCTTAACCCGCAACAGCTACAGGACTTGGCAAAAAAAAAAAAAAAAAAAGGCAAGATCGACAGATGTATTCTCATCCTACCCACAGCTATGTAGGCTGATACCATGGCCTGCTTCTACACGTGGAGTAAGGTAATGTTCAGCGTTGCAGTGCACCCAGTCAGGCCAATGGAACGATTGCATGACGCTTCAGCGTAAATGTGCAATGCTACCCGTAACCCGTTCCTATCTTCCGAGATGTCAGCCTTTGGCAAATACGATCTCTAAGGATGATTAGGTACTCGAATTCCTTACCACGAATGCAAACACCGACATGTGTCAAAAACAAGGTTATCCCCATCAGAGGCACATCCAAGTCCACCTGGTTGTCCGCACGCATGGGGATCTGCTTTTAACGTTCAAGATTTCCTCACACCTAAATGCATGCAGCGGATATTGGCCGGTGCTCTGCTCCCCCACCCGTACCGGGGAGTTGGTTCTAGCCATTCACGATTCCCTGATGACACATCATTTCGAAGAAACAAAACATCATTAAAGGGCCAAGTCTTGGCAAACACGTCAGGGTGGGAGGGCGTCAGGGACGTATTTGTAGCGCGCAGTGAAGGTCGTGGGAGCACGGGAAAACTTGGACTTGAAGCCTACGGGAATCAGGAAAGCATAGATTAGCGGGGTGACGCATAGCCCCATCCCGCGCTCCAGTATTCACATCTCCGTCAATTCAAGCCTTTCGATTTAATTTCATTTGTTTCGCAACCACGGCACCCTATTACGAACGTGGAGTCCTTGGGGTCCATAGCATGGCGTACCGTATTAGGGCCGACATTGCCAACATGCAAAGAGCAAGTAGTATACGTACGGTTACCCGCATCCATGTACCTCGATGGCTTGCCAAGTTGCCATAGCTGGGTACGGATAAATCTTCGTTCGACTACCCGTATCTTTTAACTAAAGTAATCAGGGAATGGGACCTCCGCTATCTGAAATCTAGTGTTAGGTACAATAGCGTATCTGAATAATACCAGACCTCAATTACCTTGAACATCAAAGACAGGTCTGAGGTGGGAAAAGCCTGACGGCTATATCTCGGGTTGCCACGCGCTGAAGACCTCCGGAGGTAAGGTACCACGGTCAGGTACCGACTGAAGGTGCCTGTGGTGTGCGTGTGCGTCCACTTTACGCGTCTGAGCACGGTCAACGCGTGTACCCTTCCACCTAGGCAGAGATTCCTAGCCACTTCACGACGCCTGCCAATGGATGTAATGTGAAAGTGTCGTTGCATATACATCAAGCGACGACCAAACCCCTTGTCAAGGAGTCATGTGAGAGTAAGCAGAAGATAACGATACAGATTTCATCGGGTCACGTATCAAACCTCAACTGTACGAGAAATCATGGCCACGATCAAGCCCATCGAGGGCCGCACAGTGAACTTCCCGCAAACCATCATCCACATCTTGTACTAACACCATCGCAGATTCACCAAATTCAGTCTGGTCAGGTCATTGTTGATCTATGCTCCGTCGTAAAGGAGCTCGTAGAAAATAGCATCGATGCCGGTGCTACAAGCATAGGTATGCGAATCCGGGGAATAATCTTTTCTACTTGATTTGTGGCGAGATCCATAGCTGACATGTGCACCCAGATGTACGCTTCAAGAACCAGGGCCTGGATTCTATAGAGGTCCAGGACAATGGCGAAGGTATTTCAGCAGACAACTACGAGACAATTGCCTTGAAGCACTACACTTCGAAGCTTGCAACCTACTCCGATCTGGCAACCCTCCAGACCTTTGGTTTCCGCGGCGAAGCCTTGTCATCGTTATGTGCCTTGTCTCAATTCAGCATTGTCACCTGCATGGCACAGGATGTTCCTAAAGGCACTAGACTCGAGTTCGAGTCATCAGGGAAGCTCAAGGAAACGCATGTGGTGGCCGCCCAGAAGGGAACCAATGTCATCGTCGGGAACCTGTTTCACAACCTTCCCGTACGCCGCCGCGAGCTCCAACGCAACGTCAAGAGAGAATGGAACAAGGTCATCGCATTGCTGAATCAGTATGCTTGTATCCAGACCGGCGTCAAGTTTTCTGTCTCCCAACAACCTACCAAGGGGAAACGCATAATCCTCTTCTCTACAAAGGGCAACCCCACTACGCGAGAGAATCTGGTCAACATCTTCGGCGCCAAGACGATGACGGTCCTGGTGAAACTCGATCTTTCCCTCCAATTCGAGCCTACCACTAAGCCGGGCTTGAAAGCTACTAGTCGAGACGATAAAACTTCGACCAAGGTCCAGGTCCAGGGTTACGTGAGTCGCCCTGCACACGGAGAGGGCCGTCAGACCCCTGATCGACAAATGTTCTTCGTCAATGGCAGACCATGCGGCCTCCCTCAGTTTGCCAAGGTCTTCAATGAGGTTTACAGGGCTTATAATTCCTCCCAGTCGCCCTTCATATTGGCGGATATTCAGCTCGATACGCACCTATACGATGTCAACGTCAGTCCAGATAAGCGCACAATCATGCTTCATGACCAGAATCGCATGCTGGAGACTATGAAGGAGGCATTGTCCTCCCTCTTCGATTCCCAAGACTACTCCATCCCGTCCGCACAGCATTCAACACAAATGGCACAGGTGGCGAAAGCGGCTCCCATTCTTGAAGGCGACGGTTCCGACGATGGTGGCGCGCCTTCGAAAGAGACAGAGGCCGCCCCGACGAAGCAGACGGCTTCAAGTGACGACGATGAGCTCAGCTCCGAGGATGATGACGAACAACTACACTCACGAACCAAGCCGCCACGCAAGCCCCGTCAGAAAAAGCCACAAAAGCTCACAACAGCAGAGCTACAGTCTCAGAGCTTACTCAGCCGGTGGGTTGGACGAGCAGCCGACAGCCGTGCCTTGCAACAGGAAAGGGAGATAGGGTCCGAAGAGCCTGTCGCCGAAGACAGTGGTGAGAAGGCTACGACCACTCATCCTCACTCTGGTGCGTCTGAATCGGAGGATGAGGTGGCCGCGGACGCTGCCGAGAGCACTTCGTTCAAGACGCCGCAACAGGTCCTCGGCTTCAACGCTCGGCTTACAAACAATGGTCAACACCAGATAACAGACGCTTCACGGGGGAGTGTCTCACAGACTTCTGACGATGGCGCCGGAAGCAAACAGGCCCAGATTCCTGCTATGACACCGATGAGAACACCAAGAGTTGACCCTCTTGCGTCTTCATCAACTTCACGGCTACCTAAGCGGTCAGCTCTAGAAGTTGCTACAGTGTCTATTGGAGACAGCACGGTTACCAGCTCGGTTGAGCCGACTCCAAAGAGAACAAGACTTGAGCCAGTCTCGGCATCAAGGTCTACCGCGGCGTCAACCTCCTTTGGCTCAAGGTTGACTCAGATGTTCTCTGCGAGCAACTCAGCGAGGCAGAAGAGGATCGCCAGGGCGAGCACTGATCTATCGGAAAACCCTAGCGAAGGTGCAGATGTAGAGTCAGATGAGGGCAGGGAGAGCGATGGCAGCTCGGAGAAGGAGATACCTTCAGATGAGGCCATGGCTGGCCAAGATGATGGCTTCGAATCTGCTTCCGATAGACCCGAAGGGCAATCAAGTCCAACACCCAGACCCGATGCAGACATGCCGCGTCGCAGTAAGACCCCGGCACCGGTCACAACGAGCGACGAGAGTCTAAAGGATGAAGCAGCGGCACCCACAATGCTCGCAGAAACTCGGTCGAATGCCCTCAAAGGGGGCACCAGGCGAAAAGACGCAACTTTACAGCAGAGGCAGAATGTCAAGATTGACGCGACCGACTTACAGTCTCGCATCGATTCTTGGCAGGCAGAGCTAGGGCGCATCACCCACCAGCGAGGCCGACAATCCAAGACCTCCTCCGGCATCGAGGCCCTCAAGGCCGAGGACGCGGAAGCAGCTCTCTCCTTGATTATCTCAAAGTCGGATTTCGCAAAGATGACCATTGTCGGCCAGTTCAATCTCGGCTTCATCATCGCCGTCCGACATGGGGCCAGGGATCAAGACGGGGACGCGGTCGGGGACGACGAGCTCTTCATCATAGACCAACATGCGTCGGACGAAAAGTACAACTTTGAGAGGTTGCAGTCGACAACGGTCGTCCAATCTCAGAGACTGGTCCACCCGAAACAGCTAGAACTCACAGCCCTGGAGGAAGAAATCGTCATGGAAAACGTGCCGGCATTGGACGTCAACGGCTTCAAGGTCAGCGTCGACAGTTCGGGCGATCAGCCCGTGGGAACGAGGTGTAAGCTCCTCGCCCTGCCCCTCAGCCGCGAGACGACCTTCACATTGTCCGATCTCGAGGAGCTCATCTCCCTGCTTAGCGACCACCACCTCACCGAGGTCAGCTCTGCGCCTCGGCCGTCTAAAGTGCGGTCCATGTTCGCCATGAGAGCGTGTCGCAGCAGCGTCATGATTGGCAAGGCTTTGGCGCAAAGGCAGATGGAGAAGCTGGTGCGTCACATGGGCGAGTTGGATAAGCCGTGGAATTGTCCGCATGGGCGGCCGACGATGAGACATCTGAGCGGACTTGGTGCCTGGGACGACATGGGGTGGAAGGAGACAGAGCCTCGGGTCGACTGGGCCAAGTATGCTCGAGCATAGCTATGGAGTTGATGGTATGGTGCCTTGGTGATATACTGATTCTGTATCATTCACGGTGTTCAATGCTTTGTCAAACATATTCGCGAGAGGAGCAATTGAATATCTCAAATGTCAAAGGTGACTTTTGTTATTTGTATTGGTATCACAGCGTAGTTGCCTTCTCTTCGTTACTAGTACTTTACATCCAATGAAGCTGTTCATGTCCCTCCTAATCTTTTTTCGACGGAACGTTGTGAAATTCACCCGTGTTCTCATATCAAACTCCCAAAACAATTACACCACTCGCTGTTCGCAGAAACCTCCTCATCACCGCGCCACGCCGTAGTGCTGAATGTTCTTCGACCCTGCGAGACCTTCCTCAGCAACCTTGCCACTTACGTTACGCCTTCCATAAGCCGACGAGTACTTGTTGTCTTTGAAGTCGTTGCCGGACGACACTTGGCGATTGCCGCCGATCATAACCGGGGGAGTTGCCGACTTCAACTCGCCATATGGCTTAGAGTAGAAATCAGCCTCGGGTTGGATCGAGCTGTCGCGGTTGCGCGGCCAGGCTTGAGGCACGAGCGATGAAGGTCTTTGGTCGGCAATGTCGTTGGTACCGCTGACCCTACGAGAGTTGAGGTCTACTTCCGACAATGCCGTGTCCTTGAGCGAGTAGTATGGAGTCTTGGTCTTTGGGGGCGTCGGGTGGGACTTCAATGGATTCGGGTGAGGGCTTTGGCCGATATCATTCTCAAAATCACTGCCGGCAAGATCGTTCTCGTCGTGCTCTGAATCGGAATCGGCGACGTTGTATCGTTGAGACACAGCTTCGTACGTACTATTTCTCTGACCTTGCCTCTGCGAGTTCGCGGCTGTTGTGGCTTGGTCCATGGCGCGGTTTCGCTTCTGAGTGCGGGAGATCATCGAGTCAGTCGCAAACCACGTCTCGGTGAATTTACCTCCGGGGACTGGGACTGCGGAAGAGAGAGAAGTTCTAGATCCTGCAATGTTGGTCTCGTGGAGCGGTACCTCGGTGTAAGACCCGCGGTATGAGGATCGAGGCCCAGACGTGCGAGCGTACTCGCTGACGCCTGCCGTCTGGTTCTGTGGATTTCCTGGAGGAACCTGATACTGGCGGCTGGGAAGATCAACATAGGAATTGCGAGTGTAGCTGGAAACGTCTGAGCCGGCGCGGGTCCGTTGGAAAGGGATGCTAGGTGGTCGAGATACATCCTCATATGGGGCACCTGACCGACGACGGTCCTCGAGGGGCGTGGACATTCTCTTTTCGCTATCTCCGCTCATCGAGGTAGCAACACTGGACTTGTTTCTCTTGTGTTTGGCTCGGGAGGTGAGGTTGTCCTCCAAGGGGTTCATGTCGGGGGGCATTTCGGTAATCCTGCGGAACATGACACCAAGCCATATTGAGATGCCGAGAGAGATCAAGTGCAAACCCCCAGCACCGATGAAGGTATAGAAGACGGATGGGAGGAAATAATCCATCAGGCTTTGGTCGGAAAGGCGCGTCTTCCAGGTACCACCGCTATTGTTGACAGTGAGAGCACCGTAGGCGTAAAGGGGCATAACTCCAAGATCCGAGATACTGGCGAAAAGCTGATAGGCGGTAGACGAAGCAGGACTGCGGTCTCCGGCGGGTCGCTGTAAGTGGTATATGCCGTAAAGACAGTGCACCATGGCTACACCAGGCTATAAGAACATCAGTGAGCTTCGCATACGTCAAGTTTGGGAACAGGCAGCGGACGAACCGTAATACGCATGACCCAGCCGGCCAACGTCTCGATATTGTCTAGCAGGATGAGCAGGGCGAGCAGTCCGGCAGCACCGATCAACTCCAGGACCCTCAAGCACAGCTGGACGATGCGCATCGCCTTGATCCAACTCTTCGTTCTCGGGCCTAGGGCAACATAGTTGTTGGATCGATGGTTGAGGACCAGGTGAGCACTACAACAGAATTGGCAGTCAGTTTAACTCTTCTACTCCTAGGTGATATGGACAGTCCTCCCTGTAGGCTCTAGACCGAGCATACTTACTCGGGGTGGCGGTTGAAGGTAACCAAAGGGCCATCGGGCTTCGGCTTGCGCGGCTGGGGCTCCCAGCTTGCGCGGGTCACTGCCTTTGGATCGAACTTTGGCTCTGGAAAACGAGAATTGTTGCTGACGACATTATAGAGGTAAGGTTGGTGAGCCATGGTTGCGACACGGCGTTGGTCTTGTCCTTGCTGTGTCCTCTGAGAAAAGGAGGAGAGGAATGCGCGCGACAAGACTTTAACAGAGGTTAGACGGCTGGAATGCCGCCAACTTGAAGAGTATCCGGTGGTTGGAGTGAGGTGTCTGAGGTCTCGCTTTCCTCTGACTTACCACGACATGTGAATGAAAGAGGTGGGGGGTGGGGGAATGTGTGGTGAAGTGGAGGGCGAAGAAGGATGGTTAAGAACAAGCCAGGGACTAAATTCAGAAAGGCCAAACCCGAGGTGAGATGAGCCAAGGTGCAGGCAAATCTTGTGTTTGCCCAAGCCTCACAAAGGTTGAAGCCGCATCACTCAAAGGCCCAGTTGTTTTCCAGCCTTCCCGGATCGGTTGGTTTACATTAGGTACATCTTGAGTCTAGTGTTGCAGCGGGCGCGTGGCGGTTGCTATGGCGACTGCTCGTACCTGCAGCAAAGCAGGATGTCTTACGAACTTTGTGTGCACCTCAGCAAGCTCGATTAACCTTGTCACCTCAGGTCCAGGCATGTTTGATTGAAGCCTGCCTCGCCTTGAACACACACTGTACTAGGAAACTGCATATTTATTCATACCTTTGACGATCATTGATCACTCACCTCCAGAGATCTGAATCATGGATCATGGATAGCATAGATATCCACTTTGGTCCCCAAACCCCAACTTCAGAGAGGGTCGAGATGACGTACAGAGCTTGGACCAGGCCTCGATATCAAGCAATAGGTTACTTGTACAGGTACGGACGGATATGGATGATAGTTGTAATCCAAGAGAAGCTGCAACAAAGTATGGGTAGTCTGAGTATAGTAGACACAGTAACAATATGTCAAATACCTACGACTGATATTCGTACTTTTCTTCGTCAACATTGGTAACTTTTGAGGTACTCTGAAATCGATCCCTGCCCTGCCTGGGGCATGCAACAGCTTTATGAAGCGCGGACCGAAGACGGATGTAAAAGTCCTTCCCTCGCCGAACTCTTTACATCGGCACCATGACTAGGCCCGGCTCCGGATCGCGGATGCTGGCTTTAAATCCGAAAGTTTCCACCCCGACGCCTTTTCTCTGACTTGACTCACCTGGGCCTTTGTACCCGGGCTACCTCACATTGGATGTGCCTTCGTTGGATTTTCTCTCTTTATTGACAAGTTTTTTGGAGATTTGTCATTTCTTTGAACACATCATCTGGTACCTGGAGCAAATCAAGTCCGTCAACAATCAAACCAGACCGAGTCCTACTCCCGAGCTACCCTCCACCCGGTCACATGATTCTGCCCCGAAGCCGGGCCCGGCTGCGCCCAGCCTGCAGCCGTCTTCAGATGGAAGTGGGCACCGGCGCTTCCGGTTCGCGCCCGTCGAGTACCGCTCACGCTGCAAGACAGGTCCGGCAACCAGACGCCCCGTTCCGCCTGGCCGTCGTCGGATCCGGTCCAGCAGGCTTTTACTCCGCCTACCGGGTCATGTCACAGCTTCCAGAGACTACGGTCGACATGTATGAGTCGCTGCCGGTGCCCTTTGGTCTCGTCCGCTTCGGCGTTGCCCCGGATCATCCCGAAGTCAAGGTTCGAAATCCCCGTCCCGTTATCTGCTTCACCAGCGCACACTGCTTATACTGCCTCAGAACTGTCAAGACAAATTCACAGAGGTTGCTGCCTCGCCCAAATTTAACTTCATGGGCAATGTATCCATAGGCGACGTAGGCCGTCACCCTGACAGCTGCAATGTGCCCTTTCCCACCTTATTGCGGAATTACGATGCGGTGTTACTCGCATACGGTGCCGCCAAAGACAGAACCCTAGGCATCCCTGGAGAATCCAACCTCCAAGGCGTTTACTCGGCTCGCCAGTTCGTAGGCTGGTATAACGGGCTCCCCGAGTACGCCGGTTTATCACCAGATCTCACAAAAGCAGACGAGGCCGTAGTTATCGGTCAAGGCAATGTAGCCCTGGATGTTGCTAGAATGCTCCTCGAGGATATCGATGCGTTGCGGAAGACAGATATCACAGAAGCGGCCCTTGCTCAGCTTGCAACGTCTCGCGTTAAGAGGGTTCATGTCGTGGGAAGGCGAGGTCCGATGCAGGTAAGTAGATCGCCCAGTTTCTCATGACCAAACAAAGCAAATGTAATGACCGTTTTGTCTAGGCCGCATTCACCATCAAGGAGGTCAGAGAGTTGATGAAGATTCAAAGTGTTGGTTTTCACCCGGCGGACAGCACTCTCATACCCCCCGATATCAAATCACTTCCCAGAGCAGCAAAACGTTTGATGGAAGTAGTTGCCAAGGGTTCTGCGTCTTGTCTAGAAAATGTCGAGAAGTCATGGTCGCTCGACTTCTGCTTGAATCCCGTCGAATTCCTGGCCAGCCACACTTCCTCCGTGGATGTCGGCAGCACCGTTTTCGAGAGGACGGAACTCTCTCACAAATTTGACCCCGGTGCTCAGGCCCGACTTACAGGGGAAACCGTCACGGTACCCTCGAACTTGGTCTTCCGTTCTATTGGCTACAAGTCCGTCCCCTTGCCCGGGTTCAAAGAGGCTGGTGTAGCCTTCGATGACCGCCGAGGCGTATTGATGAACGATGGACGCGGCAGAGTTGTCGCAGTAGATCAGGAAGAAGCATCGGAAGCGACGCAGTCAGGGGTAACCCCCGGTGTCTACTGTGCCGGTTGGGTTAAGCGAGGACCGACTGGTGTCATTGCCTCGACAATGCAGGATGCCTTTGAGACGGGCGATTCCATTATTCAAGATTGGCTGTCTGGTTTGCATTTCCTATCTGCAGGCAATAAGAAGCCCGCGGCAGGGTGGGATGGCGTTCGCGCAGAAATTGGCGATTCAGCATCCAAGAGAACCAGCTGGGAAGACTGGCAAAGGATTGATGGCGTAGAGAAGGAAAAGGGCCGGGCCGCAGGCAAGGAGAGGGAGAAATTCACATCCACCAAGGCCATGCTTGAGGTTCTGTCATAGAATATGGATGGCACTGTAGTTAAATGTAAAAATACCCCTCTTTGTAAACTATAGAAACATTGCTATTACTGCTTGATCTTCTCAGTCAGCTCTGGCACCTTGTCGAACAAATCTCCTACAAGTCCAACATCTGCGATTTGAAAAATAGGGGCATCGGCATCCTTATTTATGGCGGCAATGACCTTGCTGTCCTTCATGCCAGCCAAGTGCTGGATGGCACCCGAAATGCCAACAGCCAGGTACAACTGGGGCGCAACAACCTTGCCAGTCTGTCCAACTTGCAAGCTGTTGTCAGCATATCCGCTGTCAACAGCGGCTCTGGAGGCGCCAACGGCAGCACCAAGGGAGTCGGCCAGGGGCAGCATGACCTTGTCGAATTCCTCCTTGGACTTGAGGCCTCTGCCGCCCGAGACAACCCTCCCGGCGGTAGCCAGGTCCGGCCTGTCTGACTTGGCGAGGTCCTCTGATACCCACTCAGTAGCAGACTCAGACTTGGGATCAACACCATCCTCCACTGCAGCTGAGCCGCTGGCAACCTCAGCCGCGGGGAAAGCCGTGCCTCGGATGGTTATAACCTTGATCTCGTCGGAAGACTCTACCGTCGCGATGGCATTGCCGGCGTAGATTGGGCGGACAAAGGTGTTCTCACCCTCGATCGAGGTGATATCGGAGATTTGCTGCGAGTCCAGCATGGCGGCAACGCGGGGCATCAAGTTCTTTCCAAAGGCAGTGTGTCCAGCGATGATGTGGGTGTAGCCGCCCTTCTTGATGTTCTCGACCAACAGCGGTGCAAAGTTCTCGGGGAGACCCTGCAAGTAAGAGATTGTCAGTCGCAGAATTCCATCAGCCGTCGAATCTCTCAAAAGGTAGCCTACCTTGTCATACGCGGCATTGTCGACTGCAATGACCTTCTCGACACCTTCAACCTTTGCCGCCTCATCAGCAACACCCTTGATGTTGCTTCCCGCTACAAAGCCGTGGATGGATCCACCCAACTTCTTGGCCGCTGTAATGGCGCTCAGTGAGCCGTGGTTCAATTGACCTTCTCTCTGCTCCAGAATGGCGAGGGTCGACAGCAGACTTCTTCTCGACGCAGATCGGAGCCCCGAGAGTCCCCTGGACGCTGCGACAGCCCCGCTGCCAGCGGCTCTTCGAGCAAGGAACAGCATTTTTGCGACTACAACAAATGCGAAAAGTACCGGCTTTACTAGGGTCAATCAGAGAAACAATTGGCGAAGCTCACCGTGAGCGAGGGCTTGGTGTTGATGTGTGGAATCTCGAGTTGTCAAGGAACGGTTGGACACGGCCCGAGGTTACTAGGCCGAGTTCGCATGAAGCCTTTCTCAGCTGCTAAAGTGCCGTCATCAGAGGTAGTGTAGCGACGCTCTCCGCCAGGGTGGCTTGGGCGGGGGGTGAACATAGCCTCCGCAACCCAGTCGGCTTTATGCTCCGAGCTCTCGGCCTCAGCCTCTCAGAGGTCAGGACACAGAACAAGGGACGTGCACCCAGAGCTTAGTCATGATAACTGCTCAATCTTGGTTTCACGTGATACTTCTGGGAGCACGTGATTAGATGGACCTGGCGTCGCGCTTCAGCTTCCTACAGGCGAGAGAATGCGCAGGGTAAAGGTGCACCTGGACAGGCCCAAGGACAGAGCAGTTCCCCCGGTATCTTCGCGCCAAAATTTCTCCAGATCCAGACGCGACTCCATAACGACCACACCTCATCATCTCCCATCAAGAATCACGCGCTTTTGGAGGGGCACACCCACAGGCTGCATCATCAATCAATCAATTCCAACAGTCGCATGTCATAGGGCGATCCATCCGTGTAATTTGTATTCCATTTTGCGCGTCGCGCCCTTGAGCTTCAGCGCGCCTTGACAAGAGTTTGGATGCCTGCCTCCTCCTAAGATCCATACAGCCACAAGTCATCATGGAGGACCAACCCAATTACGGAATTTCCAACGCCGCCTCTCCTGGCAGCAATCCCATTCTTTCGCAACCACCTTTGCAACCCGCCGCGCCTACCCCGGGAGATGGAGCTGAAGGTGCGTGTCATCGCCGACCCCATTCGCACTGCTTCCACTGGTAAACTTGATGGCATCTAACAAGACTATGTTTCTAGATGTCCAGATGACCGAAGGCCCGGTCGCCGAACCTAGCATCAAGCAGGACAGCGCGACACCTGCGCCAGGTGTCACATCCGACAATCCCCTCGACGCCCCCGATGGCCCTGCGCCCGAGGCTACGCAGGACGAGGAAATGGGCGGTGCTCGTGACGAAACAAAGGATGGCCAAGCAGCAAAGGGCGGCGATGAAGCTGCAGCTGGAAACGATGCGGAGGGGCAAGACTCCAAGACCAAGGAGACACTCGAATCCGCGGCCCGGGAACATCTTATCTCGCAAACGCATGCCATCGTATTGCCGAGCTACAGTACTTGGTTTGACATGAACACAATCAACGACATCGAGCGCAAGGCCATGTCCGAGTTCTTCAACAGCCGCAACCGCAGTAAAACACCGGCTGTCTACAAGGACTACCGTGATTTCATGATCAACACCTACAGATTGAATCCAGTGGAATACCTCACTGTCACGGCCTGCAGAAGGAACTTGGCTGGAGATGTTTGCGCCATCATGCGCGTCCACTCCTTCCTTGAGCAGTGGGGCCTGATCAACTACCAGGTAGGATTCAAAATTGATGCGCTGTCTTGTATGTTGAACTGACTGGATCGATGCAGGTTGACGCAGAGCAACGGCCGTCGCACGTCGGACCCCCTTTCACCGGTCACTTCAAGATCATTTGCGACACTCCTCGTGGTCTCCAGCCGTGGCAGCCATCCGCTGATGCCGTCGTCTCTGCTGGTAAGCCCAGTGCCGATACAGAAAAGAAGGCTGCGGCAACACCGGCTCCTAAGAGCGAGCTCAATTTGGAAGTCAGCCGCAACATCTACGAAGCAAGTGCCAAGGGTTCAAAACTCAACAAGAGCGAACCCAAGACCAATGGCGAAACGCCAGTGACCAACGGTGTTTCGGGCATCGAAGAAGCTACCAAGACGCCCATTGTCAAGGTCAACTGTCACACTTGCGGCATCGACTGCACCAGGCTATACTACCACAGCTCGCAGGCTGACCCGAACTCCAAGACCAAGTACGATGTTTGCCCAAGCTGCTTCCTCGAGGGCCACCTCCCAGGCAACCAGACAAGTGCTCAGTTCACCCGCATGGAAAACCCCACATACACGACCGTCCTCGACAGAGACGCACCATGGAGCGATGCCGAGATCCTTCGTTTGCTTGAAGGCATCGAGAGGATGGATGATGACTGGAATGAGATTGCGGATCATGTGGGTACGCGAACACGCGAAGAGTGCGTCTTGCAATTCTTGTCCTTGGACATCGAGGGCAAGTATGCGGACTCGGACCTTGCCGTGAATGCCCCAACCGGCCTTGCAATGCTCGGCCAGCAGGGCGGCCATCTACCTTTCAGCCAGGCGGATAACCCAGTCATGTCCGTTGTCGGCTTCCTTGCCGGTCTTGCTGACCCTGCCAGTACGGCAGCAGCGGCAAACAAGTCTGCCGAAGAGCTCACGCGCAAGCTTCGCAGGCGACTCGAGGGTGGCAGCTCGGAGGAGGCTGTGACCAATGGCAAGGGCAAGGACAAGGACGGCGACTCAATGGAGATTGACATCCGCCAAGACGTCACAACGACGACTACTACTACAACGACAACGCTGGCCACCATTCCTATGGCTGCAATGGGTGCCCGTGCCGCCGGTTTGGTGTCACACGAGGAGCGCGAGATGACAAGACTAGTATCCGCTGCGGCCAACCTCACTCTGCAGAAGCTGGAGCTGAAGTTGAAGTACTTCAACGAGATGGAAGCCATTTTGCAAGCAGAGAGGAGAGAGCTCGAGAGAGGACGGCAACAGCTGTTCCTGGATCGCCTCGCGTTCAAGCGTCGCGTCCGCGAGGTGCAGGATGGACTCAAGGCGGCAGTTGAGACGGGCGGTGATCAAGGCCTCAAGCAGGCCCAGGATGCGATGTCTGACGGCGCCAACCTCACCTTCCAGGCGGCGCCTGGAGCGGGCGCTGTGCAGCCGCTGAGTAGCGGAGGGCAGATTAAGAGCTTCGAGGCTTGATGCGGCTCATGGCACGGTGTCTCTTCCTCGAAGAAGACGGTTATGAGATGGATCGGGACGAATGTAGCTCTGCGTATGCGCGGAGAACGGGGTCCCTGTATTTTGCAAGGGGTTTGGTTTGGTGATGACCAGGGAACGGCACAAATAATTGTGGTGAATTGAAATAGTCTGGATGATTTTGGGCGTCGGAGGGATTCCTATGGCTCGGCGACGTATTGTCGTTTGTGCAACTGTATTAGATACTTACACTACCCGTTTTCTGCCTGCTTTCGCCCTGCCAATGCCTTGTGATGGCCAGATCTCAAAGGGGCTTTGATGGCAGTGGTTTGATTGAGCCATGTGGTCGCAAAGTGCTTTGCAAGCCCCATAATGAGCAAAGGGGCGTTGACACGTGCTAGTGTGTTGCTCTATAGCTGACATTGATCTCGTGGTGAAGCAGTGCTAGTGGGTTTATAGATTGCCATCTCACATTAGCTTGCTCTCACATGTTGGAAAGATTCATGGTACCCAAGGTTGTCAGATGCTATGACATCCAGTTGCGGAGCTTCCCGAGTTAGACCAACCCAGAGCTGCATAATCAAGCTCAGGCAAGGTGATTTGTATGGCCGCTGAGCAAGCCTCTCCACTGAGGCAAGGCCAGGTAGGTAAGTCCCTCCACGGCGCGGTAGTGATGCTTGGGATGCTGGTCAGCAATTCGTGAAAAAGAGTACCGAGACCGTGGCCGTGGCCGTGACCTAGGCTGGTGTGGCAGACCGCAGACGTCCGGGCTGTGGGGCCGTGCTTCATGGACCGGTGGAGGAAATACACCGGGCTCGTTACCTTCGGTATCGGAAGGAAGGTGCCCCCAACCGTATCTTACCTACGCAAGGAAAGTAAAAGTCATTCGAATGCACCTTCCCGTCGAAATTCGGTCAACTTCCTTTCTCGATGTACTGCGGCATCTTACTGTCTTGCCACAGGTAGCAGATAGCTGCTGGGATGGGATGCCAAGGTGCCCGGGCAAGCGGAAGGGGGGACCTTGATCAGCTCGATCCTCCGATGGTCCAGCCTGGTCTTGTCTGGGGCTATCCTCCTGTCCGTCCCATGGGTGTTCA
This sequence comes from Colletotrichum godetiae, assembly GCF_030913485.1. NCBI lineage: Eukaryota > Fungi > Ascomycota > Sordariomycetes > Glomerellales > Glomerellaceae > Colletotrichum > Colletotrichum godetiae. The sequence continues at coordinate 40,859 of NW_026851251.1, read as the reverse complement.
AACTCAAGGTACATCATGAATTCAACCATCGCTCAGTCGGTCTTGGGAATGAAGTTTATGAAGCACCTCAGACGCTGACAAGTGCCGATGAGATGATTCTGATCGGAGACACCTTTTTGTCTAGAGCAGGACGACACTGGGCTTGGCGGATCGTGAGTGGAAACTTGGGCCGGTTGTCGTTTGAATTCGACCGAACATCCTAGGTAAATCCTACCGAGAGCCTAGGCTCAAGTAGAACCAGAGAGTCGATAATTTTTCGGCCTCCACTAGCAGCGCCTCAGCCGTTTGTGAGGAGGTCAAATTGTCTACAGATAGAGATGGAGACTGGCCGGAGTATTCATACGAATACTGGGGTAAAGATGTACAACTTGTTAGGTACCGTATCGTGCGTATCCACAGATGCGGTCGGCACCGTCATAAGAAAAGTACGGGGTAAAAGCTGCGTGCATGGGGATGATTAGCTCCAAGAGCTAACGTCTATCCACCCCTGTTTTACCTCGGCTCAAAGACCCGATCCACCGCTTCTACACCAAATGACCAAGGCAGTGAAGACACCTTGCCGGCTGCACCGCGATGCGCCGAGGGACAATGAGCCAGTGAGGGAATTTGGACAAGGTGGGCAAGATGGTGACTGGTGTCAATATGGGATCCGGGGTATTTTGCGCGCACGCATCGAGGGCCGAGACTCAATTGCAGTCTGGGTATCCGTCGGTATGCGGTATGCGGTATGCGGTCTGCGGTCTGCAGCGCATAGCGCGCCGCGTGTGCCCTTTTCCCCAATGTCCATCTCCGCCGCTCCTCCGGACGTTCGGGCATCGTGCCCCAAACCTCTAGAATGAGAACTGAGCAAACGGAAGCTAAGGGAGAAAGAGGTCAGAGACCTGATGTCTGAGAGGGTCAAGAATGAATTGTGCCCAATACTCCGGACCACGGTCCCGTCCGGCTTGTCATATTACCACAGGGACATTCCCAGAGAGGCGCCAGAGAGCATGACACTCTCTTTCTCCCTTTCTTGCCTTTTCCTCTTGATACTTCTTGCTTCATCTATCTCGCTCTCGATCGGTTCCCCCGACATAACACTCTCTGTTCAGTGTTTATAGCTTATTTTCTCTTCTGGGTCCTTACGTGCACCCCGCTGGTAGTTCGTACTACCTTGGTTCCACGGCGCTGAACTACCTACCTACACCGGCCCATCCTTCTGCCAGCCACCTTATCGACAAGACGCGATCCCACGCCATCTTTCACGACCCTTGAGTGTCCGGAGAACAGTACAGGCTCACTACCTTACCTTAGGTGTCTTCGTCAACCTCACAAAGCATCCATTCCCGTCACCCGCGCACGCTTCCACTACCTGCCTTACGCCTCTGCACGTTGGTAGCCCGAAGTATTGACAAAATAGCCCACCCCCCACCGCCCCGTTACTGTTGTAGCGACTGGAAGCATCCCAGCTTACAGCGGCTACGGAGTACCTGACGAGAGAACCTGGAACCCCATACCCCAACTGTTCCCCATAGCCGGACCCCGTACCGAACCGCAGCCGCCTCCTCTTGGGGTACCTAACTGAGGTACCTGACAGAGTACACTACACTACTACTACTACTACGACTGCTACTACGTACCGCACAACTCAGCATCTCCCATCAACACGCAAGCCTGGAATCCACACATCCCTGCTGTGGTTGACATTGCTGCTGGTCATAAAGGGATTCCCGCGTGGCACCTACGTTTTGGCTTGTGACAAGCAGCCACTCACTTCCTCGTCTGCCACATTTTCCATTCTGTCAGAGGTGTCTGAGGTATCAGTCAGTCTGTCACTCTGTCCTCGTCCCTCGCTCGCGCCGGCTAGCCTCCGCTCCGGCTCCAAAAACCATTCGACTGAATCGTCTGCCGTCTGCCGCGGATCTTTCTGCGGCTACCTTTTTTCGTGCGTGCCACCACTGCGTCTGCACTGCAACTATTTTAACACCACCCAACCACTCACACACCACACCACACGTTTACCCTTTTCAAGAATTGGTCATGTCGGCCGCATTGCGAGCGTTGGAGGCTAGGTCTGCCACGGCAAGGACTTCTTTGAGACATCTGACCTTTAATCGCCCTCGTCCGGTACGTTTTGTTTGTTGACGCTGTTGCATCTTCCTTCCGCTATCCTCTATCTCTCTCTCTCTGCTCTACTCTGCTCTGCTCTTTGGCCTCGGCTCAACGCCATCATCCTTGATCCCACCCCGCTCCGCTTCTTCGGCTCCATCCATCGCTTTTGGGGAGCTTCTCTCTTCCGTCTCCCACACACTTTCATACAAACACATATCTTGCTGCCGCATGCTCTGTCTTTCACACTTTCTAACCACGTCTCCTTACTCTCCAGATCTTTGCAGCCATGGCTCCCGCAGCAAAGCGGAACAACAGTTCCCTCCCTTCAGGTAAATTGCGACTCCCCAAACGTCCCTCGGCCGCTCACCCTCGCGCCCTGAAAGACCGCGAATGCGCATCGTACGGCGCATTGATGTTGACCCGGCTAACACGATTTACACACAGGATATGTCGAGGACAAGTCCAAGGGTGCCATGTTGAGATTCCAAGACTCTCTGCCCCGTCTACCCGTACCGAGTCTCGAAGAGACAGCCGCGCGCTACATCAAGACCCTGCACCCCCTTCTCTCTGAGTCCGAGTTCGCCGTCAGCAAAAAAGCCGTCGAGGACTTCGTCAAGCCCGGAGGTGTCGGCAGCAAGCTCCAGGAGAAGCTGCTCGCCCGTAGAGAAGATCCCGCGCACCGAAACTGGCTGTACGAGTGGTGGAACGATGCGGCATACCTCAGCTACAGAGATCCCGTCGTTCCCTACGTGAGCTACTTCTACTCTCACCGTGACGACCGTCGGAGGAGGAACCCTGCCAAGAGAGCCGCGGCCATTACCTCGGCTGTCCTCGAGTTCAAGAAGCAGGTCGACGACGGCACACTCGAGCCCGAATACATGAAGAGACTGCCCATCTGCATGGACAGCTACAAGTGGATGTTCAACACGAGCCGTGTCGCCGCAAAGCCCGCCGACTACCCGGCCAAGTTCTCTCACAAGGACCATAAGTACATTATTGCTATCCGCAAAAACCAAATCTTCAAGATTCTGCACGAGGTGGACGGCAAGCAGCTCAATGCGTCAGAACTCGAGCAGCAGTTCAACAAGGTGTACGAGTTGGCTCAGAGAGTCCCCCCCGTGGGCGCTCTGACCAGCGAGAACCGCGACGTTTGGTCAGATGCGCGCGAGATCCTTCTCAAGGCCAGCCCCAAGAACGCCGCCTCTTTGGAGGCCGTTGAAGCATCCTCCTTCGTCGTGTGCCTTGACGACGCTGCTCCCGTCACTCTCGAGGAGCGCGCGCACCAGTACTGGCACGGCGACGGCGCCAACCGCTGGTACGACAAGCCCCTCCAGTTCATCGTCAACGACAACGCTACGTCGGGATTCATGGGAGAGCACTCCATGATGGATGGAACCCCCACTCACCGTCTCAACGACTTCATTAACGACCTCATCTTTAACAACAAGCTCGACCTCTCTGACCCCTCGATTCGTTCCAACCTGCCTGAGCCCCAGATTGTTAAGTTCGAGATCACCAAGGAAGTACAGGCCGAGATTGACCGCGCCAGAAAGGACTTCCACGATGTCATTAGCCAGCACGAGCTCGCCGTCCAGGCGTACCAGGGTTACGGCAAGGGATTGATCAAGAAGTTCAAGTGCTCGCCCGACGCCTACGTTCAGATGATCATTCAATTAGCATACCACAAGATGTACGGCAAGAACCGCCCTACATACGAGTCGGCCGCCACTCGCCGCTTCCAGCAAGGCCGTACCGAAACGTGCAGAACCGTGTCAGACGCCTCCGTCTCATGGTGCAACGCCATGGCCGACCCTAACATTGAGGACAAGGCCAAGGTCGACCTATTCCGCCAGGCCATTGACTCCCACCTCGAGTACATCACTGCCGCCTCAGACGGCAAGGGTGTCGACAGACACTTGTTCGGTCTGAAGAAGCTGCTCGAGCCCGGCCAAGAGCTGCCTGCCATCTACCAGGACCCGGCCTTCTCCTACTCTTCCTCGTGGTACCTGTCCTCATCACAGCTTAGCTCAGAGTACTTCAACGGATACGGGTGGAGTCAGGTCATCGACGGCGGGTTCGGAATTGCCTACATGATCAACGAGAACAGGTACGTGATTATCTTCTGCCGTCCAAGTTAACCCCTCTAGTAACCCGAGCACTAAACTAATCCGTCATATCTGTACAGCATCAACTTCAACGTCGTCTCCAAGGGCTTGGGCAGCCAGCGTATGAGCTTCTTCCTCAACGAGGCTGCCGGCGAGATGCGCGACCTGCTCATCCCCACCATTAAGCCCGCCAAGGCCAAGCTGTAAGCGGTGTTAGAAATCATTTGTAAGAGAGGGCATGAAGGAGGAAATGCCGTTTGCAATACGGGCGAGAGAAGAGAAACTCGACTAGCGTCCCAAGGATGCTCCATCAGTTAGTTGTGAGAGGGTATGTATGTGTGTTCATATGTGGTTACATGTAGATGACCGGTCATTCTTTGCACCGATACAGTAGAAGCGTCTCTGGCAAACCTGATAGACGTGACCGGTGGTGTCGGCACCACCGCGATCATATTGAAAATTTCCCCCTTCGTAGTCTTTCTCATTTCTCTGGGCCTATGTACACTACAAATCCACGTTGCTCGGGTCGCAAAATCGAACAATTTATCTCGACAACTTCCCATTCCCTCCTACTTCAAACGTACGCGCATGGGGAAAGTAAGGTAAGATGTGTGAATGTAACATGGTTTGAATAGATGAGTCAAAACCGAAGAGTTCCAAAATGAAGCAGGCTATGTATGAGGTGGAGAACAAAATGTGCCGCCGCCATATTAACTCCTACAATTCGACCCGCCTCTGCCCCTACCCAATCCAATCCCCTTCCTAATTTATGGCTGACGCTTCCATCTTAACCTGAGTGAGAGACAATCTCATTGACGAGTTCGCCCTTGGTCTCATCATAGTAGGAGCAAATCTGCGATGGAAGCGGCACTTCCACGTAGTCCTCGTCCTCTCCCGAGATGATGTTGAGGTTAATGCCGGAAGACTTGCTCGAGAAGATCTTGGTGTCCGTGCTCTCCTTGCTGAAGTAGACTTGGGCGCCATCAATCGAGTCCATCAAAACGGCAGGCACGGCTCCCATAACCTGCAAAGCGAAGTTCTGGGACTTGATAACGTCCACAGTTGAGATGAGAGACTCAACGATCAACGACAGACGAGTCGAGTTCTCGATGGTAACAGCGTTTGCCTTGCCCTTCACAATAATGGTAGTGTTGCTGCACTTGCTGATCAGAATGGAGTGCGAGTTGGATGCCTCAATTTCAATAGGCTGAGGCTCCTTCTCGAAGTTTTCCTGGAAACGATATCAGAGTTAGTCACCTTTGAAATCATCCAAAGCACAATTGTAGGGGGTTTCATACGATAGTCCACTTGTTGCCCTCAAGCACCTTCTTTGGCGGCTTCTTGACGCGCATGCTCTCTGGCTTAGGCTTCTTGCCAGGAGCCGGGCTCTTGCCGCGTGCTGATGCCTCCCCGTCAACCTTCGAGGTTGTACGAAGGGACGGGTTCTTGTGCGTCATTTCCGATCTGTCAACCTTGCGAAGACCCTTCGTCACAGCCTCGCCTTTGTTGAGTTCGGAGAACACGGCACCCAACCCACCCTTGCCACCGGGGGTTTCTTCCTTGATATCCAGTACAGGAGGAGGGCCGGGAGGCGGGGGCGGGGGCGGAAGACCACCCGCCGGTGGTGGCGGAGGAGGAGGAGCGGCGGCGGAAGCTGCAGATGCGGACAATGATTTAGCGACTTCCTGAGCTGGCTGACCCTTCGGGTTCCAGGGGATGCCGCTAGCGAAATTCTGCTTGACATAGTCTGCAAGGTCACGGAAGACTTGGTAAAAGGCATTCACCCAGTCGGTTTGTTGCGCATCCCTACGCAATATCGCATTAGCCAGGGGGCTTCAAACGGCTCCTCAGATCGTTTGCGCAGACATACTTATCCTTTTGTTCCTTCAGCACCCTGTTACCAAAAAATTGGGCAGAGCCCAACGAATCTTCGACATGCTTGTAAGGACGGTTGTCGACAGTGACCCAGGCGAGAACCATGATGCCCTCAGCAACAGCGCTCAGTTGGGTGAAGACTGGCGATCCTCGGTTGGACTCTTTGATGTTGTTGACAGCTACAAGGGCTTCGTTGATGGGCTTGAGAAGGTCCTGGTATACAGCCATTTCTGCGCCATTAAGATCAGGCTTCTTAGCCTTCGTCGTGATGAGCAGGAAGTTGCGCTGGGCTTGGAAACCCTGCAGAACTTTGGCAGCCTACGGAGACCCTTGTCAACACCCAAAGAACGGTCAATTCGCAAATGTGTTTAGATGACTGACCTGGTCAGCAACAAGGCCTCCTAGTTGCTGACTGGTTTTGACATATTTCTCGACCGATGTGGCAATAAATTGATCGAACTCCTCAATGGACTCAGGGACTGGCTCCGGGGGAGCTTGGGGAGCGGCGGGGGCTTGCGGCGGCGGGGGAGGGGCCGAGGCATTGGAGGCGTCAGGCGGCGAGGCGACCGATTGATTGAGAGCGGGAACTGCTTGGGGAAGCTCGATGGTAGAGGTGGCGATATCTTCGAGTCTAGCTGTGGCAGCTTCGAGCCTTGTTTCGAGGTTAGCTGCGAGTGCGCTGGCAGTGGGCCAAGAATAGGAGCAAAAGCGAGGTAACGCCCGTCCGTCAATGTTGCCGTAAAGTTGGATGCAAAACAGTCCAGGCTGGTAGGAAATCCATCGACGTACCGCTTGATGAGAGTGGTGAGGTTGTGCATGTTGTTCGTTGCCATGTTGGGCAGAGGAGAGGAGCCGAAGCTTGTTGCAAGGAGAAGGTCGACAGGAGAGGTTATAGGACGGCGGCGATGGGCCGGGGGTAAGCACTGACGGACAGAGACGGTGTGACGAAGGGCGTCAGAGGACGGAGATCGATAGCGGAAGACGGGGTGGATATGCAATGTCAAGAACAATAACGACGATGACAGCGAGGGCAAGAGCAGGGTCGGCTGCTGCAACACGAAGTGAGCTCAATGCAACCGAGGCCTCGTGCAGGATGTCTGTCCAAACAGTTCAACCCAGCAAAGCAACTATTGCAAGGTTGATTGGGGCAGAGCCAAAAGATTGGGCGTGAAGTTTCAGCTAGTGCGGAGCTGCTGGGATGGGTGAAATGCACCTGGCAAAGAGCAATGGGTCGGCTGCCGCTGAAGATGTTGTAAATGAGCAGAGAGCTACGAGGTTGGCGGACGAGGTGTTTTGAATGGGTATTATCGCAAGCATCCAATGTCATGCCAGACAATGGGAGTGGACAGACGCGGCAGTACGTATCTTTGCGCTGGAGACACAGTACCTCTTGAGGAAGCTCTGCTGCTCAGGTACCTAATCGTGCTTGAGGTCCCCGGACAAGTACCTGAGGTATTCCCTGCCCACGCTACCGCGCCATCCAAGATGATGGGTGCCTTGTGCTTTTTGGATGCCTTGGAGTCTCTTGCCTTAGGCACAACCTACCTCTGCTCAGGCACTCGGCCTAGCAGCTCATCTACCTACCTACCTTACCTCATGTATCTGTTGAACTTGGCTACCTAAGCTTGCGTAAGACATCTCACAGAGCAACCTCTATTTCGAAAGATATCTCACCGTCTGAAGCAAGATTAGGTATCTGCTGAAGCCTAAGGTCAATGCTTCATCTCCTGCGTATGAGATTTCCTACCATTCATCTGCTCGGTTTCGCTGACTGTGTGCAATCTACAATTGCATACGATAAGATGACGGTGGTCAGCATGCCAGACAACTTCGAGAAGGTTGAGTAGATCAAATGCAGCTTGCCCAGCTAGTGTACTCCGGCTCACGTATACTCTGTAGGCAGTTGCCAAAACCAACACTTGGTTCATCAATACGATGCCAGAAGCGGCTGATGATATGGCGATAGTCGAGCAAAGTTGTTCAGCGACAAAAAAAAGTGTCAGCTGAGGCTAGAGTATGGACGGCTTTCAATGTGGTCACGAGCTAAGGCAGCTACGTATGTGACGCTGGAGGCGAGGTCCACTGAGCAATATGCAATCCCTTCGAGTACTCATCTCGTCTCATCTCAACCTCGAAACTTCACCTACAATGAATTTGGACCGACTAGCTAACCTCTTAAAACACGGACACCCCTTGTCGCCTTGTACCTCTTGTCCTTCTCTAGTTTCGATTTGCAATGCTGTTTAGCTGTCAGTCACGCCATCCGTGTCCCTCAACCCGCCGAGAACGGAGTCCAGACCCATAAGGAGCTGCCCCTCTCGGCTCGAGTGAGTTGAGCGAGGTCAGATAAGCTTCTAGAAGCTCCCTCCTTCTACCACAGACAACCCTGCCACGTGCCGGCCCAACGTATGGTTGTGTGCTACCTTATCTGTAAGATTTCACATGGAATCATTTCAGGTACCATATATCCACGGACGGCGGCGGCGTCTAGTGCATGGATAAAAGATGGTATAGGTATGATTAAGATAGTGGGGTAAATTTGAAGATGTAAAACGACGGTAGAAATACAGCTGGCTGGAGCGAGCCTCAAAATCAACACTAAACCATTGAACAGCGGCGCTATGAGGCTCGCTCCAGCCAGCTGTATTTCTACCGTCGTTTTATATCTTCAATTTGCCCGTCGGCCAGAAATCCGGGCCTGTTTCTCAACCTAACCTATATCACCTGCAACATCTCATAGAGGAGGTGCCTTCTCACCTCACCTCATCTAGCAAGGCACATATCAGCCTGTCAGAGCCCCCTCGCTTCGTCCGTGCTTGCATTGTGCATTCTCGCCGACACTGATGCGGCCAATAACCCATAGCACACAACAAAGTGGGTGTAACCTAGTTTCAAAAGCCCTTCACTTCGCAAATTCGCACTCAAAATCACCCGTTCTACTACGACTTTTCGGCTGGCTCCTAAGATACCAGTCAATCGTCTAATTCTCACTTCCTCACAATAGTGGCCATTACCGCGTAGCACGGCACCTTGGCCAACAACATTCATATCTCATTTGATTCGGGTTGGGTCTTCACGCCACTCATTACCTAGCTACTATCGATCCGTCTTTCCAAGAGTCGATTCCATTGTGAAGCTTTGACCATGGCCGACGACGACTCACAATCGCCGAAAGAGCAGCGTCTTACTGACGAAGAATTCAAGGCGTTGCCTGCCATCGACTTTGTGACGTTGGGAATGTTCATTATAGGTGAGTCGAAAACCCCCTCTCCGCGGATGCCTCGTCTCCATGAATCCTTCGCTGACGGTGACTAGACGAGATACACTTCTTGCCACCCACGCCGCCCGTCTTTGATATTCTTGGAGGTGCCGGCTCATACGGTGCCCTCGGAGCCCGTCTCTTCTCGCCGGCCCCGGATGCCTCTTCAGTCGGCTGGATCGTCGACAAGGGTTCCGACTTTCCACAATCCTTGACCGACCTCATTGGCAGCTGGGAAACGTCAGTCGTTTTCCGCGAGGACCTAGAGCGTCTGACCACCCGCGGATGGAATGGGTACGAGAACGCAGAGAAGCGCGCCTTCAAGTACACCACCACCAAGAAGCGCCTCACTGCAGGGGACCTCACGCCTCATCTGCTACTATCCAAGACCTTTCACCTAATCTGCTCCCCGGCCAGATGTAGAGACCTGGTGTCCGAAATCACCTCAGCCCGCAAGCGTGTGTGCCCGCCTGATTCATACACAAAACCAATATTCATCTGGGAACCCGTACCTGACCTGTGTACACCCGATGAACTTCTCAACTGTACAAATTGCCTGCCCCTGATCGACATCCTCAGTCCGAACCACTCGGAGCTGGCAGGTTTCATGGGCGACGACGGCCTTGACCCAGCCACTGGGGGGATTTCGAAAGCGGCAGTCGAGAGATCCTGCGAGCAACTTCTCGCAAGTATGCCTTTGTCATCATTCACGCTCGTCATCCGCGCCGGAGACAAGGGCTGCTACGTTGCTCGAAACGGTGGCCGCAAGCGACATCCAGCTACTGGCGATGGAGCAGGTCCGAAGCGTCGCAAGAAGGATTATACGAGGGGCGGCCTTCAGCCGGACACCGACATGGAAGCACTCTTCGCCGGTCTGCTTCAGGATGACGAAGGTGCTGTTGTTCGCGAGGAAATCGAGGTTGATTCTGGTACCGAACAGTGGATTCCAGCCGTTCACCAAGACAGCGCCAAAGTGATAGATCCTACAGGAGGTGGCAACACCTTTCTGGGCGGCCTCGCTGTTGCCCTTGCAAGGGGCAAGAGCGTAGAGGAAGCTGCAGCATGGGGCAGTGTGGCCGCCAGCTTTGCCATTGAGCAAGTTGGCGTACCAACTTTGGCCAAAAACGAGGAGGGCCAGGAGACATGGAATGGTGAAAGGGTAGAGGACCGGCTTGCTGAATTCCGAGCCCGTATACAAAAGACACAGTAGAGTCCACAACAAATGCTTCATCCGTGATCATACGTCTAGAAAGAGGTAGACAAATAAGAGCAAAAGTTAATGCAAAGTTTGACCCGTTGGATCTGACACCTTACAGACCACTGCGCAAAAATCATGGTAGTCGAGTCTCTATTCGTTACGTAACATGGCAATGTCTCTCAGGGACGCCGCCTTCCTCTCATAATACCAACGCCAGATATCATACCGCAAACAATCCCACATCAAGACATCCGGCCTTAAATCTTGTACACAAGCTCTCCATCAGTGTACCTGTCTCTCGGTTAGCCACATAAGAATAGAAGATGAGAGATCAAGCGGGGGAACTTACATAATCTGGTTGGCTTCATCCATCTTCTTGAGAGCTTTGACGGCCTCTTCCTTGCTGAAGGCACTGCCGCTACGCGACTGCAACTTAGTGTTGACGGCTTCAAGAACAGCATTGACATTGGCAGAATCGTCGTCGAACAAGGCCGAGTTGAGTAGCTGGCCAAGAGCGCTTCTGAACACAGTCAATCGCTGAGGACTGATGGGTTCGTCAGCAATGGCGAGGCCAGCTGCTCCCGATGCCAGCTCGTCATCATCCTCACCGTTGTCTTGTAACTGGGAAGGCAGTTGAGAAGCAGGCAGGGATGAAGCAAATGATGTTTGCGTGTGCGTTGCCGCACTTGAAGAAGCCGCGCCATCACCGCGACGACGGGACCTCCGTGGCGTCGCCTCGTAGATATCCTCCTCTGCTTCCTCCACTGCATCAGGCTCGGCAGGCGTCTCCGCGTCGCTTTCAGGGGCATCTTCGTTGGCACTGCTAGCACCCGCGGTCCGCCGAGGCCGGGCCACGCCTCGCGTCGATCGCGAGGACCTCGGGACGGGCGTCCGTGTTGTCGTCTTCTTGAAGGTTGCATCATCGTCGTCATCAGACGAGCTTTCATCGCTTGATGAAGCAAATTCGGTGGTCTGAGTTTTCCTGCGCTTCTTTCTCGACTCGTCCTCGACCACCTCCTTGAACAGGGCAAAACGGAGGATTGCCTCGGCCGCAAGTGCATCGCGCTCGTCTACTCGGTTTGAGAGTCGGGACTTGGCGTGGGCGGTAGCCAAACGAATAAGAGTTTCCAAAGTACGGACGGTCAGAGGGCTGGTTCTGCGCTGGTTACCCTCCATCTCATCGTTTCTGAGGCCAACATAAATGTCAGAGATGCGATCTGACGCGGCCTGAGTCAAGACAGGCCGAATTCTGGTCTTGGCATATTGAATGTATTTCTTCATAAAAGGAATGCTGAGCACCTCGGGCTTCTTGTTCGCGCCGCGTCCAGTGGTAAGAGTGACGCCAGCGTGAAGCATCGCATCGAACTTCTCGAACACATCGGTCGGGCGCTGGGTATCGGCTTGGTTGTTGATGGCAACGCCGAGGGCTTGGCCGGCGTTCTCACGCACCGGCGCACCCTCTTCTGTCCCTGGTTGACGGTAACGGTGCATCCGCAGAACGTGCTCCGAAACCTGCCGGTCCCGAGTATCCTCGATATCATCGGTAACGACGAACAACAGATCGAAACGAGACAGGAGGGAGTCTGGAAGGGCGATGTTCTTATGGGGGTCCTTGTGGGTGTCGTATTGGCCAAAGATGGGGTTGGCAGCAGCAACAACGCTGCACCTAGCGTTGAGCGAAGTGTGAATACCAGCCTTGGCAATTGTGACAGTCTGCTGTTCCATGACTTCGTGAATTGCAACACGATCAATATCGGACATCTTGTCGAACTCGTCAATGCATACCACGCCACGATCAGCCATGACCATAGCTCCGGCCTCAAGTCTCCTCTCACCCGTCTCCTTATCCGAAGTCACAGCGGCCGTCAGACCGACACCTGAGGAACCTCGACCGGTAGTAGCAATTGCTAGTGGCGCCGTATTGAGGACGAATCGAAGAAGCTGGGACTTGGCCGTGGAGGGGTCTCCCACCATGAGGATGTTGATGTCACCTCTCAAATGAGTGCCATTTTCCAAATTCTTCTCCATGCCACCAAGCAGCATCAAAAGAATTGCCTTCTTGATGTATGCGTGGCCGTAAATACTGGGCGCGAGTGACTGGGAAAGGAGATCGAGAAGATTCTTCTTCTTTGCTACTTTGTTGATGTTTCGAATATCCGTATCGGTTATAGTGGCAGTGGCCACACCACCTCCCGATTTCGATGACAGGAGAAGAATGTGATTGGCGATGATAACCGTCTTGAACAAGGCGCTATTATGGTTTGTGTTTCTGTTCCCGAGGGTTCTGTAGATACCGACGAGTTGCACGCGGTCGCCAGGCTTGACCTTGTCGACAAGGTCATCATCGAGGATGACATCCACGCCACGAGGCAACTGACCCGCTGGGGCACGCTCGGGCATCTCCTGAATAGAAACGGTCTGGTGATCTCTGTAGGTGCTGAAGCCGTACTCGGTAGTAAGCGGGTTGCCTTCGTCGTCCTCTTGAGGGTAGGCGCTCGATGTGGTGACTCCGTTGGTCATGGTCTGGTCTTGGTACTCCCGGAAGTGGAAGACATCCTTGTTCTCGTTGTAATGCACACTCTTGACAACCTTGGGCCGAATCAGCGAGCATCTCGTCACAATGCCTTCGAGGGACACCATGCTGTTTAGGTGCTGGGAGGACAATGTGCGAGGGTTGCAGGCATTCATGCCAAAGCTACCGGCCCATGCGCAGTAGTAGGAGATCTCATTCAACTTTTCCGCATCGCCGGACTGGGGCAGTGTCTTGACGATTTGTTTCAGGGCATGGTTGAAGGCAAGACTATAGTCGAAAGGGTCTTGAAGAATTCCAGAGGCAAGTTCGGCATTATGGGCGCGTAGTTGGTCGAGGTTGACAACAAGTCTTCTCTGCTGCTTTTGCAACATCAAGATGATGGCGGATCTGTAGCTGCGTCCTTGAGAGTCATTCTCTGCGGTCGAACCAGGTCAGTGTGCAACATCCAGAGGCGCACAGATATGTACGGGTATGCGAAGGCAAACGTACGAGGATCGAGGAACTCCTGGGCCAAGCGCACGCGGTCCAAGGCGGCTGCATCCTGCAGCATGAACGAATCCATGGCGGCGGCAATTGTTGTCAGAGTCGAGACTTAATTCAACGGAAGTAAAAGAGTCTCGGGAGAGAAGGGTATCAAGTGCGTGGGGTTTCAAAAATAGCTGACAACATGAGGTATCCGTACAAGGAGGCTGCAGAAGTGTCAATACTGAAGGGTCGAGGTGGAGGGGGAATGTGATCCGCCGCAGAGAGTGTGAGCGACAAGGGAAAAAAAAGGAGGGGACCAATTCCCATCCAAAAACGCGAAGCGACGCGCCCCGATGTGGGACGCGTAAAGTGGTTTTTGGTTTGGCAAGGCAACCGTGGCTTGCCCCTCTGCGCCCTAAAGACATGTGGCTGATGCCGACCTCCCCCCCCCCCCGCCTTCCAACAATGCTTGAGGTAAGGTACTTCGGTACCTGGCTAAGGTAGGTATTTCAAGCGTCACATAGTCCAGTGCATCGTCGGTCTGTCACCATATTCGCCCTAACGCCGACCACGGATTGGCCTATCCTGGTGTTGAAGATAAGCTGAGAACCATCTGTCCGCTCAGCTCATACTTGGGTACAGGTCGTCACAGTAGTCTCATTCCGCCGTTTCCTAGTGTCTCTGCAGAATTCGAGACGCTCGCTTTTATTCCCACGAGGGTTTGCCCCGAAATGCGGCTCTCGGTTTTGCGGCATTTCCTCCTCCACATCGTGAGGGGCCATTTCTCTGTACTAAGGTGACCTGTCTTCGGCACGCCAGAATCGTCGTTACTATAACAGTACCATTTGCGGGCCATCATCCCGACTATTGCCCAGCGTTGACACTTCCGCCGGGGCGAGATCAGCTCACCTTTCGTATCCCACGTAACACGCCTGTTGGACCACTTTGGGTGCCTTTAATATACCCTGCCCACGGGAGGCAGATAACACCCGGGTCAATGCCGTGTCTTCGTCGCACATGAACCATGCTCACATTACCTCGACGGTGTGGTTCGCCGAGAAAAGCTACTCGCTCGTTGTAGGCCTCGACCTGTCAGTCTCAACAATGGACCATCGTAGGGACCATCGTAGGGACGCCCGCCGAATCGTGGAAAAATCAGAGACTTGCCTACCAGATAATCTCAGCCACGTACCCAAGACCCAACAGTCTGGGACGCCCTGGCAAGTCTTGCTTCCGCAGGCTTCTTGCAGATACGAAGCAGATTCTCCGGTGCCCACTTCCTTTCAGCGTCGTTGTTTAATGCAACGTCTGCTGTCAAACGTTGGTCACCCGCATGGTGGACGTCGAGCTCATGGAGTGACACTTTACCCTATCGACGACTCCGTGTAATGGGATTCCTTGATGCTCTTTCTCGTCCTTTGGTAAGCACGTGTCCACTTATAGCCGATCCGCAACGATGAGACAAGGGAAATGTCTCGTACCTTTACGCACTGAGCTACTACCAGTCGCAAAAGATTGCACCAGGCGGATAGCGCGCGAATACCTGCTTTGCTGGCATAGGTTGCAACTCGCAAGTCCAGCCGGTTAATTCTATAGAGGATCTCTTCCTCCACTGCTGGCCCCAAGGTCGGACTTCATCTCACTAGTGACGAGTCACATCCGCCAATCCTTGTCGCTCTCAACCGGTTCTGTATGCATACAGGGGTTGAATGAGAAATGGAAATCCAAGGGGGCTGGGCATCGTCGGGTGAGATAAGGGTGTAGAGATATCGCCGGTGCGGTTACTTCGTACATGAAGTTCACAATGCAAGAACGGTCTTGCAGTTGCCCAATATCTGTACACGCACTCAGCGGGAGGAAACTTCTCGCGACGAGAACATCTATGGTTCCATACTAACTTATCTTGGGCACGGGACAGTGACACCGAAATGACCGGCCCGAAAGTATATCGGCATCCCGATGAAAGGTGACACGGCATCGGAACGATCCGACACTGTTACTAGCTGCTCCACCTTCGCGGGTCCAGTCTCTCATCGGATACTCGCAGCTTGCGAAGATATCGCAAATCAGCTCAACGGCGCTCTGAATGCCCTTCCCCATCGACGATTCTGCGAGTACCTCAAAGAGATAATCTTACATTTTCTGTTGAGATGGAGTGCTGGACTCGTATCAGAGGCGTCATTTGCTGCACGTCGTTCCGCGGCTATCCGTTTTCGTACTGGAGCGGCATGGCGCATCGAGAGAGAGCACCGTTTGGTAAGCCGATGGTGTGCCTCCGTCTAGACGGGGGCGGAGCACCATGCTCACGACCGGGGCCAGATCAAGCTCACACGGCTCGCTTGGCCGGGGGTATTCTCTTCGGTGGGAGGCTTCCGTCATGGTTCTCCAAGTTGTATCACTCACTTACCTACTCTGAACTCTATTCTCCATATCCACGCCCCCTCTCCACACCACGGTGGATGCGCCAATGCGTCCCCCTCCTCCCACGTCAGGCTTTGGTACGCTACCTCGGACCCTAGTACAGAGAGGCGGACATTCCTAGGTTCGGCTTGCCGATATCTTACACATTAATGACTGCAGGTATTGAAGCACTTGTGAAGAGGAGCTTCGTGAGATGGGAGGTGAACAGTATTAAAGGCTCGACAAGAACGTTGGCCTGCTAGTGTTGTCCACTGCTTACACCGCTCTATTCCCTCTATCATCCAGACCTTGCTTACGGACCCCAACCAATACGCCGCTCCTCAACGTATATCGTGCTTTACTCACAATGGTTCTCAAACCCCTTGATACCGTAGAGTTCACTGATGCGAGCCACTCACCAGTGCTTCATCGAGATCTACGGGGTCAGTTTGCACGCATTGTTGGTGGTGAAGGTCACCACTATGTGGTAGAAGGTGGCAGAAAACTCTTTGACGCCTCTGGAGGCGCCGCTGTCGCTTGTATCGGTCATGGTGACAAAAGAGTGGCAGACGCTATGGTGCGGCAGATCAACAGTATCGCATATAGTCCTTCGACATTCTTCACAACCCCCACCTGCGAGAAATTGTGCCAGTTTCTCGTCGATTCGACCGGCGGCCAGATGTCACGAGCTTACCTCGTCAGCAGTGGTAGGTCTGATGTAATCGATCAGGGCCGATTTCTTGTTAATTATTGTAGGATCCGAGGCCATGGAGGCAGCGATGAAGCTCGCAAGGCAGTTCTTCCTAGAGAAGGACACGCCAGAGCCACAGAGACACCTTTTCATAGCTCGGGAAAGGTCATATCATGGAACAACTCTGGGCGCACTTTCGATGGGTGGTCATGTTTCTCGCCGAGCTAAATTCACGCCGATGCTCCTCGACAACATCGTCTCTCATGTGGCCCCTTGTTATGAGTACAGGGGCAAAGCGCCTGGGGAACCGGACGCCTCATATGTGGCTCGCCTTGCTCAGGAGCTCGACGATGAGTTTACACGGGTAGGACCGGGGAATGTGTGCGCTTTTGTGGCGGAGCCGGTTGTTGGAGCTGTAAGACGATCCGCTGAAGAGGCACAAAGCAGCCGTGGTCTAGACAAGATCGACTAACATTTCTAAATAGGCTCTGGGTTGTGTCCCATCTGTGAGCGGTTATTTCAAGGCTGTGAAGGCAGTTTGCGATCGGCATGGAGCGCTTCTGATTATGGACGAAGTCATGAGCGGCATGGGCCGCTCTGGGACTCTCCATGCTTGGGAGGGCGAGGGGGTAGTACCCGATATCCAGACTATTGGCAAGGGCCTAGCCGGGGGTTACCAACCGATTGCAGGCGTTCTGGTCAACAAGGGAGTAGCCGATATGTTGGAGAAGGGTTCCAGGTGAGTTCCATGGAGTGGTCTCTGAGTGCGTCTCGCTGGTGAAAGGGCCACGCTGACGCGGTACAGTTGTTTCGTTCATGGGCACACATATCAAGGCCACCCTATTGCGTGCGCAGCAGCACTTGAGGTACAGCATATCATTGAGTCGGATGGCCTCCTCGCCAACGTGCGAGCCATGGGCCAACTCCTTTCGGAACTCTTGAAGGAGGGCCTCAAGGACGAACCTTACGTGGGAGATATCCGCGGCAAGGGACTCTTCTGGGGTATTGAGTTTGTGCGGGACAAGGTGAGCAAGGAACCTTGGCCAAGAGAAGTACAGGTGGCGACGGAGATGAGCGATCTTGGGCGCACCGAAGAATACGGCATCGTGATTTACCCTGGTGCGGGAACTATGGACGGCGTTCTAGGTGATCACATCATTGTGGCGCCGCCGTATACTGTGACACGGAGCGACGTTGAGTTCATTGCCGAGACGGTGGTGAAGTTGATCAAGAGTTATTTCGTCGGACTGGAGAAGTCCCGGTCAGCTATTTGACTGACTTGAATGTCACTATTGTCACAATTTCTACACTGCATGTATACCATGCGAGAGTAGCAAGAAAAGACTAGTTTGGCAACGTTCGATAATACCACATGCGTACTAAATAATAGGTATATGAAGAGACAAGAAGAGTATATGGAAGAAGTGGTGAAAAAACCGAGATTGTAAAGTTACTCTAAGAGAGAACTTTTGTTGAATAAAGTGCGTTGAATAGAACCTTCATACATTAAGGGTGGCGATTTCGTGGACCTTGTTTCTAATTGAAGTGATAAACGTACGGATATCTGGGACTCGAAAGGCATGAGAGGGCGGTGCGACAAACATGGGATGACATAATCCATCCCAACTGTTCATCCAACCCCCAGGTTCCTGAACTTACTTGCTCTCAATACACACAGGCGACAGCGCAGCAGAACCACATGTACCTCATCCGATCAGCTTAGGCACATTCGGGTGCGCCTGACATAGCAGAAGCCCGCAAGAGCACAATACACATTCCCTTTCCCCATCCGTACCAAGCTCTCGCTCCGCACGTCCTGCCGTCTGCCAATGTACCCTCGGAAGCTCACCACCACCACTTCTGAGCCAGCCATCCCACGACTTCGTAGGTGATTTTGCCTACGCGGAGATAGAGCACTGGCGACACGAGATTACACCTTCGGCAATCCTGATCTCGCCCGGCTCTTGACTGCCCACGAACCCCACAGCGCTGACGACGGTCCGATCCTACACTTCAACTCCCTGCGGTCTCCAACTCCGACACTCCTTGCTTTACCCCCACCTGGCCGCAACTTGCAAGCGCTGTAGCAGTAAGGGACGCGCACAATGTCCGTCGGGCCTGCGACCAGTCGCCATGCCGACGAAGAAGCTCGTGCTGAGGTCGATGTGCTCAACTCGCGACTTGAGAAGACTACTCAATTGACCAAGAAGATCCAAGCATGCATGGGAAGGTTGGAATCTACCGGCAAGAGCGTCAAAGAAGTAGCCGGTCCTCTCAGTGGAGAGACGAAGAAGCTTCAGGTCTTGGGCAACAGTACGTCTATACTCACGCATGCTTGACAGGGCTTCAGCTGACATTGACACCCTCGCTCGCAGATATCGATTCCGTCCTCGCTGCCATCGAACGACTCCGTCAACCCGCCGATAGTAAGAATGACGAAGAACAAATCATCCGCGCCGGTCCGGACAAGGCTGGTCTTTCCAACTACCTCGCCTCGATCAAGCGACTGTCCAAGTCACTTGAGAATATGCAAGCCTCCAACCTACGAGCGAACCAACAGACAATGGCTGAGCTGGTCCGCCTAATCAAGTCAGGCAACTCTCAGCTTGAGGGCCATTTCGACAGACTGTTGCGAGGAGAAACCCCACGATCAATCGAGCCGCTGCATTACATTACCAAGGATATGCCATTCCCTGTACTGTCCCAAGACAAGGTGACACGCCTCGGCCTAGTCAACTCGTACATCACGAGCAACCATCGCCAGAACGCTGGTGCTGCCGCTGCCCCGCAAGACTCGACCATTGCCAAGATCTATGCCGAAATACGCGGTCCCTATCTTTCCTCTACCTTGGCCAACCTGGCTGCTGCCAGCGTCAACACGACGAAGAAGAAAAACCCCGATGCTATCTACCGCGCAGGCACCAATGGCATCGGCACGTACGCGCAGGCCATGGAAGGCGCGTTTTTGGCCGAGTACGACAATATTTGTAGCATCTTTACCCGCGAAGATTGGGGTCCCCTCTTCCAAGCTACGTGCCAGAGCGCTATGGCCGAACTTGCACGTACTTTGCGGGAGCTGAACAACCACATCAAGGGGCACTTGGACACAGACTGCTATCTCGCCTACGAGATCACCGAGATCATGTCTGGTCTCTCAAGCAACCTGGAGACACGTACAGGCGAGCTCAAGTCTTCACTTGCCTCAGCTCTTCGGCCTGTGCGAGAGACTGCTAAACTCTCGTTGGGAGAGTTGTTGGATGACACGAAACGAAAGATCGCTGCTATGCAAACACTTCCGCAGGACGGTGCACCGATACCTATTATATCGGCGACAATGCAGCGGTTGCAAACCATGGTTGAATTCCTGCGGCCCGTCTCCAGCATCATGTTCTCTCTAGGCGACGGAGGATGGAGATCAAATGCTGCTGCAGATGGACGATCAACCGACGCAATTCCTAGTCTTGCTTCCTTTGATATTGGCGCAGACGGGAAAGAAATCTTCTCGCACTACTGCTCAGACACCGTCGAAATGCTCATGGCGGGACTGGACTCAAAGGCCAAGATGGTTCTCAAGGGCGGCCGAGCTGTGATTGGCGTATTCCTGGCCAACAGCGTTATCATCATTGAAAGAATGATCCGCGACTCCGACCTTGCACCACTCCTTGAGGGCAGGATGAGTATGCTGGACCAATGGCGCAAGAAAGCAACGGGCATGTATACGATGGATTGCAAGGAGGTCTCCACGCACTTGTTTGATGTGATTCACACCAGCAAAGCAAGACCCCAGTCCGGACAGGCTGATTCTGCCTCAATTCTCAAGGGCCTTAGCAGCAAGGACAAGGACAACATCAAGAGCAAGTTCCAGGCATTCAATGCCTCCTTTGATGAAATGGTCAGCCGGCACAAGACGTACAACATGGAAAGGGACGTGCGCCAGATGCTTGCAAGAGATATTCAGCAGATGCTCGAGCCCCTTTACAACCGGTTCTGGGACCGGTACCACGAAGTTGACAAGGGCAAGGGCAAGTATGTCAAATACGACAAGTCTCAAATTGCCGCTGTCTTCATGACGCTCTATTGAGGAGGGCATTGTGTACGCATAGATCATACCCGACCATGTTCCCGGTGAGGATGCCTGGTTCTTCTCTTGTCACCTTTTTGTTTGTTTAGCATTGTTCTGGAACTTTGGCGGGGCGTTTCGGTGGCGAATACCAATTCATGGATTGGCGATCCTTCTCGTGCATATAAAACATCACATTAGATCTCATCTCTTGTTTCAAGTACGTGGTTCGGAGCTGTCGTGAGATCAATATGCCGGACCATGTCAATTAAGCATGGTCATCATTCTCATTCGCCAAAGGCTACCCATACTAAAGGTGTAGCCATCCATGCCGGATGTTTACATTGCTCAGCAAGGTCTATTCCCATACACTGCTACATTTGGCCACCTTGGCTTCAGCCTAAACCAATGTGCCAAACTCAAATCAAGTCTTCTTGAAGAGCAAATCGATGCGCTCCAACCTGTGCCACATAATCACGCCGTCGCTGGCGCGCTTGAACCACAAAATCCGATGCTGAGGGATGAACTCCTCATGCGTCTGCTCGCTCTTCCAGGCTGACAGGGCTTTCTCCTGTGGTCCCAGGAATCTGTCCTCGTATCCAATGATGTAGTCGTTGCTGTCGATATCGGGATCCCATCGCAGTCGGTTGAGCACATCCAGCGCAGTGCGGAACTTGCCCATTCCCTCAGGCTTGGGGTTGGTCGTTCCCGTGCGCTGCTTTGATGACTTGGTCTTCTTGCTCAGCTTCTCGGCGGCGAGCCTCTCCAGGGCGGCCAGCTCTTCCTCGTCCTCGTCCTCGGTGTCGTCTTCGTCTTCTGTGTCCGAGTCGTCGTCGCCGTCGACGTATGCACCCCATTCACGATCATCCAAGCGCAAATCTCCCAGCTCACTGGCTCTGACTATTGTCACGCTGAACCATGATGTGTTAGGATCAAAGTACTTCTCGTCACACAGGATTAGCTTCTCAAACTGCTGCAAAACGGCCCTGAGGTTGCTCTGTGCAACTTCCAAGTCGCCTTTGTCTGGCTTCTCGTCCTGTTCCATCCATTCCAGGCCGACGAGGTATGAGCCCTGGTAATCGCCCTGGGTGTTTTGAGGGTCACACGTAGATTCGTCGACAAATCTCGCAGGCCAGATCCTCGCTGAAAGCTGCGGGACTCTTCTGTTGATATCTTTGGGCAATGCCAGCAAATGAGCAGCACGTAGGATGGGGGTCAGGGTTGACGGGGCGACTTACCAACGAGGAGAGAGGCACATCGAGACTCTAGCCAACCGATAAGCCTACTTCCACGCTCTAGCGATGCTCCCCAGTAATGTACTCGCAGGTCTACAAAGGACCGAAACGACGTGAGAAAGTTCGTAGCGCTCGGCGACATGATGTTTCCTCGGCCGGGCTCCGGCACTGGAAGCAAAGATTCCCAACTTGCGCTATCGGCGGATAGCAGCTTGTTGGCTTGTCGGATTTCGGTCGCGATAATCTTGACGGTCGGGACGGAGGCATTGAGTGCCGTGTTGAGCGTTGGCGAATGCCACCCGAGCAGAACCAGGGCCTCTCTACTTGTTCGGTGGTATCTGAGGTTCTTATGGAAGAACGGGTCGAAGACCATGTCGTTTTGCCAGTCGAACCGCGAATAGTGGTCAAAGAAGGTCGCAATAACGTCGGCAGCAGAAACAGCACCACCGTTGTGCAGAAGCACCTTGCAGACATTGACCAACATGACGGTCAGGTGGATGCCTCCGAGGTATCCAAATTTGGCAGCGTAGACTCCACGCGCCTTGGCCCAAGTCTTGATGGTCTGGTGGCTCAATCGGAACTGGGCCAAGTCCGGGATGGATCGCTGGAGATAGAACAGGTCTCTCGCGGGCTTCAGCTTCAACAATGTCTGGGCAGACAAGCTGAATGCCGGGTCTGAAGCGGGACGCTTCAGAACGTCGGGCCACTCGCCCACGATGTTGGGCGCCTGGCAATACTGGAGATCGCATCTCACGCCGAGAACCTCCACATCGAGCATCGTCCCGGTCTTGGCTTTGACTTTCCTCAGAAGACGAATACCAGGAATGCCCGACTTTCTTAGTCTTTGTCTTGCCAGAGTGAAGAAGACACGGGGACTGATGGACCCGATGAAGAAGCAGTCGATATCCGAGTTCCTAGACCAAGTGCCAAGACCATAGGATCCTACGGGGACAAGTACAATGGCCGGACGGCCTCGTTTGTTGTCCATGTCTGTTTGGTCGGACTCGATTAGGATTTGACGAAGTAATCGAATCGCCTCAGTTCGAACTGCCTCGTCTTGTGCTGATGGAAACACCTCGAGATTCTCCAGGCACTTGGTCAACCCTGTGGTATCTGACAAACCGTCTGGCGCTCTCTTGAGATCGAGAGGGATCGCCCGTGCATTGCTGGTGGCATCCTTTGCGTGTGAGCGCTGCAAGAGACATCGAACACCCCAGTGATCACTTGGGTACAGGGGCTCTTCTCCGGTCTCATTCTTGCCAGCGACGAAGCCAAACATGTTGAAACGAGATATCTGGAAAGGACCGGCGCCCTTGACCAAGATGCGGTCGTATCGCTGTGGACGGTTGCCTAGCCCAGTTCCAACCATCTTGCTGGCGTGGGGGTTCGCAGTAGGGTCAAAAGTTGCTCCTTGCTCACCCTCAAACATTTGTGTGAGATCCCCTCTGAAGTTGTCACTCACGCCAGTCTCGATGCGCGAGACCATCCATACGTCTAAAAGGTCGGCCTTTGCCAGAGTTGTTTCGATGCCTCGGAGGATATTCTCTGTCTGGACAGTGATGGCCCCCTTCTTGACAGCAGCGTCCACAGTGTAGGAGGATGTTGTGATGTTGAAATCACCCGCGATGATCCATTGATGTGAAGCGTAGTTGTTCTTGAGATGACTCAGTAACCCCTGGAGTTCCCTAAAGATGATATGTTAGTACAGAAAACATATTAGGCTCGGCAGGAATCTGTGGCTAACCTTTCCTTGGCAACCACTGCGCCGTCTGTCAGACCATGGCTCAGGTGACAAGTTGCCAGGACCAGAGGAGCAGCCGGTTCCTCTCCCTCGCCATGTGCCAGATCGCCAAAGCTGAGTATGCATGATCCCTTGTGCGGGCGTACGAAGGGAAGATACTCCCATGAGAATGCATACTTGCTAAGGACCACGTGGTTGAGAATGCTGGGCAATGGACCGGCAGTAGGGACGTCAGGAGACCCGTGGGAGGCATTAGGGTACAAATTGCGAATTCGGTTGTCTTTCAGTAAGAAAGGTAAGAAGTCGTCTGTCACTTCCTGGAGTACCAAGATGTCCGCAACGGCATTTCGTGCAAGTAGATTGTCGACAATAACGGGGTATCTACTACGGGACGGGGGCCATTCGAACTCTGCCAAAACGTTCCAGCTGGCGACGATGAGATTCTCTACTGCCTTGACCTCTGGGCGGGGTGAGGCTGGATCTGAAGCGACAGGCCGCCAACCCAAGTCTTGGCTGGAAAATCTCCATGATCGCTGTGGAATAATGACCGAAGCCATTTTGGGGAAGAGCCCAAATGAATCATCGCATTGACTCAGTGAAGGTGAAGTGAGATCAATAAGACCCCAGAGCTTCATTTGACCGGAAGCATGACGAACTAGGACGGCTAGTTGGGTGGCTTCCCAAGTAATCGGTGGTAGGCGCCGTAACTTCTCGAGGAGAAACTTGAGTTTAGATGACCCTGCTGAGTCCTCGCACTGAGCAATCGTCATGTGCATTCGGTACGGAGTAGGACGTGTTTGGCCTATAGCTGTGAGAATTGCAGCGCGCAAAGAGGCAAGGTGAAGATTCCTTTTTTCATCCTTATCACATAAAAATAAGGTGTTGCCGTGCTTATGCTCGAAAAAGTCTGGCGAGTCGAGAAGAAGAGGAGTATTAGCGAAGTCGCCAGTTTCCTGTCGAGCCTTGAGGCAGTTGACAATGGCATCACAGGCTTGGTGCAGAGACTCCGAGTCCGTAGATCTGGTGAAGGGGTAAACGAGGTTGATGTGAGGTGGCCATTTGGCATAGGCCTTGTCATTGTGGAACCGAAGACGGTCGATTGGCGGCCATTGTTCCTTGGGTGGGATGAGGCAAAGAGCCGTGTCGTGAGTTGATGGGACGCTGAACTCCATTTGTGTTGGTTTCTTGGCCCCGGTAATGGCTTAGATCGCCCGTAGTTTTCGAAAAGGTTTGGTTTGTTGTGTGATACGTAGTGAGCCCAGAGGCGTATGTAATTGACAAGAAAGAAGTCGAGTGTCTGTGTCGGTCGGTAATGGGCCCAGTGGGATTATACGATAATATTACGTTTACTTGATGATCGAGGTTGCTTACATGTAGAAAGGCGTGAGGCTTACGATCGCTTTTGTATTGAGCGGCCCGAGTGAGAAACTCGACTCGTTCAGCCAGAGAGGCACGAGAGGTAATTAAGGTCCGTGTAAGTGTAAGTGTGTATCCGTAGTCGTGCAGGCTGAGTCCGACATGGGAATTGAATCAAACGGATTCTCGGCGCATCCCATTGGTGTGTTCCGCATTGAACGAGACTGGCAAACCCTGCAATTCTACGATAGCTTCCCCATTAACTGTGGGAATGTCTTCATTCTGCAACCGGGGCTGAGGCTAATTGCGGGGAGTGGGAGTCACTGGCCGAGTGTGTCACTGCGTCAGTCTCGTCCCGCTTTCCACTCACATCTACTATGTATCCGTACGGAGTACGACTAGACTTTTGACCTCAATGCCCTGACAAGGAGGTAAGCATATAGTTTCATCCAGGTCGATGAAGTGAAAACCGGGATGGCGTGTTTGCCCATGTCCTGGAGCGTCTAAACTACCTTGGGTACTCGGAAGAGCCTGAGAGGCGCAGGTCTGGGGCGATGCGGGGCGGTGACTCACTGTGGTCGGTTGTTCCATCTGAAAGAGGTAAGCTGCATGGGAGGGACCCTGCCAATTGCCAATTGCTTGCGTTCCACGACTTGAAAGCTCTGCCTTACCACACCTGCTCCATCGCAACGCTTCATCGCCAACTTCCGACTTGGCGTCGAATGAGGCTGATATCACCAAGATAGATACCATGTAAGAACTTGCTAAGTGACGCGCTTACTTTCATAATATTCTTAGGTCCGATCCATCAAGATTTGTAAACGCGGGCATTAGCAGACTAGGTAGTTGCTCAGTGAAAACCGATTACATGTCACCATGTGTGTCTTTCTTTTACCCGTTAATCTCTTTCTCTCTCACCTTCTGCCTTCTGCCTCAGTGTCGATTCTCAAAACATTGCCAGATACAAGTCTGCGGGAAACGCTCAATTAAATTCGACATCGCAGCTTGTCGTTAAGTTTTGATTCTGAGCTATTCAGTCTTTACTCTGTTGCTACTACAGAGCTGAGGTAGATCGCGGGAACTCATCACAAACCTGCCATTCCTAGACAAGGCAATGTACCATCTTCACATGGCTCAACCGCCCTTTTGGGTATCATCAGTCCACACTCTTCTCCCCCGCCAAGTTATCGCGCATCACGCCGACCGCGAGAGCCTCAGTCGGCGTGATCCTCAAGCTCGGGTCCAGTTCCACCCCAATCGATGGACGTAACGCCCTTACCCTTACCCTCCATAAGTGCCTCCAGCTTGTCCTCGTTTGTCACATAGGCTCCGTTCTGCCTCTTCTGTGCCATAGCATACTTGATTGAATCTCTCCACTCCTGCAAGAATATAGCGTCAATGTTGATACTTGGAAACTGCAGGACCCAAAAAGGCACTGCAACGGCGTTCCAAAAGCTGAACTTACCCGCCACCACACTTCTTCACTTTGCACCATGCACCTCCGGCCCTCCTCGCCGTTCCTGGCCGTCGCAAAGGGCCATACTGACTGCACCACTTCGTACTTGTGCTTGCTCGTGAAAAGGTTCTTCATGCCCATGTAGAGCTTGCTCGGCTTCTCGGCACTCTTCACCTTGACCTTGCAATGCGTCACGGGAAACGAGATGTTGATCTGCCCTTTGTACTGAGTCGAGGCAATTAGGCTACGAATCTGGCCCTCAATGTAAAGCGTGTCTAGGTTGGCGACAACTCGCTCGAGTGCTGCAAGGCGAAGACTTGACGTTAGCCATCTTCAAAACAAACGCATACCGTATAACGCAAGCCGAACTCACCAAAACTTTTGACGGGCGCCGGATCCTCGATGAATCGGCGACACCATTCATCCAGCTCTCTGTCACCCACCTCGGGGAGGACGTCGGCCTTGGCGCCGCCGCGGAACGCTACCTCGCCCGGCGCAACACACCGAATGTAGTCCAGACGCTTGCCCATGTCATCAGCCACCAGTAAGCCCATGAGGTTCATTTTGAAGTCAAAATCAATAGTTCGACCGCGGTTTCCTCTGATATGGATCAGCGGCTTGGGTGGAATGCTCGCCTGAGACCTGATGAGCCCTATCAGCGCGCTGGCGCTCGCTGTTAGATACTCTGCCTTGGACGATAGGGTGGTACAGTCGGTTGAAAGAGTGAAATTGGGTGGCGAGTAAAGCTTGTAATCCAGCCTGGGTAGGCCAGTATAATAGTGAAACCCATGTGTGCCTTGGGAATCGTGTGAGATGGACGTCTCCGAGCTATTGGAGGGGCTTGAATATGGCGGGGGTTCCGAGGTACCGGCGCTGTCGGCCGTCAGGTCATCGTCATTGGAACGACTCGCTAGCAATGCCTTTTCTGTTACCAAAGAAGATGATGCTGGGTTCATGATGGACGTTGACACTGGTGCCGGAGGCGGGGGCGGCGGTGGTGATGCCCTCGTCGTCATTGGAGGCAACGGCAACGGTGGAAGCTCCGCCGGCAGCTCCGAGGGACCTGAGAAATCTGTTGGGAGCGCTGGTAGTGACCGAGATTGCAACACCATGGATCGTCCATTGCTCAACGTTGCAGCCATCGTCAAGTTTTGCGTGGTGTTGATATGGCTCGTGGGCATGGTTTAGTACAAGGCGTAACCTGGTCCCTCAGCGAAATCGGACGAACAGTTGAAGGCGTCGGTTGTTCGTAAGCGGTTGATCAAGTCAAAGTCACTGCATGACAATAAGAGGAGTCTCTTGAGGGTAATTTCAGTAATGAAAAGTTCACAGGGAAGAGAAGAAATGGGAGCAGAACAATAAGGTTCAGTTAGTAAAAGAGAAGGGGGAATTGAGACAAAGAAATCTGCATGGTCACCCTTCTCCCCCCTCTCTCTGAATAGTAGCCCGCACTGGGCCTTACTATTAAGCGTTGTCAGAACCTGAGGTGAAGACCAAAGTACCTAAAAAAAAAAATCACTTCAGAAATGTCAGACTGGGGCTTGAATTAGGCACCACCATTCTTCTCCAGCCCCCATGCCGCAGCGGAGTGCGAATGGAGACCTCCCTTGCTCCCCTGCCCGCCATATGCATCAGCCACGACCCACGGTCCACGGCCGGCCCTGGATAGTGGATTGCCGCCCATGCACCCGCGTAACTGTACGCTCCCTGGCGACCGCAGTGGGCCTCGGGTCGTCAGCACCAAACCGCTTTTGGCTTCAGGGTGCCTTGAAGGATCACCATCAACAGCCCGGTCCATCTCATCTCATCACAAGCAATAGAAGAAGTCCGACTCCGATCCTACGAATCGCCTACCTACCCCGTACATGCTACCTTTGAGGCAAGCCATGGATGATAACATAGAGACCTTGTAGCCGGCTGCACGGTCGGGAATTCCCACCCCGACCCTCGGCCGCCGATCCATACAGAGCCGCAACACCAAGTATCAATCACGGAAACGCGGCAGCAGTGTACGAGGAGCACAATTCAAATGCGCTATTATTCATCATCGTCATCATTGCGATGCATATGCATATGCTTAGTAACCGAAAGGATGCCAATACCGCTATCCTCTCAACCCAACGCCAAATAGAGATGTTCTCACACTTCCAAGCTGTGTTGACGCACCGCCTGATCCGCTTGATGATCGAGGTAAGGTATTCCGCATGCCATGCTCAATCCACCAACGCCCAGGTTCCCAAATTCTCAAGAGTAGTGCCAGTCCTCATCTCGTACAGTCATTCGCGGGCTTGCTTCGTCCATCTATCGACTTCAGACAAGCTGGAAACCATCTTCCTCCGAGATGCGGCCGCCCTCCTGGCGCAGGTTTTGGCGAGCCTTGCGGCCCTTGAGAACCTGACCATTCTCATTAAGAATCTCGTACTCCTTCTCCACCATACGCTCCGTCTCGCGGCCTGTCGTCTTGACAAAAATATCGAGCGTCACTGGTCGACCGGGGCTTTCAACCCGATCGAAGCTGTACTTCCAGTCCTCGGTAACAATGTCGCCATATACATCTTGCATTGGCGCCATGTTCATGACTGACCGACTGAGAGGATCCTTAATCTGTTCCTTCGCACGAGCCGCCGAGCGCAGCCGTCCTTGCGGAAACTCCGAGTGTGACCGGAATTTGGTGATGTTGTGCAAGTTCTTCTTGTAGTGAGAGCTATTGCGAGTGTTAGGGATGCCGCTAGGACGTAAAGTGACAAGCGTTCAAGGGCAGACATACGTCTCACTGTTCTTGACCCGAGGCCGGCTCATGGCTCGCTGTTGTTCGGTTCCGCCAACAGCTTCCAGAGTGTTCCAGTCAAGATGGCAACCAGCTAGAGGACGGGCTCCATTAGACCACTTGGATCGTGAGTCCTTTGATCTTTTGAAGTCTTGGTTGGCGCTTCGAAGGTCGCGCTGGTACTGGGTCGGGGATTCGATTGGGCCGGCCATAGTGTCTGAATAGGTGGAGCACGTTATGCTGTCGAGCTGATGATAGCGAAGTATCGATATTCGGGATAGGTAAGCAGCCGTTAAACCGCTTTGCGATTTGTACGAAGGTAGTGTTGGCTTGGCTGGAGCGAACGTCGAGTATGGAGTAGGTGTCGGATGAGTTTGGGAGAGGGGTTGGAAGATAAGTAGGTAGATATAGTCGGTGCAAGGGCAAGTGGAAGAGTAATGTGTGTTTCGGTCCTCGACTTGGGGGAGGTGGCTACCTGATAGACTGAGGCCAAATGAAGGAGGGTCTGAGCAGGACGAGGTAGGTTGGATGAGGTAATCACTCTGATGTGGACGGAAGTGGCCGGGTGAGTCACCGGACGAAGCTGAAGGGCTGAGTTGCCGAGGATGACAACTAGGATTCGAGGCGTCAAGAGCCTGTGGCGGGCTTAATGGTCTGAGACGGGACGTAGAGCGATGGTCGAGACTGGACGGACACAGGTGATGTCGAATGCAGGGTGGGATGGGCGTACAGATGTTCGATTGTCAGGAAACAGAGGCAGAAGTAGGGAAAGACGGAATTCACATGGACAAAGGTTGCGGGATGGCGGATGTGATATAGTTGGCAACGGTAGGTATGTTACGTAGGCAGATAAGGCGACGGACGGTAGGGCGAGCAACAGTAGTTCAAAGAGGACGGGGAAGGCGCGCGTGTCCCAACTTTGGGATCTGGAGACTGGAGCCAAGCTTGCCAGGCTGAGCTCCAACTTCAGATGAGACGGAAAGGGCGTGACGGAGTGGGTTGGTCGCGACACAGGCACGCCGCACACAGGCAGCCCCGGGGGCTGTCAAGGAAGGACCAGGTGCGAGCAAGATGATGTATGCGAGATGGGTATTAGGTGGGCAGGTGGGCAGGTGGTGGCCTCTTGACCGGGAAGGGGGCTCATCGTCTCGGCTTAGCGAACAGACGGGCGATAAAGCTGGATGATAGTGCAGTTGATACGTTGATACGGTCCATGATAAAGCTTGGGGCGTGTGGTTGTGATAGATGGAGGGGGTGTGAGACATGGAATGAAAGTTGGCGAATGGCGAATGCTCACAATCAGTAGTTGCGCCTACGGAAAGGTACGGATAAGGTATGACGAATTGCGAGTTGCGTACGGAGTGTTGCTGGGGGGGACTGCAGGTGGTGCTGCAGAATGCAGAATGCAGATAATACTCCCCCGTCCCTGCTGCACTTTCTCCTGCTTTGGGCCGAAACTCATGGTTCCTTCCAATCAGAGGGATTCCGGAAGGGGCGTGGCGTGGGGAGGACACTGGAAAGAGTCACCCGGTCTCGCCATCCCTCCCCCAAGTGTCATCCCCCCCCAAGTGTCGCCAGCTGCCCATGCCAGCTGTCGCGGGGGTCCTGAATAGAGAAAGGTCATGGTCTGACTGGACCTGTCCACGCCCACCTTCACTAGTTGATGTCATTCAATGCATGCGGCGTGCTCGCAAATGACGAAAAATGCCGTATTCAACTTGCTGCATGCACACTGTGACACTCGGTACGATAAGGTCCTCATCCTTTACGAACCCCCCCAATCGTCAGCTAACCAACTAACGTAGCCGGCCTTGTAAAGGACTACCTATGCGCCTGGTATTGAGGTGGTGATTTGCCATTGGGTGAGGTAGGCCATCTTGCCCGCTGGCGGGCTGCCAGCTCAGCTTGGTTGTGGTTGCTCAGGTCATATGGCCTCCCTCACCCGCACCCTCCTTCTCCAATAAACCAAGTAAGTAGGCAGGTGCTATTACGACAGTAACAACCCTTCTCTTCCAGGGTCAGGTACGTAAGGTGCTTAGACAGGTCTTCGCAGATGCTTCTCTTCCCAAGGACTAACGCTTGCTTACCTTGCAGCCGTCTCCCTGCTCAAGGGCTTTGTGCGTGACTTTCGCCTTTGTTTTCTTTGCCGAGGAAAGATATCACCGGGTCAAGACGACGTCATAGTCGATTTGGTGCGGACTGGAGTTGCAATCAGCCTGCTCTTACGTTGGACAACTGCAAAGGCCTAGGTAAACCCCAGGAAATCATGAACATGCCAAATCATTGTTACAATTCGGCGCACTGCTTCTCGGTTCCGCTCAGAAAAGAAGTTGAGAGAATCCTAGAGCAAGCTCAAAACAAATCATGGATGGTTAGTCACCTTACTCTCTCGGCTCAATGTTGTTATTTGCTACTTCATCCCGAGTCTATTCGTTTGTTTTGCCAAACATTCAAAGACCCGAAGACCCCGTGGACCCCGTGAACGTCTCGGACCCCACGGCACTTGCTCCACCGCCCGGCTCGTGCTCGGGCTTAGTCAGAAGACTCGGCGCTCACTGCACGAGCCAGTCACGCCAGTCGACATTTCACCGCAATGCCCGGGACGGGCCCGACCTTGCAGGCCACGCTGCTGCCATCTACTCACGGGCCCATTTCATGAAACATCGACACTTTGCAAGCTCTCTCGCACTGATCGTCCTTTGGCTTGGCAACCACCACTGATGCTCGGCAAGGTGGCCAAGTGGCATCTGAACAATTACAAAATACGAAGAGGCAAAGTCAAAGGACGAAAGTCTTCGCCATTGCTAATGTCTGGACCGCGCTGCCAAGACGTGCGACTTCTCCACAAGCAGCATCACTCGTCAAGTTTACCAATGGCTTGAGGTTTCTCCTGTGCTCCGGGCTCCGGCAGCCTTTCTCTCCGTCGCCGACGGACAATAGCTGGGTCGTGTACGGAGTTTCCCCGTTCTAACTGCATGATTCAGGTCGGGATGGCTTGACATAACCTTAATCCCCGCCGTACCTGACTTCACCATACGGATACCAAGTCGAGACCAGAACACCACGAAAGGGCCATAATAAAGATGCGCGTCGCCCAGGCAGTCATTTGATTACAATCTTTTTGACTTGAAGCCAACACCCACGATGGGCCGTGTAATGGCGGTGGCCGGGGAACCATCGGTTGCGACCCTTCAGGCCTCAGTGCGTGCATCTCAAAGTCATTCTTAAATCGTCTACAACCTCGAGTAACATGCAGAGCACAGCCAATCCCCACGATCCTACCCGTCACCTTAAAATTACAGGGCCCTATCGTGTCCGTCTTCCTGAACGACCGTGCAATTACTACAACGTACACAGGTGCTATTGGCTGACTGCTCCCTCCATTGGCCGAGACTCTTCCATCCCAGTTCAATGAACTCGACCAAGTACCTATGAACAGAGCCCTGTCTTCAATGTTGCCGATACAATGGTCTTGACAGCGACTAGATTTGTTCGGTCGGCGACTTGATACTCTGAGTGAAAGGGTTCTGGCTCCTAAATTGCTCCAGGTACTGCCAAGTACGCCTTCGAGCTAGTGCTCTGTTCTTCCCGCTTCCTGTCTATTTTTTGTCCTCGTCCCGGGGCAAATCTCGACCTAGTGTGGCAAAGATGCACGCTAACCACACTTACAAGATGCATGGCAAATGAAGGAGTGTGGGAGCCGTCGGATATTTTTTGCTGCTGGAGATCTTCCTTCTCGCGGATACGAGGACAAAGGAGAGCTCAACAGAAGACTGCAACGGTAGCTTTGCAGATGTCCATTACCTAGTAGGTTGCATTGTCAACTGATGTACGAATACAGCCACTCGCCTATCCGCTCGACCCATCAACGCAACGATGGGTTCGTCCGCCGAAGCACTCAAGGAGCGCCTTAACTCTATACACCACGCGAGTACTACACAGACGACGGATGTGGTTAGAAGTAGGCTGCCAAAATGGTAAACCGAGTCCCATTCTTTCTTGCTGTGTTTCGAACTGTCTCGTTTCGAATATTCTTGGCCCACCGTCTACCGGTTTAGTGGTTCCTTTCACCCTTGTTCACACCTCTACGAACTATACCTGGCCCGGCGATTCTTTTATCTCATCTGAACGTCAATAGCTGACCGATGTCAAGCTGGAAACAAACAAAGGAACGGCTGTATCTTCAACCGCATCATCCGCCCATGTCTTTCAATCCTAACGGTTACACAGGGCGGTTTTTAAACTTTGTCTCGACTATGAGCGCCACTCCCAAGCGTTTGGGCGCTGACAGGTACAACGCCTCGCTCTGACGATCCTCGATCGAATGTCGTCTTTCCTTGGTCTCGGCTCATCTCCACAAACCCATTCCACCTGAGGGACTGAAGGCCCTACCATGTCTTCACCCACGAGGCTGTCTTTAGTGTGTTCTTGGCTCTCCAAATGGCAGGTTGAGCTTCCATGCTTTGTCCATCGCACAAGGCCCCTGGGTTGCTCGTCGGGTACGGGCTCCACATAGGATGGCTCGCCGTCCGAGCCACTGACCAGCCGCTTACTCTGTGAACCCAGGATGTGTCGTTGGGTGATACGGTAGCTTCTCAGGTATACACTCCCGGCTAGTTCCTTGACACCCACAAGCGTGTGGTTGAACAAACCTCCTCGGCGCCACCATTCAGGTAGATTTCGAGGGAGTTGCTATAATGGCGTCCTCAAGTTGTATATATGTCTCTCGCGAGTCACCTCCTGCAATCCAGATCTCTTCTTGTCCTTATCTCTATCACCTTCACTTGTCTCCAAGTCTTTACATCTCTTCTTGCTTGGGAGATATTCTTTTGTAGACATAGCGGACGGGCCAAGCATCGCCATCATGTCCCCCACCAGTAAGCTATTCGGGCTCTTCAGCCTTGCAGCAACTGCTCAGGCAGCATGCTCCAACTTTATGATAGACGACTTCTCCAGGTCATCTGTTGGCGGTACCAACAAGCTCAACTCGTGGACCAGTGACGACGGTTCCATGTCAAAGGTCGCTATCAGCAACGGAGCACTCACCTTCACCCCGAAAACCGACACCTCCTCATACTTCTATGAGACCCTGGGATGTGTGAAAGCAACTACCAAAGGCTACAAGGCCTTGTCACTTTCTATCACTGGTCCTAAAGATGCTTCTATGCTGCTGGAGATCCAGTCAAGAACAACATGTAGCGACAACACATACAAGAGCCAATGGGTCACCATCTCTGGCCTCACTGGTTCGCAGCAAACCGTTACCATCTCTCTGTCTTCGTTCACGGAGGCAAACCTGGACGCCATCACCGGATTCGTTTGGTCCACATACTCCCAGTTCTCCTCGTATTCATTCGACAACTTGCAGTTCCTGTGCAGTGATGCTACCAGTCCGTCTGCTCCAGCGACACCGGTTTCGAGCAACTCTCCGTCAAGCTCAACTCTTTCGGGCGCTACCACTCGCACTTCGGTATCATCTTCATCCGGAACTGTACGAGCTGCAAGCACCGCGTCGAGCGCCGGTCCCTCTTCTTTCTCGACGTCAGCCAGGTCATTGGGCACCTCTCAGAGTACCGCTGTCAGCTCCAGTGCTTCATCTGCGGCAAACACCCAGGCCAGCAGTACATCTTCGGTAGCCTCAAGTGTCCGCTCATCATCCTCATCCATCTCTTCGGTCAGGGCGTCAACTACCTCCAGCTCCGCCACTTCTCAGTTGTCGCCTGCTTCATCGAGCTGTAGCAACCTTCTCATCGACGACTGGGAGTCCCAGTCACGGCTGACCTTCCTCTTCTACAACGCCATGCTTCAGCCAAGCAGCGATGACGGTACTATGAAGAGCATCGCTGTGAGCGGTAACAGAGTGACCTTGACCCCAAACAACAAGGACTCTTATTTCTACAGCAAGACTGCCTGTACGAATGTCAAGACTCCGGCATATGGCGGTATTTCTCTGCGCATCAAGGCCAACAAGGGGACGACTTTCCAAGTCCAGATGGCTTCGCCGACGACCTGTGGCGGTGAAGACGCAGTTTTCGGCTTTCAGACTACAGCTGAACTAGGATGGACATTCGACGGGACCGAAAAGCTTTACAGTTTTCCCTTCTCCAAATTCCCTGCCATCGACCAGTCCAAGGTATCTTCAATCCTGTTCAGTTCATTCTCGGGAGCTGTGACTTTTGGTCCCATGGCCTTCTACTGCGGCAGCACACCCTCTGAGTACATCGTCAAGACTCAGCCAGCCGCTTCTGCCACAGCTTCAACTGTCGCCGCGCCCAGTGCCACCGTCCCGTCCAAGGTCATTGACGCCTTTGCAAGCCAGAGCCAAAACGCCCTCGGATTCTGGCATGGAGGTGATGTCGACACTGCAGCGAAGTGGACCAAGGGCAAGGTCGTCATCAAGGCACCGGACGCCGACTACTCTTACTACACGCAGTTTGGAGACGGCTGCACCGACATGACCATGTATGATGGTTCTTACTTGCACGTCGCCTACTCAGGAAGCAACAAGTTCACCATTGCCATGCAGCAGCACAACACGCAATGCAGCGACACTGTAGCCCCTTTCCCCGAGACCTGGGATTCGTTGGAAGCGGCTCGCTATGCCACTGGCAACGATATCTACATCCCCATTTCCCACTTCAACATTATCCGTAAGCGTGCTGTCGGCCTAGCCTTTAAGGGCTTCTACACCAACGAGGCAGTCACATTGACCAAGGTCGAAATCGTCTCATCCGTTCCCGCCAATACGCTCATTCCCAACAAGTTGTCCACCGGTAACCTGGTTTTTGCTTGCAAGCGACCCAACTCGATTGCCTTTGCCATCGATGACGGTGACCCAAAGTACGCCCAAGAGGTCATGGACGTCATCAGGTCGGAGAATATCAAGGTCACCTTCTTCACTGTCGGTGCTCCCCTGAGGGACCCCTCTACGAATCTGAGCAACATCTACCAGGACATGATGAAGGAAGGCCATCAAATGGCCCTTCATAGCTACACCCACCCTAGGATGGAGGGACTTCCCAACAACGATGCCATCATGTGGGAGTACAGCCAAGACATCGCCGCTGTGAAGGAGCAGTTCGGCATCACGACCAAGTACTTCCGGCCTCCTTTCGGTAACGAGGGTGCTCGCATGCGACAGCAGCTAGTTGCGGCGACGGGAAGCAACAACCCCTACATTGTCAACTGGAACATCGACGTTGAGGATTGGCTCTATGCCCAGTCCGATACCCCTGAGCAGCAAAAGGTGTCATTCAAGCGCGACCTTGACAAGGGCGGCAGTCTGGTTGTCATGCACTACTTGTACCCCAGTACTGTCAGCTATCTGAGGGACTTTATCAAGATGGCCAAGGCCACAGGAAAGCAGCTAATGCGAGTAGATCAGTGTATGGAGGACCCTGATGCACCTCCCTTGTAGTAGATAGGACGGGATGACGGCTGTATATTACTTAGATTAGTTACATATGGGATGGAATGGGGGCATTTAGACATTCAGGCAACTTTTTAATCAATCTTGTTTAACTTCGAAACATTCTTCTTTGCTCGCCTTTCACCTCGATATCAAAGTCAATACTTATCGTTCCCACCCTCGAGAGTCGGATATGCCGAGTAGCTAGGCACATGGGGGAAGCAGTTGAGTTACACGAAGGTTCTGTGCTGTAGTCATTCTGGACGCGTATAGAGGGCGAGGTGGTTCAAATCACTTTCAGTTGTTCACTGCTAGCCAATGTCTTCGCTAGGGGACCATTACTAAGAACAACTTTACCTGGAATTGAAAAAGGAAAATATCTAACTGGGCAGATGACGAAGTCGAAGAGCAATAGAACGATCTACTTGTGCCTACTTTGTGTAGTCTTGCTACGTTAAATGCGGTCTACTGTTCGTGGTCATGGATATCATTCCGTTGAAGTCAACGTCTACCTTCTTCGTACTAAAGTCGGAGGGACCGTCGACGTGTCCTTGGAGGCCGAAAGTGGCTGTAGGATTGCTACCTGTATATAGGGTCTTTAAGCTTCTACGGTGGTAAGATTTCCGCTTTACAATTTAAACGCACCTCGGCGATCTCGCCGATATTACTAATATAGCTAGAGTATAGAGCTCCAAGCAAAGCCACATGTGAGTTTCGCTATTAAGATATTAGATAGACGCCATACTATACGACCAAACGCGCTCTTAAGTTATTAAAACTTTAAACCCTTTTATACTATGTTTATTAAATATTGAAAACTTATATAACTTTTAATTTTAATAAAAGCTAGTTTATATATTGTTTTATTATCCCCTCGGCAGAGGCATCCGCTAGGGCACTAATATATATAATATATTATATGATAGGAAAACTAAGTATATTATACTAACGTATATAATAAGCGAGTGGGCCAGACAAGCGAGTGGGCCACCTAACCGCCATAGTGCTACCTATATTATTATAATACGTATTTCTCTATTGAAAACGATAATAAAATATATTAAAGATATTTAATTAAACTTAGTATTACGGCCAGCTAGTCGTAGTAAATATATTAATAAAAGTTAAGGCTACGAGGGCTAAGTAAATAGTATCGTAATCGTAAATAGCTTCCTTAAAGTTATATCTATAAGGCGTAAAGTAGGTAAGGCTTTAGTAATTAATTATAGTCTTATTAAAAGGTATTCTTAATAAAGATAGCTAAAAGCGATTATAAGATCTAATATTAAATTAATTATTAAAGAAGCTATAGGAAGTTTATTCTTAAGCCCGGCTCAAGTCTATACTATATATAGGTCCTAAATATAAATATATCCTTTATTTATATATATACTTTATTCGTTAGTGATTATTAAGTAGATATTAGTGAGCGATTATTTAAAGTGATTACTATAATTACTTTATTATATAATTACCCTTTTTATTTGTACGTGACCTATTCTATAGTTCTTCCGTTCCTTAAATAATATATATATTCCGTTTATATATGTATATATAGTGCGCTATAGCTGCCGGAAGCCTGCGGGGCAGGCCCTGGTCTTAGTTATGTATGTTGGGTCGTAATACTTAGCGGTTTAGGTTATTTAAAAAGACCGAAACCTTAATATTTAGGCTATAATAAAGATCTATAATATTAATTATATTACTTTAAGCCGTAGATTAAAAGGAACGTTATTACGATATAATAATATACCTAACTTACGGAATTTAATATTATTAAAAAAGAAAAAGCTAATTAAATATATTTTCGACCTAAATATTAGATCTTTTTTTCCCCATCTTTATAATATTAAAGAAATAATAAATTGATTATTTATTAATTATAATATGCCCTATATTAAAAAGTAATAAACTTCGAACTTTATAAAGCGATAACTATAATTATAAATACATCGTTTTTATAAATATAATTATAGAAGGGCCTATTATAAAGATCTAGTTATAATAAATATATAGCTCTCGCTTATAATAAATATAATCGTAAAGTACGATATCGTAAATTTAGATATTTATAACTTTAATAAGACTAGCTTTATAATAGGCTAAATCTTAATTAATATAATTATAATTAATATTAAAAAACCGTTTAAATACGAAAATAATATAGCTTAATAATTATAAATAAGTTATAGTTATTTAGGCTATTAGCTCGTTAGGTTATAATATTCTACTATATATTATTATTACGGGCTAATATTACCTCTCTACCTAATATATAAAATCTAGTTTCCTATATAATTAAGTTATTATAACGTTTAAAAATAAATAAATAATAAATCAAAAAGGCCTAAATTAAGCTCGGTACTTTAAATAGTATATAAAACTACGTAAAAAAGGTTAATATTACCTTTTTATTATCGATGAATATAAAAATTATTATTTTACGGATTTTAAGCTTTTTTATAAGGAGAACAATATTGTTTATTACCCTATATATACCGGCTTATTCGTCTTATTTACTCTAGCCCTTAAATATTAAGTATTTTAGGCCTTTAAAAATAGCGTATAGTCGAAAAATTAAGGATAAAATATATTAGGATAATATATATATTACTGAAAAGGACTTCTTTTTAGTATTTTATAGGGCTTTTATATAAGTAATTATAAAAAAAATATTTAAAAAGGATTTAAAAGGGCAAGACTTATACCTTTAAATATAAAAAATATACTCTTAAAACTTAATATAAAATTATATACTCCGATACCTCTAAGATCCTTTTTAATAATACCCCCGATATAGACTTTTTAAATACTAAATAACCTAATTAAGGCGTCTTTATAATTATAATTTATTAAAAATAAAATCGCCTATTATTAAAATAACTCCCTAACTTTAATTATTAAAGCTATAAAATATCTATTTAAGGGGGCTCGTAGGTTTATATATTAAATCGCCTTATTAAGATCCAAAAATTAGATTCTTTAAGAAAAAAATAACCTATTTAATTAATACCGGAAAGTTAAAAAAAACCG
The DNA here is from genome assembly GCF_030913485.1 of Colletotrichum godetiae. Taxonomy (NCBI): domain Eukaryota; kingdom Fungi; phylum Ascomycota; class Sordariomycetes; order Glomerellales; family Glomerellaceae; genus Colletotrichum; species Colletotrichum godetiae. Next base: position 1,186 of record NW_026851251.1, on the reverse strand, counting down.
TCTTTAATAAAAAGGAAGTCTTATTATAGCTAAAAGAAAGGACCTTTAATTATAAAAAGAGGCTATAGCTTAACTAAAAAAAAACGTACCAGAATGATAATCGCCGACCAAGGACTAAGACGGGCTAATAACGATATAATATCTATAAGAATATTAATTATAATATATAAATATATTAATTTAATAAGAAAATATCTATAAAAAAAAAGGATTTTAAATAGTTTAGATTAAATAAATAAGGCGATTAATAATATTTATACCTTTATGTTATATAGTTATAGTTAGGTGGCCTACTCGCTTATCTAGCCTACTCGCTTATTATATACGTTTTATTCTTAATTATTAATTTCCGCCCGACCTTTCGCTATATAATTCTACCCTTATAACTAAATAGCTAACTTTACCTATTTTAATATATATAAGACCTTTTAATATTAACTTATATAAATAGCTAGATTTAGTACGATGGTTTTTTTTTATTAAAATCTATAGACCTTCTAAATGATCTTTTTTTTAATATAAAGTATTTTTATAAAGTTAATTTTATAAAATATAATTTTAAAATTAATATTAAGTTACCGGATCTTAATATTATACTTAATATAGTTATTTATAATGAGTTTTGCTATTAGGGCAGTACTATTTAGCTATTAGGGCAGTAACCCACTTTTCTAGCCAATTAGTACCTGCCACCCTAACTTAAGATTTTTAAGCCTTATATTACCTACCTACGGGTCACCTAGTATACCTACTTTCTATATAACGCCGCACTTAAGTAAAGTAGGTAGCTATAAATAATAATTATATTACGACCTAATATATATAATTAAGACTAGGGCCTGCCCCGTAGGCTTATAGCGGCTATAGTACGATTATATATATAGGTAAGCGGAATATATACGTTACTTTAACGGAATAAAAGAATTATAAATTAAGTTATATAACGATAAGAGATAAGGAGATCCGTATATTAAAAATATAGATCCCGTCTTTTTATAATATAGAGCCTATATATTTAAAATATAAAATAAATATTAATTCTAATAACGAGGTTACTTTTAATAAAGACGTTTACAAACGATTTAAAAAATAAGTTAAAAAAGAAAATATAGATATCGTTAAAATATAAACTATATATAACGATATTATAAACGAGCTCTAGAACTTTAAAATTATAATTTAATAA